>NC_090696.1:31865000-33217500 GCF_040954835.1 Lepisosteus oculatus | reverse complement strand
GGCTTTAAATACAACACATGCACTGAGGCAAGCCACTGTTAAAGTAAGAAACAAACAAAATCCCAGATGTGTTTTCCGCATTTCTATTGTTCAATTGAGTGCTTTTTTCATGTGTTCAACTATAATCAACTGATCACTATGCACTGCAAACTACTACGGTCAGATGGTAGCTGCACAATCTCCCAAAGATAGTTCTGCCCCATGTCTTCACCTCATGGAATGTCTACCCAATGAAGCAGTGCAATTAAGAGATCCTAACTGAAGGGGACTGCCGGAAGTGAAGTGATCAGTTGTTTTAAGCACTAGGTTGGTAGAGTCTGTAAAGCAATGTGACTCACCAGGGAAAAGGCATTTTATGCAGGACAGCACTGAAACCCAGCTTATGTATTCCTGCTGTGCGGATTGGCAGGGGGCTTTGTTTTCCCCTCAGTAACATTATCCTATGTGTTTCACACTTACTAATGGGAACCTTTTTTTAAAAAAAGAGAGGAGCAGAAGGAATTTCCCAGCACTATTTTTTTCTTTTTACAAAAGAAAAGGCTAAAGTAATTATTTTTTATGGTGTTTATGTTCATGCCCCTGTTGTTTCTGCATTCCCCCAAGGCTGTTGACAAAGCAGAGGCTGGTTATGAGGCCTGTTCTCTCCATCCTGGGCCTCCTCACCCTTGTTATCCTTTCCCACAGGACCAGGAGCGGCTGTTGCAAACCCACCAGGCTCAGTATGTGAAGCAACTGCTGAGGGCTCCTCCTGAACGGTACGGTAGTGAACTGCACAGCGTTTCCTCTGACTGGTAACAGAAGTTTCTGGAATAAGCCTTGCTGACAGGTTTTACATCTCTTGTGCCACATGTTGGGATGACAAAAGCTTATAACCCATCTCACAAATAATGAGGTAGTGCAATAAATGGAGCAAACTAACAGTCTATTCAGAATCTTAACAAATTTGAGTTTAGTACATAGAGAAAATGCCTGTTAGACCCATCACACAGGTCTGTGTATGGGGAATTACATGTTCTCAGCAGAGCTGCTAAATCAGCTGAGTGTTGCCTAGTTTGGGTTTAGTAGTCAGGAAGCTCTGCCTGGCAAGTTCATCTTTGGTCCCTGGAGTTAAACTCCAAACGAAGGCTTTGAGGTGTTTCTCACTGTTTTGTGCCTGGTTCATTGTTCAGTGTAAAGACACTATGTCAGTTGCTTTAGCTTTGTTACAGTAAAATATTAGAGCATTGGAATTTAGGTGACAGACAATTGGGCCATCATGCTTCTAGATGATATTGTGTTTTCAAGTTTTAGCATGTAAAAATCTGGGCTTCTGATAAAAAGGGCACGGTGGGATGCATAGACAGGCATGGCTCTGAGTTGTCCAGGGGCCCTTCAGCTCTGGGCTTCTGTAGATCTCTGCCACTGGAGGATGATCTTCCCTCCTGCAGTCATGGTGGCCCCGTTTGAGCTCCTGTTGATTGCAGTTCAAAAGATTCAGAAAGTCTATGGGAAATAACACATATGTAAGAGGATAGGTGTGTATGTTGTCTTCAGCACTGCCATCTGCCATCTTTTATTTAGGGGTTCAAAAATAATTGGCTCTTCCAGATCGGAAAACACAACACAAAGGCAGTTAACTGATTCTAAAGTTTGCAAATGTTGTTCTGTAGTATAAAGGTCCATTGGGAACTATGTGTATTGAGCCTATTGAGGTTTAATCAGATTGGGTAGATCTGCTGGCGTTTTTCTTGGTTTCTCTTCACAATCATGCTTCAGCAAACTCACTGATAAAGCTGTTGAAGGACAAAGACAATTTGCCCAAATGGAGGGCAGATAAACCTCAAGAATTAAAAGGTGGTAAACAATAAATTGTATTGACACTTGTAAAGTTTCCATTTTAATTGCCTGAGACTGGGGCCCCTCATGTTTTACGATGGATCTTTATGAGGTTGTTGTAGGCTTGTTGTTTATTCATGTATCTGTTCTGGCAGAGAGGTGGAGAAGAGCTGGTTTCAGAGGAAGATATATGACTGGGACCCTTATTTCAAGTTCCCCAACAGACTGATCGGCACAACCATCATTTCCCTCATTGACTTGTATATTGTGAGTACTTTACATAGGTCCAGTGCAGCCCTTTTAAAACAATTCTGCTGTTTGCTTTTCAAGTGGTGTCTAGCAGAGGCCTAAAAATACCACTTTACATTGAAATATTCTAAAGTGTAAAAAATGCCTGGCAATACAGTATACTCAATTACAGAAGAAAATAATTAAAAAACAACCATTCCATAACACAGTGCAACTTTTCCAGGTTTATAAGTTTAACATTTTGTCAAAACAAATAGAAGACTTTTGTCCTATCTCTGTTTTGTAGCCTTCTATTACTAATTTTGGTTTTCCCTTAATTTTAGATTAATTAACAAGAATTTAGACAGTTCCTTCCTTCCTGGAGCACAAACAGTTCAAACTCCTTTTTCTTTCAGTGGTTGTCAGGCCCCTTTTACAAACTCTCTGCTGCCGCTTGCAGGTTTGTGTTTCCAAGAGCTACGGGCATACTGTGTGTGGTCTCCCACTGCAGAACAGTCAGCACAGGGCACCAGGAACCGAACTCTTCAGCAATAAACGTCAAGCTCTTTAAAAGGCCTTTGCACGTTCAACCTCCTTTTGAAAGATTGGATAAAATGGTCAAATTTGTAGGAAAACTGCGAGAAACAAATAATGTCTATATGAATTTGGACTTTCCGCTTCCTGCAATGTAATTTTCTAAAGAAAGCACCAGCAACAATGCAATACATTTGTTTCCTGACTGTAGAAATGGTTTATGTGTTTTGATGTGCTTTCTGGTGAGATTCTCCACTCATTCTTTCTAGCTCTCGCTGGCAGACTACAGTTTGAGCAGCTATGCCTTCAACAGGCTTGATGGGCTGAAAGACTCCCTGGAGGATCTGGCTTCATCCCTCAATATGACTGACAACATCATTGCAAAATCTATCCCTCACATTGAAGAATTAATCCGCGTTGCCAGAGGTGACAAATTTGTGATTGTTAAGGACTTAAAGATGAGCAGTGAAAAGAAAATTTAAGGTTTATGCTGGGTTTTGATACTCTGTTACGAGATGGAATGTAAAATAGTTCTGATTGACTCACTGCTTAGTGGATTAAGTCTGGACCTTTCAACAATTTTTGGATTGTGCAAGAGAGCGTTCTGGGCATTTTTATTTAAAAATAATGTGTTCTCTTTTGTATTTGCTTGCAGCTGCACAAACTAAATTCTGATGACAATTACACATTTTTAAAGAATAGTATAATAATTCACTGTGTATTACTGATGCACAAGAGCAGAGATTCAGTGTCTACATCATAGGTATTAAATTCACTATTTTCTTCAGAATTTTACAGTTACTTTTTACATTCCCACATGTTTTTATATCGAGGCTGGGGAAAAGACAATCATTGACCTATCCCTCTAACAGGCTGTAACAGTTTAGTTAAGCAGGGTACAGTATTTGCGAGTACTAGTCTTTTGCATTCGATTAATTAGTCTGCTCTTTACAATTATGGCATATGAGTGCATGAGACTCTCCGTTTATCGTTAACTAAACCCATCTGTGATTTGCTTTTCACTAATTTGATTAAAGGAGGCCACTTCCTTTCACTTCCAAATTAAATTTTAATGAAGTGTCCTTTTGAATTGTAGAAATGGCCTTTTTAAGTGGATTAAGTGACGGCTCCTTGTAGCCTCTGGCACTTTTCTCACAGGGTTTTCAGTAAACCGTAAGAGATGTTGGCAACAGTTTTAAAAGATGCACTTTGTGTTATGATAACTTTTCCTGATTAATGCTTCACAAAAATGCTTTGTGTCGGTGTGGGCTTCACTGTGGGCTCTGGTCTGAAGTAATTGCAGCAGTGAGTGCCTTGTTGTGGTGATGTGTACAGCTATGAAGCTAGATAAAGGATAGAGAAATATGATATATCATGCTGTGGAGATGTTGTCACTACTGTTACTTACAATTTCAAGCAAAAAGCAAGATGATGTGAAAAACGAAAACATTCATTTCTGTCAAATCATTCTGTCATGATTAGACACAGAAAGCTTGTTTATGTATTCTGTTCCTTGTGTTCTCATTAGGAGCACAATAGTGTAGATGTGTCTTTACAGTAGAATCCTCCAGTTGTAGTCATTCCCCATGTAACTTGGGAGTTTGCTTTTATAATTCTATGATACGTGAGTGCAATACAAAACTGAAAATAATTAAGGATTTGAAGGGAAAAATACTTTGTCGAAGATGTAGTTGCATAGAACGTTTCTGTGTTAGAAACATTTCTGTTTTTTTTTTCACATTTTAGGTGCCTGGTTGGTCACAACCATTTTTGCCATGCTGACCTCTGTGACTTACATCTTTCATGTGTTAGCATGTTACAGGTAAGATGGCATTATGTTGGAAAAACACAATTTCCAAGTACCGTGAATGGAAGAGCTGTACACTTTAAAGATACTGCAGGTGTTTTCTATCTGGACACTAGTGAGCAGCAGGGATGGTTTAAATTGTCTGTTTCATAAGGTAGTAGTAGCCGTAACAGCCCCGCAGCATAGTGCCCAACACATGTAGAGACTAAAACATCAGTCTTGTGAAGGAGTGGCAGCTGTGTGAGAAAGTCAGCATTTAGGCTCAATCCTCAGGCCCAGTGGTGTGGCCTTGAGTCGACATTCGACTGTTAATTGGAAAAACCTGCTTTATGAGGCACTGCTGGTCTTAATGGGGATTCAGCACTCACTGACTGGAAAGGCTCTGTGTGGAATGAGCCATTCTTTAATTAAGAGGCTTGTAAAACCAGGTATGAGGAAAAGAGTTTCAATCTGTGTCTACATCTCAATCTGGAAGGAGTAAGAGTGAGAGTGGGAGTTTTCATTAGCAGCGGATTGGGCTGGGTTATAGGCCTGTGGGACTAGATCGTGATGCTTCAGGAAATACCAGGGTTGACTGAAGGCGTAAACGCCTGGAGGAGTGGGGAATCAGTTCAATTCAACGAGCTTTATTGGCATGACCGATGAATTGCAGTGTTGCCAAAGCATATACAGTCAATACAACATCTGCAGACATTTTTAATATAAAAACATTATAGGACAATTACGTACAATATACAACACATAGAATATTATTGCGTGACAGGCTCTGTTCCTCAGGCTGTGACTGTGAATCAGTGTACCGTCCGTCTCCCTACAGCTGAGAGAGAGCAGGCTAGACAGCACAGGTTGAGTCCTTGAGTCCTCAAGAGTGTGAGATACGTGTGAGACAAAAATGACGTCTGCGTCTGGGACACAAGTTTTTTACGGAGTAAAGTTGTTTACGGAGAGGTGTGCCAGGCCAATCAGAATCATCTGGGAGAGCTGTTGATTGTGTGGGGCGGGGAAGCTGCTGTTATTATTGAAGATCTGGTACTAGCGAAAAGTAGGAACAAAGAGTTGAATTGAATTAAGTATTCTAGTGTAGAATGCAACTGGGCAACAACAGGTTAATCTGGTTGAGTTCTTTGGTGTCTATAGATGAATGCAGATAGAGTGAAGAACTGGTGAAAAGATTTGGTGAGTGTCATTAGTACATGCAGGGCATAGTGATTGATGAAGACAGAGTGAATTGTTGGTGAGAAGATTTAGCAGTTTGTTTGAGAAGAAGCAATTGAGGAGCAACCTAGGAGGAATAGGACCATGCAGTCCTCCCCAAGAGAGCTAGGACCAAGAGAGGGGTCGGAAAGATAAAGACAGATCGTTTGAAATGTGAAAAACTAAGATGACTCTCGACAGTGCTGGAATTGGGAATTTGGTGTGTGTTGGCATTTGTCAGAGGCCTTCATGGTAAAGTGTTTGAATTTCACAAAAGTTGTGAGAAAACAGCATGAAAATAAGCCAAACGTTTAGAAGAAATGACTACCATGTGCAGAGGTTCCAAAGAGCAGAGGTAATAGCAGTGAAAAACATGATTTTGTCTTTTGTCACTGTGTACTCACTTTATTCAATCCTTCCTTAAGGAAACATTTAAAAAGGCTGTGGGCTGGACAGAAAGGGTTTCTACCACAGAAATTTCACAGGCCCAGTTCTGCTGTCAGCATGGTGAGTCATACCTGTTCTGTCTATAGAGTAGTGGACAAGTGTGGAAAATTTAATGTACCATGCAGTACACTCATGAATGTGGCCAGTAGAGAGGGCTATATTATACCTATATCCCTCTGTTATCTGAACTATGACGGTTTTCTGGTTTTCATGCTTAAATATCTAAGGATAAAGTAGTTCAAGTAGGTAGCCGCATCAGCATGCGTAGGCTGCAAAGGAACAAGTAAAGGTTTATTTCATGCTGAAGAGAGCCAAAAAGAAACAATGTTTCAGCTGTGAAGCTGGTTACAGCCAGAAGATCACACCCAAAGAAGGTTCCACAGCCGAAGCGTCGTGTTTCTTTTCTTCTCTTTTCAACATGGAATAAACCTTTACATTTACTTGTTCCTTTGCAGATCTGAGGATATCCTGTTTCACAATTTGGTCACTTTCCAACTCATTTTGCTACAATAAACCATTCTCACTCTGACCACTCTAACAAGGGCTGTCAAACCAGTTGACCTTTACCTGAATTGTGAAGCAGTATATTTGTGTGATATCATGGATTTACTGCATCACTGCACTATAAAGCTCAAGGTGCTGCCCAGTTGTAAATATTTCACCAGAAGGTCAGCCTGTGTAGATTGCATGCTAGGAAATGTATCTGGAACAGTTGTCTTGCTATTGTGACTTGTTGGTTAGAGGCTCCACATCACTTACCTGTGCTGCAGCACTAGAATATTGTGGATAAGCATGTTTTACATGACTATTTTTTCCAGGGCTTTTTACTAATTCTTTAAATTTCATCTATACACTTCGTTGTTCTTTGGAGAGACTATGCCTAGAGACCTGGAAGTGTGTTTCTTGTGTAAAATGTGATAAACTGGATTATCAAAAGACAGTTGTCCATACAGTTGTGCATACAGAGCCTGCATGCTCTGCCTGCAAGTGTTTTTTCATAATCTATAATCCTCAATGTAGCAGGTTCATGAAATCCATAGACACATTATGATGCCTATGTAATCTGTGCCTCTATGGTAATGTAGCTTACGTTATGCATGTAAATTACCTTGAGTGACCTGAAGTATGAGTAGAGAATGTAATACTTAAAAAACTAACCCGCAAATGTAATAATGCTGTTTGTTATGAAACTAAAGATAATTACACTATTGCATATTACTAATCTTTTTATGATTTCAGGTGTGGCTTTGAAACATTTTTTTTAATTTTCAGGCTGCTATTACAAGGTATTCAGGATGGCAAATAGCTTTTACATTATGGGGTATGTACAGAACTACTTATCCAAACATTACAGAAACCTCTTCCAAATCTTATCATCACTGTTTCCATGTTGCATGTGAATTGATAATTTCCTTCATCAGTGTAAACCTTTGGGTTTGTTTAAAGCCACAGTGTATAACTCTTTCTGTTCTGAATCTTTCTGATAGACAGATCTTCGTCACTCAGTCTATCAGTTCACTATAAATGACTTAATCTTACTGTCTACCATCTGAAAGTGTTCTGAAAGGTATTGTGGTATGGTTAAGACAAACGTAAAGCAAATGTGATATATAAAATTGGTTTATTAAAACCATCAAAACGCTGACTTCAAATCTCTTAGATGTTGCAACAAATATAGAGTGAAAAGAAATAGCTTGTATTCAGATTGAAATCTAATGTTGATTAAATTAGCTTAAACTGATGGAATATAACCTATTGAATGTAGAAGAGCTAAAATGTAGTTTAATGGAGATGATCAGGAGACTGTTTTTTTATGTATTATCCAAAAACAATACAAATCAGATGGGATTTACAGCAGTAACCCATATGTACTGTAGCCTGATCACATTAGATCGCAAAGCTAAGCAAGGCACGTGCTCAGTCCTGGGGTGGGAGACCTTTAAGAAAAAACAGGTTGCTGCTGTATGTTGTGTTGGTGGGCCAATAGGCAGCTCTTCTTCTCTATAAGGTAATTGCTAGTCCAGTGCCTCATTATAGTGATAGGGAACACTGTGCTGTAGGAGGTGCTGTCCTGAAGATTGGATGACTATAAGGTCTTGAATGATATCATTACACTCTGCATAATAGTAGGGGTGCTAACCTCTTATTACAGTAATGTGTGTAAACATGACAGCTTGTCACTGTCCTATCCCTTACAGGTTACTTGATCATTCATTTTGTCCAGTTCCTGTTAGGACTGCTGATTGCATATGCATTGGTACTACCAATCGTGCACGGCAATGGACTAGAACTGCTCAAACACCTGGCCATCATAATGTAAGTTTGTGACAAGAATACTGTACATTGATTGTATTCTGTGCCCTTATATACCTTTCAGTTTCTTGTCTTGCTGAATATATATCAGCCTGCTATTTGATCTTTACTCCTGGGGTTCTTTGTTTATTAATAACTAATTTAAAAGCAATACATTTTCTAGAACTGCACAGTCAATTCATCCAGACATCAGATACCTGCTTATTCCTGGTAAGAATCATTACAGTCACAGGCGGGGATAAGACTACACCTAGAAGGGATACAAGTCCATGCTCACATCAGACTAATGACTCTATACAACACCATCACAAAAAAAATCTTGCAAATGCACAGTCACTGTTTTCTCTAGTTTTTAAATTGTATTTATGGATATCACGTTTTTCCGGGCTCATGTCCGGAACATACAAGATGCTGCCCAATTTCTCTAACAAATATTTTTTTTGTTTGTTTTTAGCTTGACCTTAGCTCTGGTTGCAGGACTTGTGATCCTTCAGATTTTTCTTGTCCACATCTTCTTCCTTCAAGACAAGATTTTGCAAACGGATAAGCAGAAGCCATTAGCTCTAAATAACAGGTACGTAATGATGGGGTCCTAATCAGAAGTCAGTACTGAGTGGGCCTTCCAGTGCATTTTCATGATATGAAACACCAACAAATCTGCAATATGAAGACTGCAGTACACTTAGTGAAAGAATATAATCTCAGCTGCAGTATTTTACTGAGATTGACAATAACCCACTGTTGTAGTTTTTCAATTTAAAATGGCTATAACTAAAATAGAAATAAAGAATGAGGAACAATCAGGAAGAAAGTCAATCTCCAGGATGAACCATTCCCCACCCCAGCTCCAAAAACACAATCCATTTTTATGTGAAACAGAGGTGTGTTTGATAATATATTATCAAGAGCCATGCTTGACAGATTTATATAAAACCTTTACACAGTGACTGCAAGTTTTGAACATTTAAATTATTAAAGTTTTCAATTCCTGTCAAGTTTCACAGCTCATGTGGTGGAATCTTTGCCAAGCTAAAAATATACAACATCTCAGCTCCAGCGAGCAGCAGTGCACACCAGCAGAAAGCCATCTCCTTCTTAAACTAACAGAAGAGTGTTAAGAGATCCCTGCCCGCTCCCTGTGTCCCTATGGAGAGATCTTTTCTAAACACACAGCTCAACAAGAGCTGTAGCAAGCAACCTGCAGGGGAAGCCAGTTTTCAAGAACTGGAAAAACCCAAATGGCTGGTTCAAACAAATATTTCACTCACAGCCTCACACCTCTGTAGTAAATAAGACCTCTGAAGCCCAGGCTACAGTCCCATCTCCTACTGCCAGGGGACACAGCGTATGGCAACACTTGAAAAGAGGAAATTCACTCATGCCGATGTGTTTTTGGATATGTAACAATTGCACTGTGTTTAGGCACAGACATATTTATAGTGTACAAATATCATGGGTTCACCTTGAAAACCTACTTCAAAGAAATTGAAAAGTAAAAAAAAAGATCATATGGAGTGATGAGTGATCGGCTAAAATGAGTATGGTTGTTTGTCCTTGCAGAAAAGCTTTTCACATCTTCAACTATTTCTTCTTCTTCTACAATGTGATCATGGGTCTGGGTAACTGCATCCTGAGGCTGATCTTCAGCTTCACGGTGGGAATGTGTCTTGTGCCAAGAATCGACCGCACCATCCTGCAGCGGGGGTACGAGACTCTGGACCCAGGTCAGCCCCTCTCCTCTCCACTGTCTGTCTTTCAGCCACTGGTTTGTGTCATCCGCTGGCTCTTGAGCCAGGGTCACTCCACTGGCTCGCCTCCTCTACATTTGTGAGGCAAAAAGTGGATGGAATGAAAACTAGACACCGTCCTATTGCGTTTGACTGTGTGGATTTGCTTTGCAGTGGTTGGGATTTACATTTCTCTCATTTCACTGGTTGAATTAAGACATTGGGCTGGAGTTAAGTCAAACACATTAAAATAGTGTAGGAGAACACACATAGATAATAGACTAGACTATGTTACAAAATGTCTGTTACGAGCTTATGTCAATGCCAATGCAACCGAGATCATCAGGAGAAAAAGTGGAAAATCAGTCTTCATTTTTTAATCAAACTTGAGTATACATTTAACAAGCTGAAGACAAATGAAGTCTGAATACTTTAAACACAGACAAGAAGCTAACATTGCTGTAGTAAAGGCTTGGCAAAGCATCCCAAATGATTATACAAATTGTTTGGTGAGCTCACTGGCTCACAGGCTTTATGCAGTTGCTGCTTCCAAAGGATATGCAACCAGATTCTGACTTTTGCATTCTGAAACATAAATTGAATGTGCCCTAACATGTAAGATTACTTGAAATCACTGGGTTAACCAGAATGTATTTTTTTGTTCTAATATGATCAAATAAATGTGTGGCATTATCCAAAAAAGTTAATTCTATTGGATGCACCATACATATTAATATTATGATCATAAATATAAATTGTTTGGCCGTAAAGCAAAAAAAAAACATTTGTCTTGCTGTCCCAGTGCTTTCGGAGGGCATTGTAACCCATATCCCTATTTTATATTGATACATGAAACTATATGGTGTATATGATGGTGCTTGTACTATACTCCAAGCATACTAACTGTACACCAAGGAGCAATTATGATTTTTCCAACAGATAATTACAAACTTGGTGGCATATTGTAAAAAAGACAGAAATAATAGGGGAGCTTGTCCTACAAGGTAAACATTAAATTAATAGTTTATACGGTTGACAATTTTATCCAAAGTTACTTGGAATTTGTACAGGAGTGTACCACAACCATCCTGTTATGAGTCCAACACCTTAAATACCACCCCAGACTGATGACATGTAAGAGAAGATTTGCAATAAGCTCTTTTACTGGGAGTTATAACAATTTAGATATTTAAAAAAACAGTATTGCAGTTTCTAATGACCAAGCTCAATGCAGATTAAATGACCGAAATATGAAAGTTATGACCTAGTATACACAGGTAGATTTTGTAATCTGTTTTTGGAGAAGGACTGCCAACGTCCTACTGTTGAATGTAATGCTATTTGGTTGTGCTTTAGGGTATCACACTTGGATTGGTATGATATTTGCTGACCACTATCACAGCAATCCTGTCATGATTTGTTTCTGTCATCTACTGCTGGCTGCAAATCTTGAGAATCAAAGAAGAAGGATTTCAATTTTGTCATCATTTGATAACATATCTTCAGGTAAGAATCTCCTCACAGCCACAATGAGCTCTGAATGCAAAAATATAATTCTGTTAGTAAAACTGTTGAAGGATTTATAAATGTAGAGAAGTATCTCCTATACCTGTCAATGCAGTGACAATGATTGAAAACTTTGAATTCCTTCTGTTCTGGCCTGTATTGTCCCAGTGAGTATTGTTTTATCAGGGTCAAACATTGAGACAATTCAGGGAGTCAAAGAGAATTTGAGTACTTTTGAGGATATGCATCCAATGTTCAATATTTAACTTTTTTAGGAGTTATAAGTTTTGTTCATAAAGAATCAAGAGCATGGTGCATCTGGTCTTCTGAAAGACTGAGTACTTCACACTTCTTGTGCAGTGTCTTTTTCCATGTCTGATTTTGTACTTTGGTAATGCACATCTACAAATAAATCCACCTTAGAAGTGAATGTGGTGTAAAGTCAAAACATGGAACATTGGCAAAACAGAGCACACATGTGGTACTTATACAAAATGTGACTTGCGTAATGCCTTAATGCGGTACACTACTGGATTTTGGTGTATTGTAAAGCACTCTCTTGCTGGCAAATGAATCGCATAACCTTGTGAAACTGTGCATACAGTTGTACTCTTCCCTCTGGACTAGAATTTCCAAACCAGTGCTGCAGAATGGTGACCAGTCACAGTGCCGTAGGAGCTGCCATCCTTCCTGGCTCAATTCCACTCTGCACTTTCACAATCTGACCCATCTGAAATACCCCCTAATGCATTTGTTTTTCTTCAGTTTCTCACCTCTGCTCTTGATGTGCTGCCGAAAGTGGCTCCTGGCAAAACATGGGTGCTGGGTCCTGCACTTCACTAGCAGACAAAGTGGGCCCCCTGCTATATGTTAAATGCTTGGGATCATTCAGGATGAAAAGCACTTTGCAGAAAAGAAATGAATGAATATTAATTAGAAGTGACCAGGGCAGCATGGGGGCACAGAGGTTGGCATTGCTACCTCACAGCCATGTGTCCCATGTTCAGTTCTTGGGGTGCTATCTGCATGGAGTTTGTATGTTTTTCTTGTGTTTGTGGGGGTTTCCTCCAGGTGCCTGGTTTCCTCCCACAATCCAGACACTTACTGGTAGGTAGACATACTGGTTGGCCCTGTGTGCATGCATGTGTTTGTGTCAGGCTGTGTGGCCTGCGATGGACTGGCGTCCCATCCAGAGTGTATCCTGCTTTCCGTCTGTTGCTGGCCAGAATAAACTCTGGCTCTGGATCTTCTGCGACCTTGTGTTGGATAAAGCAGTATAGAGGTGGATTTTGGATAGAAGGGACCATTTTAGGGTCACAAAATGGAAATGGTACCATGAACAGGAAAAATAAGTTCTCTATGTGTCATTTTCTTGATTTGTCGTATAGAGCCAGCAGAGAACTGCAGAGCTCGTGTGAGATGGAAGCTGATCTACACCCTGTTGAAGAACCCCAAGCTGATACTTCTGCGAAAGCGCAGGACATCCTGGAGCAGCTCAAGGTCTGACCAAGCCAGACCGGATACTATGACAGTACCTTATGTACTGGCCTCACAGTACAGGAACCCAGTGGAATCAGACATACCCAGCACACTGCTGGGACATCATGTCAGCATGTTACTGTCAACAGAGAGCCCCCCAGAATCTAGCAGTTCAACAGGTTGAGGGCCATTATCCTGTGCTATTCGATGATCACTGTGCTCCATGAACACACACACGGCCCACATGCCCTAATGACCACTCAGTAGCTAACTACCTGCGGTACAGGAATGTCTGTCAGGCTTTTAGAAAAAGCCAGGAGGATGTTCTTTATAATCCAAAAATGGATTAAGTTATTTCAAGATTTTGCCAGTCCTGTGTACCCTGTTATTTTTTTGTGATGCTTGTTTAACAGAAAAGCGGGAAATTTTTGGGGAAGTTTCTGAACTTGTACACTTGGAACCTTCAGGACATGATGCACAAGTATTATACTGTATACTGTGTGCAATCTACGGTTTAATACGAATTTGAACTGTTAAAGATACATATGTTTAGGGTATTCCATTCAAGGTTAATTTAGTGATTATTGCTGCTACTAAACTTATTATCCACCATTATGAGGCTGTTGAATTTTAAAAATAAGGTTTTAACAGTGCTACTATTTGTTTTACTGTATATAATGTATTGTAATATATATATATAAAGAGGAAACACATATTCCATGTAGATTTGTCTCTATGGTGGATTGGTAGGTTTTGATAGCTCAAGGACTTTGATGTCAATCCTTCATTTTATTCTGCTAATTTACTCTACCTTTTTAACCGAATCAATAGTCTTTTCATTTGCTTCAGACAGATTTCTATTTCCTGTTTAACTCTGCACTCAAAAAATTGAGTTTTCAGATTTTAGAAGTTAGGAAGAACTGGTCCTTGCCCGGACTAGGATGGGGAATACCTAAGATAAATCCGGTTGTGGTTGCAAGTGGTGCTGGTAGACCAGTAGGTGGCGTTCTTCCTTCTGGACCAGTATTTCCAAACCATGTAGTGACAGGGGAAGCTGTGCTATAACAAGTTCTGTCCTTCACATGACTTGGTCATGAAGCACTTAGAAAATGGATGGAATCTACCTCTAAAACTTTTGCCTTGGCCCCTGACTACATCAGTGAGGTGTTATCTCTCTATGAATCTTAATACTGTGTGAGTTATGCAGCCTCAGGTCCCAGTACAAGGCTTCAAGCACTGGGAGAGCATATTTTCTGATCTGTTGACCAAGGTTATGGAATGGTCATCCATATCAGGTCTTCCAAGACTACAATTTCAAATTCTGTCTTAAGGCTCACTTTTATACTTTTATATGTGTCTTTTAATTTTGATTTGCTGCTTTAAATTCGCTGTGTAAATGTATATCTTATGTTTTTTATTTGTTTTATTCTAATGGACATTTTATTCTAATGGACACAGTACATTTCACTGAATGTATTTTAAAACCCTGGAAAAACAATAATAAAATTGGCAGTAATGGACATGCACACTGAAGAAAATCTAATGGTAATAGATGCCTTGCCATTCTGTCACTAGAGACTAATATTATATTTATTTACAGACTTGCCAATGAAATGATATTACATACAGTATATAGAACAGTGTGTGGCAGATGCAGCTAAGGTTCTTGGTTTATTTATATTATGAGCTTCCCAGTGATTGAATTACGGAGGTTAGGGAATGATATAATGGTCAGATCTACATTTCTCTCAGAATTAACTTAAAAGCACAAAGCTGTAGTTGAAGGATAACACATTCTGATCTGCGAGTAGCTATATCAGTCTGCGGCTCACAAACGGCAACCCACTGAAGCCAAGCAGGTATGAGACTGGCCTGTACCTGGATGAGAGACCATCTGGGAAAGCTAAAGTTGCTGCCAGAAGAGGTGTTAGTGGGACCAGTAGAGAGCTCTGTGGGTCTTGATGCACAGGGGGTAGGGGTGTTAGCCCTGGTTTCCTGGCCAAATTTCCCCCTGGTCTTTACCAATTATGGCCTCCTAATAATCCCCATCTATGAATTAGCTTTATCACTCTGTTCTCCTCCCCACTGATAGCTGATGTGTGGGGAGCGCACTGGTGCACTTTGGCTGCCTTTGTATCATCCAGGTGGGAATCCACATTGCTGGTGGTGGAGAGGAGTTCTCATTATCTGTAAAGTGCTTTGAGTGGAGTGTCCAGAAAAGTTCTATATATGTGTAAGGAATTATTATTATAACAATATCAAACATTACATTAAAATATTGATACTGCATGATAAAGCTGCAAAACGTGCAAGTACAAATATAAATGCATATTCAGTTAATTTTTTTTTCATTTTCTCATAATCCCGACTCCTTTCACAGTTTAAACAAATTCATGTCTTATATCATTTTCACTAAAATGTTTATTTTCGGCAGCAATCATAAATGTATTTTGCTTGGTACTGTATATTGTTATGGTAGCTACGGTTTTAATACAAATAACAACACGCAAAATTACACATTATAATTAGTCATTGTAATTAAAAAAACTATACTGTATTATCATCTACATCGCTTCTCATCTTTTTTACTTTCCGAGTACTAGACTTGCCGATAAAAAGCTAGTATTTTTGCTGTACTTTCTGTGCTGTTTCATTAGCGCCATTAAAAGCACACGAAGACCAGTTCATTGTTACAATGTTCTGAGCACCACCTACTCCACTGGTACTTCTTTTTTCTCGGGGTCCAAATGATAATTACACACGTATCCTAGCCCTCCCGTCTGCGTCGTAGTTGTAATATACCAAAAGAGACAGCTCTGTGGGAAAGCATTTCGATTGCACGAAGTCTCGTTTTCTCTCTTTTGCGGGTAACAGAATTGTTGACAAAAATCCAACTACGAAAAAATGGTGATTATGAAATCAGTTGTGTATATTCTAAAAGTAATTGCCAATTAAGATTTGAGACCACATTGATAACTTTACAAGTACTTACAAAGTTTAAAACAACTGCAGAGTATTACACGCATGAAAACAAACGTAAATGGAGATGGGCTATAGAAATGACCCGGGTGTCAATGTGAGCCCAGTCATGCATTCACTCAGATATTGTAGGTTAAAAGATTTTAATGAGTGAGGGTTTTTTACAATTTAAATGAAGCGGGAGGGGTCGAAATACAGTGCTGTTTTTTCTCGTCTAACCCCATTTGCAATACTGAGTCCAGTCTGTTCCTGACGCACCACAGAAAGGACTACAACTACAAAGCAGCCTGCTCATGTTTATTTGTAGTTTAACATGAGTCTTGTCTGATTAGACTGCAAGACACCTTCTCCAAAACTAAGTAAAATATTTTGGACTGGTTAATTTATATCAGTTCATCTCAAAAGTGTAATTCACTGGGTGTTACTCTTGAGAGTAACAATCAAGAAACAAATATTTTGGAATATGCATCCAGGCCAGTTTGACCACATACAGACTGTTCTGACAGAACCAACAGACAATTTCTACCCAATGTAACAAGCACTTTAAATATATGGAAACTTTTAAATTAATCACATGTGCATGATTCCAAACTGAACTCAATATTTTGTTTATCAGATTGTTTTTACCTTCACCTACAAATTAAGCAACACACCAAAGAAAGAAATATGGAAAACTACTTATCCAAGATGGACATGTTCTGTGCCCCCAAAGATTACTTTTTGTATAAGCAGATATTGCATTCAATCAAATCTACATGAACATTACAGGTTTTATCAACTCAGATTTAATTCAGCTAAGATTATTTCAATTTATATACAAAAGGAATGATTGCCACCTTCTCCATTTCCTCTCAAAAATGAAATAATTCTTTATAAGATTACATAGCAATTAATGCTAACATGGATCCCAAACATAAAGACATATAAAGTCTCAATCCAGCCCCTACCCACCCAACTAACTTATAGGAATAAGAAGAGCACATCTAAAGCATGTGCAGCTTTAGATGTGCTCTAAAGCATGTGATCTAGAGCATCCACCTGGATGCTGCACCAATGTGCAGGATCCAGGTGGATGCTGCACATTGGTGGTTGTGGAGGGGAGACCCCATTACCTGTAAAGCGCTTTGAGTGGAGTGTCCAGAAAAGTGCTATATAAGTGTAACCAATTATTATTATTATTATTATTATTATTATTATTATTATTATAAACCAGAAACTGTGCTCTTTGCAACACACACCCTATAACCAGCACTTGGATTTCTGTTTTAATGTATGTGCTACAGGGCAGGAAAACTTCAAAGGGAGAGAAAACCAGGTACAAAAGAGAGATTAGAAAAATACCATATCTGACAAACACCCTTGCCATTATATGCTAATACAGTATGGCAGCCGACAATCAACACAAATTGGACAATACACTATCTGCCCAGACATGCATCAATTACACACATTCAGGGGTGACACATTAGACTGGGTGGGAGTACTGAACATGCTGGAAGTACACCTGCCACACCTGTGGTGTCATGCTGACATCACACCTTTGGAACAGAGAGGCAGAGAGGGAAGACAAAGGACAAAGGACAAAGGAAGCAGGGACAGTGAACTGTGACACCTCCTCATCTCCATGCATTCAGTTCCTCAGGCTGTCCTCCCCCTCACACTTCTGTATGTCTGCCTATCCCTAGGAGAAGAACACTCCTCTGGTCTTTATTCATTTGGAATATCCTATAATACATTTTCACAAATGGAACTGTAGGCACATTTCACCAAACACAAATACAAAAAGGTCGTGCTGGTTTTAAAGCAAGCAAGACCTTTTCTGTCGCAAAATTAGCAAAAGACAACACTGAAGTGGATTTTCTCTAAGAGTGTATTATATAATTATTACAGAAGATGAAAAGGTAATAACCAGAAAGGTTAATTAATACTGTACTTTTTACATGTTTTAGTAAAAGGTTAAGCATTTTTTTAAGCAAATTCAAACGATTTGCCAATACTTGATGACAGGTAGATAGCCCTAATGGACATGTTCCAACCATGCAAACAGATACTCTAATTGTTGTGTACTAAAGACGAACCGATGGGACAGTCTGAGAGAGATGGTCTGAGCAGGAGTCTCTATTTGCTGCAGAAAAGCAGAAAACCATTGGTTTGTTGATTGGTGGCCATGTGATTGCAAGGCGCTACATTAATTATGTCCCTGGACCACACCTGCTGCACTTCCTGTGGGCTCATCCCGACATGACAGCATTCCAGCAGCATATTTCCATGTGCTGACTTTATTGTGATGAATTCGTTGCGAGACTGAGAGTGTGGCAATCATGATGTGGATGTCCTACTCAGCAGACCTGAGCCCCATTGAAAATGTATCGGATGAGCTGGGATGACATCTAGGGTTCAGAGACCAGTGAACAGACACTATAAGAAAAATGGGACACGATCTCTTAAACAGCACACACAACCTGTTTTACAATATTTACGTCTTGTGTTGCTACCAACAATGGCCATGGAAGCTATGAGGCCATTACTTTCACAGTAGACCCCCTCTTGACAAACGTTGTTGAGTACAAATGTTAGCATAATGAAATTTATCCCTATGTCTGATCAATAAAATAACACGTGCTACAACAAAAATTCTATAATTTTCCTGATGACTATTGGAATTTGTTGCAGTTACAAATAATAGGTTTCTTTTGCAGCTCAGCATATATTAGCTTAATGGATATGATGATATTAACTCAATAGTCTGTACATAGATCATTATATTTGCCTGCAATGCTTTAACTGCTTTTAGAGCCAGTTTAGAAGTCACTGATAATTTCTCTTCATGGATGGTTAGTAGTATAGTATTAATATCCAGAAAAAAATATATATAATGTGCAGCACACAGATCATTTGGTTAAACATTTATACATAAGTTATATATAAAATCCTGAAATAAAATTCTGTTTATTAGGAACATAAAAAGTGAAATGTGGTGCACTCAACAGTAAGAGGGAGGCAAGACACTATGTCCGTCTTGTTTAAAACTCCAGAGTCACAACTTTTATCATGAAAACACTTCACAGTCATACAGCAGAAATGCAAAGGACAGGGAATTTGTGCACTTTATAATCTCATTTTAAGACTTTAAAATAGAAATCTCAGTTTGTTTATATAATTGATTAATTATAGATGGTCAAAGGAGTTCCATCTGTTGTTGAGAAATTCAGTGTAGACTTTAGACTTACACAGAGAATGCAGCGCATATGTACTTATCAACACTGGATCCTGAGTTTCTGAAGCAATAAAGCATTGCATTGATTTGAATGATAGTAAAGTTTAAATTTCAACAACATGTCTTGCATTATACTTACAAACACAAGAAAGGTTACAAACAACAGTAGACCATTATTGGTAGTTAGCAGTTAATTTAAGAAACTCATCTATTTTTTAAAAGACACCAGGATATCAGCTTCAACAGTATTGCTAGGTATCTTGGTCCACTCTCCGACAACCCTTCGGGTAGAGAAGTGTCTCCTGTCCCGATTTTTAAATGCACTTCCTCTAAGACTAAACATGGCAAAACAAGCAAGTGTAATTATACAATTAAAACAAGTAGAGCAATGAACACGTGTTTTGTTTCTTATGCTGCACTTTCCTAGTTTTCATTGATGTGGTGCTCTTTTTCTCTACATGAAAATCACTATTTTTTTCTTTTGGTGATCAGCTATTGCAGCTTGCTGATTTTATAACCATTTGCTACGGGATGCGAAGATATTTTACTGCACAGAACTTGACGCTTTGGGTCCTTCTCGATATTGCTTTATGAGCAGAAAGAAAAACCGAAGAACCTGCCACGTTTTCTCTGCTGTCTTTGGCGTTTGGCATGATCAGAGCAGGTGGATAGCTTTGCATGGATTCCAGCTAGAGAAGTGTGATTTTCTTTTTGTGTTAGCTGCAAACAATACACAAACAACCCCCACGATACATTGAGAACGTTCTGATTAGTCGAGTTGTAGAGTAACCTTTTAGGAACTCGGGGCGCTTCTTGGTGTTTATTTTTACTTTAAATACAAATACGTTATTTGGAGACGCTTTGCTCATTGGTCCTAGTAGGTCGCCTTTCGGACGGCCTTGCGGACAACGCCGGCACTGCGAGCGGGCCGCTGTGACTGGGAGCTGTCTGCTGTGCTCTGAGTGCCGCAGTGCCTGTCGCGACGCCTGCGCCTTGATGGCTAATTAACAGGGGCTGGAAGCAGCTGGCGGATCACGTCACTATTAAAACAGCTCAGCAGTCGGCACTAGGAGAGAGAGCCGCGGTACTGGAGTGCTGGCTGGGAGGAGAGAAGGGGAAACGTCTCCTGACGCTGTAAATAAGTGAAGCTCGGTCTTGAGACTACATCCTCCAGATAGGTATGAACTAGACAGACTAAATCTCAAAATTCACTCTTGACACAAAGTTTGTTTATCAATTTTCTTCTGGAAAAGTGTGATGTTTGTGAATTGGCAGCGTTCTTTCGTTAGTTGGGTTTTGGGCAAAAAAATAAATCGCACAAATTCGCGGCTAGCATCGCTGACAGTTCAGAAAGCTAAAACGTCAGCCTGCGATGTGCTCGAAGCGGGCAATTGCTGCATAAAACGTAAAATGTGCCAAGTTTCAGAAATAATTGTTTGTGTTTATCTTGCTGAACTTCACGACTATACCGGCAAGTAGATCCCGATGGTGAAATCATGTCGCTGTCCGTGCACTTGCTGCTGTGCTAGATTCCTGAGGTTACGCGTAAAGACGGTCACCAAATGGTAATAGCAGTTTTTTTTGTATTTATTATTGTTTAGCTAATGAGTGAAAGAGATGGGTTGCAGTACATCAGACTAGCGCAGGAAGAAACAGTCCAGCTATTCAGAATCGGTTTGATAAGTAAAGAGGGTGTGTCACTTAGTATGGATACCAAATGCTAAAATTCTGCTATAAAGGTCGCTGGTCGCTGATCAGCATGACTTGCGGTTTCTCTTTACGACCAGGGTTCAGCCTTTTGAGACGTTTTCTCGTACTATTTTTGTTTGAAGCCGGTAGGTACAGATAGTAGTTGTGTATTGGGGCGGCGAGTAAGATTCTTTACGGTCTCGAGTTGCAGTAAACGAAACTGAAAATGTTTAAACGAACTTCTTAACATTCTTCTAACCACATGTGCTGTCAGTTTATTACAAAAGCGTATAGTTCTGGTGCATGACGTTGGAGTCGGTTGGCAACAGGTCACATAGGGTACGGATATTGGAAGTTTTCAGCTATAGTGAAAGGATAGTATTGTGATAACCGTCTTAACGACTGCAACACTTAGCAATTGGAGTCCTAACTTCCATTTCGATACCAATTTAAATTAAATTCGCTTAGTTTAGCCAAGTCGATTCATAATGCTGGTATTTTAACACTATCTTGTAATACTAATAGGAAAAAATCTGATTACTATAATGAGGCAAGCACAAACTGCTAAACCAAGTGCTGTGCAAACAAAACAATTAAAGAGAATGGTGTAAACAATGTAGTTGACATCGTAGGGGCTGAAAGGGTGGTCAGGGACTAAGCATTTTAAGTGCTGTGGGTATTTCATTCCACCACCGAGGGGGCGTAGGGAGCGAGAATCTGGAGATTTCCGAAGTTCAGCTCTCACGGCAGTGTTTTGGGCTCTTTAAAACAAAATTGAAAACGGCTATTCTAAGGAATATTTCTATATTCTCTATTACACTTCTATTTTATTTGCCTTATGTGTAAACACGATTAAATAATGAGTAAATCCAGAGAATAAATTACTTAAAACTTTTTGTGGGTCATATAGTGTTGTACACGGAGCCAGTCGGGGCGCTGTGGCGTGACGTCACCGCAAGCGAGGGTGTTTGGTTGGGTGTTCGCGTCACGCTGCCCGCTGCCGAGCGCGCGAGAACGGGTCTTTAAAAAAATCGACCGTTTACCGACGCTGACCTTTGCAAAATAAAAGACCATGACGCGGTCGAATAAAATATTAACTGCATGAGACGGCAGCGATTTTGCACCGGCACGCTGAAAGAGTCCCGTCACAACTGTATGATCTATTTCAACAAATGCAAAGGATTTCGCTTCCTTAAGAGTCGGTGATTTCTTTCATGCGTATGTAATAAGGCCGTAGGTTGGTGCTTTGTGGATGTTATGACGGCGAACTGTTTTTCCTTGGGCTACAGCTAACATTACAGTTGCATCTTCAGACAACGAAAACACTGTAGAAGTAGATCAAACATTTTTTTTTTTTTGGTCACGACTAAGTTGTCACAGCATGTGGTCTGGTCCCGTCTACTCAACTCAATGACCCGTGCGGGTGTTTTGGCGACTCTGTATCTGTAACGCACAAGGTCCTAGATACTGACAGTCTAGCTAATTCATGATGAAACCTCAAACTTGGTTGGCAAAAACTCACCGGTTTAATCTAACCTAAACAGCGCATGAATTAAGTAAAGGGACTCGGATCCCATACAGGATTCGGGCGGTAAGCACCTGAGTCTCTTGCGTTTCAGCGACAAATGACATAACCATGCTATAAGAAACCTAAAAATAAAACTCCGAGTGACTTTTTGTCTGGAATTGTAAACTTACGTGCAAAATGTTTTGAGTTTTGGAGTTCATGAAAGATGTAGTAAGGATCCTAAAAGCTGTTTTATCAGAACGGGCTTTAAAAACTGTTAAGAATTTTAGATTGAGACTCTTCCCTGCAGGCTTCTATAGTGATGGTGTGTTCACTGAAAGCTCAGCTTGCCTAGACCTCTTTAATGAAACCTGTAGCAAGCAAGCAAGCTAATGATTTGTATTAGAACTGGTCATTGGTGTAAAAATAGGGCATTTTAAACTAAATGTCTGGTACTACTGATCGGGATATTGAAGATTATTTAAGAATTAAGACAGGAGTGATTGACAGTTCTTAATGTTTTGTGCATTTCAGCTAGAGGATGTCGGAGACGGAATTGGTTAAGAAGATGTTGCGGGCTGTGCTGCAGTCCAAGAAAAATGGGGTCTCTCTGTCACGGCTACAGTCCGAGTACAGATCTCTCACGGGGGAGTTCATCCCACACAAGCAGTTTGGATACCCTTCCCTTGAGATGTATCTGCAAAGTATCCCTTCAGTGGTGAAGATGGAGCGCAGCCGGACAGGAGAGGTGAGAGCTCCCAATCGTCATCGCAGTCACGCCTTGAAAATGCTTCACAGATGTAGGGGTCTTTCATGCCGGACTGACCTTTTAAATCTGTGCTGAGATATTGACAGTACATGTCCAGCTACACATGGAGTGCCTGTTCTTTACACACAACTCAAGTTAGATTTATAAAGTCGATAATTCTTATAATGAAGGCCTGTGATTTCTTGCACTACCATCCTAGATGGACTAGATTAAGCATTTATGTTTAAAATGGTCAGATCCCTGAAGGAACAAGATTTCTATTTTAAAAACATTTCTGAAGTAGAAATGTTTTCTCGGTTATGAGGGATGTAGAACACATTTGTTTCTAAACTTTTGAAAACATGCATTTTGTAAATGGCGATTTTGAGGTTGCTTATTTTTGGTGAAAGATTTAAAACTAATTCAGAACAGGCTTTGTGTTTTAAGCACTTAAATATGGTACTTGGTAAGATTTCAAAACTGAAGGTACGTAGATGCGGCTGTATTGAGGTTGTCTGTTGGTGTAATGCGGAGGTAATTAATTGGACTAGAATAAATAAGATTATTGTAAATTGGATTTAAAAAGGTACTGTACCTAATCCTATATGAAAAATATAGGCTATCCTGTGGAGTTGGAAACATTTATTTTTGTGCAGTGGATGTGAAAAATGCAAGTTCCTTTTTGTTTTTTGTATATTTTAACATAATAGCCATTTTTTATGAAAGGCTTGTAGTGAGAGTGACTATTCAGGCGTTTCCATGTGGTCTTGGTGCTTTTAGATTTAATATAAGGAAACCATGTACATGCCTATGATTCTGTATGGACACCACACTTCCTCCCGAATTAACTTTGATTACTCCAACAGAATGTTCTTAAATCAAGATCACTTTTCTAACTACGTGACTAGTGGGGGGTGTTTCATTTAACTTTTTGAAATTGCTTGTGCTCCAGCACGGCGACACAGTGGTGAATGTTGCTAACTTGCAGTGCTGATGCCCTGGGGTCAGTCACACAGTCTGCATGGAGTTTGTATGCTCTCCCTGTTTTTGCCCGGGTTTCTGTGGGTGCTCTGGTTTCCTCCCACAGTCTGAAGACCTGCTGGTAGGTTAATTGGCTTCTGTTAAAAACTGGTGTGTCTCTGTCCCTGCAATGGACTGATGTCCCATCCAGAGTGTATCCTATGCCTTGCACCCACTGGTTTCCAGGTTAGGCTCTGGCTCCATCCATGACCCTGTACTGGATAAAACAGATTCGAAAGTGAAACGATGCTCTCAAACTGTTGTCCAGATTAAATTTAAGTTCTTTTTACACATTTAACTATTACCTAACTGCCTCTTTTGTTAACATTGCCTCTTGCTACAATAGCATACTATAAACTTCTGCATAGCTCAGATTAAAGTAATGACAGCACAAATGGATCTGTTCCAAAGGAGAGCATTCAGGAGGCTTGTTTATTCCCAACACGGTCTTGGTGCATTGGAACATGGAATGGTGTGTGTGCATTGTAAGAAAGTGTTGCAGTTTGATTATTAAATGCCTGTTCTAAATTTTTAGATGGAGGGGGTTCTGAGGGTTTGGCATCTATTGCTTTTTTTTATTGGTATTCTGTTTGCAGTGCACAAATGTGTATTCCTAATCATAGTGAAGACTTTTTAAAGTTGCACTTCTAATTTGACATTTGTGTTTCTTTGCTATAGAATTAATCAGCCCTTTATTGCAGCAGTACAGTGGTATTTTAGTTGAATGTATGTTACAGCATCCCAGTTGAATTTCAGTTTCTAGGCTATCCTAAAATTCCAAGCCCTGGTGCTTAAATTTAATTGGATCCGGAAGGATGTCTATAGTCTAATTTGTTGTACAAGTTTAATGATTAATTTAGTAATTGGCAGAGTACTGCATGGGACTTGAATTGAATACGTCTCACTGAAAGTTCATGAATTCTAAAATATTGGTAATGCACAAAGCCTGCAGAACACTAGCAACGGAATCAAAGAATACTGAAATGTTACTTGTGGTCAATAAAATCATTAAGTATTTTAAATTTCTGGTAGGTTTTGAACAAGAATCTTTTTTTTTTCCTCCATATATTCTGTCTTGGTTTCCCAGAGATCTTCTACATTTCTATGCATCTCTAAAGTAGTTTTCTTTAATAATGGATAGAGACAGACTCCCCCTACTCTTGACTAGAACTTCAGTGGCTCTGATCACCCCTGTGTTACTCTGCTACTCAGTGTATAAAATATAAAATTGCTCCAGCTAGAATAAAAACTGTTGCAAAAAATCTTCAAAGGTATGGAAGATGCAAAGCAATATTCTTCTAGACCAGTGGGACTGGGAAGGTGTTACCCAGAAAATTCAGTATGTAGATTTTTGACTTTAATGACTAGCAACTTTTCCTTCAGCATGAGGTCCCTGCCCAGTGCGAAGGATTCCCAGATAGAATTGGTCATCTGTTCTGCCGACTCCACTTCCATCCTTTCTGCAAAATGCTCTCCTAGGATCTTATTCTGTTCTGCGTGGTTTGAGACCATGTTCTAATTTAGACTCCTTTGAATTCTGGTAAGATAAAAGCTGAAAACAAATTGATCACTGCAAATACCTGCTGACTGAAATAGTCAAGAGTAGAGAGAAGATAAGATCACTTTATTGGCCATATACAATTTCTTTTATTAGGAATTTATTTTTCACATACCCCAACTTGCTCTGAGATACACACAGAGAGAGAAGCTTGGGGTCAGAGCGCAGGGTCAGTCATTTATACGGTGCCCCTGGAGTAGTTGGGGTTAAGGGCCTTGCTCAGGGGCCCAACGGAGTAGGATACCTTCGCCAGCCGGGGGATATGAACCTGCAACCTTCCAGCCACAGAGCAACTGCACCGTCCCTAGTAATAGTGTAAAGCCCCTAATGTAGTGTGCCATCTTCCATACACAAACATGTCTTGAGCTCTCTATCCTCCACTCCCCGCACTGATATGCCTTGAAGTGCTCTATCTTGATGTGAAGTGCAGGCTAAAGGCTCCATAGCTAATGCAAACAGCAAACTGAGATACTGAGCAGCCCTGCCTCAAACCAGAAAAGACTTTAAAAGACTGAGATGTATAGTAGATCACTACAATTCTTCCATTGCTACATATATAGATAATCAGTGATTTAAATTGGGCCAAAGTCCCTTTGTTCTAAAAGGGATCTGAGGTACTGTTAGTTTTGGCAGAGCAAACTGTGTATATTTTAAGAGGAGACCTGAAATAAGACGAGGGAAGAGAGAGGTCCTCCAGGTATAGACAGTAATATGTCAATAAGGCCGGGTTGTTGCTCATTAGATGCCCTGCAAGCCCACATGCCTGTTTTTCCCCTAGTGATTAGAAAGGGGCTTTGGACAGGGTCATACTGTCTACACCTAGCAGTCTGAGGGGCCTCCAGTTATTGATGTCATTTTGTCATCTCTTAAATGAGAGATGGTGCTCCCTTTAAGCGTCGAGTCCAACTTTGAAGCTTTTGTTCTACAATAATGCTCTTACAGTACTAGGTCCTTGGATAACAACAGGTGCTATGAAAATTCTTTTGGGAGTCCATCAGTGCCAGGAGTAATAAAAGAAGCATTCAACAAACGGAACACACCATAGATCTAAAGACAAGGGAGAGACGTGGAAGAAAGAACATTACCATAAACCCCCTTTTCCTTTTTTTCCTTACCACTACTGAGTGAGTACCTTGTTGTGTTCATTCTAGGAGAATGGGTTCTGGTATTAATGTTTTAATGTGTAATCGTGAGGGGTAAATAAAGCTTGTGAAATTGCTTTATTGTAGAATCTTCTTCACTTTCAATAATTGCTTATCCAATTCAGCGTCATGGTGACCTGAGCCTGTCTAGGGAAGCATTGGGCAGAAAGACCAATTAATCTGGGAGCACCTGGCAGAATCCCACATGATCATGCAAATAGCACCCAAGAAATCAGACCCAGGGCCCTAGCACTGTGGGGCAGCAATGCCAACCACTGTGACCCCATGCTGCCTGATGTAGAGTCCTCAGGTCAGGTTCCCATTCTGTTTTGATATCCATGTTGAAGGAGGAGAGTGTTTCTTGGCCTGCCTGGTTGGTATTTGAATTACAAGGTTAGAATTCTAGGATTTCTATGGCTGTAGGATGTAGACCTTTGGTAAGCATTGATTTGTACATGTTTGTGGAATGTCTTGTCAAGTTTAAGCCTGATTTATTAATCCATCACAAGAGCTGTACCTATAGAATGAACTTGCATGCCTCACATTGTATGTAATGCTTGGGTTATCAAATCACTATAATTTGTTATAAACAAAACTTATTTGGGTGTTTTAATCTTGGCTTTGCTCAAAGTGCATAGCGCAGGTGCCTTTTCCTGGCAGGATTTGATGACAAAGAGCTGATGCTCGTTCAGTTCCTCTCGCACAATTTCTAGTTTTAATGACTGTGAACCCTCATAGCTGTGCAACAGGCCACACTCTTGCACGTCAGACGTGCAACAGAATGCTTTGGTTTCTTCATACAAACTAATAAACTGCATTTCTTGTTTCTCATGTGAATTTTCCAAATGTTTGCAGCATAGCAACTAATATCTGGAGGAGTGCTGGTGGACCGCTCCACAATGTACGCGTCGTCCTTCCGCAGAGGACCAGTTGGTTGCACACCTGAATGAGGGCTGTTCTTAAAGTCTGAAATTGGTACTGGGTTTAATACCCATTATAAACACTTCCACCTTATAACGGCTGAAAGCAGACTTTCCATTAGCCCTTTCCAAAACCATATCCATTAGCCTGCAATGAAGAACTTGGGTTGAGCAAAACCAGAAGATTGTTTCTCCAGAACTGGGATTGGGATCTGTTGGCCTACTTCTAGTGAAATGCTTGTTTGCAGCCACTGTTGGTGCCTTTTGTGTAAAATTAAAGCTAATATCACTATAAAGAGACCATTTTTTTCAATTTTTTAAGTTGAACCAATGTATACATTTAGGGTACACTTGGCCAGTCAGAACCTTTTGTCCTCATTAGAAACTGCGGTGTCTGCTAACATCCTCAAGCCTCCGGTTTACATTACAGCTCCAGTTAATAGCACTGGAAATCTCCTTTAAAGCGCTCCGCCCTTTCTTGTTGTGGTTTTCATGTTAGCATTTAGGGTGTGACAGTCATAGCTCAGTTAACTTTTTGGACAGTGGAAGTTTACTTTTCTGGTATGTTGTTCGTCTGTAAATTTTATAAATGTCGATGTGCATAGCAACAAGGTGACGCTGGTCTTCTTTTATAAGAGAACTGAGCTATGATTTTAGGGAAATCAGCGGATGCAAGACCCAAGCATGTCTGTTGGGTGTTTTCTCATTCTAGTACTACAAACTTGTGTAAATGTTTAGGAATGCTACATTATTAGCAGCTCAGCTACTCTAGGTATAAGTCTGATCATATTTATTGGTACAGCTTATTTACCCTGTTTCAAGACCAATTAAGGTTCAGTTAGGGCAAACTTCCCCTGAACTTTGATGCTTTCATCTGTTGGGGTGTAAGAAGTCAGTGGTGTGGGTGGATGACCAGCGTAGAACTCCAGAACACTTGATTTTGAGGTGTAACTAGACTCATTACAGAATCTAAATACCTCTTAGTCATATTGAGACATTCTACACAAGTGGGTCTGTTGAACTCAAGTGTTATTTCTTATGCAATAATGCATCTGTGTACATAATGAAGTGTGTTTTGATTAGTTCTGTCTAAAGTCATTCTAAGCAAAGATTGATTAATAAGATGGTTTGTTTTTTTTTACATAAAAACCCCCAGCAGCCATATCACTCCGCAACTCACAACTGGCAACCCACTGAAGCTCAGCAGGGGTGGGCTTGGTTAGTACTTTACAGGTAATGGGGACTCCCCTCCACCACCACCAATGTGCAGCTCCACCTGGATGATGCGACGGCAGCCATAGTGCGCCAGAACGCTCACCACACATCAGCTATCAGTGGGGAGGAGAGCAGAGTAATGAAGCCAATTAATAGATGGGGATTATTAGGAGACCATGATTGGCAAGGGCCAATGGGAAATTTGGCCAGGACGCCGGGGTCACACCCCTAGTCTTTTCGAGAAACGCCCTGGGATTTTTAATGACCACAGAGAGTCGGGACCTTGGTTTTACATCTCATCTGAAGGACGGCGCCTGTTTACAGTATAGTGTTATACTTTGTATGAAACAAATAACAAACAGCAAATGCCTTTTGCAACATTGGCACAAATGAAAGTATATTTAAGCATCTCACCCAAGTAAGCTCAAAACTTCCTAATTTATATTGGTCTGTTTTTGCTTCTGGTAATATGACATTGGCATTTCATTGGGCGAGCTTATCTGAATGGAAGCCAGATGACTACTTTACCAGGTTGGAGATTCTCAGATAACTAGGTCATATTACAGAGATGAAGTAGCAATGTGCCTGAAAGAAATAGGAGTTAATATGGGAGAGAGCAAGTTACAGCCCACCTTTGTCTCTAATTGCTGCCTGATCAGTAACCCGTCTTTGAAGTGAAGGGTCTTAATTTTTGGAATGGATCTGTGTTTTTGTTTTGGTGTGACTGTTTCCTTTTAAAATCCACTAGACATTCTGCCACTCTTGTATTTTTGGAAGAGGCAGCCTTTGGTGGGTTACTTAGCTTATTAAGGCTGTTTTGCTCTCCACGTCTGAGTACATTGTGTATCTCATGAGAACGTTGGATTTAAAGTAATGGGGTTTAAAATCTGTTGTATTGTTTTAGGTTTCATATAGTAAGCTAATGCCCAATTTCTCCACTATTAGATAGTTAATGGAAGGTTAAATAAGGCCTACTTTTATTGATGACTATTGTAGTGAAATTGTCATGCAGTGATGAACTATGTGTACACCCTACAAATGGTGCCAAGAAGATGAGTAATCTCAGATTATACTTGCAATCCTATTGGTGCAGTGGTGTTTGTTATTCTGGTGTTGAACACCGGTCAGCTCTGTTAATAATGGTAGCAGCATCTTGAAGGTTCCCCACTACAAAGCACTGTGAAGGTGGGATAAAGTGAGACGGAAGTTAGCTGAGTAGAAGTGGTGGTTGAAAACTTCCACAAGATGTTCCTATCTAAACCAAGAGGTCCTAGAGAGCAATGATTTCTGAAGATGTGGGATATTTAAACTTGGCTCTCTTACACAAGTGACTCATTTAGCAAATGATAAGACACTAAAGCCCCCAAAATTGCAGATGCCTTAATTGAACAAATTACTTGCTTAACTGAAAAATACTTTACAAGTGGTCCTAATCTTTAGAAGGCAGGGTTGGTCTAGATGAATGCCTGCCCTCTCTATGTAGAGGGAGACGGCTTGTGACCCTGAAGCAGCTGCAGTAGACAAACTGACACCATCTTCCTTAAGAAATATCTAAAGCATAATGCTTATATACATATTTTGAAAATCTTAACATTTGCAAAATTGAGGTTTTCTTTGGCATCTGCTGTATAGTCATAGTTCAATGTGTGGCCTTATGACTCGTGCTGCTATAGACCAATGCTCCTCTGCGCAAATGTTAGGAACTTTGAAACCCTTAAGCTTGTTGCACAAGAAAGTATCTGGTTCCCTCCTTGTGCTACTCCTTTCTCAATAGTGTAGTGCACAGATTAGTTAAGGGTTTTTCTGTAAGAAGTGTGTATGAGGGAGAAGTTAGGAGCTGGATGTGTGCAGTCTTGTTGCCCGCCAACTAAAGCTTCTGTTTTTTCCAGGCGACGTGCTTTGCTGCGGTCTGTAATGAGACTGCACACATTGCCCAGCTCGTGGCTCGGCAACGCAACTCTAAGAAGACTGGTAAATCGCAGCTGGTGAACTGCCAGATGAGGGTGAAACCTGCTACTCCATTTATGCCAAATGGTAAGTTTGTGACCTGCTGTCTTACAGGTCTACCCCCCTCATCTTTCTAATTAACTTGGTCAGTTCTACAACTTATCCTGGGCGATGTTCTCCAGTACTGGAGTATTGCTAGTCATATGCTATTGGGAGAGTTTTTTTCCCCAGTTAACCCTAGAGCACTTATTTGTAAAACAAGACAAGCTGTATCTCTTTTTGGTAACTGAATGTTTTCCTTCATCGGTCTCTCAGGCGCTGGTTATAGGTAGGTGATGCTGATCACAAAGTCCAGTTAACTTCATTTGAACTACATTTTAGTCCCAGCAGTTTACCAACTGGTGAATGTGAACATGGGGGAGGGGGGGGGTGTATTTCTGCCAGTTGTTGAATGAAGAGGTGTAATGTATAATAAATCCAACTATAACTGACGAACATTGTGGACTTGGAAGGTAATAGTTGTGATAAATTGGGATGTAGTGAGTGCTTGCATCTTAAAGGAGTTATGTGGAAAAATAAACATTGGAAATGCAGAATGCATCCAGTGTAGTGCACGAATGCCAAGGCCAAGTTAAGAATACATGGAGAGCACAGGTGGTATGACAGGTCTGGCAGATCTGTGGCAAGCCGCAGGAGTTAGTTCAGTGTATGCAGCATTATCAACCATCAGAACCATAAACTTCAATGGCTGCATTTTGGACAACTTCTCTCTCTGGAATTACAAATGTTCTTTGTACTTTTTTATATAAAAAAAATGAAAGCTTGACCCATTTCATTGTTCCTCTGAGGAGCTCGGTACTGTACAAGGAGCTCCAAGAATAGCTGCTGCAGATTAGGTCAGACATCTGTATCCTACTTTTTTGCTGTTTTTGTTAGCTGGGACATTGATTGCAGTCATGTCACATTAACAAAGAAAAGAGCAAAAGGAGGTTTGTTTTTTGTACCTGCATTGGTGAGGCTATACTGGGTAATGTGCGTTAGGAAGGCAATAAAATGTTTTTACAGTGGTGTGAGACACTGATTCTGCTATTTCAGTAGAACAGACTCTTTCTGAGTTTATCACTTGAATAAATTGTCAAAATCAATGGATAATCTCCCACTGCCCCCTGCAAAATATCCAGTGGGCATTTTCTGTAGTTTTAGAAATGTTCTGTTACCCATTTGATGATGTTTTTGTGACAGCTTCAGTGTTAAATAAAATATGATCTTTGTTTTGAATGTCATGCCCTCAATTTGTCCCATATTTAACATGAAAATAAACCACTTGTGACAGAAACTTTAACAATAAGATGGTTACATTTAAGATGACTTGGCTATGCATTACCAGGTTAGAAATTCCTGGATATGAACAAACCCCCCCTCTCAGATTGACCGTGTACAAATTTGATCACGTTCCATTTTCTATAGCTGCAAAATTAATATGAATGTATTCCATTGTTATAGTATTACAATTCAAGTGAGGAAGCACATTTTCATTATAAACATGAGAGCTTGGCTCCATATGTTAAAACCTTCATTGTCTTGTAAAAATGTTCAAAGATCTTTACAATGATGTCATGTAAAGATAAGTGAATTGTTACCGAGGTTTCTGAATCACTTGAAGAGTGGCACAGCCAAAGGTTGGCCACCTTTCTCCGTTGCCAGATTGAATTCTCATCTGCATGAGTGCCATTGAATGTTCTTGTAGATGGATACTTTATTGATCCCGTGAGGGAAATTTGCAGAATTTGCTTGTTAAGAGGCAATCCAACAAGTTAGATGGGCTGATTTGTAGATGCTCAATGATCCAAGGATCACATTTTGTATGTAAAAAGGCAAATGTACAAACTATCAAATGGACTAATGGAACTGCTCCACTGTCGACTTGGATGCTCCAAGCATTTTATGGATCACATAAGTAGCTGTGTCGAGGTTTTCCCAAATGGCTGTGTCCTTGCATCCAGCTTATCAAATTTAATATTGCATCTAGTTTGTTTCTTGAGGAATTTGTGAATACAAATTAGTGAGCCTTTTTACACACCATATTTGTATGGAATAAATCAATAAAATGTATACATTTGTTTTCCATAAATTAACAGTTAAAATATTTGCAATATCCATTTTAAAGAATGTCTATTTTTTTTTTAATGGTTCATTATAAGTGATTTTAAAAAAATACACCCAGCTTACTTGACACGTTTTTTGAGTCATTAGGGTTGAGGTGCATGGCTAAAGTTGCTTCACGAAACCGGCATGTCTTATGAAATGAATTTCAGTCACATTTTATTCCCATGTGCTGAATTCCTGAAATTTGGGTTTTATGGTATAATCCCTCACACTCCAAGTACAAACCCAATACGCCCATCAAATGAAAATTCCACAGAATTCCTTATCAACACATTTGTGTGCAAATTCAACTTTACACAACCTATAAATCATACATTTCTAGACATGACTTTGTTACATGCATAAAGACAAGTAATACAACAAGTTTTGTTTTTTGTTTTTTTACCCCTGGCCAGATTTGCAAGGAGTAAGTGTAATGTGATCTTCAGTAGAGCTGTTCAACACTTTAGTGTCACTTTGCTTTAACATTTTCTCTTGCTCTTTCACTGAAATTTGTAACCCCTATTGCAATCATATAAGGGAAGCACCCAAGTTATTTTATGTATTGTGGGTTTCATTACTGAACAGTACAGTGTAGGGTTAATGAAATATACAGATGAGGTTCTGAACTGTGGCATCTGATTTCAGAGTAATAAATACATAAGTACTTGTCCAGTCTACACAATAGGTAAGGGACAAAATTCAGCTATAACGCATTTTGCAGAATTCTGTATAATGCTACTTCTATTTTTTTTTTCTTCCAAAATTCCTCCATATCTTTGGGGGGGGGGGGATCAATAGGGATTGCTAATGGCCTGTAATGTTCAAGTCTTGTTATAAATATTCTGTTGCTTTTGTGCCAGTGTACTAACCAGACCATGCAAGGACATTCATTCTCCTTTCAATACAATACACAGAAGTAGTGCTTTGCATTTGGACCAGAAGGCTTGTCTTGTCAAACCATAAACCCTTTTGCAGTATATATCTCTTACTAGATTTAAGGTTAGACCTTGCATAAAACTTTTAAAGTTGCTTTGGACTTCATAGTGACGTTCCTGACCATTTGTTTTCCCCTGGTTGCTCGGTTTGGAAAGATGGCCTGGGTTATATGATACACATTTTTCTGCACGCGTACCATTTTACACTTGGTTCGGACGTTCTTTGGCCATCTTGATTGGCTTGTTGTATCACTTATGACTTTGAAATTTTAATATTGACTGAAGGAACTTGCAGTGACTGCATTTCATTTACAGTTAGCCATTATGTTAATTGTGACTTTTCAAACTTCCTGTGCATGCTGAATTATTAAAGGTTGTCAACACACAGCAGTTTTTTTGGGGGAAAACTACCAGTACTTTAATCTATTTAGATTGTATAGACTAAAGTCTTTTTGAAAGTCCACATCATATGGAAAATTCTCAGGGTAATGAATATTTGTAGCAATGTGTATATAGTACTTTGCAAAATATTACAGTTCAGTGCTATTGATGAAAGGAAATGATCAATTTCCCTACGGGATTAATAAAGTATAATCTATCTATTCTTCAAAACTTTTGCCTAAAATTACTTCAATTGTTCATTTTATTAACTTTATTCACATTGGTTCTTTAGCAAAACCCAGGACTTCCCTGAGGCAGCCAGATCACACAGGACGTACCAATAGGAGCATGACTCAGCTGTCCATGGGAAGCAGGAGTGGAGTCTATGGGCAAGTCTTAACGAGAGATTTGCAGCCTGATGCAAAAACCGCTTTGATGAACCGGACCCCCACTGTTCAAATGCGGAAACCCCCGACAGTGAGTGAAAGGTGAGTTACGCATCTGACGAAGGTCAAACTTTAGTTCCCGTTGTACCAGATTAATCCCAACTGTTTTAACCCATTCACTTTTAAGAGGATCTAGTACCTAGCAAGAAATGCCAAGCATGACCTTGGAATTTAGTTATTTTTCATATTGTTTAAGTTAAATTTACAGATAAAATGGAAGAATCTTAGTTGAATTGTAAGCCTATAGGATTTTGCTTTTGTAGCTTTTTTTTCTAAATTGTACATATCCGGTGGCAAAAAACTTAAATAGATGTTTGTTTTGGGAGTGAATTTCACTTTTGAGAAACTAATCAGAATCGGATTTCCAGAGACAAGGAAAGTCATTTGCTTATTGGGTTGCTTGTACTAGAGCTTAAATCGATTAGAATTACTGGGTGTTCCATAGGATCCTGGAAAGAGGTGCATTTTGTTTAGTAATGCAGCTTGTAAAGATCAATGGATAATTCTGGCTTGTCGGATCTTCAATTTACTAATTGGATCTCTCCTATATTGAGGATTAGCATTGCATTGTTTTCAGGTGGATGCTGCACATTGGTGGTGGTGGTGGTGGTGGTGGTGGTGGAGGGGAGTCCCCATTGCCTGTAAAGAGCTTTGAGTGGAGTGTCCAGAAAAGTGATACAAGTGTAACCAATTATTATTGTATCCCCCTTCCATTAGTGCAGCATGTAAATGGGACTTGGTTAGGTTGGTTTATTATTTGGAGATTTTGGCATGGTGCAGCTGGGGAAAAACTATAAAAATGGGTTGTGCAGTGTGGCTGTACTTTTTCCATTTCATTCGGGTACAGGAGTGAGCAACTCTTGGCAAAACTGCAGTGTCTGTGACCATCCATAATGCAGTGTTTTTAGACCTTGAAACATCCTTTTGCTTTTAGGCCAGAGCTTAGCTCAAGAGGAAAGGCTTTAAATGTTTGATCCAGCCTGTTCAACCTAATGAATTTTTCCAACCTACGTATTTATGTTGACGTTCTGTATTGTTCAGACAAATAACAAAGTGGAGAACAAAAATAGAAGCTACAGAGGGGAGTTGCCATTATCTTCTGAATGTGCTTTGATGTTGAATTAGTCAGACCTACTTATGTCCAGGTTTATACCAATGTTCTTAATTTCTTTTCTTAAACATTATTTGAATCTTGTAAAGAAATAAAGAGAATAAAGTCAATAATATAAACAGTGGTTGGTTAGGGTGAGTTACTAATGGTGGAGAAACAGTTTGCTTCCGATGTAATGGCTAAATCTGAATATTGACAATATTCAGGTGTTGACAAAAGTCCAACTGCCATTGGTCCAGTGATCAAATGGACACATGGTGGTCAATAAGCTAGCTGGTGGCAAGGTCTTGTTGAAGGCAGACCTTGGGCAGAATTGTTACATAAGGATTTTTCCTAAATGTTTGCCTGAAGTTTAAGTCCTATGGCTTTGGGAAACAGAAGTGGCAGTTGCATGGTGTTGTCACCTGGTCCCTTCTGTGGGAAAAATTCTTTTTTTAAGAGAGGCATGCAGTGCTTTTTAAGGTCACAGGGTACAGTGAATCTTTGCCCTACAGGTCCCTGATTGGTTGGTCTTGGTCACAGGTCTTAGCCAATCACCCAAAAGATCACCATTGTCTAGATGTATCTAAAGGCTCTCCACTAGACATCCAGGTGCCTGAAGAGGGCATCCATCATTAAAAGCATGGTGCTGGGTTGTGTCACTGTTGCGAGAGGCGCTCCTTATCGAGCAGCATTATCTTCTCTTCCATTCCAGCATGCAAGGATCAATAGGCTATTCTGAGGCTCAGGCAGTGAGGGGTGTCACTGAAAAGTCACAGCAACACTTAATTCTGTGGTTTGTTTGTTACTACAAAGATAATAAGCATGGACTGTGTCCTAAAATGCGGGAACTTTCTTCTTTTGGCTTTTTCCCCCAAGTCTGAGGCACGAGACTGCATAAACAGAGAATGAGTACAGACAGATATTTGGACTCGAGCTTTTAAAGTTGGTGTTGGACTGCATCACATTTAGCTGCCCTGGACCCGTCTGAATCCAGGTTCTTGTAGCTTTAAGATCACGTCTTGCTGTATGATTGGAGAATCACGATTAATTGATATTTTATGTAGATTCCAGTAGCAAAATTCAGTGTACCCTATGGGCTGAATTTGTGAAAAGTAGTTTTGTCCTTTTTGATAATAAACCCAGGCTGTTTCTGAAGGCATAACGAACAATTTGGTGTTAATCTAAAGGTGAAGAACGTTGTTAAATTTTAGGAAGGACAATCTGTGCTAGGATGATTTGCCAAATTTTAAATTGGGAGCAAATCGATAAATCTCAAGCTTGGGCATTTCTCTTTTTCCCCCCACAAGAATTGTTCCAAGTCAAAATGAAGGTCAAGTTTGTTGAAGAGCCACACCTCAGTCTGCAGTGGTGGAAATCCCAGTTTGGGGCTAGAATCCCATGGCAGGGGTGCGCACTGTCTCATTCAGCAGTGCTGTGCAAGCACTGGGCTGCAGAGGCTTTTTTGGGTCGCCGTCTTTGCAAGCACAATCTGGCTTGGCCGGAAAAACAACTTACATCATCCCGCTGTTTTGTGTATTATTTGGATACCAAAAAGGGGTGTAGAGGGACAATAGAAAATTGCTTTTAGAGCTGAATGAGTGACTGGCTGAAAGCGTGAGAATAGTCCTTTAATCCTCCATCTATACAGCAGGGATTATCTATTGTTTGGGAGTTTTAGAATGATTCAGCATATCCGTATTAGAATGTGAACTATGCACTTGTTAAATGCATCTAAATTACAACATAAGTATCTCCTTTATTAGGATACTGGCTTCAAGGTCAGTGGTGGAGTTAGTATTGGCATAGGGTTCTTGTGCTTGCCACACAAAATATTACATAGCTGATATTACTCTGTGCAATACCAGAACTGCAGTGACTAATATGCCTGAGAAACAGGCTTTGTACAGAAGTTTACTAGTGATTTACTGAAATGGTCAAATGAAACACAACTAAACCACGTGGTAGTTTTTTTTGCGAAGACCAGAGCTCAAATGTACTGTGGATAAACCTGTGTGCTGATGAGCAAAAAACACCCTAAAAATAGTATACTTTTCCCTGGGTTTTATATTTTTAATAAAATTAATATACCACTTCTGTAATTCAGAAGTTACAGATGAACAATTTGATACGGTAGTGTCATGAACTGTTTATTCCTTAACTTGAATTGCTTTATTCATGTGCATCTCATTTAATTTCTAATTGTTTTGTAGGTTGTTGACCAATATTAAATTACTGCTAATTTTTATTGAACAATATTAGTCGGTGTAGTTGGTGCAAATTTACTGTTCATGTTTTTCCACTTCCCTCTTTTTTCACACTGCATTAAAGCTGATGCTGTTTGTGATTGGCAATACTACTTTAGCGTTTAATTTTTTTCCTAATTGACATTTGTTCTATATAAATACTGTAAGCCTTTTTCAATTTATGCTGGAGGTAGTTTACGGAACAGTACTTGCTGTCAGGAGTTCAGAGCCCCAGCTGCAGCTCCATGATTTGGCAATAACGGTATACTGTTGTATAATCTACAGCAGGTTTCTACTTGGTATTAGTGTCCACTATCCTTGGGTGTTCTGGTTAATGTGGCACCAGCACCTGAAAGCATCTAACAAATGCTGCTTTAGATGCGTTATGATCTGGGGGGGGTGTCATGTGCGGTTCACTACTTGACTGCACCGCTCCAAGCCTTACTCAGTATTGAGGTGTTCACCTAATAGTAGGTGGACAAAGAGGCAGGTAAACCGAGCTCAAAGGGGATTTCTGGTGGATAGGGGGATCATTTTATAGGACCCATGGCAGGTTTTTACCTGACATGTTGGTTGTCTTGTGTAACCCGGAGAGTGGGTGTAGTATCTTTTTTTTTTTGCCTGTTTAGGCCTTGCATAGTGTTTTCTAAGCCTGTATGACACAAATCGGTGGCACACATTTATCTATTGTAGAATGTTGTGCGGTTTTGTTAATTTACTGTTTGGCTCAGATTTATTAGTCTGTCCTTAGAACTGTGCCAGAAAATATAAAGAACTCATGGATTGTTCTTCCCCCGAAACACTCAAGTTTATATCCCGACTCCCAGCTATTTTGTGTTCTGTAAATTTGTTGAATTTTCTCAGCACTGTTAAATGGTTCTTTGTTGAATTGTCACAGACTGGTCTGAGACTTTATAATCTAGAATATTTGTGACTTATTCTTGTGCCTCTTTTAACCTGCATTTGTTTTTTAGACTGTGCATACCAAACGCAAGCTGTGTATTTTACTTGTTCTAGTCCAACTTGGTAGCTGGAATCCTTTCAAGAAAAGGGAAAAAAAAACATCTTAAATTCCAATAATGATGATACAGTGGGCCTATTAAATGCAATATGGAAGTTATCCATTTGGAATTTTGGCAAGATATGCAAACAAGGTGGACATCCATTTGGGGAATCCCTTATTGTGAAACTTGGTTATTACTCCAGTCCTGTGACTTGGTATGCTTCAAACTGTTAACCTTCTGTTTTGTGTTCTTAACTTGCTTTCCTCTCCGGAGCAACACAGTGCTCTTGTTCTTTTTGCCCAAATTTACAAATGCTTTAACTGAACTGGGACCCTTCCTTTTAGCTGGATGTGTTATTTAATCCTGCTTGCCTTTTTAAGGAGGGAAATGCAGGTAAATGTCCTTTCACCGAAAGCGAAAGGGACATAAGCTTGTCCTGAACAAATGTCAAAATGTACTTGTAATGTATTTTTCAGGTCTGAGAAGAGAATGAATTTGCCTACACGGTTTCAAAAAGAATTGCACGCTCACCTTTCTAGGAATACCCAGCAGATCAACAGTAAGTGTCTCTTGTTTTGGAGGAATTTGAGAGCTGTAGGAGGCAGGCATGTGGGTTTTGGAAGAGCCCATAAAGCCTTTCCCTTGATCTTGTTTCTTTTGAACTAATTGTTTGCGTCATCTGTAAAGTTTGCTTCCTGTCTGTACTGCTTGAAACGCATCCCTTGACATATTAAAAAGAAATAATGGCATTCCTCAGTAAGTGATATTCAGGAAGGTGAAACTACAGTGCTGAATGTAAAGTAATTTAAAGTTATGTTATAATTTGCTTCACAATGAAACTTGTACCCTCATTTGTATATATTATAAAATCATTTCATGACTATTATTCTCGTATATCAAGCAGTTTTAAAAATACAAAAAGAGTTGAAACATTACTACTTATTTTTATTGCCACTTAGTATAAAAGGCAAAAGTAGCTTTTTTTGTACTTGAAGTAATCTGGAGTAGGTTATAACCTTAATAAGCTATATGGACATACCCATGTTTACCCTAATTGATGCTAAAGAAAAAAGGGGAAATGGGATGGGGGTAACCTCCCCATGTTACAGGTGGCTTTCCTGTTGGCTTTTTCCGGTTTTGCTGCACGTTTAATTAAAATGCATGCCAGTACTGCACTTTTATTATGACCTGTTTCTATAACATAAAACGTAGTATATACTGTTCCTGCATAATACCATACCTTGCTTCTTGTTAAGTGGCAAATTAAATTGACTTGGCAAGGGGTCAAAAGAAAAGCCGAGCTGGGTGGCGGCCCTCTGTATATTACCCATTTCCTCGCAGGTTGCGATTCATTCTGTGAAATGAGACTTGTGGCTTCCACCATGAAGTCGGGTTTTAAGTGATCTTGTAACTTTTTTTTTCATTTTCTCTTTCCCAGTTGACACGAGCATAACGGTTTAAAAATACATTAAATCATGTTTGTTCTGACAGTTTTTCGCTGCACTTGACCCAATTCAGAAAGCTTATGTTTTGACAAGTGTCTTGCACCAGTATGTATGAAGGTGGTGACCTGCTGTTTTGTTAACTTGTTCTCCTCTCAGGAGAACCATTGCATTGTTTATTTGAGCAAATGTACTGATGCCTCATATGAACAAGAAATGCTTAATTCAAGGGGTTTTTCTTTAGCAAACATGTTTTGAAGGGTATCTTTTCTTAATCCTGTCTCACGTGACTCTTATTCCGGTGTCTTGGAGTCTACTGACTTGCTTTATTTTTGGGCTCTCCAGCTAACCTACAGGAAAACATTGGGACGGGAAAGTCAAAAATGCCTCAGTCCAGCACCTATAATGAACAGGTAGTCCAGGCCCATCTTAAAGAGATATTGAGCAAATATAGCAATGGATTCTGGGTCTCCAAGCTGCCTCAGCTATACCGGGAGCTGTACCACCAAGAGCTACCAAATGATGCCCTCAAGGAACTAGAATTCTGGACCCATGTTTGCATAGTAAGTGTCATTTATCAGCTTTCCTTAGGGGGGCAAAACATTTACAAGCAAGTAGTAGTCCGAGGTAATTTTTTGGGGTCTTGAAAACTGTTTTATAGTTCTTAGTTTTGGAATGAAATGAGAACTACACATGAATAAGCAATAAACGTTCAATGGATTGCCACTTCACACAAACTTCTATACATGTGAAGAGAAGTGAGCTTTTAGACAGGTGTTTCTCACTCTTCCATTGCTGTCCACTAAGAGTGATGATCTGCATTTTGTCTGTGGGATTTTTATTAAATTGGTAAAACCTTTGCTAGTTATTTTGGTATTGCATGGTGGTGGGAGTGTAATGGTTAGATTCTGGCGAATGTCAGGGTATCCTAGACTTGAAGCTGATCAAAAGTCTTTTCCATTAAGACAATGATCCTAGAGCTCTGAGTAGATCTACAAATTTAATTTAGAAAAAATCAGTGTTTTACAGTGCCTTTGTCAGTCTGGACATAAACATAAAAATATGGCCGGACATAAAGTGAGCTATCTGTGCATGGCAGCCTTCAAATGTCACATGTCAATGTTGAAGGAGGTGTATACGCTGGAATGGGCAAAAATTCCTCAAAATCATTGAGCCTGGTCAAATGTTGAAAGTGACATTGGCTCCTCAAGAGGGTGCCACTAGTAACTGGACCTAAAGGTTCACCTAATTTGTCAAGAGGATATTTAATTTATTGGGACTTAGATGTAAGATTTCAAATATGGAAAATCTAAAACTTTTTCTCAGCACAGAAATGGAAGTATTTCTGAAGCCAACCCTATTGAAAATGCCTTTCTGGCTTGTCATCTAGGTGGAGAAGCCTGGTAGCACCAATTCATCAGAATTGCTTCTGTACCCTGCCAAGGACACAAAAGCAGGCTCAGTCACAGCTGGGAAGTCCCCTGCCCTGGAGAAGCGGGCATCTCCGGCAAAGCCTGACCCTCCTGTCTCCCCTCAGTCTGCAGCAGTGGCCCCAGAGATCAGACTGAAACTGACAGACCTGTTGGCAAAGTACAGCAATGGACTCTGGGCCCATGCCCTCCCCAAGCTATTTCAAGACACTTACAAAATGAAATTTCCAGAATATATTCTCAATGATCTCTCGTTGCTTAGTGATGTGTGTACTATTGACTATCCCATGCCTGACAATACACAAAAAGCCATCTTGTATGCACGAAACACCGAGGATGAGAACCAGAACAGGCTTGATTTCAAATTGCCCCAGGCATCTGAAGCATCCAAACCACAATTCAGCACAGTGACTGTGCCCCTGCTGGTTATCCCGAAGGAGGAATACCCTTCAGTCCTGTTGGTGGAGGCTAGCAACACAAATGAAATTGTTTTAAGGCAAGCAGTATTAAATGTCAACCATGTATGATTGCTTGGACCTAGGTTTGCCTACTCTATATTGCATTGCTTTCCTTAGTTGAATCCTGCTCCCCCTTTGATCCCTTCATTATAGAATGTGATGCCACTGGAGTGCAGTCATTTTATGCAACCTTTAGTAGGTGGGTCTTGAGACAAACTCTCCAAAGCAATGATATGATTTAATGGCGCTTTCAAGTATACGAATGTCAAAAGAGCAACAAAAGTATAAAAGCCTAGCTCATGGGTGGAGCTTCTACCCCACTTTCCCTATAACTAAATATCAAGGTTGTTATTTTGCCCCTAATGTGCAAAAAGTAAACCTCTTGCTGTTTTTCTAAAAACATAAGTCTTCATAGTCTGAATCTTGGTTTCTGTTTCGTTTTCCTTTTCTTAAACGTCTCTTCCTCCTCTTCATCTGGGTTTTCCACTCATTTTTCCCACGCTCTTTTCCATCTCCATCTCTTAAGTATAGTGCTTAGTTTTTCTCAGTTCTTTTGTTCATATAGCAACATAGACTCCAGACAAAAGGTAAGCAATTGACGTATCCTTATATGATTACAGTTAATTATTTCAGTATATCAAGTCCATTTTTTAACAGATGTTGGATTTTTCTACTCGGTCACTGGCATAGAGTTGGTTCAAACATCTTTTGCAGTGTATAGCATATTCATGTGCGCCCCTGCCTTACTGCTGATTTATACTGTCTGCACCCATACCCAGTTCCAGACATGGAACTGCCATCTGAATCTCTCTTTCTGTCTGCATTCATTTTACTGACGTCAAAAACATCTGAAAAATCCCATGACCCATTTAAGTAATGCCCTTCTATCACACCCCTAGTGGCATCACAAAAAGTTGAATTTTATTGTGTGCATTAAGGATTTTAATTTGCTTCCATGTGATGTAACTGCTTCATACCGTGTGTTCATTGTATATGCTTTGTATATATGATCTCCATTCCCAAGTGGGAAACAGTCATCAGTTAAGCAACATGCAATCATGCATTGAACTTACTAGCTGCATTCAGAGTGAGACCTATGAACAAGTGTTTTAAAAATTCTTGCTATAAGAATCACTTTTGGACTTGATTAAATGTTTTTATTTTTTTAAATAAAACTGCATTTGAAGCCTTGATTAGTCTTTATTACTCATCATAGTTAACTGTATCCCAAATACAGCCTTGTACAATTTTTTTTAAGAATCTACATAAGTGCTTTATAGAAGTATTCCCCACTTCCAATGATTTAATTTTCTTGAAATACAAATAGAATATTTTGAATGCTTAAACTGAGCTATGTGTGGAAAGTTCCTTGGTGAATTCTGGTGTATAGCATAGAGCATCTTTTATATATTGTAAGGATCCTTTAAGTAAACTTGCATATGGTATTGATTTTTAAATGACCTGCTTTCTAGTTTGTGGTAGGCTTTGATTACTATAGATGAAAGTGGTTTGCTATAAACCCATGTTTTGTTCTGTAATTCTTGTAGATACATTGGCGAAGGATACTCACAGTCCTTGGAGGCACTTGAAGACAAAATGAGGGAATTTTACAGTGAGGAAAAGAAGTTTTTGCAGTCCCCGGCTCCTGGGAATCTTGCAGCTGTTAGAGCTGAGGAAGAGGATGAGATTTTAAGAGTTAAAGTGTGTGAGGTGATGGCTGATGGGGTGAAGGTAAGGAAACGGTTTTGGAATCAAACTATAATTAGGTACAAGAGAAACTTTGCACCAGGTTAAAATTCCATTGAAGGTAGTGGATTTTTCACAAGGGTAAGAAAGTCCATTTGAATTGCAGACTCATAGACCATTTATTTTCTAGTACAGTGGGTTCGTGTTGTACATGACTTTAAAATAACAGCATATACCTTAAGTGTAATTTAAACAAAACACGCCGCATAGTTATGCCATTGGCTGCTCATGGTGTGAGTGTTGCGTTGACACATTGGGAATACTGGTACACAGTGATTGCTGTTGAGAAGTTCCCTTTACACTAAAAATAACTGATGCTTATTAATATTTAATGTATATGTGTCTGTGTAAACTATTTATACATTACAAGTTGATGTAAGCACGTCCCCTCAATTGCATTGGTAGGGTCAAACTTGCCCATGAGGAACACAACTATAGCATTTAAATAGGAAAAATTGTTTACATTTATGTGACATTTAAAATGCATGTGGCTTTCCGGAACGCAACCCTCTCATAAACTGAACTCTCTGTACTCGGAGAGCATTTCAGCACCCTAGTAACTTTAAATTTTGCTCTGCAATGTGGGAAGTGGTTTCTGTTGTCATGATGGTCAGTAAGCCTTTATCAATCGCCTCATCCCTGGAGCATGTACAAATCTTCTAGGACCATACAGTACATCCTGTAAAGCAGCCATAAACATTTTAGTGGTTGCCTCTTCAGTGTACAGGCTTATCTTGGTGTTTACGCAGTATCAGATTTTGATCCTTGCGTGTAAAATAGGACAGTCTGGGAAAAAATCCTGGCATTGTCACCTTTGCACACAAGCTGCTGAGAGATTGACCTTCCATTATTGAAATTTTATACAGCAGCCTTGGTAATAGGAAGATCATCCAGTGGCGAAGGTGTACTGGACTGAGCTTCAGTGGAATAAGTAAAATTAATTACGTGGTGAAAGACGTTTTCTGATGACATGATGAATTTAAAATGGAACGGCAGGTGTCTCTTCCATCTTTGCTCATAACTGCAAATCCTGCAATCAAACATGGGGGGGAGTGTTGGCGGCAGCAGCCTCTGACCAGCCCACCTCCAAGCATCTTGTCTTCCAACACCTCACATGGTATTCTGCCTATGCCAGAGGTTCAGCGCTAACCGAAGGAAATGCATGTCCCTCACTAATTCCACCAAAAGGCTGCTGGACTGTTATTGCCAAGAGTCCCTCAACCGAGTAACTTCATACCGCCCTTGGTATACAACCTGGGCTTGGACCCTTCATAATGGAGCTCACCCTGTGCTTGGGCAAGCAACTTAACTCCACCTGGGAGACCTCCCTGCCTTGGAGGTTGGGACAGTAGTCTGGATACATAGCAAAGCGTTTTAGTGAAATAGACTAGAAGCTCTAATATCCATCCAGGTAGGTGCTGCAGATTGGTGTTGAAGGGGAGTCCCGATTACCTGCAAAGCGCTTTGAGTGGAGCGTCCAGAAAAGCACTATACGCAAGGAATTAATATTTGGCAGTAATAGTTTCTGTTCTGCTTTTTTGGTGTCCATTTGATTTAGCTCTTTGTGTATTATACATATCCTTATCCATCAGTGTATCTGGTTGCTTTGCTTGCCTTTTCCCTGTAATGACCAACATGAGGCTTTATTTTAAATGGGGGAACACAAACATTATGCAAAATTACTGTTCTTTCTCTGGATGACTAAGTTTCATTATTTGACAGGTAAACATACTTGTGTATGCTACTTTATTTTCACAACTTTCTGGTATAGTGTGTTTATGGTAAAAGCTTTTTGGTAGTGACAGAGTACTGAATAGAATACTGAGCATCAAAAGAAATATGTCTTGTTAGAAAAGTATTGATGACTGCATAATTCATTAGTGAATTGGTTTGGACAGTTCATGAGGTGATTTAATACATTGAATATCCAGTCGGGAGCAAATGCAAAAATCAAAATTTGAAAGGAAGGCAGTATGCCACACTTAACACTTGCTGTCCATACACTGTCAGGAGGTGGACTTGCCAGTAGTGGAGCCAGTTTGTTAGTGATGAAGCAATGTTTTGCGTAGACCTCACTGACTGATTTCCATTGTGCTCGTCCGCAATACAGTAACCATGTGGAACAGACGAACAGTGAGGTCCGGCATGATTTGTTTAGTTAAAGCATTCAATAGGTAGTGATGCATTGATCAAATTCTGGAATCTAATTTAATACCCTTCCACAGGGCTATTCCCAATATAACATTCAAGCAAGACAGTGGAGGTATTGGTACCGTTTATAGAACAGTCTTATCTCAGTTTGTTACAATTGTCCTGGATGCCCCTCTTGGCAGGTATTGAGTCCTTGGCATTGAGTCCTAGTTGTCATCCCAGTGTTCAGATCATGGAGGTCCTGCAAGACAAATGGTACAGAAGAGAATGGTATCTACAACCTGGCACAAAGCATGTTCTAGATGGACACCATTGGAAGCACTACAAGCTGTACATAAATTTTACTAGACTGTGGTTTTCACAGTAGACCCCTGTTCATCAATCCTGTTGACAAATGTGAATCGGTTTTGTGAATTAACCCACATCATGCTCATTCTATAAAGTGTTATAGAATGAAGTGTTATTAATTATATTAATTTATAGAATATAAAGTGTTATTCTTCCTGCGACAGGACGGTTTTCCTGATTTAGTACTTTTTACTTTCTTTTGATGCTCTATCTCCTTAGGTTCTACAGGTTGACTTGAGATTAATACAATAGCTATAGGCAGCTGGACAAACAAGATGGGCTTTTTGGATAAATTTTCTTCTGTCAAATCCACAGTTTACCAGTCTTGTCACCCTACACCCCCTTAATCACTGTACTCAACTGATTTTTTTTTTCTTGTGATACTGAAGGTGTATTATGTTGACCATGGATTTTTTGAAATAATCAACAAAAGCAAACTGCTGGAACTAGATGAAAGGTTTTATACCTTACCTTTTCAAGCTACAAAATGTAAACTAGCAGGTAAGTTCCATTTGTCCTAAGATTCCTGTTTTAGGTGATAAGTCATTATGGTGACCTAAGCACAAGCCCTGCTTTATTTTTTACATGAGATTTTAAAAACTACATTTTCCAAAATCTTCGTAACTTAAGACAGATCAGCTGAATTTTGTGCTATTTTGATCCTGTTTAATTAGAGCATTCTTGGAACTTCCAAGTTTAATTCTTGATGCATATGAATAATGAATAAATTGGTTAAATTTAATGTATTCATTGGATAAATTAAGTTAATGAAATTTACGAGTTTGTAACTTAACAGGAAGTTCAATTTCAGTTTGACGTGACATTAGTCATTTATTTTTCTACTTCCATAAGACTGGTTACAAGAAACTACCCAAAATCTGGAAACCAAAGAGTCTCGTCTCTAAATACAGACCAGCACACAATCAATAACAAATATGGGAAAACTCAGTTATCAAGGGACGAGTTAAATGAGTCAATTTTCTAACGTTAAAAAAATCCTCATACCTGTCAATCCTGATGAACGCTTCCAGATACACTCAGCACTGCCTGTGTTGCTTTGGGGTTTGAGTTCCAGGAATCCACAGCAGAAAAAAATAGGGTATTTACACCATTTCATGAATCTTGTATAGATCAGCTTGCCAAAACTGATCAGAAACATGCACTTGTGACATGATATAAAATTACATATAAAAAAAGTTTTTCAGGTTTTGTATTTCTGACCATGTATCCATTCTTTAAACTTTTCTCATCTTGGTACTTAAATCTCAACCAATATTTCTAGGACTTGAGCCATTCTCTCAGGAAGCTGCGATCTTAAAGTGCTTGGAGTCCATAGCCTGTGGCAAGATCCTTTTGGCTGAAATCTTAGAGAGAGAGGAGGTGCCCCTCGTTGTTCTCTATGACACATCCCAGGATGATGATGTTAACATTAATACATCATGCTTGAAGGCCTTGCAGGACAAATCTCTGGAGAACAGTCTAAAGGTACTTTTACCAGCTGCTGATGACCCAATGTGAAATGTCACTTAGGTGATGTATTTGTTGTTGAAAGAAATATACTGTGTAGCTCAAATTCCATTCCCTGCAGCCTTTCTCCAGTGGAGTCAAGATTAAATGAATATATGTAGGAATTGTTCAAAGGTGATTTAACTCTTGACATTTGCCAGTTTCTTTTAAGAGTTTCAAGTTGGAAAGCTGTTTTTACATTCAATGTAGTTTGAAAGTATTACTTTACTGCATCAGTATTAGCATTTTCAAACAATCTACCTTTCCTAGCAGTGCTCTGGTTATACCATTTATTGTAATTGATCATTTATTCAACTTCTAGTAAAACTGCAAGTGTCCTCTTCTGAACTGAACAAGTTGGACATTTTATTAAAATAATAAAGTAAGGGTTACTTACAAGACCTTACTCTGCCCATCTTGGTTGTCCTATGTGTAAAGTCCTGGCAAAAGTGCTAGGAAGAATTGTATAAATGTGCATGTTATACTCCCTCTAGAAATGGAGCTTGCAGTGTGTGAATAAGACATCTTAACCCAGTTTGATGTGTACACAAATGTTTATGATTATTTTATCTTCATTTTTATCAAGTGCTGTTCTCAAATTACAAATATCCAGGAAGAACTGAGTAAACCATTGCTTGTGAATCTACTGGTTTTACAGGTTTTGCTTCATGGTTTTTTTTACAGGTCAACAGTGTGTATATGAATGTTGCTGTGACAAACATTTGTTCTGATGGAACCATTTACTGCCAGTTACCTTGCCGAGGTCAAACCAAACTAAGTGAAGTGCTGGAGAAAGTGGAGAAATACTTCCACTCCAAGGTAACTACTGGATTTAAAATTGCTATAGTATTTGTACTATAGCTTGTTAACATAACAGATGTTTTTAAACGTAATGGAATTGCACATAATTACCAGGTTCTGTCTTTTAAACTTATTTTCCTAACTGATTTAGAATGGGCTCCAGGTGATTTTCATGTCTTGGCTCATGGCTTTTGTATCTTGTGAATAGAAATGAGTGTAGAAGAATAAAGCATTGGTAGACTTCTTTGTCCAACACCTTTAAGTCATTCGCTTAATGCATCATAGACAACACATCCCTATACCAGGGATTCTGTGCCAATTAACTTGTGGTGCAGTCATTAAGTCGCATGCCACAAGTGTACAGGAGGTCACAGGAGAGCACACTGGCTGATAAATCCCATCATATCTTGCCCTAGGTGGGAGCTCAGCCAGTGTCACTGCCTGGGGAATCCCAGTCACAGACAACTAGTGATCTGACCCAGGCTTGGTGCTACGTCATGTCACTAATCATAAAGCTCATATTTGCAGTATGTTCAAGCGAGTGCCTTCATTTTAGCTGCTCAGGAACACCATAAAGGTTTGTTTTGAAACTACTTTCTTATCCAGTACTGAAAAACATACTTTATAGCTTATTTGTTTATACTTTAATATCTGCCAACCATGGGAAATGAGAGGATGAATAATGAAATACACTGGATAGGCATTGTTGTTTTCACACAATTACACTGAATGAAAGTGGTTTATGGTTTTGTTACTTTGTTCTATTAGTAGCACTGTAATAAACTTAGTTTCAATATACTGTTCAGTACTTTATTAATAAAACTAATTCAGGCAAATAGGATTGTAAATTATGTAACATGGTATTAAACTATGAAGTTCCTAGCATTAGCTTGCCTTTGACACCTCTAGAATGCTTTTCAGCCACAACTAAAAATGTAACAGTGCTAACATGCAATGTACACTTTTTCAGACAATATGCACGTAAGAGAAGATGCACACATGAGGCAATATGAAACAAGACTGAGGCCGTAGTTAGATTGTTTGTAAATATTTGAAGATCAAACTAGGCAAACATGTTGCATTGTCTGTGCTGTATAATAGATATTTACAGCAAGAGGCACTGAAAACGCTAACAAGAAAGGATTCAAACTGGATAGACCCAGACGTTTTCCTGGGTAGTAAAGGATGGCATAATTCGGCTACCAACAGTGATCCGTATTGGTACACATGGTAGTCTTGCCAATACAGCTACATATACTAGTACATGCTTTAGTGTTAAGGAATGGTTGACCGCAATAAGTGAGTTTGGATCAATAAGAATGTACAGAAAAATGTTTGGTTGATTTTATATTTATTGGAGTATCCTTATGGACAGCTGGAAGCAAGACCAGAAAAAGATGTTGGTTATGCAGGTTATAAAATGATACAAAAGGTGTGGTAATACAGCTACAATAAAGCTAAAGGTGTTAATGTATTTTAAGCAATATATGCCTGACACTTGAGGTGTCATGAAGTTTTTATGCAATTATAGTTGACAGAAAATGTGGGATGTAGTGCGCCTCAGCTATTTTTGGATCAAGTGTGGTATGGTGAATCTCAGGCTTGCTCCATTGTCTTGACCTGTAGTGAGGTCAAATGGAGATTATGTTCCAGTATATCCTAACACCTGATTATGCAAATTATAATCTTGAGTGGCACTGAGCCCGACCTAGTAGCAGAGATAGTGTTTTTTGTTTTTAAGTGTCTTTTTTTTTTGTCAATGCAAACTGCCCTAGGAAATAGAAAATACATTTTTAACAAGGGGTATTGCTGGGAGAAGGCAGCTGCCACTAAAAGACAGTCATGCTGGGTTTTGGAAGTTAAGAATTGTAAAGATGTTTAAGTGGGAGAGGAAGGTTTCTGATTTAAAACCTATGTTTCTTAAAATATCCTAGAAAAGAGGTACACCATTCACTTGTCTGGCATAAACACAAGGCACTTGTTACACGTGGTCCCTGCTATATGTCATTTTGCAATAAAGTTAACCTAAAAGTTCCCCACACTTTCATCCTTTTTCAAGGTACTGAAAGCCAGCACCATGGGTGGCTTGTTGATCATTTTGTGCTCTTCCTGAAATGAAAAAGTTCTTGTGATTATGAATTATGCCACGACATGAATGTTTGTACCACTACACAATATGTTGCTGAGATTTTTGAATTTGTTGGTTTTGACAAGACCACAATTCAAAAAGGGCTGGATGGGTTTTAGGTATATGCCGGTTTGAACTGTAATCAGCTTGGGATGTTCCCAACACGTTCTTCATGGACATTAATTCCCCTTTCCAAGTCATTCTGCAGTAAATTGCATTATTTGAGAAACATAACCTGGGATTATAATGGGACCCTCTGTACTGTATTTGTTGCTTCTAGTGGGCACACTTCTAAAATATTCTATAGTCTACTGACTTATGGGTGGGGGGGGGGGGATCTCTTTCCTTGTCATATGGGCAAAGGTTACACACTTAGTCCCTAATGAATATCGGAGACCTCCTGTGCTTGTTGTTTTCAGCCAAAGATTAGATCATTCAGAGCACCATTCCTGTATTTTAAGCATGAGTATGGTCCACTTCGGTTATAATAGTGAAGTAAATGTGCCATTAACACAAATTCCAGCAGTATTTTAAGGGTATGATTAAACTTGGCACAGATTGAGATAATAGTACAGTCAGCTTACTTTGGGGTTTGGTATTTGCTTAGAAGTGAGTACTGGCTGAAGCAGTATTTAATTTAAAATATAGGAAACCAAACTTTAGGGGTCTCTCTAAACTTTTTTCTGTGTATACAGTAAGTAAACATTTGAATTTAAGTAATTAAGCTCCATGATTATTGCAGAATCTGCCTTTATAGTAGTAGTTTTCAATTCTAGTCTTCAAGGGACCTTATGGTCTTCTGGCTTTCATGAAGATGAAGCAGGATATTTTCAGAAACCTAGTTCTGTGTAGAGAATTGCCTAAAGTCTTCAGTTGGTAAGCTTAGTTGTGAGAGAAATGCATGTTCCCCAATGACTAGGATTATAATTCCCTTCATTATGGTGTTTTTATTACGGTTTAATCATCTGTACTGTGACGGCCAACTTTCAAGGAAAAGGTAGGAAGCTTCAAGCAAAAGCAGTAACAATTTATATTGACAGATTTCATCAGAGGCCTTGGTCTCCAAACCCTTCTGTGGCAAATGGTGCTTGGCCCGATATAAAGGAAAGTGGTCTCGAGTGGAGGTGAGCTCTTTATTCATTGAGTAACTCAAATCATTACCAAAGCAGATTAGCTTTTTGGGGGGTGCCAGCAACAAGCTTTTGTCCCCAAAAGAGTCATCCAAGAATTAAAAGAAAAAAAGGGCAAAGATTTATTTTATGCCAGGCTTAGTCCTCTTCAACAGCAAATTAAAGTTTTAAAAAGGTGTGGCACAACTATTCTCAAAACATGTGCATCACACATCAGTCTTTCAGGAAAGACCTGATTCCATTGGTGCCCTTTTTATGTAGGTGTAGCTATAAATAAATGTGATGTTCTAGAACTAGCTTCCAAATTAAGTAAGAATTTGAGAACAGTATTTTTTAAGTAACCATAACACTTAAGGCTGATACAGTTTAATGATCTTTTCGGTACTGTGGAAGTGCCCATTATATATTTGGTCATACTGGTTATGTTAGGCATCATGGGCAGAATGTAGATAAGAAACCAATACCTGGTTACCTTCCATGTCAGGTGTGCTAAATGTTTTCACCTTTTTAGATCACAAATCTGCATGGTAGCCGTGTACTGGACATCCAGTTTCTGGATCTGGGAGTTCCTGCATCGGTTGAGGTGATTGAACTCCGGGAAATCCCACCTCCTTTCCTCCGGGAGCTTGTGACAATTCCTCCACAGGTCAGCCATGAAAAGTTTAAGTGCAGACAAAAAGCTATTTAATTCTGCATTCAGAGCGAACTTGAATAAAACTTCCCTTTTCTGTTTCTCTTTAATACAAGTACTAATGATTTACTGCTCTATCATGAAAACTTGTACTTTTACAGTAGGTAAAGTGCCAACTTCATTTAGACTAACCCTGTGCATTGTTTTAAATGAACCCAACTTCTTAGCATGGAGAAAAGTGTCTTAAGCAGTGCATGCAAATTTATGAAGATGTAAGAGAATGCAAGGCATAACGCATCACTAAAGCACTCATTTCTACCTTTTTGGTTTTTGCTAAATAAACAACGTAGGTCTCGGATATACAGTATTGAAAATGAAATCTTATTTTATGAAGTCTGCATTGCAATTAACTAATTTCTACATAGCTGTTGATGCCAGTATTGATGGTCATTTACATGACTAAATCTGCCTGGTGGGTTAAATCAACATTGTATATTTGTAAAAGTCCAAGATATGTAGTAACTATAGAACTTTTCTGCTACCATCTTTCATGGGTTTCTGTAAAACTAAGTTTCTCTGCTTTAATGTGTTTTAATTTGGCTTCAGAAGTGTAAATTGAAAATAGACTGTATACAGTACCACATTGGTATAGTTTCTGCCCATGTATGAGCAGTCTTCCAAGAGAGCCACCTGGCTTAACCCCCATTATGTTTATTCCAGGCAATGAAGTGCTGTCTGGCTGATCTTCCTGTCAGTGTCCGCTCATGGACCCCTGAAGCAGTTCTGTGGCTCAGAGACAGTGTGTTGAACTGCACCGATTGTAGCATAAAGGCAAGTGTCAGCAGAAAAGTTTAGTTGTGAATTCAAGAGTTTGAAAGTATGTTAGAATAACTGGTGACTTTCAAATCTCAGTTCAAAGTTCTTGTAGACTAAAACTATTATGATTGTTTGCATGAAGCCTGACTATATAAAATACTGTACTTAAGCAAGTGTGCTTGGAGCCTTAAATTAAAATGCTTTTTAGTTCAATTCTTTTTGATATGTTATGCAGTACAGACACTTTATCCTAATATGCCATTTTCAGAGCAGTGCATAGTTGCATTATATGTATTTTTTATTTTTCTCTAGGTAGCCAGAGTGGATGAGTCCAAGGGGTTGATCCATATCTACCTGTTCCCCTCCAAGAATTTTTATGACATGGAGGGTAGCATTAATCAAAAGATTGCCGACTCCAGTCTGTGGAAGCATCAGAAGGATGTGTTCCTCAGCAGCAGCTCTGTGAGCCCAGTTAAGACCAGCTCTGAATCGAGTAGCCCCAGCCCCAAGAAGTCCCAGCCAGAAGCTGGGGACCGCCTAAGCCCCACTTCCTCTCTGCTCCCCCCTCTATTAGAGCTGCCACAGGTGGGGCAGAATTTGGACATCTTTGTGTCGGTGGCCTGCCACCCTGGGCACTTTGTCTTCCAGCCCTGGAAGGATCTATATAAATTGGTGGTCCTGATGGGGGAAATGATCCTGTATTACAACAAAATGGAGGGGAAACCCATTCCTGTTGAAAAGAACCAAATATGTGCAGCCAAAGTGGAAAATAAGTAAGTTGGACAAATATGTGGAAATGTTTATCTTCTAGATAGAGATTGATCGATAAGACTTTATTGATCCTGAAGGGAAATTGAGGTGTTACAGCAGCCCATCCCAAGACAAGCAAAAACAGACATCAGAATAGACTAAAAATTTAAAATAAGTACAGCATGTGTGCAAAATGTGGATAGGTATACACTGATTGAAAGTACCACAGTACATTATTGCAGTGTCCAAAAAGTATAGTGCAACATGCTGTCCATGGATGAGCAGATGAAGGGCTAACCTCTGTTCTCACCCTGGATGGAAACAATTAGTGATGGCAGTGGTTTGTTAATTTCAGGAGTTCTGTGAACAGTATGCATGGACCAATTACTTTATTAGGATATATGTAATAGTTTTTAAAACTTAGTATAAAACCTGCAAGTTGGATTTGAACACATTTGAGCATCACCTGATCGGTGTAGAGTCAGTATTAAGCATTGTACTGCTGAATACATTTTTGGTAACATTTTAAGCTTGAGATTAGAGGTCTCCTGCCACAATCCACTGTGGCCACGTACTAAAGATTGGTAACACCTCTAAATTGATAGATTAAGAAAGATCAATTCTTTAAATTAAGATGACAGTTTTAAGAAATGGCTCACCAATTAATCAGTTTATATTCCATAAATCATTGGCTTAACTGATCACAACAAGCGTCTCATATGTTCAGAAATTGAACTGATGGTGACCTGCTCCTGGACCAGGATTGGAGACCCATACCCTAGGCCTACCCTCAGATATGTATTGTCAGCCAATACAGTTACATACAGAAAACATTTTACTTACTTTATTTGTTAAAGTGGAACTACAGTCCCAATTTCTAAGACGGGTTATTAGATCTCAGTAACAAAATAAATTCATTGTTGTAGAATTTTACAAAATGCTTAATTCGCAATCATTAACTTTGTGAAAGTACTGCATTCAAGTTCCCATGAATTGAGATTATCCTGCCCTTCCTGCTCACTAGTCACCATAATGAATAATGTAATGTAGGAGCAAATAAGTAGAGGTTATGCAGCATTTGTTCCATGGTCTGCAAGCACAGTTAACGAGTAGGTAGTATTTGTCAGCATAACAGTCTCGAAATCAAGAGCAATATTTCTATTGGATTAAAAATGTGCTCACAAGCTTGCTTGTTCACAATATAATAAGGCTCCAACGTGTCACCAGATGTTTTGTTGCCTTGTTCAGAATCCAACAACATGGTGCTGTGCACATCTGGAAATTCTGTTTTGTGATATAACTTGCAAAACCTCCAATTTACTGTGTACATTTCACTGTTATTGTGAGTTTATTACAGACCATCAATGCTGATGCTTTCTAACCCCAAATATAAATAGCATTGCAGTTCCCTTTTAATCTGCCTCACCTGTGCAGTTTTGTCTTGATGCAGAAGGCTGATCCCTTTTGAAAGTATGCAGCGCTTTTAAAAAAAAAAAAATACAAATCATACAGCTGTTCTTGCTCTTGCTTCAGGATTTAGCTTAACCTTTTGCACTTTGTGTTGAATTGTTAATTCTTTCTCACCCCTGAGCTTCCATAACCAACCTGTTTAAGTGCAGTGTGACTTGAATTAAAACCACCCACAATTCATTGTTCTCATCTACAGACTGCAGATTTCATTACTATTAAGTTTTGGATTTAAGCACACTAGAATTACAAGCTGATAAAGCTTGTTAATTTTTTTTACCACTTTTCAATTCTGGCCATCTTCATATAAGATCTTTCAAGGCGGAATGCAGTGAAAATTGTGGCCATTAAACTGTTACTCAGTATGTTAGTTCCTTCTTTTATTACTTTCACAGGATAGCAGTTAATCTTTAACTGTATCCACTTCAGTAATTACACTCCTGTACATAGTTCAGGAGATAAGTGATTCCATTGTGATTGCAGTTGGAATCATGTTTCAGTGAGCACAGTTTGAAAGGCTTTTCTCCATCCGTAGAGACCTAACATTATTTCCAATACAAGGACTTTAGCAGTATCCAGTCTTGTTTTTTTTAATGGGATAAACCTGTTTTGTTTATGCCACTCACAAAAAAAATCGGTTAATAAAAAGTGTACTTTTTACTGGTAATGTATACATTTATAGTTTAGAAAAGACCAGACTGAATTTACAAGACCCATGGATAACCTAGTAAATTTAGGTTCAGCCAGCAGCCATATCACCCTGCAACTCACAACTGGCAACCCACTGAAGCTAAGCAGGTGTGAGCCTGGTCAGTACCTGGATGGGAGACCTCCTGGGAAAAACTAAGGTTGCTGCTGGAAGAGGTGTTAGTGGGGCCAGTGGGGGGTGCTCACCCTGCGGTCCATGTGGGTCCTAATGCCCCAGTATAGTGACGGGGACACTATACTGTAAACAGGCGCCGTCCTTCGGATGAGACGTAAAACCGAGGTCCTGACTCTCTGTGGTCATTAAAAATCCCAGGGCGCTTCTCGAAAAGAGTAGGGGTGTAACCCCGGTGTCCTGGCCAAACTTCCAATTGGCCCTTACTAATCATGGCCTCCTAACAATCCCCCTCTATGAATTGGCTACATTACTCTGCTCTCCTCCCCACTGATAGCTGATGTGTGGTGAGCGTTCTGGCGCACTATGGCTGCCGTCGCATCATCCAGGTGGATGCTGCACATTGGTGGTGGTCGAGGGGAGACCCCATTACCTGTAAAGCGCTTTGAGTGGAGTGTCCAGAAAAGCACTATATAAGTGTAAGCAATTATTATTATTATTATTAAATTTAGTCAAATGAGTTTAAAGCTCCCAAATGCTTTTTGTTTTCCAGTTGGCACCGTGTGCTTGTCAAGGGGATTCTGACTAATGGGCTTGTATCGGTATATGAGCTTGACTACGGGAAGCATGAGCTGGTGAGCTGCACAGTGCTCCAGCCCTTGATCGAAGAGTTCAGACAGCTTCCCTTTCAGGGGGTCAGAGCTCAGCTGGCAGGTAAAAGCAGGAGGGTGTGGCCAGTATCTGCTCTCAGTGTTCTTCCAGGGCAATAATTGTGGTGTTGTTTCCCTGGTGCCTTTTGTTACTTTGAAATGGCACATTGTACAAATGGCTTAACGCCGAGTTTTGCTTCTCGCACAAATACACTGATTTTTACATTTTATGCAGACTGCAGTATATGCATGATTACTCTTGATTTACTGGACATTCGACCTAATCACCCACTGTGAGACTTTATCATCCAGTCTAGTGATGAATAGCTAACAAAATCTCATAGTATGATTGGAAGATGCTTATATTGTTTTAGATTAGAAAAACACCTAGGTATCTGTCTTCTTGCATTCTAAGTAATGGCTGTCAGATTTTTGTAGTGATGTGTACAATTATAAAATCTAATAAATTTCTTCATAATTTAAACCACTAACCTCCTAAATTGTCCCAACATTGTAAATATTTCTTAATTTTTTTATATTCTAACTTTTCTTACATGCTGAATGTGCAACAGTGTAAAGCTGTCATTTGATTGAGGTATGATAATCACTTTCAGCTTTGGCATCAAAGGTCTTCTCCAGTATTTTAATAGTAAACCTATGACCATTCTTTGTGAATTACCAAGATAGACTTGAACCGTTATTCTGACAGCAGAAACATTGAATCAGATGCTCCAATAAATTCCTTGCTGAGTAAATTGGTCTCTAGTCAGTCACTGTAAATGAGAATTCCTCAACTGGCTAATCTAGTAAAATACTGCATCTCCAGTATACAAAAGTATGCCCTCTAGTGATGAGAATATTGTAGTACAAAGTTATAGTAAATAGAAACACCAGGTTAAGATGCTTCAGATGAAGGTGGAGAATAAAACTGCAATGAAACTCATTTTATGGAGACTGGAACAGTGAACATCCAAAATCATTTGGGTCTAACTGTGCCATTACTTAACCCCCATTCCATGTTTTAAAGTGTGTGATTTGTGGTTAAAATAACATTTATAGATAATTTCTTGCCTAATGGAAACCAGGGCATGTAGTACATAGTGCTTGACTGTTTATCAATTTTTTTCTATTACAGGAGTGAAGGAGAGGCAATGGTCAGAGGAGGTTTCCATTGTTTTTCGAAACCATGTGGAGAAAAAGCCCTTGGTAGCTCAGATAGAGGCTATCCATGAGGGCGCCAACCCCTGGGAGAGGAGAGTGGTGGTCTATCTAGTGGACACGGCACATGAAGAAAAGGATGTCTGGGTGCACGACCTCATGTCCGAGTTTGCTGAGGAACTTACAAAAGCTGCATAGTGTCATTGGCAAACCTGGAAAGAGTCTGCTTTTGTGTTAGATCCTAAATGGGCTTATAAAACCTTGTGAGTCGAGAGTTCTGTAGATCATAATGTACTGCACAAGGTGAAAGGTCTTAATGATCTATTATTCACATGCTCTTGACGTATGCGTTTTAAATGTTTGATCATGAAACAGCAACTTTGTTGCTGAACTACAATGAAGTCATGAGGACAACAGCTGCTTAACCTGCTCTAATTTGCAGGGTTCCTGTAGGTTTTAGAAGCATGTTTGAATTGCAAAATACAGCTGATCGAGTGACTTATCCACTTTATTGGTTCAGTCAAGTCATTTCATTCCATCTCATCCCAGAATCAAACTTCATATTGTGGGACCAGGGCTACCTACCTGCTCTAGACAAGATTTCAAAAGGTTTTCTAAGCCCACAGACCAAATGTTCAGTTGCCTGGCTCTCCTAAAATATTTTAAATACTAAGGGGACTAAATCGTCTTAAACAGCAATAATTAAAAGTTTACAGAGTTCTGCATAATTACATGCAAGGTTTTGCAGTTATCCAGAAACATTAATTTCTTCACTGTAATCCACATTTTTGGTCCTTTGTTTTATTTAACTTAGAGTAGCAATTTATTTTCACTTTAAATTTATTTGGACATTTTATGGAGTTGCTGCACCTTTAAGGAAGGTATTTTGAATTTCGCAGGTTTGTGCACAGTGTTTACATGTTTAACTAAAATAAGTTTGATTTTTTTTTTTCTCATAGAAATTTGAGCAGTGATGTGACAATGGCTGCGTTCTATCCTAATGTAGGAAATGTCTTGACCAAGTTGGCTATTTGCTGTATAATCTTGTGTAAGATTACTTTATTTGCAAATGTCTGGTCAAAAGTGCAGATGCAGAGTATAATAAAGTTAATTAAGGGAGAGGTGTGCTGAATTTTACTTTATAAAGGTTTAATAGTATTGTTTTTGTCTATAGTAGTTTTGAATATTGGTTGTGCAATTTTTCCATGATAATGGAAAACCAGCTATTACTAATGAATGTTCCTCAGCTGAAAATGAGTTTGATCCCAAAAACTAAAGTAGTGTATAAGTCAAGAGTGTTTCCTCTTGGAACAACTAAAAGCTCTCATTTAAGAACTTTAAACCACTGAGGCAGGAATGGAGTGCATTTCAGAAACTAGTGAGATTCACTCATTAACAAGGCTTATTTTGGTTGAGAGTGTGGATATACCAACTGTGTTAAAGTGTACAGATGTATCTCTGGATATAAGCGTCAATATAGCTAATGAGTAACATCTGCAGTAATTTTTTTGACTGCACATCTTTTGCCGATACTTTGATTCATGAAGATATACTATGTGTAGATGTATTTATACACTGGAGGCAATAGACCAAAACATATCCTTTAAGTTAAGAACTGGATAATTTCTTACTTTATGCTAGTTATACTGTGCTCATAACTTGCACAGACAAAGTAATTTCTTGTAAAACAATGTAATGTTAGTGTTTTCTGGATATTTACACTAAGTTTTTCTTAAAAATAAGACTTTTTGGAAGTGCAGTGGAAGCCTCTAACTATAGAGAGGCCTTCAAAGGTTTCCTTTTTCCCGGTTTTAAAGGATTTAACTCAACATGTCCACTAGTTGCATGGACCTTGCTTCTTAAGAAAATGCTTAAACCCACTGTGAAGTATGGTTGTTTTGTATGTGTGCAGTCCCGGAGCCCTGGTTTAGATGGGGGAGGGAATCGTACCAAGAAGCTCAAGCTTGGCTGGGGTTTCACCACCCATGTGCTATTGCCCATGCACTTCTAAATTCAGTCATTTAATTGACCCCATGCTAATTGCTGTAATACTAATTACCCCATCACTATAAGAACCATCTTTACTCTCTGCCACATGTTTATCTCCTTTAGATTTGATGGTTAGAAACCATATTTTCTGTAAAATTTGAAATTACAATTAATCAAAGTGTTAATTGTAGATTAAGTATATTTGATAGTGACTAGAAAAAAGTTTTGGAAATGTAAATTATGCCTGCAAAAATGTTTTTTTTTTTTTTGTTTTGGGGGGGAAACTGCTGACTCCCGGATGAGTGAACTGTTGTGTATTTTCTCATTAAGAAGACTATCTCCATTAAAATGTCTAAATCGAAAGCAATATATTGGATTAAGTGTATTAACAAGCATGCTCCTTTACAATGTAATAGGGCCGCTTCACGTCAGCATTTTGTTGCCTCGTTCTGAATTGCAGACCGTTGCTGTGCATACATGGACATTCTTTTATGCTGTAAATTGGTAGTTTTATAACTACGTTTGACTGTTGCTGTGGTTTGAAATAATGCACTCATCAGTGCCAAATCTTTCTAACCCTAAAATATAAAAATAGCATTGCAGTTCACTTTTAATGTTGTAACAGCCTACACTCGATCAAGTATACCCTTTAAATATTAGCCAATAGGTTGTGCCCATGGAAGTGTGAAATTCTAAATCATTTAAAACTTTCCCAACAGTTATGCCTGATATTGCTATTTACAACAAGAACTCATATGGTGGCCTCTAGTGGCAGGTATAAAAACCTGCAACCCTAAGGGGATCTGCCACAAAAGCAGTTACTAAAACAGATGAGATTGCATATCCTACTAGGCTGCTACTAGACCTAGGTTTAGGAACACTTGCTCTAACCTCTCTTCAGCTGAACAGAACACAAGCTAGATGATGTACTCCCCATACAGATCATTTGCCTCATACTGCTCGTCTCTCCTTTCATTAACACTCCCCTGCACTGCTTCACTGACAACCAAGAGATCCTGGAACCACTAGACATGCTTCCACAGCAGTATGCTGAAGGCTAATTTTAGGTTGGCATGTTGAAGTCTGACGTGTGAGGGCTTGCCCAATCAGGGTAAGAAACCAATAATGTAATGCAGGTTACCACCCCAAGGTGCAAGGAAAGTAACTGTTGTTACAACCTTGATCATCAGAACATAAATTTAGACCACTCATTACTTCAGAAATCAAGTTGAGTTTTAACAATGCATCCATTCCCTGAGTTAGTATGGGCTCTGACTTCCACTTCTTTACTGTACATAACCCAGCTTACTGTAGGAAGGAGGATGCCACTCTTAATCATTCAGTGAGCACACAGAGAATTCCCATTAATATTTAAATTCATTTTAAATGTAAGTTACATGTTATTTTAATTCCAAGGTTTTAAAACTTTTTCCCCCCTCTCGAAGCAAAAAAATATAGTAAATGCAACACTGGAGAGAGAATTGTCTTTTAACAAATGTATAAATACTGTACATTTCATTACATTTTACTATACAGTAATACACAGTAAAAAAAAAAAACTTCAGTGCTTCCCTGACATAATGGCAAATAAAGCTTATGGTTTTGAGTGGAAAAAGCATGATGATACACAGTCTGAGCATCAAACAGATATGGGAGGCTTTGCATAAAGTTTCATTTGAGCTGTTGAGTCTTGCGTAACACAGGGAGCGGTTATATACTGTAGAAATTTTGTGGGGCAGGTGTGTATCTTGCATATTAACACCCTTCAAATATTTTACTGCAGTAAAAATGTAATGCGCTTAATTTCTTGTTACTTGTAGCCCATGGCAGTCATTGGCCTGTGCAACAAACTCATCTGGTAAAGAAGTCCAGTACATAATAATGTCCAAGATAGAATGAGAACCAGAAAGACAATGCAGCAGCTGAGGATCAGGGCTGTCTAGCTTTGTACTCCCAGGTGTTCGGATTGAAGTCAAGATGGGAAATGCACTTGTGTGGAAATCCTCACACATCTATATTTACAGAGACAACATGGCCAGGGAATCTGAGGTGCCGATTTTGGCTTTAGAATTGCACCTGAAATGTCTGAAGATCTAAGTCATAAACCATGCTGATGAGGTCAGGGACTGGAAAAGACCAGTAGATTGCTGATAAGTTCACTTAATGACTACACTTGTGGTGGAGGCTGTGTAACCAAAATCAGTCACAGGTATCGCAAAGCACGGTATGACATCTGGATACTGATTTCAAGCAGAACATTGGAAACCAGGTAGGTAAGCTTGGGAAGGAAGCCTTGAACTGTGAGGGAACTAATCAGCAGGTCATGGTTATGCCATTTCACCATTTCCAAAAACCTTTTTACCTCATAAGAATATATAGCACATCTGAGTGATCAACAACCCCACTCTGGAGCCATATTTGTGCATCATATTTTGTAGGCTTGTTGGTAGTGTGATTTTTAGTTAGAAGCCATATCACCCTGCAAATTCATAACTGGCAGTCCACTGAAGCTCAGCAAAGGTGGGCTTGGTCAGTACCTGGATGGGAGGCGTCCTGGGAAAAGCTAAGGTTGCTGTTAGTGTTAGTGTGGGCCAGCAGGGGGCACTCAACCTGTGGTCTATGTGGGTCCTAATGCCCCAGTATAGTGACGGGGACACTATACCGTAAAAAGCCACTGTCCTTTAAATGAAATGTAAAACCGAGGTCCTGACTCTCTGTGGTCATTAAAAATCCCAGGGTGCTTCTCGAAAAGAGTAGGGGTATAACCCCGGCATCCTGGCCAAATTTCACATTGGCCCTTACTAGTTGATTGGCTTCATTAGTCTGCTCTCCTCCCCACTGATAGCTGATGTGTGGTGAGCGTTCTGGCGCACTATGGCTGCTGTTGGTGGTGGTGGAGGGGAGTCCCCATTACCTGTTAAGCACTTTGAGTGGAGTGTCGAGAAAAGTTATGTATATATAAGCTATACTGTAAAAGTGTAAGGAATTATTTTTCCCTGGTGGTTGCTTTATTAAAGGCCAGGAGGCTTTTGACCCCTACCCCAAAAATGGCGAGGAATGTGTTCTTTTCTGCCGTTTTTCATGCCTTGTTTGGTCTTGTCAATGTGTTTCAGCCCCCGTACAACTCGGCAAACAGCTCAGTTCTCTTCTTACCTCGAAGCGCCCAGAGACCTGCGAATATTGACATTATTTGGGTGTTTGACAAACCCCAGGTAGCCACTTCCATAACTAATATTTACACACACACACCTTTTTTCTAATCAAATTACCATTTAAAGTTAGGTTTTAAACCAGGCGCTGCACACCCTATTACAGTTCGTACTTTGTATATATATTTTTAAATTCCCTCGAATTGATTATTTAAAATTCAGAGACCCCAGATTTTTTGCGTGTTAACGAACATGCAATTTGAGTAATATTTTTTAGCGAAGTCGGTGGTTGACATTCCATTAAAAAGCACGGGGAGTTCTCACTAGAACTTTACAGAAATCTTTTCCATTACAAAAAATATATCAATGCACACCATATATCGGCTAACTTCAGTTTATAAACCACAGTTCCAGACATCCCGAGTCTGCCGGAAGTTCCGGAAATCGGCGTCTCCTCCCTGACTCCCGCAAGTGATCCAGAATCTCCCGGAAATCGCCCCCGCTTCCAAATTTTCTCAAATCTGCTTAACAAGCCACATCTCTGTACAGCGAAAGTTTGCAAAGAAAGTGAGATTATTGAACCGGACTGCTGAGTTATAGTGTATTGGATATCTATTATAGTATCTATCAGCGAATTATTTATATAGCTGTGATTTTGTTTTTCAAGTCCCCCACACCTGAACTTTTTTTAAGTTGGGATGTCTGCAATTCATATATCACAAAACAAACCAAACAAGAATTCAAACTAATCACTGCCCATACAGCTAGCATTGCATCGGACACCCCATAATACTCCACGCCATGCGCTCAGACTGCATACAGTAGACTATCAGAATCACATTTATTCAACACAAAATAAAAATAATAATTCATCTTGTAATACCTCTTGATTTTTTATAAATGGTTAGGAACATTACAGCAAGATGTTAAACAGATTTAGAAAGAGAGACAAACGGAACACATTCACCTTCGAGTTCTGGCCAGCAGGAGGCAGAATACCAGCTGTGAACGTGTAAGATTCCCAATACACAGCGCCTCCTAGAGGCACAACCAAGTTAGTCCTCCACCCTACATTTACCTGTTCCTCGGGTGACTGCGTCGCCGACAGCAATTAACCAATTATCTACAGAATCAGTAAGTGTATGGTGGGTGTAGGGCACGGTGCAGCAAGCTCTAAACAGGGACCTCTTTTCTAAGAACTCTTAATTCAGATGTGTACTAGATTTCTAACCCTTTAATTTGTCATGTCTCTAAAACAAGGATAAAGGAGACTCATTGACAACATGACAATCTGTTGGGAGGGTGCCTCTGGCACATTGGGTACCAGTGCTGTGGCTGTGTACTGTGAGATAGTTTTCCATGATCTACCTGTTCCTGTGGACCAGCAGGAGAAAAGATAGATCCATCTGTCACCTCAAGACTGTTCTTGGCACTAGTAGCTGGCATGTCTCCCTCCAAACATTCCAGCTCAGGTGTCTCCTCGCTGGTGTCCCTGGCTCACACACAGCTTGTCCACCACCCTACATATTGAACTGGGATTTTTGGCCATGATAGACACAAAAAACTCTATAATGTCAAAGTGAAAACAAGTCTACAGACCCTCCTAAATTAATTATAAATATAAATCAGAAAATAGAAGGTATTCACCTTCTTTGTTATGACACACCTAAATAGTTTCCAGCACATCCCATTGTCTTTAAAAATCAAACATTTGTTGAATTGAATCTACATGTGGTCAGGTTAAATATACTTATCTCTGGGAGGTCCAGCCCTTGTTTAGTAACTACAACATGAACACAAAGGAACATTCAAAGCAAATTGAAAAGCACCAATCAGGAAAGGTATAAGAACATTTCCAAGGCATTGAATATCCCTACTGCACAGTAAAGCACAGTAGAACAATAAAGTCCATATTTGTTTATAAAAAATTGAGAAAATATGGCACAACTGTGAATCTGTTACAGAAGAAGGCATCTTCAAAAACTTGTGCACTCGAAGAGCTCTAGTCAGGGAGACCACCATGAGACAACTCTAGAGGAATCACAGTCTTTCACAGCTGTGCATATGACAATTGTCTGGGCGCTTCAAAAATCTTGGCCTCATGGGAAAGTGGAAAAAACAAAATCAATGTTGAAAAAACTCATATTAAACCTCAACTGGAGTTTGCTATAAGGCTTGAGGGAGGCACTTGTAACAAATGGAAGAATATTTTAGGGTCCCATAAGACCAAAATTATCCTTTTTGGCCTGAACGCTCAGCGATATGTTTGGAGCATGGATGTGGAGGTATCGTGCTACGGTATGGTAGATGTTTCACTGCGTCAGGGCCTGGAAGATAGATTCAACATGGATGCAGCAAAGTACAGAGAAATCTTGGAGGAAAACCTGCTGCAATGTGCAAGAGACCAGGGCCTTAGGAGAAGATTCATTTTCCAGCAAGACAACGATCCAAAACATGCACTGGAGTGGCTTAAAAACTAAGACAAATGTTCTGCTGTGGCCCAGTCAAAGGCAGGACCTTAATCCAAATGAAAATCTGTGGCAAATTGCTAGTCCCCATCCAACTTGAGCAACCTGAGCAATTTTGCAAAGACAAATGGGTACAAATTGCAGTGTCCAGACGTGCAAATCTGGTAGAGACATACTCAAGATAACTCCTGGCTAGAATTTCCACTAAAAGTGCCTCTACTAAATATTGACTAAAGGGGGAGTGAATACTTATCCAATCAGTTATCTTCTGTTTTCAAATGTATCCTTTAGGAGGATCTACACTATCGAATTTTATTTTCACTTTGACGTTATATAGTGTTTAGTACCAGTCAATAGTACAAATTACCAAATAAACCCATTTAAGTCCAAATAAATGGATTTATACCAAATAAACCCATTATGATTCAATACTTTCACTCAATAAAATATGAAAAAGTCCAGGAGAGGTGAACACTTTTGAAAGTCACTGAAGTAGCTTCTCCAGCTAGCGGGGATGACATCACTTGACGGGCAGTTCAGAGAGGAGGAGGGCTGCCGGGCTTATATCTGAGTTCTGTCAGCGACCTGTTTGACAGTGTGGGAGCCGAAGAAAAAAAAACTTTGGTACAAAATCAGCAACTTCTAACACAGCAGTACCACGCCGAGTTTTCCCTGGGATTTAATCTGTTTCGTCAGGCCGTTTCCTCGTTAGAGGTAAGACCTTTTTTTTCTTTTGCTTAAAGTCCGGCTTTTATTGTATGCCCTTTTCCTCGGCGCCGAAAAGAAACCATATCTGGGCAAACTATTCAGCTGCCACAAAGCAGGACTAGCTCTGCTCTCTATAAATAGACTGGAATACTCAGTGGAAGAGGTAAGCTATCGTAAAATCACCTCCTTTTTCAAGACGCTTTGATCGGTGGATTTGTTCAAGGCATTCTTTTTTATTTTGTTTGGGAATAGTGATAAATGTGTGCAATTAATAGTTCCCGAAATTAGACATTGGTAGCGCTGTGAAGTGGACATTATTAATGTTAATTATGAAAAAGAAACGCGGCGTGAAACAGAATATACTCGTGAAATTATTTGTTAAAGGATAAAGTTTTATTTTTTGGATAGCTAAGTATGTGATATTTGAATGAGTACGTTGCCGGCTTGCAGAATACCGAATTTCATATAGCGATAAAGGTGCGTCTGTAAACCAAACGGGTCTGCTAAATGAACAATGTTGTTTTCAAAAGATGGAAAGAGAGGCAGTGCGGTCTAATTTGGAAGATATTATGGAGACTTGTATTTTTCTTCAAAGTGTAAAATGTGCGTGGGTTTAGAATGTTAAAAGCACTTTAACCAAAGTGAATTTTGGAATTTTGTGAAAAACACGTGTACTGTATGAAGATGTCTTGAAATCATACAAGTACTCTTAGAAGAAAGGAACCAGATTTTGGATTTGACTTAGCACTGATTCATACGCAAATCCATGTTCTTAGAAACTTAGAACAAATGTACATTAGCAAAAGTACACCCTTTCACTGTGTATACCAATTCCAATTTATACAAATAACCCTATTGTGCGTTCTGCATTGCATGTAGAACACATATCTCGTAAAATATTAAAGACGTTTATGTGGCAGTATGCCACACATCTTGTAAACTACACCTGTTGTGTCACCTCTGTTGTTGTTTTTTTGCCTGTTTTGTTTCCCAGCACAGTATTTTTGAGGAGTATTTCCAATTGATCTGTAATAGACACTGAACTAAATTATTTATTTCAGAAATAAAACGAAATATCATTAAAGACACTAGGCACACACATATCATACGGTATATTGCGATTAACATGTCGAGGATCAGAAAATATAAAATCTTCATTCTGTTTAGTCGAAACACTTTCAACCTACACGAGTTGCAGACAACTTCATCGATCTTGAGAATGCAGCAGGAATTGTGCACAGCCGAGATCTGTCTGTACAGTTTTGAGCAATAAGTGGTTGCGACTGGATAGTTTCAGCAAGCCCTGATTTACGTGAGCTTTTGTGAGATCGCTGAATCTCTGGATCACTATTGTATCGGACAAGACATGAAAGGGGAACTCGATGCAGAACTTGATCCCGAACTTGGATTCCTTACACAAGCACCTGTGTTTTTTTCCCCTTCAAAATGTATATTTCTGTAAGTAAACCCCCCAGTCATGTTACTAAAAAAATGAAGACTGTAAAAAAAAAAAGGAAACGCGTGCTTGGTAACAAGTGTTTGAATACACCTGTTGTAGAGGAAATTCAAGAATGTAGTACCGATAAAAAGGCTGACATTTGTAAGTTCACGTTGTTTTAATTTAAAGTTTTCAGTTTGTTTCCCATTACTGCCCTCAAATAGCGGCTGTTCTATTTAACCATTTAATATCTCCGTATTCTCCCAGTAATGATGTGGTAGAGACTAAGACAAGCTAGAGACAAGTGTCTCTAAATTAGCTTTTCCCAACGTAAACTGAAAACATAAGCAGCTTAGCTTCTTCCCCAGGGTTCCTATTAGGTGGTGGGGTGATGGTACCTGCTCAGGAATTTACTTGCTCAGCCTGGATTTTTCCTGCCAGCCTCAGTGGTTACAGAATACCTTCTAAACTTGACGCTGGTAGATATTACATTACATATTACATTCCACTTTTTGGCAATAATGTAACGTTTGAGGTCATGAAGGCAATGCTTTCTGTAATATTAGTCATCAGTTCTTCCCATGCCTATCCCTAATTACAAATAATAATTATTGAAGCTCTTTTGCCGCCAGTCTTGTGATAGAGTAGGGAATTTAGAATAACTATTTCTTCCTCCTGCGTTTCTTTGAATAAAGAGGACAGAGGAACAAACACATATAGATACTAAGATATAAATCCACAAACACCCATGAATTTGAGTGTGTCCCATGAATTGGGTTAGGAACAGGCCTTTTGGCCCAGCAAGAGTTTTTTCTTGAAAGAAACCAGAGTATCAGCTGTGACAGCATGGCTGGACTCCAACAACTCTTTGGGTAAAGAAGTGTCTCCTGCTCTCAGATTTAAATGCACTTTCATGTAGTTTCCACTTTGGAAATTTAGAAAAGAAGTGTATTTCTGCGTCATAACGTGCTACACAATAGTACCATTAATCACTGGTCATATTGCTTCAGGGTAAGAAAAGTAAGAGTTTGCAAAACCAGCTGGGTCATAATTCAGAACAGGGATAATTCCATTAAAAGGGCAAGGCATGAAGCTGATGTTTGTCTAGACTTTGTATTCTCAACCAGGACACAATTCATCACAGCAATCATTCTAATCCAGGGTGTCAGACCTGTAACCTAGCTACAATGTGTTCTGGATTTTATTCAGACTTCAGGCCTTGGTTTACTTATCTTCTCATTTAGACAAATATACATTTTTATTCAAGTGTTCCTGTCCCAAAGATGATTATTTCCCATATCCAACTCAGTCTGTATGATTGTGGCTTGAAAGCATTCGTGGAGTTAGCAAGAAGTGTTATCTATCCAGATAACTGAACGATTAAATCCACTAAGACCCGAAACCAAAATGTACTGCGCAATGGATAACCTACTCCAGCGATGACTGACTAGGAGGGTTTTCATAATGACCTGGGGGATTTAAAGACCTTATTCCCCAGAAATGTTGGATGAATATATCCAAACACTCAAAAGAAATATGAAAACAAATACTTTGACATACAGGCTTAATGGACATACAGGAAGTATGCTAGACAATCTAAAAAAGAAAAAATGATTTCTAACTGTAGCATATAGTAAATGCCCAAATTAATTAAAAGGGAAAGATGGAAAGCAATTCAGTATGCTATATAAAAATGGTTTAGCAATGAAAACCAGAGAGTAAATATAATATTATCCTAATATAGATCTATATGTAGTATAATATAGGTCTTTGTTTATACTGTTTATAACTATATTTATAATATGGGTCTAGTATAGGCCTGGCATTGGAGGAGAATATAGTTAATAAATTCATTTGCATAAGTTAGGAAAAAAAGCTTATTTCAGTGGCAAAGCTACCAAGACTATTATGCCTGTTGGGCCTGATGACATGCATGTGAAGCTGGGTGAACCAGTAAATTAGGTCGCTGGTCAGCAAACAGACCCTTGTGCATGAAAAGGTGAGAAGCCCACAGGCGACTCAGGTAACTTAATATTGCAAGTATTCAGTGGAGGATAACGAAATAATCTGGATGGGAACCAGTGATCACCAAGCTGCTATGCAGGACGCTTCCTGGACTCTGTACAGAGACCTTTACTGGAGGAGCCACCTGGGAGTCCCTAAATTTATAATGCTATGTAATGATATTTGCTTTTGCCAAAGAAGTCTGTAAAGTAGCTCGGCACAGTGGAATATAATTTCTGGACAGTTCACGTGGGTGGGAAATTGAAGGAGCATTAGGCAAGGCAATACTTAATCTTCTCCTTTTTCTGCAGCTCTGCTGTCAGCCAGATATACTCCTTAAGAGAAGGACACAGGTGAATTCGTGCAAGTGTAGCGTGACGTAAAACTTTCACTAACGCTGTTCATTTCGCACTTTAGTCGATCACTGCATCTTTAAAGCAAATAATGAAACCCACTCATGCTCTTAATGAAGAAGTTCAGTATATTTTGGTTTTAGAGAAAACATGTTGACTTAGTTCTTGATTGCTTCATTTGCTTTGTGTGGTAGCCCAGCTTTAACTATTAACTGTTCTTTGTGTGATTGATTAGATTATTTTTAGTATAATGCAGAGGCCTCACATTACAGAATAGACACTTTCCTTTGAAAGAACACATTAGTTCTGGAATTGTGTGCAGCAGTTTAGATGTATGTGGATTAATGGCTTGTTCTGTTCACTGTTACAGCAAGTCTCTTTTGTGTTATAGGGCTAGGTGCCATGTCTCTGATTTGTTGTTAAATGCAAGTATGTCATGCCTGCTGGTTCTGTACATCCTCCAGTTTGAAATAAATGCACAGCACATTATATATTTTGGGGTAAATTTACTATTTGAGGAATAAGATTTAGAAATATTATGCTTGTACTGTATATGCTTGTTGTACATTTACAAAAAATAAAAAAGTTCTGTTGTTAACGTTGTGCAAAACTGCAATGCGCAAGTGGAATGCATGGAACACTTTTTCGGAATACAATAATAAACCAAACAATTTAAAGCACATTAATTATTGCAATATTGAGATGGATTGTGCAAACAAAAGTAAACAAACTAGTAAACAAAACAAAACAAAACAAACCAAAACAAAAAGCAAAAGAAAACTTCACAACACAGAACACAGGAGACCTCAAGAGAGGCAAAAGAGCAGTTGACCTCTATTAATGGAGTAATATGTCAGCGTTGCTTAGTGAAAGAATAATTACACAAAAAATGATATATCAGCCATTTCAATTCTGTTTGTCAAGTTTTGTTTCTCATCGCTGTAAGCCTCAATAATGTGAGGGATGGGAAGTAAAAATATTGCCACTATTTGTGTACTATAATAGGCTTTAGATTTAGTTTCCACAGAAAATTGGAATCTATAGCCGTGGAAAAGATTGTCATGTCCGCCAAACCCTCACAAGTCATGTCAATGAGAGAAGGGAGATCTAACACACTAGATTTGACATTCTGTCTGCTTAAACATCACCCAGACCTAAAAATCAGATCTAGAATATTATGTGGGGCTGTTTCTATTTACCGTTTTAAGTCAATCAGTTAAGAAAAGCAAAGCAGGCCTTTCCTTCAGACCTCTGGGCCTCAGTCTATCTATTGTTTATCAAGCCTCAGGGCTGCTCTTGTCATTAATCTGGGGGATAATGCATTCAATAGGATAAAGATAGTTTATATGTGATTGCCTGTCCTATTTTGTTCACATAACACGTTATGGAGAGACACCACATTTTTAGAATTACTCTGAATTAGACTACAATGGGTCACAAGAAATTATAATCAAGAATGTACATTTTGTTGATTTAGTATACACTCTAAACCTGGCTTATATTATTACTACTTGTCACGGAAAACACGTTCATCAGCTTACTGTAACAGCCTTGCAAGCTTTACAGTCATCTCAGCACGAGTTCTTATATAGTTTTTCAGAGTATAAGAAGCTAGTCCTTTCTAGCTGTCTGGCAAGAACATTCTGATTTACAAACTTTTTGTTATGATGTTCTTTATTGCAGTATTACGTCTTAAGTTGGCATTTTTTACTGACCTATTAATCCTTATGCTGGTATATTATCCTGGGAGTCAAATTAAAAGACACAGTGAGTATTTGAACCAATGTTAATGTTAATGCTCCTTTTGCACCTGTGTGGGTTTTGTGGTGAGCAGGTTCCAAATGTACCAAGGCAAATTCCTGTACCTGACACGTACTGGCGAATAAAAGCGATTCTGATTCTGATGATCTCGTTTAAACATAAAAATGTTTTTCCTCTGTGGCACTAATAAGCTTTCATAATTTGAGTCACATTTTTGCATTTGCTTCCTTTAAAGGTATCCCAGTAAGATTCTGATATGCCAAAATAAGGTACTTAATATTTGCACGTTTGGCATTAACTCATCTTGCTTGAGGCAATTGCAACCGAGGCCATAAGGTGAGGTTGGCCAAAACCCCTCCCCCCGCCAACGGCATTAATAAAACATTGGACAATATACAGAACATGGACGAGTCACAGCACAGTCACAGTATGCGCTCACGGTACGAAACATGTAGACATTTCAGTATATAAACACACGACAAGTTCAGACCATGTGCGAAAGTACGTAATATTGATTACAGATGAGATCATATTTGCAATTAAATCACATATTTGTTGTGTTTAAATGTGATAATTTTGTGTTTAAATGAGAATCTGATAATACACAAGATAGCACTGCTAACGCCTCTCACCAGCAACAGGACTCTCTTCATTAATGTATTGTTCTTTTGGCTACTGCTTGTGTGCCATCCTGCAATTGTTTTCCATTTTGTGCAGCATTCCCATATTCCTTTACATTTCTGTGCAAATACTGTCTGTTTTCTTTCCCTTCAAATGACACATTTTCTGCATTTTGCCACTTAATTCCAAATTTAAATGTATTTGATGTAAGCTTAGGCTATTAGCTTTTGAGTTTTTTGTATTTACAGTTTCAACAATCAACCAACAATAACAGTCAGACTTAAGTCTTTAAGTGTTGGTAAATCCGTTGTCATTTCTGTTTTTCACAGAAATAGTGAAAGAGGCACATGTTTAACCCAGGAATGCTCAGTTGCTCAATGATCAGAAGGGTGTTCTTTTCATTTATACAGAAGACATTTTACGTGCTACTTTAGATCAATTCATTTCCACAATAAGGAATGTGACAATATTCTTCTATTATTAAAGACAATGCGACTTTGCATGAGACAATATTATTGTATACATATTGCAAGGTATTAATTTATTAGCCTTTATTGTTCACAAAGTAATTATCATTTTTTAAGAAAATGTTATCTTGTTTAAACACAATAAGTATGTTGGAAACACTTTTTTATTTTCTCCTCAGTGCAAATAAGCTTCCGTATGAAATAGTAAATTGAAATAAACATATCTATGATTAAGACCTAAGCCAGAGCACACCAGTGACTGGGAATCACTGATCAAGAGGGATGTTGTTCAGCTTGTTGTTCTTGGAGACTAGGGCTGAACCTGAACCGTTTTACAAGGACGGAGACTCTGTCACACATGATGTATTTCTGAAACAAAATTTAAAATAATTTACTGAATAAAGAACTGTAGCAAGAAATGTGTTTAAGGTATTCATGCTGTGTATATTATGTAACAGGGCAGTACTGTAAATTGTCACATCTCCTTTTCAATAAATGCTGTTTTATAATATGTGTCATGCTTCTCTCTCCAGGTATTTGTCTTGAAGACACTTTTGTGGGAGAGAAGGCTTTTTTGCCTGTGTTTTGCCCCTCTGCCATGTCATATAAGAAGGAACTAGAGAAGTACCGGGATGTGGATGAGGATGAGATTCTGAAGAAGCTGTCGGAAGAGGAACTCCGGAGGTTGGAAGATGAGCTGGAGGAGTTGGACCCTGATGTGAGTCTGTTGTTGGCTGGCTGCATCTTGGTCTTTGTTTGTTGGATAAAGTGGGTGCAGTTGCCGTTAGTTTGTTGTTGTAGACATGAATTTGAGGTGCTGGAGCCCTGTGTCCAGTTCTGGATCTGGAGGGCTCTCTGCATCTAGTTTGTATGTTGTCCCCTTGTTCGTGGGGTTTTCCTCCGGGTGTTCTGTTTTCCTCCCACAGTCCAAAGACATACTGGTAGGTTAATTAGCTTCTAGTTTCAATTGGCGCTGGTGTAAGTGCATGTGTGTATCTGTCTGTGTGTGCCCTGCGATGGACTGGTGTCCCATCCAGGATTGTATCCTGCCTTGTGCTTGTTGCTTTCAGGGAATTGGTTAGAAAATGGATGGATAAATAATCCAATATATTTTATAGGAGGAATGCTAAAAATGTATTATTATATATATGTAAAATGTAATCATGCATTTTCTTTTATTTACTGTTTATAATTTTTTTAAGGCAGGTTAAATTAGACTTCCTTTTGTATCCAATAGCATTTTCCTTGATGATGAAGGGTTAAAATGTATTAAGAAATGGGCAGTGAAGGACTGGGTTTAAAAATTGTCCTTGTCATTTAAAGCACACAACAACTCAATTTTTCCAAGCTTTTTTTCAATTTACTGTACATGTCTCAATAACAATAGGTTTATTACTGGTTGTACTCTATGCAATACTGAAAAGGTAAATTGGTTTATAATGTTTAACACCTTTAATTATGCGTAGTGATAACAATTGGATACATTTTGTTTTGTGTGACACAGCATTTTTGTCTATACATTTTTCAGCCCCACTTTTCACTGTTTGTATGTCTTTGTGTCCATATTCTAAAGCATCAGACAATTCATTGAGCGATATATTCCGATATGTCAGAGTTAGAATGTGATTTCATTGGCCCACTTGGGCTGATCCATATCAATATGAGCAGGTGAGGATGGAGATCAGGGCTGTTGAATATGAGGGATCATGCTAACTGTGTGCGTTAATAAGCAATTAAGTATAGAAACTGGGATTAAGACAAGTATTTTAGTGTGAAGGCTGTAGTGTTGCCTTTCTTACAAGTATGGATGGTAACATTTGAAATTTTGCCACAAATGTCCCACTGGCACTATTAGTTGACTGGGCTATCTGCCTTTTGCCATAGACATGGGGAAACCATTGGTTTGGAAGTGATACTGACTGTACTATGAAAGTCAAAGCTTTAAACATCCAAATACAATATTTCTCCAAATTTGTGAGGTCAGATCACAGCACTGTTTTCTCTCCTGGGGATTCTTTTTCTTTCCATGGCACGTAATCCCACACATTCTTTTATTTCTATTCTGGTGTGGCAGCTTACTCATACTTCAGGCTTTGACAACATAGTGTTTATGTAGGGTTTCTGGCCTGCGACAGCCTCCACATTTCTCTCACACACCTCCACTTCACTCACTGTTTTTTTATGTTTGTATTAGTTGAGTTGTATTTTCAATCTATATATATTTTTCTCTCATCTTTTTGACATACAGAAATTCTAAATTGATGCCCTTTCAAAAAAATCTGATTTCTTGGTTCTCTGTACTCTGTAAAAACACAGTGGCACTGTTCTGACACAGCAGCTTTGACACTGATTGACTTTTCTGAAGTCAAATTTGGCATTGAATGTAATTTTTAGTCAATGTGAGCAAATGTAAGCTCTTTAGATGGGCAAAACTGACTGTTAAGTCATACTTTTACACAAACCCTTTACATACAGTATGTCTTACATGTCACCTCATACAAAAAGTAAAGGAGAATAAAAGAGGAATTGTACGAGCAGAGCACAGATACACAATTTCTGGACCAAAGTTTCCACAGCCAATTTATCCATGATCTAAAAGCCTCTTGTTTTCCTGGTAAAGATCATGGCAAATTGGAACCAATCCCAGAAGCACAGGGCACAATGGGGAGCTACATCCTGGGCAAGACTCTGGTTAAACCTGGCCAACATTTCTGTGGCATCTGTGTGGAACAAACCCACACAAACAAGGAGCGAACCTCCAGCTGTCGGACCAGTGTTTGGTTCACAAGAGCAGTTCCCTAAATGTTTTTGAAGTGACCTTGAAAACAAGCCCCGAAATGAATGCAATGTAAGAGCCTCATAACAACAACATAAAGTCAATCATCAGCGCCTGCATGCGTGGGGTTCAAATGAAAGAGACATTTTACAGGGAAGTGATGTTGCTTACAGTAATTACGTTTCCATTTTCCACCTGCACTCCTTCTCCCCCCATCCCATTTCTGTTCTGAAGCTATGCCGCCACCCTTGGCCCCTTCAGATCCTTCCCCTCAACAAGTCTTTCTTTAGAAGGCACAAGGCCTGTGTGCTATTGGACTGCCAGACTCCAAGATTGTGCCTGCTGAAACAATGCAGACTGAAGAATGCTAACAGGAGGCTCATGTTTCTTATCATCTCCTCTGCTTGGTAGTTCTGGACTCAGGGATGATATATTGCTGCCGTCACCTCTTGCTCCCTGCGGAGAGAGAAGAGGTGACAGAAATAAAAAGACATATGGTGTAGTGAGCAAGTCAGGAGGCTTTGTGAAAAAGTGAACTCCTCCCTTCCTATTGTCTCAGCTGAAAATAACTGGTACGCAAGTAAGGCCAAGAAAACTGTGTGTGCCTTTAGTTCCAAAAAAATGATTAGGAAAAGAAATCTACTGATTTACATCTGGCATTTACATCCTTTTCTTCATCCCACCTAAAACATATTGTTACAAGGTGTCTACTGTGGTAAATTTTAAAAAATTGCAAGACAAACAATAATAAGCAAATGTAGCCTAAAGAGCGACATTGAAGGAATATGACATACAGTGCACTAGTACATTATTACATTTATTATTACGTTTTTAATTTGAGTTGTTGTATTAACCTTTCATTTTGATTACTAAGGCAGCAGTATTGCTTTTCCCACTCTGTAATTGTGTTTTATCCTACTGTGAAAGACTGTTGTCTTTCTAAACTCATTGTGGTTGTACATATTGAGGCATTACTCTATTACTCTGTTTCGGGATTAGAAAGAATCGGCATTGATGAGTGCATTTCAAACCACGATAACAGTAAAATGTACACAGTATCTTGTAAAGCCTCCAATTTACATCACAAAATAGTCAAAATTTCCAGGTATGCACAGCGCCACTTTCTGTGATTTAGAACGAGGCAACAGGACTTCCGGTCATGTGTTGGGGCCCTATGACATTGTAAACAAGCAGGCTTGTGAATACATCTCTTTTAATCCAATACAAATATTGCTCTCGATTTCAAGATGGTTTTGCCAAAAGCTACTACTTAACTGCATAGAGATCACGTTGGAACATTTCTGTAGTAAAATATCTGCTGGACAACAATATCTGCTGTATTTGCTCATACATCACATTACATTAGTTATTATTATGACTAGTGAGTAGGAAAGGCTGCATCACATCACAATTCGTGCAAACTCTCGCTCTTACCTGTGCGAGATCAGGGGTTTGCGGCGACATAGAGACTTACAGTATTTTCACAAAGTTCACGATTTTGTGCTTAACTCAAAATTTGTATTTTTTTCCATAATGTCAATGTATTTATTTTGTTACTGAGATTTAAGAACCGGTCTGAGAGATTGGGACTTCAGTTCCCCTTTAATGGGGATCAGAGTGGCTGCATTAGGAGCCTCTCTGATTTGTTGGTCATGAAGCTGTGGATACTGCCACCTCCACAGCAATGGACTGAATATTCTCAGTACAACTGGTGACCTTATCTGCAAAGTAGAACACAATGTTCAATGTTAAAATGTTCAGTGAAGCAAATTGTTTCAGGACAGATTAAATTGTACTCCGTCTGTCCATTTTCTAACCATTTTATCCAGTACGTCACAGGGGAGCTGAAGCCTATCCTAGCAAGCAACAGGTGTGAGACAGGATACCTGGACAGGGTGCCAGTCCATCACTGGGCAAACACCCACATAAACATGCACACACTCACAACAGGCCAGTTGTCCCAGGAGCCATTTAACCTAGCAGTGTGTCTTTGCTCTGTGGGAGGAAACCGGAGCGCCTGGAGGAAACCCACATGAAAACACACCTACATAGAACATACAGACTCCACTCAGATAGCACGCCAGTATTAAACCTTGGGCCTCTGTGAGGCTGCAGTGCTAATCTCTGTACCATAGTGTCACATCCTGTTGTAGAAATTGTAGAAATTATTTTAATTATTATTCAGATATTTTGACGATTACCAAATGTATTACCAAACATTTGTACTTCATTAGCCAAAGGTCAAAAGAAAAGCTTCTGGTTTGCACATGGTCTGTTTGACATGTATTTTGTAAACAGTCTGTTTTAACCGCTGGACCAATTGGGCAAAGCTTATTTTATTCCCCTCGTGACACCTTCTGTGTTCTTCGTCTTGGTGGTGGTCAGAATGCTCTCTTGCCGGCGGGACTGAGGCAGAAAGACCAGACCAAGAAGTCTCCCACAGGGCCCTTCAAACGCGACAACCTGCTGGCTCACCTGGAGAAACAGGCCAAGGAGCACCCAGACAGGGACGACCTGGTGCCCTTCACTGGAGAGAAGAGGGGTAGGCTGAGGCTTCTGTTTTTTCAACCCCATTCGTGCTGTAGCAAAGTGGGTTTTATTCCTGACACCTGTCACAACAGACATATTCTGCATTTAATCACAAGGAGTGACGTAGATGCTGTTATGTTGCGCCTTGGGGCAACCTTGTTGTGGAAGGCGCTATATAAAAATACATTGAATTGAATTTTATTTAAGACGGGAAAAATGACATTTTATTTAGAAGGCAGTTTCCATCTTGTGTCAGAATGTCACGATATGTTTTTTTATTAGCTCTTAAAATAACCATTTTTTTTCCCAGCACATACATTTGTTTTAAAATCCTCTGTTTTGCCATCAGGATGTTCTGGCATTGTGTTTCCAGGCGTTTCTTGTCAATGATGTTGCAATGTACCACATCACACCTTCAGTTAAAAAATCTTGTGCAGCTATTAACCCGCATGTCCTGATTTTTGGTTTAGTTGTTATAGCACTTCCGAATTACAAACAGATCAAATACACATGAGAGGAACTGTAAAAGGTCCGAATGCTATTTTGTCATTATAGCACCTTTGATCGGAATCTGAAACCTTATGATATTTAACTTTGAACAAAATGTAATTTATGTGCTGTTTGTTTCCAATAAGTAGAAAGTCAAACATTACAACAGGCACAACTTACTCAAATGTCGTGTTACTGCTTGTTCTAACTACCTCTGCTCTCTCCTATACTTCTCTGTTCTGAAACAGACCAGTGCTGGTATTCATGCTCTTTAACATTCTCATATTGCTTATTAAAGGGGGGTGTTATTGGTAACACTGCTGCAGAGTGATGCAATATCCAGTAACTGTTTATCAGCATTAGTCCCCGTGTGTCAAGTGCGCTCGGGGCACTAGTAGAGTGTCTGCTGTGTATTTAGTTCAATTGCTATACTTGTACACATTTAGTATCATTTGCCTGCTGGTTCTAAGCTGAAGCACTTGGTTAAACATGATACACCTTAAAATGAAAGAGTCACTGGGCAAGTAGAGCTTTAAAAGCAGTCGAAATAGCAGTGAAAACCCAAAGGGTGTAAGATACCACAAATTCATGTAATCCCTGCTTGCATGGCCTGGAAATAAACTGCAAAATGCCAGAGATGGTTTCGTGTAACACAAGCCAAGCTTTGCTGCTACGGTCCCATGAGTCTCGCTGTCCATTTTTTTTTTCCAACTGTACAGCTGGCCAATTCACCGCCATCTTTTAACTTGTGATCTGCATCAGTCCAGCAGATTAACAGCCCCTGGTGGGTGCCTTTGGTCCTACGTTGTTGTATAAAGAACAAAGCTTAGATTTCACCCATGTGACAGTGAGCGCTTCATGTCCTGTTTTGGTTGGGAGGAGTTGCTAGGCTGGGTAAAATCCATGTACCTAACCTTGGCAGGGCTCAGCTAATTGTACAATTGTACCTTCAGGTGAGAATGCCATTTCCTAGTGTTGAGCAGTTTCTGCTCTGCCTGTGTTCAGGCTTGTGCCCCTGCAGTGAACTGGAAGAACTGCAAATAGACTCCCTTCTGGAAAGACAGCAGGAGGCGACTGTCTGGCCTTCCAGTGACGTCACCGCCAGCAATGGCTGAGGAATGTTTTGGCTCTTTCGGTCGTTTTAAGAAAATAATAAATAAGAATACAATTTGAAATGGATATTAAGTTTTGGGTAATAATGAAAAAAAAATGAGGCAAAGGACATAGAAACCCCCAAAGCTTCTTGAGAAAGGTAACTGAAGAGGAACAGGGAAACCGAAGTTGGTCTACCCCTGCTCGATGATATGCAAGGAGACATTCTGACAAATCTGAAGACCACGAGTTCTCAGTCAACTTCGAAAAAATCTTTATTAAACTGATAGACTTCAGATGGGGCATGAATAGAAAACTATCAGATTTTACTGAAGAACTGAATGGAATGAATAAAAGGTGGTTACGGTCTACTAGAGGTTGGATACCACTGACGTGGCACAGACCTGCAGTGCCCTCCAGCTCACACAAAGGTCCACTCTGGGCAGGGCAATTAAAATCCCCCCTCTAGCTCTGCCTCACTGAGGTCCGGGCAGCATTCAGTAATTTCTGCTTTACTGCCTCAAAATCCTCTGTCTGTAATCTACGAAACGCCTTTCCTGGATTGCCAGCTGCAGAATTCTTACAGATAAGCCAGGGGCATTTTGCTTTTTACAGCCTCAAATTAGGTCTTCCAATATATGCTGAATGCAAACGTAAGCTCTTCACCACATTTCAACAACATTTCGATGTTGGCATGTTTCTGGGCATTACTCCACAGCTACTAGGCTTGAACTGTGATCAGAAGGACAATGAATAAGTTTGTGACGCCTGTTGTTAATAAGCAGCTGGTTCAGTGTGTATTACAGATGTTTGTGCTTCATGATAGAGTAAAGGTGGGCAGTTTTAGTGTGCCCGTCAGAAGTGATAATGACAGAAACCTTATAAGTATATAATAAATACAAGGTGTCTGAGTTAACCACAGATCTATGGGCATTATCAATCTTGGTCATGACTGTGAGTGAAAGGTTTCAGCTAGTTTAAAAACTGCCAACATAATACTTCAATACTTTACACTTACATCCGGGGCCTCCTCTTTGCACTGTAACCCACCTGTGTTTAATAGCATATCTCTGGCTAGAGTGCCTAACAGAAGTATTCACTCTCTTCCACTGATGTCCCATTTTGTTGAGTTTCAAATAATTGTTGACTGTTTTTAATCAATGTGAACATTTTTAATCAAAATGGGAAGGCTCAAGCATGAAAGGAGTTCAATGCCAGCAAAATCTCAAAAGAAAGATCAAAACCTTAAATACGTTGATTGCTTGAGTGTTTGCCAATCTAAACTCGGGTGCCTGTGCGTGAGGGGTTGCTCTCACAGCGGTTTCCTTGTGCTTTCAGGGAAGGCCTGGGTCCCCAAGTCGAAGCCTGTGGACCCGATAATGGAGAACGTCACCCTGGAGCCAGAGTTGGAGGAGGCCCTGGCTAACGCCAGTGACGCCGAGCTGTGTGACATCGCAGGTGAGGGGACAGGATAGCCGTCTACCGCCACCAAAGCCACTCGCCATTGTTACTGCCCCTCGTAATGGCTTTACATAGCTGTACTTCATGTAATAATAATAATAAGAAGAAGAAGAATAAGAATAATTATAACAACAATAATAATTCTTTACACTTACATAGCACTTTTTCTGGACACTCCACTCAAAGCGCTATACAGGTAACAAGGACTCCCCTCCACAACCACCAATGTGCAGCCCCACCTGGATGATGCGACGGCAGCCATAGTGCGCCAGAACGCTCCCCACACATCAGCTATCAGTGGGGAGGAGAGCAGTGATGAAGCCAGTTCAGAGATGGGGATTATTAGGAGGCCGTGATTAGTAAAGGCCAGGAGGAAATGTAGTGAGTGCAGAGAGTCAGGACCTCAGTTTTATGTCTCAAAGGACGGCGACTGATAGTTCCCCTTCACTGTACTAGGGCATGAGGACCCACACAGACTGCAGGGTGAGCGCCCCCTGCTGGCCCCACTAACACCTCTTCCAGCACCAACCTTAGTTTTTCCCAGTCGGTCTTCCATCCAGGTACTGACCAGGCTCACACCTGCATCAGTGGGTTACCAGTTATGAGTTGCAGGGTGACCTGGTTGCTGGCTAGTAGTAACACATTTAATGTGAGTGCAGCGGGCCTTTTCAAACTCAGGGAGTGCTTCTTCTTGGGTTTTTTTTAACTTGAAATTCAAATTAATTTCATATTCTAAGTTAAGGATGTAACCTGAGCACAATATGTAGAACATACTGGCCCTTTGTGACCTGTAAATAGTTTCTGGGTGCTTCCAAGCTTTCATTTAGATGCAAAATACATTTTGATACATCATCTCACATAACATTACAGAACGTCATATAAGGCTGCGTCATCTTGACTGATGTTAGGATTGTTCCATCAAAAAATCGAATTACCTTGATTCCCTTTTTACCTGCCTGATTGGCTTGTTAAACTGAGTTTCCTTTAATGTTGTCCATGTACCAATATATGGGCACAGAATGCCTTCGAGTCTCAATCATAGGTCAGTCATAAGTCATAGGTCAATCATAGGTCATCGTTCTAACTGTCGTAAATGTGGATGAGATTATTGTACAGGGTTAATGCCAAGTACAAATGTGAATGAGCCGATTGGACACTCTTTTGCACCAAATAGAAGATGATTAGATTTTTCTGTACATGAAAGTGCATTTAAAACTAAGACACAAAGGGTTGCAGGAATAAGGAACAAGATGCCATTCCATGTTGTTGAAGCTGATAGCCTGGCTGCTTTCAAGTAATGTCTGGATGAGACCCTCAGATCAATTAGCTAACAGCCAAACAAGCTATGGGTCAAATAATGGCTGTTTCTTGTTTGTAACAATTCTTACTGTAGGCAATATTTCTATTTCCGTATGAAAAAAACATAAAAGTTATTTTTATTGCTGTATTATATTCCTTTTAAAGAAGGAAGCAGTAAACTGCTTGCACACTACAGCTTGAATACTCCTCTGCTATGGCACTGGGTATCTTTAATTAAAATATGTAAGGTCGTAAAAATTAGTCAATTAAAAAAAATCTGTACCGGTTGTGAAGATAACAGGAATTGAACATACAGCCTCCACCTCACTGACGTATAGCAAGATCTGTACTGATGTGTGATCCTTTAATGATATCATCATGAGCTACTGCAGACACTTTGGAAGTTGCAGAGATCACAGTTTTGCTGGGACCTGAGAGATCCCTGGACACCTAATAACACCTGACAGTGCTCATCACTTGAGGCAGGCCAGGCTTGAACTCATGACATCTGGAGCCCAAACTGCAGTCAGGGCCAGTGCCTTTTCCAGTTGAGCCAGTCAGCAGCAGCTCACGAGCCAGGTGAAAGATTCCGTTGTACTTTAAGATGTAACACGCAGCTATTCTAGCATTTACAGACTTATTTCACACTGTATTCTACGCGTCTCACCACAGTCTACTAATGGCATCTCTAATTTATTTCAGCCTAGTCCTCCATTTGCAGGAGTGTCCTTCATCGTCTTGAACTGATGGATTGTGATTTTTGTAATTGCTTCTTATACTTACGAACGAAAGGGCATATACACACTTTGCCACAAGATTTCTCCTTATTTCAGTTGTCAGCATTTTGCAATCTGATGCTGTTACTGTAGGCTTCTCTTCTTCTTCATGGTGGTGTATTGCTGTCTGTTTTATCATCCTAACCACTCATGTTTATTTTGCAGCACAGCAATCTGCTCTCCTCTGGCATCATGACATCACCCATTTCATTAGCCATCTCTCTGGGATTGTAAGCTATCTGACTGCGGCGCGCTGTTTTCCCTGGGTTGTCAGTGGATTTAAGCAGCAGTCGATCCAGTACAGCCAAGCGCGTTCTTGGTTTATTTACAGAGCCCAGGAAAATAAACTTAAAATGCTGTTAGTGTGCTCTGTTTTTTTTCCAACGAAAATACCTAAGAGAATCTAATATGAATGAAAATAATTTCTTCAGCAGATCTAAACACTGCTGATCCACTGCTGTTTAGATGAATTGAAATCCACTCTTCATATTCCTCTATGGCAATGGCATATGTGAAAACTTTTGGACTTTGCTGGCTTGGTTAATAGTTTCAAATTGACATGGATTGATTTTGCCAATCTCTGAATAAATGAAATTACCCGAAGCGTTATATGCTGTATATTTCATTTGTTACATCTTAATTTAATGTACTTCAGCCTCCCTGTATAGTTTCAGGACTTCACTAGATGAGGTATTGGGCTATAGTGCTGTTTTTGATGACACTGTCTGTATCTGTGGACCTTTTCCAGCATGCATGAGGTGCCAAGATACAGTATATGCCCACTGAGAAACCCTTGAGTCTTTTTGTACTATGTCCTTATCCCATTTTGATGAAAGAGGCTGATAATCATATATCTTCTTGCTATGTTATGTTTTGCTTGCTAGGGAATGTGATTAAAAGTCACTACAAATTAAGCACCTGCAACATGTATTTAAAAATAAGACATAGTCTGGATCTGTTGAATACCAGGAGTCCAAAAGTAGTTTGTCTGTCTGTGCCGTTTTATGTAGCTGTGGCTGCTTGTTCAGCATTATTCAATGGCTGCTCTGTTCTGTTCTGTATCTGTGCCTCAGTCAGGAGTTTTCACCTGGGAAAATGTCATCTGTGAGTGCATGTCTGCACACCTTCTCTTATTTTCCATGTTCTTGAATGAAACTGCTGTTAATATGTTAAGTAACTAAAATAATGTTTGAAAACTCAACTCAAAAAGACAAAATGTATGAACTCTCATTATCGCTGTGTTTTTCATTTTTAATCATACAAACCATGCAAACTTTCATTTGTCATCTCTATTTTTGGTATATAATTTCCTCTTTGTCAAATTTACTGTTTGTGGGTTTTCATTTGAAAGAAAATAAAATCGTAAATTATTTTTGTTACAGCAGCTTACATGAATTGTTGTTTGTGAACAAATAACCTACAACAAAAGGAAGATAACCTGCAAAAGACTTTTAATACAATTGCAGTTGGTGCAGTGGTACTTTTTTCGTGTATATAAGGGCTTGAATAATTGTCTTAATGGCCAGTCCTTCACTGGTACTGTGTTGCAAATTGGTACTGAAATGAACCGTTGCTCACTGTAGTGTAGCTATTTCCTGAGGACAGCAGAGGAATATGTTCCACACTGACACAATGTTTGTATAAAACTATAAGAAATCCATATAACATCAGGACAACCATGATAGGTTTTACTTTGAAACTACCTACAGTAAATCCCATCAGGAATTTGAATTGGCACAAAGGTTTTTTTCTCTCTACTTTTATATTGTTAGTACATTAAAGTTTTTGGTTTGTAATTGTCTTTCTAGTCCTAGTCCTAGGTTGCACAGTGAGTTCAAAACAAAATCTAGTGCAAGGATGTTCCCTCAATTTCCTTTGTGCTTGTCTCAAACTCTTGTCACGTGATCTTTTCACAGTATTGATAATTCTGAACGATTCCTGCGAATTTTGCTCAGTGTTTAATTACCTCAGGTCAAAGTTCCATTGAGCATCCTGAACTTTGGATGAAATGACAGGTTTATTTAGCTCTGGAGATTCCTTTTAAACATTTGAAGTCGATGTGTAGAACTCAAGCTCTAAGGTAGTTGTTTATCTCTTCATAATTTGATAACCAGAACTGAAAATAGCATTCAAGGTGGCATTGTAGAAAGTCATACATTTAATTACAATATCAAAGATTTATGTTGAGTTTTAACTATTCTTGATTTTCTAGTAATTATCAACATTATGAAAGCATTGTGACTGTTGTGGGGAGGTAAATTTATGAATGCTTGCATGAAATCGATTGGTGTATCAATGGAGAAACAATACATGCTTTATCATGTACATGTATTTTTTTGGCCCCCTGGCAATGCCTTTGAAAGAGAGCCAAGTGCAAGAGAAAGACTGTTGCCTGCTGTGTTTGGATGTCTGTGCTGAGCCTATTGTGACTTGTGTTGAAGACATGTGTAAGATTGTTTTTGTAGCTCTTGGCACTACGAACCAGAACTTTGTCTTTGCTTCTGATTCTGGAATGTTCCCCCAAGTCAGCAGTGTTCTCCATCTGTCCTTACAGCCATTCTGGGTATGCACACACTGATGAGCAACCAGCAGTATTATGAGGCTCTTGCCAGCAGCACCATTGTCAACAAGGAAGGCTTGAACAGTAAGTGCTCTCATACGCACATGTAAAATGTCAGCCCCCTTTATTTTTGTGTAGATGTGTAAAAAAAATGTAACCTTCATTTTTGTTATGTTTCCATCTTAACCAGGCACAAGCCCACCCACGGCAACAACAAAGTTATAAAGGTTTCTCAAACATTTTCGGCAACGTGTACTTTGCAGATACCTCACACCGCATTCTCCTATGTGTACATTTTTACCCTAGACGTGAAAATGTCATTTATCACCAATTCAGTTATATTGCAAGATGATCTAAACCAAAAAAATCATATACATTTAAGATACACAGGGGAGCCTAGTGATAGTGCTGTGACCTACAGGTCTGCACCCCTTTTTGCTCCATTTATGGAGTTTATCAGCTCGGCTCAAAGTGAGAACGGATAGGTGTTTGACTTACAGGGTATGACGTGTGGAGTTGTAAGTCTTGCAAATAGGAAACTGTGCATATCTGCGTTTTTCTTTTCTCACCACATAGATGCAAAGAGCAAGGACCCCAAAAGCAACAGTGCAGTGAGAAGTATTTGTGGAATTAAAAATAATAACAGATTTAGCCCCTCCTTAAAAGACATATTTGAGATTTTTCAGGACTGATGATGCATTTTGCAGTTTATGTTAAATTATATACTATTTCTGTCCCTACTCCCTAAAACATTTGTAAAAAAAAATCCTATAGATGAGTTCCCTAATTTTCAAGAGCACAGGCTTTAAGTAATAAGCTTTTCTTAATAACTGTGCTAGTGTATGATATTTAAGTATGAATACAAAAGAATCTCCAGTGACTTCCATGAATGAGAGCAGTAACTCTCACGGTCATTCCTTAAAGAAATAATCACAATTGTAATGTGATTTAAAGCTTTTATCATTAGCTGCCTGAAGGTCTTTATTTTTAATATAAGATTAGAAATTTTCAATTGGAAATGGGTATTCTGTGATTTCATTGCTTTTTTCAATTCCACTAAGGTGTAATTCAGTCTACCCAGTACAAACCTGTGCCCGATGAAGAGCCGAACTCCACAGACATTGAAAAAACACTTGAGAAGATCAAGAACAATGATCCAGACCTGGTGGAGGTGAACCTCAATAATATTAAGGTAAACTCTTGACTTGTTCTGGCACAGATTGTTTCATGCTAATACCAGGGCAGAAGACAGAACGTTGATCTGGTTTCAAATGTAATGTTATGTAGCTCAGAAGTAGCTTGGGGTATATTTTAGCTTGACAATGAAAGAATGCAATTGTTCTAAAAGAAAGGATTAATGGCAACATTCAAATGTCCTTCTTTTTCCCCCAGCCTTGAGATTTTGTAACACATTAAGGTAACGCCATGAATGAAGGTGGTGTAGATGTAGCCCTTCTGTCTAAAAGAAGTGTCTGAATTTTTTGTTTCATACTGCAAGATTTGTTTTTTTTTGTTTACACTGTTTGTCAGTGTCCTAATTTGAAACAATGTGGTCTGAATACGTTATTTTTAGACGATGACATTTTGATGTGTGACGATAAATTCAAACCCAAGCCTTTTCTCCACTGAACTATGTTGGCAAGGTGTAGTTATGGTGTAGTTTGTGGCTGTCCACTGAAATTAAAGCAAGGCTTTCTTGTGCCAACAGAACATTCCGGTGCCCACGCTGAAGGCCTATGCAGAAGCTATGAAAGACAATACCTATGTTGAGAAGCTGAGTATCGTAGGAACCAGGAGTAATGATCCAGTTGCTTATGTAAGTAGTGTATCTCAATGTCCACACACTGTAACTAATCAGAGACAGCTTCTTTGAGTTCTATTGCATAATGCAAAATGCAATAGAAAAATTCTATTGCATTTTTTTTCACATTTGTACTCAAAGTGTATTTTTCAACACCGTAACATCGTTTCTTGATGCGTTCAGCAGCACTGTGAGAGCTTTAGAACATGTTCTGAATGCTGTTGTTGGTGTTTTAACAAGATCCAAATCTCAGGTTTTGGCCTAATTCTGGTTATTTATTTGATTTTAAAATGTTCTGCTGATATTCTAAAGCAATGAATGAAACACTCCCTTGTGTACCCTAGGGTGACAGATAACTGACAACTGTGGGGGGACTGCATTTACATACATTCATTTGAGACAAAGGACTTCTTATACATGTTTTTTATTTGAGTTTGGTCCCCTATATGGCCTCCCTGATGGGAGCATTATGATTTGAGAATGGAAAGGATGGGTGGAATCAGATGTGATGTTCCTTGCCAATCTGAGAACTGTACTATGATATAAGTGGTTGGACTGGGGCTGCTGTTTCCCAATTATTTTCCTGCTATTTTCACAATCCTGGACAGATTGGTTTTGCTTGTCATCCCAGGGTTTCCATACCAAACTGTCATGTGAAATGCCAGGATGCTCTCATGCTTTTATATGCCATCTCTAGGAGATCTTAATTTTATTTTAACGGCTTTTCAGTTAATCTAAGTGTACAGTGTTTGTAATTTGGACTTTTCTTCTTCCCTTCATTTTAACCATCAAGCTCCGTGAAGTTGGCCCAGCAGTTGGCACAGCACAAACGATGAAACCCACCTCATGCGTTAGTGCTGCGTTTGTGCTGTGAAATTAGCGTTTGGGCTGCTTTCGTTTCCAAGATATAGCGCCTTGTTTGTTCGGGTAATCACGTGACTTTCTACGAGGAAATTTACAGGTACCAACATTCTCGGTACTTTAACTCCTGAATGTGATTAAAACAATGGGTGTAATTTGTTTTCTGAGTCCGTCTGGTTGGGTAGGGTGGATATTTAAATATTTTTCATTATATTTTTCTGGCTGTGACGTCACTCCATGACGTACAAAAACAGCAAAGTCACAACCACCATATCTTTCAATTGTGATCTTTTGATCCCAATTGACCCCAGCCTTTGCATTTTTATGGTCGGGGAACAAAACAGAGCTTTAATCCAGCATGTTTCCTTGAACAGTGCAATACACCAGATGATACAATTTTATACTAAACTCTTTACTTCTTTAATATACTCTGTTTTGTGACAGAATAACTGAATAAACATTGTAAAAAAACTTTTTGCTTCGGATTTTAAAGCAATACGCACAGCTTACTGGATATGTTGTAAAACGTCGTTGTCCAAATAGTTAAGGTGATCTTTACAACACACAGGCAGCAAATGGACAGTTTAGCTCGTACCCTTAACATTTACAGACAATCAATATCGAAAAGGCACGTTTTCCTTTTCTATAGGAAGCGTATATCGTGACAATGGGCACGTGACTTTCACGACTGGCGCCTTGGTTCCATGGCACCCTGGTGCTGTTGCGACAAAGGGGTCATATCACGACATGATACCCAGATAGGACGTGTCGGGATATATGGATTTCGAGTCACGACATGGAGGCGGGCGTTCGGTCTGGGGTATGTCATATTGCGATATTTGGACTCCATGTTGCGGGTGCATTTTGTTAGCCGTCATATCGCGATATACTGTATCGATTTCGCCAGTGATGCACCAGTCATGACAGGTATCGCGATAGTAACGCTGCTGGTATTGTGATGTGATCGTGATGCGCGCACCTCTATCATGACACGCTATCTGAGACGTGAAGGCACTGTGGATGCCATGACATTCTTTGTCTGCTATTCAGTCTTGTGGTAATTTATTGGAAACCAATGGATGTGTAACTGTATATCCAGCATGCTCATACAGCACACACGGTTAACTGGGGCTGCAGTATTTGGACCAAGAACTATATCTCAGAAACGAAAGCAGCACAAACTGTTTGCTGTTAGAGTTCTAGCCGACTAGTCCCAATCTTACCCTTGGAAACTCTCAGCCAAGCATGTGTTGCCGATTGGGGAATCCTGGTCACAATCAGCCAATGACATGTCCTAGACTAGACTAGTGAAGTCTCAACCATTATAGAGCTACACCTGCTCTCGGAACACCATGAGAGACCATATTTCTTATTGATTTTAAAAGGGTGTTTTAATTTGTTGGAAATCTTATGGGATTTTTCTTGCATTTGCAACAGGCCCTGGCAGAAATGTTAAAGGTAAACGCCACACTGAAGTGTCTCAATGTCGAGTCCAACTTCATCACGGGAAATGGGATACTGGCCTTGGTGGAAGCTCTCCAGTTCAATTCATCCCTAATAGAGCTGAAGATTGACAACCAGGTGAGAAGAAACACAGGGCAGGAAGCTGGTTATTAGTGTCATGAGAAATGAAAAGAAATGGGAGAATAACAGCAGAAACACTAGCAGTGTTGCTTATTACCCTTATTGTAATGCACAGGAACGTTTAGATGAGGGCCTTGTATTATGCAAATTGCTTGAAAAAATGTGTATAGCGCATAAACCTGGTAAAATGTCATGCTTTTCCTGTCATTAGAAAAATAAGGCTATTCTAAATAAACCTTTGTAGTAAATTATTTTAACTCCATGACAGTAAGTAGTAACTCCATGACAATAAATAAAAATATTCAGAGGAGACGGTGAGATTCTGAGTTTTCGTTGCCCCTCATTAATCTAAGCTGTAGCGAATGGGAGGAAGAAAAGGTTATCGGTTACAGTTGTCTGCTGCACTGCACATATATATCATTGCCGTACCATGGCTTCAAAATCATATTTGTCTGCCCTTTACATATGAACACGTAAATGTGCTAGTTCCTGGCATGTTTGAGAAAAAACTCAAGGCTCCCAGATGCCAGCGGCTCTCACTCTCCCTCCTCTCGCTGCAGAGTCAGCAGCTGGGGAACAAGGTGGAGATGGAGATTGCCAGCATGCTGGAGAAGAACACCACGCTGCTCAAGTTCGGCTATCACTTCACCCAGCAGGGGCCGCGGCTGCGTGGCTCCAACGCCATGATGAACAACAACGACCTGGGTGAGTCCGTCGAGTAACCCGGCTCTCCGCATCAGCCTGAAAATGGAGGATCGGGTCCTGTCTGCTCTTTGTATGCTAAACCCAAGTACCTGACTTCACGAATCACGTATGCATATGGAAGCATCAGCCTCCTGAGAGAGCCATGTTTAACAGGTATACTGAAATATATTTAACATTGCTCCAGCACGCCAGTTGCATGTTTGCTACAGAACCTAGAACATTTTGTACCTTATGCTAATTTTTAAGATCTATAAACAGGTCTCTCGCAGGACCGTAGTGGGACTGTTTGCTTCTTTATGAAGGAGATTTAACAATATCTTGTTAAATAGCCTCTAGGAACTCTCTGTAAACTAGGAACTAAATGTTCGTTTGAAAGTCTGACCTCACAGGATTGGTCTGTGTACATATGATGACACGAGCAGACTGCTGTCGTCAGAGCTAATCATAAACTGAGCTAAAATATAAACACAATGCTGGCAGATGAACTTGATTAGAAGTTCTAGGAACAGAGCCAGCTGAATACAATACTTCAAGTACTCTTCCAGGAAGATTTCATCATCATTTGAGACTCAATCTCCTAATTAACTTCTGGTACCTTGCCAATGAGGACTGAACTCAAAACACTGAATATTGCAATGAACAAATGGAAGAATTGGAAAAATACAGCTATTCATACATGTATGGGTTTTTTAGGTTAAACATATACATTTATGTTAAAAGCAATCAAATTAGTCTGAAATCACAAGTGTTTTATGTGAAGGCAGCCTTTTCATTTTGTTTTCATTAAAGTTTTTCCTAGGTTGTTAATATCAGAGAATTTCAATTCAAAGAAAGGTGAATAATTGTGAAGTTTATTTTCAAGATACTGCAGGTGTGTGTAAGTTTGTATTAAGTGAGTAAGGGGAAGAAAACTGGAAGATTTCCATGTGCACACCTATAGAGCTCTACCCTGTAGAGAATAGGATTAAAGACTTGTCCAGTGTGACATGAAAGTGATGTCTCGGAAACGGTGGTGGTCTCGTCCAGCTTCAAGCTGATAAGATAATCTTCCTCTCTGAACCCTGCACACGCCCACCTGCAGGGGGCAGTGGTAGAGCTGGTCTGGGAAGCAGAAGGATTTACTGGAGGGGGGCAGAAGACTTTGAAGTGAACTGTGCAGCACCTCCTTTTATTCTATGCAGCTCGCGAGCTCTTAAATTAATCTTAAAGTGCTGGTCAACATGAGCTTTAATTCACTTCTTCACAACATTTGTGTTGCAGCTCGTATGATTCGATCGGATGGTACCTGGCACAACTATTCCACGTTGGAGCTGGAGGATGTTCTGTCTAAGTATAGACATAATTATCTTAACTGCTGTGACTCTTGCTCTCATCTGCAGGACCTTCCTGTCTTCTCCTGATCCGGCTCATTCTTGTGTCCACTGCTCTCCTTTTTTTCCCGCTCTTTTTTTTTACGGCTCTGTTTCACAGCTTTGCTTGCTTCACATCCATCTGCCTGTGACGTTGAGTTGCAAAATTGCACTGGGGGTTTTTCGGTTGTTTTTCAAGAACGAAAAAGCAAAAGCATAAAAAAGCACAAAAGCGCCTTCTTTTACGGACATATTTTCAAATCGTAGTTTGAATCAAAACATCTTCCTTGAAATACACTTTTTAAAATTCCCTCTGTTTTTATAGTAAGGTAGCCATCTCCATTTCAAGAGTTCCTCTGGGCCATAGAGATTCCACACAGCAACAGATACTTCTGTAACCCGTCTTGAGCATTTTGAATAGGGGCCGTGTGCAGACTGCTTTATCCTATGTGGAGACTTGATCTCTACCCTGTTCAGCACCTATGAGAGTACATGGAATGGAATGTTCTTCACTGTCAGTAATGTGCAACACTAGTTAGATTCAGGACAGAAGAGGGGAAGAAATCAGCCACAAGTAACTGCTGTTCACTGACAGAGAGCAGCCATACTGAAGAACAGTGCAGAGTCCACAGGATGTTTAGATATCATGTGATGGCGCTACCAAGATGTGTAGTAGCCGGATAGTTTCTGATAGTTTAAAAGTTTGGTGGAATTGCTTTGGCAATATTGCTTTTTTAGGGAAGAAAATGCAACATTTCTAGGGATTCAAACACCAAATGACTTTCCTAGAGTAGTGTTGCTAGAGTAGAAGCTCATTCTCACTGTTCTTCAATTTTTACACTTCAAGAGGACACATAACAGTAATGGTGGTTTGCACTAAACAAAGTAATCAATTTCCTTTCAGTATACACTCCCCATGCACATTAACTGTGATTATATAAGCACTCCTGTTGTGTTATAGTATATCAAAATTGTTCTCCAATCAGGCTGGTTTTCCCATTTTTGGAATGCAGTATGCTTTCTACCCATGTGTTATTCAGAATTATCCCTGTTCTTCATTTCTTTTGAGAACAAAAATTACAGCTTTTTATGGTTCAGGTACTAAAAGTAGACCTTAAACTCTTCTGAAGAGAAGCAGGTGGAAGTGAAGTGACTCCAGCTGAGGCAGAAATCTGTAACCACAGTGTCCTTGCAAGTAACCATTGTTTAGAAGAGTTCAAAGCTTTTCAACGTTTACTTTAAATGTGCTGTTCAGAGGCAAATTAAATCCTTAATGCATTGTCTCAGACCTCAGAGGCAAAACTCCAAATCTTCATAGAAGTTTGACACCTTAAACTAGAAAGCACACTTCATTGCAGATTTCTGGCTGGGGTTGAGGTGATTATAAATTGCTCTGTTTCTTTATTATACGCTCTACTGAATTTTTGCTTAACTGATTTTTTAAACTTTTCGTCAAGTTGTCACAATAAAATAGTTTAAAGTGCTACACAATAGATGTTCTCCAGCAAAAGAGTCATTTGTCTTAGTATAAACAGTTTTATACTGTAAAGATATGATGCATTTCAGTTCTCAAAGTACTTTTTCAATCACATTCTTCTTATTCTAGAAGTCTGCAGAACATATACAACAATGTTTAGGGCTCTAGATTTGTGAAAGCTGCCATTGGCATGCTACTGTATTACGGCGTAGGAGTTGCCGACACAGAACGTTACTCCTGTTTGCCTGAAAGGGAAAGTGAATATTCAAGAGACTACTTGGATATACCTGTAGTTAAAAGGAATAAAGCTTCAGACAACAACATAAACCTGTTGAAAATAAACAACAGCTCTAAACTTAAGAGAGAAATGAAGATTAAACATAATAATTGTTCCAGGACACCACTGTGACAGCAGTGAGGAGATTTCTGGATGTAGAACTGAAGATTTGTGGGCTTAAATCCCAGGGGGATCACTGCTGTTGTACCCTTGAGCAAAATACTGGACTTCACACAGATTTGTCTAGTAAAAAGCCCAGTTTTGTAAATGGGTACAGTTAGAAGTTGTTTTGGACATAAGCACAAGCTAAATGTTTTATTTACAATAAAGCCTCTAGTACACTTCAGTCTTTTAAAAATGTGTTCTTTCAACAATAGCCCAGCAAGGAGAATGCATACCAGTGGCCCAAATCACAGAGCAGTGAGAAAGGAACTGAAGTATTGACACAGCGCTGGTTTCAGATTATTGAACTTCCCCTTCCACAGTGCGAAAGAGAAGGCTTGAGGGTCTGAACGGGCCGATCTTCCCCAAGTGTCGGACGACTGTGTAAGGGCCCTGGATGTGAAGAGCCCAGCCTGGCAGCCTCCCGATGTCCCCTCTCTGACCGCGCTCTGCTGTGGGTGTCCCCAGGAAGAGACAGCTCCTCAGGACGTGTCTGCTGGTCCTGCTCTGTCTTGTGTCGCGTGTTGCCCTTTCAGTATGGTTGGATGTCTGTGTTCTCGTGTCTACCAAGGTGCTCTCCTCCTTGCACATTATGGCGCATTTGGTTCTCATTGGTGCAGTCTCCTTGGCTTTCCTGTCCTTCTCTTTTCTCAAGTAGGCCCAGAGTGCTCATGGTGAGACAAGTCGAATTGTCTCGGTGCCGTTGGTGGTCAGATACAGCACACACGGCATCCTGTTTTATCACGACTCATTTCTGAATCTTCCTTTTCTGTTTTCAAGTTATATTCCCGCTGTTCGTTCGTGTGAATCCATTGCATCTCAGAATGTGACATTGGAAGGGTAAAGGCTCTGATCTAGAGTAGTGCAGGACTCTGCTTTTTGATGTACACAGTTTGATAATCTCCCAGGGTCGCCATTAGCTCCTTATGATGAAAGGATTCATTTTGTGACATGCTTTGTCAAATGCTGTCTGTAAATGCACAACATTCTTTTGTTGAAGAAACCAACAGTATTTGTCTAGCAAGGTCCTCTTTTTGAAAATATTAATGGATTATTCCTTAAATCACTACTGTCCTATTCAGATATATCTTATTTTTGTTCTTTATTTATTGATTGTATTATGAAATGGAGTAGCTGTTAAATAGGTGGGCCTATTGTTTCAGGTGTCAGTGCAATTGAAGCATTTAGTATACTTTTATGTACTATGTTACCAGGTATTTCCTGTTGGCTGTAATTTCCCCAGTTTATGATAAAGAGCAGTTAAAAGCTTTTATAGAATAATACTTGGGTCTTCCTCAAACACCATCACATCTGGGATGTCTGCTTTAACAGCCTTTTTTTTTCCTCCCAGTACATCAGTCCCCACTACCTTATTTTGGATTTGCGGTAGAAACTTTAAAGCATGTTACCTCTTCAATTGGCGTGACAGTACTGGTATTTATTCCCCTCTGCACTCTCCTGTCATGAGGAATACGAAGTGCACGATGGAATATACAGTACAATAACAAGTGAGAAATAATAGCAAACTTTAGCTTTATGTACTGTACATCTCTTTCAACTTGTTCAGTGTTCAGTGTTAGAAATCTATCATTTTTTCAAAGGTACTGTATATGATTTTTTCTCAAATTCCTCTTGACTTTAATAGAATATTTACTGAGCAAGCTGATCACCACATATTCTAATACACTTGAACTTGTTTTGCATCTCAATGACAGACTTCATTAGAGGAGACAAAACACTGGAGCACAGCTAAATCACAGTGTTCTATTTTTCTTACATTTTAAAACATTCACGTCAAAGATTAGTGGCTTAGGTAGGGTACTTTGTTATTTCCTTTATAGAAGAAAATCCCTGATTTACCTCTATGTTAATAACTTTTTTTGTCTTTTTCAGAAAGGCAAGTATTTTCAGTTTTATGAGTTTTAAGAGTATATTGAGAATATCCATACAGTGTTTTACTTTCACAGTCTGTCACCTGCTCTTTTGCTTTGTTTGTACTGACGGTACTGTTGGCTTTTAGGCAGAATGGCACTTTGGAAGGTATCACAAAAGAGGAAAATCCAAATACAATTATAATGTATTTCGACAGCTATAATAAAAAAGCCCTTAAGAATCAGACCTTAATACATTACTGCATGTCAGCAGTAGGAAAGTGTGTTTTGTGAACAGAATAAATACAACTGCCCTCTTTAAAAAAATATACTGTAATAATAGAATAGAAATGGGCCATAAAACAATAAAGCTGGTAGAGATTAGTACATTTCATAGATCTTACTAGTCGACTTAATGCATTTAATCAAAAGGCCAGAATGGTCATACAGGTAATAAGAGATTTTGAATACTGTTTGAAGTTACTTCACACATATACACAATCATGGAGAGAACTCTGCCCTGATTGCAGATAATTTCACACACCATGTAAAGTCTATTAAGCTTTTATGAAAGGAAAAACATATAAGTAGCAAGCCACAAAGGGCTCAGTTGTGGAACACTTGAAAAACTGCAGATTGTGTTTAGAACAGATTTCATTCTCTATCACACTGTAGTTTCATGATCTCACACAAAATATTTTGGTGCACATGTTCTTTTTGTACATATGTGCATAATGGCAAATCTATAAGTTGTACAGTTCTCTAACACTGGATCACAGAAGGCATCTTAATTGTAGTTATTAGACATGCATATTGTAGCAAGAAAGGAATAAAAGCAAATACTGTACTGTATGCTCTTTACTCAAAGTAAGGTTATCAAAGTCATTCAAATCCCAAGTCCTGACTGTTCTGTGAAGCAAAATATGACAAAAACTAGGAAGATATTTATCTAACGTTTACTAAATTTAACATTAACATAAGTATATTGAATCTGCATCATGTTCTGTAACTGTTTTACCTCTGCTGTGAAGGAGTAAGTTAAGCAGCTCCAGTCCAGACAGTGGGACTAATCCTACACTGTGTAGTCCATCATACCGAGATGAACTGCTGTTTCAAGTCGAGTCATTTTTCTGTGCTTTGTCAGTCATTTCTTTCAGTTAGTCCTTACTCTTTGCCATTCTTTACCTTAAGTTCGACTTCTGATCTCGACTACATGCAACCTGTAGTATGTACAACTTTGCTGCTCATTCCAGATTTCCGTTATGAATAATCTCACATACAACCTGTTCTGTGTTATAAATATTCAATACAGAATTTATTGAATTTATTTACCCATCTGGGACTATTTGTAGAGAAAGAACCAGAGAGCTATGGGGGCCTTCTTATAAAGTGGTAAAGTATTTTAAAATTATGCTATACTTTCTGCAGATATACAGTATTTCTGATTATGTCCTCCTAACAGGCAAATTAATATGAAGTTTTATGAGTACTATTTTTGTTTTTGATTAGTTTCTGCTACAACTGCTAAATCCATATACTGTATAACACATATATTTCATAAATTGGTAGTTTTATCATTTACTTGTAGAGCCAGTAAACCACGTTAAATGTGTCAATCCACACTGCTGCCCTATACATATATATTTATCTATAATTTGGAGATTGTTGTATATATTGATAGGGGCTTTGTTTTAGTAAGAGACACTGCAATGTTAAGGCTTTAACAGGTTGCTTGTAGCTAGAAGTGATCGCCCAGCATTTCAGTGCAAGGATGTCTCTGTTTGGATTTCACTAGCATGGGCTGTCAGAAGAAAAAAAACATTAAAATGAGATTCTACAGCTACACAGAAATAAAATATAGACATTGAAAATGAAACCCCTTTCACAAAATGTTTGACTACCTTACTCAATATCTTGCTTGATAGACCGTGCACTTTATTAACTGAGTCTACTGATATCAACTGGGTATTTTGGAAAATAAAAAAGGGGTTCTTATTTTTACTGACTGTACAGTTTGAGCCAGGTTGTATTTCAATATAAACCCAGATTTGTAACATTGCTGAGTTTATGCAATGCTACAGACTGATAGTAATATGATGTCTTGAATCCATGATGCTGAACTTTTGCTTTTTAAAAAAAAATGTATTAGCACACTCACATGCTGGTTTTAGGCTGTTGTTGGTTCATAAACTATGTGACTGTTAAATGTTTTCTGTGATTCTTTTTAAAAAGTATAATTTAAAAAAGAAATTGGAAAATGGGAAACCTTTAAACAGCAGCAGCACATTACAGTGTAATGGTGGGCTTTAAGAAGTTTTCCTTTCCATGTGACAGTTATTATAATTGATATACCCAATATTTACTGTGTAAAGTCAGCTTTACTAAGCTGATCTAATAATCATGACAATACTGCAGTGGTACAGAACAAGTGAAAAGATCCTTTACAGCAATAGTTTACCTCAATGAAAACACAACTATCAATTTATTATACCCCTTTGTAATGTGGTTGCCAACAGGTGTTCAACCTGATTATTGAGCTGGGTTGGGTGAACCCTTGAGTGTCATCTTGTAGGAATACCAAACTAAAGGCCACCTTTACCACTGGGAGATGAATTTGAAACATTTCTTCACAGGTACTTCAGCCACAGGAGTTCTTAGTGCAGCTGCAGAGTAAGATAAGCAGCTCCAGTCCAGTGGGACTAATCCTACACTGTGTAGTCCATCATACTGAGATACTTTTTGACATGGACTGCTGTTTCAACCATTGAATTTCCTCTGTAAAATGGATGCATGCATAATCTAACTCTTAATCTTTGTAATCGGTGCAATTGTGCAGTGACTCCATTGGCAGCTCCATTATTCTCTTTATACTGAAGAAGTAGAAATAAATATCACAATCACATTCAGAGAAAGATAGTTCATCATTTTTTTCAGTTTAACCTTTTAATTTCATGCACACCCATTTAATTGACAGTTTAGATGATGCATGCAAAGAATGTGATGCAGACAATCATTTGTGTTTTTCTAAAGAAAACCATCCGATTGCCTCCATTACTCTGTTTTATGCTCAGCTTTACATGAACTTAAAAAATGGTTATGTGCAAGTTTCTACAACTGTTCCCTATATACAAAACATACATCCCACGGGTACTGTCGTTTTTGACATTACTTTAGCAATCCAATTTTAATGTGTTATCTCTGGGTTTTTCTTGTTTTATTAATTGCCATGTTAACTAGCTATTAAAGTAGGTACTGGCTACTCAAACGATTGCTCAGGGCTGTATGTGAGGAATTTCAGAGGTGAGGGTATATTAGTGTTACTGAGGATTCTAAAGATCGTCATATAGGCTTCAATTAATTGTGCCTCACCAATTTATTCTATGGAACATGCCCTCAGATGGCTTGCAGTAGTCTTTCCGAAAACAATTTCTATTCAAACAAATATTAAATATTTTTAAACAAAGAAGCACTAAACAGCAAGTGCATGCAGTTTATGCAACTTTGACTCCAGATGAGCAGAAGACCATGCTGTAACAAACTTTTTAATACTTTGCAATGCAAAAAATCTTTATCATTAGTGCCATGGAAAACTGTTTAGGAATCAGTCTATTATAATAGATAACTAATGACTGACTAAGGTTTGTAATACTTTGTAAGTAAAAATGAATACTAAAAGGTTATGAATTCATATTAAAACTCTGTAGGACTACTGCAACTTTTTGCCAATTGTTTTAAACTGTAGATGAAATGTTGTACTGCTGAGGAGTGCTGAACTCTGAAACCTGTTAAGTTACTCAAGTGCTGCTGACTAAAAGTCTGTGAGTGGAATGTATGCATTTTATTCCCAAATAAAATAAATGTTTTAAGAGTTTGAACAGTCGTTTTGTCATGTTACATCACAGCTAATATTCCAGATGGGTCATACAAGACACTATGCACTTATTTAAAACCGTTACATTTATTCCTTCATTTTTTCTTTATACAAATGTGTGCGTAAAGTATGCAGATTTTCCTAATAATAAACTTTATAGAAACTCAATAATAAAGTGCACTCCTACGTCGATATTGTGAGTTTTAATTTTTTTGCACCATACTTAGATCGGTAGATGGCTTGATGGTGCAGAGCTTTCAAAGTGGTTCACTTGTTGTAGATTCAAGTCAGTTGTCAATTTTCTTTTACAGCCACCCTTCACACTAACATTAACATTAACTTAGAGTAAGATCATTTAGCATTTTCCAAGCAGTAACTACATTTCTGGACATTAAATCATTTGTGCTTTTAGGTTAAGAACAGCTTATGACTGCTCTCAGACCGCTGAAATACAAGTTTCCTTAAACCTGTCATGATGTGAAAAGAAACATGCTTTACAAGATAACTTTAACATCTTTTATTGCAGCACTTCTGTGAGTAGTTTTTATTTTCTCGTAAATATATAAAGATAAAATCAAATTACTGCAGTTCATTTAGAAGAAGGCTACAGCACTCTCCTACTTTAGCAGGATCTGATACAGTGGAAAACTTAGTAATCTGAGATTTCACTCCAAGAGACTGGGCCAGATCCTTGGCGGTACTGTCGTTGGTGACAGTTGTTCCAAGTGCCACCAGGAGCCGGAAGACTGCTTCCTTGTCTTGTACCACCTCAAGAACTGTGCTAACCATGGAAAGGCACTGAGCCTTGCCTTCAAGGTCACTGAGCTTGTGGAGACAGCCTGCGTAATTGAGAACTAGCGTGGCCAGTGCAATGTGAATGTTCTTATTGGCGACAGCTTTCAGTTCCATGGCCTGCGACATCACTGTTTCCCTCTGTGACATCATTAGCATTTGCCCCCACTGGCCTAAGAAACAATTACACAGAGTCCTGAGTACCAGCATCTGATTGGCAGGCTTCCCTTGCAGTGCCATCAACTTCAAAAGGTGATTACAGAACTGGATACCCTCTTTTTCATTGCACAGGGTTTCATTCACTACAGGGTGTCTCACTGCTAGGCGGAGGATATCCAGGGCAGGAAAGACAATGTCTAAAAGAGAAAAGACAAAAGGAGTTAGGATAAGGTACTTAATTAATGGCCTGGTGAGTGCCCTCCTGCTGGCTTCTTAAACAATCCTAAGACTAAAAATCTTATACTGTACTCCATGCCTACCAAAATTAACGACAACCATGACACTAAGAATGGGTAAGGTGGGTTTTAGATATAAATCAAAAGTCCTGATAATTAAATGCATAGCTGATTTTTTATCTGCATTTTCTTCATTGAGCATATGTTTTGCCATAGGCACGTGCTTTGGAGCCATGTGTCTCCATGCGGGCATGTGGCTCTTCATGAGGTTGCCACCCTGGTTTAAAATCATCCTTTCTTTCTGGAAGTCTTAAGTCTCCATAAACACTATCAAAGTATTACTTCAGAGTAGTGGGAATTTTAAAATACTTTAACATTAAAAAAATTGAATTTGGTTTAGATTGAACAATCTGGTATGTTTTCCCAGTGCTTTAAAAATTTAAGAAACAAAAATTTGGACACAGTAGTAAAAAACAGTTTTAACCATCCATAGTAGCTTTCATACACTCTTTGTGACAGAAATTAATACCTTCAGGCCAGTGAGTAGTCTTCCATAGTATTTCAATCTGTTCAGCAGTTGGATTTTCTTCAGATTTGAGATTTGCCACAGTCGATAGCAGCTTTTCAAGCTTCTGGAAAGAATCATCGGAAAGCTTTTGTTCTTCAGGCGCTCTAATGTTGAGTTCCTTCAATTTGGCTAAGAATGGAAAAAAGATGTTACTTTTTACTGAATAACAATGATTAAGCAGCAACTATCCCATCATAAAGTATCCCTCCAAAGGCATTATCTGTTAAAAAAATAACAATTCTATAACTTATATAGAAAATAACATTTATAGGTGATGCAAAACAATTTAAAATGTATTTGACCTACTGTACATGCAGAGGTTTCATGTTTGAAGACTGTAAAAGACCATGTTTTTGAGATATGAGATTTTTTAACAAAGAAAAGACCTCATGAAATGATCAAGGCTCGTTAAAAAGCACTATGAATAATATAAATCACTGCATCTAAGTGATAAAATTGCCATTCAAAACAGTACAACAAAATCAAGCATATGGTTACAATATGGTTCTAGTCAATTGAACTTTACTACTAAAACTGCTATAAATTACACGATTAGACTATGAAGTATTCATCACCAAAAGTAATCATCTTAAACCTCTTTGGTGCAGAGACATCTGCCTCCCAATGTTATGTCAGTAGTTCAGTCAAACTCTAACAAGACTGGAATTTTATAGGTATGAAGATTTTGTGCAACTCATCTAGCTGAGGAAATGTGACCCTTGACCTTACAGTCAACCTACAGCTTTTGGTTGATTGCAAAAGACTGGATATATACAAGTTAAGAAGAGCACTGATCTAGGGTTTGATTAGTAGAGACTGGTATTCCACAAAGACCTGCAGAATATGCCGTGCCAACCCGGAAGAGGTAACCCAAAGCTATCGGCATTGGTTACCTCAAAGTGTTATAGAATAGGGGCCAGTAATAACCATTTGGTGATGCTTGTCACTTAATGCATTAAATGGCAGACTGATAAAAGAAAAGGGAGTAAGAAAGAAGAGGCTATGGGGTTAACAGCAGAACTGAGGCTGAAGTATTGAATCTAAGTGTACTAATGTGTTTCGTTCATTTGCTAAAAATAAATCAGGACAGATTCCAGTAAGAACCCCCCAAAACAGCAATTAAAATGGGTAAAATGACGCTCTCTGCCTGCTCTGCTGCAGGTGGAAGCCTTGTGAGGAGTGGTGGGCAGGCAGAGAGACAGGGACCAGCATGGTACCAGATAACAGATCTTGGGAGGGGGGAAGAGGGCTGTGGACAAGGAGCTCGAATCCAATGCAGACTGACACTGTGTACTTGCACTTACAGGGCAAAACCAGCATCAGCAGCTAGTAGGCTCCCATGGGGACAGCAGGAAAGGAGAACTGAGGATGGGGAAGAGATGAACACCAGAGATAGGTTGGGGCTGCAGGATCGAGGGGTTGGACCCCTGACGTTGAAATGGCTTGAACGGTAGTCTGATTTGCTGGGTCTGGCCGTGACAGAAAAGCTGGAAAGCATGAGGAGATGATGGGGTGGGAGCTGAGCAAAGGCGCCCACAGCTGCAGGGACTGGCAGGAACTTTGGAGGATGGAAAAGTGGGTATGGAGAATTGGAAGGTAGGGTCTGTTTCTGGCAAGAGCAAACATTGTGCGCAATCAAAATATGCTCAGGAGGTTAGATATATAAACATAAGAGTATGGTGAGTGAGATTAGATGTTTAATTCCTTCCAAACTATGGTTGAAAAACTCAATTAAAAGCTGACAGATAGTACTTAAAAGGTACAGTGTTCATGTGCACTTTACTACCATTTAATTTGATACAAACACTGTCAGTTATGCATTTTAATATTTTACGCAAAGAAAACATTTGCTACTCTCCTACTTACAATTAAAAACCTTAAAATGCTTGTGTCCTTACGACGATTGATTTGCTGTATGTGTATAGGGTTAAGATCATTTTGTCTGCTCTGTACTTTCAGAACTAAAGGATAAAATAAACATCCGAACGACAATCAAAAGTCCAGTACTTCAGGAAAAACTAAAGTGATCAGCAATAAAAGATCTGGGTACCTAATATTTGTGTTGCACTTGCTTGTTCAAAAGTCACAGCATCAAGCTTTGGAAAATAAATGTTTACAGTTGGTTGTCGGAGCAAACCAGAGGAGTATGCACTTCCACCTAGAAGAAAAAAAAAACTGAGTGAACCGAGAGCAGGAAGAATCTCCATAAGATACCAAAAAAACACTACATTACAACCTTTAACATGACATTTTATGGACTGCATAGTACATCGTATATGAATGTAAAATGTCTCCACAAATATCATGACTACATTTATCACAGCAAAACAACTGCATACTAATGCAGTAATAGAAAAATGCCAAGTAGAAATTAGATGGGAAGACTGCTACTGCATTAAAGCACTTCAGTTCAGCTAGTCTTTACACACATATATCCTGTTACTTTCTTGAAGCCTGAAAAAGAAAAGGAGCTATTGTTGTCAGACCAACCTGTAAATGGGTCAGCAAAACCTGCAGGAACAACTGTGTTTGAATCTGAACCTGGGATGTAGCGCCCAGAACCTACAAAGGCAAGAAAAAAATGTGAGGTTTAAAGGACACGGACAACCTAAAGTATGGTAATATTAAACTACAACCGTCATCTTTAAGTAATAGCAAATTCCATTCTCTATCCTGAAACTTAAAAAACATCCTTTAAACCATAGCAACATGCCTTTCACTTTGAAAAAAGAATTTCCCAAAGACATGCTGCCTAGACTTACTGGTTTCTGTAATATTGCCCCTGTGTGCAGTACAAGCATAATTAAGCCCTGCGCTTCTGAGATCTGGAACACTTACCAGGAGTAAATAGCCACCTGATGATGGATGAGACAAAAAAACACAGCTCTCAAAGTTAACAAAATGATAAAAGTCTACCCTCTAGTGGCCAAAACACAAACTGAACTTCCCAGTCTTTACTTAAATGAGACGCTTACCTTGTACAAGACAAGCAGGTAATACATTAAAACTGAGTCAGTGTGATGCAAACTCTCTTCAGATATGCAACATTGATTTTATTCCTTAAAATGTACTATGGGCTGTTTGAATATGTCATTGGGCAGCAAACAGTTATATTCTATTTACATTTCTTAAATACCTAAGCCAGATGTGTCAAACACATTTGCTGTGGCACATTTGATGTAAATATGCTTCAAGCAGTTGACACCATAAATTACCATAATATTAGGCACAACAGCTACATAGTATTATTCATTTCTAGCATCTTTCATTTTTGGCATATATTCTATGACCTACCAGCTTTCAAAATACAATTGGATGTCATTGCTTATTTGCTAGATCCAAGATTAGAAAAACTTACTCTCCGAGTACGAGATGTCTTTTTGTGCAAAAAAAGCATATGAACACAGTGTAAAAAGATCATAGAGACTTATCCAAAAAGATAGATAAAGACTCTAAAAAGACAGCTCTAACTGCTTCCAGCAAGTACTAAGGGAGTAAATACTTGTGAAAACAACATATTCTAGCTTCCAATTTTTCTTTGCAGGTTTTGCAGACATTGTAAGGGACATATATATACACCTATATAGCAAGTGATACACTGCAGAAATAAATGAGAGTTAAATTGAGTTAAAAGCCTGGGATTAATTATCAGCATCACTTGAAAACTGCTTAACGAGCATAACACTAACACACAGTGCTTGTGATAACTGGGACACATCACTCTCAGCAGAGTTTTAATTACAAAACAGAATTAGCACAAGGCAAGAATGAAAGGGATATCACAAAACAAAAAGTAAATATGGAACATTGTTGGTTAGATAACAGCAATATGAAAATTGCAATGAGTTTATGTTTACAACCATTATTATTGTTGTTTGGCGATAGTTGCCTCTCGCATATAAATCAACCATTCTGGCTTTCACTTTGACAAATTAATACAAATTTCTACACTTCAAAATGGGTACTGTACTTACCAGTAAATGGGTCAGCACCCATTCCTGCGTGCCCTTCAGCTGACCCAGGTATATAGCGGCCTGTACCTGCAGACAAACATTCATTAGAGCCTGATTCACAAAATTCACTCAGTGAAACCTATAACATTTACAAGTGACAACTGTTTCCAACTTCTCTCATTAACTGTGAAATGGAACACAAAATATTCACGTAAAGTTACAAATGTTATGCTGCCCATTTCAAAAAAGTAATCTTTCAAGACGTACATCATTTTAGAAAACTTGTACTTTCAGAAACAAAATTATATTATGCCTTAAGATGTGTTTCTTCTTACTGAACGGCCAATTTGTACTAAAATAGCTTAAGCAATTAAATGATAGTAAAATGCACCTACCTGTAAAAGGATCAGAGCTCCCAAATTGTGCTCGTCCTAGTGTGTTTCCTTTCGTGTTCTCTATGATAAAGTTTGCTACCTGGTCTAAAAACATGGGATTCAAGTCATTCCTTTGTAGGAAATTGTGTGCTGTTAACCAGGGATCATCTGCAATGTTGTATGGAAGCTTCATTGAAGGGCCTCCCTCATTTACGTCGATGGTAAAAACATAATCATACTCCTGTAAAAGAGACAAGTTTTGACAGGATCTGTGGATCAGGTGATTCATTAGAACTATAAAGCATTTATCATGTTGTACACAGTTTATCAAACAATGAAGTTACTCGGATAATGAGCTTCTTCACTGATGATGGGCTGGACTGCTGTAACACATCAATTTCCCTACGGGATTAATAAAGTATTATCTATCTATCTATTTAGTTTGCGTTCATCAATATGGTATGAAAGTAATGGATGGAATATCATATGGTTTAATTAAACCGTTACAACTGTTAGAAGAAAAATTAAGTCGAGTACAGTGAAGATTTATACAGTTCGGTAGAGTAGAATTTGCATCCATCTCTTGAGGAAGCTGGAATCTTCAAAGAGACACTTTAATATATCCCAAACATTAGACTGATACGATTCATTGAAATAACTGTGATGTGCCCCACTGACCTTTCCCTCATAAAGTACTTTCCCTGAAGTCTGCTGAGTTCCTCCAGAGGAGCCCACAACATCCCCGATCTTCATCCAGCGGCCACCGCTCACACTCCACTGGTACGCCTCCACCCTCTCGTTTTCTTTAATCAGGCGCGTCTGCCCCTCCCGCGTACCTGAGCAGCACAAGGGCAAACTGCCGTCACTCCACTTGCAGCAACACCAGTGGGGATACAGCAGCTCTGCTCTTTTAACATGCAACACAGCAGATCCAGTACAAAGAATGACCACTTAGGCTGTGGAATAAGATACAAACTGATGCACAAAAGGCAATATGGGTTACATGCCTTTATGTGCTTTAACAAGTACCTTTCTATTATTGCCTCTGCCAACATAACTGCAATGTAATTAGCTGGTGTAATTACAAGGAAAGAGGCAGAGAATACCAAAAAATTAGTACCAGGCTCATTTAGATGTTCTTTTCCTGGAAGTTCCTCCATTTTAATGTCGCCTAAATCTTCAGTTTTGGGGTCGATGGTAGTCTTGGAAAGCTCATCTTCAAAAGCCTGGAGGTCCTCAATGCTAGCCACTCGCTCTTCTGACTCTGTAAACACTCTGATGATGCCGTCACTAAAAGGGACAAAGAATTTCATGTGAAGATCACAACCAGTTTCATCCCAATTTATCTTAAGAAACGGTGAAGATCCATATAACTTCAGTTCAAAAAAATAATTTTGCCATAACATCTTACAAATGAAATAGTAGCTTTCATCCCAGCTAAAAATTCCAATAGTACAAGTAATAGATACATTTTAAGTTTAACAGTGTTGAACAAAATGTGTCTCTCTGAGCCTATTTTGGAAATCATTCAAATCTTTAATTTACATACTGTAACAGTACAAAAACTATGCTGTGAAGTACCTTGCACCTGCAACTATGTCACCATTGCGCAGAACACAGCAGCACCATACTGACTGAGAAGGAAGGCGAATGGTCTGTGTACATTCACCCTTCCTCCATACCCGTATGGTTCGATCCTCTCCAGTGGATACAAAATCTAAAACAAACGGAAGAAAATGAGTGCGACTTCTACAAGGTATTACAGATGTGTCTTCTTTAGAGGAGTAAAAGGCCAGCCATTGCAGATACAAATGGATCTAGAGATGGGTGAATAGATGTATTTGATTATATGGTTCTTACACCTAACCCATTCACATCTATGCAATTGTGATTGTAAGTCTGCACATTGTAACTGTGGCAAACTACGTTAAATGATACCAGGACCAATGTCCATTTTGTCATAATCCATCTCCATTTATTATAATATTGTTACTTCTGTCCTATTGCCCCATATCCTAAAAGCATAACATACTATTGCTCACGCCTTTAAGTACTTCATACCCATATTTCAAAATCTACTTATATAAAAACAACAGAGAACCACCACTTACTTTCTACAGATTTGACTAAACTTTACATCTCCAAACTTGGTTCTGCGGAGCCCAAATCCAGCAAACGTTTTTTTATCATCACTTTTTTAGTTATATATGGGAGGGAAAACAACACAATAACACAGGGCAATCACATAACAGCTTTTCAACTTTCTTCAACAGCTTGGTGGTCCATCCCATAATGGACCCTAAATAAGGTGAAGCTAGTGCCTGGACAGTCTCCTCCTGGACTCATGGACATGAGCAGTGCACACTGTTTAAGGCACCCTAAAAATCACTCATTTATAAAAACCGGAAACACTTGTAAATTGCCCGTGAGATTTGTGTACTAAACAATCTATAATTTAGAATCATCTGGATTTGACTGCAGATTTTTCCATGTTTTAAGCAATTGGCAATATAATGGTCACTTGTAAAACCTGCTGGTCTGGGGTTCCTAGGGAGCAGGGCTGGACGTGCCTGGAGTATAGTAGTATAAAATAGAGCGAATAAAGTCTTTTGCTATTATGCATTTTATAGAGATTGTTGCACTCGGTATGAGAGTAAAAAGCGTACCTTCTCCGTTTGGAAAGACAAACAAGCTGTAAATATAGTTGGTATGTCCGTAGTAAACTTGTAAGCACTCCCCAGTCACAAGCCACTTTCTAATGCTGGCATCATTACTGCAAGAGAAGAACTCTGTGTTGCTCACTACAGCTAGGCCCCTGACACAGTCTTCATGACCTGTAACATCAAAGCAAACAGGCACATTTGTTCAGCGCGACAAGTTAAAGTTACTAAGTCATAGAGAACAATCTTTTATAAGTTAAATGAAAGTCTCAAAAACCTGGCTCCTCCTGCTTTATTGAACCTTCTGCTTCTTGCCACGTTCATGTCTGGAATGTTTTTCTTAGCAATTAGCTTACATTCTTTTCTTCTTATGTGACACCAGTGCTTCTTTTAAGGAAACCTTATTTACATTCATTAAAAATGACCAAGTTCATGTTTGTTCACCAATATTAATATTGTATAAATGGTTAAGGGCATTTGGATTATTTAGAAAAGGTTTATGTGGGTAGGCCTTTATGTTAGTGAAACATTTATGGTTTCACAAATTAAATATATCAGACAAAATATAATCTATAAATATATACATCAGGTACAGTATTATTTTCAACCATCATCAGAAAACACATCTTATAAAACTGGAATCTGTTTTATTTCTGGAAATATTACTTGGTAGGAAGTAAAATGCTGCATGCGGAATTCAACCCATTCAGAATACCAAACTGGCAGTATTTAATAACAAGACTGCCATCCTCTGGCTGCTTGACATTCAAGTCATTTCAGACGGGCGGACACGTACCAGTAAATGTTCTCTCACATCGGCCTGCTTTCCAGAGCTTGATGGTTTTGTCTGCTGATCCAGTCAGCATTAAACCTTGTTCAGGCAGAATCTTTACTGCCCACACTGCTGCGGTGTGACCCTGTAGACACAAATAAGAACCATTCTGTAAATAAAGGTGTTGTCAATATACTGAATTACATGGAATGCTCTGGTAATGTTTGGGCAACATTAGTAAAATTACTAATGTCACAGTAACTTTCAGTCACTATAAAAATACTTTAAGAGCTTGGTAAATATTTAGACCATGTGTCTTTCCCAAATGTCAAGGATTTCTCCTAATCTTATTAGACTTCAGTGTGTTTCTGATCTCAAGATGCACCCTAAACATGAACCCCATACCTACTAACTCAGAGAAAATTAGCTTCTGGACAAAATCTTTGTCCCCTACCTGTAAAGTCATCATGCACTTCTCATTAAGCCATACTTTTGCTGTAGTATCCCATGAACCACTTAAGAGTGTACCAAATTTTCCAGCAGAAAGCGCACAAACTAGTGGTATAAAAGAACAAAGGTATTAGCTATGCATACAGGAAAGAGTAACAAATGTTAAAAGTATAATAAGGTTATGGAGCAATTTAATTCAGTATGGTGAAAAATGTAAAACTGCACAGTTCACTTCAATTGTAAACGGCTGGTATAAATACACATCCATTTAACTGGAAAGAATCAAATTATTTCTATGCATACCAAAATCGTAAATAAATTTGATGTAATATGGCTATTTTTAATTGCGGGATTAAAGAGAAACGAACGCTTTATTTCTTATTTAGGTGAATAAAAAATTTAACAGCTGTCAAATTAAACTGCAAATGTAATACAAGAGCCCTTTGAAAGCAACGGTAATTTGATGCAGATATTTTTAAACCTTACACTGTTCAATGTAATGAAGAATGAAACAATCAGACCTAGAAACAAACCAAGTTCCACCTGTCAGGTGGCATGTTTTATCTATTTAAAAGAGTAGGTTTCATAGCAGACTGTGGAGTCCAATTTCATGTCCAATTTAACAATTTAGAGCAGACGATGTTAACAATTATGGACATGATTTGGATTATAAACTTTATTTTCTGACTAGAAGTTGTCACGTTTTCCCTAGGAACCATTCATTTTCTTACAAGAATGTAATGGCATTCAAATGTCTTGTCAATAACTGTGGAAGCACAGTGCTTTTGTGTCTCTCACGTTCTAAACAAAAACAGTATGTATAATAAAATTTAACCGACACTGGCAGCCAACCCAAATGACAAAGAAGCCAATATATAGTAGAAGTCTACAAAAGGAAAAGCCATATACTTTTACACCATCTAAAGACAAATACAAATTCATAAAATTAAGACAAAAGCCGTGTTCACACATGGTTTTTCCTTTCACTACTAAAACAGAATGAAGTTGTAATATTTTACACATATGTTTCCAGGGTGCTAGTTAAAGGAGTCATCAAATTAAATACATCTTTTTGATTTTATAGCACATCCAAAAAAAAAGTTTCCATTAGCAATAACCATGCTTCAGGTAATCTTTATAGGCTTTTAAGATTTCTCTTTTTCACAAAATCAGTAGGGCTACAGAGTGACTTGGTGCTCTGGCTATGCTCTTGGGTCCCAGAGTTGAGTTACAGGCTTGGGCACCATTTGTGTGGAGTGTGCATGGTCTCCCTGGGTTTGCATGGATATTTTCTGGGAGCTGCATCATCTAAACTAATAATAGTGAGGCTTGATTTGCTATACTATATCACCTCTTTCACCATGACCCTGCAATGAACTAACATTCACTCCAGGAGAAGAGTAGTTGTGTGCTGTCAGCCCTGCCTTGTGCTCTATGTTTCCAGGACAGGGGCAAACCTCATTTTCTCCAATACGTTTCTATGAATGGAATAGCAGAAACCACCTACCTGTGCCTTTATGACCCTTGAGAATGTACTGAGGGTCGGGTCTGTCCAATGAAAAAACACAGATGTTGTGGTCATTTCCCCCTGTTGCTATTAGGCCCTGAGGGTAGGCATCATTGGGAGCTATGATGCACACACATGACACAAAATTGGTGTGACCATTCATACAGTGCATTTCTGTAAAACCCCTGTTTGGACTAAACACACAGAAAAATGATAAAAGCATTAAGTTAAGAGCAAAGAACAAGAAAACAATGAACATCATCAACATCTTTAATGTTAAGATTCCAGTTTAAGTAAATGAGCAGTCATGTAATCTTCGACATAAGACTTTATGAATGTCCCTGCAGGAGGGGATTTAGATTTTAGTTTGTACGAGCAAAGATTAATGTTTATCACTGAAGATTTGCTTCATGTTTCCTTGATTACTTTGTAACACAAGATACAACAACCTGCCAAGAAAATGGAGGCTACTAAACACGTTGAGCAACTCTAAAATCAAGCAACTAGCTTGTGTTAGTACAACTTGCAGTGGCACTATCACCTGATCCTGATCTTATTTAGATCTAAGAGGCTGAGCACTGCAATGGGAGATCGCTAAAGAAAACAAGATGCTGTTGTAAATGGTGTTGGTGGAAATGTAGATGATGCTCTTTCTACTAGATCAGAATTTCCCAATCAACACCTCTGTATAATGATACTGAGATGTAGAAGGCACCATCCTTTGCATTAAACTGAGGTCCTGATTTAATACTCAGTTAAGATCTCACGGCAGTTCATAAGAGTAGGGTTTGTAACCCCAGTGTCCAGGCTACATTCCACATGGACTTGCATAACCTGGCCTCTCTAATGTTTTTCATTGATGAAGTTAATTTCTTGCTTCCCCAGCTGATCTGTTATGTATCAGGGCTGCCTGTGCATAATAAAAACTACAGTTCAGTGGTGGAATATGAAGCACTTTGGGATCCTTTGGAAAAAATGTATGTACAGAAGCAATTACAATTACTACTCAACGTAGCTTCTAAACAGACAGTTTAAGAGCTTAATAATAGCACGATGAAAAGAATAAATGGTTATAACTTTTAAACATCATTAAAAATTGTAAAGCCCTTGTTCAGGCTCACTAAAACAAGACATGTAAGGAGCCTTTTCTTGACTTGTGAGATGTTTTCATGGAATTGTCTAATACAGCTTCCTTCTTACTACTCCGAAGAACAGCTGTACAAGGTCCTGACACTAAAAGGATGACTATACAGCCAACCGGATGTTACTACTCGACTAAGAGAATCAGAGAAATATCAATGAAAAGCATCTAAATGATTGAGATCCCCATTTACAAACATCTCAACGATATGATTCACTCAAAGTATACCTTTGTGATCTAATGAAATAATGTTCAGTATTAAACCAATCCATGTAATGGTTTAAGGTACTGACTGAAGAGTGAAATGTTAAAGATAAAAAATGGCTCAGCTTCACCGGTAGAAAGTTTAAAGACACTATTGTTTTCAATCGCTTACGAACTCAAAATCTTACGAGAATAGCATTTTGTTTTTAAATTATCGTCATCTATCGTTTACCATAAAACTTAAAGAACACCTTCATATCGAAAGTGAAAATAAGACTTTAGAATTATTAAACACCAAAAGATAAACAGTCTGAAAAAACTTTTAAAACGCAGAAACATTACTTCAGCACAAAGTGAGCAATTTACCTTGTGTTTGGGATCCATAGTCTGGCAGTTCTGTCTCGAGATACCGAGACAAAGGCTCCGTCCGGGAAGAGAGTTGCTGCCAACCCCCTGACATCCATTTCATGTCCCGGGATGGAGCAACTAAGCCGGTAAGTGCTGGGGGATGCCATAGTAATAAACACGAAAGAACAAGAGAAAACGTTTTTAAATAAGTATTATTAGTCTGTACCAAATAAGGAACTGACACAGCACCTTGACAGCCCTGTGCGGCTGGAAAAGGAAGTGACGCTCACGGTACAATGCATGACGGGACAAATAACTGAATCGAAATGATAGTTTTATGTAACGCACGCAATTTTGAAGTGACATGTACATTGAGATTAAATTACGTATGATTGCTAATAGAATAAAAATGGCGTGTTTCGAAAAAATCAGAAAGGACTTTGAAACCGGTGAAACGGGTTCGGCCATATTGGGAGGGTATATAAAAAATACGGAATTCGGTTGACACGACAAATTACTTTAAAAACGAAGACTTTCGAAAGTTTGCGGTTTACACATGGGGTGTGATTGATGCACCGGTTTAAAGAAATACCATGCATAGAGGCTGAATGTGGATTACACTGATTTAGAACGCGATTCGCTTTAAATATAGAATACTGTATTATTGAATTTGTTCACTTCACAAAACAATTAACAAACTACATGGACTGTATTCGCATATTAGCGACATAAGACTGCGTGCTAAGCACCAAAGTTCTTCCTGATGCATTAACCAAACTTACATGGCACTTGTTAGTGAAACTAGTCAAACTTAAATTCCCGGTGGAAAGATCAAAGCAAAAGCTATATTGTACTATTAATAATAATAATAAACTTTATTTTATATAGCGCCTTTAAAGGTGGCTTCTCAAAGCGCTTTACAGGATGACAATAACAATATTGTTATTATGACAAATGTTAATCAGAATCACAAATTGCCCATGAATGGTCTGCTCAATCAAATGTTACAAATGTTCATTGCACAAGGTGACAACTTTATTTCACTGTTGTTAAACATCGCTCACAGTAGGCTAGGCTGATGAGGATACTAGGTTGGTGTTATAAAATAAGAAAATGGATTATACCTTGAATTATGAACTATGGTTGGCCTTATTGACGGCATGCCAATAATCAAATACTTTATCTTATTTTTGTTTGAATTTGCACTCCATGTCTCCATCCGGGGAGAAATCCACTTCAAAAAGAGAAAATGAAGAATAAACATTTATGAGCCTAGGCTATCATTCCTCATCAGCCTAGCCTACTGTGAGTGATGTTTAACAACACTGAAATAAAGTTGTCACCTTGTGCAATGAACATTTGTAACATTTGATTGAGCAGACCATTCATGGGCAATTTGTGATTCTGATTAACATTTGTCATAAACAAGGTAATGCTTTATTGTAAAATTCTGTCCCGTTCCTTTCATAAAGCCCAAAGAAGCATGTGCCAGTTCACTGGTCTCTGAACCCAGATACCTCATGTCATACCAATGTCTTGCCAACACAGGCCACAACTGTTCATAAGCGCTCACATTTGCCTTGAAGGGCACCACAGCATACCTCTCGCATATCTCATCTCACGAGAAAAGCTGTTACATAAGCAGCATGAGGACATACTGATGGGATGATGTCACATCAGGATACACTCGTAGGAAATGAGATCCCAGATCTTGATCAAAGTAGCTCTATGAAGTAAGGGTGCCATCCATGATTACAAGTGGAGTTTAGTAGTAACTAGACTGCCCTGCCCAGACCATCACACTCGGACCCCATTGAGTAGTCCATTGTGCACAACCATTGTGTTCTGCATGTCTGCATCACACTGACGGTTGTTCTTTAGGATGGTCAGTCTTTTCAAAAATTAAATATTTCATCTATAACAGGATAAGAAGGGAGGAAACCTTCATCCATTGCTAAAGAGAACTTGGCTCCACAACTGGCAAGTTCAGCAGAGGTGGGCATCATTGGGTGGCCTCCGAAATATAGGTGGCGCAAAGGTGTTGTTCTCTCAATACTATAATGGTGTATTTTGATTCATTCCTGTATTTTCCTTTCTTTTTTTTTCAACAGGCTTGACATTGGACAGGTTAAATCACGTCATGCCTCATTCGTGAGCTTATCTATTTCATACACAACAGTCACTTGAGTATATAATAGGTAATGAGCAATGAATGATAAATTAATCAAATGAACACAAACATTTTTATACATTACAGCGATTCTACCTTTTCCCTGCAGGCTCTCTCTGGTTTATTGCTCTTAAGTAGAACATGGGCATGCTAGTTACAGAGAAGGTGAGGTGCTTAGAGTAGGAGAGAGACAGAGGCTCATATGCGAGATGAATACGACCGTAAAGAGGAAGAGGGCAAACTTCCCTTCCCTTCAAATAGGGTGGGGAAGAGGAAGGAGTAAGTCTGGTTAAAGCTAACTGAGAAGGATAGTTCACCAATGGGTGGGAGAAAAATATATAGAATTGTATTTTTCCAAAACATGTATAAAATGGAGGTGGCACATTGATAAGCATTGCTGCTTTGCAGTTCTGGGGTCCTGGGTTCAGTTTCTTGGATGCTATCTGCGTGGCATCTCTCTGTATGCTTGCATAGGTTTTCTCTGGGTGCTCCAGTTTCTTCCCACAGTCCAAAAACACTACTGGTAGCATTATGACTGGTAAGTTAATTGGTTTCTGAGAACGTTGGCCCTGGTGTCAGTGTGTGTCTGTGTATCCATTGCAATGGACTGGTGTCTCGTCCATCCTGTCTGATATTGGAAGAAGAGGTTAGAAAATACAGTATATAGTACATCTTACGTACTATACACAATCATGGAGTCTGGAACAAGCTACCCAGCCATGTTGTTGAAAAATGTTTGCATTAAATTCTCAGATCAATTACCTACTAATGGCCTTGATCTGCCAAATGGCATCCTCTTGTTTGTAACCTTTTAATGTTTTAACTATACACTCCTCATCTACAACCTCATTGGTTTCATATTTAAAATAACCGACAAATGATAACCATGCAGATTACCTGACTCCTGTGTTGGTTACTGACTGAGAGGTGAATGTACAATCCATAACAAAGATTAGTAGTTTCACGTTAGCAGCTGAGGAAATCTATCTGCAAAATGTATACATCGTCTTTTTTTAAATGAAAAACTGGGGACAGGAGCCTGCTTAATGAGACAATTTCTTAAAGATTGAAGGTGGCTTCGTGAATTTAGATTACATTGTGTGCGTGCAGAACGCTATGAATAACTTCCCTAATTCTTGAGGGAAATCTGAATAAATCTTTTCAGAAGTATCAAAATACAAGTACTCACAAAAGGCGAACAAATACAGTACACCATGGATTTTGAAAGGTAAAAGAGAAGTGAAACTGGTTTTTCTAACGTGTAAAGAATTCAGCTGGGTATCTGTATCAGAAATCACGATCTATTTAGCGTTTGACAGAAGGAAAAACCTGATTTTCAGCCAATCCTTTTAACTTGGAGCCACTGAATATATTGAGCAACTTCCACGCAATTGGACAGCCTCCAATGTATGTGTGTTTTGTCCTCAGCACGTTGCCGTTGAAAGGGTGGTCGTGTAACCAAACACGGAAGAGCACCTCAGATTCCTGTCGGGAAGCAGAGTTCAAAGTAAGTGGAGGTATACTGATGTTTCAAAAATCGAATTACTGTATTAAAAATCTGATCATAAAAATGAAGGTTGGTAGAATATATTTGATTCCCTTACAAAAAAATGAAATGTTAGGTGAAGTCCAGCCATAAATATACAAACGCTGCAACGCTGTTAGGGGGTAGCTTAGTAATTGAATATGATTTTGTAATATCATAATGCGAGTTCTTGGAAGATATTTGTCGATTATTTCGAAATATAGATTAAAAAGAAAATCTTCACGTTGATATTTGCGTAAATGGTTAAAAGGCAAACACGAAAGGTTAAATATTGTTTGATTTAGCTAATTAATCAGCGAAAACTGCTTGAGGAAATTAAGTAATACTTGTAGGTACGGTCGCAACAGTAGTTGCCAACGTAAACCCGAAACAAATAGCAACTGGGCTGTTATTATAATAACATCGGTTATTATTAAGAATGAGCAAAGATATTATATTCATATATTTAAAATACTATATAATATTTTTTATCGTTATATATATTCGTTACTGGCAACATGGGATCATCGGTTATGGCAGCCCGAATCGTGCTCACGGCGCCTTTTTACTTCTGTTATTCAACAAGACAGTATAGATCGCTCAGAGGTCAGATGTGGCTTGAAGTGTTGGGTTCCCAGTTTAATAATTCTGTGGTAACACATATACCGTGCTGTATTTATCTTTAACTCGATCTTATTCAAAACTAGTACAGTTATTACAATGCAGCATAACATTGCAGATAGTTAAGATGATGATAACAAAGTGGTTTTGGAGTTTGTGTCCGTCATATTATGATGCTTTGGAAATACAGTATATACAGATCGCTTACTTATACTGTATCTCGTAGTAGACAAAATGAAATCGAGGTAAGAACAGAAATAGTTTGAATACTTATAAAATATTTGATGGCTTTAATTGATCTGCTTATTAGTCAGAGTGATTACATTACATTGAATAATTTATATTGATTGATCATTATTAGAGTGATGAAATTGTTCGTGCTGTCATTCTGTAGTTTTAACTACAGAACTAAGCACAGCTGTAAGCCGTTCGTCTTCAATAGGTCTTAATAGCTCTTCAGTTCATAATGAGGAAGCATAGCTGTGAATGAAGAACTCTTCAGATGCTCCCACACTGAGCTTTTTTTCTTTCTGCAGAAGTCCAGTTGGTTAGGCAACACAGGCCGCTCGAATTCGAGAAATTCTGAAACTTAGAATTTTAAAGTTATGATTTAGTGAATCAGGCATAAACTGAGCAACCAATGTACATAAGAAATATTATTTTACAGTCCCAGAAACCTTTCATTTTCCAAATTATTTGGGTTCGTAAAGTGCAACGATATCGTCTTTAGTCACCACACATCCCTTTTTTTGTAACAAGAAGCTAACTGATTGTTAAAGAACACTAAATGAATGTCAGATTCACCATTTCTCATACAACCATATAAAAGGCCTCCAAATTCTGAAGATCAGAATTCAGACTAGTTTAATGATACACTAGTTTTCCATTTTTCCTTTTGTCTTATATGTCTGGTAAAGACCTTGTTTGCCTCTGTGTCTCTTTAACTCATTGAATGCAGAGATCTGTAGAGCTCTGTAGTGTTGTCCTCAAGTTGTTTCAGTATCTACTGCTACAAGCTTTATCATTAATAACACAAAGCTTTTGTCTGATAGGAAATTCTTTGAGATCACCCTGTTATTAGTTTTTAGACATTAATGCTGACTATGGAAGGTACCCTTGAAATATAAGTTGTATATCTGAAGTGTGAAGACCTGATTGACTCTTAAGTGTTATGTAAGCTTTACTTGCATGACGAGGCTTAGTTTTCTCTCAAGCTTGAAGAAATGAAACAAAAACATAGTAATGATTGTGCTTGGGAATATTAAACTACCTGCTTTGAAAGGCTGTTTATTTACTGTTAGGTCATTTGATTGATTGTAATCATTTTTAGGTCTCTGATGGAAGGGATTGCTGCAATGACTATGAGATTTGAACTTTGAAGTTTGGACCATAACCATAAAGGTAAGATTTTGTTTTTTGGTTGCAAAGAATTCTTTTTCTCAAGCCAGTTTAGTATTCTGCATATTGTCCTGTGAAGAGAACTGTTCAGCCACTTCCTGTGTAAAGAAAGGTGAGGCCTCACTGTAGTGAAAGGGCAGTCCATTCAGCATTTCAGTGGCTTGGCAGTCTGACAGAAATGGTTTCCACTCCTCAATATAGCCTTGCTTCAGTTTTCATGCTTGTCTCCCTTAACTATGTTTGCATTTGATAAACTACAGTGCTTCTGTAATCTGGTGCACTGTGTGATAACAGTCCACATTTTTCATCTACTGTACTTTGTGCATTTGTGGTGATAGAGTAAATAAGAGATTGGAATTAGATCAGAGGGTAGGGAGACATGCTTTGTTCAGTATTCACTTGATAATTTTTCACATAAAAATACATTAGTTCTTTTTGGCAAACTGTTTAACTGGGCTGTGTTAAAACTAAGCGCTGATTGGAATAAATATTTGACATTAGATGTCTTTTTAAAAGGCTGTTTCCGGGTATATGGGCATGGTGGGTAGATTAAATGGCATATTTGTAAAAGGTGGATGTCATGGTAACGGATTCAAGTATTCTGAAACCTCAAAGGGGTTGACAGAATCAACTCTGTGGATATCTGCTGAATCAGCAGCGAAATATAAATACAAGTGGACATTAAGGGAAAGTGCATTTAAAACTCAGAACATGAGTCATTTTTAAAGCAATCTGTGTCTTGCCTTGAAAACAAACAATAAGACAGTGCTATGTACTGTTACGTTATGGCTTTTAATAAATTACACTTTTCTTAAGTTGTGTGCCTTTAATGCAAAAAAATACTTTTGTACACAGAGAGAGGGCAAGAAATAACCAGAATATTTTGATGACTTTGTTTCTCACAGTATCATTTCTACAGCTCTGTATTGAAGTGTAATCAGCTTGTTCAGCAGGCCCTGGTGAAATTCCTTCTGTATGTTCTTAATTAGGGAGACACTGTTAATTCCATTCCTGAAGTGATTCTCTTTTTAAAAAAAAAAATGTTACTAAAGAATGATAATCTAGGGAGTGCCTGTCACTTTTAGAAATATATTTCTTGATGGAAAGTGTAGCTACAAAGAGAGCTGAGCTAGATAGTTTGTAAGTTAGTTTGTGGATTATAAACTTGGACAAATTACATCCAGTAATTGTTTCGTTTACCTTTTTAACTTGTATTAAAAAAGGAAAGACTTTGTCTTTGTCAGGACTTGCTGCCTGTATAATAGATTCCCCACATCTCTCAATTAGGTCTATCTGATTTGCGGATTTCCTGTGATAGAATAACTGCACCTGAAACAAGATCAGAAATAAAATGCACAACTTGGGCATTTCTTCTCCATTCCTATGCATGAACGACATAAGATAAGTTTATTTTATTGGCCATATACAATTTCTTGTGTTTGGAATTTGTCTTTTCGCATACCCCAACTTGCTCTCCATGAGACACACAGACAGGGAGAGAGAAGCTTGGGGTCAGAGCGCAGGGTCAGCTATTGAACAGTGCCCCTGGAGCAGCTGGGGTTAAGGGCCTTGCTCAGGGGCCCAACAGAGTAGGATTCCTCTGCTGGCCACGGGATACGAAGCGGCAACCTTCCAGCCACGGGCGCAGATCCTTAGCCACAGAGCCACTGCACTGCCCCAGATAAAGCACCCTGAGATGTCAGGAATTGAACCCGGAACCTCATACGTGCGAAGCACGCACTGTATCACTGAGCTACATCCCCAACGAGCCCCATGCACATGTACAATGATGCGCAATTTTAATTATAAGGATTTTATAACAACTGTAATTGATGTAGTCAATCCTGATTCAAAATAAATAGTTTAGTATAATGAGTAGATTTAAATATGAACTAGGGAGTGGGGAGATTCTACAGCTTCTTCAAGAGTGAGATCTTCTATAATGAATCATAGTTGATTCAATATTTGTATTTACCGTGGAAATGTGTTTGTTTCTGTTCTGAACTGAAGGAGGAGTAGGAGGAGAGTTTTGGAACATTTTGCAAAGGCAAACTTGTATTTGGCAACATTGAAATCTGCTTTTAAATAGAATGAAATATTTCCCATACAAATGTATGCATTTGCAATTAAAGACAAACAGCATATGAAGCCAATTCAAGTGGCAAAGCAGTTGTAAACCATACCTAGTCTTCACCTTAGTATTCGTGACACTTGTTTGTTCTCTGTGGTGCTATGGGAGTTTAGTCAGCAACCAGGGGGAATTGATTAGCAACCTAATGTGGTAAAACTTTTTTCCTACTGTACATGGTGGCTCAGAAAAAGATGGCACTAAAAACCTCAACAAAGCAATCAGACGTGCAAAATATGGAAAAAAAAAAATTGGAATTTACTAACAATGACTCATCCGCTGTGTAAAAGGGCCTTCAAGCTATCAGAGGCTACAAAAATAGCCCCCCTCCTTGTAGCAGCTGACCCGTCTCTACCAGACAAGCTGAACCAGTTTTACTGCAGATTTTGTAAGCGAAGATTCCTTAACAATGGTTCATGCAACCTGTTTTCTCCTCTCTTACACTTCACACCCCTCCCCCCCACTCCCCTAACCAATCTCCCTTCACCCACCAGATAACTCTGAATCTTCCACTTGTTTGTCTTACCCTATTATTCAAGGGCAGGAATCCCAAGCTGTTTGCACACCAAAACTGCAGGAAGGCTACTGCTCCTGATCACCTTTCTCCAGCCACTCTGAAGCACTGTGCTGCTCAGCTCTTGCTGGTTTTCACAGACATATTTAACAAGCCCTTGGACCACTACACGGTCTCTGCCTGCTTCAAATCCTCTCCTATCTTTCCCTGTTCCCAGGAAGGATAACATAACCTGTATTAATGACCAGTTGCACGTACTTCTGTCATGATGAAAATATTGGAGCTCCTGCTACTCAGATACCTCAAAACTATCACAGATTCATATCTTGACCCCTTATAATTTGCATACAGAGCAAGCAAGTCAGTCGATAATGTTAATATTTTCCTCCACTATATTCTGGGATCTCCAGGACCACATGTGAGACTCCTTTTTTTGAGCTTCAGCTCTGCATTCAACACCAATATGCCAGAACACCTCCACAATAAATCGTCTCTTTTGAATGTTCCCCTCCACACCTGCTAGTGGATCTTCAGATTCCTAACAAATAGAAGGCAGTATGTGAGATGAGCTCTTGTCAGACTGCTTATCTGTGAGGAACCTTTGATTCTGTTGTCTTTGATTGTTTGCGACTCTGTTGTTCAGAAGACATCCGGCCCCTGTCCCACCGGTTCCCTGACTACGCACTATCTCTGGTGTGAGTGAAGTCCGGTCACAGTGACTTTGGGGAAAAAAATACAAGAAAAGGCTGGATCACTATCTTGCTCCCCTTTTTAAAACCTAGCAGCTCTGCCAGATTTGTCATGTGATGGAGGTTGTTTCAAACAGAACAGGCAGAACGTTCAATGAATAGAAATCGATGACAGGAGTGAAGCTTTTCATTTCTAGTAATTCTTTGGCTTCGTGACAGCCATTGAAAATAAAAACAAAACACAAACACAGACCTGCTAGCCAAGTCTTCATCCTCAGCAAGCCTGCTTAGGGTACCAAGGCTCATCTTAGAAGAGAAAGTTTTGTCATGGATTTAGGATTTAATTGTTCTGCTGTCATCAGGAAGGCCAATAAGTATTTTTTTTTAACTTACTCCCAAAAGCTGTAGAGCTGTTTGTATCTGTGTTGCACATATTGTGCTATATGCCAGTTAATTGCTGTGATGTAAGTGTGCATTCATTTCTATTTTATGGTAAAAAAGGTCCATAGGAAGCATAAATATCTCATAAATACCCTGCTGGAAATCTCCAAAATACTCCTGCTGGCACTCATTGTACATTATTCTGAGTTTTCTTATCGAATTATTGCTTATTAACATAAAAAACATGAAGATGAGACAGAGACAGTCACATATTTAATTGACAGCGAGATCGAGGGAATCATTGAATTATTTCCTATTGAAAGAGGATGAGCCACTCTCTGAGCAGCAAAGAGGTTATCTCTGATGGTTAGGATATCTAACTGCCTCTCTCATGTCTCCTGAGCTCATGGTGGCGTACCGGTATCTATGAGAGCCACACGTGACTTATCTGTAAAGAGTGCCAGCCTTCAAACTGCCCCTCCTGCGGCGTGTTCATTGCAGCAAGCGCAGCCTCAGTGCAAATCCTGCAGCTGCAGCGGAATCCCAGCCTGTGGTTCAGAGTCAGCTAGCTCCGCCATTGCTGTTATTGCTGGCCCAAAGAGCAAAATGCTCTCCAAAGGCTGGCGTCATCATTCCATCTTGAAGCAGAGAGGTTGTGGCCATTGGGTCAGTGCTGGGGGATTAAGTAATGAGCTCACACCTGAACTGAAGTTCAGCAGGTGTGAGCCTGGCCAGTACCTGGATGGGAGACCTCCTGGGAAAGTGACGGGCAGTATAATACTGTAAACAGGCGCCGTCCTTCGGATGAGATGTAAAACCGTGGTCCTGACTCTCTGTGGTCATTAAAAATCCCAGGGTGTTTCTCGAAAAAGAGTAGGGGTATAACCCCGGCATCCTGGCCAAATTTCCCATTGGCTCTTACCAATCATAGCCCCCTCTATGAATTGGCTTCATTACTCTGCTCTCCTCCCCACTGATAGCTGATGTGTGGTGAGCATTTGGGCGCACTATGGTGGATGCTGTACATTGGTGGTGGTGGAGGGGAGTCCCCATTACCTGTAAAGCGCTTTGAGTGGAGTGTCCAGAAAAGCACTATATAAGTGTAAGCAATTATTATTATTATAAATCTCACCTGTTTCCTTTTATCTCAGGATCCTTCACATTTGCTTCAGGAAGTTCCCCCCCTACCATGGGTCTGCGGATTCACTTTGTCTTCGACCCCATGGGCTGGTGCTGCATCAGCATGGTTTTCTTCGTCTGGCTCTACAACTCCTTCTTCATCCCGAAACTGGTGCTGCTGCCCCACTTTGACGAAGGCCACATCCCGGCTGCTTTGGTTATCAGTAAGAGCTCTTGTTTTCTGTGTTTCCCGGTGAGATGTTTCACAGCAAGGGTCAGAGTGCATAGCTCCATCAGTATTATATTAGGACCTTTAGGCCTAGCCCTAGACAGGGCTGCTATTGGTAAATAGGCTTAGGATCTTGGTGTTCTCACACATTTACATAAAGGGAAATTAAGGAAATGAGATGCTGAATCAGCGATTACTTGATTTTGCCTTGCTGCAAGAAGCAGGGTTGACAAGCTACCCCAGCAACACCAGTCCCTGTGGTAACTGCTTGGATCAGCAGAGAATTTGCCACTCACTTCCGGAAAAATCTTAACTCTTTTCATCTTGGCTTTAGCTTGGGACAGCTGTGGTGTTTGAAGTTGCCCCGAAATCAGGACTTATATTGATAACAGTAATCGCTTTGTTCATTATTTGACTTTTTTATAACTAAACAACAGCAAATGTATAATAAAGAGAGTTGCTTTCTGTTGAAAACTTGCACTTTCACTATTATATTGGTATTTATACGGGTGAAATATTCTTATTGCAACGTTATGTGTATGCCAAATAAAGTCAGGCCAATCCTTACATGAGAATTAAGTATTGCCTGATAAAAAGGTACAGCAAACTGAACCTGTGAGATGAATTAACCTGCCACAAGTGTTCAGCAGTTGATCTCTATATAGAGCCAATTAATGAAAGATATCAGTCTAGCCCACTAATTATTAATTCAGTTTTCTTACATCAGGTTTGTTGTGTGTAGATGTGTTGAAAACATGGGCAGAATTCCAGTAGGAGCAGGGTGTAAAAAAAAGCTAAGAATTTTGTTGGTATACAAATAGTTATGATTCTTACTACTGAAAATGTCAAGCTGCTAGATTTAAAATTTCCACAGTAAAACGTGATAATCGTGTTCTGATAATCAAGTTGATATCTCATAATCAAGTTCTGTTGCTTTCAACCTGTGTAGCTTTAGTGACCCTTCAGTTTGAATGATTTCTCTTTCCTCTCTGTCTTGAACACTCTGTGGTTACTGGTCTATATGGTTACTGGTTTAGAAAAGGAATAAAGATCATTTAATGGCAGGTTTGAAGGCAGGTGGAGAAACACAAATGCTGAAAGATTAGTCTTACTGAAGTCTTAATAGATTAAAAGTTCTCACAGGAGAGGTTTTAGCATCTGTTAAGCTGGGTTTACTAACTGTCTGAAAATATCTTTGGACAGATTTTGGGTGATGTAATAACGTGTTCCTTATTACATAGCGTAGAACTTTTGCAAACCAAACGCAGGGAAACATAATATTGTAATGTCTGGTCAAGCTTTGCTGCTGATCTGTACTCTGTACTGTGAGACCAAATGCTATTACACCGGATACATAAGAAAAGTTACAACTAAGAAGAGGCAATTGGGCCTGTCTAACACTAGCGCTTGTACTGTAGCTAATTGGTCTGAGGATCCTGCCATTTCCTAAGGGAAGCCAGGGTATCGGCTTTGACAACATGCCTGAATTGTTTTTTTTCCAGACTCTCACCATCCTTTGTGTACTAAAGGACATCCTGTTGAGGTTTAAAATACACTTTCATATTATTTCTTCACTGTTTCGTCTTTCGGTGTTCATTCTGAAGAAATCTGTTGGGTTGACCATATCAGTGCCTTTGAGGGTTTGAATACATCAATTAGGAGTCCTTGTGATGTTCTTTATTCAGGATAGTTGTAGTAGGTTCAGTTTGTTTATCCTGTCAGTGTAGGACATTTCTTCAAGTCCAGGCTGGTCGCTCGTCTCAGGACTGATCCCAGAGCAGCCGTGCCTTTTTCTGTAATGTGGTGATTACAGTCATGCTCCATATTCTAAATTAGACCTAGCTTGTGCATTGTGCAGTTTTTACATTACTTCTGGTGATTTTCAATTCTTTTAAATCGCATTGAGATTTGCAGTATGTCCTAACATTGTTTTTTCTTTTCTTGCTTTTCGTCATTCCCTTGAAGATGTAACCAGCGCATCAAAATAAATTCCTCCGACTCTACAGAGTCACGCCAGTCCCTACGTGAGAATTAAGTATTGCTTGGTGAACAGGACAGCACAGTACAGTGTGGGAACTGGGAACAGACAGTGCAACCATGTTGTTGAAGCCTTGATCCTCAGATCAATAAGCTTCTAAGGAAAAGCATACTGAATGGCCTCCCCTCCTGTGCTTATAATTCGTACAATAACAGAGACTGGATTTCTGATTCACATTAAATACCCCCCCCCCCCCCCCTAATCATGACGATTACTTTTGATTGAATCTACCTTTTGTTTCTGAATAATGAAACAAAAGCCTTAAAGCCTTCGTGAAGACAAGTCTTTTTGAACCCTTCTCCTCTTCGTGATGTATTGTATTCTTTCCTTCCCTTTGCAGGTTACTACCTGGCTTCCATTTTGTGTGTGACCTCCCTGGTGCGAGCCTCTGTCGCAGACCCAGGGAAACTGGCACCTAACCCACACATCCCTCATACCGGTAAGGGAGCCCCGATGATGAGGGATCACTCATTTAGTACTTCAGAAACTTGCTGCTTTTAAGACAAGACATACAGTGGCTCCATCTGTGATAACGGTTTCAAGCTGTCACAGGGGGGCAGAGCTTTGAAATGTCTGAGCAGTTCACGTCGTATTTAATGTGTTTTATGACCTTTTAATTCAATGGGAACTGCAGTCCCAATTTCTCAGGCCAGTTATTAAGTATCGGTAACGACAAAAATTAATTGACAGTATCGTAAAATTTTACAAATTCCGAATGAAGTACAAAATTGTGAACTTTGTGAAAGTACTATATGGTTGTCGCACATTGCTGGCTGAGAGCGAGAGTTTGTGAGAATTGTGACCTGAAGCTCCCTTCCTGCTCACGAGTTACTGTAATAACTAATGTACAGCGATGCTTGAGCGGATAAGTACAGGTTGTGCAGCAGATATTTCACCACAGAAATGTTCCAAAGTGATCTGCGTGCAGAGTTAACACGTCGTCTTTCTTGGCAAAACCGTCTCAAAGTCGAGAGCAGTATTTCTATTGGTTTAAAAGTGGTGTATTCCCAAGCTTGCTTCTTTTACACTGTAATAGGGCTGCTTCACCTCACCTGAAGTTTTGTTGCCTGATTCTGAATCACAGACAATGACGGCAATATGGTGCTTCGCATACCTGGAAATCTGTGATTGTAAATTGGAGGTTTTACACATTACTGTGTACATTTTGCTTTCATTGTGGTTTGAAATGCGCTCATCAATGCCAATTCTTTTTAATATCTTAATATAAAAATGGCATTCCCCATTATGTGAGAATATAGAACACTTGTTATTTCCGGTTACTCAGGTAATGCAAATGGTTTTCAAATTTAAAGGTTAAAACGTTTCATTAATCTATCAGAACTTTTCAGGCAGAAATGAAAAAAAATCCATTGCTGTCTTGAGACCGGGATTTCTACATTTAGCTACATTTTCTGCTCAACAGTATTGATCTTAATCACATGTGATACATTTTAAATATCTTGTTTAAGGAAACTATAATTTTCATTTGTTTTACAAATATAGAAGAGCTTCACAGCTAATAGAGAGGAAAACTAGTGCATCAACTTTACCGATCGCTCTTTCTTGACTCAATCAGAATAGGTGAGTGGCCTTAGTATGCATCTCTGGTTTTGGCATGACTCCACACTAAGCAAATATTCAGCATTGCATTCCGCCCTTATGCTTCAGACAGCTGAAGAGCTGTAATTTTTCTTAATCATTTAGCTGAGCTTTAGAAATCATAGAAAAGGTTTTAACCCAAAGACATTAACAGTGTTCTGTAATCAGTCTTTATCAGATTGTAATGACAACGAGAAATAAGTAAAAATCTCAGTCTTTTATCCCTGATTTCAATTGGGGATACAGTTACCACACAGTGCACCGTGCCACCCAGGCCCAGAGAGTTTCTGAAAAAATAAATTCAGGTAGGACTACAAAACCACCTGTCCTAAACCTGACTTGGGCCCAAAAATCCAGCACTAAATTGAAATTGAAATCAGGGAAATAAGTAAAGAACAATCACCTGATTTAATGAGTACACTACTTTTTAGCAGCAGCTGATCAATCACTGTGAGGGTTTCCTTTTTATATATCCAGAGTGTTTTGTGATGTCCAAAAGGGAATTACAAGACACAAAACAACCCCTGAAAACGTGTGAGCGTTACGTGTTACTCCAGTGGTGAAGACACTGTAGTAATAAGTTTAAATTAGCTGCTTGCATCCTGCACCTTTTTGCTGTAGGGTAAACCATGAGGTTGTAGGGCTCGAAATGAGGAGGTTTTAGGTTTGTCCCGTATATGAATATTCAACATTTGTTGGGCCACATTCTGTTGAGCCCAGAGCGGTAGTTGAGTGTGTAAATAAAATGAAATACCAATTAAAATAGAAAAAAGCCGTAGGCAATACTGGTTTGATATACATTCCGTATAGTTTTTTTTAAATTACAGTTGCATACATCGGCTTTGTTCTTAACTTGACTTTGTCAATGCCTTTGTTCAGAATAAATGCAGTGAGGGATTCAGTGCTGACAATGCGGGCTATTAGAGAGCAGTAGTTACCTCTCCCATTCATGGTGAGCCTCACGTCTGTTGGGGTCTTAGATGAACTTCAACAGGGGCTAAAAACTGCACTAAACCTGATTAGCATTAAAAAGCTACTTCTTATCCATTAGAATATCTTTCACATTTTACAGCTGTAGTCAATTTTAATATGTTTAAATGTAGTCCTTTTAGCAGAAAAGTATTAAGAATAAGTTCCCCTTGACAGTGACGATCTGGATAGCAGGGAATTTGCTAGTGCAGTTTGAGTGAAGTTTTTTTCAAGCGCACAATAGCACTGTCCCAACAGGGAATCAAACCCACAGCTGTCCAGTCTGAAGTCCAGAGATCCAGACACTGTTTGTTAATGTAACTTATAATGCTTTCTGTAAAAACAAATATATATATATATGTAGTAGTTCAGGTGGTAGCTGAACTACTAGCATGCGTAGGCTGCAAAGGAACAAGTAATAGGTTTATTATAGGTTTATAGGTAGTACTACCGAAACCAAAATTATCCTGCAGCTAGGATCACACCTTCCCTCTTCTCTTAACGACAGACTACTCTTCTTCTAAATTTTCTCCATTCATTGGAAGTTTCATTTCACACCTCTGCACTTCTAAGGAAAAGCTTCTTACTTCACCTATTCTGAGAGGTGTGAAGTCAGAACACCTATTCTGACTTCACACCTCTTGATTGGCCTCTCTTTCTGTCCCCTGCTCCCGCCTCTCACTCCTCCCTCCCAGCCTTTGTTCTCCCGCTACATTACCTTTGCCTACTGCCCTGTCTCTCTCACACCTGAAGAAGGCTCCACGGCCGAAACATTGTGTTTTCTCTCTTCTTTTTTCAGCATGGAATAAACCTATTACTTTTACTGAACAAAGCAGGAGAGAAGTTGTATCTTCATGGGTGGTGTGGATGTTCCCGCTGCTGCCTGACAGCACTTGAGTCCTGGGTGTGAGACTGGCTTGGATGTCCTTCCGTGTGGAGTTTACATGTGTTCCCCGCATTTGCATGGCTTTACCCCAGGGATTCTGGTTTCCTCCCTGTGTGTGGGGGGTTTGAGAAATGACTAGCTTTCCATCCAGTGAAGTCCACTTTACACCCTGTGATTCCAGGACAGGTTCCAGGCTGCCTGACTCTTACCTAGGAATAAATCGTGTTTTGCTAACAGAAGGAGTTGCCACTGTAACGCAAACATAAAAAAAAGTCAACTCTTGACAGCTGTCACCGTAACAAAACCTTTTTTTTAAATGTCAACATTTCATGAATTACCTAAATTGACCACAAGGGGGCGATTTATCTCCGCAAAGTTTATTTACCTGAGAAAACCCGCTGAAACGATTGTGCTCTTGCTGCGTACTGCTTATGACCAAATTATTATTGTTGTAGTAAAGAATGTATGTTTTTAATGTTTAAAGGCAATAGAAGAACTGATGTTCTTAATTTAAATAAGCACTGCTCTACTTTGTATCATTCTTTTTACATTACATGACGGCATTAAAAATGTGAAAGACTGAGTAGTACTTGTTTTCACAGAAAGGCCCTGGCACAGTGTGTTTTTTTATGTCCAGTGATCTCCAGTGATTACCGTTGACATTTGTAATTTTTTATTCACCTCTGGACACACTGAGGTCTGGAGATTGTGACACAGCTGCAGATGGCACTCCTACATTTGTTGTTTTTTAGCTCCAGAACATGCAGTGATGAGTAGAAAGCCAGTTGCCACCCTAAGGATTTACCCTGTAAGATTATCCTTTGTAGGATCAGCTTGTCTCTTGGTATGTTACACAGAATGGATTTTGAAATGTGAGAAATTCCCAGCACTTTGAAGTGCCAGAGATGTGGGGCAATTTTCAGTAAACATATGGCCATCATTGATTGTAGCCATGGAAACGGCGACTCTTTCTCACCAGAACAGTTTCTGGTGATATCTGAGTGGCAGACCTGAAACATAATAAAAATAATAAAGGTTTTTGGCAGTCGCAGGTACAGGCTCTGAGAGTTTCACATTAACTAACACCGAGGAAGAGGGCAAATTATGAGCAGTGACTTTTATCAATGGTTACCTTGGAAACTAAGTAACAGGATAACATAATTAAGCACTTTAAGCTGCTTGAATGCAGGCCTTGTAGTTTCAGGGAGGATATGAAATGCCTTCCAGACAGAAGTACACAGACCCTGAAAGGTATGAAAGGTGATCCGTGATCCTTATACAGATTTCTGCATGTCAGGAAAAAAAGTAAGCTCCCAAACTTGTACAGGCTGCTAACTGCAGGAACTGTCCACACTGTACATGTACCTGGTAATTATTGAAGCCTGCGGTCACAACTTTGTGTGAAAAACATTAGATTAGTGAAACAGATGGTAATATTATCTAAATTGCCATGGATAATATATTGCATGTCATTTGGACATTTTGAAACATAAACAGCTTAAGTACTCAGCGTTGTGCTGTTAGACTGGTCTTAAAAAATGAGACAGGAGCATCCTTTAGGTTTTTCCTTCTGCTTTTACTTCTATTTATCTCACTGTAATGTGGGTAACCAGCCACTAGAAGGCATTGTTGATCAGCATTATTATGGTCTGTTCCCACAAATTATGAGCAGTTAATATGATTTTTTTTACATTTTAAAAATTGCCAAGTTTTTTTTTAAGAACATAAGGCTGCAAACAAGATGCTAGTCCATATAGCCTGTTTTGGTAGTTACAGTAGTTGTGCGAGACTCTTGAAAATATTAAATACTGTTTTTTAAAGGAAACCAGGGTATCTGTTTCAACAATATGCCTGGGTAGCTTATTCTGTGCTCCCTTTGGAAACAGAAGTGCCTCCTATTTGCAGTGTTTAAATGTCCTCTTGTGTAGCTTCCACTTGTTCTTTGTTTTGTGTTTTACTGTTCGTTCTGAAGTATCTCACTGGGTTAACGTTATGAAGGCTTTGTATCAAAATCAATCATTCTGATGCAAGATGAATAGCTTTTTGTATCTACGGGCATGTAGAATTCTGCGCTTGTTGACATTAACCATCATCTGCCAGTTGTTTGCCCAGTTTTTATGTAAATATTTTTTAATTTCATTTGCTGCTTCATTGCTTTGGCTAATCCTCCTATTTCGATATCTTTTGCAAACGTGACTCAGTTACTAACTACTCCACAATCTACATCATCGATATATGAAGAGCAGTGAACCTAGTGAAGAGTGCTGTAGCACTCCGCTGATTATATAACCCCAGATTGAGCAATCACTCCTTATCTTTGCTATTTTAAATCCACTAACCATTCGCAATCCAGATTTCCTTAAACCCACATATCCTGTAATACCTACCTCCAGTAATTTGAGAATTATTCTTTTAGGAGGAACTTAACCCATCTAAAAACAAAACCCATCTGACCATCTAAAAAACACCATATTGTATACGGTGTGTGTTAATCCTTGTTGTTTGTTCAAAGAACTCTTAACAAGTTCATTAAGGAAGACCTGCCTTTTCTAAATCCATGTTGATTACTCCCTAGGGTCCTGTTTCCATATAGGTGATTTATTATACAGTATACCCATCTTCTTCACCACCACTAAGTGTGTCTCTGTGCCTCAGCTCACAGTGACAACCCCTCTATCACCCAGGGGAAATGATGAAGTGTAGACAGCTCCACTGACTTTGCCCACCAAATACACCAGTCAGTTTAGCACATTATGAATTCACACTAGTGATGTGCAAAAGGTGCAGCACTGAAGAAAAGAGAGGGGTATTCCTCGTTATGGTCGCCAGAAGCAGAGAGGACACTTTTCTTGGGAGACCAGAGATTCCCCGGCTGACCCCTTCCAGCTCTACGTGTTGTTTCTGTGATCCAACCATGTGCTGACCCTTGGTCCCAGGTCCCAGTGAGTAGCACATCCCAGAACCTGTAACTCAGGCACGTGGGTCATTTTAGCTTTTATTGGTTTTATTTGCTTCTTCCCAGATACAGTGCAGCAACATGTCAACAGAAATGATCGTAAGTGTTTTGAAAGCCACGTTCTTTTTTCCACCTTGCTTATGAGTGTCCTATGTTAAGTGATGAAAACATTCAGCAGTTTCATTGAGTAGCTTTTCTTCTCAAACAATCTTACTAACAAAATGGTAACAGGCGAAATTCATTCAAAAACCATGATCTTCTTACAAAATGGGGGAAAAAAATAGCTTTTGGTCAGGTATTAGTTGCACATTGGCTTTCTTCTTTTCTCATGGTCTGATAAAACAGTACCTTCTGTGAAATCATTTCTCTGTTACCGCAGTTCACCTCCTGTGAAATCATTTCTGTGACTGTGTCCACAGTTCACCTCCTGTGAAATCATTTCTGTGACTGTGTCCACAGTTCACCTCCTGTCAAATCATTTCTGTTACCGTGTCCATAGTTCACCTCCTGTGACGTCGCTTCTGTTACCGTGTCCACAGTTCACCTCCTGTGACGTCGCTTCTGTTACCGTGTCCACAGTTCACCTCCTGTGAAGTCATTTCTGTTACTGTGTCCACAGTTTACAGGCCCTTAAATACAGGTTTTGCATTGACATGCAGTTCTTCAGCCTGTGTGAGATGTGAGTGTCACTCTGTTCCGACTTGCACTCTTTCAGAGAGAGAACAGTGGGAGCTGTGCAGTAAGTGCAACCTGATGAGGCCCAAGAGATCCCACCATTGCAGCCGCTGTGGTCACTGTGTCCGGAAGATGGATCACCACTGTCCCTGGTGAGGCTTTTGGCGGGGATGTGCTCAGTGAAGACACAGTAGCTGTTGAAGGCCAAGACAGCCCTTTTAGTATCGTCATCATCATTAGTAATCTTCTGCATTGAAGCGAAGCTGTGCAAGTTGTTCCTTTACTCTTGTTCCTCTCTTCTCCTTTGGGAGTTTCATGTTTGCTTTCATTTATTTTTTCCTTTTCCGGCTCTTCAACTCCTTATTTAAAAATGTGAAATATATTAACTGAAAATTGTTCAGAGCAAAAGGGATTATGATGTACTACAGGAGACTAGGACTGCTGTCAAAGTGGGGAGCACAGTGTTTGGATGAAAAGTGTCAGATTTTATAATAACAGTTCGCATGTGTACCACACACAAAACAAATATTCATGTGCAAGCTTTTTTTCATCCCTTATATCCATAATTTGATACATTTTACCCACTAGGCTGTTCATGCATGGCTTCATTTTTGACAGTACAGTGGAGATGAGGTCTCTGTTTTTTGTGAGCAGCTCTAGAAAACCGTTTGAATTCCTGCCTTGTGTTTGCAGTAACTGACAGCACATTAAAGCACATTCTGTTCAGAGTGATGTTTTCAGTCCTGCAGTGAGGTGGAGTCCTAATCTGCCCTTTCCACACTACTGAAGTAAAGGAAGGAAGTAAATCATTTAAAAATAAACTTCAGTTCTCATTGAAAGTGGAGCTCTGTTCTTTTAACGTGGCTCCTTCTAACTGACAGGTATTTATTTGTAGTAGACGAGGTATATATGCATTCTTATTGAGAGCATCTGATGTCAGTGAGGGAACTGGACTGGAAACATACCATCCACTGACCTGTGACTTCTGAGAAGTTAACCCTCTATTTAACATCTGTAGACCTGCTCTGTTCAGTAATACCTTTAAGAAGTAACTCCCATAGCACAGTTAATTAGGGTACTATTTATTGCTCTTTTTACTGATGGATTCTTCATTTATTTCAGTGTGCATCAGGACATCTTTAAGAACATGTATGTTTTCCTTGAAAGATACTTCCTTCTTGAGGCTGTACTGTGTCAAATAAAGTCAAATATTTAGCTTTCTTTAGTAATGTTTGTAACTCTCTAGGTCTTTACATTGCTGTTGAATTCTCATGTGGTTCTTGGCATTTTTAATAGGATTTTTTATTTTACTTTAAAATTTTGTACATTTAACATCCTCCTATCCCAAAAGTGTGAAATCCAAACAAGAGTCTTAGAAGAAGAATGTACTAAATTAATATTTCTTTAAATTCTGAACATTGCATAGTTATGTAATGTTAACAGTGTACACCTACGTAACATAGATTGGTCCTATTGTACATACAAATGTTATATAGATATGGATTATTTTCAGAGTTTATTTTACTTCCACAACTAAATGTTTTTTTTGCAGAGAGTGATGTTTATCTGTAGTGATGCTTAAATAAACTGTGCTTGTGCTGATTTTCCAGAATATTGAAGAAACCCAAAGCATTAACATCAGTGCAGCAGCCTACTAGAGTAATCAATCAATTAATTTGGTAGCACAACACAGCAGTCTAATTGAGGAGGAGGAAAGTCTCTTCATTAAGTTTTGTGGCTGTCTTGTGGTCATGACATACAATAATTGCTCAGCAATGATGTTTCCCCATATATTTCACCCTGGATATCAGATGACTTGTTAACTTTAATATTGTTAGTCAACGGACAGTACAGTAGAGAGAAAATACCTTTTTTGTTCAAATCCAGTGAATCGTGACTAGCTTCCATTACATATGAAAGTAGGCATTGTAATGAATCGGCCATATGCCTTTCATTCTCAGTTTTACTGATTTGTCTGGAAACCTACAATGTTGTTATTGTTATAATTGTTGTTTTAAATCATTCAGCCCCGTTTGAAGTTAGTTACTGATCTGCAGATCAGGCATGGTGTTGTAGATTTTATATACAGCGAGCCATTAAAAATATAACAGTGTCTCCCTTATGGTTCAGTCCCGTGATCACAGGATCGAGTCCGGGTCACTGACTGGGACTCGATTCTCAAGTGGCAGTGGAAAAGTGGCCGAACAATGGCTAAAAAGGAGTAGGGTAGTGGGAGTAGGTAGCCAGGCCTCTCTGTGACACTACAACCCCACTACTCAGCTGGCTTCTTGCAGTGCTGTCAGGGAGGGACAGACCTCTCCTCCAATTAACTCTAAACCTCCAGGATGTGGCTGCGCATCATGCGGTATGATATCTAAAAAAATGAGCGGTTCAAAGGTGAGGCTGGTTGGAGGAGATGGCCTACACTTCCTCACTCTTCCCCGTGTGCGGTCACGGGGTTTGTTAGCCGAGACTTGAAAAACGCACAGGAAGCTATTCCAAATCAGATGCGTACAACAAGCGTAACTGTCGATTCTGTTTTTGAGAAGTGTCAGAAGTGCTATGGGCTCCTATACTCATGTGTTGCATATATAATATTGCTTATTAGATCTGGATACGTTTACCTCAGGCTAGGAGAATAACTCTTCCTTGGACTCTACAGGATTAATAATTGTGTTGGAGAGGACAACCACTGGCTCTTCCTGCAGCTCTGCTTCTACACCCAAGTTTTGAGCATGTTTACCCTAGTGCTGGATTTTTGCCAGTACTATTACTTCCAGCCTTTGACGAGAGTAAATGAGGTAAGAACCAAGAGAATTCTGAGTAATTTTGTGTTAAAAAAGTCTCTTATTGTGCTATTATTTTATTGTGCAGTATCTTATATAGTAATAGGAGATATGCGTTAATTTTTCTTTATTCTACTAATAAAGCATCATCATTAATGTGAGTATGGTCCAGTACTGATTTAGTGATAAACTGAAGTACCTATATAGTATACAGCTATGATGCTACGTTAGATGGCTCAAGCAGCTACGCTCAATGTCAAGTGGACAATATCTCTGGGCAGCCATGAGTGTGATTCTCCAGTGGGTGGTATGGAGAGGGCATTAGTCAGCCAGTGTCTTGAATTTCAGTGAAACAATGATTTGTTTCACTGATTACTACAGCACTGATCACTACAGACCTCCTACAGCAGTGACGTTAGTGAGCAAGGCTTCTCCAATCAGCAAAACTCCACTATAAGGCACATTGGGCTTTCAGCACAAGTCAGCAAAAACATTTGGTCAAAAAGTGAATGGGCATGTCAGAAAAGGATGTCTTCTCTGTTTTGTGCTGTATGGGGGTTGTGGCAATAAAATCTGAGTATTAAAAACAATTGGTGATTCTAAACTGGGAGGTGTATAATAAAACTTAAATATAGGCTATATTTTCCATATTCTTATATTGAATTCATCACTGAGTCAGCCTTATTTTGTCCTTTTTTAAAATAATGCATACACTAACTGCCCATCAGTTAAAGGCAATTACTTGTGCTTGTAAATGTATTATTCTGAGAGTTATAGTAATTAAACTTTCATCTCTTTTAAACTTTAAAAATTGATATTCCTGTGCACAGTTTCTGGAGTAAATAGGATTTAACACATTTCATTGTATCTCAAAAGGGGACAGGAGAAAAGCCAGTAAAAACACATTTTACGCCAAGTAAAATGTATTTAGTAGAAAGCTGTAGAGGTGCAGGGGGAGTTTATTTAATCCGTAGTAATTTATATTTAAAGACAAGTTCTCTTTGAGTTGGAGAAAGTTGGTTACTTTAAGCTACAGTTAGTAAATGGTAGTAAATTTATAGTTTACAGTTAGTAAAATACAGATCCCCATAAATAATCATTAATGTGAATCCTCCAAGTTAGCATGGGTCTTAAAATTGTTAAGTAGGGTTACAGCAGAAACACAAGTGGGTTTAAAAACGCCTGCTTCACACCTGTTACATTTTTAAATATGTTAGTGTACTTACAGTAAAATAGTTTAATGTAGATTGAATAAATTCATCTTTTGAACAAAATTTGATAAAACAGATAGATAAAACAAAAGCTTCTGCAGATTGAAATGCGTGTGTTATTCCATCCACGCATTATCAGAAAGGCACTTTTTCCTGGTGCCCTTGAGCACTGGCCACCCTGTGCCTGTCCCAGAAGCACAGGGTGCCAGGCAGCACTGCTTTGTGGTCAGGCGTGTACTCTGCACTATGTGTACACTCCCAGGTGGACAAATAGAGAACATGCAGACTCCACACAGGTGGTGCCCTAAGCCTGTGTTAAAGTCGGGAACCAAGAGCCATGTGAGTCATGAGTCTGTGCAGCCTTCGTGTTCTGCCCTTTTTCCTTTAGCTACGCCAGCGAGGACAACAGAGCTAACGATGAAAGAGTTCACCTGAACCTGTGTTCGGCTACGAATCCATGTAGCTATAAAACTGTACAGGATTGTCTGCAGAAGAACCTTATAGAAATCCTGTTGTTTACTGGTTCTGCTGATGCATGCAGTTACTGTTAAGGTCTTATTCACCTTTGCAGTGCCAGTAAAAATGAGACACACCCTTCGCATATTCAAGTTCATGTTTTGCATGTGTCTCACTGACGTCAAATAAAATGTTTGGACACATCAATAACTTTGTCATTTTTCTTTAAAGGAATGTAAAAAAAGCTTTGCCAATGAATGTATTTTTTTTAAATTAGGCAGATGTGAATTACTGAATTCCTCTGAGCTGTCTGCCTTAGCGAGATAATGTTGTTATCTCTACGTTCTCCAAGCAGCGAAAGGGAAAGCTTAACTTTTTGGAACCTGTTTTAGTGTGCCCGATCTGCTGAGATGGCAAGCCACTTCAATCGGAGTCTGTGGGATTGTGATATTATATAAACAGGCCCCCAGTGAGGAAGACAATTAGCTTTGCGCTGGTGTGGAATCATGATAAACTCTGATGATAAAGTAATAAGGCTGTCTGTGGTAATGAATACTTTTAAATATACACATTGGTCGCTATATGCTGTGATACATACACAATAGATTAACTGCCATATGTGATTTGCTGGAGTCTGTTGTTCATGTGTGCCTGAACAAATCTTTGCTCTCTGTTCTGTGTTAGGAGCTGCTTTTATTCAGACATGAACTGGCCCTGCTGCGGATATCTGCGTTCATGGGTCTGCTGATGTTTGCTGGGATTAGCGGCCTGTTCTACACACAGATAACAGGCATACTCACAGTGAGTAACATACACAGTTAAAGGGGAACCTCAGTCCCAATTTCTCCGACCGGTTATTAAACCTTGGTAACAAAATAAATGATTTAATGGTAATTTTACAAGTTTTGAAATAAACGCAAAGTGTGCACTTTCTGAAAGTGCTGTATGGTCGCCATTGTTGTCACTAGCTCCAGGTCTTGCCAGGGGCGAGATCGAGAATTTGCGTGAATTGTGATGTAAAGCTTCTCTTCCTCCTTGCTAGTCACCACAAGAACTAACGTAATTTGATGTACAGGTTGTACAGCAGACAGTTCACCATAGAGATGTTCTAACGTGATCTGTGTCCAGAGTTAACAAGTAGTGTTTGTCTGCAAGATCGTGAGCAATATTTCTATTGGATTGAAAGAGATGTATTCACAAGCCTGCTTCTTTACAATGTAACAGGGTTGCTTCACCTCACCAAACGTGTTGCTGCCTTGTTCTGAATCGCAGAATATGGCGCTGCACGTACCAGGAAATTGTCTATTTTGTCATGTAAATTGCAGGTCTTACAAGTTATTGTGTATGTTTTACTTTTATTGTGGTTTAAAATGCACTCATCAATGCACACATCAATTCTTTCTAACCCCAAAATTTAAAAACAGCATTGCAGTTTCCCTTTAAATTGACGGACGTCACTCATTTTGAAAGGTATTATGATACCAAGTTGAAAAGAGATGGTAATAGAGTTTCCTTCAGCAGGGAACAAAACCAAAATTTCTGTCAAGGGAGGAATGTTTCTTTTTGTATTTAGATTTTGATTAAATGTGATTAATACGCTGTAAAGCACTGCTTTCAGAATACTGTGAATTAGAATTAAGTGATGCAGAGCTTACAGGCAGGGTTACTTGAAGATTTAGACATTGCGTTTCCAATTTTATTGGAATATTGAGTTGTTTAAATACACAACTCAAGCACCCCAATTTTCCTGCAAAAATCAGAGTGTTCAAGAAGCAGTTTTCTTACTTCATTGCTGCTGCTCTATATTGCTTTGTGCCCTATGTGTCATGCTGTTGCAGCAAAGGATGAAAAACTGAAGGAACTGAAGGTGGCATTTCCAGAAAAGAATTGTGCCAAAATAGTAAGAGAGCACGGCCTATGAAAATCTGTGCAAGGAGTACCACCAACTGTGTTTTTCAAATGATCAATTTAAAGTATTTTAAGGGAACAGGAAGAAAATGATTGAGACATGTTATTTTCAATATGGGAGTATCTGTCCTTGTAGAAAAAAACAACACTTTTTTTCAGTGCCAGTCAGCCTGTGTGTTCTGCATTTCCCTGAGGATAGAGGCTTGTGTATATTATGGATTACTTGATCTGGTGGCATGCGATATCGCATAGGAACAGATCAGAAGACGAAATATGATTTAATCTCCCTCAAATAATATTATTTCATAGAGAAAAATGATTGAGAAGGGCAAGTTTTCCCTTCTGGATGTCCCAGAACATCCATCCATTCATCTTCTGAAGCAATCCAGTTCTTGGTCGAGGGGAAACCAGAGCCAGGCCCAGCAAGCAACGGGCACAAGGCAGAGTACACCCTTGATGGGACTGCAGGCCATGGCAGGGCAGACGCACACACCAGGGCCAGTCACCCTACTGTAGCAGTATGTCTTGGGCGTGTAGGAGAAAACCAAAGCACACAGTGAACATGCACATGAACACAGGGGGAGAACATTCAGACTCCATGCAGACAGAGTGCTAACCAATGCTAACCACTGTGTCACATCCTTACATTTGTATCACACTTTTCATTGCAAAGAATCCCAAAGTACCTCACATAAGGAGAGCATACACTTCATTCACACTGAAATATAGCACCCACCTTGGTGACCTATGGCAGCCTTCATCCAGCCACTCCACTATACAGCAGATCTGTTGGTGAAATCAGTTGGATTAATGGAGAACTGTTACGTCCCTGCGTGACAAACGATTCTTACAAAGATCTCTTTAACCCTCACCCTCAAGGTTCTTTTTAGACTTATCAGCTATATTAATATTCTGAACATGTGCCCAGTTATAAACAAGACGACGCCATTCCAGTAGATCCATGGATCTCTCCCAGTCATTTCTGGAAAGAAACCAAGATATCAGTTTTACAACGTCTTGACTTCCACAACTCCGTGGTTAAAGAAGTGCCTCCTTTCGATTTTAAATGCACTTCCACATAGATTTCTCCCTATGTCCTTCAGTATATTTCCTTGTGACCATGATAATTTGGAAAGAACTTATCCAAACAAAACATGGTGTCAGATTTCATCAGAGCAAGATTTCTTTAATTAATCTGTTATCAGTCATTATATCAGTGGACAATACCACAAGTTTAAGATATACTGTATAAGTATACAAATATTTTGTATTTAGCTGGTTATACACAGGCAGTTAACTGGAAGCTTTGTGTCAAAGCTAATTAAATAACATTATCAGAGGCAATTATATATGGAAATGTTGGGTTGCTCTGAAAGAAATTGGTAAGACTTGTGGTGTACTTTTATAAAACATGTTTTTTTTAATTCATGTTAAGATTCTGCTGATGTTCTAAATAAAACATCTGTTTATTTACCATTCAATATAAATTGTATAAAACAGGGAAGTGATGTCTCTAATACTCTTAAGAGAATTTAGTTTTATGGGAACCTGCCAGTTGCTGGCACATCCTAATATCCTCACTAAACCTGCATGAGGCTTAATTTTAGCCTGCTTCTGTTTGAATACCTTTTATCATACCTTAGAAGAGCTGCATTATCACTAGGTATGAAATCCAGTCCTACCCAGACTCCCTATAATGAAATAAAATTTAAGGTGTACAGATACAAAGATAATAATGTACTTACAGTATGGTATTTTAGTTAAAACATTTCAAAGAAAATAGTGATAAAGATTGGCCAATTATGACAATGCTTTTTGATTGTAAAGGCAGGAGATGAAGAATTGAGAATCTGTCCTGCTAAACTAAGGAAATGTTTCCTGTGTTTATAATGTGGACTATAAATGGTAACAGATTTCTGCTGTGAAACAATAAACTGCTTGCGCTGTTTTAATCAAAACAGTATCAAGCACATCCCCATATCCCTAGCTGTTTTGACATTTTGTTGAAGGTATTTAGTGGTAATTCACAATCTGTTGTCTATAGTAGCATATCAAAGGAAAATCCCCATCTTCGAATGGGTTTGTAGGTAACGGGATAATCACTTTTGACTGTGATCCTTTAATTGAACGCATCGTGTGAGGGCTGGGAAAGAGGATTAACTCTGACCCAGTTAAAATAATTAGAAATTACTCGTACCCTTTAAAAATAACAGATAACCTAATCTTATTTTCCATCTAAAAGTCTGATCTTCCAACCCTGTGCTACCAGATGTTTGAACAGAGCTGTGCCTGTGATGAGACTAATCTGGGATCTGATTTTAAGGCTTACATTTCTTGTTTAAAGGGAAGATTCCATGAAGGAAGTCCCTCAATTTATCCAGATGTTCTTCCACATGTGGTTCCGTTTGTTTGCCTGAGGCAAAAGCAAAAAAGAGTACAGTTTTCTGATTCAGTCCAGTCTAATTTGGCTGATTTACTGCTTCACCAGCTTTCTTCGAGGAAAGCAGACTGTTACAGATCATTTGAAGCAAGAAATGGCATTATGATGTTTCTGGAGGTAATTCACAGTCCCCACATTTTATTCATAATTATTAACCTGCTCATATTCCAGTTGTGCATATCATACACACGGAAAAGAAAAAAAGGTTTTTCTTGTGCTTCTGTGATTGTGTATTTCACCACTTGAGCACAGAAGGTGAAGTGTGGCAGTCAGTGATTATTTTGCTGAAATGAGGAAGAAAAGTTTTCTTTGCTCATTTGAACTGTAGTGTCCCATCTCTGGTTTCAATAGGAAGTTCTCCCGCAAAACACAAGAGATGATAATGTATCCAGCATGTCATGCATAAAACAATACAGGACAAGAAAATCAATAAAATAACAAAATGTACAGTATGGGTTTAAATAAGTAAATATTCAGATAAAACCTGGAATAAGATGTAAAGGGTCTAAATCTTAATGTAACATTGCCTGTGACCATCAAAACTCTGATTTTATTCACACATTTCAGAGACAACAAAGTCAGAAATGAAAAAAACATCATTATTAGCTACTTATTATTATGGATTATTATATATTATATATTTATGAACAACATAAAATCTTTCAGTGCTACGTACTGTATGGGAGGAAACTCAGCAATATATAATTGAACAGCAAACCTTAATATGATTTTATTGACACTTCCTCTGTGAAGAGGATCCAAATTAATTGCGTATGAGCCCCTTTGTTTATATGCAGTCTCAAGCTTATTACTTTAAAAATCAAACTTGAATGACCCCTGACCTCTGAATGTACGATGGCAGAGGAGTGGCCTCAGGACAAGACAGACATTGTTACTGGCTCAGTAGAAGGCACCCTTCCCCTAGTGTCAGTTCTTACTCAGGGGCTCGTGTCGCTGTCAGGAAATGCCACTCGACCACTGGCTGAGCACAAAGCCCAGGACCCCTCCTGAGGGAGAACAGGAAGAACACGGAGGAGGAACTTGGCATACTTGGCCACATACCAACTTCCTGTCATAGTTAAAAAATATACCTCACACCCCCAGATAGTTCTCCAACAAAAGAAGCTTCTGCTTTTAAGAGCTGGAGAAATATGTGCCTGAACATCAGTTACCGTATGTCACTTGAATAAACACACACGCTTGGTGATGTACACAATTTAGAATGTTGCCATTTGAATTTGCTGAGTTTAGAAATGTGGTAGCACTATTCTTGAAGAATAACCTGTCTAAAAATACTTTATTTTCTGCTTTGATTTGCCATTTTATATTCTGATTTTGTTGCATTGAATGTAATTATTAAGGTCGTACAGTACAGCATTTAGTTTCAAGATTCACAGAAGAAAAATAACAGTGTATGAGACTGCGTATGCATGAGGCACATATCATTTTCACCACAAGACAATGCCTGCAAGTAAATCTCTTCTGTAAACTTAAACACCCCATGATCATTGTTATATCACTGTTTTCACTGGAGTTGGATACCTGTAGTTTTTTTGTAGTGTGGTAAACTGCATGCATTGCTCATTTGGAACTTGTGCCTTTATATACACAAGAAAGCCACCCTAAGTGGAGAGCAATTATAGGGTGTCTGTTCTGACTCTCACAGCATGTCACAGGGGCTGGGGGTCTGGCAGGAGACAGCAAAGTAACCCGCTGGGTATGGCACAGCCGGCTGCAGTTACAGATGATTCAAGAAGAGCTCAGCTTTTTCCGCATTACTAGGTGCAGAAAGAAGGTGATGCGAGGTCCAATGAGGAAGTCGTGGCTCTCAGCAGTCTGGTGATTGTGACAGGGAAACATAAACGGCTCTGGTTCGGAGTTACATCTGTCTGCAACATCTTATACTGGAGGATTCTCGCATCTCAAGAGTCCAAGAGAGAGATCACAGTTCAATCAGTGCCGCAGTTATGACGCGAGCATGAATGCAGAGGGCCAGTCAAATCCCACTTTGTCCACATACTGGACATTTCCAAACCAATCCTTTCTATTTCTTTCTCTGAAATGTTCAGATGAGCAATCAGAAAAGGTTTTTCATGCTTAAATATTTGCAAGCAATTCATTTATAAAAACCGTGCTTTCAAGTCTGAAAGGAAACATTATCTGCATTGCTGTACAATGTCAGTTGAGAGAATGTTTTTTGTTTCCAATTAAATTGTTATTCATGTGCTTGTAGTCAAATGTGTTGTCTGCCGGGACAATTTCCAAAAACCTCCATGTGATTGACTCATGAAACATTGCTGTGTTAGACTACGGGTTGAGAGAAGTACTCTCAACTGCATTACATGTTCTCAATCATCAAGTGAAATTTAGACGTATTTTTGCAAGTAATCTGTTTGAAGTATTGAACCTTCCCTGTGATTTTCATCCTACTGACCTTTTGCTTCTTGCCTAAATTATGTGTCACCTTTTCTGCATATTTTCAGTTGGGAACTTGAATATAATGATTGTGGCTGTATTTAGTACTTTAGAAACACATTGAAAAGCTAAATGTGATCTGTGATCTCCTGCTTCCCTGCTCAAACCTAAAGGTTTATTCTTACAGCGGTATAGGCTCATACAGTGGCTATCCAAAGTATTCGCCCCCCTTGGACCTATTCATATTTCATTGTGTTACAATATGGAATCATAATGTAGCTAATTTTGTGCTATAGATCAACACACTCTGTAATGTCAAAGTTGAAATAAAATTCTACAGATCCTCCTTAATGAATTAAAATGATATGTATCAGAAAATAACTGATTGCATAAGTTTTCACCCCCCATTGAGTCCATATTTGGCGGTGTCACCTCTGCCAGAAGTTATAAAAATAAGCCTTCGTGGATACGCTGTACAAATCAGGAAATTGCTTTTTTTGCCCATTATTCTTTTTTCTTATACTTTTTATAGGCTCATAACTTTTTCTCTCTGTCTGACCCTCATGATTTCTCAAAGAACTCATACAGTGGTGTTTTGTTGTCTGACGTGTGTGTGTAACTAACAGCAAATGTGCATTTTACAGAGTTTCCTGGTCCTGTGGCTGCAGCTCTGGGCTGTACAACAGTTGGCTTGCACAGCCAGCAGAATGATAATACAAGTCTTTTTCATTTACTTTACAGGACATGACTACCATTGAGAAAATGTCACATTATTATGATGAAACGTGAGTATTCCATGCTTCATTTATCCCCTGTTCATTTTAGAGATGGGGATTTAAAAGGTGGTGCATGTAATTTTTATTCAGAAAACCCATGGCCGTATTTCCTTTGGGGCCATATTTCCTTAGGACATAGCTGACCAAGGTTAAAAATATGAAGAAGAGGAAGAAAGTCAAGATTCTGTGTCTTGTGCTGTCAGTCTGCTGTTAGGCTTTTGGCAGCAAGTGCCTGTCATTATTTGTTGTCAAACAAGTCATGTCTGTGACCCAGACTGTTTGAGTTAACCACTGAGGACTAATAGTGTTTCCTTTGTTCCAAGCACACCACTATGACATATCAGAATTAATCAAAAAAGTCTTATGCATAACATAAAACAAATTTTACATAATTGAATTATATTTCTTCAAGGGTTTCTTGGCATCACTGTAGCTTGCAAAGTTTCCTACCTGAAGGTAAAAGTTTGAATCTAATGCATTGTATTTAAAACAGACGTATCTTGCTTCAACAGTAAGCTACAAAGAGCCACAATTACCATACTATGATAATTCCCTGTGTTGAAGCAGCTGTACCAGAATTATATTATAATAAGAAATAATAAGAAAGAAAGGCTTATTGTATTGCTGAGGTGTTCCTTTTTTATTGTCTTGTATTTCCTTTTACTCTTAGATGTTTTTTGTAAAAGATTTTCTCTGTCTTTGTTTAGAGATTTTAAGGGTGATGTAGTCAAATCAGATTGATCAAGAAATACAAATCTGTATTTTTTGCAAGTTGCCACTGAACGTTCATTTTCGGTGACTGTTGGCTGCGCGGATAGCTTTGAAGGTTTCAGCTGAATAAGACTAATTTGGCTCGACTGTTTTGTCTGGTTTATAAATGAGTCAAGGGTAGTTCGCCAGCAGCACAACAGTTAAGAGAACACAAAAGAAGGTAACGTGCTCCCCGAATGTTATTTTACTTGACCGCTAGCGGCTTTAAAGCCACAAAAAAGGTTCTTAGTTTGGCCCTCAGTTTTTCAACTCGTGTTTAGACTTTTTTGTACTTATGTTCGGCCCTATTGTTTTTGCGAGTGTGAAGAATACTGTGGCCAAAACTGCATCACGCAGAGGCCATAGTAACCCCTTCAGTTCGCAGTCCTCCAAGCCCCCTCCCTCTCTCCCTCTTTCCCTCTCTATCCTTCTGTTGTTGGGGTTGACTGTAGCTCCCCGCGGGAGCGTGCTCTCTGGTCTCACGGACGCTCTCTCTCTCCAGTTCCAGGCTCAGAAAGCCATGGCAGCAGACCTTTGCGGAGGTTTTTGGCACACGCTGGAAGATCCTGTGGTTCTTTCCTTTCAGGAAAAGGCAGCCTCTGCAAGTCCTCTATGACTTTCCCAGTCACCTATAGGCAGATGGAAGAAGCTCAGCCCCCAGAAGGCAGGAAGCCATTTTGAAAGGTTTTGGGGAAATAACCATACTTCTCCCTGGAATTTTCTGAGACTGAACTTGTAACCCCCAATATTGCAAAGCTGTTGTGGTTTAACAGCTGTAGTAATGATTCCCTGTTTAGCAGACACAAAAGAGTGGGGCACAGAAGTAGTTGTTTTTTCTGTTTCCCCCATTCCAGCTGAAACCTATATATAAATGTGTAGCCTTTTTTATCAAAAAACCCTTAAGATTAAAAATGGAATCCAGGAAGATATTATTGAGTCTCTAGGTCTTTGTCCTGCTTAATATAAAAGCCATTATCTTTGGGCCTTATCATTAATCCCTCCTTTCTTTTATTATATTGATTTTGTCAAAGGGAGATGAGGGTTGAAACTTTTTTTTTGCGTGTCTTCTCCGTTTCCTGGGTAACCTTCATTTGTTCAGGCCTTGGCACAGCACCCCTGGGTTATATGTGTACCATGTGACACGGTGTTGGTGCCAAGCAGGCTCCTCAGGATGATCGGCCTTTTTGTCAGCGTTTATGGGATTGAGGCTGACAGGTCTGAAGTTGAGCTGTGACCTCTGGCAAGCTTAAGGGCGACAAGTATCTCAGCCAAGTATAGCACATTTTGAGCTGATTTTACTGTTGCAGTCTACTCCAGATTGGAACAAATGGTTCTATACCTGTTAACACAACATTTCTTATCAAACATATTCTAAAAAGTGAAAATGTATTTGAAATAATTGCGTTGATTTAATTTTCTGGTTTATTATTTCTTATTTTACTTTTTTTTCTTTTTGAGGGGCCTTTTTTAATCTGTCTGTCAAGTGCGTCTTTTTAAATCCTTAAAAAAGTGCTGAATCGCATGCATTCTTTTTGGAGGCAGCTGTTTAGAATTTTTCTTTTTACACTCCATGATAGTGTCCCAGATGATATATGGTTATATAATCAAGTGTTTTGCTTTCTTGTTCTGGCTGCATTTCTTTAAAAGCTGAAGTCACACTGGGGAGTTATTGTCAATGAAATTCTATATCAATTGGTATGATATTTTAATATTTAGCATAATCTTCACAGTCTGTAACTGCTGTTTTTTTCTTTTGAAAAGGTAGTTTTGTGTATAGAATTAAAAACTGTGAAAGATGATCACATATTTAAAAAAGCATTAAGTTGCCTGTATTTTTGACAATGGAACGTCACATTTGGACCAAGGTCCTGACATGTCACCCCCAGTACTCCTTACTATTGAAGCAGACATGCTTTATCAGTTCAGCTATGCGCAAGCTTTGTGCATTGCGTTGTTTCAGCCAATGTTTTTTGTGACATTTTAACAGGTCTGTGTTTTCACCAGTGGCATGCTCTGTATCATGTGTCTCACTTAACCGCAGATTTACTCAAAGTCAAAGTCAAACCTGTAACTGATTTTATTACACCTAAAACTGTGACTCCGAAAGAAAATACGTTTGATGTTTACTCACTGGTTTGTGCTGTGGGATTGGTTTGTTTTACACATCCAAAAATAAAGTCTTAAGTGCCTCTGTATACAGTTAGTATTGTGATAGAGCATGGTCAACCACATTTAACACTGAGAAACCAAAGAGACTGTAACGTTAGGTTATCATTGTTGGCGTGGTGGACTGTCCTGCGATTAGCTGCAATATTGAATCTAAACATGTGACTAATATTTAAAAGTAAAGAACCTTCCCCCTGTTATTAAAAGTCCATACTGGTCATGGTTTTGTAACTTCAAATTTAGGAGAACATTTTTGGCATTCCTTTACTAAGCTTTGCACTTGCTGCTCTGAATTACTGTGCTCTCAAATAAATGTCCTTTAGGAGCAACAAGGATAATTTTGATGTGTTCCATGCTCTTTTAAGACATTTTTCTCCAATATTCCTTTTACTTATTGACCAAAAGCAGCAAAAACTATTTATTCAGCTGCATCGGCTGTACAAATTTAAATTCCAAAAATGTTAGAAGCTAATTGTGTCCCAAATATACAGTGAACACACTCCAAAATCAAGAAGCAATAAGGATAGGCTGAGAAAGAGGGGAAAAACCATCATGTTATGTTAGGTGAGTTCATTCAGATATCCCAGGAAGTAATTTCTTTGTAAGTGAGCAGGTAAAAATGGAAGATTATGATTTCCTTAGTGCTTTTTGATACTAAGCAGGGGAACTGTTGTTTCAGCCTTTCTACACAAAGTCACCAGCTTCTTCAGTTGATTCAGTTCTTCAGACATTTACTACCTAGACTTAAAGAATACACATATATTTATATTTCTATATCAGTTTTAAAAAGCTAGAGAGGATTTCACAATTTTTACTAGTTGATATTGTGGTCTCATAATTCTTAGTACATTTAAAGTTATGGTGTATCATTAAATGTAGAAATGTTCTTGTAGTTTTGTCTTATTGGATTTGTAGTATAGATTTTATATATAGATTTTTAACGATACAAGTCCTTATTTAAATATATTTAAGTTTTTTTCTGGGAAAAAAACAGTACCCTTAAAGCTGTGCTCTCATAGTATTTCCATCCCGTTGAATTGCTAGTTGTGTGACCTTGCCTTCACCATGTTGAGAAAGTGCCCCGTTTACACTAAATAGGGTTTTTTTTCCAGCAGAGTTTTCACTTCCAGAAAGTCAGTTCATTGTTAACAAAAAGCTTTTAAGGTGCAACTTAAAAGTATAAACTGAAGCAAAATCTGTTTTGCTCTCAAGGGAGATTTAATAAACCCCAATCCTACCTCTGTAGATTATAGAGTTCATATTCCTGTATACCTAATGATATAATATGAAATTCCTCTGCTTGCCTGTCAGGGTCCCCAAATGGTTTAATATGATTAAATTCACTTTCCAAACATTTGCATTCTGGAGGGAAATTTTAAAAGATGTATAAATGTGAACTGTGTGTTTTATTTCAGAGGCTGTGGACACTTGCTTTCCCTGAACATGTCATAGAACATGACCTAAATTTGAATCCCCTTTCCCTGTTTAAACAAATAGGAAAGGAAGCACGCAAACAAATCTTTATTACAGTCCCTCTAGTTATGTGTACACATGGGGACTCGGTTCTCACTTGATCTCTTTATTGAGTATTTAGATATTACTTAAAAGGCTGCATGATTAAATATCTATATAACATGTTATATAATATCTTATGTAATATGTGCAATATCTATATAACATATCTATATCATATTGTCTATGACAATTTAATCCTTTCAGGAAGAGCAAGCAGAGGTTGCTTCCTAGGTGACAGGCACGTGTTTCCGTTTATAAACTGTTTCAGATTGCCCTCTAGGAAGGAAGTTCTAGGAAACCAACCTTATGATATTAAATTGTTCGTGGATCTTGACAAGTTAAGCATTTAATCTTATATTTATGGGTACATGTGAACCTTTTATCTTCAATATATGCACAAAATTCTACATTATATATATGATGTCAACTCTGTAGTCGATTTGACACTCATTCAGTGAAGCAGATAGACTAAATCATTTTTTAAAATATAAAGTCACTGCATTCAATCAACTTTTAGCATTGCATGAAAGCAAACAGTCCTGTGAAAAGTTAATTTTGTCTATATAATTGCTTCTCTGATATGTGTTTAAATGTGGCATTAGTGAAACAGAATCTAGATAATTAAAAAGGTCTAGTTTCCTGGGACAACCCTTCAGTTGAGTTGGTGGTTAAATGTCAAGGTTTAAGCTTTGTGTGAAACATGTTTTTGATTAATTTCCAAAGGTTTACTGGTCTTGTTGTGCTGTATCCTTAGTGTTTATTATGTCTGTGTTAACATAGTGGGTATAACTATGCATTAGTGTTCAGCATCTTCTTAATATTGCTGTGCACAGCAATATTAAGAAAAGGGTTATTATTCAGGTGTAATATACAGTAAGTGCCGTTTTAACTGCATTTTTATATTGATTTTTATGTTTTTTATTTATTTTTGCAAAGGCTTTATTTATATTAGATTTCTTTACATTGTGATTATGGGAGATCCTATTCCAGAACTGTAATTTATTATGGTTTTATTTTTTAAATAAACAATTTATTAGCACAAGCTGGCTGAAGTGTTTCCTTGGGAAAGTGGTTTTAACAGTCTGGGATGGTTGCTTGTTAAAATGTTTTTACTTTACATTTTCATTCGATTTTATGTTAAGTTGTTTCTTAAGGGACAGATAACCCAGAAATTGTCCTAACCTAGAAATAATAACATGGAGCTATCAGAAATGTCAAGAAATTGCTCTTGTGGGAAAAAGAAAGGAGTAAGTCCAAAAGCATGCACTGTGTCAGCATGGACAGCATTTCTTTTATCAGCAGATCTTTTTATTATTCCTTCTTGTTCTTCTTGTAAGCTGCTCTTGATTTGCGTTGCCTTATTAGTGTTTATTAGTTATTAGTTTATTGTATATGAGTTATGGGTTGTTTATGTGTTCCACATTAACAAATGGATGATGAAGTGTTTGCACACAAAAATAGTGAAACGTGTTATGTGCCTAGGACACAATCTGAGGGTTGGTTAATTTTTAAATAAAAACATTATATTAATACAAGAGTACCACTTTTAGTAATAGTAGGACTTGTATACAAGAATATTTTAGTATTTAGTACTTCCCATCCCTACGTGAGATTGCAGTGCTCAGTAATATTGACATTATCATTAAAGTTAACGTTCACATCATTCCCCATAACAAAAAAAAATATGTTCTTCCAAATTTCAAAGTCTGAATATTACCAATAACCTTTCTATTACCTACTTCATCAGCCTTTCCCCATTTATGCTTTCACTGTCTTTTTAAAAGCAAACAGGTTTGATAATGGGACACAACTCATGGATAGTCTGCTCCTGAAGTGCTGCAACACATCAGTGAAGAGAATAAAGCTACTTGTCATCACGGTGCAAGATGAGCAGAGAATACAGGGACTTCAGTTCCTCCTCCAGTCTGGATATAGCAGGACTGTCACCTGCTTGTCAAGTGTAGCCGCATCATGGCTGTGTGCATCAACGCAGCTTCTGAAACACTGCACTGATTGCCCTGTGGTTATACATCACCATGATGTCCACTGGCTTGGTGGACAGGGAGTGTGATCTTGACCTTTTGTGTCTTTGCTGACTTTTAGCCTCCCAGTCACACTTAAACTAAAATCATCCACTACAAATCTTCACATTCCAAATTACTTTGATTGCAAAAATAGAAAAGGGTCATGCTGATATTCTGACATACACATTTTATTATCGTTGTTTTTATTAACATTGTTTTTTTGTTGAAATTCTAATGCATTGCCTCAATGGACCATCCCATTCTGTGCTATATGATGTATTATTACAAATTGCACTAAGCACAGATAAGTGGTTTTTGCTTCTTTTCTCATTTGCTTCACAGAATAAGAATCTCCAAGTGTTGAATTATTTTGTTATGCATACAAATATTAGCAAAGAAGGACAGAAAGCAGTGCACTGTAGTTTAGATAAGTGTGTATAATAAACCTCAATCTGTTGTGGATTCTAATTCTCCTGGATCAGAAAACGGTTTCCTCATCATGTTGACAGCAAAATGTGCTATAGATCTACAGTACAAAGAATTTTGTAATTCAGACTCCTACAGTGCTAAAAGAAAGGGTTCCTATTTCTCCTTTAGTATGCACTAGGACTCCAGTACATTTCTCTTTTTTTAATAGTTTCCTCAATAATGCTAAATAATTCCATATGTAAAACAGTCTGCCCAGTCAATCATTTCCAGTGGTTATTTGCACAGGCTTACATAAATAAATCCAGTTGAAATCCTTCCCACTGACTTATTCAAAAGCAAATGAAAATCAAGTCAATTTCTTCCAGCACAGCTCATATCCTCCAACAGCCCAAAACTCCTAACCTTTAACCTGGAACTTACCAATATAATTCCATCCTACAATTTAGGCTACCTCCTGCCTTCAGTCTTAGTTTATCATAATGTTGCCAAACGTTTTGTAAATTTCAAGGATTAGTTCTACCTGGAAATGTGACGGAGGAAGTCCAATTAAACCCCAACAAAAGTGTGTCCTAATGAATTTTAGTCCTCTGCTATTGTTAGTGCTGTTTATGAACGCACACATTTTTATAAGAGCGCATCCTGCACATTGTGGAAGGACATTTGTTCACACTGAGAGGTTCGCAGAGCACAGCTGAGTTCTGTAACTTTGTAAATCACTGGTGCATCAGCAGCACTCCTTGCCTCATCTGCCTGTTCTGCTCTATTTGTTTCTCTCTCGTACTCTTGTCATGCCTGGCTCGCTTCAGAGACAGCCCGGATTAAAGAAGGGGCTGTTATCTCGGCACCATTGTAATGAATCAGCAGGCCGTCTTTCTCCTTACCTGGAAGCACTACAGAAAATGCATTCGCATCAAGTCGGTTGCCTGCCCATGGCATGAGACAGAGCAATCCCATCACACATTTTTAGCGACTCCCTAAACAGAACGCAGCAGGTTGAGTGATGAAGTGGGGGAGTGCTGCTGCAGATCAGACAGGTGATTGACCTATCAGATGAAATAACCGTGTGCCTGTTTGCCTTGAAATCAGAAAGGGCTGCCTTGGCTCGGGAGATAATGTGAAATTAATAGGTGCCTCTGGGACCAGGCGTCGTTTTGCATTGTGGGAACGGGATTTCCAATCACTGTGAAATGTCCTGTATTTCTACTCTCCATTTAACCATTTTTTATTTCTTCCAAGACGGCTATCAGCGTTTAAGAAAATGTTGGCCAGTTTGGTAAATTTTTATAGCACTTCAGGTGTTTGTTTTGTTGATCTTATTTTCTTATTCACGTGCAGAGTTATTTGTTTTTGTCTGAAACAATACTGGGAAAGGCAGTGTTAATATTGATTGAGGTAACTGGGTTATATTAAGCAATGCCAAAGTAGATTCAGCTGAGACAGTTGGTGTTGCTGAGCTAACACTTACTGTTCCACTTTTGGGGATCACTGATGAGTAAAATTACATGTTGGCTACTTTGTTTAATGATTTTTTGAATTCTTCATTATCAGACTAACCCACTAAAGCTTTGGAGTCTGGATTTAGAAAAATGTGATGTATATTAAATTCACTTTGGAGTTGAATGCAACCTGAAGTTTCCATTTGAGCCCCATTTAACTCATTCCTCCTTTGTACATAGTCCCTGAGGTAAATTTTGTCCTTTACAAAATAGTAACATAACAGTTTTAAATTTGTTTTGCCTTCTTTGAAGTGCTTCAGATGTTTCTTCCATCACTGGGAACAAACTTACAAGGTACCTTGGCTTTGACCCATTAAGTCTCTCATGATGATTACACGTTGCATTACTCCAGAGGGGATTGTTCTCTTATTTATGTAGGACCTTGAAATAGCAGGCAACAAACACTGCATAAATCCACCTGACACATCAGTCTACATCTGAGGACTGCTTAATGAGTGATGAGGAAGAGGGTAGCTGCTGCTATCTGCAAAGGGTTGTGCTTTTCACACAGGAACATTACTCATTGGCCTTAAGGTGTAAAAGATTTGACAAGACAAAGGGAGGTTCCACTGAGACGCTGTTAAAAAGAAAAATAATCCTGCTCTTGTGTTGGACAACTAGGTTACCTTTCAGATGTTCTTCCTAGCCTCTTAGAAAAGATGTCTCAGAACTAATTGTAAGTGTGTCAATATATTCAATTTAGTGTTTTCTAACATTCTGTGAGGTTCCATCACAATTCTAGTATGCGCTGAGTAAACGAATAAAATTGAAAAGGGCAAAAAGTAATAAAAAGTCATTGAGAACCTCAGAATAGACACAGAGAGCAAGAGTGAATAAAGACCGGGGATAATGTGTAAGATCGTAATAAGAAAGTGGAATAATGTCTCATAGAAGTACTTCCATTTTACACTTCTGAATAGCTAATTCACTATGATTGTATATGTGTTCAGCCTTTATATTGTGAAGCCAAACACTGACACTTTAAGTACTGTATATAAACATCTGCGGTATTTCAACTGATTTATTAATTTCCTGCGGGGTAGCCATTTTTCTGTTTTTCCTTTTTTTTAAATGCAAGTTATAAGTCTTCCCTTGAGAGCTCAGCTGCGTAGATTGCTCTGCTTATATCTCTCATTGGCCATCCCTCTTTTTCCTTGGCTTTATACAGTAGATGTTGCTTTAGTTTGGCATTTTGAAGCTCTACAACTCATTTCCCAGGACTAATTTGCCTTCATTTCCTTATCAAGAAACGCAGTGTTCAAAACCGTGTAACGCTCTTCCCAGGCCTCTGTCCTGTGTTCTGCATGAGCCGCTCAATACATCCGACATACTATATACAGAAACATTCAGAGCAACTGCTCTTATGGCTGTGGGCTAATCCAATATTTTCCTTCAGGCTTTTTGTATGATCCTGCAGATGCAAGTCAAATCTGAGAGAGACAAGAGTCATGCATGCTGTGGAAGGATTGCTGGAGGCTGTTCAGTTATCCTAATGTAAAGAAATTCTATTAGCATGCTGGGGCCACTGAAGAGAGCATTGGGCCCTCTGGACATCCAGCTGGGTAAACAGGACAGAGGCAAGGTAAAGATCACACAGTCGGCACAGCAGAAACAATCACTCCTTACATCTAGCCCTGAACTTGGAGCCAGCTGCTCTGTAGTGGGGCTGTCATATCAGTACTTTGGAACATTGCACCCAGAAGCCAATTCTGTTTTGCTTATTAACAATTGTTCTGCTTTCAACATGTTTTATATGCGAGCTTGCTTAGTAAAGATGAGCCATTCTGAGTAAACCTAAATTGTTTTTTGTTATTTCACCTGTGCTCAATGGACTCTTTACTAACTTTGTAAGACCAGATAGTGGAATTTATATCAGATTAAATCAGAAATAGCTTCATATTCCATGGGAATAGTCCTGTTCGACAGAGATGTGTTTGTGTAGCAAATGAAGACTGTTAAGCACACAGCACAGATGTCTGACAGAAATGTTACCATTGCATTACGAGAGGTATGACTAAAGCTGCATGTTTGACTAACAACCTCAGTAGGATCCTTTTGTAGGCTTTTCGGGTGGTGCTGTTGAAGTCCCAGGTGTAGGAAACATCTGTGAGCCTCATTAATGAGCCTCTAAGTCCGCATCTTGTGAAGAAAATGTCAGAAGATGGCCCAGAGGTAAAAGTCATTTTGGCCTTTTTGAACAGGACAATTTTCAGACTTTGTTCTAGTGAAAACATTGCTTTACTTTTCTCCACATGAATTCTAATCAGAACTCTCAAGTCAGTGTTTAAATGAGAAAGTATTATTTTATACATCAGCCCTAAACCTTACTGAACTAATATCATTTAAACCTTTAAATCTTATTTAAGTTGTATTCATAAATATGGAATTAATGGCTGCTTTTGGTATAAACATCTCTAATGTGCCCTGTAACTTTCTGGCACAAAATGTCTTTCAGCCACATGTAGTGTATAAGTCAGTAGGAAGAGGGAATTGTGTTTTTTAAAAGAAATTAAAATATTACTACTAAAAAGAGTAAAATACTTGTTTGTAACTGCTGTATGGAAGTTAGGGGCTTAATCAGATATTCGAAATCCCTGTTTCACATCACAAATTGTTTTCAAATTCTCTTAAAGTTAATGTTTCACTACCTGCATATTACTATGGTTTAAAAGGGACTCATATATTTTCCCTTTGCTCCCTTTTATTAAGATACGTCTTTTTTGTCTTAAAAGCAATTCCTACTCTTTTTTTACCCTTAGCTTCAAGGACATGAATGAATACTGTTTCTTCCACAGCATTGAGAAAAATATGCTTCCTTAGCATTTCAAGGCAAGAGAAAGTGACCCGAAGTTGTCTCCCTCCCAGACCTTTCGATTTGCCACTTCCTTTGTGTTCCTTTCCTTTTCAGATTTGTCACCTGGAGATGTTGCTGCCTTCAAAAGCACCGGTAGCAAAGTGACACAGGCCTATTGAAATGTCTCCCTCTTCATGTTTTTGTTCACGTTACAGTATCGCTACCGCAGCAATACTGTAAGTGCAGGTGGTTTCCATATCATCAAAACTATAATGCACCGCCAATTAAAAAGGTGAACAGTTACATATATTTGACCAGGTGATACCGAACCCAGTACCCAGTCAGTTCAGGAGATAACTGCGGTGACATTGAGTTGTTTTCATTTTTTACAGGCATTCACTCCTGGCTTAGGAAACAAAGCACTGTTTTACCATGACTCATAGCTGTCAACTCTAGAATTATGAGAGAAAACTGGCAAAATGCCATACAAACTCCTCATAAGGCTCAAACAATACAACTCTTAGATTAAGCGTGTTTCAGTAAAGCCTCCTGGATGAAGTCTGACAATTTCCTTATTTAAAGAGTAACGGTCCTATAAGCAGCAGTTTTTTTCTGCTGTAACAGAATGGTGAACATACAATGTCATAAACCCACTAGCAACTGACTGACGTAGGTACGCAGTGGTTGCTATCTCATGGATCAGGGTATACTGGCCTTTTTACCTGTGGTGACTGCATTCAGTTGCTGAGAGGCTTCACTCTTCAACCCCATCTTTAGTCATATTACTAATCTTTCAAAACTGTCAGAAATATACAGATTTTTTCAAGCTTACAGCAGTAAAAGTTCTATGCTGGAAGAAAAAACATGTTCTCCTGGAACCACTGTTACGTTTACACGTGAGGATTGTGTAATCTACACATAGTAACAGTGGTTTCAGCTGTAAGCGTTAAGCTGAGTTAGGCACTATTGAGTAAGCATGTTGGACCCTCTGGTCTTCAAGGAACTTAGGGCACAGCCCTGATTGACATATAAAACACTGCCTAAAAAAAACATAAGCAAGCTGCAAAATGTCTTTTCACCCCTCTCTTTTAATCACAACAAATGCGGCAGATATTACACAGAACACTGACAAACAGAGCGAACATGTTTTGCAGTGAGAAGGACAGCCAAGATACTGAATAACTTTTGGTTAACCCCCCCCCCCCCCTTAAAATATGTCAGGGAAACCATGGGAAACAACAACCACAGCAACAAAGAAATGTCAGGATACAAAACGCCCTTAGACAGTAATGCAGTCTTGCTCATACCGTCTCTCGCTGTTGGCTTATCTTTGCTGGTGGCTAGTGAGGCAGAAATTCGGAAAGCTGAAATTTACTCTCCAGGGCACAATACCTGATCGTGTTTAAAGAGAAGCTGGTTAAAGAAACATAATAAGAAAGCCCTGCCAAATAGACCAGACAGCTGTCAATATTTCAGTCCACTTATGAGAATGTAAGAAGAATTGCAAGACACAGTAAACATGGATTTCCTAACAGTGGAGGTGAAAAGTAAAAAGTGCTCATATTAAATGGAAAAAACACTAGCAAACAACAACCCTGATGAGAAGATGTACAGCACAGTGCATAGAGCTCCCTTTTATAAACCCAGCAGATTTAAACTGTTGCCAAGAGACTGTACTTCCCAGTTGTTACCTGGTCTTGCATCTTTTCACTGCTTTCTGCACTTTCCTTTGTCGCGCCTGAACCTTGTTAGCATGGTCTTGAACTGCTGAACTTCTTTTAACATCCCGTTGCCCTTTTTCCCCTTTAAGTCTCTCAACGGAGCCACATCCCGTGAATTTGATAGCTAGCCTGAGTTTAGAATCAGATGTCAGGAAACTACCTGACAAATCCCCTGAAGAACGAGACCTGCCAGCTTACTTTGGATATGCGGTAATCTACCATGTTAAGAATTTGAGGAGGGATGGTCCTCCTCAAATAACAGATGTAGAATATTTTTGAGTACACTGCTGGAGTGCACTTGCATGTACTGTATGTATAGGGCTTTTCATTTCAAAGTGTTTTAGATATGTGGCAGAGCAGTGAGAATTGTAATTCCCAGTTGAATTAAGGGGGAAATTTAGAGAGGCCACTCTGTGTGAGCAAAGGGTGGAATTTACCCAGGACACAGAGATGAGTTGAGAAGTAGGACATTATTCTTTTAAAAAACACTATAGTATCTTTTGTAATCAAGTAGCTGGGACGTCAATTTTAATGCCTCCAAAGGATGACACCTCCTACTGCGCTGTTTAGTCTGTTGCCACCCTGGGACTTTGGTTTGGATGTTCTGTTTCAGTGGAAAGAACACCACGTACTGGTCCACCAACACCACCTGCAGCAGTAGCCTGTTTTTTCCCAGTACAGAGGCCCAGGCTTGTAGGTTTTAATGTTGCTGCCAGGAAAAAATAAACAAATCAAAAGGGTGGGATCTAAGACCCTCACCTTAACGTTTGATCTGTCTAGTATCTTCGTAACAAATTGCTTTTGTAAAACAAAATATTGGCATACTTTTTATCGAATGAATGAAAATGATACCAATTTTATGTTTTCAAACTTGTAGATATAGCACAGGTGTTGCCTCTTAAAAATAAGGTTATAAGCTGAGCTAGATGATTTGGAAAGTTACAATTCCAAAATTGAGCAGCATAAATAAATCATATTTTCCCTGAAGCAACTTGCATTTGTAGTCAGAAATCTGAGTGAGAAACCCTGCTCAAGGATACAACAGTAGTGCCCCACCCACAGTTTAAACCCATAACCTTCCAGTGATGAGTGCCCAGCTGTGACACAGCTGCCTGTGATAGGATGTAAAGAATGTGATTGTCTCCAATATAAACATCAAACATTTAGATTAAATTCCATCTAGGACACCTGTGCTTTCTAGGTATCTATACTAAAAGGAACCAGCCAGTCCTTTCTGCTGTCTTGCTCAGCTCCAGAAATAATAGACACAACCCTTCACAAACCCTCATCACCCACTCAGCACCCTGTACTGGGCATCAAGAATGCAGCATAATCAGCCACTGGTCTGTTCAGCCATACCTTACCAATTCCAAGGAAGCGTTTTTTACAACTGAAGCAAATGCACTCAGGCATTAGGACATGACAGCTCTGAAGTACGCACTGCACACCCACAGAGTCAAAGCCATTTGATTTGAGATCCTTTACAATGATTAGGCTATGAGAACAGAGAAGCACACAGGGGACCTTGCTGTGGTCTTTTGGTCTTTGAGAAGTTTGTGCATTCAGCACTGGAGGAGTTAAACTGCTCTCACATCAGTGGATATAAGTCCCTTTCAATGATGGACATTTTGATAAGTATATGCGCTTTATATCTAAAGCCATCCCTTTGTTCACGAAGTATAAAAGAGAGACTTCAGGGAGGATAAACTTAGCTTAGATGAGAGGAAAGGCAAGCCTTTTATCTTGAGCAGGCAGAGTTTTTTTAGACAATGTCGTCCCAGTCAGAGCAACAAAGGAACCCTTATACACTTTACTTTGCTGGCAAGCTTGATACTGCAGCTCCGGTAATAGCGGCTGGGAGACGTCTTTGTGAGAGAGTGGAAATAAAGAACAATTCATGGGAGAAAGGAGCAAGAGACCAACTCCCTCTGCAAGCTGCGGCCACCCTTTCTGACAGGTAGCTTCTGGGTTAGCGGAGGAACAGGCAGCGACTGTCCATGCTGCTGCCCTTGTGTTGCTTTCTTCCACAATTTGGAGAAATGCTCTGCATTTTATTCTTGTGCCCTTTATCATTTTTAAAGCCATTTGATATGCTGTTTTCTCCATATGTGTTAATATCTATTACTTCCAAACCAGCTTCCATCATTTGATGATCTCTACATGCAACATCCATTACTGCAATTGACAATCTAAATTACATTCAAATACATTCTGTATGAGGGCAATGAATGATGAATGAATTGGCTCTGATGCTAAAAACCTTGCATTGTGCAAAACTGGCCATGTTAAGTGCATACCTGCATAAATAAGCATGCACATTTAGAAGGCCTTTAATAGTCAGCAGACAGGAGACTTTCAATTTAAAATACTATACTTCTTTACAGAAACTATTTCAAATGAGAATCTTAAAGTTCACAAAACAGAGGTTTTTGAAACTCACCAAGATATTGTAATTTTTATTTGAATTTTTTTATATCCACCTGATTCTTGGATTTGCCAGTTGTGTGTTTTTCAGGTCTCACCTGATGGTTATGAACCCTGTGACCTCAGACTCCTCCCACCCTCCACCTTCCATCCACTCTAGTTTTCACATGTCCCAGGCAATGCGGCCCTGGAGTGGTGGTTAGGCACTGATTGGAAGAGATGAGCGTCTGTCATCGGGAGGCCGCAGGGGTCATTGTGTCACTGAGAGAGCCCTGGCCCGCTAGGAGAACTCTGCTCTCTGTAGCGTTGGCGCTGGGAGAATCCCAGTCACAGCCAGTTAGTAACTTGGCTCAAGGTTGAACGCGTGATTATAGAGGCTAACCTGTGATTGGGAGGCCCACGACGTAGAATATCGTTAGTATTGCAGACTAATGCCCAGTCAACATCTAATGAATCCACAGCAACTGTACTGCATGTGTTCTTTGGTAGGTCAGGGTCTGTACAGGACACTGATAGACACTGATACACTGAGAGTATCCACTGACTTGATATATGAGATATGTCTTAATGCATTTGAAGGTATGTTTAAATAGTTCAATATATTTGTGAATTATTTAATATATTTTTAAATCATTTGAAGATATATTTAAATGATTCGTGTTAAGTGAAATAACTGAAAATGATTAATGAATTAGAGATGTCTTCAGATGAAGATATTTATACCACATTATTTGAAGATACAGGTATGTGCAACTCATTTGAAGATAATGGATTTAGAAATATCTCTCCATCCTTTTAAGTTGTCTTTAAATATATCTCTAAATGATTAATTAGTTTTCCATACAGCTGGGATTTGATCCCAGCATCTTCTGGTTAGGGTCCAAAACATTAACCACTATTCCGCACTGCCACCATGCTCAACAAGAGCACTTATATATAACTGGCTAAATCTCTGTAAGTATACTACTATTAAAGTTGTCCTTCAAAATAGATTTCACCACAAGCGCAATTACTGCTGGTTCAGTAATCAAAATGTGTGACAGACGAAAACACGTTACCCAATCTATTTAAAGGTTTAAGGCACAGGACAGACCAAAGTCTTGTAGTTATAAATGTCTTATTCCTGTATGATAGGGTAACTGCATTAGCTCATAGTTTTCCATATTTACCCTTATCTGAAAACAATGGTGGTACAGTATGTGTTGTTTAGTCCAATAAATATTAGTAATGCAGCAACAAGAGTTTCCAGAATCAACCAAAAAAATGATTATCTTTGGACACAGACATGCAAAATTTCATAGTTACAAATGTTGTACAAATCTGTAACAGCATGCCAATAACACAAACTCCAAGTGATTATATGGAACCAATAAAGTGTGATATGCAAGTGTCAGCTTTAAAGATATTTTAACAAATAAATGCAATCTCAACATAGGAGTAGATATTTCCATTTTCCATCTGCTAGCCGTTTGGGGGATACCAAATAAATAACAGATGTAGAGTGTGGAGCTCAGTGCTACCCAGAGGCAGAAATCCTGTTACTTCAACTAGAGACAAGTGTGACCACCAACTGAATCATCAGTGGGCCCCAGAAGCACTGCCGCTGCAAAGCTTGCTGTTTGCCTACAGTCAATGTGGAACAGATCCCATGATCCCAATGTGTAACAATCACCCATTCCAGATTTCCAATTTGTTTGTTCCATTTGTTTTTATAGCACGGTATACATAGGGTGTTGCATTCTGCCCATTCATGTTGGGTTGCACTGCAAACAATGTGAAAAACTAAACTCAACACATTTGATGCAGTTGAGGAGACACATGACGTGTTCACATATTCATTGGCAATTACATCATCTTCACTAGTTTGTGCTGGAAGGGTTTGCACAGTCTACTGCAGTGTGCAGTATTATATTCCTTGTCCTCATACATACTGTACAGTATAAAGTGCACTAACAACCTAAAAACAAAGCTCAACAGCTCAGTAATACTCTATGATCAGTTGAAGGCTGATATTTTTTAATACTGGTTCAACATTGGGGAACTATATTAGTAAAAGGTAACACAAGTCAACAAAAAAGAGGCAAATACATTAAGACAAATATGTTATTTTATATATCGGTCTTACATATGAAATTTGTTTGTAAGGTACAATATAATATGCCATAAGAAGGAATCCAAATGTCAAGATTTCTTTTGGGTTGTCTAACTGGCTTCCTAGTAAGAGATTGACACAAGGTTATAAGGATCCCATCCAGATGTTTCTTCAAAGATAGGATTTACTCAGCCTCAACAACATGGAAAGCTAATTCTGGATACCCATAACCCCTTCTGTAGTAGACAAAATGTTTCCTATCCTCAACAATGGTTTTTAATTTCCATTTGTGACATTGTCAATTAGATTCGCCTTGTTAGCACCTTTCAGTATAATGTATATTCCTATCATGTCTATTCTTAATCTTTGGTATTCATGACTGGAGAGATTAATCTTTTTAAAACTGTCTATGCCATACTGTACATTTCTGAGTCTTTATTCTTTCAGGATAAAGGACTTACTAATACTGGGTGGAGGGACTATTCTTTTGAACTTTCCCCTGGGCAGCAAAATCATTTCTGTACCATGGTGGCCCAAAATGCGTACTATATCCTAAATTAGGTTTGATAAGTTTGATATGCATTGTATAATTTTAAGAGGTGTCCTGGGGCAAAACACAAAATTGAATTTAAAAAGAAATGCAAGCATGATTAAAATAAACTAAAACGTATGCAAAAAGCCAATTTAAAAAACTCGAAACAAAAGAAAACAGCCAAGAAGCTGTGCATGTGCACAGGATTGTAAATTTACAAATGCTGCACTCAAGATCCAATGGGTAAAAATATTGGAAAGGGGAATAATAAGACCCCTACCCAGAAATGTATAGTTCCTAAGTAATTCTTTCTAACGTTAACTTTCTAAAGGCAGCTTCTTGTTTGTGTAGTACAGCACACCAGGTATCTCTGCTGCTGTGTGTCTACATTGTAGTTTACTGCATGATTACCATAATGAGGAAAGCAGGACTGGGTAACCATGCCAAACTTTTTAATCATAGTTTTCATTGCACCAGTGTACTGTAAGTGTAGCAGAATTAGTAGTGCTACTAGTTGCTATTACAAATTATATGGATAACAGTTAAACAATGCATTTTAATGGTTTTCAAATTAAACAATCATTAATATTACCTAAATTGAATATAGGTACCAAGTCCTGGCAGAAGGGTTATATTTTCATACATTGCATGCCTGTCTGTGAACTTTTAAAAAACAATTAAATACAGACAGGCTACCACAGAAAACAATTCCTGTAGTCTATTATTCAGTATTACACCTGTTTTTTTTTAATTAATCTGAATAGAATTTGAGTATTGCATTCAGTATAACCTTGTGCATGGCCTTGTGAAAATATACATTCTGTAAAATTACTAAAATTAAGTATATTGTTACCACCAACTCTTTCACAGAAATATGGAGCTTTTTCCATAACCTATCTGAAATTCCCACAAAGGCCATTCAATTCATATTTATATTTGATTTTGTATATATAACATTTTCTATTTGGATAGGGTTGTGTCTGGTCTGGGCAGCCAGATCTGCCTGTGTCATCCAGACTGTCACGATTGTAGTCCCTCCTCCATAAGGGCGCTCCGGCTCTTCCTTGTTTGCCCTATTCCCCGCACCTGCCCCTTGTTCCAGTCTCCTTCCTGTTTCCCTTTAAAAGCCAGACGCAGTCGCCAATCGTGGCTCTGCATCTGATTTCCACATCGTGTGGGCCCGGGACCTGGTTGCGCCTGGCTCCGTTATGCTTTTAGCTTCCTGCTCCTGTTCCAGTTCCCCCCGCCTGTCCCGACCTGTTTTTAAGCCCTTGTTTTGGATGGATTACCCGGCCATGGACTTTTGCTTGTGATTTTTGGAATTCACCTATGGACTGATTACCTGTGGATTGTTTGCCTCGGCCACACCTCCCTGGACACCTGCACCCCTTGGACACGCCCCCTGTCTCCATACCCTCTCCTGCATGACTTTTCCCCCCGTGTTTCCTCACAAATCTGGATCGTGTCGTCTGCATAGGGCCCGGAAAGAACTGTTCGTGACACAGACTCTGTGGTCACTGAGTTTTGTGTGAAGAAAATACGTTTGAAAAATCCAATTAATATTACAAGTAAATGAATAATCAGACAAGCCAGTACCATCAGCATGATGTCTCATTATGATGTTCTTCGCTTATTCACCACTGCCTTCAAGAAAGCCACGCACATTCTTTGTACTTCTTAGAGACGCTTTCAGTCAGAGAATGTGGCGATCCTACAGCTGAACTGTTTCCCCAAAGGCAAAGGTAGTTATGAGACCTCCTCATAGAGAACACTTTGCTGTGTGGTCTTCACAGATAAAGGAGGCAAAGCCCCAGCCTCCTGTTTTCTTCCACATGTTGCTGATTTAGCCTGTTTTTAAGCATGTATCTTTTTCGAGTTACTTACGGTTCCTCCCACACTTCAGTATGGTTTTGTTCAGCTCTCATGTTGTAAAAACCGAGCACACTTCAAACTTAATTCTAATCCGGAGGGGTCTTATCTCATTCAGACTGTTTTCTGTAACCAGCTGGCTATTAAAGAAGATCTCTGTGCCAGGGTCTGACACTTCTGGGCTGGGGGACCTGGAAGTGTGCTGAGTGTGTGTGAATCTAACGAAAGGATAAGGACAGGCTTGTTTCTCAGGCATCTTCCTCTTTCTGCTCATTTCATTTTATTACTTGTTGACTGTCCCATCATAAGCGTTCTTTTCGATTCCCTGTAATGATTTCTACTTACACTATGGTTTATCCTCATGCTGCTTTGAACAAAGTTTACCAGATCAGAGTGCAGCAAGGGCGTAACTTTTTATAAAACGTTTGAAAAAAATACAGTATATCATGGCTTTATATATATACCTGCACATATTAATGTACCAGTTAGTGTATCAGTCTCAACATCTTTAAAGTCATTGCTATATTTTTGGTTCTTCTGATTAATAACAGGTTTATTGGTTTTAAAATTGTTGGAAAGTGTTCTAAGTGAGGGATTGATTTTTCTGATGCACATTTTTCAGTGCATCAGGCTGTGTGATTTTGCAGTTAAGGGAGCCAAGATGTCATTCAAAGAGTTACGCTTTCTGACTGTATTGTGTGCTGCTGCGCTCTTACACAGAAACTTGAAGAGTTTAAAAAATGACATGCTGCATATACCATATCTGCTTATATACCTATTTAGAGATGAATAACGATGTCTAAATTAGCATTAAAATAGGACTCAACTATTTTGTAATTTGGACAATCCCTATTGTTCTTCCCATTGTTCTCAAACAGATGTCCTTTTCTCTAATCCAGTAACGGGTGGTCATTTGTGTGCAAATTAGTTGTACAGATCAAGGCAGAGGCTTTTTCAGTCACACAACTTGACAAAATCCAATATTCTCAATGCAAGCCATTGTGTAGAGAGGATGTATTCGTAAAATATTTACTGCTACTGTGTTAGCCATTCATTTTACCCTCAAACATGCTTTAGAGCTGTGTAGTCCTGACACGTTTACATAATGTAGTGGGTTAAACTTCAATTCAAAATATTATTTCTGCCATGCAATGTTTTTTGTAGTGCCCTCAGACCTATTCCTAATTTTGCTTTATTAGCTGAAAGAATAATAACATTTGTTGGAAGTGACTGTGATTTTTATATCTTAATTAGCGATGCTCTGTTGACCCTGTTACACTAGAAATATTATATCAGGGAAAATTTGAATTACTGTAATTAAAATGCCTGTGCTGGATTTATAATACTTACAGTATGCCTGCTACATAATGAATCACATTTAAAAAGCAATTCAGATGTTTTGCAAGGTTTAGAGTTATATTTATACAATCCCTATTCCTTCTCACAAAAAGCCAAGCAATGAAATGAAAGGTAGTTTAAATACTGCACATAAACTCCAAGTAACTTGACAATGTTGTTAATATTTTTAACTTCCAAAAAGTCTTACATACTTAATGTAATATTTTTCAAATACTAATTTTTCACCTGTTTCATTCCTTTTTTTTAGATATGTACATGTTTAAGCTCTGAAAATAATCATGCAATAGTATGTTTTATTACTTGAGGGAAAACATTGTGAATAAAGTCCACTTACTACCATACACATACAATCCTTTAGGGACAAGCTCTAATGAAACTGTCCTCAAACTACTGATGACATTTAACTTTAAAGCATTCCTTATCTTTGTGCAGCATGTGTCTGTATTGTGCATCTCATTGCTTCACTGTCTCTTAGCAGCTGGACTATTAAAACTAACTTCTTCCTGAACACTATGTTATTGATTGTCTTATTGATTTTTTAAACCTTAGTGTAAGTGAGTATGGCAAGGAACAAATCCAATTAAAACTGGACAAAAAAAATAATCCTAATCAGATCAAGTCTAGGAATTTTCCAATTCATTTTAAAATCAATAAGTGAAGCATCCACAGTCAGTACGAGAATTGGGTTGATAAGAACAGAGCGACAACATTTCTCTTAAGGGGGGCTTCACCCACACACCTAGGAGATTTGAGAAGGAAAGCAATGAATTGTCTAAAAATTATCCCAATGTATGACACCTATGGAGGAGCATGTAATGCAGTATTTGAAAAAACAAAAAAATTACATTAAATCAATTACTTTTTTGTGAGTTTTCTTTGACAACGTTAATTCTGAGAATGTGAATACGAGCAAATATCAGAAAGCAAATACTACCCCTATCCAGAGAAAAGAAAGATTCAGATCAGGAAGTGCTGGTTTTATTTTCACTGAATTGCACTGTTAAAGGCTTATAATGTAAGCAGTGACCATTTAGACAACTTTGTTTAATGAGTAGTTTAAAAGAAGAAGACAAGAAGAGTGACAAATCCCTACACAAATGTTCAAGGCTTTTTTTATAGCTGGCATAACTTTTTTTAATGACAGTGTAGGTAGCTTTCTGAGAATTTCCTAAATACATCCCAAAGCACAGTCCATAGTGCAGTTGGGGTAACAGTGAAGGTATTATTTGATGGGCTTTTTTAAATGCCACGAATAATGAATTCCCATGTCATGTGGTCTGTCTGGCTTTTTCATATTTACCATGGAAACATTCTATACAATCACAGGTTTTGTTAACGTGAAAAAGCCAGCTGCCTGTCTTGAAGTAATCTGAGGAGGTGGTAGTCTGGAATGCTGGGCACAAAAAAGGTCTTTTCTGTTACCATTTTAGATAATAGGTTGCGCAGAATTATCCCCTTGTCTTCAACATACTAAACAACCGACAAAGCCGCATTCTTTTGAAATCTTAACATTCAGTCCTGTTCTCTTGTAAATTTGTAAACATTCAAATGTCACGAACGTGACTGTTTATTGTCGGTGAAAAGCAGATGTGAAAATTTCCTTCAAAGAACAAATTCACAGGAAAGTTCCTTTTCTTTTCTCTTTTAACATTAATAGAATGTCCACAGCAATAGTATAATACACTGATCAAATTGTTTCTGCTAAAACAGACATTATCTTAGGCAAATCTGGTGAGTAACCCATGTTGTACTCATTTTCACATAAGGCATCAGATTCAGATTGTTCTATTGTGTTATCTTATATAATTTAATTATTCCTGGTTTCATACAGCCTGCAGTTTTCTGTGAGTTTAGCAGGTTGCTGATGTAGTCTAGGTTATTTGTAATTCTGACTTTTCCCAACTAAAATTGCTTCTGAAAAGGTTCCATAAAGCTGTATGTGAGAAAGAGAGATAAGACTGCATATCTGTGGCTGCAATGAACACAGCTTGAACCAACTGGCTTCAGTGTGTTGTTTGCCAGACATGTGCTTCCCCATCAGTCTCTATCCCAGTCAGCTCGCAGAGGTTTTTTTTTTGTTATAACCAGATATCCTTCTGACTTACATCCTAGTGAATGACAATAATGCTAGTAATTCGTATTTGAAGACTTCTGTATTATCCATTAAACCAGTACAGTACCAGTTTCTGGGGTAGATTAGAAAGACTATTCCTAATAGAGCAGAGTAATGAGATGGAGTGCCAAATACCCGTATTTAAGAGGACAGTGGTCTCTCTTAAACTTTGATATGGACAGCAAAAAATAGCAGATCTACTTTAAACGTTTCTGAAAGGTGGAAGAAAAATAACACACTTAGATGAAACCCACACAAATGGAGAAACAGCATGCAAACTCCACACAAACAGGTGCATTTACCCAAAGCCAAACCACTAACCCATGAGCTTTGATACAGCAGTGCTGACCACCACACAGCTCTTCTGCTGCTAATATACTCCTTTAAAATAACTCCTGCTATTATATTATTTTTGCATGCATGATGTTTTGATTTGATTTAGGTATTTCTGGTATTTCTCTGAATAAAATCCGTTTGTGCTTAGTTGTCCAATAAAAACAAAACAAAAAAATGAAACAAGAAATATATTCTGAATTATCCTCGAAAACAAAGAGTCACTGGTATCTGGAACAAACTACACAGCTATGCTGCTTACGCTGAAAAGCAAATTAGCTTTAGACTGTGTTCTAAATCTTATTTGCTAAGCAGACACAGAAAAAGGGTGCTCTCTTTTTCATGTTTAGCCTTGAGGAATGTATTTCAGTTCAGAAGATACATATTGTTGTGCCAGAACCCAGGTATTTCCTTTCCTGTTGGCTGGATGCTTAATTTATGAAGAGGAAATTTTGCTTTTCAGTAGTCTGCTATATTTCACCGAGAGGCATGAGGAACAACAAATGTGTTTCCAAGCAGGATGATGAACATTTGGTGAATTGCAGAATGAAGGTGTGATTGTATTCTCCCTGAGTATTACAGATTTTATCATCCCAGCAACAAACCTCTGCTCTGACATGCACTTCGAAATCCGCACAATGTTTGATTGTCACTGGGGAATGTCCTTCTGCCGTTGGTAGCAAACATTTTTTATCTGAAATACTTTCTTCTAAGTTTGTCATTCCCCTAATTCTGTCCCATAGGTCTGTGTAGTGTTTTAATAGTTCTTGAGTTTAGTGTAAGAACAATATACTCTAAAAATAGTACAGATGCATTGAGGCTGTTAATTCCGTTGGCCCTGGTGTGAGTGTGTGTCTTTGTGTCTATATGTGCCATGCGATGGACTGGCATCCAGGGCTATCTTGCCTTGCGCCCTGTGCTTGCCAGGTTAGGCTCCGTCTCCCCTGTGATCCCGTATTAGATAAACGCATTAGAAAATAGATGGCTGGATGGACTACTATGAAGTCTTTTGTTATTTCTCACTGTGACCCAGAATCTATAAAATGACCTGTATGTTTTGATCCGGGCATTCACAACCCTTTTGTTTAAAGAGGTACTGTACTGTGTATTCCTTTCATTTCGGTAACGATCAGCATAGCTCTAATGAGAGCTCAGTTGTGAAAGCTTTAATTTACAGATCAGTATGCAGAGTAGTTACTTAGAGTTATTAAGTGAAATAATTGGGCCAATTAAGTGATTTAAAGGAGGTTTGGAATGAACCCACAGAGTGCTTTGGCACTTATACATCAGAACTGCAATCTCTTGGCAACAATTCTGAAATTAGTCTGCATCGGGTTTAAAGAAAAAGTTGTTGTACCATGTTATTAGAGGAATAGATGCTGTACTCTTTGAGGAGGGACATATCAAATAGAATTATTTAAGAAAAAATAAGAAAACATCCCACAATGACAAGCCAAATGATTGTTTCCTTGTACCTATAGAAGGATTAAATTTAACATCTAAATAAATAACATTCGCCACATATTACAGTACTTGTATACATTGCAGATAAGTACATAGACGCAGCTACTCACCTGAACTAAGTACATAGATGTTGTCTATCCTGATGAGAGCTCAAAGTCGGAAACAAATACAACTGGGGAAGGTGTATACAGTATGTTACGGAATAAACCAATTTAGATTATTGGCAAATTAAATATGTTGGTTTACCTAGTTACTTCTTCTGATAATTGTGAAGGTGTGGAAGCCACACAAACAGAGAAACTGTAGTTGTAATGATCAATAAATATCCTAATAATAATTCAGATCCTGGCTGAATAACACCTTCACTTCCAGCAACAGTTCTTAAACAGCAAACTGCAGACAAAATAAAGTGAATAGTCACAGTGAGTAATGCAATAATGTTATTACATCAATGTAATAATGTTATTGTAGTTATCATTTGGATAGGGCTGCTTTACCATTTTCTCAGTTGTGGTTACTTGCTATTTAGAAAGGAGAGCAATCAATGCATTAACACATTACTTTTTCTGTTTTGTATAATTAAGTTTGTGATTTGAAATTAATCCCTGATTATATGTGTTTAACCTAAATACCTGTATATACTGTACAGTACATCAACCAATAATTAGTTTGTTTCTGATTCACTTGCCATGGGGGATTTCTGGTGAAGACAGGTTTTATGTTGAGAAGGCAGTGGATTTTGTTAAAATTGAAATATTCAAAACATATTAAAACTAAAATATTAAAAATGCATTCGTGTTTTAATTTGTAGTTTTTTAAATGTGACTGCTTCAGACCTTGACTTCTCCTTGCTTCAAAAAGAAATGTTCATTGCTCACTGTGCTCATGTCATTGTGTAATTTGTTCATGCATTTGAAATGAATCTGTAACTTGATACCGTAAAATAAATTACTTTATGTTCTTGTTATTTTAAACTTGTGTGATTTACACTCCTTAAGTACAAGTAGTAAGTCTTCTATTCTTCATGTTTTCTTGAGAATTGAGCTTCCGTGATGTTGGTTTTGTGGGCCTTGCAACAAATCATAGATCAGTCTATAATAAGTTCTTCATTTTTCATATATTTAGTAAAATTGTCACCTTCCCAAATAGTAAATACGATATTTGTAGATTTGAAACCAATGAAAATTATATTTTTTGCTTGTGAATGGATGGAGCTGTGTGAAATACTCAGAGTAGCAAGCAGCAAGTGGAAAACTCCTTGCTGTCTGCTCCACTTCAAGGTAAACCACAAACACACAGGAAAAAGAAACACAGACTGGCATACTACAGGCCTGTCTGTCACAGGGGTTTTGTATAGTTTGAGTGGAAGCAGGTGTGACTTTTAGCTGATGTCGAAGATTTCTGGGTCACTTCAGCAAATCTTGAGTTTGTCTCACTGCTTTTCACATTTCTGAGAGCTTAATGCATTGTGATCCACCTTCAGCAGGAGTTATTCTTTATGCAGATTACAATATATTTTGGATTGAAAAGTTTTTTTTTCTCATTCAATAATTCATTTCAGCAAGACGGAATGATATTGCTTAGGCTATGCATCACAAATCTAATTTAATTCTTAGTTAACCAAACACCTGATAAAAAACACTATGGTATAAAATAATAACTAAATAGAATGTAATATTTTAATTAGCTCTGTGGTTTCAAATCATGTCAGCAAATTAAACCATTAATTAGGAAAACATAAATTATTTGTCTTGAATTACTATAGGAAATATTTGTATTAATAATATTTTAAAAATACAGCACAAATGCCTTAATTTGAATACACTTTAAGTTTTTTATTCAGGCTTCACAGATGTTTTTTGAAAAGCAAATTGAAAACCTACAGTATCTGCCAAATGGACCTCAGACACAGCTGTGTGGAAAAGCGGTTAGAGCCTTGTGCTTGTAACTGGAGGACTGTGGGTTTAAACTCTGGGTGGGAGACTGCTGTTGTAGGCAAATCAGGCAAATTAATGAATTAGACTGGAAACAGGGAAGTCAAACCGTCATCATCAGGCAGGTGATATACGGTATCAGCCACATACATAAAATTCATCATGTATGTTGATTTTTCCTCTCTTAGATAAAGATGTTTAAAGAGTCAAGGAAAGAGCAAAGATTCAAAGCATATCTCTGTCTAAAAACAGCCTGTAATAAATACTTGAAAGCTTTAATGAGTTAAAGATGTGCCTCTGTTTGGTGAATTTGAACTTTTTTATAGACAAACCCACAAGGGTCTTTTTTTTTATTCCCTGCTAAGTCAAGGCAACAATTTGTAAAACCACATTGACGTTATCTCTGGGGCCCGCCTAGGGCATTCTTTGAGAAACCGTACGCTTTCCATATTTGCGAAAGGTCCAATTCCAACTCCTCTATTAAAATGTATTAAACACCCCTAAAAGGCCATAAAGAAAAATTTGTCAATGGAGATTCTGAAGAAACAAACTGAATCGTGTAACCCCCTCCTGCCGAAAAAAAAGGGAAGAAAACATGTCTGGGTTTCAGTTTTGCCCTTGAGATGCTTGGGGTGTGTCCACATTAAATCCAATCCTAATTGAGGCCACTGCAGAAGCCATATGTGCTGATCACATGCTTAATTAACGATGAGCAGTTAGAAAGCTGCGTCTGAACGCAAAGCTCGCTCATTTGTTAAAACAACACCAGGTGAGCAAAATAGGATTATGTTTGTCTCATCATGTTGGCGAGTGAAATGCAGTGAAGATTCTGCCTGTGCTTTATGGTTTGTTCTAGGTCCTGCAAACCCCAGGTTTGTTTTGAATTCCCTCCCATGAGGTTTGTCCATGCCCATGCTTTTACAAGGAACAGATTCCAGATTCCAGTTTTCATTCATTCTGTGATTGATTTCAAATGTCCCTGTCACTGAATGTGTTGACATAAGCTAATGTAATGGTTTTCTAACAGCAGAGTTTACAAAGCAGCTGAAGACAATTTACAGAGATGTGATAGACTTTAATTTGCACTCGATTTTTGGGGGGATCAACAGGTTGTATTGTTTTAGGAACTGTCCATTGCAGTACACAAACACAGTATAATTTCAATATATTGTGTGAGGTGTTTTTTTTTTCCTTTGGAGGTACTATAATGGTTCATTCTATGTTATTTCCTCTGACTGAAATCTGCCAGTTTCATGAATGTTTAAATATTGAATTCCCAGAGGGTCTCCATTTTATTTTGGCTCTGTTGCAGCTCTCATTATGGTCAAAAGGAATGTATTACTCCACATATTTCATGCAGACGTCCAACACTGTAACAGAAGTTACAGTATATCAAATGAACTCTATCTTGAACTAATGATACAATGAATATGCAAAATTTGTTAAAATGGAAAAGGAATATGTGAATTGTCACACATGTGTTACAAAGGAAAACAAGTAGGTTTTTGTGAGTTTTCTGCATATGCTGTGGTTATGGCGATTTGATGCAGATGGGTAAGTAATTAAGATGTTCGGAGTTAGAAGCTTGGGCCAAATCTTTTCTACAAATGGGACCAGAGCCTAACTATCCTCAGATGGCCCGACCTGTATTAATTGACTCAGCTGGTATTGAAAAGAGCACTAAGAGTGGATGTATGACAAATGATAGTTCAAAAGTAGTCCTCTATCAGACAAACACTGCAACAGCTGTGCTCTCTTGTCAGTCCTGATCATTAAATGTGGTAATAAGACTAAACCAGTCTAATTTGGGGCTTGAATCAGGCTTCTGTATTGTTATTTGCTGAAAAGACCATTGTTTACAAATGTAACTGTCAGATCATGATATTCTCATGATGATGGCATGGCTGCTTGTGATGCTGCCTCAAACTCTTGGGTTCTAGGCTTGACTCCAGACTAGTTGCTTTCTGTATGGAGTTTGCATGTAACTGATGTCTTTAAATTGTCTCTGTCAAAAATGGTTATGTCATAGAGATCAGGTATAATATGTATTAAGGTAAATATTTACTGTAGAATATGTATGATATTCTGGCATGTTGAATATCAATATACTGTATAGTCTTACTGTGTCTGTTGGAACAAAATTAACTTGTATAGCAATTATAATGTTACCTTTTTAGGGTATCAACATTTATTCTCAGTGATAGCTAAAGGGAGAAATCGGCCCCTCAGCTGACCTGATTAGGCAGTTTGTGGCAGATACACAAGTCTGTTTTAATAGTGTTCAGTCAGCGGTGCAATGTTGTGTTGACAAGTAATGCCATTTAAAGCACATTAGTCTGACATATATTGCAGCACGACAGAAAGACTGATTGCTTGAAATAACTTAGGTCCTTTTTAAGAGTGAGCAAGATTAAAACACAATATGAATGTACAATAACAAAGACTACATTATTTAATGGTAAATTCATTGTGGGATATTTTAATAGCAAATTACAAAGCTGACAGGTGTGTTTTCAATCTCTATATTAGTACTGTATGTACACTATAGTGCAAAGGTCTTAGATATTTTGCATTGTTCTACAGTTTTCTCTGAATATATTTTCTTCTTTATAAAAAAACACAATTCTATGGTGACTGTCTACTGGAATTGTCCATATTGTCTTTTAAAATAAAAATTAATCCGTGTGTTGTAATGCAAAAGTACTCCTTTAGCTAATAGTGGAAGGGCTTTTGGCATTAAACATCTGACAGAGTCAATTCAATTATTAAATCTGATGGGTTGGCTATTACAAAACTTCATGTTATATAATTAATATTGAGCTGTTGTAACCAAATTTTTGATGGTTCTGATGAATGTGACATAAAGATTGGTAAATGACAAGCATGGTTTCTTTTTGCTCTATCTAAAGAAAGTTGTGTTAATAAAAAGTTGTTATAATAGTAGAAAACTCGAGTGGAGACTTTTGGCAAAGGGCTAATGTTTTCTATATGCAGTATATTGTAACTACTGATTGTGCCTAAACCGACTTTTTAACAGGTCTATTTTAAACCAAAACAGTCCAAAATTAACTATATTAATCACCTGTAGCCCTAGTAATTATTTTACAAATTTATTTTTCCATTTCAGGGAGAGAAAAGTAATCTGAATATGACAGAGAAAAATGCATAGGTACGAAACAGAATAATCAGAATTAGAAAAAGCAGTAAAACCCCAAGAAACAAATCCCCTACCTTTCAAAACCCAGATGCACAGTGAAAGAGGGAAAAATCTGGCATATGACATGTATCACTCATTAGACGGTACTAAGGAGGATTCCTAATAAAACCATCAGATAATCACCAGGCAACAATACCAAATATGAGTCTTATGATTTATCGGATTAACTCCACGTTAATCCCGCAGCACAGTTTAAGTTGCTCAAATCCTTAATGTTTGCTCTCTGGACCCATTGACTTATTATTATGATTTTTTTTTCACTGCGTTGTTCTTTAAATACTGATGACGAACAGTTAAACTGTTTCCATATGAGAGCTGGAGATGTAGCCTTTGGCAAGTTTCGAAAGGTCCAGCTGCAGCAGCTACCTGTGTGTTCCTCTCCTTGTGTATACGCAGTGACATCTGAACCATGCCCAATTGTGCCGATGAAACTCTTATGTCTTTGTTTGGGGATATTAATTCCTGGCTATTTGGGCCTCCCCTCATCTACACAGAGTTGGGGGGAGGAGGAGAGGGGAAAGGCGAGGGGGGGGGGAGAGGCTGGGGGGAGACCACGGATTGAGCCGAACAATATACAACAGACAAGAATGCAAATAAACTTTCGCCAGCATTGCCTCACCAAGCAGTTAGCCGCCCACTTGCTGGACTCCTAGACTCTTGAGCACACAAAAGCACGATGTTGCCGTTTTCAACCATTCCTTAAAAAATAAAGCGGGCGGGGGGGCAAGGGGGGGGGGGGTTGCAAAGCTGATCCTTGTCATTACAGCAGTGAGGTTGGAGTCATTGGTAGTACAAGAGCTTTTCCCATGATGCAGTCTGATAAGGATTGGCCTACATGTAGCACAGCATGCCACGGCTGATGTTTCCTTGATTAGGTGTCTTATCTTCCATTGAGCTGCATCTGATGAAGGCTGCTGACAGAGTAATGGCTGGGAAATCGGCGGACGGCTCCATAAAATGGCAGCTATGTTATGACATGTCAGCCCGAACCTGGTGGATGGTAAGTTGGCATGTTAAGTTTTTTTTTCCATTTTTTTTTTGGGGGGGGGAGAAATTCTGCTAACTCCTCCTTCGTTGCCGCATATGCACGTGTTGGAAAGTTCAAGGGTGATCGCTTGGAGTTTCTGCGAAACTTCTCTGTACCGTACTCGGGCTTTGGAGGGAGCGGGAGAGGGAAAAGGACTCTGTCCCCCCAGCGCTGTGTTAGAATGGGCTTTTGTTTTAGATGATATGGGACGCAGACCCCTCGTCCTCGCGGAGTTGGCTTGTTTGGTGTCACTTCGTTTGCAGCAACAAAATGCAAATTTTACTATGCGACCCTGCCCCCCCCCCTCCCCAACGCGCTTCTTCTCTCAAACTTGGCATGAGAGAGATTATTCAGAGGCAAGCAGTCACTAAAAAGAAGAGAAAGGGAGGGGAGGCACTGTGTCACTGTGTGCTTGTGGCTAATTGTCATTGAGTTTGTCTAAATAGTTTGCCTGAGCAATGTACTTGGTTTTATCAGTGAGTAACGATTCTGCAAGTGCATTGTGACAGTTGGTTGCTACTTCTTAATCAGTATGTGCTTGTCCACCGGCCTGCTATTAATTTCATGTTGTTTTTTCAGTGATGAATACAGTAAGTCAAGCACTCACTGACGAGTATGCTGCTTGACATGCTTAAATATACTTAATGAGGCTATGCATATTCAAGCTGCCTGGCTTTGTTTAAACAACCTAGGCTTCCCTTTCACTCATTCATTGCAACAGTTGCATTTTATAAAAGAGTTTACCCTCAAGACTGCTCTGCACCAGGCTGCCTCTGCGCAGCTTTCAAACGGAGGCAGCAAGTGCGCAGGGGGAATTATAACTGTGTTAGCTCTCACGAATGATCGCTGAACATTTTCCGTGTACAGTGATTTTTGTTGTGTAGACAATAGCCTCTTGTTGTGCTTCGCCTTGTCGTGAATGAGGAACTTCTGCTGGCTGACATTCCATTATGAATATTAATTTCCATCTTGGGTTGTTCAGTCTGGCAGTGGGGGCTTTTTTTGTTCATCTCTTGCTTTGCTGTCTTTCCCTGTTTGTCTGGATAATTATTATGCTTACTGCATGGGCTGTTTTTTTCACAATTAGTGCTGTGCTTAGACAATAGGCACTTTATTCCTAGACCAAGAACCCTGAGAAGAACGACTGAACTGCGTATCCTCATGCTAGGACTCTGAGCAGCTCTCTGATGACTTGCTAACAGGACAGTTTTTACTTTGTTTCTCTTCCACGCTGGATTTTGCTGTGCAGCTTTTAAGGACTTCTCTACAGAACTGGAGTGCCTTTAGAATTCAGTAGCTGGTTTTCTTTGACAGCTTCTGGCTCAGCTTCTGGCTCTTCATGTCAATCATGAAAAGTCAGCTTTTTTGGGTTGAATGGGTTTTTGTTGTACTATTTCTCTTGATATTTGTATTTGAGAAAAAGTTTCAGTTATCAAAAATTGTATATAATAGCACCACCACTTACATCTCATGCTGTCTAAACGCATACTCAAATTTGGCATTTTCTTTTGTTTCTTAATACTTTCTTTGTACTTTTTAAAAGATGCCACAAAAGACTGGGTACCTCATGTTGTCTTATGAGATGAAAGATACATTTTCAATTGAGTAGCCTCCTTTTGTGTTTTAGTGATCGATAGATACAGTGGAAAACTGGCAGGTAAGCACTAGCTGTAGAAAGCCAAGCTTAGATTTCAGGATATTCCTATTATTGCAAAAAAATGCAGTGCAGTCGTGGTGTGAATGATAAAATAATGTCAGAGCTGGTTTCTGGCTCTTTAATGTTGTGCTTTCATTATGCAGTCACAATAATGAAGATAAATGTAGGATATAAGTGATCTGAAAGTAAGTGATTAAATATACTGTTTGATGCATTTGGACAGTTATGGAGCTTGAAATCTCTCTGCATTGAATTCCTTGTAATTAAATTATATTTCTACAATGTGGGTCACACAGAACGCTGTGCCATTCCACTCTTTACAAGAATTGACACAAAAAAATATTATTATACTAATGTGAAGAATTAAAATATATACACTAATTAGGTTTTTAAACACTGCTCAAGGATTTCCTTTTTTAATGTTCCTGGCTTATATAAATCCAACTTTTAACATGTTTACAAAGTGTTTTACTGCCATACATTTAAGGTTCCTTTTCCTGTTTGCCCTCATGCAAATCAACATAAATTAGCTCCACAGAAAGCATTTAAAAACCCAACCATAATATATGACTTTTGTACCTGAGCAAGTAAAAATTGTTCGATATCAATGTATGAAGACAGCACTCATTTTGCTTCATACAATTAAAGTTAGTTTCCGAAGAGTATATATTTTACTTTATATTTTACATGGATAAGTCCTGTGTAGAGTGTCTGCACCTTAGTATTTTAACAGAAAGTAGGTTATTATTAAATTGTACGATTAATATCTAATGTAATATTAATATTATTCCGTGTTCCTTTGTTAAAATGTTCGTTATAAAGGGCTACGTGTTTTGTCGTAAAAAATGAGTGAATGTTTTTCATTCAATTGGACAATAGTAAAGAATTACATTTATGGTCCTGCAGTGTAATAAATTATACTACAAAAGAAAAAAGAAAACAAATCTAAGGAAGATTAAAAATGCTGTGTTCGTTGGAATAATTTAACTGAAATTCAGATTTTTATTGAAAAGTAAATTTGAGGGTTTTCTTCAAATTTTACTTATTATCCATCTTGTTTAAGAAATGCGTTTTCAAACAAAAGCAACAACAATTACATTGATTTCTGAAAAATACTTGGTGGAAGATACAATTTATTGCAACACAAGGAATAAAAGCAGGAACTTTACCAAGTAATGAAAACCTGCTGAAAAGGAATCAGTTATATTCATATACGGCAAGTTAAATTTGTTATGGAGCTAGGAAATTAATATACATTTTATGCTTTGTTGTACGATGCTATCTATTTTTGGTATTACAAATATACTGTGCATATTAAAAACCACATAAACTATTTACTCCTTTATTTTGAAAAATGTAGCTTACACAGCCATTAACTTGGCTATAAGTGAATAAATAAACCTTATGTTGAAATTACACACTGGAAATATCTTCTGGTAATTAATTTGAGTTCAGTTTCTGTTCTACGTGTATTTTATTCCTGTTACAAAATGCTCACAATGCAATATCATTTCGGGTTTCTGAAAATTTAAATATCAAAAATAGATTTGAGGCACTGTGAATAGGTATGTAAAAGTCTATATTTGCTTTCACTCTATATGTTGTACTCCTGTATAAATATTCTCATTAAACGTTTCCAGATGTAGCACTTTTAATTTGCACATCTAAACATCCAATGTGCTGTAAAAAGGGTTAAGAACATTTTTCAAGAGTTAAGTAAAATCTCCATGGTGGAATTCCTATGATATTGGTTTAGGCAGCACAAAACAATTTGAACACACTTCACTTTTAACACTTTTTTTGCGTTTTCTTAAATTAAGCGGAAATTGCTGAGAAAGTCCAGAACAGGTACTCACACAAAACAACACAAATATCTTTAATGTCTACGGGCATGGGAAATGCATCCAGTCAGCAGTTGACTAGAGATCAGCTGAACAGTTTGCAGTAGCTTTATTTTTACTTTCTTGACCCTTGACCAAAAACATATCCGTTATTGTTCAAGTACGGAAAAGCAAAATCCAAAAAGCAGTTTTTAAAGCTCAACTGCTGATGTGCAAAATAAACACAGATATTCAATTTTTTTATGGGTTTTCCATGCAAAAGTAATCTGTAAGTGTAATTTACTGCAAATATAGTATATACCACTTAAATAGCATTCTGAATTGTTCTTTCCCTTTTTTCCTGTTCTTCCTACTGAGCTAGGCAAATAACACAAATAACAGTGTACGATTCTTAAAACTCCAGCCCAATTTCATTGTTTTCAAGGTAAACGTGGATGGCATTTGAAACAGGACTTAGGTCAGTACTCCACAAATTTTAGGGGTGTGAAAATGTACCATTGTGTAAATGTGTAGGAGGGGAATGTGTGTTCAGGATGTGAATTAGGAAAGAGTAATTTGTAGCAATGAGTATGCCAGCAACCACTTAATTCTAATTAAATTTTCGTTTTGTAATGCTGTATCTAATTATATAAATCCTGGAAACCTGAAACAGTCAGAATATGTGAAATCTGTTGTGAGCGTCTAAGTGTGTATAGCAACACCCCTGTGTTACAGACTTGCCAAACTATAACACTACCTGATTTACCAGACAAGTGTGATGAGGAACTCCGCAAATTGATTTACAATGAGCTTGTTACTCTGAGCTGTCCAGTCTGGCCAATCTGACAAATATCTCAATGTTTCTGTTCTTGTTTTGTACTTGCCCTACATTTCTTACATGGAGGATTAGTTCATGCAAGACTGAGTAAAACTCTACAGAATGACATTAAATCATCCACGCAGAAAGCAACAATAAAGTCCAATGCTTAATAATGACTCTACACAGGAAATGTGGGAAACTTTGGAGACTCGGCCTCAGAAGCACAGTGATGTTCCTGCCAATTAGATTTGACATCTTCTCTCAGTAATATGCATGACAGTACACAGTTTCTGTGTTAATGGACATTACAAATGAAATTGTTTTCCACAAGTAGAAAACAGTTTAGACTTTACATCAAATATACAAATCAGCCTTTAGAATCCAGCAGTTCTATAGAGATTTTTTTGAAGTTTAAAATAACCTTTACTGAGCTTATATAATTGAGTAAGCACTTTGAATATAAACTCAAATCTGAGCCTTAATTATTTTGCAATTAATATTTATTGTCCTGCTTAAGTCACAACAGAATGAAGACAAAAAAGTAAATTGTTTCTGTAATTAAAATAATTAAAATATGGGGTCATGTTGTAATTTAATTTAAGCCATTTTTGTATCATTTTATTTTTTGTTCCTGAGACTTGATTCTCTCTGAGGTTGATTCTTTGTGATGATGCAGAGCCTCAGCTTTGCACAGTACATATTCATTTCTCTGCACTGTCTTGAACTCCCCCACCTCAATTTGCATGAAGGGGTTAAGGAAATTGGGACTCTGAGGTGATGAGTACCTTGAAAAGGAACAAATTAAATTACTTGAAACATTAGACTCCTGCTTGGGAGCCCAGCTTTCCTCCATGTATTAAGGGGAGTCGTGAAAAATGAAACCCACTCAACAGATGCTACGCTGGCTGGTCAGAGAGAGGAAACCATAATTTGTCTATAATCCCTGCTGCAAACAGTTGTTCATTAAGATATAAAACTAATGCAACCTTGATGGTTTGTCAGGATTTTTCTTCCGTCTCAATTGTTAAGTACGGCTGGGTAGCTAATGTGAGTTTATGTACAAACCTCAAGCAATCTGGTACTCAGACAACGTCATGCAGATTTAAATAAATTTGAGTCTTAGATTAGCATAATACTAACTAATCGTGAATAACATTAGCATTAAGTAAGGCAGTAATTCGGGGATTAATGGTTTAAAAATTTAAGAAATTAAGGTCAGGCAGTGTTTATGATATGCACGAATGAAGAAGTTGCAGAAAATCAGAATGTATTCATTTTGGATGTTTGGAATTTGTTGACAGTGCCTTTCAAGTGCAATGAGCAGCCAATTAGTCATGGAATGGAATCGACAAGACAGAAATGCAATAATATTGATCGCTGTTGAATACTCTCCTAATTACTACTAACATAAATGGACAAACTCAAGCTATTTTTATTTCACAAACCAGGAACAGGTATTAACACAACATAGTAAGTTTCTTATGTACAGTTTGGGCTGGCATGCGAACATTGCTACTTTTTAAAGGGGCTTAAAATAACATTGCAGTTCAGTTCAGCTTCTAGGGAAATTATTCGTTTTATTGATTTTTAATTAAATCGGTCTCTGCACGTATGAATTTTCCGGGATTAGAACAGAGATATCTAGAAAAATAAACAATATGAAGAAGATAAATTCTTACTTAAATTACCCAGTTAAAATGTATAGGTTCCCCTTAGTTCCCCTGTTAGTCACTTGAGAACTGAGTTTTTCAGGTTTCATCTCTGATCTTAACTGCTGACTTCTGCTTTGTTGCTCTTGACGGCCTTATAATACTGTAGCTGTCCTGCTCAATGTGTGTCAACAATATTGCTCATGGTCCCCGACTGTCACTAAATTCCACTTCTCAATTACAATGTAAATTATTCCGCCTGTTGAACAGGCAAACAGATAAAGAGCATTGTCTGATCTTTATCAAAGGTAACACTCCAGTGTTCAGTGCTCAATGATTGAGTGTAAGACATGTATAATTAAAGCTGCCACAAAAATGACATGAAGAAAAGCCTGACTTTTATGTAAGAGAATCACTCCTGTAACTTTTCACAATGCAGATATTTTTCCCTGTGATCTGGTTATGATTAATACCACAAACTGCTTTGTATGTTTTCAGTGGTGTCTCTGAATATTGTTCTACTGTGCCACAGAGGCCATGATGTGCCAAATTGCAGTGAATGGAAACTATTTTGAAGATGTTCAAGGGAGCAAGAATGATTACAAAAAAAATAAGCTTAATCATATGTAAAAGCATTCCAAAAGCATTTTTCATTTGTTTGCAGCCTTATATAGAATTAGTGCCATTAATAGCATTTTGAAAAAAAACACCAAATTGTTTATAAATCATCGGCTTGGAAACAGCGACAAATTAATTCTATGATGTGCTTCATTCTTTCAGAGGGGCATAAGAGATATCTATACTTGGTAATTGCTGTACAATGGTTTTCATTGTTTTCAGAGGTCACAATAATCCTAAGAGAACAGTCTTGTGTAGGGTGGGGGGTGGATTGTCTACAAGTATTTTATGCATATGCTCTTGATAATATAAACTAAAGGAACAAGGTAGTGCACTATTCTGTATGTGAAAGGTTCGAATGAAGTAAAAGAACACAAAACACCTTCACTGTTTAATTACAAAAATATGTTTACAATATCAATTTTCAAGAAAAGTCTGAATGGCACATAAGCTAATAGTTAGACTAATAGATTGCAGCATAGCCCTCTACATTTTCTGTGCAGTAACAACTGTGCCATTGTGCTTACCAACAGAACCCTGCGAACTCATTGCAAGCCAGTCTTAAAATGCCAAGAAATGAATTGTATTTGCAGCTGACAACAAAACATTACATGTTGACAATGTATTATTTTTAAAATGTGTGTTTTGTGCAGTACTATTGTCCTGTGGACAATACATGGTAAGGACTGAGATAGGAGACCCCTAAGGAGAGCCATGCTGCTACTATAAGTGATGTTTGTGGACCAGTAGCTGATACGCTTCCCTCTGGACCAAACTTTTTAAACAACGTGGAAATGTGAGTAGGTGTGTCATTTTTTGGACTCTGTCTGCCAGAGGACACATTAAACTGAGATGCTGACAGTTGTTATTAAAGATCCCATCAATGTTAAAAGTTGGGATCTGGGATATGCAGTGTCCTGGATACATTCCACTTGGACTTGCACAGCCTGACTTCTCTAAATTTCCCTTTGATTCAACTGGCTGGATGTGTTTCACCCAGGTGTCTCCCAGGTGGGTCTCCATTTATATGTGAAAAACTTTGGGATTAAAAGAGGATACAACTGTATGCAATTAAATTTTAATTTAGTTCCTGGCAGTGAACCTAATGTTAACTATATTTCCATAATTCACCTGTAATGGCACTGCTTGTACCTGAGTGAAAGCAGCAACCCAGGACAATGAGGAGAGCTCAAATACAGGTAGAGAGGGCAGGCAAGTAAGCAGGCAGCAGGCAGGCAGGTGTGGCAAGCAAGTAGGCAAAAAAATATATTCCAAATATTATTTAAAATTTAGCAAGTTTGTAGCAAAGAACAAGAGGAATTGAAAAGTAAAGTCAAAGTGAAGCTAGAAAATCCAAAATAATAATAATAATTGTTTACACTTATATCGCCTTTTCTGGACTCTCCATTCAAAGCGCTTTTACTCCCCTCCACCACCACGAGTTTGCTGCCCCCACCTGGATGATGCGACGGCAGCCATAGTGCACCAGAATGCTCACCACACATCAGCTATCAGTGGAGAGGAGAGCAGAGTAATGAAGCCAATTCATAGATGGAATTATAAGGAGGTCATGATTGGTAAGGGCCAAATGAAACGTGGACAGGACACTGGGGTTACACCCCTACTCTTTTTGAGAAATGCACTGGGATTTTTTAAATGACCACAGAGAGTCAGGACCTTGGTTTTAAGTCTAATCCAAAGGACACCTTTTTTTACAGTATAGTGTCCCTGTCACTATACTAGGGACATTAGGATCCACACAAACCACAGGGTGAGCGCCCCCTGCTGGCCCCACTTACACCTCTTTCAGCAGCAACCTTAGTTTTTCCCAGGAGGCCTTCCATCCAGGTTCTGACCAGGCTCACACCTGCTGAGCTTCAGTGGGCTGCCAGTTGTGAGCTGCAGGTTGATATGACTGCTATGGCAAAAGTTAAACAAAGCCAAAGATGCCAAAACTCTAGGACTAAGAGTCAGAGTAATGCAAAGTCTGATGAAATATAACCAGGTCCCTGTGAAGTAGGTGTGGTGATTATCTGTGCTCGGGTAGAACAGATCTCTTGTGAGAGCACACAGTCACAGCAACCAGCTAAATGAGAGGTCCTTGGCATGGATGGCCAAGGAGAGTCATCGTCTGAGATACTGAGATAGTGAGGGAGAAGTGATTGGTTTAATCAGCTCTGTGATCTTGAAGGGGCCAAGAAAACGCAGTGCCAGCTTCATGGACAGAACATAGAAGGAGATTTTTCACTGATAACCATACCTTCTGCCCCAGTGATTCTGGTGGTGGCTTGCGCCTGTGCTGACCAGCAAACCTTTTACGTCCTTGAGCTACTCTCAGAAGATTATGGTGCACCTTGCCCCAAACCCCTTGTAAATCTCAAGCAAAACTGACAGCAGCAGTACTGTCGGTACTAGCAGGATCCACTGGCAAGAGGTTTTGGCTGATTAGCGGGCCAAAAGGTGACGCTGATAATTGTACACACACTAGAAGGGAGACATTACCATAGAAGAATTAACCAGAATGTCGCAAGAGAACTTCCCCCCTGGTAACAGCTGGACCAGTGTTCATGGAAGCCGAGACATGACATCACAAGTTTTGCTTGACCTGTTCCATTTGGCTATTACTCTCCAGATGATCACTTGAGGTCAACTTGACTTTATTTCTCAGTCGTTTGCAAAAGGCAAGCCAGAACCTAAAAGCAAACTGGGGGCTCCGATCAGAGGTCATATCAGATGGAAAACCATGGAGCCTGAAGTGAAGATGTCCGCCATCTGAGGAATGTAAGGCACCTTGATCAAGGGAATACAAGGAGCTGCCTTCGATAACCAGTCGACGACAGCTAAAATTGTTGTGCAACCTTGAGAGCGGGAATATCAGGTGATGAAATCCACAGATATAGATGACCTGGGACAATGAGGAGTGGGCAATAATTGTAGAGTACCAGCAGGGAGTGATCTTTGGTCCTTGTCATGGTTACAGACTGAGTATGCTGCCACATAACGTTCCGCAATGTTCCGCAGTCTGTTATATACCCGGGTGTCCAGCCAGCTAAGAGTTATGTCCATACTGCAGCACCTCTGTCCTGGCAGAAGGAGGGACAAACATTTTGTTAGGTGGAATGCAAGGGAGAATAGGGTCAGATGGCAGTGCTGCCCTCACTGCTTTTTCCACTGCCAGTAGAGTAGCTCAAATGATCACGGATGGGTGGGATGATGGGCTCAGAGTCTGCCGTAGTACTTATCTGGAGCATGGACCCTGGAGAGAGCATTGGCCTTGCTGTTCCTGGACTCATGTCTATAGGATGGTGAAATCAAACTGAGAGAAAAAAAAGGCCCATCTTGCCTGCTGCCTAGGGATCAGCCGTTTAGGCCCTTTGATGTCACAAAAGGGTGAGATGCTCACTCCAAAAGATCCTGCCACTCTTCCATAGCAAACGTCACTGCCAACACCTCCCTTTTGCCTACATTCTAGTTTTGTTTTTTCTGGGGACAGCTTCTTAGAGAGGTATGCACACAGGTGAAGAGGTAGAGATTGAGAGGCCCCTGACTGTTGTAAGACAACTGTTCCTACTCTAACATCAGATGCATCCACCTCTAGCACGATGGCAAGGAAGGCTCAGGATGCTTTAGTAGGAGAGCCTTCATAAAGCAGCACTTCACATAGCCTCTGTGCCTTGGGGGTCCACCTGCCCTGCCCAGGAACTTTCTTGGTGAGGGCAGTAATAGGAGCCACCACCAAGCTGAAATTGCGGTTAAAATAGAGCTAATTGGCAAATCCAAAGTGCTGCACCTGCTTCAGCATTGTGGAGTAGGCCAATACTTAACCACCTCTGGCATGTGGAATTTGCTCTTATCCAGTTTTGCATGCATTGGTAAGCTTATTGAAGGACCTGCTGGACATGATCCTCATATGAGCAGAATAACACCAAGATGTCATCCGTTTTACCATGAACGTGTCCAGCAAATCTCAAAAGATGTCAAACCAGATTTTGGAAGACTGTGGGAGGATTGCAAAGACCGAAGGGAATGACTAGATACACATAATGTCCTGAACTGCTGTTAAATGTAGTCTTCCACTCATCTTTTCCTCTGATGTGCACAAGGTTGTATGCTCCTCTCATGGCAGTCTTGGTAAATGCCCTGGCCTGACCAGCTTGTTTCTGCAGGGAGGAGATCAATGGAAGAGGACAGTGATTCTTGATAGTGATTTTATTCATCGTAGCCAATAAAAGGCCATCTTTTTTAACAAAGAAGAATCCGGAACCAGAAGGTGATGTTGAAGGATCAATGAATCCCCTTTGTAAATTCACCTCTATATATTCCTTCATAGTTTGGGCTTCCTAAGGAAAGAGGCATATTAGGAGGCCTCTGGAAGAGACATTCCAGCCAGTGAATTAATGGGACAGTCATAGGGTCGCTGTGGAGGTAGGACCTGGGCCTTATCTTTGCTGATGACATCAGTGAACTCCTTGTATTCAATTGACATCTGACCCAGGTAAGCTCTGATAAGGTGCTCTAACAGCCGTTGAGATCCACCATTCATGACATGCAGGGCTCTGAGCAATGAGCTTTCTAAGGCTCCAGTCAATGTAAGGGTTTTGACACTCCAGACAGGGAAACCCCAGGACCAAAGGGCAGAGCAGAGAGGTGACACGTAAGAGGAAGATGATCAGACAGTTAGTTGGACCGACAGGGAGGCACGAAGGAACGGGCTATTTCATTACCCCAGAGCCAATTGGTAGGCTGGGCCCTAACTAGCTCTGTTGGTAGAGCATGAGACTTATAATCTCAGGGTAGTGAGTTCCTGTCCCATGTCGGGTGCCAGGTCTTCCATGTTGGAGGTTGGGCACAAGGCTAACAACCCTGTCCCGTGAAAAAAACCCAGCTACTGTTATGGAAACAGGATGTTGCTGTCCCTACATGCCGGAAGGCATAACAAGCAAACATCCATCCATCCAATTGGTAGGCTGTCCAGGGCTAACATTAGAAGGGACAAAACATAAATCCTGTGGTGAGCCTGATGTCAATGAAGTTCCCAGCTTCTCCACAAATACATTAACATAAAGAGAATTTCAAGACAAAAGGGCAGGTACAGTAAATCACGCAGAAAAGCACAGAGGTGATGTAACCCCAATCAGTAAGTATCACTCCCACCTTAGTGATCATTTCCCTGAAAGTCCAGGCAATTGTTAAAGAGGTATCCCTTGCCTCTGTAGTAAATGCACAACCCTTCAGAGCAACAGTGTTGTTGTTTGGCTGGAGTGAGCCAGATCTGCACTGGCTCTTCTTCTGTAAAGGCCACAGTTGAAGAAGGATTTCCAGACAGGATGGTGCTACAGAAAGTTGTCAGCCTTCATTGGCTTAGTAGGGGTGTCATGATGTATCTTCCAACGCCTCTCACAGTTATGAATGCCAAGTTGATTAGCTACCTGATCAGGGACACCAGGTCTTGTGGTTGGTCACTGCACCAGGTCTTGTGGTTGGTCACTGGTTGGCTTGCTCTGAACAGTGAAGCAAAGGCTTCTTCTCCCCACCTGCTCTTAATAGCCAGAGTCCGAAACTGAATAACAAACCAAGGGACAGGCTGCTTATCTTGATTTGAGCGGAGCAGTTGATGATACAGCTGAGTGTCTGGGGGAGTCGAAGACCGGGTGAAGTGTTTCCCTGAATTAGTACAGACTGGTTTGTCCCTTCTCAGAAGGCTGTTGCCCAAGCTAAAGCTACCCCGGTAAGTAGAGATCAGACATAAAGGCCACTTGGCAAAGCCTGATTTTATAGCACCAGGTCCCCATGAGGTAGGTGTAGTAATTACGCACAGGTGGAATGGATCTCCAGCCAGAGCACACAGTCAGAGCAACCGGCTGATTGACAGGCTGAGGCTCTGCCAGTTGCCGTGGTGGTTCTAGCGTATTCTCCAGCACTCTGGCGAAAGCTAGTATGAGAAAATTTGTGTGGTATTGGTGCATCAAACATAGTTTTTTACAAGTTGGATTTTTTTATAATAAAATACTCCTTGTACAAATACCAGCCAAAACTATGTGTATTCAAATAACATTTTTGACTAGAGAGCTCCCTCTTTATTCAGCAAAACAAAAGAGGCTAAAACTAGGCCTACCAGTTTAAATTAATCAAAAACATACAAAACATATTGTAATAATTCTACAGTATGTGATAATAACAGATTTTTTGTCTTTGATTTGTGAGAGATCTATAATCTCATCATATAAGTGTATATTGTTACATTTTATACTGAAGCATGTACTATACATTAACTAAATTCAGCTGTGGCATATACAATAATTATAAATATTTAAGACCAATGTATCATTAAAGAAGAAAGAGTAATTTACATTAAGAAGAACAGTTTTGTACATTAGTCATTTCTTTCCAGAAGTGCTCTGTGAGTACAAAATTAGAAATTATACCCTGTGAAATGGAGAGCATTTCTCAGTGTACAAGCTCTGTGACACTAAAGAGGTTGTGCTCACAAACGTTTTATTTACAAAGAATATTGTAGCACACAACCTGGGGTCAGGTATCTGACATTTCCAATGGCTTTTGAATGCAGCACATGCTAATTTTTATTTCAAATGATTTTGACAGCTTGCGTCGCAATATATAATTATCCAGTCTTCTGTTAAGAAAAGGAGCAAGTGTAGCTCTCACAGTGCTTGCTTATTAGTGGGGGGTTTTCTCTGAAGCAGTTACTACCACAACAAATGTGTAAAAACTATCTTTAGTATGATTGTATTCATTGCAAATTGTATTCAGTTATGAACAGTTATGTTGCTGCATGCTGCTTTTTAAAAAATGCTAATGTGGGTCATTAATTGAAAACTGGCTCAACACACTGCAGCACGATGGGAGTGAAATGTCTGCTGTTAAGTTTTTGTTTACAATTGTTAAAGACACTTTAAAAAGATGAAGAGTGGGCGGGTGCCTGAGTGATGCAATCAGAAAAGGCACATGTTCAGAGCAGGGGCAGAACTCTATGGCCCAGATGTCCGCAGCACAGGCCTGGGTCGTATCACCAGTGGAGCAGAACTTAGATTCCAGATCCAGCAACACAAAAATGGCTAAACGCCACTGGAGTGGACAGGGGATTAGTCGGCCAGGGCTCCCTTGACTCTGCACAACAGCACCTCTGGTAATTTTCTGCCACCTGTGGGCTCCAGTTACATCAGGAAGAAGTGCACTGTTCCTCCAATCAGCACTGACTCCCCAGTCAGGCTCTGTGGAGCTTGCCACATGTCAATGAAGTGCTCTGTAGGCGGGTATGCTGGAGGACCACGTCTATATGTCTCATTCTCTCCCGGTGCTAAAAGAAGTTGTTACCTGAGGGCTCCAAGGTAGCCCTTTGGGAGGGTATATAAAACTATAACTGGATATTCCAAATTCATATAAAGACAAGGATATCTTGTTTGCCAACAAAATACAAGTGTTTCCCACCACAAACACTCCTCAGTAAAACACGGTCATCTTCTGCTACAGCACAGGTCCAGCAATGATGAAGTCTGCTTTGAATCAAGGATTTAATTAGTTTGTTCTTGTCCTCCAACACTCTGCTCTCAGGACAGTGCCCATGATGGAACTGATATTGCCACATGTGCAGGGGATCTTACAAGCCAATGTATCCTGGTGATTCCTTCATCTCAAAGGAAGTTGTTTCACTCCATTGCTCAGTTAGGGCAAACCTAGGTGTCTTTTTAAAAGTAGTCATGTGAACAGTTTGCTGCAGAAGAGGGAAGGATGGACAAGATGAAGTGACCATTTTATATAATGACCCCTGTGCTAGGCTACAGAAGGTGGTCATCACATCAATGTATTAGTCCGCATAAGAATGCAGTGCTATGGAAAAGACAGAAAACTCATCTTCCCAGTCTACACACTGAAGGATGGAAAACCCCTGCAGTGAAATTGATATTAACTAGCAGAGCTTAGAGAATTTTGCCTCAATGACTTGCAGAACAGACAGCACATTTGTCACACCCTCTGCAGCCAGAGGGCGCTCCTTCTCTGTCCTGTCCCGTCCCTAGTCTCCGGTCTGCTGTCCTTCCTGTCCCTCTCTTTCCCTTGGGCTATATATTTCCGGGTCTTGCACTCTGTCCTCGCTCAGCATTGATGTTCGGATGTCCTGAGACCCGCCTAGCACCAGGGCGCCCCACGTCCACTCCCTGAGGGCATAGGTTTCTATACGGCATTCCTGATCTCTTTGCACTAATGAGCCCGGGCCTTTTTCCCGTCTCGCCGCTACGCATATGGGTCTTTTTCCGCTCTCCTACTCCCCACGGTTAGTTCCTTTGGACGTCCGTGACAACATCACTCTCAAGATGTATTCTGCCACTCTACCTGTCAAAGACACAAACGGTCACTTGCAGTTGTCATTGCATTAAGTGTGAAGTAGGACAGTGTCCTGGGAAACTTGGAAATGCATGGAAACTCATTATAAAAAATAATTAGTATTTTCAGTATATTTAATGACTGACCTGAACATCTTAGACATCGCATGAAAACCTGTTCACATCTCATATTAGAGGTTCCTTTTACAGTGGAACCTGTATTAATTTTAAATTGGAACAATTTGCATGTACAGTATTGTTCCAAAAGACTGTAACAGGCCTGTCTCTCAGCAGGGGGTTTGGGAGGCCTGAGCACACCATAATGGGAAAAAAGTCTGTGCTAGGACACATTATTCAAGTTATTCAAAAAACACATAAAACTACTCCAAACAACCAAACATCAGATACCCATGTAAGTCATTTTATATACCTAATTAATTTAAATGAACCTCTCATGAGAATGCGGCTCTCAGCCCTACACCAATTATATAATTAACCCAAAATTGTACCACATGTGATCCTTTGCACAAGAAATAGAGACTTTGAGAACCACTAGTGGCAGGTGGCTGAAACTCCTACCCTAACACATCAGATTTATCACTATAATAGTAACACAAGTCATAGCATGTGTTGAGGATACAGTATATTTATTGTTAGAGTTAGGATTAGGGTTTAGGTTTTTACTAGGAAAGAATATAGTATGGACCCTCTATCGAGGCATTAACTGCACAAAGCAGTGGTTCAGTGGCTTCCATGTTCTTTCACGAAAATATTGAGGTTTTTGATCTTTTGTTGTTCCATTTCTTCTTTTAGCTGGACAAGCTCTCTCTCCTTTCCTTTTCTGTTCTTTTGACTGGCCTCCAGTCAGACTTTCCCGGAAAGACTGTGCAGTCACAGGGCTGAAGAGGGAATCAACATGAATCACTTATATAGGTACCCTGCAGTTACCTTTGTTTGGCAACATTCATGCAAGAATAAAAAATAAATTACCGACAGACTCTTGTATTGAGGCGCAGGACATTTTTATATAAAAAACTATATGAAGGTGCTATTAAGACAAATATTTTCATTTTCATTCTTAGTAAAACATATGCCCAATCTTACCTGGCTGGTACATTTATGTCCAGGGCATTTATGATGTCCATTCTTACACATTTGTCTTACAGGTGTTGACATTAATTAATATTCTTACTGTTTGTTCTGTTGTTTTTGCACCAGCCTTACTTTGAGTAGGACCTTCGGAAACTGGACCTTTATCTTTTTATGGCACATTTCAGACCTACTGTCCTCACATTATTTTCTCCTCTTAGGTCATGAATCCAGTTCATCACCTATACTGCCAATGCAAATCTCCATGCAGCAATGTCCAGGGAATGCCACAAAATCTGTAGGACATGATTACCAGCAGCTATATCACCCTGCAACTCAACACAGGCAGCCCACTGAAGCTAAGGAGGTGTGAACCTGGTTGCTGCTTGATGAGGTATTAGTTGGACCAGCAGGCAGTGCTCACTCACCCTGCGATCTGTGGGTCCTAATGTCCCAGCATAGTAAAGGGGACATTATACAGTAAAAAAGGCACCATCCTTCAAATTAGACACAAAATTCAAGGTCCCGATTCTTTGTGGTCGTTAAACATCCCAGGGGGTTTCTCAAAAAGAGTAGGGGTGTTAACCTGGTCTTTACCAATCATGGCCTCCTAATAATCGCCATCTATGAATTGGCTTCATCACTCTGTTCTCCTCTCCACTGATAGCTGATGTGTGGTGAGTGTACTGGTGCACTATGGCACTTTGGATGACTTGCATCATCCAGGTGGGGCTGCACATTGGTGGTGGTGTAAGCTAGTCCTCATTACCTGTAAAACGCTTTAATTATAATCCTCTTTGTTGTCGTCGTCATCATCATCATCATCATTATTATTAACTAATTAAATTCTTAAAAAACATATCATTCATTGCCGTAGATATGCATGGTCAATTTAAGTAAACTTAAAAAAACATGCAAAACAGCAAACTAAGATAACAGTTCACCTAACGCAACTAAAAGTTAATTTGGGGCATACTGTAAAATAGTTAAGTCACATACATAGGCTTTTTGAAGAAATATTAACAGAGTTTACTACCATGCATAATATTAATTTGCTTTATTGTCTTAATGTATTGTATTGTATCATTGTATTGTGTTGTATTATTTGAGTAGTTCATCAATGTATTTGCCAAACGAAATTGAAATGTACAATTTATCTGCATTGCATTCATCCCTTTAACTGATTCTCAAAATATTTTAAAGGTTACCAAAGAAGAGAAGTAGTAACAGACTACTATTGTACAGACTGTTGGGGAACAATCCTGTGTTTGTACTGTGCACAGCTAATCCCGAATATTGTATAAAGGGATTTTGCAGCCCACACAGTGGATAACTGGAAAGCCATGTCATATAAACTTCCTAGTATTAGTTCCCAAAACCAACAAGGAAGTAGATATAATACATAGAGGTGCAGTTATCTCCAGGATTCCCTCTGTAAGAGAGAGTCCTTTACAAAAATCATCTTTGTCTTGATTTCATCAGATGACTCAGGTTTTTAAGTTTTAGGATGAAAACGTCAGGTTTTGTTGCCTTTATTTGATTTCTGAAGTTGTTGTTTTTTTATTTGTCTGTTTGGAGAGTAGGAGGATAGAAACTAGCAGGTGCTGTAAACATCTTTATTTTTTCTGCAAGTGTTCCTTAATGTAAATAAAAACAACGGAACAACATAACACAGGGTTATAAGAGGAGGCCACCTATCTGAAGGAGAAAGATTGAAAGGTTTCATCCAGGCATCTTGAAAGAAGCTTGGGTATGATATTTGACAGCGTGGCGGGGTAGCATGATCCACATTCCCACAACCCTTTGTGTAACGAAGTGTCTCCTATGTTCTGGGTCTTTCCTCCTCTTGGCTTTATCAATGTGCTTTGAGCATTTTGAATACTCAAACCAAATCCCCTCACAGTTTTGTCAGTTAAAGACCGAACAGATGCAGTTCTTTTAGCCTGTCAGAGAAGGATACTTTCCTTTAAGAACCTGAGAGTGACAATTTAAAGTTGCCAATGTCTGTGGAGATGCTACCTTCTTATTGTTCTCCTTTTTTAAGAAATTAGATATGAGCTTAACTTCTTGTGTTTTGAAGAAGGGAAGGTATTTTTTACCAGTAGATTCAAAATAGAATCAATGGAATATCTTTTTAGGATAATAATTGAATTCTCTTTTATAAGGAGTGTTGTCTCTTGGATATGTCATCAAACTGCAATTCTAACTCCTTGTGGCCACGATATTATTCATAAGATAAGGAGCGATCCTGGTGTTCTTGCTAAATTCCACTCTAGGCTTGCCTAGTTTACCTTTCCCTTTCATTGCGGCTGGTGAAGCAGTGTGTGACTTCTCCATGTGGTCTGCTGTGTAGTAAGCTGCTGGTGCCGAATGGCTGCAATGTGTCATCCAGGTGGGTACTGAGCCTCAGTGGTAACTGAGTTACGCTGACTCCCACATGCAATGGTCTTTCGAATCTGTCTAGATGAAAATGGCTGTACTGTATAAATGCAAATTATTATGAAACTGGGCCAGGAGAAATTAGACAGTGGATTTATGATGCTGCACATGACTTACATACAGTACATTGATCTCGTAATGCTCCCTTCTATCTTTTTGATGTTTGTGTCTTCTACATTATCTGAGTGTTAAGACAGGCAACATGGCAGTGTGGTAGATAGCACTGCTGTTCAGCCTCTTGGGGTTAAATCCATCCTTGTGTCCCTCTCTGTGTGCGTATTTTCCCTGGGTTCACATAGGTTTTCACTGCAAGCACAAGAAGCACTGCAGCATCGTCTTCCAGAGACGTGCAGGACTGGGGCGGGATTGATGTCTGTTTGTGTCACTCCCAGGTTTGGATTCTTGGTTCCCATGGGAGGTGTGCAATAGATTTAGAATATAAGAACACAAGAAAGGCTGCAAATGAGTGGAGCCCGTTGAAGCAAGGAATCACTTTAAACAACATGGCAGGGTAGTTTGTTCCATATTCCCACAGCCCTCTGGGTAACGTGCCTCCTGTTTCAGAAATATAGCAATTGATATTTCACTCTCCTCCAGCAAGGCATCCTGTCCTCATTTGGTATCATTTACAGGAAGCTTTTCAGCTGCATTCCTGGAAGAATGGGTGACAGCGTCCAGTGCGTCTATTGCAGCTGTTAAATTCAGTGTCAGCATTTGTATTTATTCTCTTCTCTCCCTTTATTAATTTATTTGGACAGTGCATTCATATCTTTTAGAATTCACAAAGTTTGTTTTTATTAATATTTTCTTATTACATTTTTGAGCATGGATTAAATATCAATGTCCTCTATAGTGCTTTGTTACATAAAGTGAAGGGAGGTCTTAAGATGTTGTGTTCTTTTTAAACCATAAGAACCTTATTGTTGCATTACTGGTATTATATTTTATCCCATATACTTTCAGTTATTTTCATATTTTCATCTGAGAAGTGTGCACCTTAGAGATACAAAAAAACTGTGAAGTAAAGCGTGTTTCTTGTTATCTGTAAATTACAAAAGTTAAGATTGGGTTGCCACAGCTGTGAACTGTTATTTGAAGGCTCTTGGATATCTTATTTAACCTTACTTCAGCTTAACCTTCATTTCTAGAAAACATAATTAAAGAATTTTTATTTCTGGAAGGAGTCAGGGATTTATTCATGCTTAAGACCTTTCTTAGGATAGATATTTAGGAAAATATCTGAAGGATTTTTGTGTTTGTTATTTCTTTATTCATTCTGTGGGTAACATTCTGTTTTAGAAATCAAGCATCCTGATGTGCTATATAAGCTTCTAATGGAAATCCTATAGTTTAAATTGTGTACAGAGCCAGGAGTTAACCCTAACTGTTGTCTTAGTGACACATGCATCATTGTGTTTTTTTAATACTACTTACAACATATTGACATTTTGTTGTCCTATAGTGCAAATGACCTTTATCTAGAGTACATGGAAATAGGTAGAGTTTTTCAACAATTGATTAATTCGAATAATAGTGTAAAAAGATATTTTCAAGGAATGCCAACAGCCCCTAGTGACTGGACAGGCAAAAATAGGTCCCTAGTTTTTCTCAGTACCAGGACGAGGTTTGAAGCCTTTAATGAATGTAGCTCCCTCTAGTGAAGGACTAACGGTAACACAAGTATAATCGAAGACGTTTCAGATAATTAAGTGAGCGAAACTGATTACTCCTAACAAGTGTTACAGGGGGTTATACTTAAGTAGCCATATTTTAAAAAAATGTACAAAACAAAAACTTAATCCACCTTGTAATTACAATCTTTGTTTATTGTTTAATTTGAATTATTTCAAATGTGATATACCTTGTAAAATTAAGGTCTAAACCTTCACTTACTACTTCCTTTCAGAGAAAGCAGTATTACTTTTTTAAATTGACCAATAACTTTAACAAATACTGAGGCTGGACGCTAAATAGAATATGTACTATGCAGAGTGGACATTGCAGGCATCCAAGTATTGGTGCCAGCTTGAAGATTTTGTGCATGAGACTTTTCAAATAAGCAGTTCAATTCAATAGAACTTAGGACTGTTTGGAATTTATAATGATTTGTGAGATTTCTTTTCAATGACTCAAAATATTTCAGTTGGTGTCAGTTAATATTTCAGTTACTATCTACAGTAGGCACTTGCAAAGTCAGGAGTAATAAAATGTTTGTTTTTTTCTGAAACCCGAGATACCTGAACACAGATTTGAGGTGTGGCAAAAACAAAATACAGTATCATGTATCTCACTGAAGACACTCATCTCTTTCAAACTACATCATTTGTGGCATTTGAAATACTATGTTTAGCTGTAATAAAATACATGGGATGAGTCTGCAAGACTGGTTTCAATGTTTTTTTTCCCAATGTTGGCAGAAAACTACATTTTAATCAAAATTAGACTTCCACCTTTAAAAGCGGACTTTTAGGTTTATGAAGTCTGGGTGCTTTTCAGCAGGTCACCTCCCATTAATTATGGTCTTTCACACCTCAAAATGTGACAACAGATGCCAAGTGATGGAGCTTTAGTTCTCCTTATACTTCCAGTAAATGAAAATGATTAAAGATCTAAGTAGAGGCGTTAAGCTCTCTCAATATTCACCTTCCTGCAGTTTTTAAAAGTATTTTTAAGACATTATTTGCAAAATGCCCAGACAAAAGTATGAACTTTGTTCCTGTATTCTATTTTAAATGTTTGGCGAAGGATGTATCATAAAATTTTTTTTGATGTAACATGGCCCTAAGATAGATCCTTCTAAATGTGATCAGATATACTTATTGCAGTCCTGTTCTACATTTTTCTCTTTTACTGTGCCATATTCTGACTTGCCTGTTTGAAATAATTTGAGATTATGCTTACTATTAAAAGTTGCTATCTTTAAAAAAGTTTTAGTAATTTGTTAGTTCTGGATTCTGATAGTATGAAAATTACAAGCAATAGAGTTCTCTACCATTGACATAAGTACTAATATGAAAAAATCAAAATATTCTAAGACCCTTAAGCCATGGATGACTTAATGGAAGGTACATAAGCATTTGCTTTCTTTTCTGTTCATGTTGTCATGCACATGTTCTCTGTAGACAGCTTTATATTTTAGTGCGCTGTATTTCTATATTATGTCATTTAAATTTGTCAGTACAGTCATAAAAATTTAATTTTAAAAAGAAAACTTCAGAAAATGTGAAATGATGGAGAGCTGGGTTATTAAGTAAGTGTGACTCAGGTTTGCTGGCTTAATATGCCTGTGTTTTACACCAGCCAGTAGAGTTTAAAAGCCACTTTATCATTTTATGTCCTGAGCCCAGGAAACTTAACTTGACAGTAATTTCCCCCTAGATATTTTCTTTGCGTTGGTCTGAGCAAGTAAAGTGGAAACACAGGCCTGTATTACCAAAAAGAATAAAAACTTTACAAAATGGTAGCTGTGAGATTGGGGCTTTACGTTTACATGAATTGAAATTATTTATCAAATTAAACTAGTCAAAATAATAAAAATGGGCAATACTTCTTGCTTTAATTGAGATTAAGGTTTAGGATTTTGCCAAAATGAAAAATAAAACTACTTTGTGGTGTTTAATAGAGCTGTGACCTACCTGCGATAAACTGCTCATATTACGATCTTTTTTTACATTGATTTTATTTAACGTTGGTTGTACAGGAGCTGTATGATGGCGTAGTGCTTAGCACTGCTACCTCACTGCGCTGGGGCCCTGGGTTCAATTCTGGGCATAGGGTGCTATCTGTGTGGAATTTGTGTGGGTTTTCTCCAGGTGCTCTGGTTTCCACCCATAGTCCAAAGACATGCTGGTAGGCTAAGTGGCTTCTGGGAAGATTGGCTGTAGATGCACGTGTCTGATATTGTGTCTGCCCTCGACATGGACTGGTGCTCCTTTAACGGTGTATACTGCCTTCCATAGGCTTGTATAGACTTTTGTTCCCCTGTAAAAATACAGAATAGTTCACAATGACATTAGTATAATCATCAAAATCTTTCCAAAAGCATAAAAAATAGCTTAACATCATCTGACAGTAGGAATGTTTCTAGTAATCTCCTTTTGGAGACTTTTGTCCTTTCTTAGGATTCAGGATTTTGAAGTTGTTTGGGATGTTGGTACAGGCCCTGACAGGCTTGCTCAGTGTGTTTTGGAATACTGTATGTTGTCTGTCCTTTCATGAGCAATGGCTGACAGCTTGGACTATTTGAATGGCTTTGTGTTTAGCACTACTGCCTCTCACTAGGGCTGTCTGTGTGGAGTTTTCTGTCCTCTCTGTGTATGGATTTCATACAGGGGAAGATCAGTAAATAATACAGGCTGCAGGACTATAGAGGAGTCATGGGCCTGGTGGACGAAATGCCCTATTGTTCCCAGTGGCCTTTCGGTTGTTCTGTTCTAACAAAGGACCCCCAGTGGTTGGGTTGTGGTACTGCGCTTTTGTAGATAAATATTTCATATCCTAACCTAAAGCACTTGATAATTATTTAATTGGTCTGTGCAGGCTTTATTTTGATTTCACATTTCGATCTCACTAGGGTGTCGGCTGTGTCTCTGTGCCAGTGCTTTTCATTGGTTTATCAAATAGCGCTTTCACGGAAATCCGAATGTTCTGTAACTCCTGTGCGATTTCTGCCCTCTATATGAGACTGTGTGGGCTAACAAAAACATTTGTATTATTTACATTGAACCTAGAACCTTGTTATTTGTAAGTTTACGTTTTTAAAAGAGAAATTATATTTTCCCCCTAATGATTACGATAATTATGGGACTATCGTTACTTTTATGTATTAAACAAGTACAGGAACTCTCAGGGGTCGACAGTGTATCGAAGCTGTGAATACTGTGATCTAAGGATTGCCTCGGTTTTTGGAAGGCAGCCTTTTTTATTAGGAACTGTCGAACTTTATTATACTCATTCTAATGTTGCTCAGTTTTTTTCCCACCGAGCATTCTTGCAGGTGTCCACAAACACGTTTATATGTCGCAGAACAAGGAATGCGCTGCTCTAAGTAACCGCTTTCACACATTTAAATTCAAGCTCCGTGAAGTTGGCCCCTCTAGAAACAGCACAAACGATAAAACCCACCTCAGTCCTTTGTGCCGTAAATTCGCGTTTTTCTGCTTTCATTACCGAAATATAAGGCCTTGTTTTTTCTTGTAATCATGTGACTATCTACAAGGAAGTTTACAGGTACCAACATACTCGGTACTTTAACTCCTGAATGTGATGAAAACAATGGGTGTGATTTGTTTTCTGAGTCTGTCTGGCCGGGTGCGGTGGGTGTTTAAATATATTTTAATATAGCCCTTCTTTATCTGGCTCTGTCACTCTGTGACGTACAAAAACAGCAAGGTCACGACCACTAGATCTTTCAATTGTGATCTTTTGATCAGTTGACCCCAGCATTTGCAGCCTTTACACTAATAAACGGTCTTACATTTGGCTGGAGTTACTATGTTAAATTCATTGGGTTATTTGTTTTCTCTATTATTTTTTCACCTCAAAAAATATATTGCTTCTGTACTTCTTTTATTGGCGAAGAGACACCGTTGCTGTATCCTCACAAAACCAGTTTCCAAATTATCGCTGGTACAACACGAGTGCACATTTTCACATTTTTAGGTATGTCAAGATCGATATAATTAAACAATAAAATACAAAATTGAAACCACAAGCATAATAATATAATGATCATCGACTTTACATTTCTATTCATTTTTGAAGTACAAAGCAGGTGTTTCCCCTACCTTAAATATACTATACGAATTGTTCAAATACCATGTATTCATTACAGAAAACAGCGGAGACAGTTATATTGCACAAAAAAATATTTAGAAGAATATGGGACATTGTGAATCAAGACGTTAAAATAAAAATAATAAGATGATCTAGTTATTTTGGAAATAAGTAAAGCATTTTAAAAAAATAAATTATCATTAACAGTTAACAAGCCGATCCACCTGGCGCTGCTAGCTTGAACAGCTCTCAGACCCGTGATTGGCTAAGCCCCCGGCCAGAATATTGGTTCAGTTCGGACCACGATTGGGTGATAGAGAATCGACATTCTGATTGGGTAAAGCGCCACAGCGGAAGTTCAGAGAACATGTAGATACATAAGGGGTTGATTTTCCTCTCGGTCCAAATATTGCAGCCCCAGTTAACCGTATACAATAACGCATCCTCTGGTACAATAACTGATCAATCTAAGAAAAATCGAACTGAGCTCAAGACTGAATAGCAGTCATGGGATCCACAGCGCCTTCACTACTCAGATAGCATGTCATGGAGTCCATATAACGAGATATGACACACCCGACAAAATGCCCACCCCCATGTCGCGGCAAGTAGCCCATATATCGTGATATGACCCACCCCCAACAACCCCCCCCTCCATGTCGAGACATCAACCGCGTATATCGCTACATGACTTACCCCGACAAAATAGCCCCGCCCCCATGTCGCGACATAAAGCGGCTATATCGCGACATGACTTACCCCGACAAAAAGCCCCACCCTCTTGTCGCGACATAAAGCGCCTATATCGCGATATGACTCACTCCGACAAAAATCCCCGCCCCCATGTCGCGACATAAAGCGCCTATATCGCGACATGTCTCATTCCGACAAAAAAGCCCCGCCCCCATGTCGCGACATAAAGCGCCTATATCGCGATATGACTTACCCCAACAAAAAGCCCCCCCCCCCATGTCATGACATGAAGCGCGTATATCGCGATATGACATACCTTGACAGGATAGCAGCCCTCATGTCGCAACACAAAGTCCATATATCGAGACACGTCCTATCTGGGTATATCATGTAGTGATATGACACCTTTGTCATGACAGCAGTGCCAAGGTGCCATGGAAGCAATGCGCCAGTCGTGATAGTCCCGACTTGGAAGCAAGGCGCCAGTCGTGAAAGTTACGTGCGCCCGTTGTGGTGATATACACTGCCGCGATATACATGGGGTCCCTATCATGACATGCTGTGGAGGTCTTGTCGCGATGGTATCCCATAGGTTCACGTTTGGCAACAGCGTGTCACGGTAGGGAAAGCAAAACGAAAACGTGCCTTAGAAAATAAAAACTATAGATCTTAGAATCACGGTGATTTTACATACATTACCACAGTTTTATGTCGTAGATGGTTAACTTGTTGCGTCATGACTTAAGTATTATTCAAATCTAAGGAGGCTCATATGTTTATGGATATTGATTGTATTTAAATTGTGAAGGATACGAGCTAAACTGTCAATTTTGCTGCTAGTGTGCTGTAAAGATCAACTATTTGGACAACGACGTTTTACAACATATCCAGTAAACTGTGCGTATTGCTATAAAATCCAAAGCAAAGTGTTGTTTTACAATTTTGCTTAAGTTAGTTATACCCACACAAAACAGACTATGTTAAAGATGTAAAGAGTTTAGTATAAAATTGCATCATCTGGTGTGTTGCTCTGTTCAAGGAAACGTACTGGATTAAAGTTCTGTATTGTTCCCCGACCATAAAGGTGTGAAATTGCAAAGGCTGGCGTCAACTGATCAAAAGATCACAATTGAAAGATCTGGTGGTCGTGACCTTGCTGTTTTTGTACGTCACAGAGTGATATCACAGCCAGAAAAGAAGGCGCTATATTGAAATACAGTATCTTTATAAATATACGCCACCAAGCAGACAGACTCGGAAAACAAATTGCACCCATTGTTTAAATCACATTCAGGAGTTAAAGTACCGAGTATGTTGGCACCTGTAAACTTCCTTGAAGTCACGCCATAACCCGAAAAAACAAAGCGTTATATCTTGGAAACTAAAGCAGCACAAACGCTACTTTAACGCACAAACCGAAACGAACCCAGCACTAACAAATGCGGTGGGTTTAGTCGTTTCTGCTGTTTGCTGGCTGGGAGGACAAGTTCATGGAGCTGGACAAGCAAACATGTCCTGGGTCATTACACTACATACTGCAAAAGACACAACTTCACCTGGGAGAAATATGACGATCGAACAAAGGCGCTCATTTCTGTCTTCAGAGGTCAAGTTGTGCCCTCACGCTGTACTCTACACCAAGGATTGACCAGAAACACAAAGATAACTGTGAGCTAATCGTTTCATGTTTGCGCATAAGAACTCCGTAAATACAAACACGTGGATAATGACAGTTTATTAAAGAACGTAAATATATTTTCACTTCTGTTATGTGAAAATAAAAGTATTTTTCCAATATTGCCGCGGTCTGCATGTGTGAGACGGTAGACTTTCCAATGTTGCTTCTTGGATGTGTTAGAACTACCGTGTCAACTTCGTACGTAGTGCCCCTCGTTAAAGCCTCTTTGTAAGATCATGCAATTGTTTGCCAGTGTTGAAGGTTACACCCGCAACTCTTCTGATTGGGGTATGATATTCGTGACAAATTTAATTTTCCTGCTCACACAAACCCACAGAAGATACTGGTATTAAATGCAAAATCCACCGTCGCGTCCCACCGGTCAAACAGAGAAACAAAACTGCAGACTTGTTATCCTCGCACCCGTAACAGAGCACTTGAACTCGGCAGACGGGGTCACTGGAGGTCAAGGTCGCTTTGCGTGGTCACCTGATCACCCGAAAAAGAAGGGGTTAAATTTCGGAAAGGAAAGGAGCACAAACGCTACTTTCAACGGCACAAACGCTGCACTAACGAACGAGACCGGTCCGGTTCCTCTACGACGTTGTAGGGGGGCTGAGTGACGTTACGAAAAAACAAGGCGCTATATTTCGGAAACGAAAGCAGCTTCTTTCAACTGCACAAACCGTCACAATCGCCGAACCATAAAATGAGGGGGGGTTTAATTGTTTGTGCTGTCTGGGGGGGGGGGCAGCTTCACGGAGCTGAAAATTCATGCAATGATTTCTCTTCCAGGACTCGCGTCTTCGCTACAAGAAACAGTTGTCTTTTTGTTGTTGTTTTAATGAAATGACAGGCTGCATTGATAATCAGATTATTTGTTTGATATTGCTAAAATAAAAAGTAATAAAAATACAATACTGTGAAACAGTCTTTTATAGTTAAAGTTGAAGTTAACAGTTTATGAAGTTAACAGTTTAACTTTAACTTTAGTTTGCTTCAGTAATTGCTTAGGTCTAGACGAATCCTACCAGTAGAGGTCAGGATGTAGTTTTTAAAAATACAGGGACATGTGAATGTTCTTTTCTTAACGCGCACACGTTAAGAAAATACCGTCGAAACCGCAAAAGTCTGAAAAAGCAAAATAGAGGGAAATTCTGCAGTAATGTCTACTGCACACGCCGTGATGTCAGTATCAATAGAACCCACTTGCGATAAACGTTCTCTTCGCAAGGCAAAAGTCAGTTCAGGTCGGTAAAGTAATTTCTCACTTCACCACTTCATCTGCCATGCAGTGAGGCTGCGGGTGGGTAAAGGATTTCGGAGTACTTTTTGTTGAAAAGCGCTCCACAAAAAGCAGTAATAAAAATATCAACAGTTATTTCAAATTACTGTTTTTTTTTACAATTCTAAATACATTTTATTATACAATATCTATACATTCAATATTAGGGATATGTCAAGAAAAAAAGACACTTGCCCAATTCCATAATTAGAAGAGTAGAGAATAATGTGAGAATAATTTGACATAAAGTAACCTATATCATGAGGTACAGTAGGGTATGCACATTTTTCTCAGCATTACATTTTTTTTAAAAGCACGTTTCTAAAAAATAACACGGCGTTTTTACCTTTGCCGTCCAAACTGGTTTCAGGATGACTGGATATTTCAGGTTTTGGAGGATATTTCCCGCCCGTTACTCGAATCCGAACTTGGGCTCCTGGTACGAGCCCAATCTAATTTCACGAGCAAGGTGAACTACTGACCTTTTACTGTACCGTGAACTCGTGAATATTACTGCACATAGTATTTGTGCATAGTATATATTTTACAATGTCTTTTGATTGTGGTTTTGATTATTTATACATTTATTTCGCGAAACAAATACATGCTCTCCCGATATTAAACCCTAATTTGAAGCACTCTTCTTTCACGACCTATCCTTTATAAATGCACCGAGTTTCATTACATTCATCTGTAAGGTACAGTATGATTGATACTGATACACTACTTTTACTTTCACCACTTCACTACTTCAGTCCACACAAAATTCCTTTAAAAATGCTCTTAATACATATATTTCTAAAATATTATTACTTTTATATTTAAATGTTCTTCAGTACAAGGGAAAGTAACGTGCTTCTACCCATTCTTGAAAAACATGCCATCGTGAGTGTTTTCTTTCAAGTCGATGCACCAACGCAACTTGAATGGACTGAATCTGATCGCGATGGTAAAAATTATGTTATGTCTCGGGACGGAAACTTAATGATACTGTATAATTGATTAATCATAGATCAGACAGTCAATAAAACCAGAATCTATAATGGCTCGACTGGTGTAACTCAAGAGAAAACAACGACATCGCCTGGTAGATTTTATTATTGACATGTTTGAAGACTGAAGATATTAGCCCTATTTAATAATAATAATAAACTTTATTTTATATAGCGCCTTTAAAGGGGGCTTCTCAAAGCGCTTTACAGAATGGGAACAACAATAAAAAGAATACACAAGATAAAACAATTACAATCTACAGAAGAGACCGTGGATGGTGGTACTAAGAAAAGCAGAAGGGTGAAGAATGGAACCAGTTAAGCAAAGGCTTTTCTAAAGAAGAAGGTTTTGAGTCTGGATTTGAAGGACTTTAGAGAAGGTGACTCTCTGATATCCTTGGGCAGAGAGTTCCAGATATTTGTTAACTAGTAGTGAACATGTGTTCATGACAAGATTTGGACTCTCACCCTCTGTCCTATTCCGTGAACTTCATGAAACGTTGATATAAAAAAACGAATTATTTAAATTCGTCAGCAAAAGTTTTGTTGAAGTTATATCCCAGTTTAGAGCTTTAATTTACAACACCTGAAAATTCCAGTCCTTAAAAAAAGATATATTCATTTTTTTAAAAGATTACACGCTGCAGTCCCTTTTAAATTCTATTTAAACAGGTTACCGTAAACGCTTTTTTCCCCACTTACATTACGTTTAATATTTATTTTAAATTAACTGTGCCGTTTTTGCTATTACTTTTTATGAAAATGTGTTGGCACAATATATTACTAAAATTATTTAATACATTTCTATTTAAATTACAGTGGCTCCTGTAATAACAGTACCTACATAAATTAATAATAAATTATTAATAGAATAATAATGATAATAATATATAAGTATACTCCTTATAGTATATCATATTACTCTTTTTATTTATCAGTTTTATTTCCTGTTCGGTCTGTACTGAAAGGCACACTAAAGCCTGCCTTGTTGTAAATAACCCTGGATTAACACAATTTACGCACAGAAAATGTAAACGTTTAATAAACTTTAAATCAAATATTGTTGTATGTACTGTAATTGTTTCCAACACATGCATACAGACTGTAGGTGTATCAAGTAAATTATTTTAAACCGACATGTAATTCTTGTCAGTAATGTTGGTATCATGGTCATGTACTTGCTTCACAGATCAGGCCTACCTCCATCTTGGTTTTTAGGTTAATTGCGGTGTACGGTATCTCCGAGATTTTATTCTGTATAGAGAAAGAATGTGCTAGATCCGTCGATTATCCCCATCCAGCAGATCAGCGCGGCGGGGTCGTGCAGTACGCGATAGCTCGTGGATCAGGAATAAGAGAAAAGCAGACTGAACAATAGGATACGTGACTATAATACGGGTAGGTACAAAGTTCCAAAATTCACAATACACTCTCTGCGACGTTTACATTTCTGACAGTCAATGTAGGATTTAGTTTGAGTATTACTGTATGCATAATATGATAACAACATAGATTTCTGCATTAATAACATAATAAGAGATTCTTGCGTATATTTTATTCTTACTAAACAGCAAGAAGAGAGAATTGTTGTGTTTATACAGATAATTAATGCTTCCGTACAGCCTTCTTTAAAAAAACACAATTCTTTTTCGAAGCTCTATCAAAATAAGGCATACCAGTACTACAAGTGTAATGGTTGAGGTCATTATAATTTCAGTGTTACCTACATGTAATGTAAATCTTTCAAATTTTAGGGATGACCTTTATTTTTTGTTTACCTTGATTTAAATAAATAAAAATTATTGGGAATTTAGATTAGATTAAGATTAAATCATCAAACTAAAATAAAAAACAAAAATGGAACTTGTTTGTCCTTTGTTTAACCATGTACAGGTTAAAGAACTGAAAAGACAGTGGAAAGTACACCAGGTTTGGTGGAATTTTCCAGCTCATCCTCCCCAGTTTCACAGTACATGAACATTCCCTTGTTAAAGAAACAGATCAATCAGGGAAAACAATTCTCCACCAGCTCTATGTTGGAGGTTAAACAGGGAATTATATTATGTAGAAATTAGAGTTAAGGAGAACAATATGCATCAAAAATGAACTGAGTCATTATAGTAAAGATGAAGAAGAAGTGGAATTAACATAACTTTATTAGCCCTATACAATTTCTTGGGGTCAGAGCATAGGGTTAGTTATTGTACAGCCCCCCTGGAGCAGTTGGGGTTAAGGGCCTTGCTCAGGGACCCAGCAGAGTAGGATTCCTCTACCAGCTGTAGGATTTGAACCAGCAACCTTCCAGCCACAGGCACAGATCCTGAGCCACAGAGCCACAAGCTCAGATAATTCAGCTGCCATCCGGCATAATATTAGGGATCTTGGGCATCAGCTTTTCTCTTCAGCCAGACCATGAACATCTTAGGCAAAATATTTGGTTTATAAACTGTGTTTAAATACTACTGTGCTGTTCTTTCAGTATTCTGCTCTTTAGAAACAATTTTGCACATGTATTGCCATTTTTATAAAATCCTTTTTCCTTTGTGTTAAATTAGTCCTGCTAGATCTATATTTTATAGCACAGAAACTAGGCTTTTACCTTTATGGATGTGTTATGTGCAGAGAAGAACACATGATGTCACTGATGAGAAACATCTGATAATTACACATGCCTGTTATATGTGATGGGTTAGCTTCTACTATTCATACTGACTGGACATCTTCAGTTAACCCTGCATTGTTGTGGTCAGGTCTTTGCAGGTCCAAATCAATGTGGATTAAAGTTAGCAAAATGACAGGTTTAGTTTCTTCCCACAGAAAATATGCTATCAATAGCAGCCAAAGTAACATTACAGTAAAACACACTAGTGGAGGCTGTGAGTAATTTTTTAATTCTCATAACAGGGATACAGTGTGGCTGCAAAGAACATCAGAATGTTACAAAAGGATAGAAGGTTATTCAGCCCATCTAGTTCATCTTGCAGAAATTGTGCCTCAGATCATGTATGATAAAGTTTATAGCAGTGGATATATTTTCATTTGAACCTGGAAATTGTTCTAAAATACTACAAAAAATAAGAATGCATTGATTTGTATGAAGGTGAATTGACCACCCATCTCAAAAGAAATTATAAGTTGATGTACTGTACATTGCTCATACTTTTAAGACAAGCTTAATGGCTTCCTTTTGTTTGAGATGTTCTTAACCTTATTTCACTGCGACCTTTTCTTTCCAAAATATATTCCTGTGGTAACAGCAACACCAGCGGTAGGGATTCTGTAACACAACCTAAGCAGCATGATATAGTGATCTAATTTTATCTGTTAAACCTCTCTCCTGTTGTATGCCTGCTAGCTGCACTCTTCCTCTGCACTGCTCTCACGTCAAGCTTATTCCCCAACATTTCAGTGTGGTTAAGGTGTTGGTCTTCTTTCTGACAAATAATATAGTGTAAGACGGTGTTTAGGATCGCTACCAAATTGAAAAAAATGACGTCTTTCCTCTTTAAGTGTGCTGGATAATACTGAAGAATAGAATGACATCCTTTGAATTTCTGTTTTTACTCCATACCATGTTATCACTTCTTGTCGTGCTACAGGCACCATACATTGTATAGCACACTTTTCGTCTTAGAAGAAGTTTCCCTTGGAGCTGCACAGTTCAGTCCTTCTTTCCACCTCTGTGATGTCTTCTTCATTGCTCTTTTGAGCCAGTGTAATGACGTAGTGTCAGCTCTAGGTGGTGTGGTGGTTAGCACCAGTGCCTCACGCCTCCAGGGGCCTGGATGTGATTCCAGCTTGGGGCGCCTGTATGTGTGGAGTTTGCATATGTTCCTCATATTCATGCGCGTTATTGCCAGGTGCTTTGGCTTTCTCCCATCTCCCTGAGACATGCAGGTTAGCTTGATTGGCTGCTTTCAAATGTGCCTTTCTGGGAGCGGAAGGGGGAGTTGAATGGGACTTCATGAGCTCTCTACAGAAACAGAACCAAAGGAAACACTATGAAGTCAACAGGCCCTCTCATATGTGGCCTTTAGTTTGTGGTGGTTCTAGTGTTTGAGCAGCAAGGACTTTTGACTGGAACTCTCCTGGTCCTATTATCTTCTTAAAGATCTTTAATGCCCTTAGGATATGCTAAGATTAATGAGAACTAAGAATCAGCAGCAAGCTGAGTGGCAACTAGGAAGCAACGATTACACCTGGGCTCTCAAACAATAAGTCAATTTTTTATGTGCTGTTTTCCTCTGTTTATATAGAAACCAGGTTTTCATTATATTGTTGAGTATAATCAGCCATTCAAGATACAAAACATCTGGCTTGTCCTTGACTTTCACGTTTTCCTGTTGATTAGTTCTGACTGAGAGGGAAATATACCGTCCATCACAGTGGGTTGGATTCTTCAACTGAGTACCATTTCAATAAACAGCAACAATCTCTGATTCCATAATAAACAGTTGATTTTATCAATTGTATTATGTGTTTTGAGAGGAATAGACTAATTATCTGCTTAATGTGGAAAGGTGTGTGAAACATGTGTGACAATGTATCATAAACTAGTAATTTTAAAATGTGTTAAATTAGAACTTTATTATTTCATCATCTCAGTCTTGTGTAAAATCTATTCAAATAGCAATTAGTAAAGTGTTCATTTGTATACAAATATAGAATGTATGAATAGATCCTGATGTTTATTAGACAAAAAGGTAAAAAGTCATTCAGAGACCCTTTATTTGACTGGAGACCTTAACAGAGAAAGTAAAGTTCTGATTATTCATTTCAGAATCTTCACTGTGACATTCCAATGTTTTGAACACACTTGATTAGATTTAATTTATTCTTAAATATTACATTAAAACAACTGCTGCTGGGTTTCCAACAGAAGCCTGTTAATAACTCAGTGTCCTGAAAGAAAGCATCTACAATTGAGAAATGTCATATTGCTTGATCATTGCTTGCCAAGAAATATACTGTTCCCTGCTGTTGAATTTAGCTGAAGTATCAAGTATCATGATGCAAAGTTCTTATAAAATACTTTATTTATTTTTAATTATCTATATAAACTTTTGAATTTTCTTTTTACATACATGTAGATATAAAATAAAACTTTAAATTCAATATTATTTATGTGGCTCTTTTGAATTGCCTGAGGGGAATAATCTGCTTTATTTTTTCCTGTATAAGCCAAAGGTCTTATCCTAAAAACCATCAACACTCTATTGGGTATAACCTAAAATGAACTGCTTAAAGACTGCTGTTTATAAGTCTGTTTATCAATTTGTATTCATAATAAAGGAAACATGATACAGGGAAGAAATATAAAAATATACATAGTTTCACTGCTGTTAAAAGCTTTCCCCCTTGCTAATACACAGCATGTTTTGACATTTCCAGAAATTGAACATGACTGACATACTGATTTTGTATAGTGTATAATGTTCTAGTCATCTAGCTGGAGAATTGTAAATGAACTGGCTGCAGTAGAGCACTTGTTTCAGAACAGCAATTTAAGTAAAAAGTAAAAACAGTCAAACCTAATAGGTATTTTCTATATATTAAAGAGTTTGCTTTTTCCAGGTAACCGCAATCATAAAAGAACTTAATTCTGCTTTGTATGGGTACTCCACATTTGCTATGAATTTCTGGTTTAAATTGCTTACCAAAATAACACTGCTGAAAGACAGCAATCTGTCTCTTGAAGCTCTTCTCTGTCTCTTATTTCATAGGCTATCTCTTTTAAAATGTTTTGCTTATTATTTATTTTTTGTCTTAAGCCTTTCTTATGATGCTTAAGACAGTCTTTCCTTATGCTTGCCTCTTGTTTTTGGTAAACAGCACTGTGTATACCCTCTCTCACTGGACTTTTAAATGGTTGGTGTCCTATTTTTTTCTCCATAGTGATTCTCTGTCTTCTCTTGTTTCTCTTCTCTATGCAGCATTTAACCCATTAGTAGTAATCCTGCAAATGTATAGTATTGTGTGGCTAAGGGGGACAGATGCTGGGAGAATGTCAATTGGATCACGGTCTTTTAGTAAGGAAAACAGTTTTAGTCAAGAGGACATTCATGGCTTTAATTGAATAACTATAGAGCAGTGAATAATTTCTTTTTTGGAGGAATGATTTATAATTCTCATTTTGTTACACATTCTTCCATTTTGCTGTCCGTTTTATATATGTTTTTGTATGCTGTAATGATGCAACATTACATTAGTATTTTATTTTACCCGCACTTGTAAGAATATGAGTAATGCACACTAGTCGTCGTCGTCACCTGTATATAGCGTACCACGTTCACCTCTTCTTAATGTCACATGAGCGTTTCGTAGTATTATAAGTATTTTCGAACGGTGCCCGGTAACACGTGTTTTTATTTGCGGATAAAACAGCTGGATAAAATTTTATTTTTGCTCTTATTTGTATATATTCATTCTTTCAAATACATCTCCGTTCCTGAGTATCATTAAACAAACGAGAAAATCATTACAAACAGGAAGACCAACCGCCTCAAAAAGTCAACAAAATGTGTGGACTTTGTGGCATTTTTAAAATGTGAAAATTGCACATTTTAAGCAGATTTCTCTACTCTTGTCTTTGTATATGTTCCTTATATTTTCAATTACGTGATTTCGACTTAATATCTAAATTACAGGAAAAAAATAATAAAAACATCAGTAATTTGCATAAAATCAATATAGAACGTAGAAACAAAGGTTTAGTTTTTATTTCATATTTAATTCTAAGTAGCACATCCCCAGTCTACGGTGAAAACGCTTTCGTTTTTAATGCGAGTTCTGTAAAGTAAAACCTTCGCCGAAATTCGTGACGTTTTTACAGTCACTAGAGTATTCAATAATTTAAACATTATCTTAATTTGTCTTCATACTGTACACAAAATAACAGTTTTAAAAAATGAGCGTGGACGACGGTGCAAAAAAATTGGAATTACAGTAACTCTTCAATGTGTTCGGATTGCAAAGTAGCCAAAAAGACGAGCTGGTCAGCGTGGATCCGTGCGCAGTGCTCAGAGTGAGCTTGTTTTGAAAGGTAAACGAATTGCGGCTGTAAGAGACCGCTTCACCGTCCTCTTGTTAAACTGTTTAGTTCTGCTCCTAATTTTCTGAAGAAGTCAAACCGCTACAAAACAAAAATAAAAACGAAATTTGTGCAAAGTCATCGGGAAAATTACCTCATGGCCAGTATGATGTGAATTATTTTAAAAGCCAATGTTGACTTTACGTATCTATTAATATAGGTAAATATAAGAAACGGATGTATTCTTAAATATATGCAACGGTGTACCCGCCGAATGTTTGAACTTAAACGTACAGCACTCCTCAAATGCACGAAAGAAAGCGAGACCTCTCAAAATACAAACGTTTTGTGAACCTTGATAAACTGGTGGAAATTTTTTTTTTTAAATCTAAAGGCAAAGCCCCAGTCTAGGTGTGTATACCTGCTGCGGTATCCCCCGTGGAAACTGATTTCGGTATTTGCCCGCAAACCGTCGAGTAAAGAGCGCTCCGAACTTTTCCTCTTCAAGATCACAGTTCCTTTTCACTCCTCTCTCCCTTTCTTTCCGTTCTGCGCCTCCCCTGTGCGTCTCGCTGGCATTAGTCTGTTTTATTCCAACCCGAACCGGCTGTCGCTTTCATGGATATTGCACAACATGGAACGAACAGTGAAGGAAAAATATTTCCTATAATTATATCTGGGTTTCTTCAAAACCAAGTGTGAGCTATTGTAATAAAACTCAGTTGTTCCTCGAGTGATGTACTTGTCTTATAACCGAAAGCACTTTAACTTGCAACAACCTTCGTGTATCTATGTTTCGCTTAGCCCACTCTTAATGGCAAAACCAAAATGCATCTGCAAGTTCGTGGAAATTCAGGAACAATTACCTGCTTTGTACAAAACCATTCTGATTTACCTCATCGCTGAGCAGCAAATTATATTTTTGATATCAAACTGCACATCAACTATACTTCTGACTAGGTCTAATTGCGTTTCAATGTAAAAAACGCTTAATCCCACGGACAGTATCATATGTTTTTTTACATCGTGTTCAAATGTAACTTTTCATTTCCCCGTAAACACATAATTGACAGTATTGATAGACAAATGTTGTGAATGCTACTGAAAAAATACGGCTATTTCCGGAAGCACGAAATCGAATGCTATACGTCGCAGTGAATAATGATTGAATAATAATTGATTTAAGGTATAGTATTTGTACAACGTATTTTGGTAAATTCTTATGATAGAAGAGTTTAAATGATTAACAAATGAGTTAAAAATATTGACCTTTACAAAATTACACAAATCATTAAAAAGATATCCACAGGAAACTACAAAATTCCAAAAGGTTATTAATCTAACCACTTATTTCTTGAAAAAATGTTACGATACATTTTATTGAATCATAAAATATAACAAGTATTATCAATGATATAGGAGGAGTAGAGTGATTTGATAGAGGACCTAATATTCTTAATAATTACAAATATTTTGTATAAGAAGTTATTACAAATGCAGAGCTCTTCACTAAGTTACAAACACATACTAATTATTATTACTAGCAGTCGTATAATAATATTGCTAACAATATTAGTGGTTGGATACAGATGGTGCCAAACTGCAGCTACTGCAAAAAATATCAGCATTTTCTAGTCGCACTAATCGTTCGACTGCGTGGGAAAAATTGTAATCTGTTTTTTTTTAAGAAAGAAAATATCAGTAAAACAACAGAAGGGTTGACTCAGTTATTTAGGCTTTTTAAAAAGAATACCTCTTTTTATTTCGAAAGAGATACATGCGAGCACGCAATTTAACTTTAAAGGACAATTTACTTTAAAAATACAACGCAAATAGCATCATATTAACATTTGAATCGCCTCTTCAGACACTTCCTCATCAGTTTCAACATTATTTCCACTATGCTTCCATTTAAACGGGACATCGTGTTCATCTTGCGCACAGTTCAGGTATTTAAATAAAACCTGCTTGCAGAATCTTGAGGAAGGAGCTGATATTAACTGTTGTTTGAGAAGTGACCTTCGCAACTGTGTCTTTAGTGGCGGCCGTTTGCTGTCAGCTAGTGCTAGCTTTTCTATGCCAGCTGTGCGCATACTGTATAGTGGGCATAGCCCTCTCGCCAGGTCTGAACGCAACGAGCGCTCAGGTCACTCAGTCAGTGCATGATAATACCCATGGACAACAGAATATATTGTTAACCTTTATCGCGAGAAATAAAAGTTCCTTAACAGAAGGCGCCCTTAGCCATTTTCCTAATAAAGCAATACCCAGTAGATAACTATAAAACCTTTATAGTTAAAAACGATACATGTTAAGTGACACTTGGCACAGATCATTCTACACAAATGTCAAGGCAGACTGAACTGTCATATGCAAATTAACATTCTTTCTCCATTTGATCTTTTCTTTAAAAACATCGACGCGTTCATACAGTCGCTCTTCCGACGTAAACACATACACACATATATATATATTTGAGACGCAGATGCAGTTAAAAGAAATGTCGCTATTAGCATTAAATTGCCAGCGCGGATCAGATTGATTTTACACATGAGCGGTCAGATACAGAAAAGAAAACTTTTAAGGGCTCTATTTTGGTCGCGTATTAAATGGGGGCTTCGTGTTTTCAAACTGCTATCTGCTAATTTGAAATGAAGACTACTGCCCCCGCGTAAATCCCAGCTCATGTCTTTTGGCTAACAGCGCAAGGAAATGCTCAAGGGGTGCTCTGCTTTGACCTGTCCGGCGCAGCACGTTTCAGTCTCGGCCAGCGCTGCTTTCCATAGGCTCGGGACTCGGCGAATATGCAAATACACCCACTGCGCCCGCCAAGCGGAAGTGAGAGGCTGAAGGCACAGAGGGGCTGAGGGCCGCCTCGGCTCCGACCAATGAGAGAGGAGGAGCCCCGTCCAAGTGCGCAGCTCCCCGTGTCTCCTGCTAGCACCAGCGACGACAGCCAGAGAAAGAAAAGGCGCAGACCTGCCCAGTTCCAGAAACTCAGCCTCTTCTGGATCGCGTTCAACTCAACAACCAAAAAACCTCTCCAAACTCTAACAGAAAGAGGAAGGAAGATTAGGGGGAAAAAAAAAACAACGAAGTGCTCACTGCCTTGACTTTGACTTTGCCGCCTTTCTGCCAAGAATTCTCTTCCGGTGTTGTTTTAAAAGCATTTCTAGGTGGGAAAAAAAAGAAAAACAGAGAAAACACATTATTTGAACTTGAGAAATGTGAAGGTGCCGGCTTCTGTTTCACCCAGAATCCAGGATCCCCGTTTAATTCATGCAATACAGTGCAATGGTACGTGCTCATGGAATATACTGCTAATTTACTAATCTAGTACTACTAATGATTTGCAGCTGTTACTGTATTGCAATTTGCGTTGCTTTTCTCCTGAAAAAAAAAATCACCTCCGTGCGTATTTGAAACAGGAGTGAGAGCTGCACAGGTTCTGCACATGCGAAAACTGCAGTAGATTTTCGATTGTTTATGTTTTGTTATTGGCAGCTTTTGTATGTAGGTCACAGTAATAATATGTCAGGAGTCGGCGGCGCTGCTAGAGTCCAAAAAGTGCTGAACTTGGCACATTTCCTGCGTTAACTTTTTTTTTTTCTGGCAGTGAACTTCAGCTGGATTCTGTAGCGATGCCATGGATACCCTGGCAAGTTTGATCGTTGCTTGTTATTCAGATTGTCAGAAAACGTTACATTGCCCTAAAAAGTAGCGGTATACTTGGAAATATCGACAAAGAAATACCACTGGAACGCAAATGAACGTTGTCATTGTTAAATCCCGTGGTGGTAGTGACCGATGTGATTTTTTTTTTTCCTCCCAAATGTATTTTTTACGGTCTGAGGTGCATGCGGTTTTGCGGCGCGTTTGTCTTTCCCGTCCAGAAATACTCGGTCTGTTTCGGATTTTTTTTCCTAAAAAACAGCACGGTTTTGTCGCCGGTCCCACCCCCCCCCCCTTCCTCTCCCAGCCTCGCTCTATTAAAATGCAGGCGAGATGTCTTCCATAAAGTTGTGGTTGAGCGCAGTGTGTGAACACTTGGCAGCTCGCAGGGCGAGGGGGTGGGGAAGGCAGATTCGACTTTGACACAAGATGCCGATGTGGCGTGATGTGAATTATTATTAGTCCCGCGAACAGGGCCGTCTTCTCCTCCTCCTTTCAGGACCGCAGTTGAACTTGAGACGAGACGGGAATGATCTCTCGAAGTTTTACAGTACTGCGAAGCTGTTTTAAAAAGGCGCCAAAAATAACAACATATTACTTCGGGGCATAAATCCTTTTGTACTAAATGTACATGACTTGGGAACTGGCAAGACACAAAACGGCAGTCACTTTGCCAGGCAGCTGTAATGTTAAGAGTTGCTTTCTCCCGCAAATAAAATATTAATTTGACTCATTTATGTTAAAAACCTATTGTCACACTCGTCCTGAAAAAAGTACCAAATATATCTCCTGTGTGGAAATGTCAGGATTTAAACTACATTTTAAATTATGTTAGGTGCTGTCATTTAACTTTGCTGTGAAACTTGTAATTGCCTTATTTCAAAAGGTGATTATTGCTTTTTTTAAAAAATTACAACAGAACTTATTTAAATATCTTTCCATTTGAAGCCTGTTTTTCGCGTTATTTTACTTCTGGCGGTGTTACACATTTAATATTTATTTTCTGGGGTTAAGACTGTATGTAACTAAGTATAATCTAAGCAATTCATTCTGTAATAAACATCTACAGTATATAGCGCCTTTATAAAGGCAATAAAATCAAAGCACATATATAAAATATGAATCGTTCATTTTTGCGCCGGTGAAAGCATGACGTTTACGTAGCTAGACATTTTCCCGGCATGGAAAGTACGTACAGATTTAAACAGATTTTAAGATAGCACTTGTTTTGCTTAATCATACAGTATTGTTGAGTCTCAGGCACAGAGTACAGTTAAATGTATGACTCGATAAGCGTGGGATAGTGACTTATCCAAATTTGATCATTTCAATAAAACCGTAAGTGCTGTGTTGGTGTGATTTACTAGGATTCACCAGTATATTACCTAGCGTTTCTTAACAATATTCAGATTTTGGAATGGTGTGTGCTGATTTAAACCACTCCAGCTCCGGAGTTCAGTGTTTTGTGTGATAAATCTTCACGGTAGCTTCTGCTCTATTATTCCGTGTTCTCCTTTGCTTTTTGCCTGTAAGGTCCGATTTCATAAATTATTCCGGTGCGTTGAACCCGTTTCGAGTGACCGCAGTATGTTGCTAAAAATTTGACTGTTCGCGTGACGTGGTTTGGTTCTAAAAAATAAAAGATTGCATCAATGTTTATTTATTTTCACAGAGGGTTTTCAGTTAATCTTTGGCTGCACGAGTTCCTGAAATGGTTTGGAAATTGAAGGATTTCGTTTTCAGCAAACATCTTTATGCATGATTGCAAGAGTAAAGAACTACCTGCAATTAAATATTGGCAATGAGGTATGCGAGGGTTGGCATGTGGTCAGCGCACTTGTATACTGTAATTATTGTTGGCTGTAGCTATACTTTACTGTAAGGTTGTTGCTAAAATAGTTTTAAATGCGGTCTTAAGTGCAATGCAAGTTGTGAAGCCTATTCGCACCACTGTTCAGGCAGTATTTTACGCCCAAACATGTAGTCGTTTTTGTATGTAGGCTATTCATTGGGAGTAAAGATTATATTTTTAAACGCACGCGATGTTATAAAACATTTAATAAATATTAAGTGATTATTAAAGCACTGATCTGCAACTCGTTGAAGCTTAGAACCATTTTCGAGCTGTTTGAACAAAACCAGGAACATTCTCTTGGGATTTTGTGAAACGGGTTCAAGTTTAGGCAGAGCTAATTTTCGTGTACTTTAATGTTGAGGGCCGCGCAGGACAGTCACAGCGCTGGCATTTTATAGCTCAATCAGAATGAGTGTAAATGTGAAAAGTGTGTTACACAATGAGTATGAGGAACGTTATTAAATTGAGCTATCGTCGGAATGCGTTGTTCGCCTGACTTTCGTGAGGGCAAAGGTATTCGCTGCACTGCAAACATGTCAGCACAAACGCGGCCGCCTAACTTGTAGCTGCGATTTGCGTTTAAGCCCAAGGAAATTCAAAACCAGAACCGAAATATGAAATAAAAACAATGCGCTCATGCCGTCCGGCAATAGCTTCAGCCCCGCGAATGCCCGTTGGTACAGTATTGAAAGTGCTGGAAGTTCAAGTTCGCAAGCAGGCAGAGGGAAAGGCCTCAGAGCTCCGAGGAGCAGGAGGGAATTTTCCATTTCATTTCTGTGCGAGCTGGGGGGCTGGTCTAAAACCTTCCGCTCATAAAAAATCATACCTCTCTCAGAGAAAGGGGGGAAAAATCGTTTTTTATGCTGTGGTTTCTGCAATAGCAGGGAAAGTGGGCTGGTGAAAATGGAATGCGCTTGCTGGAAGAGGAGGAGTATGACTGTAATTAAATGAAAAAAAAAAATCTTGAGACTGATTTGTTGGGATCGAGCAGACTAGAGGGTGTAGCCGGTCGATATTATATCAAGTTTGAAAAGTAAACACGGGATCAGAAATTTGGCGCCTTCAACTTTTCATATTACATTTGTGAGAGATTTTGAAAATTATTTTTTATTTCAAATTGCGGTGGCGATTATTTTTATTTTTTTTTGTCCAATTCGGGATCAGCCGAATCGTCTTGGATGTTAACCGGAGGTTATGAAGTTCGTCCAGAATAAGAATAAAAAAGTATCGTTTCAGCACGCAGCTCAATGGCTAAATGAGAAGTCCTGGTTCTGCAAAGCTGTTTGTCACCGTGAGATAAGTTTTTAAATTTTAAAAAAGTGTTCTTAAACAAGACTGTGAACACAGTCCAGCACGGTAGAATGAATCGATAAAATCAATCCACCTGATATTCAGAGGGAGTTTTGTAGCCCAAGTGAAGTAGCTTTCGTTAAGCAAGGACATGATGTATTCTCCAATTTGTCTAACGCAGGTATATTTCTTTGTAATTGTTACCGAATTATCTGATAACATTTGTTGTTGCTCTGTGCTTAAACCGCGGTAAACAGTGCTCCTCGTGCAGTGTCTGACCTGCTCAGCGAAGTTTAAAAAAATATTTTGAAAGTAACTTTGCTTTAAAAATAGATTATTGAAACGGGCACGGCACTCTGGTAAGTACCGAAAGAAAGCAAATCTTAATACAATGCTGAATATATGATAAATAGCGCTCTGTAAGGAATTTCTGTTTTTTTTTTTCCATTCGAGCTGAAGGTCTAGAAAAAATATTCACTATTTTGGGTTTGACCTGAATATGCAGAATTAGGTGGCAATTAGGCTCTTCTGCATGTCCTTTTTCTCATAGTATCCAGAAAAGGGGGAAAACCTGCTGACCTTTATGTGTTACACTTGTGTGCTTGGTTGTGTGCAAGTACAATTGCATCAGCACATGCAGGTTTTATCCAAGCATATTGTAACGCTTACGGCCGACAAGCAGTGTGTGTAAGAGCCGGCGTACCAGAGCGGGTGACGTCACCGCCCTTCCCTGTGATAGCAGGACCACAGCTACTGGGCTGTGGAGAGATCTCTCTTTGGCTCACGGGGCTAGGTCGCTGCAGAGAGACGCGGAAGTCCCGGGTTCGAGCCCCGGACGGTGCAGGGGCCGACCTAATGCGGCAAGGGCGCCCGCCCGAGCCCCCGTTGCGTTACATTGGTGTCAGAAGCGGGGCGGGATAGCCCTTCGCCGGGGACGGCGATTTAAGCGGGGGAGAGTGTAACGCTTACGGCCGACAAGCAGTGTGTGTAAGAGCCGGCGTACCAGAGCGGGTGACGTCACCGCCCTTCCCTGTGATAGCAGGACCACAGCTACTGGGCTGTGGAGAGATCTCTCTTTGGCTCACGGGGCTAGGTCGCTGCAGAGAGACGCGGAAGTCCCGGGTTCGAGCCCCGGACGGTGCAGGGGCCGACCTAATGCGGCAAGGGCGCCCGCCCGAGCCCCCGTTGCGTTACAATATCATGCTTTTTGGTGCTTAATGCATTCTGTGGTAATTTTATTTATATATTAAAAGCGATACTTTTAACAAAGAGTTTTTTTCTTCTAGAATTCAAGAACCAAAACATAGTTTCATTTCAGCAAACTAGTCAGATTAATGGTTGGTACAGCGTGTAAAGTCGGTCATGATAAAGCTGTATTCAGTGAACTAGTGCGCATTTTATTTGTCAGGATTTATTACAACGCAAGGATAATTTATCTGGAACGAATTGGATGAGAATATCCACTGCGTTTATTGAGGGAGAGAGAAAATAAATGGTCGTTTACCAACGTTGCTGAGCACCTGAAGCTCTTTTAAAATGAACCTTTTAAAACGGGCTTTTACACAACAAAACCACTGGAATTTTAAATACTGAAGGGGAGGCACTCGTAAATTGTGAATGAAGATGCAAACGATGATAAGGTTGATTCAGTGGTTGGACAGAGTCCCCTAGCTTTTTGGCTGACACAATTTTACTGTTTATATTTTGTTTGGCATCAGAAGGTGATTGACTGAGATATGGTTTATTTTATGTAAGGGGACATTATAAGGCTGTGGCACAATTTAGTAAACTAGGTAATAAACGGTTTATCTGCAAGCGTGACAATTGAATTTATTAAGCAGGTATTTAGAATGTAATAAATCACATTGGTGTGGTAAAAGTAGTGGGTTTTTGATCAGAATTGAACTGCTGGCATCATCAGAACGATTGCTCTACAATTTAACGTTTCCGTTGTTAAATTAATCTGGCTTGTTTTTGTAGGCTAGAAATATGATTATGAAATATACAAGAGTGTTTATGAAATCTGCTGTTAAAAGTGGACAGTATCATAGATCACTAGCAAGGAGTGGTTCCACACTGATAAATGAAAATGATCAGGGAGGCTTTGAAAACAAGCCTGTTAAAATAAGTTATTGATAGAAGATTTTCAGCATTAATATAGCTAAGTTCTTCAGAAGCCTTTTAAAATCAATATCCACTGTGTAGAACATTATTTGTAATTAGTTCTGGTTTTTTTCATACTATTTTTCAGTCATAGATGGGAATCTAGGACCACATGAGACTTAACCTTTTCTTTTCTCTACTCCACATGCTGTTTGTATGAGTTTTTTAGGTATCCCATCAGCTAGATTTAGTAGTATGGTATTTAGAACCCGTTGGCATTTTTTACCAGCACACCTGAAGATTAAGAAACTGTTATTGTGTTGTAAATTTTAATGTTGAGATTTTGGTATTTTTAAAATGGTAGATGATTTTTTTGCCCATTGGCTTTCAATCCTGTAAATTTATGAAAATACATTTGGTAGTCATTAATGTTACTGGCAATGAAAGTGCAAATCTAGCTTAAAATGTGCATTTACCTAAGGAAGTTCTCGGTGTGTTTGTACTGTGCTTGTACAGAATTAACCTCTGCCTTTTCTTTACAACTGACTTGGTTTTGGAAGTAAGCAATTAGGAAATCGAGGCACAGGCGTTAAATACATTTTCAAAGTTTGTTGCAAGTTTTTTTGTATTGCAACAATATTTTTATTGTCAGTGTCAGTTTGGAAAAAATGTTTAATGTCAAATCAAGGTGGTTTATTAGACTCAGTTTACTTTCAGTTGACGCAGTGAGTCTGTGTGTGTATATATGGGTAATTACTAATTACTTCCTTATATATATATTTCCAAAGTAAAGCTTTCACAGTTGTTCCATGCAGTGCTGACTTCTCTGCTGTCAGAAATACAGATAGGGAGTGTATTACTTGCTGTGGTTACCCAAAGCACTGCTGCCTTCCCACAGAAAGCACAATCTGTGGTTTAACCCTTACAGTGGCCTATTTAGATCAACACAATTACTAACGTTTCTGTTAAAAGTCAGGCGCACCACAGAAATGCTGGTTATTTAATCTGGTGCCCAATTTCAAACGCATGCCGTATACTAATAGGCAGACAATAGGTCTGTAGTGCTTATTTAAGTATCTGTTTAGGAATGAAATGCCTGGATCAAAAAAAAAAAAATAAGGAGGGCACAGTGCTATTATTTCTGTTATTGCTGTTATTTATGTGCAAAAACACAGAACACTGACATTAATGTGTCATAAATATTTAACAAAACGTTTTGTATATTTGTGCAATTGAGTTTTGTTGCACATAAAAAAAAGATTTGATTTGCTAAAATCTGCAATCTGATCTTTGCATTGGTCCTTGTGTTACAGAATAAGCTCTGTGAAGTCTAAAAATGTATTGCTTTAGATTTCAGTGCTAAGAAATAATTTGGCATTCAGTAATGTTTTTTGTGATTATGAAGTTTTACAGTAACATCTCACATGCAGAGAGTTGTTTTATACAGAAAGGAGAAAAGGAGCTTATCATAAAAATGTTCTGGCTGTTAAACTAGCAAACACTAATGGTCCAGTGCAATGTAACAGGTCCGACTTTGGGCACTGAAACAGAATGTATATGTGCTCTGTAAAAAAAGAAAAGGTGTCGATGCTACGAGTCGCTGTTCAGCAGCGTACTTTTAATGTCACCTTTGTCACAGCACGCAGAGCAACAAAGAATGCAAATTCTGTGCCAAGTTGCCATTTTCATTGTCTGTTTTGGATTGATTTTCAAGGGGGTTAGAATAATTGCCATGCACTTGTGATCAGCTTGCAAATTAACTGACTCTATGGGACCTCAAATCCCAACTTAAAAAACCGCGGGCAGAGCGGCTTTGGCCGCGGAGCGTAAAGTTTTTGCTTCTCTCTTCATCTCACTCCTCCGTCACGGGAAGTGCCTTTAAAGGCAAAGGTAAATATTCCCCGTCAGGAGGAGGTGTGTGTAAGGAGGGGACCTTTTACATTTTGTGCAACGTGTTCTGCGCGGGTTTTTGGCCACGGTCCCTTGTCGGAGCCCGCGTGCTCTGGTTACCAGAGCGGTGCTGCTACTGTGCAGGAATGTAGGACGGGGTTGATAAGAAGAATGGCCGGCGGACGAGCGCGCATGCTCCGTGTGCCACCAGCAGTCTCTTGCCGAGAACGTGCTCCCGGAGCGGGAACAGCGTGGTGTGGCTGAATCTGTAGGCTCTGTGCTGCTGTGGCACGGGCAGAAGGGAGCGAACTGTGGCATCCGCTTGCAGGCTCTCTCAGCCCTTCCACCGAGGTTGCCCAGGTTCAGCTGCTGCAGCCTGCTCTGCGATGGTAGTAAAATGGAGCTAGCGGTAGCAGCTCAGTTGTGTGGCCAAATGGTCTTTTGATGCTCGTGGCAGTGGAATGTGAACGCAAAGGGGATGACGGGTGGCAGAGAGAGAGAGATGTAATGAACGGGCGTTTGATTCAGGCGTTGGTATATCATGGATAAAAATGCCTTCTCTAGTTAAACCACGACCCTTAACCAGTGAAATTTGTAATTGCGTTCAAACGCGTATCGCACGCCTCTGTCTTTGCCGTTTTCTAGGACGTTTCGCCATCCCTCAGTGTTGTACATGATCGGTATTGTTTCCTTTTTGGCGGAGCCGGTGATGGGTTAATTGGACAGTAACTGCTTGCCAGAAGGTCACTTCTGCTTCACGGTTGTTCCTGTTGTTAACTTTCCCACCCCCCTTCTTGTGCTCTTTCCTCTCTGACTGCAGGATGAGTTTCACCCTTTCATCGAGGCACTTCTTCCACATGTCCGTGCGATCGCCTACACGTGGTTCAACCTCCAAGCCCGAAAGCGCAAGTACTTCAAGAAGCACGAGAAGCGGATGTCGAAGGATGAGGAGCGCGCGGTCAAGGACGAACTGCTCGGCGAAAAGCCCGAGATCAAGCAGAAGTGGGCGTCCAGGCTGCTGGCCAAGCTTCGCAAAGACATCCGCCAAGAGTACCGGGAGGATTTTGTGCTCAGTGTTACGGGGAAGAAACATCCCTGCTGCGTGCTCTCCAACCCTGACCAGAAGGGAAAGATCCGCAGGATCGACTGCCTCAGGCAGGCCGACAAAGTCTGGCGCCTCGACCTGGTCATGGTCATCCTCTTCAAGGGCATCCCTTTGGAAAGTACGGATGGAGAGAGGCTCGTCAAATCCCCACATTGCACAAATCCAGCACTTTGTGTCCAGCCACACCACATAACAGTATCGGTCAAGGAGCTGGACTTGTTTCTGGCTTACTATGTCCAGGACCAAGGTAGGTGTGCGAAGCAGGCTGGGAGACTGACCTGGCACGTCTGTGCTTTGCTAGTAAGAATCCTGTTTTCAAACCCAGGGAGTGAAATAATGCTGTGCAACGCTGGTATCTCCAGTACCACAGAATGTCAAATAAAACAAGAGTGGGAAGTTAGCCAAGTCTTTCTCAGTTTTTACTTCATGAACAATTAAAACACAGAAGATTAAAGTCAAACCTAGAACCTGAAACCACAAAAGTAAGCTTTTTTATTTACAGCTTCAATCACTGAAGCATACATGAGCTGACACACACTGTTCCCCCTATCTTATCTTCTTATATCCTTACTGAAATATAAATTTCCTCTTGAAACCTAGGGAATTATAAAAATTCAGTACAGGTAGGAACAGTAATCACTGAATTGCCAAAACAGTTCTGGTGGATGTGTAGTGGTACTGAACATTTGTGATTTAGGTTCTGATTTTTAAAGCAATTTGGATTTAACAAGGAGCAGTCACAAAAATGTGAAGAGTGTTTATTTTAAAAATGGTTTGAGATGAACAAAAAGGACCACATCATACTGCTTGTGATTTTAGGATTTCAGAAGCACAAATGCATGCTTCTGGCTGCACTGTGTACGTACAAAAACCTCTTAAATATAATGAATTTACTAATCCATTTCAGCAGGATGTTTCTTTCATAGAGTATAGTAAGGGAGTGCTGTTTTGGGATTGAAAAAGAATTTGCTTCCTTGAATCTCAAACTTACATTGTTGTACACTTGTGTATAAGATTACTCTTGAACTTTGACCTGAATCCAGGGTGTTTGTCAGAAATGGTGTCCTCCAGATCTCTGGTAACGTGTGCATGAGAGCTTCCTGAAATCTCAATCCTTTACCTCCTAATGTGTAGCAGTTCTGCTAATGTAAAGCACTGGGGAAAAAAATAAATTAGCCGCCGTTACGATTTCATACCTGTTTTTCTTTACCTTTCAGAGGAAGTGGTGGAAAATGTATGATATCTTGATTGGATGAATTGTAATTGAAATTGCAGTTTTTTGTTTTGTTCAGTCAGATTTAAATAGTAAAATTGAATACCATAGGAAGGCTACATGTGCATCACGTCAGATTGAAGAACAATTTAAATGACTTTCTCAGATAAAAAAGAGGCTCACGTTTTCTTAAGATCGCATACTGTATGTGATGTCATGCTATACAAATCTAAAAGTAAATCAACTTCTTCATTGCCCTGGTAGTTTCTCAAAATGAGAATCTCTGATTTTTTAAATTAATCAGTTGATGTTTTTCTTTCATAATTAATACTTTATCAAAAGAGGGGTCCAAGGGGAAGAAGCCCATCCTGTTTAAAAAACGCGACGATGTGTCCTTTGATAACAGCTGAGCAATGGAAAAAGCAAATCTAAATATATTTTTACTGTTTTTGTACAATCATTAAAATAAATGTTGCCTTCAAAATAGTTTGCATAAGCAAAATAATCTTTATTGTTGAAAACCAAAAACGCCATTGAAAAGGCAGTATTCATGTCTTTTTCATAAATAATAAGCATTTCATGAATAATATCACGAGAATTCTAAAACCATAGTTGGGGTGTTAACATAGCAAGAAAAATAATGATTAAATTGAAATTACTTAGGTTTGAAAATATATTTGAGTAAAATAGAAATGGTTATGACTGAATTTCTTGAAATCAGTTTTCTGATCGGAGAGATTGCATAATTGTGTGCACACACAAGGAAAAACAAAATGTGTAATTCTGCTTTTTGTTTTTAAATGCCTCTGGAGAAAGAACAACTCATTATTTAATGTAGATTTTAAATAGCTTTGGTGTTCATATTTTCTGAAAGCTAATTTGTGAACAACGAATTTGAACATAGCCATCTTATTTATTCAAGTTGCAAGTACAATCTAAATTGACAAAGCTGTGAAGTTGAAATCCCCCCTCTTCTCAAATAGATGTTCTGTAATTGGAATGCTTATGCTTTAAAAGAACTTATCCCAAATTACTTGTGGAAGACAGACTGGGTAGCAAATAACTGCAAAAAAAAAAGCCTGTGACCACTAAACTGTGAACGTCCATTTTGTGTTTGTGAAGTGCCAGGGGAAAGCAGAAGGGATTGTGAAGTGACAATAATGGTTGCCACTGGCACCAAGGTTGGCATCAGACCCTCTTTGTCTCGTTGTAGGATTCTGCTGATTCGTTGGTTGGAATCCGCATTGCAGTCTTAAATCTGTTTGGTATAAATCTATATCTTTATACATAGAGCAGAATCTCCTTGTCCTCTTGTCTGTCTGCAGAGGCTCTTTTAGTGTAGAGCGTGTTTATCTTCTATTATTTCAGAGAAATTGTAGTTAAAGTTATAGTGGCTTTGTTAAAAATTCTGCCTGTGCATACAGTATATCTGACACTGATGCGATGGCCCCTGTCTTTTCTAATGCTTCACTGATTGTTTTTTTTGAACCCTTGAACACCTCCTTCTGCAGAGGTCTAGGCAGACATAGAAACTGTAGCATTCATATACTATATAATTATTGTCCCATATTTCTGCTTTACTGCTTGATGTTTCTGTTAAACCTAGCTGCTTTTTTAAACAAAAATAAAATAATGTCCGAAGTTCCGGTGTTCCAGGGTGGATGAGGAAAGTTCTGCGTTTGGTCTTCTCGGTACTTGGGCTTGTCCTCTGTGAACCACAGCAGGCAGTATGTGAAGGTGAGAAATTCCATACTGTAGATACTGAATTTATAAGAATCTGAGTTTCTCGTAACTACTATCGTTCGGTCACACACACACCTCTCCTCCCCGAATGTTTAAAATGTAGTTTGTGTTACTATTTGTGCAGCTGTTTGTCAAACAAATGGCTCAGTTCTTTTAATCTTTTTTTAATTATGCGCTGCCTATGCGTCCCGAGCTTTGGAATTCGAACTGCTTTTTTAGCGTTCCTCCTTGGACAGGTATCTTTAAAATGGCACGAGAGCCCTAGTCTGTGCGTTGACGGCCACCGCGGATTGGTATTCTTCAGTTTTATGTTAATACTTTATGAATAAGCACTTCACTATTGGCCGGGGAACCAAACAAGTAAACACCAACAAAAAGAAAAGGCTTAGCATTCATCTGCCTAGTGCCCATCTCAGGACAATGCAGCCACATTGTGCAAACGCGCTGAGCGGCGCCATTTTGTTTGTGAAGTGCCAGGAGAGAAGCAGGGAAACCGCTTGATGCCAGTAATGGTTGTTAGTGGTACGGAGGTTGGCATCAAACCCTCTTTGTCTCCTTGCAGCGTGCCTTTGATTCGTTGGTTGGCATCCGCAATGCAGTGGGCACACAGGAAAGTTTCTGCCAGGCGCAGAATGGGAGCCGCTGCGCTTTGTGTGGCTGCAATTAGAAAAAACGGAAACGCACAAAATGCAACACCACCTCTTGAGAACAAATAAAAACGAAGATGGGTCACCGACGTAACAAATGCGTGGCTTATGAGGCGAAGTCTTTTATCAGCTCGCTGTTTTCCTTTTTGCCACAAAACCTCAAGCCCACAGCAAAACCTTCTGCCTCTTTCACAGGCCTTTGTTAACCTGCCAGTTCGGTCTTCTGTTGGCCAAAATGCGGAAATCCAGCTACGTTTTATTTGCCCTTGCTATAGAAATGGAAAAATAAGGAATATCAAGAGGCAGGGTTATATTTAAATGCATTTTTTTATCTAAATTGAAATATGAAATATGATGAAAGGTACTAGCATGTTCGCATTTTTATTGCTTCTTTATATATTTATCGTTTTGTGTAAATAAAAATACTCCAGTGTGCCGGGAATAATAAAACCACGGAAGATTATTTAGTGATAACTATTAATAACATTACTGTCGTAGCTTTTGCTAACTCCCATTTTCAGGGGTAAGAAAGCGCGGTATTTGGAGTGTATACAGACACTTATTATATTTATTTGCTGTTTCAGCTAGGGCGTCCTTCGTGTGGGAGTACATGCAGACTTTCTTAATGTATTGATGTCTAATGATAGCTGTACCTGCAGCCTGTGGCAGTAGATCCGGTGGCTGGGGTCAGTCTTCAGGACCGAGCGCCCCTAAAGGTGAAACTGGTGGAAAATGAGACCGGGGCACCCCCGCCCCCTAAATTCAGGCAGGTTTCATTCAGTCTCAGGACATCGCTGGATACTTGTGGTTGAATTCTCCCCATTTATGTCTTAAGAAGATGGATCATACTGTAGGTGTAGCCTTCCTGTGCGTTTATAGTTTTCCAAGTCCAGCACATGAGAAAGTGCCTGAAATACCGCCTGAAATTGGGCGTCGTGTCCTCTACAAAGCCGCGCTGCTCTCCGCCCTTGTGGAAAGGGGTTTTGAGCGAGCTCCCGGTGGAGGGGATGGGAGTGGGGTTCTGTCCCCATGCAGAACCTGGCACCGGTGGAAGAATAAGACCCACGGTGGGAGCCGGGGAGAGGGGAGGGGCCGGCGGACATGTGCAGCTGTGCTGGATTTAGAGGCTGTGGCAGCTCTCGAGAAATCTGGCACCGCCTCGTAGTCCGCGCCAGAACGGGAACATGAGCAGCTCTGGGGTTTTTTCCTCTCTCTTTACAGTACCGTAAGAAAAAAATTAGAAACAAAAAAAATAATGTAGTAAGAGAACAAAGTGGCCTGATTCTCATTACAAGAAAAGGACAGTCAGACATAACTGTGCTTTTCCCTTATGTATATTTTCGTGTATTGTCTTGATCTTTTGACTCCTAAAACAATGAAATAACTCCCATTTGTCTTTTGGCAAGCCTACAGGAGATTTCCCTGCTCAACTCTTAACTTGATTAAATACAGTTGTGGACAAATGGTGTTTTGTGCCCTTTACAGAATGTGGGGTGTGCAGTCTTTTCTCCTTTTCACAGAATTGTATGATGTTACTCTGTTTAGCACGCCTGACCCTTCATAGTGAAGTTTTGTAAATACTCCTAAACTAGCATACATTTGTTGAAATTTCTGCACACTTACAATTATTGTAGTAGCACTTATTAAATAAAGTACATTCACGGTAATTTCCAGCATGTTTAAGCAGTTTTAGAGAAATGACACATTTGCAGCCTATACACGGAGAAAAATGTAACTTTTTTCTCATTCACTCTTTTTTGCTGCCTCCGAGATCAGGTTAGAACCTGCAGAAAGCGCCCTCTCTACCCCAGATTCATTTCATCATTCAGAACCATTACAGCAGGATCCACATAGTTTGCCTGCAGCATGCAGATGCATGAAAATAAGTCCCAGTGTCTCCTTGTATGGAGCTGAAACTCGTGAGACTGATTTGTGTTCAGTAGAGAAACGTGACAAGTTTTAATTGTGTCAAAAGAAATGTGCTTTCATGTACAGATGGGGTGCTTTAGTGGCTGTTTGCTCTTAAAAGCTTTGTGAAGTTATTTTAACACTTGGTGTATGATAAAAGTACAGTTTGGTGGCAGTGTAAGAGTCTGAGATAGTTACGTATAATAGCCTAATACTATAGCACATGCCTTTAGCAGCACACTGTGGTCACTGGACTCCACTTTGTCCTAATCTGATTTTATGAAATTTTGAATTCCAGCTGGGGAGATCTTTCATGCGAGGTTAAGGCTCATGAAGATGTTAAAAACGTGTAAAAGAAAATTCATCAGCCATCCTGATACAACTTCTTTCCTATTTGAGAAGAAATTGATTTACTATGAGAAGGTAATTTAGTTTTGACAGAAACCGAATGAAATGATTGCCTTTTATTTGAATCCCACATTTACTGAATAATTTTTTTCTGGTGGATCTCTTTGGAATGTAAATCTTTTGAGAACATAGTCAATGATACATTTCTTGGATTCTTGAAACTGATTGTTTATGGTAAAAAATAACCATTGTACAGTTTCTCGAAATCCAAATGAGTGAAGCAGGATTAAAAATAAAAGGAAAGCAAGAGTCTGATTCTGCACATTTATTTAAGCTTATTTGTTCATAACATATTTTTAAATACCTTCTGTTTTGAATTCAAACGTCTAAACTATGGAATACACTAAAGTAATCTGCAAATTTAAAGTAAGAAGTATCAAGAAATCATTACACTGATCTGACGTCTGTTTACGACTCTTGACACTTAACAGTAGTGTCTTTCTCCTTTCCTTAAATAAACATTTTTAAGGAGGTTTGTGGGGCCATTGTTTGGTTAGTGTCCTGCGCTCTTTGAACGGCTGTGGTGTAATACAGTGGATCTGTCGCAGCCTTATAACCAAAATATTCCGAATTTCAGAAAAACAACAAGCATCGAATTAGGTGCTTTCTCCCCTCGTCCACGTCTCCGGGCTGTGAATAACATTATATGGTCCTGACATCTCTTCGGCTCGGATGGATTACCTCTAATTTGTTCTGCCATGTTAAGAGCCTTGTTTTATGAGACCAGACTTAGCTTCTGGCCCTCGTGTCAGGACCCCTGCAAAGTGATGCGGTGTGTGTCGTGTGAAGTTTAATTGACCAAAACAGATTTGTGAAAACAAATCGATGGCAGCCCACGTCCAGGCCGGGGCCCGGCCGCCTACCTGAGGCTCTGCGACCCCCCCAGCTGCGCAGGTCGGGAGAGCGGCCGCCAGCCGCTTGACCTTTCCTTTGTTCGCGGTCGGCGCAGGTTCCTCCCTTTCTTCCGCGGTGATAGCTGAGAGGGTGGCCACTGCCTTGACTTTCCACCCCAGTGGAGTGCAGGCGCCCCTCGGGAGCAATTGTGGCTTCTGTTTGATATGGTCTGGCTGGAGTCATTACTTTCCCTTGTTTGCTGACAGTGATGTGGACAAATTAGCAGGCCTCCCCGCGGTGGGCAGTGTGGGGTGGGGGGCACAGGCTGGTTTGGATCGACTTTGCATCCTCTGATTACTTCTCAAAGATCCAAAAACAGCCGGGGAAGTTGGGGCGCCCCAAGAGGCCCCTTGCTTTTGAAACCCTTAAGCGATGCTGATTGTCTTATTTGTGCTGTGCTAATTCAAGGATCGCAGACCTCTCACATTGATTCGCCCATGGCGCAGGCAGCTCTTGTTTACTTCCACAGAAGCCCAACCTGTTTTTCTTCTCCCCCCCAAAATTCAGACCTTCAGCATAAGACTCCGTACAGGAGTGGTTTAAAATATTCATTGTTTTTTTGAGGAAGTCTGTGTATCCTCTCATTTGGGTTTTCTACATTTATGTTTTTGTTAAAGAATGTTTAGTCATATTTCTGCCTTTGCTTGTAAGATGAGGAGTAAAGGCGACCTTAAATTGTCAGAACAAATTAGGGTAGCAATTAAGTGGAATTAAGGAGGTGGGCAGGAGTGGCAGTGTCTCTTTCTGCCATTCATCACGTTTGAGCTTGCGTACTGTTAAAAACCCTTGGAAAAGAGCTGTATCAAAGAGATCAGCAATTGATCCCTGCCCCTTCCGATGAGCACCGTCCCACACAATGTAAGGGAACGGTCGTTAACCTGAGGGCTGTTTATCTGTTTTATTTTCTGAGAGCAAGGTGGTATGTCGGGGGCTGTTGGTACCTAGTTTTCCAGCTGGCCGCCGCGGAGGCACAGAGAGGGGAAGTTGCCTGACCCCAGGGTCATTTGGAGATTACAAGCCAGCCTGCGTGAAGAACGGCTGCGGTGCAGCACAGGGCTGCTCCCAGAGGGATGAGGGAGTCGGGACCCCCCGGCAGCCCTGACCTGTTTCAGGAGGGCGTCCCTGGGTCGCTTAGCTACGTGCAGCAAAGCGGCCTCCTTCTCCTCCTCCCCCTGTCAGCACCCTTCCCTTTGTGGTCACACACACATGCAGGGGGACTTCTCCAAAGTCACAATTAAAAGTTGCACCGACACCAGGAAAAATACGTTGAGGAATAGTTTAGTCCTCGCAGAGCAGGAACGCTACTGTTACCAGTCCGTAAGGGATCCGTTTTAGTCTTTAGAGTGATGGTTGGAAACGTCTTTCTGCCTTTTTTTTGTTTTGGTAACGCCTGAGAATACGAACATTTAGAAAATTCAGAAAGGTGTGGGCTTTTGTCGAAGCAGTTTGGAAGTTTGGGCTTTTAATGTACAGCATGACAAGCATGTCTTTGGTAGTGCTGTATGCAGATTGTGATTTGGATTTTTAATAGGCTCAACGTCCTCTCCTCAGGGGTGTGTGTTTTAGGTTCATAAAGCGAAACCCAGTGCCTTCTGTTTTCTTTGAGATTATCTGAAGGCTGGTGCATTATGTGCAAAGGCAAAACCGAAAACCAAAACTATTTGCTTGCACCGGGAGAAGAGGCATAAATTACAGATCCCTAAATATGTATTTGTTTTGAAATCTAATCCTGCTGTAAGTTCCTAAGTGATTTACAGTGGCTTGACGTCTGATAAAGCAGTGTATTGTGTTTAGTGCTAGGCTACAGACAACATGGATTTGTACACATTTGAAAGCATTTACTAGAGTGTAGAAAAAAAAGTAATGTAATTGCTTGAACGGGTTCATGTTACCACTCGGAATACTCTGTATAATCAAATTGAATCCAGGTTCAGAGCTGCAGCGCCTTTCGCGCACACTGTTGTACGGAAATGCAGACTGTCACTGTCTGCGTTGGTAATTATTCACAGACACTGCTCTCCAGAATAAAGTTGACTTACCAGTTGTTCACTCTTCAAGCTTCTGAAGCCCTGCAGCTTCTCCAGGGGCCTGCCGCTCGTCGGAACCTGGTGTGGCAGAAAATGGCCACATCCCCGAGAATCTCGCTCACCCTCCTTAACCTTTTATACGGCTTTGTCCTTTGTCACATTTTAAAACACATCGCCGGGATTTTCCTGATTTACTTTTGCAGCAGCACGGATCTGGGTGTCTTGCCATTTTCATTTTGTAATGTTTAACCCAGAAGTGGCACTTAATTGTGTTGCAAAGTGATTTATTTTGATAGTCATCTGCTGTTGCTCAGGTGAGAACCAGTGCTATTCTGCCTTATTAACTTAACGATCCTGTCTTGTTTAAACAGCTCAGTAAGATCCAGAATGGTAATGAGGTTAAACTAAATGGAAATATAATTTCTGTCTGCTGGGGGAATATCTTTTTGTATTTTTATTTAGTGCTGCTTGTTTGCATATTAAACTGGTATAGGGCAAAAGAAACATTCTGCGGTTTGCCTGAGGGAGAGAAGTGGTTGTCTGCATTTGCAAACGTCCCTAAAAAGCGATTGCAAATCCTTGTTGGCTGATGTCGGCAGTTAAGCGAGGCCTGGCCTGGTCAGTACTGGGCTGGGACCCCACCAAGGAAAACCAGGTGACAGTCCTCTCTGGGGGCACTGCTGGACGAGGGGTCGTCCACCCTTGGATGCAACTTCCAAATGCGCTGCTTGGTCATTAAAGATCTCGTATGCTGTTTAATGGAGTAGGGCAGCTGCTTTGGACCTAACCGAACTCTGGAGTCCTGGATACATTTCTCAGGTGCTGTGCAGCCAGGCTTTCTACCTTAATTCAGCTGCTGAAAGTTTTTCACCCCTCCAGCTGACCTGCTGTGTAGTGGGGCTGCTGGTGCCTCATGGCTGCTGTCCGTCACTCAAGTGGGGACTGTCCTCTTGTAGTGGATGAAGAGACTCCCTTCCTAAGCTTCCTATAGAGCTTAGGTGCAATAACAGTACAGCAGGGAATGAGCGTAGTCAACAGAATATTCCTGGCGCGGATCCTCTTGATGTTAGAAGCTTTTGGAGCATCACCCCGGCTTCCGAATCCAGCGCACCTCTCTCTGGCGCAGTGCCAGACTGATTTGCCGGATCATCAGGTGTCAGAAGTGTTGCCGATAGAGGGGTTTGCCTGTCATTCCACGAGCTCAGCTAGGCTGTACTCGAGCTCAGAGGTAGAACAGAGCCAACAGTTTCGTGTTCATCGCTCTTAAAAGCGCTCTTACAAACTCTGCTTTGGAGTATTAAATGTTGCCTGAAAGCACGAAATCCATCGAGAAGATGCGTTAATAGTCCTACATTCTAAACCATGTTTATTCATGACCTGTCACCTCCAGTACTTTTCCGTATGTATTCATATCTAAAAAGGGGAATGAGAGAGTGCTGTTTTAGGCCTGTGTCTTTTTTATTTCCATCAGAATTTAATAAGAAAAAAGCCTTCTGCACTATTTTAAGATTGTGCTCTTGACTGATTGGTATGTGTTTCAATGTTGAGAGTGAATGCTCCACACGGAGTCATAACCTATTGAACACAACTCCAGTCTAATCTAGTTAGAGCTGTATGGCAGCGCGATTTTTTCCCTACCCCATTGATTTTTTTTCTCCTCTATAAAACTCCCTCGCTGAACTTGTTTTTTCTTTGTGGTTTAGCAATCCTGTATTTTAGGAATTAAATATAAGCAGGAAGGCTCCTTTATCTGTGAACTTGTACCTCATATTTGCACAACTGTTAGCAGAAAAATTTGACCTGCATGTCATTAGCAATGCAGTTTGCAAAAGCAAATACCTTTAGGCTTAACCCGTCTGGTAGCTTTGCTACAGCATTTGTCTGTCTACGTTAGTCTCCATGGAAACTCTGCTGCATCTGGACTTAGAGTAGACTACAGGCCACAGAAACTTTCAGAGCATCTTAACTGGTTTGTTCTTTATTTTTCAGGTTGTCTTGAAATTCATCTTATACAACTTTGCAATGAAAATATATGGACGATGTAAGAATTGAAGCGTGTAACATTGAAGGTGCTAATAGCTTCATCATTCACACCATTCAGTCATGAGGTTAAACCTGTTTCGGGTTTAGTGGAAGGTGCCACATAGTGATTGTCCTCTTCCTGAGAATGTAAACAATAAAACTTTAAATAAACACAGCTCATAGGTACAAAGTAGCAGTTCCTGGCAGCAATGCCAGTCATATGAGTAGTTCTTATAAACCTTTTCTGACAACACAATTTCAGATGCAGAAACAAAAGTGAATTAGGTCTTCAGTTTTTCTTGTTGCTTGTGTCACCGTTAGTAACATTATTGAAGAATGGCGTGGTCTGTATTATTAGTTTAATAATTTAATCCATTCACTTTTAAACCATCCTTGTATGGAAGCGTTTTAATTGTGTGACCATTAGATTAAAAACCCCACGTGCTGTGAGTGCCTAAAAACTACAGAATTAAGTTCCTGATTAATCTGATAATTTAGGTTCTTCTAATAGCAACAGCTATTAGACAAATTGGTTTGGAAAACCTGTGACTGCTTAGGAACAGTTTGAGTTTAAGCTGCTGCTGCTATGCTGAAATACAGAAATAGCTGAAAAAAAGTCATTTACAGAAAAAACAAGTTTCATGACTAAACTAGGTTGCAAGTTTTCAACCTTTGTTTAATTCGTTTGGTCCAGCTTGGTATGAGGTGTGATAGTTCTGTCGGGGGGGAAAAAAAGCCCCCAGAAAAACAAAGCTGACCCCTTGCTCATGTTCCGGCCCTCCTCTGTATGTTTGACTGCCTTTTCCCAAGATGCACCGTGCTTGTCCAGCCAGGCGAGGCCTAGGGTTTATTCCGTTCGCCCCCAGCAGTCAGCTGGTCGGCCGGCCGGCACGTCCTCGTTCAAGATTACTTATTTATTAGACAGCTGGGCTGGTGGAATCTGGCCAGAGACGGCTCGGAAGCAGTGGAAGAATTCCTCCGTCTGGGATGGCGTCTTTTTGAGACAAGCGTCAGAAGACCAATGGACTTCCTTCATCGCCGGTCACATGAATGGCTACCAAGCAGGGGGAAGACAATTGGCATTGTTGCCAGGCAGACTGTGGCGTCTTTACACCCCCTGCGTTTTCGGCACCAAACCCCCTTTTCTTCTTTCTGGGCAGAGATCACAGAGGGTAGTGATGACTGCCTACTCGAAACAGCCTCTTTTGTTTTACTTCCAGTCTTTTCTCTCCACTGCGGAGAATTGCCAAATGCTAACGGGGGTAGGAAAAAAAAAAAGTCCTGACTGGTTATCTGCACTGCCTGGGGTGCTTGAACTCTTGTTCTCTGCGCTACTGTATAATGTTGGGATTGTGAGAGAGGGCGCGCAGTGCTGACAGTAGGCCTGTGAGGGATGGCTTTATGTGCCGACGCCCTGATTGGGATCTCCCACAGACAGCCCTGCTCCATTGTGTGGTCAGCCAGCGACGGCTTCACCGTGGCCACCATGCCCGTGGCGCTCCCTCCGCCGAAGAACGGCAGCGCAGCCCCTTTGTCTGCTTATCCATCCCCTCTCGTCGTGGGCCGGCTGGTGACACTTCAGCGTTTGATGTTGCTGAATTTCGCACTGAGCCCCTGTGTTTCGCGAGCTTTTTCATCACGGCAGGGCAGCTTACGGATGTGAAATGCTGTTGTCGCTCTGTTTTGTATGGGGTGGCTGTGCACAATGCGTTTACAGTGTAGTCCCCAGTGTACTTTGTGAGAGGACAAAAGAAAAATTGGGATCGGCGGTGCTGTTCTTCTCCCCACTTTTTTCTAGTAAGTGCTTCTGATTGCTCATGCGAAGGAGAGGTCAGTGAGAAATTCCCTTGTTTTACGAGCATCCAGATGAACCACATTCCTAACGTAGCTCAATTATGATCTAACTAGTAGGTACACTAGTTTGTGACCATACCAGCCAGATTATTCCCGTCTGGATTTAGCGAGAGCTTGCAGGTTCTAGAAGGGCTTGACTGTCCAAAAGTGTTTAAATATTTTTTTCAGTTTTCTTAGTGTTTTTTTTTTTTTAAACAAACGGGTTCATTTGTTAAAGTATGCAGGTTGTCCATGCAGCTTTCATACTGATTAATAGAATAACTGCTCAGCTTTCTCACCTTGAAAGATTGTTTTATTTTGCTTTTCTCAGAAATAGTCAAGATATGCATTTACTTTATATCATGTGTTACAGAAACAAAAGATGTCCATATGGTTAGAAATTGTGAAACGCCGGTTCATAATTTCACAAATAATTATATGACTCTTCATATAGGCTGATAAATTGCAGTGATTTTGTTTCCTCCTATAAATCTGGACCTGTGATGCGCAGCTTTGAAAATAAAGATACCAAGAGCTCAACCTATCTGTAGTAAGTCTTCTTCTCGTTTGTATGAGGAGCCGGTTCAGGGTGATCAGATCCGGCTGAAGATTCAGAATCTGTGGGTGGGAAAGTGAAGTTCCTTGGGAAGGAATGCGACCAGAGAACAGGGTCAGCACCTCTCACCTTCGGCAAACACCGTTTCATTCCTAGAGGAGCAGGTCATGTGTTGTCTGTGCCATAGCTGAATTGAGGAGGAAAAAAAGAACTGTTAAAGGCAGCAGTCTCCTGGAAAAACCCATCTCGTAAAAAGAGCCTCATGTTGCTACCAACAACTAAATGTGGCAAAGGCTGATTTCAGTTTTATTTTAATAATCCTTGGCCTTGTAACTCCTTTGAACGTGAAGAAGTATCCCAGAAAGCCAAAGGACGTGCTCCCTGCATCAGGAAGATAACGATGGAATAGGTCTTTAGTTGAAACTTTTGAATTGTGTTTCAGGCCTTGGTCTGCATTAACAGAATGCCTCGTGAGGAGTGCTGTGTTTCAGAAGGGAGCCAATTCCTGTTTGTTGTTTATTACCTGCTTGAGTAATACAGGGCATCCAATAGACAGAGACTTGTTACTTGAATGGAGCCCAGCACTACTGTACTCATGTGGGACAAAGCTGGTTGCCACGAACGAGGGATGCTGAAGAAATGTGCTCTTTGCCACAGCTTCCGATCACTCCCTCTTGGGCTCTCCCCATATGTCAGTGCGGATCAGAAGAAAGACAGGAACCACGTTTCTGATGGTCAGCTCAGCCTCCCGAGGAAGGGGCGAGCTGGAGCCCGCGCGGAAGGTGCTGGTGAAAGGGCCTTTAGAGAGACGCTCTGCTCTGCCCACACAGACGCTCTCCTCTGGGATCTCGCTGCAGCACAGAATCTGCTTGTGCAGGTGGCTCGCGGGAAGAAAGGGCTCCCTGTCTCCGGGCGCCCACTCCGCTTCACATTACTTCAGTGTCTTGGGCAGAACTGAGGCTCCTTGTGCGACTCGCACCTCTCAGGCACGCATGTTGTAATGCAGGAGTCGCGGAAGTCCCCCTCCTCTCCCCAATTCACCTGTGCTTTGAATAAAAAAAAAAAACTGCCGCCAAAATATCGAGACGTGCTAAATTACCGCCGTCAATGCGCGATAACATCCGTGAAACTGAAAAACAGCTGCTCCTTGACTTGGCTTAGGTTGGTTTTTTTTGGACGTGCGTTTTGACAAAACCTAGGGAAAAAAAACTGGTGTGTACCACACACGTAAAATGTAATGACTCAATTACAGTCGTTTGAAATTTCTGAGAGAGTTGGTGTCAAAGAAATGCTATATGATATTTCCAAAGCCAGCCTAATGCATGCTATAAAAGAGATTCTTAAAATACTTCGTTTTGGTTAGAAGAAGCTGTAATTTGGAATAATGAAGAGGCGATTAAAGAAATTGCTTTAGTAAATAGCTTGTTAATGAAATCCATACTTATTAGTATGCACCACCCTCATTATAAGGGTTTTCATTGAAAGGATATATGCACTGGCTCCAGATAACTTGCATTCTTTTAAAATTGCTTGCCTTTGTAGTTCACATTTTTCCTAGCATGTAAATTGCTTGCGTTCTTAATGCTGTGTTGATTTTTGTATAACGCACATGCAAGCCTGTATTTGAATAAAATGAACCATGCAGCCTCCCTAACCACATTTAGACTAAAACTGTCAGGAATTATATTTATTTTGAGCAAGGATGCTTTAAGCTGTATTCGTGGTCTACCATTTTAAGACTTTAATTTGGAATATTACATGTGTGTTATATGGGACGTTATAGGGACTTAAACCAATAATTATATTGTGCATTTTTTTTGCAGTCCTAAAAATCCAGTCATACAGAAGCAATGACTGGGTATTTTGGGATCCTGTGCCAAGGTGAATTGGCTGTTATGAAATTTAAGTTCCTAATTTGCTTTTTGTTATTTAACGCAGAGATAAAATGCCCATTCGCAACAGTAAAGGGAGTGCAGTAGTTTCTGGTGTTATTGCGCCTGAAGCATATGTTGTATAGGAATCCTAGACATTCCATCTGTGCTGTAGCTTCTTCTAGAGTGACCCGGTGTGCCCTTCAGCACTATTTGTAGTCTGCCTGCTAGGCCTTTGTTTTAGCCAATTCTGTCCAATCATAATAAGCTGGAACAAAATATATATTTTCTTTACCCAGTCCTCAAATCCCAGTAATGTAATTGGACCAACGTACATAGTGTGCTTAATGTATTAATATATAGCTCTGTAGAAGGAGAGAGAGGGCCAGAGGGAGCTGAATAGGAAGAGTTGACCCCACAGCGTCAAGCATCGTCTTTCTGCTGAGCAAGTAGGCAAAACTCCATAGCTGTGTGTTCTTTTGGTTTTATAAGAGTTTCACCCAAGATCTACTAACATTGCAGTGAAGCCTGGTTTTTGTGTTCTACTGCAGTTAATAGTAGTTGAAGTTGCTGTGATGTTTTATTAAAGGTGACTGAGTCTTCCATGCTTTGAATTGCTTTAATGCTTTCTTGGCTAAAATCCTCTGTTAAAGTGTCTCCTTGATTCCAGGGCAGTGTACTGCATTTAAATTCAAACTTGATCTGCTCTGCAAGGAACACATCTCTGCAAAACACTAGAAGGAGGAATATGTAATGTCATTTAATATCCAAATAAGAGTACACACGAATTATAGTTGGCTTTCCTGCTGCAGATGCAAGTGTTTTTTTTTGTGGTGACAACTGAGACGAAGGGTGACGATCTGACTCTGGGGAATTTCCTCATGTTAAAAGCCTGTTTCTCTAAAAGTTTCTCTATCTGTCCTTTTGTAAAATCCATTTTATCACCAGTACAATTTTAATACATGTTACTATTTTGGTTATTGTTTTTCTAGGCTAATATGTCTGTCTGTTTAGATATGTAACATTTAATCATAAGGTTTTTAAGTTATTGTTAGTTTCAATATTTTGTTATTGGTTTAATGGAAATATGCTTCTCTTTTTTTTGCTTGCCTTTTTTCTTCATCCCAGATATTTGCCTTCAGCCACAAAAAAAATCACATTATTAAGATGTCAGGAACATGTCCAGCTATATTTTCCCCATACTTTGTGCTTTTAACTGTTTTGCTCATATGTCACACATTGAATATTTTAAGCGAAATAATGTTTAGCGATGACAGACATTTCCACTGTGTTATTCTTAGAAGAATTCTTCGAGTCTGCTTCTTTTATATTCTGCATAACTACAATCTTTCCATTGAGTAATGTCATTTACCTAGTTGGTGAATGCAACACCCAATGCATCCGTGCAGCTTTTGGATCGAGGATTTGTGCTCTCTGCATTTTCCTGAGTTGGGATAGTAACCACCGTGCTCACCCAGTGTGCACCCACAATTAGCCTAATTCCTGGTCACAAAATGAACCCAGCCTCTAAGGAAGGGGTGGGGTTCCTCACTGGGCATCTCACGTGTTGTGGGGTGATCATTTCAAACATGTTTTGGTGTTCACTGTCCAGGTGAGAAATGGACTGGTCTCAACCCTGGAAGAGAAGGTGACTTTCCACAGGGGATGAGTGTGTCTGCAGTTCGTATGCAAGTCTTATCTACCCAAGCGGAGGTGTCTTCTCTGAGCCCTCCTAGATAAATGAATGTACACGTTAAATTTTCCAGATCCAGTTTTTCTTTCGGGAAGAGGGCAGTCTGTGTTGAGAGGCTGAGGTGAGGTCTTTCCCGTAGATGGAGAAATTCCACCAAAATCAAGTCCGTGGAAAGAAGATTGTAGAATTTTACCAAACAGACCCTCTGCTGTTCTTGTACTTTATGCATCTGAATGTACGGTAATTGTGAAGGATAGTATCTGAAAATGCTGACTTAGGCAGTGAAGTAACTTCAGATGCTGACTAATCAGTGACCAGGAGTTGCTACAATGAAGTTACCAGCATTCCATGGCTACTGTATTACCTGTTGTGACCATAAACCATAAAAATTAAAGGTTTATTTTTTTTTACTACCAAAATGCATAAGCATGCTTTATGTATTTTGGGAAATTATTTTTCTATGCCAGAGCCTTCATATTTATTGCATTATCTGTGCTCCTATCGGCGAAATTACAGGGGAGAGGGCGAGAGACCCGGTGTGAATGATTATCATTTTGAATTTTTTGCATCTCTGTCTAAGGTGTTAATATGATATCATGAGATTAGATACATTGTAAGCAGGGTGTCCATGTTTTTCCAAACAGATGTGAACCGCCTCTTACTTTATAAGTTATCTTCTCAAGGAGGTACATTTAATTCTGTGTCTGAGGAGAGCCTATAGGTAGGTTTTACTGATTCTGTGAAAATGTTAAATGTATGGTTCTTAGCAATAGTTATATTTAAAAATGTATGTTAAATATACATCTAACTGTTTTTTAAATTATTTTTCATCTGTGCATCTCACTATTCATTGAAGTTTTAGTTCTGGGCAAGTCAGTATCATATGGATTATCCTGGTTTTTACATCTGGACTGGCTATGAAGAGTCCTTTTTTCAACAATCTATAAACACAACTTCAAATTGACAGTGAGAGAGTTTGTGTCTTGTTTTAATAGGCTTACAAGAGCTCCAAGATCCTTTGTTAAGCAATGGCTTGATAGCTGGGACTCCATTTGCAGACCTCTTTCCAATTTCTAAGACTGATGGTATTCAGTGATTTTCTGAGATTAGAAATGAAGATTTAGAGAAGAGTCAGACCTTGGTAAGCTTGAGTACTCCAGTTTCAAGTAATGAATAGCGAGGCTTTCACAGAGACTCATCCTGCACTCACAGAGCATAATATTTGAACTGTCAATATCTAACAAAGTGTGTTGCAAGTACAGTATGGGTTATTTAAAATCTGTTCCTTTATGAATAGGAAAGCTTAATTCATGAAGTGGCTTTTGGTGGTTGTTCTTATACAGATCTCCTATTTTTCAAATATTTATTTTGCTATAGTTTAAAAATGGTTTGCTATACTGTAGTTTAAAAACCATTAAGGCTTGAGCTAGGTTAGGATTTTGAGAGTCTGATGTTCACTGTGTAATGGGTAAATCAGATTTTATTAAAGAGTTTACTCTCATATTTTAAGTGACCAAAGCTTGTTTAAATATTTAGTTGTGTGTGTGTGTATACTATAACTGCACCAGTAGGAGATCCAATAAGTGGTAGAACTGGCACTTGGGGAATGTGGCCTCCATTCTATGTCCATATGGTGGGTTTACTCCCATTAAACCAGTGATACAGAGACTTAGGTTGAGCTTCCCAGTAATATAGTATAACTCCTGGTCTGAAGACCCAAACTACCACCTTTATAAGTGTTTCTTTTAATTTGGGGAGCTTAGTTCTAGAGAAAGCCTGTAACATGACTATTATAGGTTTTTTAAAAAGTATCTGGAAAGCTGTACAGGAATAGATTGAAACAAATACATAAACTGAGGATGAAGGTTAATTCTCCCTATAAGAGAAAGGGAGAGATGACCAGTTACAGTATATATGTTTTCCCAACTTGCATCCATCAAAGGAATATAATGTAACTTCTCTAACTGAAACTCTGAATAGTTTAGTTTAAAATGAAACCTGCTGTTCCAGTTGTGAATGGTCTGTACTGGAAAGGGGAAATATTTAACTCTTTGGCCAATTTATCTAGTGTCCTAAGAATTGATAGTGAAGTCCTTTGTAAGTCATAAGAGAGCTTTTATGGAAATGGGGGGTCTGTCAAAAAAGTAAAATGTAGTTCCCCTACAAGTACGTTTTTCTGCCTTCTGTCCCCTTTTTATAGCTTTCTTCTTAGAAAGCAGTTTTTACACCCCCTGTCCCCAGCACTGATTTCTTCATGTATAGCAGAGGATCGCTTCCTCTTTCACCGGTTCCAGCTGAATTTGATGGATTAGGCTGTGTTACATGTAGCCTATTAAAATAAACAGAACTGAGAAATTTAATTGTTATATTTTGATGCCATTGTGTTTTTTTACATAAAAGGTTTTCATTATGCTGTCTTAAGACTGATGGAGTTAAATCATATGTACTTTGACGATCAGCTTGAAATCTGTATTGTGTTGATTAAAAAAACCCTTTCACAGGAAGATTCAAAGTAAACTCAAATAATTTTTCAGAAATGTATTTCATTTAAGCGGCAGGGTTAAGTCAAAATGTCTTTACATGTTTGTGTTTTTCAAAGATTTTTACAGGTCAGCCTTCTCCCTCAGGATTTCAGTCTAATAGAATTGTTTCGTTCGTGGAGAAACTTCGATTAACATGTGTGTCTTGTTAAGGGTAGTAATGACAAATCGCAGCAGCTGAATAAACTAATCTTTCTGTAGCATTCACACATGGCGCCCAATTAACAATGGACCACTGTCAAAAGTTAATCCATTTCCAGCCACCCTTTGCTCCTGGAGGGGCCTGGAAGATTTTGGAGATGCAGGACTTTTTGCTGGTAATTACAGATTGTCAAAGGAACTCTACAGCATGCAGAGGTTTATATTTATAGTCAAAGCTTGTTTTTCTTTATGAAGTTACATTTCAGATTCATACATTGCGCAATGTCTTAGAAAAACAATTTAATGTCTGTAATTTCTGGCAAATGAAACGATTACATATTTATGTAACGGAGAACCAGCTGCAGTCTGAAAATCTTCATGAGTTTTTTTTTGTGTTAAACTGAGACTGTGGGACCTCTCCCTCCTAAGCTCTGTTCTCCAAACACACACACACTTAGACAGCTGTCCCAGTTGATAGATAGCACAAATGAGGCTAGGTCTACCCAGTCTTGGGAAGTAGCCCGTCAAAGATGCATTCCCAAAAGGTTTATGATGATAAACGGCTGATTTCTTGGGATTCAGACAACTGGATAGAAAAATACAGTTTACGGACATTGCAAAGTGTTCATCCCACTTCCTCTCCGATTATTCTCCAAAGAGAGAGGGTGACTTGAAGCGAAGAAAGAAGATTGTTATGCAGAAAGAAAAGACAAATTGTTGCAACAGCAGAAAAACAGACTATGCTCCTGGTACTCGTTCACCCCATAATTGGTGTCTTTCGATGTTCATGCTTGTTGCTTCCTTTGGAAAGTCTTCAGAGACACCTCCACACTCCCTTGTCAAGACGGATATACCCAGTTACACTCTAGAGGAGTCTTAGGCCACGTAGTCAACTGAAGATATCAAGAGTTGATTACCACACATGATCGTTATTAGTGTGAAAAATCTATTTTTTGTATTGCTATTGTAATACTATTTTTGTTGTTGTTCCTCCAACCTCTTGAATTCTATTGCAACTCAACTGGTTTTCTTTGCCAGTGTTAAAAGCGCCTTCATATGTTTTGACTGGGTGTATTGTCTGTTTTTGGCTCTTTTCCTGCTCGGGGTCAGGCTCCCGTCACATCTCGGCGGCAGCGTTTCTCAAGTACATTCCGTAGTCCAGCATGTCTTGCGGCCACACGCGGCTTCCTGTGCTCCACCAGCCTTTGCACTCCTTCAGTTGAATGAGGAAAACTTGACGTACTGTAGTCGTCTTGCAGAGAGACACACGTATTGTACTGCTGTTGCTAAGCAAGTCTTTCCAGCCCTGTCTCCTCGGCAAAGTTTATTTGCTTTTGTAACATGAATATGTAAGAAGTTTATTTGAGCTTAGGTTTTGAAAATGGGGGGTCCACGCCTTCGCTTGCCAAAAAGAGAGTGCTTTGTGCATCTGTCTAATCCAGAAAGCCACAAGCAGAAGCTCATAATTTGGCACGGCACCAAAAGCATGTCTGAACACCTCTTTAAGATGTTCCTTTCGCTTAAAGGCCGACGTATTGATTAAAAAAATACTTTGTTTGATTTGAGTGGCCTGGCAGAGGGTTGGGATGATGTGCCAACTAGCGCGCATGTGAGCCGTTGCTGTAACCTCCATTTTCCAATCCGCCTCCAAGAATAATGAACCGCAACTTCTCTGCCGTAGCGCTCAGCCCGAGCACAAACCCACACGTAGTTTGAGCAACATCCTTTTTCCTGTTGGCAGCACTAAAAGAGCGATTTACTCCGATTTACAGCGCTGAACTGTGAACAGTCGTGGGGTGCTTGTTGCACCTCCTGTCTGAGCCACTGGGAAAAGGTTTCCAGTTTAGTACCATGTTGGCAGAGGGTGTGTGCTCACAGACCTACAGCAGAGTTTAGTCCACTCTTTTCATATCTGCCCAAACCTTACCAACATTCCTGCACTTCATAGCAAGAAGCTTTTTTTCTAGAGATTTTTTTTTTAAACATGATTCCAGTAATTTTATGAATAAAACTGTAATATCTTTTAGGCATTTAGTCGTTCTGGATTTCCCAGACTGAAACCGAGCAATGCAGATAGAAGATCTTGCTTCTCTCGAGACCATTGCTGGCATTCAAATCCAGTAAAAAAAAAAATCTCCTTTACTCGTAGGGGTCAAAAGACGTTTTTGAAATGGATGTCAGAAACAGCTGAAATAGTTCCTAACAAAAGAAAATTGTTAGCAATGAGCATGTCCGGGACGTTTTTTACATATACAATGCTTTGATTTGCTCTTTTAAATTTGTTGTTGTTTTATATTAAACCTTTTGTCTCCAATATAGTTTGGCAGTGATCTTACAGTTTACCGAGACATTCCTTCTTCAAATATTAAGGCAGGTGCATTACTTTTGATCTTAAAATAAGACACAGGGATGAGTGTGTGCTACCAAGCATGTCAGCTAAATACCACAATACATTTGTGGTACAAACTGTACCACAGGAGCTGCTAAATGATAAATGTGCTACTAGCACAGTTTTTCCTTTTTAATTGAGCATTTCAGTCTACCTGGAATTCCATGTAAAACCTTACCACATAATCATTCCTTTTATTCCAACAAATATTTTCAGCACTATAACTGCCAAATTCCTTTGTTGTTTAGAGCGTCTCAGGAGATAGCCTTTGTCATGATGAAAAAACGTGCATCTCTTGAGTAGCCACCTACAGGAGGCTGCAGATGTGAGCAAGTGATAACCAGCTATTTTGTCTATCTTTGGCACACAAAGCAACCAGCCGAACGAAGAGTCATGCTGGAGAACCAACTGTAGCACTTTCACGGCAAGTCTCTGAAGCCTGAAGGTAAACGATATCTCGGCAGAGCACGTCTCCCTGGGCCTCAATGTTAATTAATTGTGACAGAGCTCCTGTTCCACTCTGTCTTATTCAGGAGCGTTTTCTTTTTTTTTCCTTTTATTTCCGGCCACATTTTCAGTTTCTTCTCTGCTGCCGGACTTCACTTGCTCTACAAGCAGAAAGACAAGGTCCTGAGATCATAGGAGGGTTAAGTTGAGCAGACTTGAGTAGTGTCACATGGCAGCCTTTCAGAGGTGACTTATTGTGCGAGTCAGAGTGTCTGCGATTGTAAGAGTGTGTAGACTATCTGAATGTTTTTTGCGGGATTAATCAAATCATGAAGAGCTATCTTTTGCAGATCTCAGAGAGTTAGTGTAAACTAATCTTCTGTGCCCTAAAGAAAGTTTATGTAATGTGAAGATACAGTGGCTGCAATGAAGCATTTCTTGGCATGCTTGCAAGGCTGTTTGCAAAACCACGGTGTTTCTGAATCCAGACATGTGCAGAGAATTAGGTTTGCTGAACTCTCAACAGAAAAGATTTTCTGCAGAGGAGAAAAACGTGATCTTTTTAGGCCGGACCCAGAGTAGGGAGAGAGTTTGCCGAGGTGCGTTAGTGGATTCTGTGGTAGACTGGAAATTCCTGGTACGAATTGCCTTCTTGAGTTTCTTTAAAAAAAAAAAAGTTTTAAAAAAAGTGTTAGTAGCAGAGAAAGACAACTGTACGACAGAGCTAGAGATAAGAACAGAGTCTGTCAACTGCCTTTAATCTGCCGGCCAAGGCCCTTTTTATGCAGTTTTTGAGAAAAACATTAAAATGCTACGGTAGTGCTCTTTATTGATTTTGCTAATCCATTTGTTCAGCTGTCTTTACACAGCACAGTGCACACCACATTGCTATGCCTCAGCAGGTATTTACTACCAGGTTGTAATATCCTTTCACACCTAGTAAACAGAAACATTCATACTTCTCTGAACTTTAACCGTGAACAGAGAATATGAAGGACACATGTAGAGGCCGGGTGGCATTAGTCCCTGACCAAGCACACACTCCGTCAATTTAAAACAACTCCAGGCCACAAGAGCTAATAAATAGCAGTACAGTCCAACCACCATATAACTACGAAGCCTCAGCCGAAGTCTTAACTGCCAAAGCTTTTACATTTACTGTATGAGCGTTTAATACAGTATGATTCAAGCTGCTCTGCAAATCTTTAAAAGTGCAAAATTAAAATAAACTACTTAAATCAAAGCATGCCTTCGTTTGTATATTGGCTGTTAATTGCTGTTAATCCTTGCAGTTTTTAAACTTTGCACCAGAAAACGTTTCATAAGTAAAAAACTCATGAACTTGATATCTTTATTTTCAGCAGTGACAGAAGTTCTAGATAAACTGCCCTTGTAGCTCCATAGAAATCCTGCAAGGAACTGGGTAACAGCTGCATGGGCCCTTCCTTCCAAATCACAGACATTAAGATGTGTTTCTCTTTGTCTTTCCCAAATAGGTTTGCGTAGATGAGTTTTCATTTAAAAAACACCAACAGCATTTCTTTTGCACTGAAGAAGAATAACTTGCCTTTCTTTACGGATTCTGTGAAAAGTCCACCATTAATGGAGAATATTCCCCAGCATGACTTTTTGCAGGTTCCCTTTGACAGGAGTGGACATACTAGGTCCCAGCAGTCAAAGCAAAGCAAGGTGGATAAAAGTGTGCACTTGTCAAGGGAAGCAATAATAACTTTATAAAATAATTTATAAAGCACCTTTCCAAACCTACAGATGCTGTACATAGGGGTAAAAAATACCATACAACGTAAAGAATAAAATAAAAACTAACAGGATAGAAAATAGGGGAAGCAGACACGCGGCCTAGTAAAAAGGCGAGTCGTGAGTTTAGATTTGAAGAGAATCAAATTTCTCAGAGTTGGAGGAAGAGTATTCCATAACGAAGGACCAGCACCAGAAAAGCCCGGTCACCGAATGTCTGAGATTTAGTCCTGTTTGAAGTTTATTTCAAAGCGAAATTCTTGGGTGGAAGCCCATTGATACACAGTAAATTCAGTGGACACACATCCAAATTAAACATTGTAACACAATTAACACAAGCATATAGGCTAGACATACTGTAAATAAAATTGAGTTCCGTGGCTCTAGCCTTCAGTGTTCAGTGATAATTCGGGCCCCTGTTCAGGGTCATGTCAGGGTGGAGCAGATGCTATTCTGATCTATAAATTAACTTCCTAACTCTTCTTGGGAAATGTAGTGCTTTTAATACCCGGTAAAGGGAACAAAACTTGATAACCGTTGTCTCATCTAAAAAATGTTTTCTTAACAATAGCAATGCTACCTTTTTGAAAAATATCACTATTGTGAGAGGAGAAGGCCAACGGCTCACCTTTAGTCCCTGAAATGATCAGCAGATGGTTACAGAAACAGAACAGTACCCACGCCTGTCTGGCATCTGTGCAGTATTCAAGTACTGTATGTTTTACCTCACAGGAATCATTATATGTGTAATAGGTTTAGGTATAACATGCACCACAGCCAAAAGAGTTTAAACATTTTAGAAGAATAGCACTGTAAGGAGTGCAATAAAAGCAAAAAGAAAGGCTATGATACAAACAAAAAACGAGAATGATAAATTAAAGCAAACAGAAATCAAATCTTGGGATTTAATATCGCAGTTGCAGACATTTCTTAAAGTAGTATACAGTGAAAACTGTATCATGAGAAGTGATCATCCTTTACTTTTCCAGCTCTCTGCTCAGCAAAGCAGGATATTGTATCTTAGAGCTCCTCTAGTCACTAGTTTTTAAACTCAACCGAAGAAGAAATACTAAAGCAAACAAAAGAAATCCTTGTGTGGATCTGCGCCTTTGTCTTCTGTGTTGTAGCAGTCCTACATGCTCCTTGTCAGCTCCGCGATTCTCTTGCTGGTTGCGATACCGCGTGACGCAAGCCAAACATGGAGATGGACAGGGAAACGCCATACTTCCCTTAAATCTCTTGTTCACTTGTCATTTTTTCTGAAAGCTCAAAATGGCAGTTGTTTCCCCCGTTCCTCTGGAAGTCCTTCCTCTGGAAGGGCTCCCCGTGTCAGGACTGAAGCCCTGACGGTTCAGGAGCGGCCTAGTGGTAGTGGACAGCGCTGTCCTGGAAGGTGACTGCGGTGTGGAGGGACGAACTGCAGCAGCGTGTCACTTTGTGCAGGGTAGTAGTTAGCAGCTTCAGGGGCGCCAAAAGCCTACAGCCATGCCCCCCGGGAACAGGTCTTTTCCTCAGCAGTCGAGCTTCAGGAAGCTCGAACATTTGTGTTTTTAAGACCGCATACCACTGGCAAGGAAGCAGGGGTGGAGATGTACGCTTGGATTAAGTGGATATTGGATTCCTTCTGCTTTACACACATGAGTTCAGTGATTTGTTGGGCTGAATTTCAAAATCTTCCAAAGTGCCTGTAGTTTAAGTAGATGTTTTGCTGCTTAACTCTAATGTACTTCTCTGTTTTATAGCCTTTGATTTTTTTTTTCTCCTTTTATCCGGATTATTTTTATATGTAGGCTTCTCGGGAGTTTGGTGTTTTGGGCAGTACACTGCAGAAGGTTTAACTGCTCGTTAAAGATAAGAAAGTACAGTTTAGCATTGGGCATATAATATTTAATGTGGAAAATGTTATTTTATTATTAAATATTGACTGAGACAGTGAAATCCATCAGTGTTTTCAAAGAATGTGCTTTTGTGTTTTGGTGTGTTTTTCTGTGGAAAACGAATTGCTGAAAAATATTTTTTGGATTATTAACAAAAAAGTGTTGGTGAACAGTCATGTTTTATTCCTTTAGAAGGATTTAGAGAATTCACACACTAAATTTCCATTTTTGGTTTTACTGGGGTAAACTTGTAGATTGGACATTATTCCTGAGATTTTTTAGTATATCCTTTTTACTTATTTGTAGAATTTAATGCTTAATGGGTGTAGTTCTCCAAGTTCAGAATTGGCAAGATGTGTTGAGATTGCTCAGTTTTATCTTGGTCCTGGGCCCAAGAGGACTTTTTCATTAAACACAAATGTGAACAGGTATAATTAATGTTGTGATGCTAATATAATGAAATTGAAAACATCCCTTTCATTTCACAATGATGAACATTTTGCTTTTGATAGGTAGTTTTCTAAAACTGTTTTTCTTTACTTGACACTGTGAAATGGTAGAAAAATGGCAAAGTATAACTTGTAGACTTGTGGGTTACAGTGTAACAGTGATAATACAGTGCGTAGTGAAAATAATGCAAATAACTAAATTGCACTAGTTGACGTATTCTGTTCAAAGAATAGCTCTGTTCAGAGTCATTGGAATGGACACAAAACCAGTGGGAAGTTCTTTGCTCAGACCGAATTCTCTTTGTTCACAAAGTTTAGACTAAATAACGGGCACGTTTTGACTTCTGACAGTGATGAAACGATGCACTGCATGGCCCGTTTGTAATATAATTTTTTTCATTTGAACGTATGGACAGACTCAGTTTTAGCGACATTGCTTTTAATTTTTCAATTGTATCAGAGTAATTTGCTACAAGTAGAAGTTTTATTCCTTCATGTTTAACAACTGTTACTTCTTTTAAGTTACTTGCCAATACTGGGCTTTTAAACTGTAGTGCAAAAATAAAAACTTGAGGTCAGCGTTTTAGCTTGTTTTTTAGATTTCTCAACTGTATCCTGATATCCTAAGTTATCGTTCCCCGTTCCTCCTTAATTGAGGAGGGAGAGCTGTCAGAAACCTGAAGGCTGACTCTATCGTCTGTCCCATGTTAATGGCACTCTGGTGCTGAAAAGAAGGAACTGTCACCTGCTAGACTCCAGGAATGTTAATCCCGCACACTGATAATCGGATTTTATACACACCGTCTGTGAGTATGTGGAGGAACTTTGGCTTTTTTGTTCAGCAGTCTGGGAAACTCAATAGAATCTGTCTTCTCTCCCTGTTTATATAATGAGTCATGACTTAATAAGAGTGTTTACATTGTGTGCGCATGTGTGTGTGTGCTTGTTGTGTAGAGGTGGAGATGACGGGCGACTGGAATCGTTTCAGCGGGAAGGGGGATAAAATATAATGACGCGCTTGATCAAATCAAACAAATCCTCCAGGGAGTTTTTCCGGCTGGAGTTTTATGTGAATCGTCACCGTCGAACATGACGGTCGTTGAGGGTGTCGGTATCCCGAGGTAGATCCAACTTAATCATCTGAAGGAGAGAGGCTGTTTCGGAAAGCTGTTGGTTTGGAGTGGATGTGCGCGGGGCAGTGTGCTGATGTGGCAGTGAGCGCTCCAGGCTCCCGGGTACGATTCCAGCCCCAGACGCCCGTCTGTGTGGATGTTCCTTGTTCTCCTTGTGTTCACATTGGCTCTTGGCTCTAGTGTTCCCCCGCATGCTGGAAATGTACTATGCTTGATTGGCTATTGTAAACTTTCTGTCTCGCATCTCCCTGTGATGGATCGGTGTCCCGTCTGCGGGAGTTCGGCTGTGTGTGCAGTATCGCAGGCACAGGCTCAGTCCGGCGGCGGTAGGAAGAGGAGAGCAGTAACACCCCAATGACTTGACGTGCTCTTTTTTCCCCCGATGTGTAGCAGCCTGCTGAGGTAAACGTGCCTCCAGTCATATTTCCAGAGAGATGGAGGCTAAAAGTGACCTAAATTCATGAGACTCACCTCAGAAGACCCCAGTTGAAAGCCAGTTTGGTTGACTCCTTGTTGTATATCCTGTTTATTTAACTGAGGTTCCTTACTATACTGTAGGTAGGTTAGGATATGGCATAAAATATAATCCAACAAATCGTTTTATGCTTCACACTGAATGATTTAAATGCCTCTAATTATCCTGTAACCAAAGCGGATAGAAGAATTACTTCAATGAGTTTGCTGCTTGTTGTTTTTGTGGCTGTTTGTTGGTGACCTCTTCCATACTGCTCCAAAGAAACAATTCTCATATCTCCTTTCTATGAATACTTTAAAAATGCAATCTTTTCAATTTGAAGCTAAGGTCTGTCAGCATGAGGCACAGGAGAATATTAACTTTTTTTTTTGTAGACTGCTTGATTTAACCACACTTGACATGTAATGAATAAGGATAAAGGAAAGGTAGAAACAAGAGGCCATATTGACTTAGATTGTAATTATCCTGCTGACCCTTGGAAGGTTTACTTTCCTGTAAAATAAGTTTTGGTAAAAACACACTAGTCACATGCGTTTGATTTGCAAAACCTCCCAATTAACATTTAGGACGTTGTATTTGTATAAGGAGAGGACACAAAGGGGTAGTTCTCGTGAATTTCCTTGTTGATGTGTCCCGCTGAACTGATACTAACCTTTCCTGTTAAGTAACTTTGTAAATTCCTGTTCAAGTGATGCACTTGAAGTACTGTCAATATTCACTGAATGCTTTCAGTCCTAAGAACCGTTCTGTGCCCGCAGCAAGAAAGAAAGCCTATAAATGAACCTTATTTCTACATTTTTACTGCAGCAGCCAAACATTAAACATCTTTAGGAAACCAGTAATTTCAGCGGTGTGGGTTTAAGAGACAGCAGCCTTCTTCTGCACTCGGTGGAAGCTCGTTCTTTAAAACCATCTCTAACTGCTCACAACTGTAATTTAATTGTTTCCAAACGTGATTTCCACAGCTCTCCTTTTGTTGTGGCTGCTGCTGTCTTTGTTTCTCCCCGGATCAGGAGTGCACTGAACAACAGCTGTGCCGTCAATTGTTCTCAGTTTATGGCAGAAAGGCTGCTGTGGCCACTTGCCACCACAGTGTCAACCCATACATCTGCCAAGAGGGTTTGCAGGGACACAGAACACTTTCAGCCACGCTTTCTGCACATGCAGACCACGGGAGGTTTTGCAGACAGGCAAACTAAAAATATTTTTTTTCTGCACATCCTGATAATGAGACATTCTGTGTCATGGCATACCACGGTATACATGACTGTGGCTTGCGAACAAACACTCTCATATGGCTGGGGGGTGGAGTTGGGGGAAGTACTGTACTCGAGAAGATTTTGAGGAAGGGTCTTTAAGGACACCCAGGCAAAGACACATCTGTGTTCCCATTTTCCAGCGCACGGCCTGGCACTGCTAATAAGGTCAATAATGGAAATCTTAAATGCTGCTGCCCTGTATAGTTTGAACCTAATTAGTTCAGCTATATGGATGGCTGCTTTATAATGTGGCAGGAAGATTTTTATTAAAAGGAATCTCTTCATACAATTAACCTCTGCATCGACAAAGGAACGAACTCTAGTCTGATACGTTAAATTTCTTTCTCACAGACTTACTATGACTCCTACTCCACTGATCTTTTACTTACTGACCTACAGCCTAATAATTAATATATTAATGCCTATCGCATTTCTTTGGTAAACCGCCACTCAGTCGTATCTTAATGTATTTTTACCACACTATGATTATACTCATGGGAAAAACGACTGATTATTAGCAAGGTTCCAAATATTCTCCTTTGCGGTACACTCCGGCTAGCTTACATCTTGCCAGCCATGCTTTCTTTTCTGTTGTGGAGTGACCAAAGTGCTCGTAATTAATTCAACAAGCAGGTGGGGTTATTAGGGTATGCTAATGGCAACACGGCAGTTTTTATTTCAACTGTAGAGGCATTTCATTCAGTAGAATAAACAGTGCAGCACAATAGCCTCTGTTAGATAACTATCCGTGGGTTTGAAATGCAGCCAAGCAGATGTTGTTGTTGGAGTTGGCCCAGGCGAGATTGGGCCAGGCAGATGCTGGCTGAGGGGGAGAGGTTAGAAACAAATGGGCTGCCACATGAGGACAGTGCAGGGTTTCCTCCCATAAAGTGGCTTGTGGTTTCACCAGTCTGCTGGTCACTCTCCACGACCCCACCCCCCCCCCCCCTGCCGTTCTCTGTGCTGGCAAGGAAAATCAGCGGTTAGCGTGGCGGGCCTTCACCAGGAGCTGAGCACCACTTTCCTGCCGAGATCCGTCGCCGTCTTGGGGTGACCCTGCAGTGGGAATTGGAATGCTGTCTTGGCTGTGATTCTTCGGACGTTTTCAGCAGTTTCCTGACGTGAAGCAAGCCCAGAACAAAGTGTTGTTGTTTCTCATCACGGCGTGTCCGCGTTTCTTCTCCAGGAAGAAAGGGTTTTGTACCAAGACATTCTGTTTGTCCTTGTTTTCTTCGGAACACGGTATTTTACAGACGAGGACTGACAATGGGACAGGATTCAGATTATCGTTATAATATAATAGCCGTTTTGTTTTTACATGATTACTAATTTTACACACTTGCAAAGCCCATGAATAGAATTACAGTTGTCCGAAGCGAAACACTATTCACATTCAACCAGTGAAGGTTATCAAAGTTGAAAAATACTCTCAGGCTTGGAGAACCGGAAAAACTCATATAAGAAATCTGAACAGACGTTTCACTGTTTGAGTCCTGTTGAATTTTCCCTTACTCTGTTACAGTGCTGCACGTGCATTGTTTTGTTTCTGTTCTCTGTATTTTTGTTTGTGGAATTATTGTATTCCTTGACATAAAATGGGAAACGTACAGTGATTAGTGTCATGTTCAATAGCAAATAGCCTGCTGGCTTATCCACTTCAAAAATACTGTACAGGCCTAAGGTTTAATCTTAATCGCTGCTTTGCTGTACTCTGTTAAAAAAAACTTTTTCGGCACACTTCAGTAGTAAATAAAAAGGAAGAATCTGAGAGTTTCGAACTTTTGAGAGTGATAAAACAGCAAAAAGCTATCAAAACAACAGGTAGAAAATCCAATGATATATGGAAGCCATGCATATCATCTTAAAGGAAACTTAAATAATAATGCCTGAAGTTCAGCCAGGGTACAAGCTCAGTGTGAGTGATTTGCTGATAAGACCTTTCATGCTTTGGTTTGGGAAACTAGCTGGAGTTACACACAGGGTTATGAGCCTCCTTCTTCTCAGTAAGGCAAGTACTGAGGTGTGTTTTACAGTGTGTACTGTGTAACAGTTTTAGATAACATCTCTTTCAGGTCCACGTCACAACATTTAAAGCTGCTGAATTGATTCCCGTCCTTATGTACAGGGCATTGATTTGTTTTATCAGTAGAAAACATGCATTTTTGGAAAGAAGAGTAAAACCTAGGGTAAGAATTGAGTTAAAAATATGGGACAGCCTACTCGTCCTCAAAAACACTTTTGGCTTCAGGATAAGAGTGCTTATCTTTGTGTGTGTATGTGAATGAGCTTGGCTCTGATAATAGACATTGTTATTTACAGTGCTGCCTTAAACTTGAAAAAACACAGACTACCTGATCAGAGGTCATGAAACACCTGTGTAAATAGTCCATATCTTTTTCAGCTTCCAAGAAAAATGTCTTGGTAGGTTTGCTGCCTGAAAAGGTTCAAGAAAAGGGCTGACAACCCTCCCCCTTCTATTTCCCATTACAACACCCCTCCCTCTCTGTCATATAAAAATAATTATAAAACTTAGTGAACGGGCACGTGGGAGCACCTGTGTTTTTCAGAAAAGGTTTTACAAAGACGTAGTTCTGTCTCTCTTACCTGGACTACCTATAAATTAGAGAAGGATTCATTGGGCTATAGGGTAATTAAACACTTCATTTTCTTTAAACGACCATTAAACTGTAACCTCCTTGTTTAAATGCACCACAGCCCGGCTGTAAACGGAGATGATTCATGGCTTCTAAATCTCCTCTCCCGCTACCCATATCCTTTTCCTGGTTCCTTAGTTAACACCATGTAACACTAATGGTCATTCCAGGTTGAGGGTGGCGCTGAGCTATGCCCTAAAAGTCCATGAACATGAACTCTTCCTCAACTTTGAAATGCAAGTATGTACTGCAGTCTTGTCACAGACCCTGACAGCACTACTGTAATACAGGACTTTGTAATGGCGATTTAGGTAAAAGAGTCCACGACCAGTGAACCTTTGAAACTAGTCTATAATCTTCAGAAAGCCAAAAGAAACTGAATCTGTTTTAAAACTTCATAAAAAATGGCATGGTTTAAAAACCCCACAAATCTGAAACCTGTGACTTTCATGAAAATAATCGTTTTTCCAAACAAGCAGTCATGAATGCAAAAATCCACAGAAATTTATGCTGATGATGGTGTAATTAGACAATCAGAGATTCTTCATGTCTGATTCTGGGTTACGGCTGAAGAGTGTAATTAGAAAACCTGTAAGGGGTCGATTTGATTGACCTATCTCCAGCCAGGATAAGACCCTGCTTGTTTTTCCTGAACTTTATACAGCTACTGGGAAATGCACTGGTTGGTACGAAGTATCTAATGTAGAGGAAATAGAGGATTATATTATGTAGTCTTAGTAGCTTCCCTAAGCGTATGCCCTTACCATAAGATACATTGTGAATAATTGGTGGCCGTTCAGCCTGTCTTGTTCATTGCTTGTGCTTCAAGTCGGTGATCTTGCACGTGCTTGATGGCCTTGAGTGATCATGTGAGTCCAGAATCTCATCCGAGTCTGTTGCTTCCTCTGACTGGGAGTGACAAACCACTGGAATGACCGAAGCAAACTAAATCTAAATCTCCATGCGCGATTTGAGGTGCGATTGGTTTCAGTCGACGCATTCGTTTTTCTGCATGGTGCAAGAACGCACAGACACTTGCCCTCGTGTAAGAGACTTGACTTGAGAAAAGACCAACACAATAGAAGGAAACCCCCATGGCCTCCTGGCCTCTCTTACATTTTAATGGAGGTCTTGTAGAGGGTTTTAAACATCCAGAACACAAGACGTCTTAGCGTAACAGAGTAGAACATCTCTGGGTCATGCTGCATTAAAAGTCTCAAAGAGCCTTTTGTTCATAAATAAAGCAGTTCTGGACATATGAGTGCCTTTAAAAAAACATTACATTTACAATAAATGAGGGATAATACTGCCTTTTGGTAAATGAATGGTTTAAATAAATATCCTGAGTGATTGGCCATAGTGATATTCAGATAACATTTCCAATTATTTCAGGGTTCATCCATTAAGTGTCAGATTTTTTCTCGAGATATTTTCTTCAAGAACTTAATGGAAAGTTAGGGGGTTCCTATGTATTTGAAAGTTGTTAGAATTTCCTGTAGGGTAATAAAATCTTACACTTGAGCATTTTTCTCTAGCAGGATTTTAAAGATTTTTGCATTTCCGATAGCAGGTTAATATAACTTGTGCTCTGTAGTCTTGCAAATGCTTATTTTATACTATTTTTTTAGATGGTGCAAATGTTCTATGAATAATAATAAGTGTCCTGTAAGAATAACTGCCCATTTTCACTCAATGTAACTTCAATGATCTTTTTACCTGGCATAATCCAAAATGCAATCTGTGCTGTACTGAATGTGCACACGTATCATATGAACTAAAGGAAGTTCTTAATTGTATTCCAGTCACAGAACTTCAAGCTGTGTCTGCTGCAGTCTGAGAATCTGTAACAATATCTGTCCAGAGGAATATGAAATAACCCTATTGTATATTGAATTATGCACAAAACATGAGGAAGAAAGTCAATTGCATCATTTGGAAAAGGAACATTACTAGGTCTCTGTCACTGCAAAAGGTAACATTGTTTCATTGCTACACTTGTGTAATCAGTACACAAATGAGCAGCATAAAAAAAGTTATGTTGTAAAAGTGTATATTTTTCTAATGAAAGAAACAAAATGGCAAAGCCCATGGAAAATTTCAGAATATACTTGCCACAAAGGTATGGGTAAAATAAAATTGGCTTTTGACTGTCACAGCAGTCTGCTTGGGTTACTCAGTGGACTTTAGTTTCATAGCAAATTAAATGACAAGCCACAACAGTGGTGCTGTGTAGGAGCATGGATGGACATAATTTGGAAAAAGGTAGCAAATCTGAAGGTCCTACTGAACACACAACCTTTAGTTGTGAAAATGACTGTAGCTGGTCTGGGTCATGGTGAGTTACACAGTCAGAATACTTACTCAGTTGCAAAATTCAGGGTGCTCTCTGGCTGTTAGCAGCAATTAAAATTAGCTTGATGTTGGTGTTGATGAGTAAAATAAGTGTTTGCAGACTTGGAAATCAAGGTCATTGTGAAATTAGCAGGTCTGAAAAGTGTAGGTGTTGATTGGCTGAGTCCTCTTGGCCCAAACTTTCTCTTTTTCAAGGCTTTGAAGTGTGCGGAAGATAACATAAAACAGTCTAAGGTGCTTATTGTCTAATGGCAGGGACGTGCAATACTCTTTAATCCTCTTAAAACGTAATACATTTTTGTGATTCAAGCTGCACAGTTTTGACATATGAAAGTGTTCTTTGTTATCTTTAGAAGTAAACTTGTAACAAATCTAATTTGCTTGGATTGTAGTGTGTCTTCACATTTTAAAATAAATTCTGCATTGAATTGCTTAGAAAACCTATCAGTTTAGAGACTGATATGATTGGAGCGAGATGAGAGCTTTGAAATCGATTAGTTAACCAAATGAGTCCGTTAAACAGTTTCATAAAATGCAGATTTGTTTAAAAGTCTTCTGCAAAATTTGGAAGCTATTATTAGAAGAAAACATTTTTGTAATAAATTCCCATCATATGTTTTGTGTTAAAAAAAATAGATGGTTTTAATTACTTTGTTCAGCATGTTTAAAACTCAGCTGCCCCGATTTTAACTGAAAATAAAATATGTGAGCGTATATCTCCCGTTTTAAACTTCCTTGACCCGGCTCCCTGTGGATTTCAGAATAAAATTCCTAATATTGCTGCTCACCTTTAAGATCTTGAACAGTTTGGCTCCTACGTGGGGAGCTCTACATGTCATTTGTAGTCTTAGTTCCCAGTCCATTCTCCGGCTCTAAGGCCGTGGAATGATCACTCAGCCTGTGGCAGGTCTTACAAGTCAGTCTGCACTTTCATGCCCTGACTTAAAACTCACGTTTTTACACAGTCTTATACTGTAACCATTTGTATGTACTGATTTAAATTATTCTGGCCCTTTTTAATTTTTTTTGTTGGTCAAATGCTATGCTGTTATTTATTCATTTGATCGCTTTACCTCCCAGCTGACATTGCAGCTCATTGTCACAGGGTGAACCACATGGTTGCCGCACAGCTTGTGGCCCCTTTTCTTTGTTGAGTGTGGGAGTGTTCAGGGGCAAGTGGCTGCTTGCACATAGCCTGTCTGTCGGTCTGCTCCAGCAGCAAGACGTGCTTTTGAAAACGAAACTCCCGTCTTTTTTGTTTCTTGTGCATTTGTGTGTTAAGACAAGTTTGTATATGCAAGCCACGAAATACCTCTCCAGTTTAACTTTCAAGAAACCCGAGCGCACTTTTCTCCCCTCTGCTTCTCACTGAGTTTGCATGCTATTTACAGCAGCTCGCTGGACCGGTTCTTCTGGTCAGGCGGAGTCGCCCTGGCTGCCCGTGGCTGGCTGATAGACTGAGGCAGGAGCCTGGCTGAAAGGCGGACTTTCGCAGACCTAAGGGGCTGGCAGAGATCTCGGGAGCTGGCCTGCAGCCCCATTGAGTTTGCTGGCAAACAGTCGACTGCTAAGCCGGACAAGCTGCTGGCCTAGTTTCCCTGACGAGAGCCGTCTCGGAGAGTGACGGGCACTCTGCCATTCGGGGCTTTACCGAATTGTGTTGCCTTTCTTAACTGTTCAAATGCCTGCAGACGTTTTTTCGACTTTTAACTGGATGTAGAGTTAATTCTCCATCTTGGAATTGTTGCCCGAAAAGTGTTGTGAAAGAACAGCACAGCCTGCGTAGGCTCCACAGAGCCCCGGGGACACTGCAGAACAGTCTGCAGAAAGCAACTCCCCTTTTCCCTTGCAACGTCGTAAAGGAGCTTATTTAATATCCTGTTAGCATTTTAGATATCGGAGTGTTTTTTCTCCTCTATACATACTAGTTTTGCAATAATTACTGAGTGTGGTTTTCTGTTTGACTTCTATTGTCGCGCTGCATTTTGTTACTTGCACACACTCTTCATGTAGAAGTGTTCATTACATTCCAAGCCCTGCATTATGAATCACGAGTTAGGAGTTTGCAGCACATGAACTCTCCAACATGGAAAGCTTTTGTTTTATTTAATTGATCTTCGGTTTCCGTTGTATCCCGCAGGCCCAACCTGTTCGAAACCTGTTTTGCTTTTTTTTATGTGGTGGAAGGTAATTTTCATATTTATTTTTATCTGTTGCCCATTGCATTTTATTTTGATCACACGATCAAGTGCTGTTTAAGAAGTTAATTTGTTGGCAGTCAATGTAAAATGTCTTGTTTTCCCTTACTTTGGTGCTGTGTATTCCAGTGAGCTGTTTATGTACCTGCAGCCAGCATTTCAAAGGGCTGTCGGAGAACTAGAGGAATGGTAGTCACCCGACTAACCTTTTAATCTACCCAGCAGTGCGAGCACATTAATCCCTGTGGCCATACCCCCCACCTCTTGGCTTGCAAACGCTTAAAAGACAAGTAAAATAAAAACTCTCATGGATATGAAACAGATGAGTAGGCACGTCAGCATCTAGTGGCATTTAGCTTTCCTCTGAAAGGTATTCTGTTCCTCAGATGACTCTTAGATGGCAACGTTTTCAGTGCCATCATTTAATTTTCTGTTTTAATTGACAAACTTGCAGCAGAAGGTAGCCCTGAAATACAAAAAAAAGTAATGAAGCGTCTTTCAGGTTCACTGCCTTTAATCTGGTATTTAGGATTTCTACCTTATAAAACTCTTTTGATGCTTGCTTACAAGACCATTCAGGCTGAATGGCTTTAATATAGTCTGACAGCCCCTAGGATATTTCTTTGTTCCTTTCTGGAAGAAAATAATGGAACATTTTATCACACTAATATCCTGAGTTTTTTTTCTGGAAACCAAGTGGACTGAATATTACATATCGGAGGGTTTGTTTAAATCAGTTCAGGTTGGAAGACTGTGTACATTACAATTTGCAGTGGTGTGGATGAATCTTTTTCAGAATTAAATTAAGAATGCGTAAGTCTGGTAGCAATGACTGCAGCAGTTGTGTTCCCTTCTGACAGGAAATGCTGAAGCCACACATCAGTCTCAATAGTTGTTTAATGCTCTATTTCCTAATTTTTAACTTACTGTAACTTGAAAATATTCACATATTCCCTTGATTATCCATAAATTCAGAAAATGTTAGCCTTGCAGTCTTTTCATAAGGTTATAATAGAGCAAGTATCAAAATCTGCTCCTTACCAAAGTTATGTGATTAATAAAAATGAGAGCTATAAATTATATTGAGGACTTGCATATAAGGTGATTTGCTGCTTTTGGCTTGTTGTTGGAGTGTATGAATAAGAGAAGCCATAGGAATTCTGGGAAATTGTTGGCTTGTGAGCTGGCTTTGTGGTTCAGGTGTCAGACGTTCCTTCTTGTCTGTTTTCTTTTACTTCAGCAAATTTTCTTCCGTCTAGAATACTTTAATCTCTGATAATTTAAAAAATATATTTTTTTATGAGACCAGAAATCTTGTTTCCCATGCTCTATTTTATTAGATGTGACTCTCAAATATGTCATATGGTGTACTCTTTGTACAGTTTTATGCTATAATACTATGATACTTTATCCCGTATGTCATGACTGATCAAGTGCTGCCGTGTTTTTTCAACTGCTGCAGTCTGTGAAAGACTTTTTCCTGTGAAGCACAAGCTGCACAGGCTCCAATGGCATCTGTCAGAGTTGGATCTTTGCAGCTTGATGTATAATTACCTTGAATAATAAAGACTTTGGTGCCTTAAGTACTATGTAATTCAGCCTGGCTTTGCTAAACTCAAAAAATATTTTCGCAATAAAAATCTAAAAAGCACAATCTGAATATCAATTTGAAGTCTGTTACCTGGTGATTAAAGTGTTTTACAAGGCAGTAAGTCAACCTCAGAGGTTCAGGTAGGTGTCTAATATACTGTGACATCACCAGACCTCTTGGGCAAAATTAAATGCCTGCCTGGGCCAGCCACTATTCTGGGGGCACTTCTCCGTTGAGTGTTTGCACACTGTACCCACAGACCACATCACCTTTCGGGTAGAGGGATGTTGGGCTTCGGCTTCCACAATTCTGCAAAAAAAAAAATCAGGAAAAAAAACAGTATAAAAAAAGTTGTTGGAGATACTACACAATTGTGGGTTGTGAGGAATATAGAACAAGCTGCCCAGCCATGTTGGTGATGCTGATAGTCTGACTTCTTTTAAGAAATGGCAGAATGAGCTACTTACTACCAAATGCACTAGATGAGCCAAATTGCCGCCTCTCGTTTGTAACCTTTTTATTAATTAATGAATGGATGGAATCTTGCTGTACTTGGAAAACATGTCGTGGACATTTAACGTTAGGCAGTCATGCTGCTCTTGTTGTTCTAGGGATATGTACCTAGGTGTAATATGTATTCTGCTGAACTTCCTGTGATGATAAAGTGAAAGTACTGTTCTTGTTATTGCTAAGTAAATTAGTTTGGGCATTTTTCAGAATTGTTTTCCCTTTTTGTGAGCTTGAACATTCATTGTTGGATGTTCCCTCAAGTCGATTCTGTCCATAGCCTGCACGTTCTCACCATCTCCACGTGGGTTTTCTCCAGGTAATCTTGTCCTCCCGCCTCCTGAGTGTTTCTAAATGTTCCTTATGCAGGCGTGGATGCCTGCGTCCATCCAGAGTCGTGGTCCTGCCCAGCACCCTGTCCTTCATGATGGGTTCCTGTTTGCTGCAAACTTTACCAGGAATAAGTGGCTTCCTGATAATGGGGGGACTATGGCTCTGAGCTTTGTACAGCAAAACAGGATCATGGCCAAGGGAGCCACATGGCCTGAGCTGAGAACTGTTTTAGGCATGTACCGTATACAGTTGATAAACTACTGCACTACAGTCCCGAAATCTAATAATTACCAAGTAATACAGAACAAAAGCTAAATCTACCATGGAGACATGTTAGTGTGACAATAGTGTACTGAAGGGTTTCATATAAAAATAGGACACGAGATCCCAAAGGTTGTTCTGCTGGTATAGTTGTATGGCTGTGGTGTATGAATTTCTCAGCAAAGTTCTCAGAAATAATGGTCTTTTCATTATTTCTTGTCTTTAGAGCAGTGTTATCCTAAACTGTCCAGGTTAGTGTTCCTCGTCACGTTTAACAGCCTTCTTTCTTTCTCACTTGAGAAGAAGACATGTTGTCAGCGTCACGTAGCTGTATGTCCGCAATGAACATGCATCGCTGTCCTTAGGGAAATCCATGGCTTCTTCTGATTAAAAACCCTGCCTTTTATTCACTTCATTGACGAGAAGGCATTCCTAAAATATTTGTGTTTTTCAAGCAGACTTCTATTCAAAACTGAAGTATATTTTACATAGGTTAATCGATGCTTTTGTTAATCATACACCCATGCAAGATAAAGAGTGAATGAGAGCAAATCTGGCACATAAAACATAAATAATACTTATCTTCAAACAGACGTCTGTCATCTGTTCCAGCAGACAGTGTTTTCTTTCATTCCTGCCTGAAAGAGAGCTGAAAGATTTATGGAGCAGCTTTGTTTGTGCTTCGTGATGCTTAATCAATTTTGATTAGGTACAAAATTAAAACTTGGCTTTGGTGGTGAACTTTATCGCTAGGTTCAGTTCTCAAGGAGGGAAAATCACAAAATGGCTGAATTCTGACCATAGGGCACAGAACATTCCACAAAGACAGCAACCTTAGCCAGAATTATTTCTGCTGAGATGACCAGGGAGCAGGAAAAACGCATGAAGTAGGCCCCTTCAGGGCAACAATTGCAGAGGCTAACAAAGTGTGTCGGAAAAGAATCAACTATTGAATGGTATGAAGTTAGCAGGAAACTGCTTCCATCCAGATAGAAACAAGTACAGTATTAAACCTTTTTTATTTTGATTTGTGCATACCATTAAACTTATTGTTGACTTAACCACTGGTCTCTGTATGGGGTTTGTTTAGGCCCGATCTTTCATTCTCTTGGGTTTATGGGTAAGGAAGTTCATGTCAAATGTAGTATATAATGATGAAAGGGCAGTGCTTTAAGGTTTTCCCAGCAATGTGACGGGCTCATTCTGAGCTTTGCCTGTGTTTGAGCTGCTCTCAAACAACCAGTTAGGCCACGATATGATGCGAGGGAACACGTTGAGTTTAATCCCATGCTGAAATGTAAAAACATAGTCTTTGGCGGGAGACTGGTGGAATGTTGAATTCCCTTGTGAGTGTCGTTTGTTCCCTCAGTAGATGTTAGTGCAAGGCCAGGGGTTTGGAGATACTGCAGAGAAAGTTGTGCTGGCGTTTGTGTGATGTGGTGTGGAACCTCATTTAACACAAGAACCTAATGTGATAGTCAAATCAGATATTGGTTTGTTTTCATCATTCCAGTATGCCTGTATACAGCAGGAAAAAACTAGCAATTTTGTATACAACAGCTGCATTATTTTTTTCCCACGTTGCAGATATTTTAAACCTGATTTTGCAAGCAGTTAAGCTGAATGGTTTCGTTTGGTAGTTGGTAAATTGTATGTGTTGTGACTTTTGTTATCAGTGTTTGAATTGTTGGAACATACTATCCATCTCCGTAACTCACCCGCCAGAGAATTTCCAACAGGGTTAGGAAATAGATGCTAACCATGACTCAGAAAGCATTTCTTGGATACTGCTGAAGTGAGCTCCATTTGGAAACGTGAATAACTGTACTTGGTCTGTGTTACATGATGCTCCAGAATAATATGGTAAAAGTATGCATCGTGCTTACACAGAAAGTGTTACCCACTAACGCTTACCCTTTGTTAATGGTGAATGTACCCAGAAAGGGTTTTCAAACCACAGACTGTTCATTTATGAAGAGTTTGCTTTATCTCACGGGTGGGGGCTGTACTAATGTTTATATTCTCAGCCTTATTGTGAGGAATTTTGTTGAGTTCTTTGTTAAGGAATATTGTGAGTCTGTCCTCCACACCCCAGTAACAATTCAGATAAAGCCTGGAAATATGTAAGGTGGTCTGGTAAGAATAGAGGTTATGAATGTTTACATTGTGTTTTGTACAATGTATACAAAAATGGTTAAGACTGAAGATTCTGCTGCTACAGTTGCACTTTTGCATTTTCAGTCACAATCAAGCTTTAAAATGCTTTGAAATCATTAGGTTTTCCAGCAGATGTTCAACACTAGATATATGAATCTTGGGTTTTCCTGTACAAAGTTTATTTGCTATGTGAAAAGGAAATGGTATTGTTGGTTTTTTGTATCATTAAAATTGAAGTGAAATGCTAAGAAAGGCTTCAAGATGAGTAACGAATTGATCACATCCAGCTCTTTTTTGAAGGAAGCCAGGGTTTCAGTAACACGACTACAGAGCTTGTTCCAGACTCCTACTACCACCTGGGTAAAGAAGTGCCTTCTATTTCTTTCAATTACACTTAATGTTTCAGCATCCACCCATTTTCTAACCACTCGGTTATTACTCGGCATTCATTTCAGGGGGAGCTGGAGCCTCTCCTGGCAGTAAACAGGTGCAAGGCAGGATACACCCTGAACGGGACGGCGGTTCATCCCAGAGCGCACACAGACGCACACTAGAGCCAATTTTCCCAGAAGCCAGTTCACCTACCTGTATGTCTTTGGACCTTGAAAGGAAACCGGAGCACCCGGAGGAAACCCACGCGAACATACAAACTCCAAGCAGACAGCACCCTAGGAATGTAACCCATGGCCCTGGCACTGCGAGACTGCGAGGCTTACCAGTGTGCCACCATGCATGTTTCACCATTCTTTCTAAAAACTTGCACTGGCTCAGCTTCCTCAGTGCTCTTGGGGGTTTCAAATACTTGAAAAGCTTTAACAAAGTCAACTCGGTGGACTCCTTAAGAAATTTGAATATAAAATCACTTCCTTTCTATATAGTACTCAGTGAAATGGTTTCCTTTCTTCAACAGTAACACAGGACTGAGGCTTACACTGATCGTAGCTTAGGGGGTGCTGTCAACTTGTTCATTAACGTTGTTCTTTATATTTATATGGTTATTACAATACCTTAGCTCCTGTGTAGAATATCTACAGCATACCAGATCTAGTAAGTAGCTTCTTCAGCATGAGTAGGCTACAAAGGAAACGGGTAAAGGCTTATTCCACTCCGAAAGGAAAAAAAAAAGAGACATAACGTTTCGGGTTCCGCTCTGTCCCTTACAGCTGAAGAAGGCTCTATAGCCAAAACATTGTCTCTTTTCCTTCCAGCATGGAAAAAACCTTTACCTGTTTCTATACCACATCTATATTCACTTTTCCTAAATACTAATTTAAAGTACCACTGGGATGTCCTTTATTAACAAAGTATATTGGTAGAGTAACTGCTTTATTTCATTCCTTTTTCAAGAACATTTGCAAGTCCTTCACTGGTAATCCTGTACCTTTTGCAGGTCCTAAAGCTGTGGTCTATGAAAATGGGAAAGGCTTTAATACGGATTCCCTATGTCGCATTTTCAAATAAGGCTTAACGGAGAACATTTCCGTTCAGATCATTCTCCTTGATTTCTCCCCTATCCTCCTTTTACCAAAACCTGATAACATTGATGTTTACATAGCACTTGAGAGTACTGTCAAGGAGATAGACTGCATTGATTCTTATCCAAAGTTCTTAGGCTGAGAACCACTAAAGTATAACATAAACTTTATTTGATACAATACCTTTCATGTTTCAAGTGCTCGTTGTGTGTACCAAGCACATAACTCTGCAAAACTTTCAGATTTAAAACTCCACCTCATGGTTTTCTGTCTGGCCATCTTTTTTTAAGTGTGGATTGTATCAGCTTAGTCCCTGTGTGGTTCTGTAGTTTCATGAAGCCTTCATGCATACTTACAGATGTCCGCTGAACATGGAATCTTCTTTATTTTTGTGTCTGACACTTTGGAGTCTTGTAGATCTCAGGAGGCTGTTTTGAAATGGGGCTAGGAGCAGTGTGTTGCTAGAGGGATTTTAGACAATGTACAATGGGTTTTTGTTTTAAAACAAGGGCGCTTATACTGCATAGTTAGGGCATATTCAGTGCAACACTGTATCATTTAAAATGAATTATTACTAGTTAACTAGGCGGTTAGCGGGGCAAACAGTTCCTAAATGAATATAAAGGTCTAATGAGCCATCAAGTGGTAGCATCATGGTCAAGACACTGGTAAAACCAAAAACTCGTAAAAAGTCCTCTGTGTAATCATGGTCAATATCTGAATGGGCTGATTTACTCTGACAGATAGAGGCTAAGTGAATGTTAAGAACTCCAGCTGAAGTTATGAACCAGCCAGCTCTCTTTCTTGGCTTTAATTAGTCTTCACATACTTGTACTGCCTCCATCAGGGAGACTCCGAGTGGCACAGAACTAGCTGACGCTCCTTCTTTTAAACGTTCACGGACATTATGATTTGGCACTGGAAGTAGCCTGTGCCCAGTGAAGAAGAGGAATATTTGGATGTCGGACGCTTCCAGGAGCGAGCGAGGCGCCCTTGGCAGTCGGCCCTCGTCACGTTCTTGAATCAGCCCTCTGGCTGGGCGGGACGAGCCTGCGCCGGTCCTGTCTGCTCTTCCCACTGCTTCGACCGCTTGTGTCTGAATGGTGGCTCCGATGCGGCCAGTGTTTGGTTACAGAGAATAAAAAGTAGACCGTTGCTCGTGGGGGCCCAGAGAGGCCTGAACCCGGGGTTTGGTTCTAATATTAGCATGCTGTCCTCGCCAGCATTGCTGCCTACACACACATTATTGCTTCCAGCTGGACTGGAATGGTTAGTGTCAGGCGAGCTTGACACAGGCTTGCTTTGTGATTACCTGTGCAGATGAAATATGAAAGTTGTGTATCTAAATCTATGGCATTGGGAACTGTACATAAATGAGTGAGCAGTTATTTTTTTGTTACTGTGTTCAGAGGTCTGTGTCACTATCCGTCTTGCTTCCATTACTTACTGCTCGCAGTCATCTGTTTGCTTCAGACCTCTCACTCAACTTTGTAGGAAAAGACCAATTAAGTCTGTAAACCTAGTATGTTCATTCCATTTAATATAAGCACAGCAACTGCTGCATTAATATCTTCTTGCTTGATTTGATCAGACCTTAGCTAAGCGTGGCTGGAGTGTTTAGTTCTAGAGTTGGCGATCTTCAGGAAAATCAGGTCTTTTCATTAAGTGGTGTTGGTGGAGCAGTAGGTGATACTTTTACCTCGAAGTCATTATTTCCAGAAATCAGTGCCCCAGCATGGTGACCAGAAACATGTAGGAGATGCCAGTCTTCGGACGTGATGTTACAAGCAGGGCCTTGTGGTGTGTTCTCCTCGTGTTTGGGTGGGTTTCGTCCAGGTGGTCCGGTTTCCTCCCACAGTCCAAAGACATGCTGGAAGGCTTCTGGGAAAATTGGCCCTGGTGTGAGTGCACGTGTGTTTGCCCTTCGAATGCCCGTTGCTTTCTAAGATAGGCTCCCCGGTGACCCTGAATTTGATGAAGTGGTTAGAGGATGGATGGATGGATGGATTCATTTATTGCGTTAATTTATTGGAAGTTTCAATGTCACAAAAAGGAATGCTGTGCTGCACTAGCAAGAGGTTGCAAAAGAATGAGAATGTCCTTGAATTCCCAATTAACAGCCATTACAAGTATTTTTCCACAAAACTAAATCTTACTAAAAACATTTTTTTTTAAAGATTTTGTCACCGATTCCATTTTCACAAAACACTGTCTAGGCACCTTATCGTTTGTTTCACTTAGTTTTAGGAAGGTCTTGAATCTTTAAAACTTGTGTGAAGCCCTAAGGTTAAGTAAGGGTTAACAAAGCAGACATCTGCTAAAGAGATTTAACTACAGCTGCCAGGGTTAAGTAAGGTGATGGCAAATTGTTTACTAGTTTACATGCGCGATCCAGTTAGGCTGGTTTTTCATTAAGCTTTAGCTCGGAGTGCCTTTGGGAGACTTATGTCACTTGCAGTCTGCTCTCAGATTCTTAGAGCTGGTTAACTTTTCTAAAAAAAAAAAAATCCATTTTAAGTTTTTGTAGTTTTTAAGTAATTGAATTTTTCTTCAAAAACCTTGATGTTAGATTCATTTTAAAGTCCTTCCTGTAGTGCGGGAACCGCCTGAGGATAAGGCTATGGAATAGAAGTTAATCCGGCACAAGTCGGTACTCATCCCTTGTAATTTGTTTGGCGCTTTGCTTTTCTGAGTCAGTAACCCTAAGTGACGTTTATGCTTCAACCTTTCTTCCCCACTCCTTTACCGACAGTTAGGCTTCAAGCTTTTTGCACTTCTCTCTCCTTTGCGGAGCAACAGAAATTAGGAGAGCTTTAGTGACTTAATGTCCGCTTTTCCCAACCCCTCCTTTCAGTACAGTGCGTTGCCATCTAATATTCACACCTATGTACAGTTTACCTCAGTGCTGTTTATTTAATTCATAAAATTTTTAAAAGTTTCGTTTTCCTTTTGCAGTTGGATGTCCGTGGCTTTTTACACATCATCTTCATCGCACAGACTTATTTGTGTGTCCTGAATACGAGATGGACTGTTTAATTAACACCTGGGACTCTTTGCAAGAATTCATTTTTTAAAAATTGGGCACTGTTCAGCCAAGTGCTAAGATTTGAGAAGTAGGGTTTATTATAAAATCCTGTCATGTGGCAAATATCCTGAAACTAATTTCACTTTCAAAATGCCACTGGAACAATTGCAGTCAAATACATGTGGAGTAGTGATTCTGGGGGTACTGCCTTTGAGAGCTTAGATTGTTCTGGTAAAATGCCCAGCTATATAAATAGGTACAAATTTAAAACATTCTGGGTAAAAGTCAACCAAAATAAATGAAAAAATTGAGACTCGGTCTCAGGTTTTTGATATAAAGGATTGATATTCTGAATACCCACTATAGAGGACCATTTATGGAGGGCAGGGTTAATCCAGCCACAGAGAGTTCCTTTATGAGGTGGTAATGGACTGTTAATGAAGTTTAAAATGCAAAGTAACCGATTCATTTGTAAACCACATTTAGAAGTAAACTGAGGCAATAGTTTATTTACAGTTAAACAGACAAAAGTAAACTTTTTTACATACATGATAGCTGCTGTTGAGCTACCAGGGACCTCTATGAAATTCACAGTGTCAAATTAGATTTTCTTTACAGATATTATTTTGTTCTTCACAGATGCACAATAATATTGTGAAGCTGAAGAAGAGTTACTTGTATACTTTGATGCTGACCAGCTTTTAGAGACTGGAACATGAGGTTCCTTTTTGATATCTTTGAAGAATTATGTTTTCTGAATACTCACTTTTATGAAAAAATACCCTCCAAAAGTCACAAAAGAAAGCAGAAACCTGTTTTTGGTTATTGTAAAATGAATGTAACAAAATATTCAGTATCAAGACAATAAAAATATTTTTCAGGTTTTTGGCCTAAACGTTTCCCATTAGGATATTTAGAGAAATTGCCTTTTTTATTCACATGATTTATAGTTGTATAGTTTTGTTGTATAAATAGGAACTGATCCTGCAGAATGTCTGATGTTATCTGTCACCTGACCAGCAGATGATTTAGACCCAGAAAGAGCTAACATCTGTTCAGAGTAAAACAATTTGGAAACCCAGACTCTTTTTTTCAGGTCAGGTAAGTTGTAACACTTTTTTCAAAAAAAAATTACAGCAAAGAAAAGTTTAAAATGTTACAGCTTAATGTTTTAAGACACAGACTGGTTTCCCATACAGAGAGCATAAAACATGCAAAAACCTAATTGAAAAATGATACTTTCTGTAAACCCTATCCATTCGTTACCTGATTTTCAATTTCTCATTTGAACATTTACTTTCTTCACTTTTTTCCCTTGTAAGCTGGAGCTCTACTGTTCTACCTGTGTTGCGTTCTGGGGTAGACGTGGTGACTAAATGAACAGCGCTTCTGTTTCAAGCTTGATTCCTCGATTGGATTGCTGTAAGGCGTTTTGAGATGGCAGTATATGGAAGGATTGCATAGCGGGTGTTTTTATTTCTCGATTGGGCTGCCAGTCTGGCACAGCCCGTTTTCCTGTTAAACAAGATTAGCGTAGAAGTGCTAAAACTGAGAACAGGAGACGTTTCTTTACAGAAACAGAGGGTTGTAGGGGTGTGGAACAAGTAATTCAGAGACAACTGGCAGTCTGTAGACTGTAGACTCAAAACAGTACTGATGGCTTGTTTTATTGTGAGCATTTTGTTTCATAGAACTTAAAGCTTATTCATTATCACATTTCCTGTTTTTTTTGAGGTGATTTTCTTTGGTGGTGTTGCTTCTGGAGATGTATTCACAGCTAACGAAGGCACTGTTATGTTTATCGTTTCCTTTGCTGCAACGCACATAAAGAATGCAAGATGAAACGAGCGCTGATTTATTGGCCTCATCACAATGCGGCGCTGGAGTTCAGACGTTTCCTACCTTTGTGTGGACAAGAGGCTGTGAGCCGTGGCGGAAGGGAGCCCTCAGCTCTGGGACCAGGAGGGCAGGAAGCCGCGTGTCAAGAGCAGCCCTGTTATCTTGACGAGAGGCGGGAATCCGCTGCAGCAATCAGAGGTTTTGTTGACGCACCAGGAGGAACAAGCAGCATCGCAGGAGTTTTGAATCTTTTTTTCAGATTTGTGGCCAAGTCCAAGTCCTTTCAGCAGAGGCAGAGATGCAGGCCCCTTTGAGCTCTTTAAAGCCTAGAAAAGTATGTCTTAATGAATTGTGTACTTTGCTTCTAAGACACCCTTGAAATGAACTCCTTTTGTGAGAGTAAATTAAGAATTGGAGATCCTCCGTTAACTTAAACCATTCCTCTTTGCGGTGAACCTGCTTCTGCTTATCTCTTGCATTTCTCAAACAAATTACATAACGATAAAATAATAAGCTTTATATATAGTGCCTTTGATGGTGGCTTGTCAAAGTGCTTTAAGTTTATGCAAACACTGTGCTATTACTACGTTGACTTAACTTAAACAGAATTGAGAATGATATTTAATTGTCTTTTTGAAAACAAGTAAAAAAATAGTTTTTTTTAAAACTAGTCATAATACGGAACAGTTATTGTTGCACAATACAACCCGTGTATCAAGCAAACGGGTCTTCCTTGCTTCAGGAAACAAAATATTGTCGATTAATGGCTAAGAAGGATTTCCTTCTGCTCCTTTTTTCACTATTTTTTTAAAAGGAAATTTTTTGTAATTTTTTATATCTTATAAAAATGAAAAATTGTATCATTTTAAATGTCTATAAAAAGGCATCAAAAATAATGTCTTTAAAGGCATTTCATATCTTGAAGGTGGGACACCTGTAACATTAGAGTTTTACAATATATCTTTTACTTGTTCTGTTACATTCCAGTGTGAGAAATTTGGGCCTTTTTGTTTCTGGGCAGAAAAAGAAATGTATTTGAGGGAATTGACACACGTTGCCTATATGTAATTAGTAGAAAGTGTGGCATGTTTGCTGTACTTCAGAGTGTTGTGTTATACTGAGGTGGTGCCACAGCAGATGTTTGCCTAGTATTCCAGATGGGCTGTGCCACGCTGAGGTGGCATGGACAAGGCCCCGCGTTGGGGAATGGGAAGACAAGCGTTAGGCTGGCATTGCAGACAGTAGGGTGTGTACCCCTTGCACGAAGGGATCACATTCTGACCACATTTCCAGAACAGAGCAAAAACTGACTTCCAAAATTCCTCACTAAGACTTGAACGACTGCCAGAAGAAAGGATTACTGTTCGGGTGGCGGGTCTGCACTACTGCCCGTCCCAGTCTTTAGGCATGTATTGTTTCCTGTTCTGAGGAGGAGGCCTTGTCTGTTTTCAGGGAAACATCGTAAGCCATTGACCTTCCTTACTTCATCTTCTCCTTTTACGAGTGTGCTACCTTGTGTGAGCAAAAGGGAATTATGCTCACCTGCGTCGGCGCCTTTTGTAAAATTATGAAATTTCTTGGAAATCAAAAACAAACTCGGCCGCTTCCATTGTTCTTGCAGTTAATGCCAGCCATTTTCCTCTCAGGTCTTGAGAAAAGAGGTTTACAGGTCTCTTCATGTCTGGAAGAGGAAGTGGTTTCTGCAAACTTAAAGGGAGCATATCACCTACTTTATGTCTCTGTTCCACAGAGTGCTGAAGAATAGCCGGCCAGGAAGATGTCTGTCAGATTGATTTTAAAAATCATAACAGTAAAACAAAGAATTATTTTCTGCCTTCATGTGAAAAGCAAGCACAACCTGCAAACGTATACATTTCTAACTGGTGTAAGTGTCCTGAAGCTTTCTTTGTAACTGTGAAAACAGTTTTCTGGATGGATAGTTTTTTCATTGGCGACAGTTCAGTGCAGATAGTTGTTTAATAGACTACAGGTGGTGTGGAGCTACATGTGAGCCCAGCAGGAGCATTGTACAGACACTGAGAGTGTGCTGCCTCACCACGCCAGCGTGAAAACTCCATTATGTAGTCTAACACTGCTCAGTATTTATAGGCTTTCATCAGTCTGTTGCTGCTTTATGCTTGCATGCTTGTACTGTTTTATTCTTTCGTAAGCAACTGGATTATTTTAGTTGCTGTGCTTTGACTCATGACAGTAACCTTTTCTGTGCGCTCAGTTTGCATGTTAGCTTCTTTCTTTCAGTCGGCTACCTGTTTTATGACAAGCAGTACAGTATTTTTTTCTTTTTAGACCGTGGAAAATTGCTGGAGGCGAACACCGCTTATGGATTTGATGGTAGCGTACTTCGGCAGTTAAGAAGCACTTGAAAGATTCGGGCCTATTGAATTTGTGCTTTGCAGAAGAATTCCGCTTTGCTCCGTTAGGCTGACAGTAGCAAAAAATTAAACCTCATGTGTTGGAGGGAGAAAGCAGTGAAGGCGGGAGGTGATAGAAAATTTAGTAAGAGGTAAAAAGTACATCCCCCCCCCACCCCCATAGCTTCAAGTTCGTCTGCCTGGAAGCTGCTTTGAGAGAAAAAGTACAATGAAGAGTAAACAGAAGCCCCTTGACTTGCCCTCCAGTGTTCACTTTACTGAGCAGCGCTGGAGCTCTGTCCTCGCCCCTCCCCTCCCTCTGCCTTTCAGCCTTGCTGATAAAGTGAAAAGACATGCTTGGATGGTTTGAAGCACGAAGTAGTCGGAGCTGAGTGTTAAGAAACTGCAGAGAGCCCTGCAGTCGAGTATTTTAGCTTGGAGTCCTAGTAGAGAAAAGTGCAGAGAAAAATACTGACTGGGGAATTCCAACTCCACCGACCCCCCCCATTTAAAAAAACAAGAAAATCCAAGTTCCTAGGTGAGCAGAAGAAACAAGACTTGTTGTTGCATGTTGCCTACTGAAGTTGCTATCCATTCAGAGAATTCAAACATCAGACTTTCTTATGGGGGAAGGCTTTGCTTCAGTATTGCAGCATGTGAGAATGCTGCAGTGATGGGCAACAGTGATATAAGCACAACCAAACAAAGCTGCTCACAAGTGTTGAAGTGGTTTTTTTTTTACGTTGTTCTGATTGATGCTCTAAATTAGATCATTTGTTTCATGGGTGGTTTAACAGTCAAGTCAGATTTCTGCGTTCATAGATCTGGTCAATGAGGACAAGTCGGCCATTATTGTCAGACTGTTTAAGTGTGCATGTCCATTGGTGTTTGTTACCACTGGGAAAGGAACACAGCTGTTCATCCTTTTCAATTGCTTATCAGACAGCAAATAAGGTCTGTGCGTGGTTAGAAAATTGTAGTGACTTCACATTATTCCTGAATTTGAGTGTGTATAACTAGATGTTTCGTTGTTCATATTAGAATGTTATGAAGAACAAAATATCATGAATCCAGGGAAACAGCAAGGGAATAAACGCAGGCTCTTGGTGATACAGTAGATTGCTCTGTCCTTTTCCTTTTGTGAGAAAGATTAATACGTGGCCTGATCTCTCCTATGGCTTCCATTGACCACATCACAAGAACATTGTGCATCTCAAAAAAAAAAAAAAAGTGCATCAGCTGTATAGGTCAGTATACATCCAAGACTGATCAACTAAAAATAAGGCCATGGTCGTGCCCATATATTGATCAATTCTATAGGTTTTCAATTAAATGATAATTACATTCTTAGCACTTCTTTATTTTTTTACTGTAGCTGTGACAATACATGTATTCCATTGCTAAATTTAATGTTAGATTCTTTTTGTGGCTTTAGTTATTCTGTTTTACCAGTCTGTTCACTAGAAAGTGAAATGAGGGTTTTTGAACTATTAATTTTAGGCTCCCTTCTTAACCCTGCTTGAATGTCATCTTTTGTATGAATTGGATGAAATATTGTTTTAAGAGTTTTCACCAAGTTATTAGGTGATGCTAAATCTTGCTGTGACAAACGTGGAGCAAACAAAAGGTAAAAAATGTGTGTCCTCTCTAAGCACCTTTAATTGCTTAAATAACACAGGTAATTAGTTTTATTGTTTTGCCAACCTGTTTATATTCGGATTTGAAGAAAACTTGCAACTGTGATCTGTTATAGTTTATCTTTAAATTACTTCTTAGCAAGTCTAATTGTTTAGCCCCTGTATCTTCTGAGATTCAGAGACCTACATACTGTATATGACAGTGACCTATGAGATGTTTCCCTCAAGCAGTTAGTCCAGTTATGTCAGCATAGTTGAAGTCCCTAATGCCAAGCTTTGTGTAACATTGTTTATGGGTTTTAAAAAGAGGATCTGAAATTAATTTAGTGGTTCCAGTCCTCACAGTTACCCATATAAACACAGTTCTAAAGCCAAACCACAAGTTATTATTGCTGTAGCAGACGGGCGTTTGTGCAAGACTCATGAGCACAGAATGATTCTGTTCCTGAGCCAAGGCCAAAAACATTAGATGCTATGTAGAGAAAAGAAAAATCAACTGTAAGTGAAAATAAATGAAGGAATACAGTAGCACAAACAGTAACATTGTGTGCTCTCCTTTAGATCCCTTATCAATGATTCACTTGGAAATGAACTGTGCTGGGAAGTTAGGAATGTTACCCAAACAGATCACTGCTGTCTCTTTGTTGCTGAGCAAACAGTGTTTTTGCTTTTTTGGACAAAAGTATTGCATTGTTGTTATTATTACACATCATGTGAATTCCTTGGGAAGGCCAGGTCATAAATATGTATTACAACATAAGCACGTTCTAAGAATATACAGTAAAGTGCAGAGATTCTTACTCCTGATTGCTCTAGCTTGGTGCTCATGCCTATTTTTAACCTAAGAAGTGAAATGGACAACAGTCCTGGCCCCTCACTTACTCAACACTCCAACACTGACTTTTTAGGTCTCTCTGGTGATTTTTCTTTTTCTCTCCTCACGTCTACCTTTTCAGTTATGCTGGAGACAGAGTCGAGCCAGCTCAGCACAAAAGTCTGTAATTCTTTCATATATTCTCCCTGTTTTAGCCCCAAGCTCTAAAAATATTTCTGAGCACTATCGGGGCTCCAGCTTGCATCCATTATTTAGAAATTGCTCAAAGTACTTTTGACCCTGCGTTTTACAACACTTCCTTTTCATAACACTGCATGCTAGGCTGATGAAACGTGTTACTTACCCCAATTGCAATTGAAGTTAACCCCACTGTACCCCTCTGCCTGGTTTGATTTAATGCAGCCCTGTGTAAGGTTTAAAAGAGCATTTATGTGTTGGGGCTCATTAGCAGTAAAGTCTTTTACTAGCCATAAGGGTAATAGTTACTGAGACATTCAGCAATTTATTTTGTGCAGCTAGGATAATATTACACTTTATTTGACAAATGTTAAGACTGCTTCTTAATTTTGCTTTAGTCTAGGTATTTTTAAGGGGTTGAACAAGTGGAGTTAGATGAGTATTCCATTATTAAAACTAGTAAGATCACAAAAGAGGTTACCAATGTTTGGTTGTTAGTACCTAATTAATCAAAGGATGCTTTACAGCTGTGTCATGAAAAAATCCAGTTTAAACCTTAAGTGACAGAGTTGGGTAGCTTGTGCCTTCAATGTATTGAGTTCCACAACCCTTTCTGTAGCAGAATGCTTCCTGTTCTCAGATTTTAGGGTACTTCCCTGTAGTTTCTACTTGTGGCATCTGGCTTAGGTTTCTGTATTGTCTATAAGGAAGTCCAGTGTGTTGCTTTTGTCAAGGCCTTTGAGAATTTTGAATCACTGAATGAAGTCCCCTTGTAGTTTTCTCTGTTAAAAGCTAGAAAAGTTCGGCTCTTTTTATTTGTCAGTGTAGGACATTCGCTAAGCCCTGGAATGTTTCTGGCAGTTCTGCTCTGGAAGGATTCCAGAGCAGCAATATCTATTTTGTAATCTGACAGTGACGAAAACAGTATTCTTAATAAGGGCTTTCCAGTATATTGTACAATTTTCACATCACTTGATTTAAATTCTGTACTTTAATTACATAAACATATCCTAAAACATCCTTATTGCTTTCCATCAGTATCTAGAAAATGGCGAAGTGTCTTTCTCATAAGTAACTTCTTCAGATTAGGTTTCCCATGTTATGTATGTAATGTACGTTCTTGCTGCTTGCATGTAATACTCTGCACTTAAAGTAATAGTCTAGGTTAAAGTTCATGTACCAGGTGTTTGCCCTGCCTTGAATTTGGTCATTTTTAATTTCCTTTGCAGCTTTTACAGTGTTTCCTTTTTCTTATCGTTTACAAACTTAAGTAGTTTACTACCTATATCAGAATCCATAGAATTGATAGAAGGTAGATAGTGGTGCTAATACAAATCCTTGTGGTACTCCAGTAATTTAATTGCCTATATTTGAGGATTTATCCCTTATCTGTACTGTTTCCTGACCGTTAACTAGGTCTTAATTCAAATACATTAACTTGTGTGCTTACCATATGCAATTTAAACATCAATCCTTCATATGAGGAAAGATAAAAGAATTCTAAGAAGTTATAAAAGATCAAGCTTTAAATCCCTGTTGACTACCCCCTAGGATATTACTGACATGCCACTAATTTTTTGATTTAGTACAAATTATGGTTTTCACATGTATTAGAAGTAAGAGTTGCTGGTCGATAACGACTTGATTTAGGTTTATAAATAGGCACTACATTTTCAGTTAATGGGTATTACGTGTTTTGAGAGACCAGTGGAAGAAATGTGTTAATGGCCTATGGATGCGTTTAGTTAAGAACCTCATTTCCACCAAGTGCAAGTGATAGATTACTATACAATCATTATGTAGAGATTTGTTTGTCTTAAGTGCTTTAAGTACCTTCAACACTCTTGCCTCTTCAATGCTAATAGTATTAGAAGTTTGTCTTCCCTGAAGCATGTCGCCTTCCTCCTGGGTAAACACCTGATGGGCTTTCAATCAATACATCAGCTTTTTCCTTTTCATTGTCTAAACAGTTTCCGTGATTATCCACAAGACTCTTTACTTTATTCTTTAACAGTTTGTTCTGCTGTTACAATGTTGGAAAAAATCCAGTGTATTTCTTGTAATAATGGTATTATTCTGATCTGTTTTTCTGACCTGTATTTCAAATTTACTATTTTCATTTTCTGTAACTGTATATTCTAGTACTCTTTTGTGATCATTTTTGAAATTAAATAAGTAATTATTAATTAAATCATTTGGGCCACAGCTTTGTTGACACACTATAAAACGGTTTGCTTACTCTTGGACTGAACCTATTCTGTGCATTAAGAAAGTTGAAACTGTTGCCATCCATTCCTTAAGGGTCATCTTTATCTATCCTGTCTGATCCTGATTCACAGGCGCGAGCTATGTCACTGTGCACTGCCTTCAAAGGAACAAGTTAAAGTTAATTCAGTGCCGAAAAGCAGAGAGGAGAAACGCACCGAGAGAGACGCAAAGGCTCTTCAGCCTTCTTTAGGTGTCAAACACATGCAGAAGGCTCAAGAGACCAAACGTTGTTTGTTCTTCAAGCTTTTCAGTATGTACTGAACCTTTACTTTGCATGTGCAGTGTGAAATATACTTAGGAGTATATTACCATCACGATTGCCTAAAGGCTCTTATATCCAGCCGCTCAGTGCATCTTGAGCGATTGGCCTGTGATAGAAGAGAGAGCACAGCCATGGCCGTGGTATTGATTTTTCACAACTGGCATTCTGTGTTCTGGCAGGCATTCTGCAGAACAGGTAAAACTGAACAGCATTGGCAAAGCAAAGGTCAAGAAGCACATCTTGTCAAAGAAAGCTGGACAATCTGGACTCAATTAAATCCGTTTTTGACTTTTAAAGTTATCGGAAAAATTTTGGGAAATTGTTCTGTATCTTGGTTAGAGATATGTTGCGTTTCAACGAAATAGATGTATGATATCAATTTGTGCTTCTGTGTCATAGATTTCTTTTGTCCCTTTTCCTTATTTTTGTCCTTTTTCCTAAAAGAAACTTTTCAGTCTGCTTAGTAGTCTCCCAGTTCACAAAATGGTTTTTCTCTTGAGTCTCAAGCGCAATGCTTTCTGAGGTTATTTGGGGCCGTAAAGGCTGCTTTGGATATGTAGTTAAGAAATTGTTCTGTTTTTGACCAAGATTGACACAATATTTCTTGTGCTCATAATAAGGGTTTATGCCTCTGTTTTCTGTTTTCAGGACGTGATTGATTGGTTAGGTGAGTTTTTCCCCATCAATCTTCCTTGTATATGTTGGTGCTTGATGTGCCAATGGAAGTGATAAGTATGAGAGTAATTGGATCTTGGTACTGAATCAGTTAGCAAGCTCTGGCATTGTGTAAAACATACCCTTGTGCTTATTGGGTCTGAATGCTGGGATGGGACCCTATGCTTTTCATGAAGATGCATCATTCTTTCTGCATTTCAGTGTTGTTTCCTGTTTCAAGAGTGGATGCCAGTGTAGTTGGGTGAATCGGTGTGCACTTTGTGCCATTAACCAACTTTCGGCCAAAAGCATCTCTTGGATGTGACATTGTATGATGTCATATGATGAATAATTCCTTCAACATCCTAATTAGCCTTCTGCAACAATACTGAAAATGTGACTTGGAATGTAAACAATGCTGGGCAGCTCCCATCAGTTACCTTTTGCCCAGCTGGACAGGGGCCACAGTCATGCAAAAATGCCGTCTGTCTGGCACCTTGCTCCTCCTATTCTGTAAGCTTGTGATCTATTGGCTCAGTTAGCTTTCCAAAGCATGCTGTCACCACTGGCTTGTGGGTAAATGATTTATGCTCCCTGACAATCAGAAACATAAGGGACGACTAATCCTTTTCATTGCCCTGTGGGAGATTCATTAAGGATACTATACATTGTGCTTTAGCATTTTTCATTAGCTCGAAATAATTTGACTTGCATGCTGTGATCTATCCAACTCGTGTTCCACAGTTATGTCTGTTTAACTGCTGGATGCTGAAAGTTTTGTTTTGGTTGTACCAATTGGTTCTGTTGGTTTTAATGTTGGTTGGTGCAGCCGACTGGGAGCATATCAGATCTGCACTTACAGACGTCTTGTGGTGTGGGTTAATTAGGAAGTTTATCCAGGAAACAAAATCTGTCCCCTTTAAGGACTGACAAGTAGAACTGTTTCTAATGCTGTCTGAATAATTTGGCAAGCTATGGGACAATAAATAATAGTAGTTACCCATCACCTAAAGGTGCTGTACCATTTCACTGGTCCTCGGATATTAATTTTTATGTACTTTTAATAAAAAAAGACAAATGGTAAGGAAAAAAAGAATGGGAAATTGACCTCTGGAACCCAAATGTATTTTGATCATCTTGGCTGTAGAGAAATGTACCGTCTAGGCGTAAAGTGGAACAAATGTCTTTAGGGGGATTTTATGGTGTGAAGTTTTCTCCTCTTGATAGTTTTCATAATGTCACATGCTGTAGTATTTTGTATTTCGCTGTTGTCTGCTGATGAACACAGTACTCTAAACCACACTGGTCTGATTAGCAAACTTCTTTACTTTTGTCTTTACTCAGATTCAGTTAAATAAACTGAAAAGGTCAATCATTCGCTTTAGGTCCAAACATATCAAGGCATTTTTCACGCAAGTTAGAAAACAGCCACGTCTGATACTCTTTTAAATAAAAAAGTTTCATTTTTTATTTCACAACAGTGGTTCAGCATGTGCCTTTCTGAGCCGAGGAGATTAAGTGTTTATTGTTTCATGTGGGTATTGAGTAACAGCGTAGCATCGTGCCTTGTGTTAGCAAAGGACTGCTACCACAGCAGGTCCTGACAAGGATCTACCATGAGTCATAGAAATGAAAGAGTCATATTCTGACTAAACAAATGATCAGCCCAAACTCCAAACTGGGACTTTTGGGACTTCTGAAATAATTAGCTGTTAGTTCAAGTTAAATTCCTAAATTCAAGGAGAAGGAAAGCATGGAATATTTTGCTTATTTTTCTATTTAAAACATACCAAAATGGTTTGTTGCACTCTCTTCCCTGTAACTGTGTAGTCTGTTTTTTCACATTTAACACGTTAATATGGGTTTCCGTTAATGATGGATTGATTTAATTGCAGGTTTAACACAAGATCATGAATTTCAGGTATTTAATATCTTCTGCTTGCAGTCAGGTTCCTGCTGTAGTTGTAGACTGTTTTCCTAAGCTGTTTGATATTTTAACTACATTGCTAGTCAGGCCATCACTGGAGCAGTTGTTAATAGGGTTCAAGATCTGGGAAAGAGTTAAAAGCAGTTGAGCCCAGAAGCCTATTCTGATTACAAGAGAAACTGCCAAGCACAAGGTCCACAATGCTTTTGTCTTATAATTAACTGAGGGGGATGGTGAGATGAAAGAATCCTTTTTTTTTCCCAAAATCACAGGGACCTCCTGCCAAAGGTCTGTCTGTCTTGTCTGTTTGTGTTGTGCTGTGCTAACATTTTCCCCTCTGCTGCTTTTATTGGGCCTCTCTGCTGCTCATAACTGCAGAATACACAGAGTGATGATTCCATACCAACTGCCTGCTGTTTCATTCATAACTACAAAACAGACCAAGATAGACTCTTTTTTTCTTTTTCTTTCTTTTTTTCTTAACTTCTGGGGAGTTAATGGACTGTTTTGGCTCTATTCCAAAATCTGGGAGACACTTCATTAGTGTTTCTTGAGGTTGGAGAACCATACAGTGGAATTTTATTGGTTATTCTCCCACAATGAATGGGAATATGCATGCATAATTAAATCTATATTCTCAGTCTTTTCTCTTAACAAAGACCTTGGAAGTTTGCCACTTTCCAAGATGGCTTCTAGAGACCACTGCTCCCTTTGTGATTTGTGAGATGTACTGAGAATTTGGGGTGGAACTTCAGCCAGACCAGGAAAAACTAGACAGTGATGCACTACAAACTTTCTTAGTTTTGTATGCATTTATTTTCTGTCACTGTGGGGTCTGATGTTGAGGAGAATATTCTTAATGACAAGAAGGTTCGTTTTCTAAACAACAGCTTGGAAGGTACAAATGGTGTCCGTATTTTGCAGTGTCTTGTGGCCTTAAATTTAAAATGATAAAAATGATTTAATAAGCCCACCATCTTATCAAATATGTAATGTTTAGCGTGTTGTTTAAACTAAAGTAAATGTATTTGCTTTCAGTCCACAGCATGTTAATTCCTCACCAGTAAAAACCTCTTTTAACGTCCTTTCAGCGAACAGTTCATGTATTAAACTTGTATTTTTAGAATTCCACTTTAAACATCCTGTTGGAGGTTTTATGTTTTACTAAGTCAACGCACTGCCACATGTTCAGATGACAAATCTCCTACAAGGAGAGAGGTTCGGCAAAGGGTCGCGTTGTGATGTCTGTGTGAAGGAATGGCCAACAGGAGCTTGAAGGCAGATGCTCCAATGATGCTGCTATTTTTATGATGAATAGTATAGTGATCTGATTTTCTTACAGGGTGCATTGTGTGAAACCAGGCAGTTCCTCTGTGTTTGTTGTCCCGAATGAAAAGTCTGTTTCTTTGCGCCATAAAACAGTCTTCTTTTCACCCTGTGGGGGTTTCTCAAGTAGACAGCATTGTTTAAAAAAATCACTGTATAAAGGGAGCTAGCATACTGGTACCATTAGTATGCACATCACTTCTCCACAGGGAATACACACAGGGACAGTCAATAAATGCTTCTGCACTCTCATTTTGTCAAATTTTGCATGCATTATTCTAAGGAGGGTAAAAAAGTTCTCTTTAGCTTGGCCTTTTTTTTTTGTTGGTTTGGCTGCGTTTCCGTGGCCTCGCAACAGTCAAGCTTAATTCTCCGATTGTAAGTGTTGCTTTCTTATTAAGGGAGGCATCCGCCTCTCCGAAATTGAATGTTGCACTCGTTTTCTCTTTTGCTTTGTTCACTCCTTCTTTTATTCATGACTGGAAACGTTGTTAAGCAGCTCACTGGTATAATACTGGAGCCCTGCAATGAACAATGCAATTATTATTTTATAGTATTTAACTCAATCCATCACAGAAAAGCATTCCATACTTTGTAATAGCTGAGCATGTCTGTTTCCAGACTCCCAGATACAAGACATTTCAAGACTTTGTATGTGACCTGCTGCTGCAGTTTGAAGATTAATGTAGGTGATATTTGATATGTCGCAAGGTTTTTAAGGAAAATTTTTATGTAATCAGATTTAATCCTGTAATATAGACCATATTGTCCAGTTTAGAATTTAATAAATACTGTTTCAACTGAACCAATGGAAAATGCATTATGAAATAACATTAGATGTAAAAGACTCACCATTGGGTAACATTACAGTTCCCAACATTAAGGTCTAAGGGTTCATTCTTAAGTCATGATAACTGATTTTTTTTTGTACCTTTTACCTGTTAAGACCAGACTTACTCTTAATGTGAAAGTAGCACTACATTTTAATTGCTCTTAATCACTTTAAAATGTGTCCATACTGCACTGACACACATTAATCTGCTATAGAATATCAACAGCAATGATCATAGATAGCTTGGCATTGAGGTTTGTCATCTGAATTCATATATCATACTGTCGTATATTCTGTGTGTGAGATGGAACGCTCTTTTACATTTTGTTTAGCAGGTATTTCTAAAAGGTGTTCTAAATAAATGAATGTCACTGCAACTAGGTATTTTAATTTGGATTTTTTGGAAGACCAAATACGTGCAGGTTTTGCTATATTTTTTTTACTGATTACTGAAATATTGTGATGTTCAGCTTTTCCTTGCAGGCTTACCTTATATTTTGATATGCTACAGCAATATCAATATTAATTATTGATTTTATGTTATATAGCTCCTCTAAAAAAAGTATTCATCTCAAAGCTCTTCACAATAGAGTGACACAACCTTTTGGTGACCGGGAGACCTGCATTAAACAGTAGGCAACTGTCTGCTTCAGACAGAGTGGCCTCGTGAGTCTTGTCACTTCCATCCGACCACGAGGGTATGAGAAAATACGTTTCTTTATTCCTTCATTGTTCTCGGGAATGTTTTGTTCATTGTTTAATATGCACATGCACTGGAAGCTCAGTCTGATGATTCTTCACGTTTGCCACCACCAGCCTTCAGAATTCAGCCTCTCGTATCTCCTCCTTTCGCTATAGTGTGTTAGCAGAGGGGTTCGCATTTTCACCACTGCTGAGAGCAAAATAAAAAAAAACAACACATGTCCCCTGCCCTTGGCTTCTGTCAACAGAGTAATTTTTCTAAAACATTTTAAACTTGCGTTAAAGTTTCAAAAGGTTCATCTCCAGTATTGGTTACCTTTAATAGAAATGGGGCAGATCTAATAATAATATATGTGTAATATAATGATGCTACAAATTGTAATGTGGAAAATATCTCTATATGCTTCTGACAGCTATCCAAACTGATGCCCTAATATAACATTTACCATACTCACATTTTCCCTGCTTCTTTTGAGCTCTCATAATGTATAGTGAATGGCTCTTAGTATTTGAAGGCATCAGTCTTGATCCGTTTTATTGTAATTTGTCATAACACTGATGAAGATGGATTTCCTAAAGTTGGCTAGAAGCCTCGTTTTGTTTTAGACGGTTTGAGAGATATGGATGATGGATGCCCATTAATTATTAGTTGGCTCGCTTGCTCGTTTTCTCTTCTTACAGAAAGCAGAAATATTAGGCAGTGCAGGCAGAGGTTGTTTGGCTTTGTGTTGTGCAGAGTGGTGCACAGCATTACTGATTGGACGCTGGCTTGATAAGATCCCCTTTCTCTCCGCTCAGCCGATTTCCTTGCACTATCTTATTTGGGTTATAACTCTCCTGATAAAGGCCCCTGTGTTTTGTCAACACAGAAGAAAAATGCCCACGTGAGTCAGATTGTTAGTTTTAGAGTCAAGACCCATGAAGTGAAGTAACTTTGGCTTTACTTCAGTTGATAGCAGCCAGAACTGAAGAGGATGCACCAAGTCTCGTCACACACGCCAGTTTATAGGGAACTCTCACCATAAGGGGAGGCAACTTTGTACAGTAAACACCGCTAAGCAGAAAAGTGGGCGGAGGGGACTGCCAAATTAAATATTTACATTAACACAGCTGTATTGTTAAAACATTACGGCTCTAGTGCCTTGTAATTAGGAGATATTTCTGGAGTTTGTTCCTCTATAAACTTCTTTCCAAATACTAAGACTGGTCTTGGCTCCCCGTCCGTGCAGTGCTGGCACCGGGTTCTATACATGTGCACTGCACAGGCTGCATCTAAAATGGCTGCCAAGCTGCTCCTCCTGAAATGTCGACGGTATGCGCAGTGTGTGTGTGTGAGAGAGTTGTGAGCGTGCACTACAGAAGCCAAAAAAGAAAGTTTCCAAACTGTGATTACTTTCAATGAGGCGCAAAAAAAAGGAAAAAAAGAAGAAAGCTGGGTTTCACACCAAGCTGGGAGTTGGCAGTGGGAGATGTGTTTTGCAGTGTTTATAAAATTGCAGCAAATGATAAGAGGGGGAAAGAGCGAGCATTGCAAGGAGAAATGCTGGGCACAATAGACGGCCTTTGCAGCGCAGGAATTTGGGACCGATTTAGATATAATTATAATAATTATATGAAAGGTATGATAATTATTTTAATAGGGAAGAATGATTATTTTAATAGGAATGAAACGCATGCCAGCGTCTCTGAAGTCCAAACTTCGCCACACTATTCTCTTGTATCAGGAAGAGAATCGTGCTTTTTCTCGTTTTCTGAACAAGCAGTAGGAATACCGGTGCCGCAAACCACGTTGGGCCACGTCCTGTAGATTGGGATTCAGGCGTATCTTTGAAAAATCACTCCCAGTTTCTTCCCCACCAGCAAGGATTTCGCTTTTGCCGGGTACTCCAGGCAGAAACGTCATCAACAGAGCAAACCCCTCAAAGCAGGCCACATTTCTGGTCATTTATTTATCGACAGATTTTGTTGTGAATCCTGTACCTTGATAAGCTGGGACTCGTGTTTCATTTGAATGTTCCAGTTCAGGGAGATTTTGCCTCCCTGTCTCACACACTGACTCTTTGATGACAGCAGCACAGCAGCCGGTACCTCCAGATAAGAGAGTTAGCTGTGGGCAGCATTTCCACTAGCTAAACCAACTTCGAATTTATTGACAGATTGAAAACATGCTACAATCCTGTGCTGGCAAACAATTTTGATAATACTAGAATGCTCTGAGTAAAGAAGAAGGGTGGGAAATGATGCTATCTCTGCTTTTGGTCCGGATGTGCTTTCTTTTTAATTCCATTTCAGCTGCACGCCTCCTTCCTTCCTTTTTTAATCTTCCTTTCCGATTGCATCCGCAGACCGAGCAGTCTCGGTTAAGCCAGAAAACGTCACCGGCGTAGCCACGCGATTGTTGTCAATTAAGATGGGGTTCAACAGAAGGTTCCACAGAAGAAGCAGATCCAAGAGACCTGCATTTAACTTAATCTGAACTTCAGACATGCACCTACCCTTTGGACAAGTCTGTTGTATCTTATTGTGTGATGATGTAATGTTTGGTGTGTCCAAACTACTCTGCTTGTGTAATCATTTTTTTTTAATTTCTGCTATAACATTTCACGTACCAGAACAGGGGACTGAAGAGTGTTTGGGCGCTTTTTACGATGATACACTATGGGATGGATAAACAAGCAAAGCTTTTTGGCGAGAAGCACAATCCTGGAGAAGCACAATCCCTGGCTCATGTTATGGAGGCACAAGAGCTACAGTTCTTGACAGAAATACTAGATACTACCAATTTTGCGTTAATAACAATCGATTGTTTTAGAAACAAGCCCTGGAAAAAGAAAATGCATAAAATGTTTTGAATGCATCGTTACTTAAACGTTAAGATTCTTACACAAATGTTTGATTCTACCAAAGAAGCAAAATGTGTTTGAGCTTTCTTGAACCTCTGCACATTTGCTTATAAAATACAGAAGTATTTTTGACTAAGTCATATGTTCATAGCACCCGTATTTAATTTTGAACTTCTTACAAATTGAAATTAATGAGATATTGAATAATGCATGTCTTTTGTTAACCTTTCAGAACTTTCTACAGATTTTTCAGGAAATTCCTTTTAGGGTTCTATTATAAAAACAGTATATACTGTACTGTATATTATACAAAATATGAGCAACTCATAAACAAAGCTTACTTTTATTCTTCAGCACATTTACAACAATACCTGATCATAATGCCTTGAGAATTTATCAGAGGAATTTACTTGTCCAAAAGTTACAGTATGTTTTACTTCATAGGATATCTTTTTTTCTTGTGCTTCCGTTCAAAGCATAATTTCAGTAAGCACACAAGCCTTCTCCTCATTCTGCAGGAATAACCGATTGAGGTGATGCAAAATGAGTTATCCCCGCTTTCTAAATGAACACACTTCCATTACTTTAAAAGGAGTTTGTTAATAAACTACATATAGTTGCTTTCTCCTGCTATGCGCCTTTGAGCAGAAGCTCTCTCCCAGTGATCTGAGACTCCCGCCCCAGTGCGTGGTTCTTAGAGCGCCAACAGCGGACCTGTGTGTCTCTCATGCCACTGTTTTGACAACAGTGAGCTCTGTACAGTAGGAGCCCTCTTGCCTGCCAATTCTGAGAGCTCCTGTTCCATTTCTGGCTTGGCAGCCTCCTGTCTGCTTGCCCGGCCTGCTCACCAGCTGCCAAGGAGAAGCAGCCTGCCTCCTGTCTTGTGTTCTGGCCTGGGCCTGACCCTGGCTCCCCTTGCCAGCTTTGACATGCCAGGGAACCCCTTTCTGGAGACAGGGGTGTTACACAGCAGGGAAATACCTAGCCTCCACAGGGGCTGTTTCTGTTGAAGAACTTCATGTTTTTGAGCTTCTGTCGTAATTTCTGTGTTTGTAAACTTATTAATAGGAATAGCAGTACTATTAGGGGTATATACTGTAGCTCAATAAAGCTGGTGTGACTTATCTTGTTTTTGCAGTGTAGCTTCTGCAGCAATATTCCATTTGAAAGTTTCTTTTCCAGGACATTATTGTTCTTTGTATTATGTATTGAGCAGCCTGAACCTGGTCTCTAAACGCTAAAACTAACTAAATGCTAAATAACTGCATGTTTCTTTGTATTATTAAAATGTCTGTTAAGTGCAAAATATGGACAAGCGTCTCCAGTGTTTAGTCAAGGAATGTCCCCTGATCGCACTTAGTTCATCAAACACTGAGTTGTGCTTCTTCATAGAGGCATTTTCATAGATAACCGATAGGAAATTTAGCAGATTTCCAGCTTTTACTTTTCTTCAGTAGGGTTTTATGGAAAGAAAAAAAAATTGTCCTCTCTTAATGCTCCTCCTTGTCTCGGAAAGGAAGCACTACATGGAAATCTCGAGTTATTGCTGCGATAAGGTCTGACGGTTCTTGCCGTATTTCCAGAGGATTGCTGAGATTGTAACTGCTTGTTAATACTTACTAAAATTACTTTATTACTTTATTAACCCTTTACAATTTCTTGCATTAGGAATTATCTTTTCGCATACCCCAGCTTGCTCTCCATGACACACACAGACACACAGGCAGGGAGAGAGCCTGGGGTCAGAGCGCCCCTGGAGCAGTTGGTGTTAAGGGCCTTGCTCAGGAGCCCAACGGAATAGGATTCCTCTGCCAGCTGTGGGATTTGAACCTGCAACCTTCCAGCCACAGGCGCAAATCCTTAGCAACAGGGCCACTGCTCTGCCAAGTAAAATGCTTTACTTCACACTTTTGCTACAGTTTGCACACATTTGGCTGAAGTTACATGTGATATGGAATGATATATTAATGGATTACTCTCCATATGTGCACTCTTACAGAGTGAAGACCTAGTATACGGTGGAGGTGCCATAACACCCATAATATAGTAGTTTACACACCCAGAAGAAATGATTTAGTATTGAACCAGTCATTTCCTTTTGGATCATTTCCTTTAGAGTTCTCAGCCACAAGCTTTTCTTTGGGGTACAGAAAACTAGTGGTACTTTAAATCAAACAGGTCTGTCACCCTTTCATAACTTCTTCATCTATACTGGAAGAACACTCCCAAGTACAAATAATCTCGTGGCAGTTGTATTTATCGAAAGCTTTCATAATATTCTTTTGATTTAGATCAACATTCCAAAATCCAGTCTCAGCTATAAAAAACTCCACACTAGTAATCCTTAGCAGATGGATAGGTAACACTCATTGTAGCCTCTGTCTAGTCTGCATGCTTGCTAGCAAACGTGCAGAACAGTTTGGGATACAAGGTATGTGTATTGATCCTGCTTGGATTTCAATTCCTACCCGACTGCATCAACCTTGGGTAACTCTCAGGAAATAGGAGCCTGAGGGCTCATGCAGGCCACTAACTGCAAACAAAATAAACTTCATTTGCTTTTGTGGGTAGGTGCTAATTTGCAAATCAGCCTTAAAAGCTGAGTTATCTGCATTATGTTGTCTAGCTGTGTTTGCATGAGACAGCTGGATAAATAACCACTGAAGGCAATTTTTTCTTAACCATCTTGAAACAATTCCGCTGTTTGGAGTAGTAACAGTTGTCTTACCACCTGCACAGCACCTTGATAAGGCCGCTTTAAGAACGTGTGCTTACGTTGATGTGTACACACAAACTAGGTGTGACCGAAGATATGCAAAAAAATATCTTGCGCTATTTATCACAGGCCTGGTCTACAGCTTTCTTGGTCAGTCAGTATGACTGTGTTTTTTTTGCCCACGCACAATGAGAGCTTTACAAAACTGTAAAATCCATACATTGTGTTTTTGGAGAGAATTGAGGATTTTGCTAAAATCTATAGTATAAGGATCAGTAGTTGTGTGATACTTGGTAACAAACTATTAGATGGTTTATCATTGGAGTTTAAAAGCCTCTTTTTAAATTCCCCCTTCTTATTCTGTTGAGTGTTTTTGTTACGTACTTTTTCTGCTTGTATTTATTGTACAAAACTGCAGATCTTTTGCTTTTCTACTAAGGGAAATAACATCCTTTTTTAGGACATGATAACATCCAAAACTGAGAACTCATCGAATGTCAGAAATGAAACCTTTTTGATCAGGGAACAGAAATAGTTATGAACTCGACAAGAAACCGTTGGTGAAATTAAGATCAACACTTAAAAATGCAAATGTGCTTTTAACCTAACGTACATTTAATTAATTCCATCTGTGCTACTACGGTCAGAATCAATCGGTGTTTACGTGACATTTATTCATTCAACCTCGGCTGTTCCTCGCCTTCAAGGATGATCCGCTTTTATGAACCCGAAGGTGAGCGATGAAGCCGATAGGTAATCCGCAGATGAACAGCTGTTCTCTCGAGACAGGATTTGCTCCTTCTTTTTGCATAAAGCACTTAGTCATTTGCGTGGGCAAACCAGATTCTTCTCTAAGAACTTGCAAGTTGTAGGAGCGTCGTCAGTGCAGAGAGATCATTCTTTCCAAATCTGAAAACGCCACCCCGCTTCAGATTAAAAAAAAAAGCCTCTGTGCAGTATGTCAAATAAAAGTAGTTCTGTGCACACACAAAAATGAGAGCAGCGAACACAAACTGTCCTCACTGAGGTGAAGAGGGAGCTGTGCCCAGCATGTTGACATGCACAAGAAGCGTGTACTTGCTTGAGTCATAAATACATTTGCAAATCTATGTGTCTGTATCTTTCCAAATTCGTGTTGCAAATAGTCTGCTTGTAAACTAACATCGACAGCACTGCAGACCAGCAAACTAGGACAGGCATGTTTTTGTATAAAGTGGAATATACGATCCATGATTAACAGCCACCTGGGTTGGACCTTGTTGGATGCGTTTTAGATGCACGATGGGTCTGGAATATTATCGGTTGCGATCTTGGGAATTTATACGGTTATGAAAACGAATGTGAGTGATGTGGGGGCGTATTTGTGCCATGTGCTCTCCAGGCCAGCCGTTCTGCAGTACAGCAGTAAATCCCGGGCCAACAGTGTTGTATAGGAAAGCTGAAGTTCGTTACACCAAATCAGTTGTGCAGAAAACAGCGGACTTTCACCCTGGAGTCTTGACACTCTAAATAGCAGCGAGTGTCCCATGATGTATCTCTTGTCATGGTGCCTCCGGATGTGAGGATCTGACGGTCTTCGCAGGCAAAGCGAGCCCAGGCTGTGAGGGGAAAGCACGGCGGGGAAGCACTCTGTAGTGCATCAGAGGTGCTTGTGATTCGGTCATGGCTTCCCTGGGCGTCCTGCGTTACTTTTACAGCATCAACCGCTACGTTTCCCAGGAACTAGACAGCCCTGGGAAATGAAATGGCGGCGGGCATGGAGGTCTTCCCCTCAGGGTGTAAGGACTGTCTTCTACAGCTGAAGACGCTGTTATGAAGTGCATCGAAAGGGCTTGTCTGGTTTTGCCGTTATTTAGTTGTAGCTCACTGCAAATAAGCACATTCAGCTTCACATTTGCTGTCTCTTGAGGTTTGACAGCCTGTGGCACTTTACACTGATGAGCTACGGATCCATGCTGTGAACCCAGGTATAGATCCATTGAAAATCAGTTAAAACAGTTTCTAACGTTTTGTGATATATTCGTTCTTATATTGATCAATTTGGCATTTTTGAAATATTTCAATACAGCCCTAAATGTACAGTTTGTTTTTAGTTTGTTGTGTACTGCTGAATATTAAATGGAAGATTTGCTTCCTTTTCCCTTTTTTATTCTCTTTCAAGTTACACCAAAAGTTAACCTATAAACTCGTTAACACATTTTTTGAACCGATCAGTATAGGTTAGCACCAGCGTCTTCGTAAGGCCTGCAGATGTAATTTAATTGTTGTTTGCTTTTAATGTCAATAGCCGGATTCTTTAAAATGGGTGGATGAAGTTCGGCAGTTAAAAAGAAGGTGAAAGGAAGAAACATTCGTCTGTCAGAAGGGCAGGCTGACACCATGCACTGTGCAGGGTGGGGATCTGTGAAAAAAACCAAGGAGTGTCACTGAGCTACTGTGTCAAGTTATATTAACAATATTAGTAACAAAATGAATACCTATTAGACAGCATTAGTCATGAGAAACGCGTGTCTTCAAATCGTAAATGCACACTGAAGCAAACTAGAAACTGACTTTATGGCAGCATCCACTTCTGTAGGAGGCATTGTAAGGAGTTAAATTTGCAGAGGTTTTTTTCATCCATGCTTAACGTATGGTGTAGTTCCCTCCCTTCTTTGTCATTGTTGAGTTCCAGCCAAGAACATTCCGTCTTTGCAGCGCTGTTTAATGGTCAATTTTAAAGGGAAGAAAGTAAATCCCACCAGTTTTTTTTTTTCTGAAACAGAGCTTGCACAAACTTCATATACAAAAAATGTTGGAAGGGGCCATCTAAGTTCACTGTCTAGGATAATTGCACTGGCTTTTCTCGTATTAGGCAATGCAAATCCTCTCTTGAGGTGTTATTTTTTTCTTTCAGGATGCTGTCTTCGACAGTGTGATATGGCTATGGGGAGTCTGCATAGGGCTTTTAATTGGACAGTGCTAGATGTTTTAAAACAAGGGTGTGATCAGCTGTTTCAATCAAGAAAGTAACTTACACAGGCTGACTATCCCCTCAATGCAGAATAATGTAGGTACAGTAAAAGGGATCCACAATCTGGAAAGTTCTCGTGTAGTGTGTTTCAAATGTAGAACAGGATGCCTTATGAGTCTCCGATAGATAGCTAAAGTTATGACTGTAGCACCAGAAAAGGAATGTATCATGCATCAACTTGTCAGCTGCTGACCTTTGGAGGCCATAACCCTGCAGACTCCATTTTTGTGTTATTGCTGTGTTTCATCCGTATAAAATTTACTCCGAGTTCAGATATCTCAAGAAAAGACTCAGTTTTGTTTATATTTCCCATAGAATATGCATTATATATATATATTTTAAACTAAGCTTTGCACTTTTGCAGTTTGCAATGAAGTATATAAAGTTACAAAAGTATATATTGACTGTGCAGGGCAAGACAGATCATGACCTAAACTGTAATACTACATACTGTAAAGAGTTTTTTTGTTGTTGTGTCAATCTGTTATTCATTGATTGTTTTGCAATTAACTGTATCATATTTTTTTCTTGCAAATCTGCTTAAGATATCCAAAAATAAGATGTCCCTTTAGATTTCTTTGAATGAAAAAGAATATATAAATTATTCTTAAAGTCTGTAGAATTCATAAATATTGAAAATGCAGGGATGGCTTGTTCAATATAATAAGCAATGGAAGGCAGTCTACAAATATAGGATTCCATGAAAATATAGAATAAAATACCAGATTCCTGTAGTCAAGTCCATGGCATGAGGTAAAACTCTTACATACCATAGACTGAAGAGAATATTGACGCTCAAGTTTTTTGACTAGGATTTTCTTCTAGTTCACTGTAAAGAATGAAACATTGACAGATGGTCCTGCTGTGTTAAGGTTACAGTCACCGGTTGAAAAGTTGAGGTTCAAGAATGTACACATTTTTCACAGGATTTTTTCCTTATAGTAAAATGCATTTTCTTTTTTTCATTTGCAGACTCCCAGCAGTCAGGAAGTCCAAGTAACAATGAGCCTGGCAAGAATCCTCCAGGTGTGTACCATGAATAAATATTTGCATATATTCAGTAGAACAAAGGTAGACCTTATGTGTAGAAATTTACATAGTATAGCAACAAGATGGGGCAGGCAGCATGACTGGAAGATTCAGATGGCATTTGCCTCTGTAGAATTGCAGTCATTTGTGTCACAATCAGTCCAACATGCATTGTTGTATGTGCTAGAGGTATTTTTTCTACAAAAATACTCTTGGTCGGTTGAACAGTAGTACATTTCAAGCTCATGTGAATACAAGTAGGTTTCATATCCTGCTGGTTTCTTAGGTTTACGGACAGAAAACATTCCATTCAATGGAGAATTCTATGAGAAGGTAATAAAAGTAAAATACTGAGGATAAAAGAGGTGCCAGAACTAAAGTACATTTAACAAGGCTGCAGAAAACAAGCCCAGTTCTTAATTTAGAGCAGTGGAGTGCAGAATTTGAAAAATACCCCAAATGATAATTTTCAGAAATTCTGGAGTGTTAGAAGCATGGAAATAAAGTGAGCGAAGCTGAAAACTGGTGGGAGTTTACTGTTACTTCTGGGGTAATCAAGTCCCAGTCCTTCCAATCCATTGCAGTGCTGTTTTTTAATGAGCACACAGAATTCCATCAGTACGTGAACTGCTGAGAAAGGGTGGGCACTGGCACATGGCATATTATAGCATATCTTATCGTTTTCCTATATTCTCATCCATTAAAGGATTTCCTGTAAAGGCTCAAGATTGTTTCTTTTGATATTTGCTGCATCTTGACTTCTGCACCTGGTTTAAAATAATTGATACATTATTGGTATAGGCACAGCCCTTATTAGCAGCCTGTGTTTAAGCCTTGAAATCAAAATGTTTGGAATCATTTATGTATTAGAAAGTAAAGGTCACTTTAACCACAATAAACTTGAAACAAGCTATAGTTAATTGAACACTTTTCAGGGTGGTTATCAATAATACTATTTTGGTAATGTCTAGTGAATTTATTAGAATACACTTTAATATGTATTTCTTCATTTACATTCAAAACAGGCTGGCTGTGCGAGACGGGCCAAGAAGTAAATTCATACAGCATGCCTTTTGTATTAAGTTGGGGAAAATTTTTGTCCACTGGCAAAAAAAATGGTTTATGCATAAGGATGAAATATCCTGTAATTCACTGGTTTTGCAGAAAACAAAAACCTAAACAAAAACATGTAATACTATATAAAAGTCATCAGGCACATTCCTCACTTATTTATTTGCAGTTCTGTAATGTTGACAGTTTTGTTTTCATCATTGGAAGAAGCACTGATAATGGTTTTCTGGAGTAAATAGCTTTGGTGAATATGCCCCCAAGATGTTCTGCTTGTATCCAAATATACCTCGCTGTCGCACACAGTACGTTTACGCTTTCAGATGGAAACCTGTCCAGCAGCTGCTTGCAGGTTTATTTTCTTAATTCCTCTACCTGGGCAAACATGTTCAGAGTCTGTTTCTTCCCCTCCAGTGTGGGGTTGGTGTATGAACGTGTTCCTCACCATCGCTTTCGGAGATGTTGTAACCATTTCAGCCGAGGTGTGACACATGTAGGCTCCAGGAGGGCTTTATTTCCGCCCGGTGGAGTGGATTATGGGGAGGTTAAGTGGTTTGGCCCCGGGGTTATTCAGGGTCTTCGAGGCAGAGAGGCTCTGAAAACAGAGGGCACCCTGCTGTCCAGTGTGACGTTTGCGCTGCTGTTGCAGTGTTATTGTCTGGAGCCCTGCACTGCATTATGACTTAATTGAACATGGTGCAGACTTAATCACCTTCAACATTTGCAACTACTGGTATTCAGTAGTTGAGAAGAAAATCTTAAAATACTGTATACGCACACAGCATTTCTTTTAAACAGGGAAACTGTGAAAGGATCTTCTCTTTGGCAATATTGTAAGTCCTGATAACAAATTTCTATTGCTTTCTTGTGGCTTGCTCTGTGCCAGCAGAAGACTGCAACTCTGTACCTCAGCTGGAGGAGGTACAAAAATTGATTTCCATTTTTTTCTTTCGTACTTCTTCTGTGTGACTAATGAAATCTGACTAGCGCAAGCACGAGGTCAGGCCAGTGACGTGTGCACAGGGTGGCTAAGAAGTGGTTTTATTCCCTTGCTGTGCCCCTCAAGGCTGGCATGTCTGTGCCGCCGGTGTGTAGTGCCACCTCACATGGGCCTTGTGTGCACCGCAGAGAGATGGAGACGTCCGCTTCACGCCACATCTCCAGCAGCAGAAGTCTACACGAGCACAAAACCTTCCGTTCTTTATTATTCCACGCTAGTTTTCCTTTTTTCCTGTAGTAACCTATAGCGTTCTTGACCTAATATTTACACTGCTTTCCACTCAGTGTGTACTTCAACTTGGGCTACAGGCAGGCAACACTGCTCCGAGGCCAGAGCTTTTCATCTTCCTCCTACAATCACACTGGAAAGGAAAGGGGCAGGGCATTCATGTGTGGCTGCAGTCCATGGAATTCTAACCTTTAACAGTGGATGCAGGAAAATGAGCTATGAAGGTTAGCGGATTAGGGCTTGATAGGATTAGAAGGGGCAGAAAAGGATAAGTCTGTACATGCTAAAGTGCACGTTTGCTCTGGAGGTTCAAAAAGCAATTAAATGAGATTTTTGCTTTCTACTTTGGCATCTGTAAGCATGGTATCTGAGGTTGCTGAACTTAGTTTGTGAACTTAGTGAATTTAGTGGGAAGTAAAGCGATAATTTGTATTTGCAGGTAAGCTGAGACAAAAATCCTTGTGACACTGTACTGTATATATACAGACAAGCCCTCTAATCCAACATACAGTAGGAACATTCCCTCCTGATATGCTGCAAGATGAGTAAGATGTAATGTAGCTTCAGTGAACGTTTTAGAAATAATTTCTGCAAAATTGTATGTAAAAACAAAAAAATAGAAACAATCTTTCTAATCACTGATTGCTAATATCTTATTTTAAGCGCAAAAAACATTCTGTAGTTTATTCAGGCTGAAAGAGTTAAACCTTTGTTGCCAAAGTCAGCACTGGACTTCTTCAGAATTAACAGCGAAACATAAATCATAGGACACAAGAGGGAATTATGTGGAAGTGCCTTTAATACTGAGAACAGGAGGCACTTCTTCACACAAAGGGGTGTGAGATTCTGGAGCAGGCTACAGTATCTAGTTTTGCTGCTGAAGCTGTTATCCTGGGTTCTTTCAAGAAATGGCTGGATGGATCCATCAGTCGGTTTCTACCAATCACACCGTTCAGGTCGGCCAAACGTTCTCCAATCATTCTCGACTTCTTCTTCTAATTAAACTGTGATTGCAGTGCTTCCCATAAGTTCATGATTTTTCAGCAACTTTTATATTTTTTGGAGAAACTTTTTAACAACTGCAGAAACAAACTCTTATTACAGCACAAGGAGCCCATTTTTGATAGCCAGGGCACAAGGACAGCACCATTGCCTTAGTGGTGGAGGGAGAGACCTGCCCCAGGGGAGTGATTGTGAACAAAAGCATGACCCAGCACACGCAAAACACGTTATGAAATAAGTTTCAGCTGAAGCAGTCCCTGGAGAGGGCAAGAATGGATGAAAAGCAGTCTCAGGGTTTTAAGAAGTTGTAACCTACAACGATTGGATGTACAACGTTTAGGGAAGGAAGAATAAAACAAACTGGTGCAGTTTCTTCTGCGTCCGGCAGCAGTGTTGGAGCTCCCCTAGCACAAAGCTAGTATAGTTAAAGGATGGGCTTGGCCTATGTCTGCATCTGGAAATGTTGCATACAGTGCTTCACCTCAGTCTTGTGAGACACCCGGAGCTGATTAATATTAATTTACAATTGCATGCCCTTAACGGACACTGTATCTCTGAAAGTCATTTATTGAGGGACAAATGGAATTCTGTGTAATTGTATCGGATGTTGCATATACACAGCAATAGTGTCGTCGTCATTATTATTCATATGCATCTTCTCAATTTCTTTTGTACTGTTGGTAAACACTGCCTTAATGTTAGTATTCTAACATTTTGAATACTAAAACATTAGACATTTTCTCTTGTTACGTTGGGTGTCTCCTGTGTCTTTTTTTTTGTTATTGATTTGAAATATTTCGTTTTTTTCTCAATGCCCTGTCTTTATGGTCTGTAGAACTGTTTCTCCCTGAGGTTTGCTCTGAGAAAGTCTCCCCGAGACCACGCTTTCCAAGTGCAAATACCAGATAGTGACACTAAAGTCATTAAAATCACCTCACGAGGGAATGATAATGATCCCACACCTTAAAAGATGTGTAACCACTCTGTGCTAAAACCCTAGCAGTTATGTGCATTTTGACAATAAGGCTTGCTTCACCACTGAGTTCAATTGTCAGGAGCTAAGACATTTGTCCTGGCCATGAGTGTTATCAAAATGTGGACCCAGAAATTCTGTTTTTAACTTTGATAGAAATACACTAAGGTTCCTGCTTTGCTGGGGTTTAAGTAGGCAAACAGAATAGGGATTTAGGACAGTAGCTAATTAGAAGTGCCTGCAACTACTGACCTTCCATAATGTTAATAATGTTAAGTGATGCAGAACTTATTAAAACAATTAAGAGTGTGCCCTTTTTATGCATTTAAGCTCTTTAATATTTCTGTTCACTGATTTAGGTACGGTGCTATTGTAGCGAATGCATTTTTAAAGTGAAGCAAAAGCCAGTTACTGTATATGCTTCTGTTACTTTCCAGAGCCCAGTGTGGTACAACAATGCATTCTCTTTCTTAGCCTTTGGCTAGTCATTCTGTGTACTGTCTGAATTTAATTAGGGCTACCTACCAGCAGTGTGCACTTGAAAGTTTGAAGTACAGTGGCTGGCACTCTGCCTGCGAAGAAACAATGGCAGCAGTCTTACCATTAACATTCTTGGCTTAGGAGAGTTTATTTCTGGGAGTGATTTCAATGTAAAACAAGACTGAGTGTGGCATTTTTGAGCAAAAACCGATGCTGAATAGTTTATCAACCAACGTCCTTGTAATTATTACAAATTGTGGATGCCTCTTTTCGGCCTCAACCAGTGTTTTCTTTTTTGTCCCAGTGTGTAATACATTAAGAATGAAAATAATCAGAGCTTAATTTAGTTATACCTCTGAAACAGGTCTGTATATTTGACTGCCAAGCAAAACATGACAATCGGCAGATTACTGTAGAAGGCTGTGTTCAGAGAGCTTTTATACAAGATGCTGCACTGAATGTGAATTGTAGCTGAGACAATCTCAGTGTTGCTCATGAACCGACTTACTGCTGGGTCGGTCTTTTTTTTCACAGTTGTAGCCACATCCATTTCATCCCTGACGTTATTCTTACACATCTGCTATTTAAAAAATATTAGGAAGATTTTTATATCTGATTTCAACCACATGGCACTTGTTGGCGCTGTTCAGTTAAGCAAATCCTGTTTGTTTCTTTTGTCCAGTAAACTGCAACTAGCAAATTATAGCCCACATCTTGAAATCAAGTTTTCACAAATTGCTTGAAAAGTGGAACTCCCCAGCGGTCCAGCAGGTAAAGATGTTTGTTGCGGGTTCGATGTGGGATGACACCACTGATCAGGATTTACTCAGCGGTGACGCACAGTTGGCTTTGGCAGTAGTCATCTAGGGATTATTCGGTGAAGCAGTGACTTCTGCGTTTCCTTGGGTGCCTCCAGGCTGGTAGTGATGTCAGTGACTGACATGCTACTCCTACGGGCAGCCTTACATCTCCCATAAGTCTCTGAAGCACTTGTAGAGTGTCAGAAAAAGAGCAGCTCATTTGTAGGGTAGATTAGACGGGCCTGTCTGCCCTTCCTCACTCTTTCTGTCACTGAACCTGGTGCTGTGAGCTGAGACGTACCTGTAATTCCCAGTGGATATATAAATATAATTGGTGATTCTATTTGAAAAAATGTGTAAGACAATTGTGGCCTTGTGTTACAACCTCAAAGAAAAGCAAAACCTCAATGTGAACCATCACATTTTCAGACCCAGAAAGTTCTCTACAATCTCTGTCGGTGTCAGTTCACCTCTTGTTTCATGAATGAGGAAGACTTCAGTTTGACCGTTGTCTTACTGTCTAGCCAAATGTGTTCTGCTGATTTGCTCGCTCAATGGGTTGTGCTGGAGTGTAAAATTCAAGAGAATAGAGCTTAACCTCCGGAGAGCTTGCAGAGACTAGGGACGTGCTTCCCAGTGTTCATGAAAGCCTGGCGTGGAAAATCGCCTCCAACTCTTTTCCTCCGTTCGGTTGAACCTGTCATCTCAGACATCTGGTACAACTCACCTCATATATCAGACAGCACCTTCTTGGCAAAGTTTGGAAGCTGGGGGATTTTGAATCATTTTGATCAATATCAGAAAAAAATCAAGAACTGAATGATGAATTTGAAAGCGCTTTTCTGAAATCATTTTTTTTTTAATGAGAAAGTTTGTGAGACTCAGCACTGGAAAGGAAAGCAACGTAATCAGAAATATCAATTCCTGGTCTTGTGCTTTTTATGCATCAGTTGTTATGAGGAAATGAGGAAAATGGGCTACTTTTAAAACAGTATGTGAATTTAGAAAACCAAAAGCGAGGGAAATTGACTTGAAAGCGAGGGAAATTGAGAGTCCATGTTTGTCACACAGCTCTTAGGAGACTTGTAACAGTCTTGTTGATCGATGCTGACATCTTTACTAGTCTCGTTTTCTTTCCGCAGGTTACCTCGAGGACAGTTTTATAAAGTCAGGAGTCTTCAGTGTTTCGGAATTAGTGCGAGTATCCAGAAGTAAGTGCTGCGTTTTTCCATTCCTCACCGAGTTCCTGGAAAAGGCTAGCTTACTGTGCTGTAGCCTGAGGAGAGGGATTCACTGCATTGTATGAAGCAGATGTCCCCAGCATGCGAACTCATGCTGTACTTCTCAAAAGTTCAGAACATCTGGGGTCAGAGTCTACAAGGCTGGCTACTGCCTTGACACCAAAACATTTTAGATTATTTCCTTAATAAAGCAGGTTTTCAGCCAAGCTGGCTGAACATACCTTCCATGCCGTGCTTTTTGTTATTTTGAAATTAATTTTTAAGTGTAGGTCTAAGTACAGTATCAGAAGTGAAGTCTTTCAGTGTGTGAGCCTTTGCAGAGAAAATAGTATGGAAAATCTGGTCCAGTCAGTGTCAAATGCAAGCAGTGTTTAGACACGTCTGGCTGTTAATTCGCCAGTACAAAAAATAAAGGACGCGCTTCCTTGCCATGTTTGAGGAGTAAGATTTTGCAGTTAACAGGTTTCATTCCATTGGCTGTGTCAAGCTGTGCTGTTATCTCGTATCGAGGCAGCGAGGTATAACTCGAAGCTGTCTGTGTGGATTTTCCTGAGCACAAACCCCTGTACATGTCCACACTGAAACAGAGCGACCTTGAGATTGTCATCACATGCTTGTGTCTCTTGGGTCCTGTGGCACTTTTGTAAAACTTTCAGAGTAACTCGTTTTTTAAACAAATGGAGCTAAGTGCCTTCAATTACCTGCCTTTCAACAGGGGCTTTCATTAGTTCTAAGAATATTTTCTTTGGGGATTAAAACACAGCTCAGGATTGCCTTTAATTTCCAGATGTGAAGTGAGTCTTTTTGCATTTATATATAAAGTTTATATATGGCTATATTCATGGAAGTAATATGTAAAAAGAAAAATAATCTTAACAAGTATTCAGAATTTGCTTTCGTGGAATCATAAAAATGTTTTGAATTATGTCATACAAAGCATTGTTGTTCAAAGCTTGTGTCATATTAGATTTCTTATATATTTACGACTGTTACCTCAGACCTTGTATAGATCCCTAATATAGCCTGTGAACCTCTACTCTAGTGTTCAAGGAATGGATTCAAAAGTTTTGCTTAACTAAACAGGCTTTTGCCAGAGACTGCATCTACAAGTGCGATTCTGATAATATCAAATCAAGCAAGTAAACTGCACTAGTTAGAAGTGTTTCCAGTGATGAATAAAGCATGCAAATCTAGGTTCTCATTTGTTTTTATTGCTCGCCTGGTGCTTAAAATGCCTATGAAATTACTAATGGGAGAGGCCCTCAATGCATTCTGGTAGATGATACTTCAGAGCTGCTTTGTTTAATGCTTTTGGTAAACCTCAACCCACAACAGACACCACTGCGCTTAAACTTTTGTCAGCTCCAAACCACGTTTTCTTAGAATATCTAATGACTTCAAGAGCTAGTACAGAAGACTTTTAATAGTATTACGAGTAAGGGCACCATAACAGAAACTGAACAGCCTACCTCTGTATATAAGGAAAAATTATATAAATAATGGAGTTTCTTAGAATTTGGGACTACAATAATACCTCCTTTTTCGGAAGCAGACTCTTTGCCATATTCTGGAGGTGTTTCCACAGTGACTTTCTTATTTTGCACTTCATTTTCAGGAAGCGCATTGCACTGTAATGGGGTGAGATCCTTGATGGAAAGTTTTCCATTTGACTCTTTCCTCCTTTTCCCCCCCCCTGCTGTGTGGGATTTTCTTTTCCACGCTGCTGAGGCCGGAAGAAATAAAGAATTCAAAGTGATGCACCAGCCTTAAAGAGCACAGATCTCCTGGTTTACCTTCCACATCTAGGGTTCGAGAGTCAGTGGCTGTGATAAAAAGTGAAAGAAAACAGAACTATGGAAATGTTAATGGTGACATGGAGAGTTAAATGCATCTTTTTACTTAATAAAAACACAAAACAGCTTGAAATTCTTCAAGAATCTGAAAGCTTTTATCACTCATCCATCTCTTTAAGAAAGTAGTTCTTAGAAGTACGTTGTGTTTAGTTTTATAATAGAGATAATACAGTACACCATCTAGAAAAGTAATCTGATTTTACAGACGGGCACGGTGCAGAAAAACGTATATCGTTTTTGGACACCCATTATATCTGCAACTCTTGGAGGAACCTTAGGCATACACAGTTCCAGATGCCATTGATTCAAATAAGTTACATGTTTCTTAGTAATTTATAGTGAGTAGAATAAGCCAGATGCCAGTTTTGATCCAAATGCAGTGCTTCATGACCATGGCTAGGGGTGGAAAATCCAATGGGATGCAATCCCATCACCTTTGAAACCAAAGGGAACTGAACCCCAGATGCTGATGTTATCCAATCGTGCCTGAACCCGTTGAGAGCCCAGCTAGTCGCTAATTTACCAATACCTGGAAATTTGTCAGAATCTAGTCAACATGCACTGGACTTCCAATGAGAAGGATAGTCAAATTAGTCAAATGGTATCAATTGAAAGTTCTGTAATTGAACACTTCAACAAAAAAAAAAAAACACTTACTTCCACAGTTTAACTATGTGCACTTCGTTGTGTCACATAATCTAATGCTTCTGACTGAAAATTTGTAGATTATGATTCGGTGTCATTCTCTTTCTGTAAAAGCAGGGCTTATTAATGCAAAGAGGTCTGCTCCCATGCAAATAAGGTTAACTGTGGATGTTGAATTTATCCTTTTATGTGGCATCTCCTGAATAACTGGAAATACAATTATGCTAAAACGATCTGTAGTGTTCCTAACACTTTACTTTTTAAGCATTGAAGTGGATTGCACTTGATGGCTTTACATTGTTGTACAATGTTTGACAAAGCAGAAGTACTGTACATCAATAACATTTTCTTTGTGATAGCTTGAATAAGGTCCTTCTAAATGTGTTCTGCCCCTGCAGCGCCGATCACCCAGGGGACCGCAGTGAATTTTTCAATCGGAGAGCTCCAGGGTCAGCCATACTATCATGACTTGAACTCCAGCGTGAGCCTCCACCGGTCGCTGTCCTCTCCTCCAGGCAGGTCAGTCTCATTGCAGCTTCGCCTTTTGTCATCTAACTACTTAGTAAAGAAATCATGTTGCATTAGGTTTGGAGGTAATTTTATATCACTAAGCTCAGCATGACAGCTCTTACATTCATTTAAGATTTTATTCATATTCACTTGGTTAAAAGGCATCTGGCCTATCTTTGTCATGTCGAGGATTATTTCTAGAGCCCACAGTTCTGTATATTGTCAGAATATTGTGAGTAACCTGAACACTATTTCACCCATTCATAGTCCACAAAGGCAAGGCAACTTTTTCAGGTTGTCACAAAACAGCGTCATTATAATTCTAAATATATTGATATGGCATATCAGAAATACAGGCAAAATCTTTGTGGTAAAAAGTAAAGCATGATTTCAGGTGTGTCCTCTGTGTCGATTTAGTATTACTTATTTTTTTCATTTTTAATCACAAAATCAGTCTCTCTTTGACCTCTGTTCTTGCTTATAGAAACCACTGATACATACCTTGTGTTATAAAACAAAATCTTGACAAAGAAGGAGCCATTGAATAATTGTGTGAAAGTAAAGTGCATATGTCAGGACCCTTTGCCAGTTGGTACAACGCATAACAAATAAGTGATTTAATCATCAGTTTTGAACATATCAAGCACATCTGGCTGATCTAAATGCTCTCTTATTCTAATTCTAAAATGTTTCACACTCTCTGAGGTCCAGCTGGCAAAAAATAAGAATATAATCATCAGGGAAACATAAATCTCACCTCATGAGGTATATGTACGTATATGTATGTATAAGGTGTCTGTGTGTGTGCACTCACAAGTGTAAAGAGGGGTAGTAACAGATGGACGCTGGCCTGCACCAATATTGCAGCCAATGTCCGAGCCCTTGAAATGTGTCGTTTTCACTTCACCAGCAAACGGCCTAAGACTATCTCCATAGAGGACAGCATGGAGACCAGCCCGTCTGGTGACTTCTACTCTTCCCCCAGCTCCCCTGCCAGCGGCAGCAGGACATGGCACGAGAGAGACCAAGGTGAGATTTTAGGGACGAGCGCTGTACTGCATATAGGCTCCTCACCCTCATGCTCTTTCACTTGTCAGCACCTATGGCCTGTTGGTACAACACAAGCAGGGGACAGCAGATAAAAAGTGAGAAGTGCACTTTCATGTTCATAGGTATACTGTACATCATATTTAAACCCAAACTTTTAGTCCTAAAATTGAACAACTTTGTCTTTTAGGGTCTTAATTATTGTAACACTCAAAAATCTTAAAATATGTTTGTCTGAAATAAACCTAAATCTTATTTTATTACTCTTTATTAACTCCAATATACCCACTGGAATTTCCAGTGCGTGGAGAGTACTGAACTCTCCTGCAGTGTCATTTTCCTATCTCCATTTTTTAACAAGAAGGGACTTCAATCTTGGTTTGTTTGTTTTTTAAGGTGGTGATGGTAAACTATGTGTATTTTGGATGTTTTTATGCTGGAGACATCCAAAAAAGTTGTCGGAGAAAGAGCTATAGCTTTGAGTCTGGCAGCAGAGGTACATAAGCTAGGGACTGAACATGCTGAGCTCATTGTAAGTCTGACATGATTGATGCACTCCCTGCCTCCTTTTGTGTGCTGTGCTGCTTTGGTGATCTACAACCCAAGTGCTGTTTAACGCAGAGGGTCACTGGTTCCTTGATAGCAGCACGTCATCAAGCTTTGAATCACTGCATCTTGGAATGCTAACCAGCCTGCTCCTATGTGCACACCTCACATTTGCAGCATAAAACTAATGGTGTTCTTATAAGCCTCACATTTCCACTACCAATGGATCGTATGCTGTAAATAATTAAATGTTTTAAATTATTTACATTTTAAATTTTTTAAAAATTATTACTATTAATTTTAATTACAACCAGAACATTGTAATTCTGGTTTAAATCCGCTTGGAAGTATCTTTCACACTGTATATATAAGCTAATATGTGTTTTATAATGGTAGTGAAAATACTTAAAAATATAAATTTCCTATAGGACCTAAATTGTACAGGACCACCTGTACAGCCATGGTATATAGTATGGTTAGAAATAAGGCTTTATTTATATATTTTGTTAACCATTTAATTGTGTGAAACTCAATTTAGTTTGTTTTATAGATGAACTACAACTTTTATTCCTTTCAAATGTGTTAGAGGTGCCATTACTTACAGATGTGTAATTAATAAAACTCAAGACAAAGTATTACCTTTTTCATTTCATACTAATTTCAGTCTTCTTTGTACTCCTCACCTTGAAACTTCCCTTAATATCTTAAGGTTAAATTTCATTATTGCTTCACTCTGTTCCAGACTACTCTTCATCTATCTGAGAAGACACAATCCTCTCTATTTGTTCTGTATCCAGAAGAGTCTCAAATTATCAGCTTCTCAGTTTGCTGATTTTGGTTTTCAAGAGATAGGAGTTGGGGGAGAAAATTTATTTGCATTGTAGTTCAAGTTTGATGAAGAAAAGTATCACTTAGTATATGATAATCGGTGTATTTGGGACTTGCAAACTCAAACAAACAAACGTTTAGTTTAAGTGGGTTTTGATGTGAAATATGTCTTTTTTACTTAGAGGTACCCATGTGTCTCCTGGTGGAACAATAAATTAGGGGAGCTCCAAGACTAGTCTTACCTTTTAATCTGAAAGCCATCTAAAATTTAAAGTCCTAATTTGTGACTCATAGGCAATCTTACTAAACCTACTTAACATTTCCAAAATTATCCTTCGGCTGCTGCTTGCTATTCATGCTTTCTTGTTATATTTAGTATACAGTATTGAGTTTGTTGAAAGGGCATTGTCTCTCATTCTGCAGAAGAAAAGTAGAATAAGAATACTGCTAGCCTTTCAAACAGACAATTTTGAAGGTGCTTATTCTTCTCAAGTTGCCAATAGATTTTATATTTTGTCAAAAAAATGAATACGCACAGGAAACCACTATTTAAAATAATAAGCAAGCATAGATTTTTCAGGTGTTGATTTTACAGTATATCATGCAGGATTGAATAAGCTAATAATTTAATCTTTTTTGTCTTCCTCCTTGAGCTAGAAGGAAGGTGCATGTGTGAATTATCCACCATATGTGTTTCACAGGTGGGGAAGAGCAGTTTATTTTTCAACATAATCCTCTTCATCCGCACACTTCTGCCACGGTTTCACCGGGATATGGATATACTTATCCACACTCTTACTGTCATATACTTGTGACGTACACGGTGCCTAAGCCATTCCTAAGAACATAATCGAGAGGAGGCCATTCTGCCCATCTAGCCCATTTGGTGGTTAGTAGCTCATTGATCCAAAGAGTTCAACCAGCTGCTTCTTGACAGTAGCCAGGAACATCGGCAGGTTAGCTTGTTGCATACTCCCTTGACCCTTTATGTGAAGACATTCCTCCTATTCTCGCTTTCAGAGACCACTAAGACATAATTTCTTATTTAGTATTTGTTTCCCGCACTGCCACGTTGTCTTAATATTGACCTTGGAGAGCTTCTCACACCTAATGGCTGCTGCCCTGAGAAAGAAGGCAGTGCTTGGTTAGAAAGCCAGATGGGCGCTACAGTGTAGTGCATAGAGGAGTTTGCTTCTGAACCCACCTTAAAGTCTGGGTTTTGTACACTCAGATTTCCTTCTGTTTCGACCGATGAGGGACTCTCTCCAAGTCCTGAAGATCAGTGTTGAAAACAAAGTCTAGGTGGGCTTGCAGAAATGGTTCCAGCTGTCATTTTTATATTACAAGAGGATCGACTGTGAATCATTGACTGTGTGTGGATGCCCAGGAGCGCTTAAGTTGAAAAGTGTTTCCCACCTATGAAGTGTATTCAGTGGATAGCTCATAAATACACTCTACTTATTGACTTACCCTCATAATCCAAGAAGATGATCTGTTTAGTATTGTCTATCCAATTCACATGTTGGAGGTGACTTGATCCGATCAGTGTTCCATAATGCCTGGGGTGGATATTCTCTTCTGTTCTTGTCTTTTTTTTCTGTGTACTTCTGTGTACTTCATCAAGAGAAATGGAGATCACATGTAACAAAAACGATTTTCAGTGTGCAGAAAAAAAACAGCATGCAACAAAAAAAAATGAGTCCAACAGGCATGATTCGCTCCATTTTGTAAATCTTATGTAATTCAAAAGTATTTCTTCTCTGTTGGTGTTCAGGGCTGTGGTTTTAGGAGTGTTGGGCGTTTGACACTTAAAAAAAAAAATGCTGCTTAAAACTCAGAAATAATGTTTTATCTTTTGTCTGAAGATTGCGTGCTAGAAGTGTACAATTTTAACAGAAATGGAAAGTGTGGCCGTAGGTAAAATCTAACATTTTGCACACTGTGTTATGTAGTGGAGGACTGCAATGGTCATGCACAGCTGATGTGAGCGGTGTGCGTTGTGAAAAACCCGAGAAGCGTTAGCCAGACCTGTACATACAGTATGTGGGAAAGGGGAGGAAGAATGAACAGGTGTGTGAGACAAGCAGGTGTTAAGGTAGCTGTTTGAACTTGTCCTGAATGGGTAGGCTTCACTGAAGTCTGACTAACAGGTGGCCAGCCAGTTGGTGGGTCATGTGACATTTATCCAGGGAGTGTCAGATATGACAGGCAGCTGCAGGCAGTGGGGGAAAAGGTGCTTTGATGGGGGAAATTGCTGTAACGCATGTCTCATTAATATGTCTTATGGTTCTGCTGAATTCTACAGCAGTTATAATTAAGGGCTGACTGAAACATATTTCCAGGCTTGTCTCCCATCTTATTCTCGCAGTCGAAGTAAATGGTTGCCTTGGGCACACAGCGGCCGATTCACCATCACTTTAATAGAAGCAGCACATCTGCAGAGCACGTTCTCCAGCGTTATTTAATGAACGTTTAAAGAAATGTGGCGAGTTCTTCTGTTTTGTGTTTCAGCTCTTACATGCTGAAATCAATGAAGTCATCTTAAAATACTGCTGTTAGGGGGGAAAAAAGGAGTACTTGTTCATGAGAAAGTAGTTGTTTTTTAAATATTATAGAGAAAATTAGAAAAATATTAAATCCATATGGGGGAAATAACAGGGAGCCACGAGAGCTGCCAAACTTTTATTTCCACGATGTTCCCACTGCAACAAAAAATTGCACAGCGTTTGTAAACCAGCTTTTTTCAGTTTAATGGAGCTGGTGATTTTTAATACAATTTACTGAAATGTTTTTTCATTTTTGAAACTTGCCTTGCCCCTTTTCAGAGCAGACAAGCTCTGGAGACGAGCTGTAACCTTCCCGTTGTTCTGTTTCTGGCACCTTGGGAAGCGGCTGGATAATAAACAGCTGTTTGCAATGAAGAAAATATCAGCTTTCAAGATCTTGGCTTTTCAGAAAAATGTTGCCATTTCTAAGACTTCTTTTTAAATACATAAAATCAACAAGGTTTGTACATTTGAGATACTTTTATCCCAAATGTTCACCGAAGATTTTTTTAAACATTCAGATATCTGAGCTGCACATATTTTAATTTAATGCATGTTATTTTAGTATTTGGTATGCTCAGTTATAACTGATGGCCACCATTTTTAAAATGCCTATAGATAATCGACACAGAATTCTGAATCAATTGCTTTTTAGAATGTTTGAACATTTGGTTTTCACTTGGAGATAAAATAAACGTAATGATTTAATGCATCTTGATTTCAGGCTGTCGGGCTGCAAAATGTTACTTTGGAAAGTATGTGCCAACTTTCTATAGGCACTGTATATACAGTATATAGCCAGTAGAAGTAGAGATTGAACAGTAATAGCACAAGGACATTTTTTTCTAAGGTCGTGGTTTGTATAGTAAGGACGAAAAAACCTGACATGGATGAGTGTTGAAAAAGAACTTTGTTTTTTTCCTTTTGGTTACTTTTGTGTACACGACTTTTTTTTTTCTGATCTCAGAAAAAGAGCTTTTTCATTACACAAAGAACAGCATTGACACAAAATAATTATATGGTAAATAAAAGTATTTTTAATTCTGTCTTCAGCGTGAAGAATAGAGCAAGAGATAACATGAGCCCTTGATTTCTTGCAGTCAGTTTGGTACAGTACATGGTACATTGTTTCAATAATAGTTTGTTTTTACTCTGATGTTAAATATTTTTATTGCCCTTTTCTTGTCCTTTTCATTACTGGGATATATTTACTTTTCATCTGTCGCAGTGAGTTTTTGAAATTTAGAAAAAAAAAGAGATTTATGATCATTTTGTGATGTTTCGACTAAGATGGTTTATAAGAGACTTTCACAGTGATGGCAGTAATTATGGGAAACGAAAGTCAACATCTGAAAACATTTACTCACACAAAGCCCCGCGACAGACAAAGATGTGTGCTGCATGTGAGCTGAGGAGTACAGTACCTTACATGCATCATTAGCTCTCTTGTCAATTTGTCTCATAATTTTTTTTCTGTGCTGGGTTAGAAGACACACCAACCCCCAAAAGGCAACTTTAAGCAAATGTTTAGGGACGTCTTTTTAGTTACAGTTGTCTCATTTTTTCAGTATTTGCTTTTTCAGCATGGTTCTTGCCGTATTTCAGCTCATGGCACGCGGTAAATAGGCAAATGTCATCACCCATCTGTGAACTTGACCATTTTGTCGGAATCGTTGCGTGAACTCGACAACGTGAATGTACACAAGGTGTTCAACCAAACCGTTTACACTCATCAACATGCTGTATGTTTTTCGGTCTCTTTGCTTCCATAATATAATGATAAATGAAGAGCCTTCAGTACATGGTCTTGATTTTTAATTGCTGGAGTGAACATAAACCTATACTGACAGACTTCAAACCTGGACATGTTACCCCTTCCTTTTCTTTGCATTCCTTTTTCCTGTCTTGGTAATGGTTCCCTCGGTTTTTGCCCACCTACAGTAGCTTGCGACTGGAAAGGTTTAAATACCTTAGACCAGGCCCCTAACACCTAGATTCTGTTGTGGCTTTGTCGAATTATATATGTAATCTATTGTTGTAATTTTAAATTGGGGAAAGCTTCAACAAGATTAATGATAGATTTGCTCGCTTTCTCAATTATGGTGTTTGAATCAACTTGCGCCCATAAACTTCCTTACTTCCCTGGCCTTGTTTGCACAGTTGTAACTTCACTGAAATAGGGAAGATCTGGATGAAACCCAAAACTAAACTGTGAGAGAATTTAGAGATTTAACACATGTACTGTACATGGACTGATTTTAAGAATACAGTATCTGAACCTTGTGATTATTCCAAGATTGATGTTCTGATTCATGTGGGTCAGGATTCTGTGACCTGTATATTGATGTGTAACTGTAGTTCAGTTACAATAGTACGATACTACAATCAAAAAAGCAGGAATCCTGAAACCTCATTGTTAAATCTGCCCGTAGTACAAATAAAGTAGTATTTACTGCTGTTTTTATTTTATTAGAGGCAGTAGCAAGAAGAACAGAACTCTTGTTCAAGGCCTATGACAGTACTGGATGAAGTGCAGGGCAACATGTAAAATCCTGATGGCTGTGATGGAATCCTCTGTCCCTCAGTACTGTGGTGGATGAGTAAAGAGATACTGAAAGAAGTTTGTATTTTCTCTTCTCCAGCAGATATGTCATCTCCCACAATGAAAAAGCCGGAGAAGCCATTGTTTAGCCCCACATCGCCCCAGGACTCTTCCTCCAGGTTGAGCACTTTCCCACAGCACCACCATCCCGGACTCTCAGGGGTCGGACACAGTGGTAAGTAGAGTGTTGTAAACCTGCGGACGCTGCTCAGTTCCATTTCCAAAATTGAATCGCAGTGTTACGGTGAGGTAAACGTGTTTTTTCTGTGTTAAAGAATGATTATTGTAGAATTATTTGTGTTAACAAAATGTAAAATTCAGTACTGATCTTAGTGTTTCTGCTCTGTCATGATACTGTGCCATCATTGGTTGACCTAAATTAGTTAAAAAAAACATTACAAATAACATTACAGTTAGCATTACTAAAGCAAACCAAACAGAACAACGCACGACTCGCTAAAACACAAATTGGCGAAAGGGAACATTTAATATGCTGTAGGTCATAAAACAGAAAACAGGTAATCTCAAATATATTTTTGCCAAGATCATTATCAGTCAACTAATAAATAAGGGTCTGGTCATATTAGGTATGTTAATAATATTGTTCTCACTATTTTAATAATATTTTAATAATAGTTTTCTCATGGATGTATTGTACTGAAAAAGGCAAATTAAAGGTTATTGCACAATACATTCGATGCGCGTAGCTATTTTGCACTGGAATTCCATTTCAGTAAATCATTTCTCAGTACTGTATTTATGTTAGGAATTTGCTTAAACTGCTAAATGGCACTGTTCACCGGTTTCAAGAGCCTTTTAAGGTGCTACTCAAGAGAAATTCTCACACCTGATAATGGAGGTAAGAAATAATCCACTGAAAATGTCACGAAGAAACGGATGACACTCTATTCCAGGGGAAAGCCAAACTTCATTTTAAAGACTTCAAAATTTCAGCAAAAAGAAACAGTTAAAAGAAACGTGTTTAAAAAATAATAGGAAAGATATATTTACATTGTGTCCATTTATCTGCATTTTATTCATATAGTACGAATAAATGTCCTAAGCTTTTGTGTTTGTATTTGTTTAGTCACATTTGGCTGTCAGCTGAATAATTTCTCTTAATTGATTAAAAAAACATTTAATGTAATCATTTTCATCTTCACGCTTTTGAGTACTATGGAAACATATTGTTCCAGTTATTTTGTTTGTTTAATGGGTAAAAGAAAGATTAAGCCTTTATAAAACCACTTCAGAAGGCAGAATGAGGGTTGGGTTGCATTTTATTTATTGATTTCACAGCAGATGTTTCTTCTGTAAGATTTTGTGTTGGTAGATTTCTTACCTTTTTTTAATGGAAACACATCAAGAGATTATTGGAGATTATTAGAAGAACAATTTACTGCAAAAAGTCAGTTGTTTCCAATTTCTCTTTTAGTAGCTTTCTGGATGCCACACACAACTGTCATCAACCTAACAGAAGCAGAACACTTGTAAAGTGTTCAACCACTTTGAACATTGCATTCAGCCAGCCTCCTGAGATGCTTGTTATTTATAAAAGTTAATACTGGTGTTCTCGGGTATCATAAGCAGAATTACACCAATGGAGAGTTCACCTGTCTGTTTTTTGACACAGAATATCCTTTACATCCAGTTTTTCATGTAAATAGTACAGTAACTACTTTTAAGAATATCAGGGAGGTTATAAATGAGAAGAGGCCATATGGCCTATCTATCCTGTTCGGTAGTCACTAATAGACCTTATCTTGCAGTTTCTTGAAAGGAGCCAGAGTGTTGGGTAGCTTGTTCCATACTCCCACACCTTTTTTGTGTCAAGTGGTGCCTCTTGTTCAGTTTTAAATGCCCTTTCACTTGTGTCCCTTGGTACATATTTAACTGACTTTTCTGGAGGCCTACTGGGTGTACTTTGTTAATGCCTTTGACAAAAAGCATTTGTCATATATTTTTTGTCTTTAGTTATGTGTCTCATTTTGGATACCACTGGTTGGATTACATACCAAAATAAATTTCTCTCTCGTAAAAAAAGTCGGACTTTCAAACACTGGCAAAAGGAATGACCAGCCCTTAAAAACAGGCCTATAGACTGATTTTAAATTAGTTTTTTACCTTTAATAAACCAAAATATATTTTCTTTGTCTGTTGAGAGCTGTAAGAACTCCACTTATAAAAAGTTATTTAGAATTTGTCTCAGCAAGGTTATGAAGTCATAATTGTCTTTCGAATCCACATTCAGAGTCATTGACAAATGTATTGGCACCATCCGAGTTCAGATAAATCATATGAAGTCTTTTCTGCTTCTCGTCAGGATGAATCAGTGTTCAGTAAACTTCAAAAACATAACAGCGTAGCTGAACAAGCCATTCATTTATTGAGCTGAATGACGTAATGACTAACATTGTTTCCATTTAAAGGCATCATTACTTTTGTCCACATCCAATGATGCTGCTCAGCTCCAGCCTTATTTAGTTAACCAGCTGACCTGGATGTTTTTGTTTGCAATGACTGCTTTATTACGGTTTTGTTTTTTGCATCTTCTTTTTAGTTATTTCCACAAGGAGCCCACCTCCTCCGTCACCTTTGCAGTTTTCAGCGCCGGCTATTCTTCCTCCTGCCCCTTCGACCTACTTTTCTCACCCCACTATTCGATACCCGCCTCACCTGAACCCCCAGGATACGCTGAAGAACTATGTACCGTCGTATGACCCGTCCAGCCCACAGACAAGCCAGGTATGGACCTGCGCCTGCAAAGTTACTGTAGCTATAAGCTCCTTTGCCCATTAGCCAGGACAGATTTTAGCTTCAAACATGACATGACATTGGTATCCTCTGCTTCTGAACTCTCGCTTTCTGTATATCAGAAGGGGTGCCCAAATTAGCCCCTTCTGTTAAGCATAGTCCGTCTTGGTTAACTCCTTTTCCTGTTTGTCTTCAGACATGATAATAATGCACTAAAGATTAATGAATTATTGTGGAGGTTTGTTACTTGTTAAAGAATGGAGCCTCAGCAACATGCAGTCTGTTAACTCTTTGTTGATGAGATCAGCAGTCCTGGTCCAGGGATTATAATGCATTACTGCTACTGACTCTGTTTTGAAGAGTCCCAGCAAGAGAGTTTTCTTCTACTGGGGTTAGTAGGCTACAGGCACCACCTGCCACATCAAATGTGATGCTTCATTGATGTGAGCACCAACTATAACCATTCAGTTATCCAGGTTGCACACCACTGAATGACAAACCTACAGTATGAGAGATGAGAAAACTTTAATTATATAAACCTAAATTATTGCCATTAGTTTTCAGAAGGGAGAGTAGCATGGTTATATCAGTATTGCCTGTTACAGTGTAGTTTTCATTACTTATAGGTAAGGGGTGATTTGTGTCTCATTAGTTATTTTTGTCGTTTATTTCCAGCACAAAAGTCAAGTAACTAATCACAGCCAGGATCAGTGGGCTTTTTTTTCAGTCCTCTTAAGTTGAAAGAAACAAAAGTAGGGGTTGAGCATTTTTTTAAACATTTTAAACAGAAACCTATAGTGGCATGACAGATGCTATACAGATACTTCTCTTGCTCAGCTCTTTTGGTCCAAGCATCTCTGTCAGCTCATGTAAAATTCTAACCATGATTTCTTACGTTAGTCTGCTTTAAATTACTTAGTCTCAAGCTGAAGCAGCCTGGACATATGCTAAGTAAGGCACTTATCTGCCTCTCCAAACTCTTGATTGATATTTTGGCCAAGTGAAATGTAGGGTCAATACATGCTTTAGCCTCCATTGTGGGGGCTGATTGGTACGGATCGGGTGCTCTTTAACTTGGTACGGGGCCCACTCCCATCAATAGCATTTTCATGCCTCTTAGAAAACTGCACGCTCAGCTTCAAAGAAGTGTTTCAAAGCAGGGTAATGAACACCAGGATAATTCATGATGCAGACAGATTCACGTGAACCCCTGTTACAATGGGATTGACATGCTGTTTATAGACATTTAGAAAAACATTTCCTTTTTATTTATTTGTCCTGAGTGCTAAATAAAGTATTTGATTTGTTTTAGAGGCACTGGGCTCTGCTCATTGAAAAGCATGGGCCAGGGTTTTTAGCTCTCTGTACTGGCTAGAAGAGATTGAAGTAAGCTCACTTAACAACTGCTCTCAATCTTGCCTTGTGAATTTTGGTTTTATTTCCATCTCTTAGAGTTTAGTTGAAATTGGAAAAAATGTCCGTGAATTTTTTCACATCTTGAATTTTAACATTTGGCATTGATACTAACATTTATATGGCAAATGTGTTCAGTAAAGCAAAATATGCTACATTCAAAACTCTTCTTGTTTTCCCAGCACTCCTTTTAGAAAAAATAGCAAAGTCAGTTACATTGTTTAGAAACACAGTTATCATGTTGCATTGAGAAAACTCCACATAACCATTTATTGTCAAATCTGTATCTCAGTATATTCTGGAGTTTACCAGAAAGCAGGAATTATTATTTTTATTATTAAGAACTTGTGGATGAAAACCATTGTTGGTTTAAACTCCTGACAAGTATATGTAAGAAAAACTTCACATGAACAAATATTCAAAGTAGACATTCTTTTTTACATTATTATAATAGATTGTTTCAATATGCAAACTAAATTAAACTGCCTTTATTCCTGTGACCAAATAGCATTGCCATTTTAAATTAGTTAACTCAGTTCGGGTCATTTGCTTCTGGCTTTGAAGTCTTGATCTGCAGCAGTTATTGCTTAACAGTCACTTTGCAGTTCAACAGTATCTTGCAAAGTTCTGTCCTACCAGCTGTGTAGGTTTAAGGGTTGGAAGTTCATTAACAACATAAACATGCTTTATAAAATTCTACATTTAAACAGTACAATGAGGCACTGAACTCCAAATGCAAGAAGATCTATATTCGATTATAGAAGCTACAAAGTAATAAGACATTAATACTCCCTGTGTTGGGGTATTTGTGATTGTACTTTGTAATGTCATTGACATTTTATTTTCACATTAAGCTGACACAGCTGAGTTAATTCAGGGTCAAGACCCTTGCTGCATTATAAACCATACAGTTTGCTTCTTGATTTTTGCCTGTTTTCCTTTTGCTAGGTGTGTAGCACAACACACTATGCATCATATTTTGTAGTACTGTGTGCTTTTCTGTGTACTAATGGCTGAAGTGTCTTCTGCCTTTTAGTAGGAGACTGCCTTCTCAGGCTAACAACCTAAATTTACCAAATCAATAAAAAATATAATAACCATTTTGTAAATATTCCATCATCAGTTCATTTATTTTGCTAATAATGGCATTTACTATTAAAATACAAGTAAAGCAAATCATATTACCTGACAAGAATTAATTTAAAGTCTTTTTCATAGCCGTGGTAACAGCTTTTTTATTTATAAACAGCTTGATAAAATTAGTATTGTAAAACTGTACATAATACCCTTTTCTTGGGGGTACATCTAATAGAAACCTCCCCTGATTCTCAGCATGGTTCAGTGTAGATCTAAATCAAATGTGCCATTAGGAAAATACTTGAAAGGGGTGAGGCATAGTCCTTTTTAAGCTGTTTCCAGTTTTTCTGAGCAATCTTAAATGATAACTTTATTGCATCATTGTAATGTAATAGAATAATATAATATGCAAAAACAAAAGTTACAGAGCAATGGCAGTAATTCTGTCAATGAGGAAATCATCTTTTTAATCCAGCTTTTTGCAATAAAACATCTCATCAACTTAAATTTATATACATCGTCTTGAGTTCACAGGCACTGGATTAACCAATAGTTTAAAATTGGCGGTTAACTTTTGGAACAAAAGAGAAAATGATACTTTCTAATTTTCATGCAGTTCACAGTTGGTTTTCCCTTGAACCTTCTCACATACTGTACTTGAGGTAAATTCTACTTCGTATCATTCTTCGATTCCTTGCCTTTTAGGTATTAGTCTGTTAGTAGAAATGCTTTGGAAATGGTGAAAACTTAATAATCTTGAGCTTTAGGCTTTAAAAACCATTGGGAATGATAATGGCAGGGGAGAAGCTGTGATAACAAAATGTCTAATGTTAATGCAGCTGATGTATGGAATAACTCACTTATATGATGGAAATACTTGGCAAATAACATGCTGTGTATAATCTTGTGGACTAAAGCCAAGATGTTTTTATGCTTGCTTTAACGCAGATTATATTACATTCTAATTAAACATTCTATTCACATTAAGGAACCCTGTGGACACCATTTGAGGTTTGAACCTTGGGCCCCTTAATGTCAATTTTACAGGTTGTTTCCACCAATCAGATTCAGAACTTTTTTTTTTTTAATCTGCAGGCCAGTTTGGGAAATTTAGTAATACTGTTTTTCGGGGCCAGGAGTTTAGTTTAAATTGTGAAAAAAAAAAGAACAACCCTTTTCTCATCTTAAACTGGGAGCTTGTCATACAAAAAAGGCAATGGGAGCACTAACCATGGGCAATGAGGGATTGTTGCACAACTGTGTAAGTTTACTATCAAAAGAGTAATCGTTGTTTATCTGAAAGAAGTAAGGACCCTCTTTTAGTTGGATTCCTCCTTTGCTTGCAGTTCCTACCTTTTGCATACACATATCTCACTGATATAATCATTGACATTGAGGGACTAATATAATTTATTAGCTGTGTTTTTGGTTGTAAAATATTCCTAGTTCTGTAGAGACGGTGACTACTGCCGCACGAAAACGAAATGTCGATGTGCATTGAAAAACGCAACAGTTGATTTTTGGAACCAGCGTGGCATTCGTTGCTTATTTAATGCCCCTCTGTATATAACCTTGGAAAAAAAAAACTGTCCAAAACATTTAAGAGACTTTTTTTTTTGCAAGGAAGCCTTTTGTTTGGCACTAAAGCTTTGTTCAATAGGGTTTCATTCAGCTGCCAGTTGTCTGTCTCGTTCTCTTAAAGGACCTTTTGTTTTGCTCTGTTTTGCAGCCCAACAGCAGCGGCCAAGTGGTGGGGAAAGTGCCCGGTCACTTCACACCGGTGTTGGCACCGTCTCCGCACCATGGTGCCGTGCGGCCCGTCACCCTGACTATGCCAGACACTAAACCCATCACTACATCCACAGAAGGTGAGCCAGCTTCACCCACCACAGCCAGTAAGTACCCCGGCCCAACATGGGGAACTCTGCTGTTCCTTGTCGCCTGTGTTCAGGCTTGTGCCGCCCAGCCGCGGGAAGCTCAGAAAGAAAACCATAGACACTCTACAGAGGGAAAAAACAACAGGCACCAACGCAGTAAAAATCCAAACTGTTACATGGTAACTTATTGGTCAGTAATGTTGTCTTGTCATCTGTGAAAATCAATCTTAGAAAGTATTTGTGTTTTTCAGGTGTAGAATTCATACCATTTCTTTGTATGCTCTTGCATTCTGCATTTCACGGGCCACACTGAATCAATAAGTAAAGTCAACAGTTCTAAACAGATTTGCCGAAATAGAGAAAGGAAATGTTCAGATTCTGCCTTCACGTAACCTTTGCAATTTGTATTTTTAAAGACAAATTCTCTTCAATCACATTGCTCAAGTAAATCTGTAATACTTGGCCACAGCCTGTGTTGTTTGGCTTAAGTGTTAAAAAAAATCTTTATATATTTTTGTTATTCAGAGAGAGGACAGAATTTGCAATTCCAGTGGACATCTGGTACAGTACTTACTATATTTCTTGCAGGATCAGATAATCTTAAATGTGGTTTTAAGAAACTAGAATAATGCTGCTAAAAGTTTAATAGTAGGGGCATACAGTAGTAACCCCTACAAAGGAATGAATAATATAACCATTCCTTTCTTTTTCAACATGCAAACACATTGTCACTGCTAGCTCTGGCCAGGAGAGAGTCAAACCAGCTTTTATTTTTCACTGTCGTTTGCTGAAGCTTTACCTAATAAGTGCCTCATTTGTACTGTCAAGCAAGCTGTCTGATTTTTTTTTTTTAGCATGCGGGTATTAACTTTTGATCCTTTCTTTCCGTCCAACTTTCATTTGAGTTTTTCATTCATTTTCACTCTAACATAAGACAAGTTCGAGGGGGAAAAAACAGACGAATACTTAATGCACTGGTTAATAAAGCATAACAAGAAACTATGCCGGGGGATATTTATTCAAAACCTGTTCAATTCTGCAAAGGAAACCCTTATTTAAAAATTTCAAATACAGACTAAATTTGTCTCAACTTGTACAAGAATCATTCAGGTACGCTGTTTCATTCAGAAATGAGATAAAGTGAAGCAGAAACCGACTCCAGCAGAATTCAGATTTTTGTATTTGCATTTGCATTTAACCAAAAAACGTCCCAAATGTTTCATATAAGGTCTTAATTTGGTCATACTTTATCATGTAATCGTGCCAGAACTCCATCGTCTCAATATGGCCTTACACTAAGTGATTGTAAATAATCCTTATAATTTTATTTTTAGTACAGGAAGTATTTATCACCTTCTGGCAGCACACAAAACTTAATAAATGTGTTTTCACATTTACCATTTATCTGTAAATATTTCAATGATAGTTCAGTAATGACAATAATGTTTTTTGTCACTTTCCTGACATGCCTAGTGTATTGATGAGTGTAGTTTTTGTCCAACTCTAAACAAAGGGATCTTTTATGCCAACAGAAAAGTTAACTTCCCACATCAACAACCTATAAATTGTAGTGATGTCAAGCACAAGCTATCTTAAGAGCATGCAATTGTTTTTTTTTTTCCTTTAAAACATGATGTGCTACATTTCATACATAGGAAAGCCTTGAACAAAATTGTCAGGCACCTGGACTGCAATACTGATCATTACTCTCTGCATTAACATATAGATAAACCTCTGCACAAACATCTTGGACACAATCAGGAATTAATATATGTGTGTTAAGAGCACCATCAGTTTCTTCAAAGCCCCCAGTAGTGCTTTTTACTATTATAACAAGTTTGAGTGTCAAGGATACAGCTTAGTTTGGTTGAGATGAAACCAAGACTGTCATTTACCTATCTTTAACTGTTCACAAATGTGATCTCTACAACTCAGGGTAAATTGTATATATAAGAAAATCCATTTCATTTTTCAATGATGTATGATTGTCATGTGTTTCTCATCATCGTTTCTACCACTCTACACCTCCATAAAGCTAAATGGTTACTTTTTGTGTCACAAAATTTGAACCTTTTGGGGTTAACTGTTCGTTTAGAAATATAATTGTTAAAATCTCAGTAGGAGGTTGTCATAAAATATTTCACTTTTTAATGTAGAAACAGAGTTTTTGCTCTGCAGTGTGTGTGTAGATATACAGTATGTGTGCCCTTTTCTAAGCAATAGAAAGTAAACACATGCTTGGTCTTGTTAGTTTCTGTCACTCATCTGCTTTGAGTAAGAGCAGCACATTCCTATGTTTATATTATATACATGTTTATTTGATATTAATAGTTGATACCTGTGTGACTGAAATGTCTTTTCAGAGTCTTATAAAGCTGTTCTCTAATGTGACCCCTGTTTCTCTGCCTCTGCCAGCCTACTCTGCCCCGGGTACTCCCACGCCAAACAGGTTTGTGGGACTGAGCTCCAGAGACCCGGCCTTCTTACACCAGCAACAGGTGAGCATTCAGAAAATGGACTTGTCTGTTACACCCCAACAGTGCCAGTGGCTGAGCCAGAACTGTTCACGGTGCTTTTGTTCCAGGTTACAGCACCTCCAAGGTCTTGACGTCCGGTAGCAAGAACAAAGTGCACGTTAAAGATTGCTGTGGCACATAATCCAGGCACCATTTTGATTTGGTGATCTGTGTCAGAAATTTCTCAGAATTCTGTTGTCTGAACTAGTTGCCTACCTACCTTAGATTAAGCATCTTTGCAAAAGCTAATTTTTGATTATCTCTGTCATTCAAATCATGTTTTCTTCCTAACCCTTACAGAACTTTAACAAGGAAAGTGATAGAGGACACTGGTTTGAAAGCATTCTTAACAATGTTCAGAGGTGCACAAATCCACTTGTTTGTGTTAATCTGCATTTTCTGTGCACTGGAGTGGTCGTTTAACTAATATTTCAGCTCCACCTTAGGTACCATGCACCTTCCTTTATACTAGTCCTGAAAGCTGCCAGTTGATAAAACTGAAATCCATATTCCTGTGTTTTTTACTCTAGCCTTACACCTTTTTAGATGTGATTTGATATTCACTTAACAATAAGTGGTTGATAAAGGTGGCTGTTAAAAATAGATTTGAACTAACAGTGTTTTTGCTGCCTATAAAATAAACTTAGGTATACACACCTGCAAATAAAATCATACTGGGGACAAGTCTCAGCCACGTAGATTTTCTACGACGTACTAAATAGTCAGCAAAATGTAGTCTCTGTTAGCTTCCAGAGCGATGTGCAGGAATTGCTTCCATTTCAAAGGTGATCAGGGCCTACACTTGAGGTCCCTAAACAAGAGCTTTGTAGCAAAAAAAAAACTTGAACACGTTGGCTCGTTAAATTCAGATATATCTTGGCGAAGTTTGGTTTACGTTCACTAGGTTTATGATGAATGTTGGGTTTTCCTTTTTCTCAGTCCTCAAAGTATGAGGTTAGAACTCAAAAAGTTTTTCAATTGATTTTATGCCAAAATATTCCACTGAGTACTAATTGAATTCATCTGCACACAGCTAAATAATAATTAGTGGTTTTCTCTGCTCCAACCCTCTACAAAACAATTACAAGCCTTACAAGATTAATCTGTAAAGGTGGGCTAAGTTATTAAACTGTCATTTTGAATTTTGTCTGTATTATTACATGTATATATTTTCTGAATTATTTAATTTTTGGTAATTTGTAGTTCTTTTAATGTGTATAGTTGTTTTTCAGTATTTTCACTTAAGTATTTCCACATCAGGTCATTTGTCATGTAATGTAATTTCAGAAATGTTCATTATATTTCAAAGTTATAATATAACTTTGTAATATAACAATTGGTTAACATTTCTTTTTCATGTTTAAGAAGGTTTATAATATAAAGCTATCTGCTAGGAATAGTTATTTGCTAGGAATAGAATAGGAATAAGAAACAAATGTATAGAAGTAACTATCAGAAATTGCATCCCATTTAATGTTTCAATGCAATCACTCTATTTTCACTCTAATTGGAAAAATATAAATAGTGCTCAATAATAACAGTTTCAAGTCATAATCTCACCCCTTATAGGTTCAACTAGATTTTGAAAACAGCTGATGAAGCCTTAATTTTTTGTTAAACAGGATACAAATATATATGTCAAGATATGCACCATATGTTTAACATACTTTTTGTTGGGCATACATACAGGATGTTCCATAAAGTTAAATTAAACATACGCATGATCAAAAATAGACGCTAAGACAAAATGTGTCATACGTCTGTATGAATGTTTGCAAATAGATCTCAATGTAATTGACCACATCTCCAAGGAAAGAGACCTTCTGAAGCAAATCCTTTGGCTGGCAAAAGTAAAAGTAGTAACAAATCTGATTGATGGATTGTGACGTTTTATTTTTATAAAAGGATTGGAAAGGGAAAATTCTCGAAGACTGAGGTACTTAATATACTTTGTTTAAACCAGCAGACTGAATAAAAAGTGGGCAAAATGGACAGAATGAAATAAAGGCCATTTATCATTTTTATATTAGTCAGGGTTTTCTTGGAATTATAAAGCATGATTTGTACAAAGGGAAGGTCTCTGAACCATTCACTGCATGCTGTTATTGAGAACGACCCTGGAGGAATAAATAATGTCACAGATACATTCTGTCTTTTATTGTTGGGGCTGTTTCAGGAGATTTATACCTCTAGGTTATGAGATGTATTGACATATCCATTCTTATGGCGGTGCTGAGTGCCTTTTGTTCATGAAGGGGTACTAAAACACAGTGTGTATAAATTACACTAAGGTAAAAGCTTTAGATTTAAAGAGGCATCTTTTTCATTAAGACATTAACCCTACATGTACAACTGCGAAGGCTGACTTTGGGACTTTTCATACATGTCAAAAGAGCAACCTCTCCATCTTGATTTAAATAGTGCCTACACAAATTACCTGATTTTTGCCAAAAAATGAATTGACATGACAGGTAGATAAGTTTTAAACAATTCTGTAGGTAATTGACTAAATACTGCTTACATTTGCCCTTTTATTTTTATTTTCTGATATTTTGCAATTGAAATTAAACTCTTTTTCATTCAATTGGAAAGGGCTAATGTGGGTACACAACATGAATTATATAAATCCACTGAATGTGACTTTACCTAATTTTAGCTTTTCTCCTTTTATTTGAACCTTTAAGATGTGTAAAGCTTAAGCAATAGCTTTAAAGTATCTGCACAGCTTAATATACCGTACATTTCATGGAGCCTGTTATAATAATGCCAAAAGTAGCTTAATAACCAGTAATAATTAATGCGATTAATCTGCATAAGACTATAGTTCTCAAAACATCTTTTGTTTTGTGATTTTCTGGTGGGTCCAGATTTAAATGAAGCTAAGGCTCGGTAACCAGATGCTATCATAATAAGTGACAAAACTAATTAGAACAGTAACAATTATAAACCAGTATTTCTTGACCTTTTGTTAAGATAGAATTATCAGGATCTGTTTCAAACTTTCTTTTCATTAAAACTTTCATTACATCACTTCCATTTTTGATGGGCAGTTCTTAAAATGCTGATTACATTTTTTGTCTTGGACAACTTTAGATCAATTGCTGTCAGGATTAATACATTTTGACCCCAAGCACCCAAGTTACAAAGATATTTTTGTATCTTCTCTTTTTTTGTAAAAAACAACATCTAAAGGCCTTGTTAGAATTACCCGTCCATTTTCAGAAGTGACTTAGCCCAGTACAGAGTCGCAATGAGTCAGGGCCTAACAGGGCCTGGACACACCTTTGGGAGGGCGTCAGCGCCGTACAGGGGCCAGTGTAACTAACACCAGTTTACCCAGACTGCAAGTCGTTGGCTGGCTGAGAGGAAACCTGAGCACACGGAGAGAAGCCAGACGGAGAATGTGCAAACTCCGTACAGAAGGCACCCCAGAGCAAAACCAAACTCGGGGCAGAAGCACTGTCTCCCGGGTTTTAAAGGAGTAAAAGTTCTAATTGTAAAAATGACATTTATTAAAACTGATACAAGTAAAAATAAATGGGGCAAATTAAGAATTCTTTCAGCAGATTTTGTAAACCTCCAAACTTAGGTTTTTGAAACTGTAGTGGGAAATGATATTTTGGACAAACCAGATACTCATTAAGTTGTAGAGTAAAGAGTGTGAAATTTTTTTTATTGTACATTTTCCATATACTGTATATACAATAGAGCATGCAGCACGGTGCCTGTTCATTATATAGACTAGTGTCAGAGGGATACATGTGTTATATAAAGCTTAGAAAATTACATTTCACATTGAAGAGAAAAAATAGTAGAGACATTTATGCAAAAATATGGAAATACTATAAATTAGCATGTTCTTTGTGTCTTTAAGAAATTAAGCAAAGTGGAAAGTCTGTCCAGATGTACAGGCTGTACAACAAGATCATAAGAGACAATCTGACAGGCAGTCTTGCATCGCAGTAATGGCATCTGCTGAAACTTTCATACTTCAGGTTAACTGAGACTTGATTAAAGACTTAGAATGAAGGATGTGTTAGCTGTTTTCTAAGAATAATTTTCTGCTTCCAGTTTCAGTTGTCCTTCTCTGGAGAAAACTGATTCTTGCCAGCTTTTGGAATGATTAAATGTTATTTGGCTTTATGCAGATATGATTGATAATTTACCTTCTGTATGCATCTGTTAATTAACAAGCCTGGCATTGCTAAAAATGGTTTTCCATGTTACCTCAATATTGTGATCTAACAGAATGCAGCAGATGGTTAAATCCTTGAAAAATGTGCCACAATGAAAGAGGATAAAACACCCATTTTGTCTTGCTTGTTAGTGTTGCTTTCTGTATTTTCTTTCTGTGGGGCAAACTGGCTCTGGTGTGAACCAGACCTTGGCTTGGAGCAAGTGTTACTGAGGTTTTGCAAAATTAAAATGCCAACATGTGAGCTGGGCACAAGATTGAGGGCTGAGTAACTGCAGGACCGCGAATGAACCTGGCAGACTTAGACACAATTGTGTGAGCTCTGTCTGCTACAGTTTTTATGCTGATTAGGATGTTGTTTAAGAATGTTTCCCATTAAAGTGATAAAGGGGGAGTACATACTAGAAACGGCTACTTTCCCAGCTACCAGGAATACAACTGATAGAATCCTTCAACTCTAGCTGCTAAAGAAAGTGTAAAACAGGACATAAAAAAGTTTGACAGATTTTTAGATTCCTTTTATTCCTTCAGATGGAAAGTATATTGGGATTTTTTTAAGTTCAATTTTTGCAGAAGTACTAACACAGGAATTTTTTCATTGTGTGTTGCTATGCATGTGTTTTGTGAAAGCGGTTTTTAAATTTATTTTTAGTGTAGCATTGTTGCGATCAAAAGGCTTTAACAAAACACCCTCTGTCCTCCTTTTATATTTCACCATTAGGTTTCTAAGCCTCTACAGCTGCAGCTAAAATACACAAAAATAGTTTTAAAAGGAGCTTCTAGAATTAGGAAAACTTGCTTTTGCTCATAGCAGGGGATGTAGAGAGAAGAAAAAGAGGGAAAATGTTCATTGTGTAAAACTGTCGCATTGATGTAAGTGGATATCCGGGGCTGCAGCACAGCATTCTATTCCTGTTAAAGAGCCCCATGCCTGTGTTGAAGGCTGAGGATGTCATTTTGTACAGCCTCCTCTAATTCGGCTTGCCTTTAAGAGTACTGAACAGTCATTGTTTTAATTACTACCCATTTTGAAAACTTGAAACCTCATGGGGGAATTCGGGATGGTCAATAGACTGAAAGAAACATAAATAGATGCTTCACAGTCCAGTCAGGAAGCTGGCTATCAGCACTCAGGCTGTTCGTATTGTGTCTCATATCATAACTGGCAGCTTGACGTGATTGCTGACCACATGACCACCGCTGAGGTATGTAAGTGGATCAAAGGTCACCATTCACATGTTCTTTCTGCAGTGGAGATTGCAGTTAAGGCAAGATTGAGTCAAAACTGACACTATACAGATGGTTGATTCAACAGATTTTTTGTGATAGATTATATATACTGTATACTTCTTAGATGTTACTGTTTACCATCATCTTCCCTCTGTATTCCTAATCCAAACAAAAGTAAATCTATTTCCAGCAGTCAAAATGAACCTATATTTATTTAATTAGATCGTCAACTTAATGTTGCAAAATGTAACATATACCTGTATGTTGTGGTTTAGATTATAAGATGATTGTATTTACAATGCTGCAGTGTCATAAACTTGCTGATCAGTTCTAAAACAGTAGGAAATGAGTAGGTATGCCTAAAAGGGGTTAGCATAATGAATCGCTAAAGAAGATCATACATTTAGGCAAAATATACACGTATAACTGTGAGTATAGGCAGAACATGAAAAGAGCTTTTGATCATGCAGTATAAAACTGATCTTGCCGCATATCATTGGGCGTTCTTTAACGCACCATATCAGATTTAGTCTTGAGGTTCATAACCTTTACAGTGATGAATGTGGGATCTGTGTTTTATATTTCCTCCTCTCTGCTGTCACACACCCTTGCTGTACAGCTGTGCATTAATACTTCATCTGAGGCACTAGACAGCTGTTTGAAAAGTTGAGGCCTGCTTTCCCATCCAGATTGTAAGAGACTTAAAAAGAGCATTTATCTGACTTCAGACCGCCCGCACCCCCCCCAACAGCAACTGGCCTGTTTTTAACACTGACAATTCTTAAAGGCTATTGGCTTTTATTTTACATTTCTTGAAAATAACAACAGCGAAGATATTCTGAAATAAAATTTGAGCTGTTCACAACTGAGCAGTTCTCCAATAAAAACATCATCAAAGCTGTTCTGCAAAAAACTCTTTTAAAAGGGATGGTTTTGCCTGGATTTTCTTTCGTTTTTTGGCCTGTTCTTGTCAATGCTGAGCGAATCGGCTAGGTACTGTGTATGCTAAAATTATATCTGTGGTTCAATGCAAATTCTTTTCACCGGGATTTAGTATAACCAAGGAAAGAAGTTGGTTAATTAATTTTAAACCCTATTTCTAAGCAATAACATTTCCCAAAGGAAATACGAAATCCTTGTACAATCTATTTTTACAAAACTTTCCTCAAAGTCTTTAAATCCTTTGTGATGGTAGTGCTGGTATTTAACAATTTTTGGATATTTGTCTTTTTAACTCTTGAGAAGTTCAAAAACATTCACATGCCATTTTAACAGCGGTGTGCACAGTGCTTTTATAAACAGAGTAATCATTTTGTGGTGCCTTGTGATCTTGGATTTTATTATAACTTACTTTTTCTTATGTTGTTATAGATTGAGTTCCTTATAGTGTAAATGTGTATAGAAAGATGGAATATCCTTGAAAAGCTAAGGTGCTGAATTCAACACTTAGGTTGAACAAACACAGAAAAATAATTTTATTTGAAAAATACATTCCACTATTTTTCAAAACAATTTTTTGTAGAAATACTGGAATTTATTTTTCAGTCCTTATTTACATTTCTTTGTGTTCGACCTAACTGTTAAATTCAGCACCTTAGCTTTTCAAGGATATTCTATCTTTCTGCTCTTAACTGAGAACATGTTTGAATTATATTTTTACATTTTTAAATTTCACTCATCTTTATTTTTGTTTTTGATTTTGACTCGGGTTAAAATGATTTTTACCGTGGGGACATGATCATTTACGGAATGATGCTGTTAATTAAATCTGCATACTAGTTCAGACTTTTATTCCAAATTTTCACAATATAAAAAAAATCATTTTTTCCACTTTTTTCAAGGGTTTTCAATGTTGGAAACATGGGTTTTTCTTTTGATAATTGTAGCTTTTATACTGTGGTAGTGATAAAAAGTATGTTGAATGTATTCTGATTAGTTTTTCCTTTTATACGTATTGAAAAATCTCAATGATTATAGAAATATCTACATTTAACTAGTAACATCTCTATATTCTTATACTGTATGGTAGGCCTGCATATGGAAAATGTTTTCACATTTAGTACGGGGTTCTCTGTTTTATTTATTTTTTGATTTATCAGGAACATTAATTTTCTTTTAAATAGTAGTATCTTACCTTTTTGAAAACTGGATAAGTTGTGGGGTTGGACTGTCAGCACACTGCAATGAAAGGAGTCTGAAAGCAGATATCTCTTTCCTTTGTTAGACAACATATAGAAGAAAGCATATATAAATGTGCTTGAACTGCACACTGATTGATTAAAAAATAAAAAAAAGATGTATAGTTGGGTGTTCATTTTGAAAAAGCAAAAAAAAATGATCCAGCTTTTCTTGAATCTCCATGATAGCATGCGACTCTGGGGCCTTTAAGCTTATGAAGCACAGAAAATAATCTGCTTCCTCTTAGCACCACTGCAGTGCCCTTTGGATGACATCTGGATTGCCTGCAGTTCCTGCATCACAGAATTAAAGCAGTGCAACTCTAAATCAGCGTTAACACTAATGACTGATTTTCACAAGGTGCATGTGTGTAATTAAAAATGCATGGTTTAACATGACAAATGAAGCACTAAATAGTCTTGAATGATTTATTTTAACGTGACGTTTTGTATACTAACGTTTCTTTTGTTCCAGGTCAGTTAATGGTTAGATTACTAATGTGATTGCATGCAACATATAATATCAATTTTGTTTTAATATTTAACAATACAGATCAATATAATGTTTTTGAATGTTGGTGATGTTTTTTTTTTAAGATAAAACATTATACTATTGAAACAATCTTTAAACATTTTAAAGGCTTGTATTAAACAAACAGTACATTTGCATGCATGATTTTGTGAAGAAAAAAAGTGTAGTTCTGCTCGACCCATATCTGACTGCTAGGTTTCAATTGACAGCTGAGGATTTGTGACTGGACCATGAATCAAAACGGCAGGCATTTATACCCCAGTGCCAGTGAGGATACTTTGGGAATTACTTGGCAAAGGTAACATTTTAATTATTTCAAAATCTATGCTACATCTATAAATTATACTCTATATCTGCTTTGGCTGGCCCCTATTTGATGTAGATGAATAAAACAACTAAGATGAATATGCATAATTTCTTCTCAATGTGTATGTAACTCTTTAAAATATGCAATTTAGAGAATTGCTGAACAGGGTGTGTAAGTTAAATATGGTGTGACATACAATTAGATGCATAGTTCCAAACATGCTGAATGCATTTTCTAAAGCTGCAGTCAAAACTGCGACAGTACCATCTCTTGTCTGTATCCAGTGCTTTTAATGTTTTTCTGTTTTTGTTCATTCTTTTTGTTTTCTTCATATAAGTGCTTCCAGGGCTGCAGATGCAAATAAACTGGAATTATTTCTTTAATAAATCAGTTTACCGAGTTGTACTGTTACATTTTAAGATTTATAGTATTAAGCTCTAAATAAGCATAGCATTTTCTCCTTTATAGCTCCAAATAATTGGTCATTTTAAGATGTTGTCAATGTTGCTAAATGTAAAGCACATATCAGGTGTGTGTGCCTTTGAATGCAGTGTTATTCTTCCATATTTTCTCTTCCTTGTGGGACAGTGTTTAGCCTGTTCTCTTTGTTTTACAGTGCCAGTTAAGGAACAGCAGGTTTTAGGCACATATTATTGTGATACACCTTAGAAACCTGACAAGAACGCCAACCAAACCCTTCTCTTACCAAAGATCCAGTGTTCATATACTGTATTTTCATTTTGTTTTGCAATGACAGAATTAAAAAGTTTTCGAATTTTGAGAAAGAAAATCTAAATCCACAGAACAAATGAAAGAAAGAAGCATGACTGCAAAAACAATTTGTGCCGCCTCTGAAGATGAGTAATATGGAAGTATTGACTACTTTGCATACATTTGCAAATTAACCAAAATGCAGTTAAAAGCAAAGAACACCTTGTTTAGAGAAAAGCATGTAACATTTCACCAGAAGTCTTTGTTCAATTACCATTATTCATAAATGATCAAATAACTACCCAATTCCAGTTAAAATGAGAGGAATAAAGAAGCGTGATGAAACAGTGCATTTCACACAGTCTTCAATTCATCAGCGGGAAGTATTGTTCTTACTGATTGAGGTCTCAGGGAAAATTGCTCCTCAGGCAACCACTACTATATTAAATTAAGCCACTTTATCTCATACCTTTCTAATTCAAATCAGTGACAGTATTTTCATAAATATTATGTTTTTTTGCACTACACAGCTGTTTATTACACATTAAAGCATATGCAGTGGATGTAAACGGGTTAAGAAAGTCCACAGTTACGCTATTTTCAATCAACAATTTAATTTGTTTAATTGTTCATCTCATGTTTCATCTTAACGTAAGGCTGAAAGGCAATGGAAGGCAAAGAAGAGATGTGGTACGTTAACCATGCAGGTGGATGGTTGAATGACATAATATTTCCCATGTAAGAGATTGTATGATTTTATGGACGGCAAGCAGTATTGTCTGTTGTCCTGAATTCTTAATGTGGGTCTGTGCATCACAAGTCCTTTGTGTTTTACAATTGGTTCCCTTTAACAAAAAATGATAAAAGAAGCTAAAGAACGGCATTCTGAAATTGTAATGGTTATAACTTTTAGATAAACTGCCAGTTAGACTTGCCTCGGTTAGTTGCAACACCTGCTGCAGTGTGTGTGTCAGTAAGCCCATATAGGTATGAGTCTACAGTATGTGCCTGTCAGTAGCTGAATTTGGGCTGGACGCGAGTCACTTACTGTATAACTTATAGGTCCAGCTGATTTGGTTGCTGGAATGAGGCTTCATTAGTCACTAAAAAGCCTAATAGGGAATTGGCTGTGCTTAAAAGAATACCAGGTCACTAATGGTTAACCTGTGCTGTTCATTGTTATATGATCCCTCCCTCTGTAAGTGGAATTGTTATGTTTAGCTTCAGTTTAATGTAAACCAAGAGGAAGGCCTCAGATGGCTAAGGCAAACATAGTTGTGTCACTGGAAGTAAAGCATACATAAAACATCTGTTTGAGGCCCTCTGTGGTGGGCAAATCAGATCTTCATACAATAAATGCAGAAGTGTGCTTATTTAGCGACAAAGTCATTTTTATAGTAACTTTTTAAGTATTGATTTTTTTTTCCTTTGGGACATTTACTTTTGTTGAGTTGTTAATACTATGGTTATGATGATTTTTTTTAGTTTACAGGTTATGACAAAGTTTTGTAGGATTTTACAGAACAGAAAATTGATTTGCACGCCTACTTAAAAAAAAAACAGTGATGACAGCAATGTAGACCTCATAAACACCAGTTAAGAATACTTTTAATACTTTTTAGTGTGGCTGAACATTTTTTAAGATCAACCCAAAAGTCCCATTTACTTTAAATCATTCAAGAATACAATGAAGTGACCGAGATACTGTATCATAGTCTATTGAAGACAAGTATTAGTCCTGTACCAACTAAACAGCCCTGGGTTCAATTCCTGGAGTACCTGGAGTTTGTACATTCTCCCTGTGTGTATGGGTTCCCTCTGGGTACCCTGGTTTCCTCCCACAATCCAAAGGCAAACTGGTAGGTTAATTGGGATCTGGGAAAACTGGCCCTGGAGTAAGTGAATGCCTGTCTGTGTTATCTGTGCATGCCCTGCAATGGACTGGGTGTCCCCCACTGTCCAGGGTGTACCCTGCTTTGCACCTGCTTCTTGCTGGGAGAGGCTCTGGCTTCCCACGACCCTGAATTGGATAAAAAGGTTAGAAAATGGATAGATAGGTAGCACATTGCAGTATTTTATTAAAATTTCTCTTGTTTCTAAGGCAAAGTAGATATAACAATATAGAATTACATGTTTTAATTTGGTCATTATAAGTTTGGTATTAATTGGCTAACTATTTGGAAAAAAATCTGAAGCAGTTAATAATAAAGATTAGGAGGAAAGGGTTTGCAGATTAAACATTCTTTTTCATATTTATTGTTTGATAGAGAACTACTTCTATTTCTAAAATGAATAATACACTTTGCTCAAAGGAGAATGAAATTTTTGTCCTAAGAAGCTTGTGATCTTGTCCTTTTAAGAATAAAGGTAACCACAATAATATTTTTGCTAATGTTGCCATCACTAGAAGAAATTTATTTTTTTTGTTTGTTCCCTGGTTGTCTGAAACTACATGATTTACAGTATATAAGTATAATACTTGTATAGTAAGTAGTGTATTTACTTAGTATCACAGTTGTTTTCTGTATTTGTGGGCTGCAAACCATTATGATAAGTGAAGTCTGGAATAAACATGTTGACAGTTTCCTTGAAATTCTTTTTCTGACAAAGTTAGGACTAGACGACCTGCAGTTTGTATAATCTTTTACTTTTTAATTATGTAGAGAATTATTGTCAGAGCTCTTCTTCTTTTGCAAAGTGCTTCCCATTAGACCCTCAGAACCACTCTACTCTAGTACAGTTCTTTAAGAGTTAATCCTATGTAGCTTTTCAATAAGGCTGTCTTGGCAAAAGTACTAGGTCAGCATTTCCTGCCTTCAGTTTGTTATCTTGACATATAAACGTACAGTACAGCAGCTGGTTTCGCAGGATTCCTAGGGAGTTTTATTCTCAGAGTGCCGTGTTTCCTTTGCAGCCTCTAGCTTAGGGGCTTTTTTTTAAGTTCATCTGAAAACCAAGACCTTTTTTGTGCCTCCTAGTAGCAAACTGGAGGTAAGAGAAGATGTTCAGTGAACAACTTAAGGATCAGGGCATTTTACCTTTTTAAAATAAATGGGTAATGTCCTCTGAAGTACATTGATTATCTGCTATTTATTTGAAATGTTATCATATATCCACTGTCTGTAACACACAATTGGCTATTCCCAGAATATCAAAGAAGACTCCATAAAACACCATTGCTCAGCCAGTCCTTTATGTATTCTCAGCCTCTTTTTATGTTGAACGAGAATATATGTAGCTCCAAAAGTGACTGAAGAGTGCAAACAAATTTGAGGACGTACAGTAAAATCAACTGAAAGGAAAAAAGGCTCACCAGTTGTGTTGCTAGAGGGCCTAAACGAGAGGGCTTTTGTCATCATTGCGTTGCCATTTTGCCAGATGACTCTGAATGATTCTTTTGTTTGTTTTATTTCTTTTGACTGTGATGGGAGGGAGCTGCTGGTTAGAGAGGCATTAGAAGAATTTGAAAGAGGAGTGCTTGCAGCCCACCGTGAAATATGGAGGAGGCAACACTTTGGATAAGGTGTTGGAGAACCTGTACCAATGGAAGTGTCAGGGGAACTAGAAGGAGTCAGTGAGGAATTCTTAAGAATATGACAAACATTCATTTCTACATTTGTGTTTCTTCCTGGAGAATAAAATATTTACAAATCCATTCTAGAAAAATATGCCAGATTTTTCCATAAAAGAAATGAATAAATGATTACAGTACAAGAAAGCAGGAAATGTATCACTGGATAATAACAGTTCAACATGAGCTACTAATTTTATTTTTTCCATTACATGCTTGTCTTTGTCACTTAATCAGCTTTTCTGTTAAGCTGTTCTAGCTATATTAACTTGAAAAAGAAAATTCAAACTAAATGCCACCCTGTAAATACATAGATGTCCTCCAGGCTTATTTATAAATAGCCCGTATACAACAGGTGTGGTGAGTAATATTACTTCCAGTCAACAGCATCTGGATACTATTGGTGATTAGTGAAATGTCTTGTCATGCACAGGTGAAAACTGTGATGACCATTGTAAAACTACATTTTGTTGTACTAAGCTCAGTGTTCCTTTATCAGTTTTGGGATGTTATGCTTTCAGCGTATGATATAGATCATTAATTTTCAAAACCTAAGGAACTACACGTTACACTAAACTACAGTACATTAACCTAAACTTGCCTTGTTTGTAACAATTCTCAATACAGAGCAAGCACTTTAATATTTGAACATTGATTTTCTATAGCCTTGTATTATTTCTATATACTTTTAAAGTTTAGATTTTTTAAGAATGCATTCATTTTTTATTTCCAGGTCCTTGTGCCATGATATGACTTTGCCACCATCAACTAAGACTGATGCCAATTTTGAGTAAACTCTCCCTGCTAATGTAATGTAGTGTAGGTGCTGACATGGTAAAAAGCTGATTTTTGAACATTCTTATTCAAATCGCATTTAGGTTGGTACCAGTTAAAATTGGGAGATATTGTAAGAAAATTAAACATTTTCCTTGTACTCATCTAGTCAAGTGTCTTGTGTGCTCTTCCTTAGCACTTAATTGAATTTCAGCCAGACTTGCATGCTGCCATTCCACAGGAAATGGGTCAGCAATCCATTAAAATGCCATTAGATAATCTAATTTGGAACTTAATCCCTAAATTAACCATGCCGCATACTTCAGACGTGCTAGTGAGAGGTTTGTTGAGGGTGTATGTGGGGAGTTTGGGGATGAAGGTAGGGGGAGGGGCCTGGAGAAACAGGCGGGGGGTGAGGAGGGGAGTTTTAGGCAAGTTTACGTTTGAATCGATAAGGGAGGTGAAGCGTGAGGAAGGTTGTTTGTTTTCTCTGTAGTGGCGGTCACGTCTCAAGCCGTCTGGTATCCCAGGGAAACCAGACATGATGTAATGCCATATTGAACTTGAACTTTAGGGACTTAGAAAAAGGGGAACAATGGACCGCAGCAATCAATAAAGTCCATTTTCCACAAGATTATGTAGCCGACTTTTAAGTTAACCTCTAAGGAAGAGGCAGTATGGACAGTCAGTACTCCAAATAAAGGAACGATCCACAGACAAGATCTCAAAGTGGAGGACCAACTTTTCTGCCTCTCTCTGTTCAGAGCTTACTGTCTGAGCGGCCCTACAGACTCCAGTAGAATTAGGAAAGTTCTTATTCTCCTGTAGACCGTTTGGCTGTTCTGTGTGCTCTTTGTTCAGCTAGGTAGGAAAAACCTAATCTCTCATTTCCTGTCAGATGATTTCTGGCAGGCCACAGAGAGAGGGAGAGAGAGAGGTGGGGAGGCAGGAGTGGGAGTGAAGTCCAGGCCAGAAATGGTATAGACATGATCTTTAGTTTAACCCTCTTAGGACTGAATCCAACCAAATTACTTTTTTTTTTCTCGTTACAGCGAGAACAGGACTCCTCAAAACACATAAAACATGTAACTTAAGCGCATATGGTTTTGGTTCTCAGTGAAAATGATTTGTATAAAAATGCAGATCATGTAATTAGCTGCATTTAACACTATTGTAGTGCCTGATCGTATGGGACGGTTGTGGAAGAATAAAGCCAGTGTTCCACATCCTAGATTGAGAGCTCCATTCCCAAAGACTCCAGTTTTAACCTCCCCCTCTCTGCAAAGGCAAACGGGCACCCAAATGCCTGTACCCACTTTTTTTCTCATGGAAGCCTTGCACCTGCAGAAAGTGTGATGAAAAAGTTGTTCAGTTTCTTTTCACAGCTTTTTTCCCTTTCATATAAACCTCTTTCCTGAAACAAAGGCAGTTCTGTTGGCATCGTACCCTGTTGACAGAATATTGAGCATGTCCCGTAATCTGCAAACAGAAAGAAGCGATTGTGCAAGACAGGTATTTAAGATGGGGATTTCTTGTCTGCCTAATTATTCAACGCGTATACATACCAGTAAGCTATAGAAACAACAAAGTGCTTGTCTGTGCATATATTTTCATTTGCACTGCATTTCTAAATAACAATAATAGTGTTGTTTTCTATTTACATGTGATGAATAAAACAAGGCAGTTGCCCTGTAATTGATTAAAAAGTGGGTGCTAGAACTGAGTTAAGTTTGAAGACGGGCTTGTCTGACATTATTTACAAAAGAGACAGCATATCATCCCACAGTGAATTCCTTTGTTCTGCTTATATCTAGACATTTTGCAGGGTCCTGAAAGCTCCTGCTGCAGTTGGCTATCTGATTAAGAGTGAGATGTATGAGAGAGGGATGACAAAGCAGCTCTGGCACTGAAAATGTATAAAGTAATTAAACACTTACAACCTGCATTTACTTCAGTCTGCTGCAGAAGTATAGACCTTTAAAAGTGCTGACCACAGTCCTTTCCAAAATACATTCACAAAAACCCTGATGCATGCCACTTCACTCTGTCATGTACCGAAGTAATCACATCTTATTTTGTAAGACGAGCAGCTGTAGCTTTGAATCTGGAAATCGTTATTCATCCGGGAGTGTGTAAATAATAATCATCATCACAAGGACAATCAGATTAATACAATTTTTGAACACTTTCCATAAAATCTAAAACAAGAACTCACACATAATACACAATGAATAACTCTTTTTAAACAAAAAAAAACACCACAAAATGACCCAATGAAAGGAAAAGTAGAGTATAACCTGTTCTGTACATGAAAAGTTTTAGCAGGAGAATACGTGAGAATACTCGTGCAGTAAGTCCTTAAGATGACCTGGAACTAGAACATTCAGACCCTTGTACGTGAGCAAGAGAACCTTCAAGTCGTTTGTAAACTTCACAAGTTTTGCCAGTGCAATTTAAAGACAATGAGGGTTAATATGCTAATGCTGAGTACATTTGTGTTAGTACAACAGACAAAAATCTGAACAGAACCCTCGACGCAGAAGAGACTTAAGCAACCCCACATGTGTAGGTCATCCACCAAGCAAGTTTGGTTCGCCAGTTTCAATCAACAGAAGGTCACAGTCCGTTTACTATTAATATGGAGAAACTAGCAGGGCCAGTAAAACGGGGAAATAAGACACTTGCAATAAGATCGATTTTCACCTATCAAACTGGAGTCGTACGTGAGGATTGTAATGCAGAAATGGAACTTCTGGGACTCTACCTGGTTCAGTGAGTGGTTTAGTTTATTTTTTTCTTGCTTTGATTTTAAAGGCATTTCAAATAAATCATATTTATGTAGGTTTTCATAGGAACAGGGCTCATCATAGCTAGAGGTTATTTTCATTCCTTACAGGAAACACTTTATCTGAAGTTGGTTTGTTTTCACAAAAAAAAGTTGGCAGTAATGTATTCTTAATAGAATCAATCTGGTCAGGATTCTTTTGAAAATATTAGCTAACTCAGGAATGTGCAAACATATCACTTGATGTTGTAGAACGCAGGCCTGTAATAGAATTAAAATACTGTTCATATAAAGCATAGCTTAGAGTTATAAAACTTGGAAGACTGTTTTTCTTTACTCAGCATAAAATTTGAACATTGTACAAGCAAACATGCCTGCTGTCTCCTGTGTTTTCTCTTTTCTAAAAAAAATATTTAAAAAAAACATTTTCAGAAAGTTTAAATAATTTACAGGAGCTTTAACTTTTAATTTCATTATATTATACATTGTCTCTAGCCTGCCCTGTGATTTGATAATGGAATAACAGGAAAGCCAAGCTATTTGGGAATAGTTGGTTTACTGTATTTGCAGTCATATAACCTGTATAAACTGGCTGCCTGCATTATTTTAGTGTGTTGTTAATCCATTGGTTTTCAGTTTCTGTTGTGAACAACTAGGAAATCCTTGACCATATTTGTAGGCAGTACTTTTAATGAGTTTTTGGGAGGAACGAATTGGCATTATTCTTTAGCCAAGCTGGATATTAACAGACATGGTTACATGTCAGTAAAGTGGCTATTACAATGGTAGGCTCTGGACAGGCCAGCAAAAGGTCAAAGCATTTTGATGATTTATGTCAATGTCAGATAGGAGGTTGATCATGTTGAGAGGGTTATTGTCTTGTATTAATAATGTTCTGGGACATTGAGAGGAACATAAATCCGGCAATATACTCAGCCCTTTAGGTATCCAAGAGACACTGGGAATAGGCAAATAGCGCTCTGGTGTAGGAATGGTAATAAAATTTACAAATGGATGCCTGAATCTAATGAAACTTGCGCCTGTATAATGTTTCAGGGACTGACGGAAACAAACTAGTTTAAATAACGCATAAATGTTTGAGGAGAAACTCAGGGGCTTGTGGTTATGTATAACTGTTACCTCTACGTTTTTGTCTTTATTTATTGATAAACAATCTCATGAGATTGCATTAATCTCTTCATTGTAGGCATGGAATAATGCATAAATATTGAAACATTTCTTAAAGATGCCGTCTTACGAAGGGGTAAAAACTGTTTGATGGAAATTGAAGATGTGATCTGGACTCATGACCAGGCTGCAGTATGTGGTTTAGAGCTAAAAACACTGCTGTTATTGTTAAAAATGCTGCTTCCTAATTTTTAGATGGCTTTAAAAAAATTGTATTTACAGTAGCAGGTGTGCTTACTGTGTGTATTTATTTCTTGTACTCTCAGAACACTTCTTTCTTGAGTGGCCTAAGCTCATTAAATTGTGTGCTTTTATACATGTATTTATGTTCTACTGTCTTGCAAAAGTAATCAGATGTATTATGGTGTCTCGTTTTGTGAAATTACTAAATTATGCACACATTTTTTTAAACATAGTATTTAATTCAAAACCCCAATGCTCAAACCGAAGACTTTTAAGATTATGTTGCACTAAATGTCAACAAAAACGGATAAGCTGATAAGTATCCAGACTTGATGAACTATTGGTTGAACCACCTTTGGCAGGAGTTACAGCTACAAGTCTTTTTGGGTGACAATCTATTTAGCACACTGGCTTAATTCAAGTAGTTCAGGCTCTCTCAAGTTGTTGGGGTTCAATTATGGACAATCGCTTTCAAGTTCTCCCAGATTCTCAGTAGGATTCAGGTCAGGACTTTGACTGGGCTTCTCATGCCTTTGTGCTTCGAATCATTGTCTTGCTGAAAGGTGAATTTTTGTCCATGTTTCAAGTTTGAAGCAGGTTTTCCTCTAGGATTTGCCGTACTTTGCTCCATCTACAGTATGTCCCCACCAGTATTGAATAGCTTTCCAGACCACGCTAACGAGAACCAGAACTACCAACATAATGCTGCTACCTGTATGCTTAACATTAGGGATAGTGCTGACTGAGTGATGAGCTATACAGTATATATAACTTTAAAGCAACAAAATAGGAAAGCTCTGCAAGAGTATGAAAGCTTTTAAAGGGCGCTGTATGTTTACCATGTGTGTATAATATATATATTCATGTGCGTCTTTGTGTGTATAAACAAAATATAAATTGGTCTTATGGAGCTGAAGGTAATGTTAGCTGTAAACTCCTTTAATTGTTGCTGTAAACCCCTTTGAATTGTATAATATAACCATGCTATATTTTCAATAGCCACTGGTTCTGTTCTGATGCTTTTAACAATCAGTGGTATTTTTGAAGTGTACCATATTTGACAGTTGAATTGAAGATATATTTAATAATTCCACCATTTAAGAAAGATAGGGAGTGTTGTTTATGCCCTAAAAATTAAGAGTTGCATCTAATTAAATCACTCATAAATATGCCTTTTTTAAATCATTAATGTGCAAAACTGTGACCAAACAATGCTATGCCAATGTTATGCCATGAGACTGAGACTCATGTGTCTGAACTCTTTTCATTTTCCTGTTTGTTGTCTCTTGCAGTCCTGGTACCTGGGCGAGCTTAGTTCCATTCCAAGTGTCGAACGGGACTCCGATTCTGCCAACAAATGTCCAGAACTACAGCATAAACATCATTGGTGAACCCTTCCTTCAAGCAGAAACAAGCAACTGAAGGCAGACAAGAAAGGAAGTGAGGACTGACAGAACTGAGAATTAAAGACAACAAACCAGCAAGCAGCACTTATACAATCTCCAGTGTCTCACTAGGGGGACGCTGGCCAAGAACAGTTAAGGGTTGGTTGAAGCATTGTGATGAGGCGATATTGCTCATGCCAGACAGCCTTTGTGTAAGAAATCCCCCAGTTAAAAACTGTGATATATCCAATACAATTATAGATGCCTTAATGTTTGCATGATATGCTAGTTTTTTTTATATTTGATTATTTTTGGGAGCACTAGTCCTGGTTTACAAGCAGGTTAAATGATAATCTGCGAAGGCTGGCTGGCAAATTGCAGAACTGAAGCTCTTCAAGTGAATTATGATGTCACGTATAGAGGCTCATGAATCAAACCATTTGCCACATTTCCATTGCAACAAAGTCGAAAGTGAAATTATTTTCTTCAATATGCCACAGTTCCGTTTTGTTTTAATCTTTATCTTAAACCTGTAATCCTGTTGATCCAGTGCTGATATTTAGTTTAAGGTAAAAGTATGTACACTAAGAGTCTGAACTCTAAAGAAATATATAATTAATTAATAAAAATTAAAACCTATTTTATTAGGTTAGGCAAATTACCCCATATAATGCAAAATGAATTAAGATATTTCCCTAAAAAAAGACAAAAAAAATCTCTTGAGGCAAGTGCAATTTAAATTTTATAACTGAAGGGAAACTATAGAAGTCTATCAGCCCTAAGACTCTAAATTTGAGGGGAATAAAATTGTTTTTTGTAGTAAAAAAACTTACAAAAACAATTTCGAGCTGTATCCTCAATTTTCAAGGGGAAAATGGATCATGAAACGTCGACAAGTTTGTGCTTGACCAAGAGCGTGTGACAGAACAGAACTAAACATGAACGAAACAGCACTTATATTTTATTAAGCCGTAACCTCCCCTGGAGGCAGACTTTATTTATTATGAGAAAACCGTAGAACAAGAGACACACATTGTGTATAAATGGCTTACAATTCCGTATTTACAGAAAAAGAGCAGATTCATTTGGCTGTAAGCTTATGAAGCTATTGTTTACAAAACAATAAAAATATGAATGCAGGATAAGTTTAAAAGAAATAAAATATATATATGTATTGACTTCTGCGTTCAACACGACACTGTCCTTAGGGTGCTGAGCAGTTGCATGGTGCTTTGTGAACCTGTAATTCAACAGACCCCTTTGGTCACGAAAACTTGCAGTGTGCATGGCAGTTACTTTGCCTTTGCATCTCGGCACCAGATATATATTAACTACTCTTTCCAATAATCTTAATTTGCACGAAGTTATATAGTCCACATTACGTGCCTTGCCTTTGAATATAAAAGAGACATCACTACACTTGTGTTTTGCTGCATTTATTACCATTTTAAGAATTAACATTTTTATGAAAAAAAAATATTTTGTACTCTGGATGAAATTGTGACATCATTGATTTTTAACTACATTTACTACTTTATCTCACATTTATAATGCATATCATGGCTGTGTATAGTTGCCGTTCTAAAGTTTATAATCAACCAGCATTATTTTTCAGTATTTTTTGGTGTTTTTTCTAATAACCTTTTGTTTTGTTTTTATTTTCATCTTCCAATTACTATTTGGGGGGTTCAGATGTATAAGAATTATGCAATACCAAGTTTTGCCTATGTAGGTAGTGCTTTTAGCTATATTGATTATTATAAGCTAGTATGGAGATAGACAATATTGTATACATTTATTTTGTTGTTTTTTTTTTAATTGACCAAAGTGGGAACTGCTTTCTATGCAGTGTGTGACAAGGTCTTTTTGTGTACTGAGAGATGGAGAGGGGTGTCGTTTCTTTTTTATTGTGGGGAAGTGGGGGGGAGGGAATATTTTTTTAAACTTTACAGCGTGGCTGTGAAGAATGCACCCTTGGTCTAATATGGCTGCAAAGTCACTGATCTGTCTACTGTGACAAACTGGTTTCTTCTTTTAACTTCCCACCTGGGGTGCTAGCATGATTCCTGGAAGAAGCTCATTTTCATAGGAGAGCAGGTGTGACTTGAGTCTGACAATCAGCTGAGGAGTATTTGGAAGGTAGATGAAATTGGAATCAGCCAGCTGCATGAAAATGGCTTACATGGAGATCTAACGAGTGCACAGTTCATGTAGATTGCAATTCAGGTCTTGTCATGTTCATGACCTCCGTGTCAGTGGTGGGCTGAAGTGATCATTATTACATACGTTACATTTAGATCCATTCTTTGCTCTCCATTGCTGCTGCATTTTGAAAACACTAAAATAACCCTTTACCTATAAGATAGTAGGACCATACTATAAGTAGCTATATGCAAAAGACTTCCTTAGCAGATGCCTTAATGAACTAAGTGACTTTTTAGAAACGTGTTACAATCACTGACACACAATGATGTGAGTAGTAAATGTAAAATCATTTCTCAATAAACCTTCATTTATGTAGTGTCCATGCAACTTATGATATCAGAACCCATGTAAAATATTTCTAAATATACTATTTCAGTTGTTTTTTATACTTGCTAACAAATCTGATATGCACTAATTACATCGTCTTTACCTGTATATTCCAGGGAAACCTCCTTTTGGAGCTATAATTACTTAAAAGTTTTTTTAAGAAGAATGTTTGTGTACTTATTTCTAACATATTATCTAATAAGGAGTGGGAAAAAAATCAGAATCTTGGTGAGTCATCCTCGTGTCACGGGAAATCTTCCATAGCTCCCTAAAAAAGGACTACGTGCTTTAGAAGCATGTACCGCACATAGCAAATCGTTGTCATAGCAGTGTTCTGTGGACTTGCCGCCAATTGGAATCATGAATTTCTCAGGCAGATTGTGTTACAGGGGCATTATGTACTGAGATCTCTAAGCGATCCGTGCACCGGAAATCTCTTCGACCTTTTTTGCACTCCTTGCCACCTCGCGATTCCCTTCGTCACGGGAGGCGAGCCTGAAAGGTAACAGGTGAGACTGGTCTGCTCTGTCCGGCACTGGCACATGTGCGGAATTCAAGTCACGCTTCTTCTCTCCTCCTTCACCAAGATGCTTATTCTGACTCGAAACCAAGCCACCCCGTTCTATGTGCACTGTTCTGACTTCTTTTAAACTTAAGTGCTTTGCAGCCTTTAGCCATTGGCGATGCCACTGAAGTGCATTTCCCCTAGTGTGACAAGAATGTTTAAGGCTTGTTTAGGGAAGCTAATGCAGTGAAGGAGACTGTACATAAAGGAACTCATGGCAACGATAATATAGCAATAGTCCTTGGGGTATTATTTGCTTTGGCAGCTCTGTAAAATGTGTATGAATGACTCTGAAGCTGCATCATTTGAGAAGAATCATGGGTCTTTCTATTGAACCGCCTGCCTTGTAGACAGCAGTTTGTACACTGTATTGTTTTGTTTTGTTTTTTGCCCAATTTTGCAAAGGTAACTTTTGAAACAATCTAATGAATATGTGCTATTTCCAATTTTTGTTTTTTAGTTAAAATGAACCATACATTTGTTTTTATGGAAACTGGACTTGAGTTAAAACTCTCCAGTTTACCTTAATTTATAAATAAAAAATACTGTCCATTTTTCATTTGATACGTATTCCAGTACTTAAAGAGTAGAGGATATTAATCCTTTACAGAATTGTAAATGGTGAAAGGTTACATTTTATGAAGGGTTTTATTGTACTAAATGTTGATTAACTTGTTTTTTGGAAACATTTCCTAAATGTTGGAAGTAACACTGTCTTTTTGTTAGTGTGGCCATAGAAAGCGTTTCTGTAATTAAAAATTAAACTACAAAATAGCTGTTTTTAATGTAAAGCTTACAGTACATAATGGACAGTAAGACTAGAATTGCCACTTTGATTAAAGACATCAGTTAAGTGACTACAATCTGTCAATAACATCCAATGGAAAGCAATTTTAGAATTGACACAAGATCTTGTTCATCTGTGTGTATATGCGCACACATTGTTGTTTGACACTATGAAGGCTGCAGGATAGGTTCCTGCCATAATGTGTACAGAATTTAGTTTTGAAAAGTGTGATTAAAGGGCAATACAGTGTTGCTGGCAGTTAGGCCCTTAGTATGATACCAGATTATTTACTTGTTTTCATCCTAGTCATTTGTGAAATAAATGGTTTCAAATCAATTATATTAAATGTCGAACTATGCACCTAGAAAACAATTGTGTTGGGTGCTCCCTGGTGTTTTTCTTTTACAAGGAGAATTGTCAAACGTGCTGGCTAATAAGGACAATTTAACTATAATTAAGCCTAGTATGTATGTCTACTCCCTTTACATTTTATTCCTGTCATTATTGGTGGAGTTCAAAGAAAAGCTACATTCATGTATGCACTTTCTGCTAGTTTCCCGTTTCTTGACCTGTGTGTAGATGTGGTTGACAACTGGTACATGTGTTGAGTACATCATAATAACATGGATGATACCCTAAATTGCCCTCTAATCTTCCATTACATTTTTCGATCATTGTTTTCCAATGCCATGGTAGCTCCTTGTACTGCTTCCTTGCCACAGCACACAATGTTACAAGGGGGGAAAAGATGAAAATGGTCAATTTTTACTTTTTTTTTTGCAGTTTTACATTTTTTTATTTGTGTTTTTTTTTCTAAGGGCTGAATAGTTTCAAATCTATGGAAATAATGTACACATAAGAAACAATTTAACAGCTCCAAGAATAATTCAAATTGCATCAGTGACACTGGTGGGTCTCACTAGCATATGATGACCACACAATTCCAGCTGGACTAGGTGTGTCATTCTGATTAGGATTGTCTCAGTTGAGAAACTTGAACCTTTCAGTGTGCAAGGACCAGTGGCACTAATGCAATTCATTTTCCAGTGGAAATCTTGGCTTTTTACTGAATGTGTTGTAAAACTGTGCTACAGGGACTGATATGACAAATGTATTAGTAAACTGATGATCAAATTTAAGAAATATGTTCTATATAAATGTGTTTTGATTTGGAGGGCATTGATAATGGCATGAACTGACATCAGGTTGTGTAAACAAGAACGTAACAAAAAACCAGCATATGTAACGTTTACCAAAAAAACATAATCAAAAACAGAAAAGCAGTGCCTGTTCAAGCTCACAGTCTCAGTGGAGTTCAGTTGTATATAAAGTACTTCTTGATAGAAATTTTGTCAGAAAACTTCAAAATCCAGAATGTGTGGGGTGGCTCTTCCCTAGTCTGTTTTATTTTTCTTTGAAGTTTGGAATGTGTCTTCGACAGAGCGGTTGTTTGTGCTTCATTCATTTGAATCTTCTAGTCAGCTGGGATGGAGTCCCCCTGTCTCTTGATATTTCTCTGAGGAAAAAAAAATGTAAAAAGAAAAAAAAAATTTCGTAGGGCAGTGTGTTTCTTTAGATTCTCAATGCTACATTTAGTACAACAGTAGGTGACAAGTAGTCAGTTTAAAAAATGCTTGCTAGCTACACAGCAGGGTGATCCATTTTGGGTCTTGTGGCACTTTTACATCCTTTGCTATAACATTTTAAATTCCTGCAGTAAACAACAACAAACAGGGCTCTAGGAAGTACAGGTGTCTTCACAGTTCCTGTGTTGCTATCTGAATGTCAATTATTTTAGATGTTAGAAGCCTTTTGGTGTTACAATTGTCTGCAGTCCAAGAGACCTAGGTCTCAGAATGAGAGCCTGATTTTCTCTTCCATTTTTTTTAACTTTGTCCTTTTGGCTAAGCAGTGAGCACTGCCTTTAAACTAGTTGTAGTTTGTGCAGGGACTAAAAATGCCACAAGATTAAAATCAGTGTAAATAAAGCTTGACTTATTGTGATTGTTACTGTTATATCCAGCCTATACTGCTAGCAGCTGCTCATACTGCAGTCAATTACTGGAAGTGGATATATTTCCTATGCAAAACTGTTTAAACAATAAATGAGCTATGCTACAAAATGCTGTTATGCTTGGTGTTCTTTGTTCAGCTGTCAGTCCCCATCCAGTCACCTTTGTGCCAATGTAAACGGTGCCTTATTACACCACAGGTCCAGTGTAAAGTGCATTCCTTACTCTGCTTCGCCCTCTGTTTCTTCTTCAACTTCATTTTCACGGGATTGGCAACGTTTTTAGCGTTCTCACCGAGAAACAGATCTGCAACATTGTATTCAAGATCACATTCCATCGCCATTCGAGGTTAGAAAGGCACTTCTTAGAGCACCAGTTGGCGATTGAAGAATGTGATTTTAAATAGAGGAATCTGACACTTGATTTCATGAGTCTTCTGAATGTAAATAACTTTGAATGACAACTGTGGTTAGCTAGAATTCAACTATTTGTGTTGTCCAAAACATTGTGTTGTGGAAACATTGCCACAGTTAAAATATCAGTATTCCACAAAGAATGTCAAAACAGTTTTTTGAAGGACACCGATAACATTCAAACATTATGAAAGAATGCAGCCTTTTGTGATTTCAGAATTTTTCTCTCATCATTAATGGCTTTGCTTTTACTTCTGCTATTGAGAAACAAACATCGGAGGCATAGTCACATAAATATCAAACTACAAAAGCAAAAGTGTACTATTTCCTTGAACCTGTTCTTGAGGTTTAGCCTCTGAGCCAGTTTGAAATTCTGCGTTCTTCTTCCATTTTCAAAAATTGGATGTTGGGAGTCGAGATGCGCATTTGTCGGATTTTTAGCAAGCACTTCATTGTTCTTTTCAATCAGAATGCAAGCTGTGCTTGATACAAGAATAAAATAGGTTCCAAATGGATATTTAAACCACTTCTCTTAGCTAGTTGTATTTAATGTGGTGACGGAACTGCACTTTAATTTATTTACAGTATTTAGGTAAAAGGTGTATTGATAAATGATAGCTTCAAAATGCACATACAGTATGTTTGTATATGCTATACTTTTTCATTGACTCGATAAAAAACGTATGTTGATTTTTGTAATTAAAGAACCTTGTTTACAGTAAATGGGGGCCACAGATGTAGAATCTAATCTAGATTTTGCACAAGGAGAAACCTCATTAAACACAACTCAATACCTGCTACTCAGTCCCCGTACAATACATGTAGGAGGAAGGCATGTTTCTTGTCCTTCCTGTTTGATAGTAGCTAACTAATGCAAGAATCTCTTCCATATATTTCACTTTGACTACTTGGTTGGGCAGCCGTTTCCATACTCCCATAACCCTTGTTCCAAACTGGACTGTTGAGAAAACCAGAGTATACTAGTATAATTTAGATATTATCTCAGCATGGTGGAGCAGTAGTTTGCATTGCTGCCTCACAATGCTGGGGCCCTGTGTTCAGTTCCAGATCTGGGGTGCTGTCTGTGTGGAGTTTGTATATTCTCCCTGTATTTGTATGGGTTTTTGTTGGATACTCCAGTTTCCTCCCGCAATCCAAAAACATACTGGTAGGTTAATAGGCTTCTGTGTGCCCTGCGGCCTTCCAGTCCAGGGGGTACCCTGCCTTGCGGCTGTTCTTGCTGAGCTAGGCTGCAACTCCCCTGCAGCCCTGAACTGGAAGAAGCGGATAGAAAATGGATGGAAATTATCTACAATTTCTGTTTCAGCTGTAGGTCTACAGTGTATGAATTTGTTTAATGTTAAGCTGCTCAACATAATACCCCAAAGTATAAACTGTATGAAATGGCAATGGTGTTGTTATGTCCCAGTGTGTGGTCTATGTGTGTTTTGTTGCTATGTTCCACACTTCCTGACCTTGATTGTTCTCCCTCCCCCATTGGTCCCATTATATCATTGTTTCTGTGTGACATCATCTTCAATCAGCTTCTCAGCCAATCAGAACTCATCTTATTCAGTATATAACATGGAGGTCCTCAGAAGGCAGAGGCCTTTCGTTTGACTTCAGTCCCGCTCTGTTCAGCTTTGGTTTTGCTTTGCTTTTTGGTTTTCGCTTTTTTCATGTGTGTTTTTGTATAGCTTCAGCTTTCGCTCACTTGCTTAGCCAGCTCCTTTTTGTTTGTTTTCTTTTCTTTGGCACCACTCTAGTTCCCTACACCTGTGTGTTATTGTGTCTTATTACGTACCAGTAATTTATTCACCTTAAAATAATCACTTTTGCACTAACACTTATTATGCTTCCTAGTCCCTCACCAGAACCCACCTGCATCCCAATGTTACACCCCTTTACCCCTAGACACTTGGGGTCGTAAAAGGTGTATTGTTGATACATAAGATGTACAGTACAGCAAAATAGTTAAACTAACAGTGGATGAAGCATTCTTCTAACAGTGAATACACCTCTGTCACCCATGTCTCCAAGATTTATATCTTGGTCTCCATAACATTATTCAGTAAGTGTAAATGCAGAGTGAGTATCTTGTATGGCCAGCCATCAACATAAATGACTGCAAGACATGTACACCTCATTAATACTATCAAATTAGTGTCTGCTCACTGTTGCAGCTGCCGTCTGAAGGCACTTACAGAGGAGTACTACAACTCAAGGCGTTTGTAACAGTTGGGACATTCCAGTTTGAAATACAGTATAGTGCTTGATTGTATTCACTCACTGGATAGTCATGGTATTGCTCTATGGGGAAATATCACTGTCTTATGTGAATCTTGTTATCTTATGAACGGATAATTGTGCAATGTGTCTCCATCAATAATCAGTGTGGTTACCACTTGTCTGAATGCATCAACTGTAGTATGTTTATATTTTGCATGTGCAATTCATGGAATATGTATGAATTCTAGCCTTTGTGAACAGTTTTAATATGAAAACATGATTGATTGCACTGTATTAACATTTTCAAACTTTCAGTATTTGCACAGTTTCTTTCTTAGGAAAAGTCTGTGTCTCTGGGTAATGCTGATATTAGAAGGTAACACTAAAAAATATGAGAGCATGTCTTTTGTGTTCCATTGAAAAGAAATGCAGAACCAGACTTCTACAGCAACACTGTGCACAGCTGGTTTGGGAGTGTCCGGACCAATTTTCATCTCGGTGTCATTTAGGCAAGGCACAGCAAGCTGCTCTGTTAGCCATGTACAATGGCACTTAGAACAGAGATGTATCCCCTTTGATAATCGGTCCTTTCAATATGGAGAATAAGCAGATTACACCCAGGTTTATATTGGTGTTAGGAAAATCATGCAATTCTGGCACAACTTTAAATAAAAAGTATAATGGTATGTATGGATCAATTATGAGAAAACAAACACCTGGCCCTGGGCACAAAAGGAGTTAATTTGGCTGTAAAACAAAAACAATATGTGGCTCTGCTGATATAAAATTACCCAATGTATAATGGTTATCATTACACCATTTATCAAAATTGGCCAGTTAAGTAAACATCTGGCTTCAATAGCAGTAGAGTCTGTAGGGTTTTGGCTGTTCTTATGTCCTACATATTTTCCAGCCTTTTTATCAGTGCCTGCTGTCAGTGATTTGATGAAGTTAAATAGACTGCAATTCGCCCTATTATGTTTCGCAGGAAAAATAAAGTGAAATTTGTGTTTTTGTAAGTACATATAGAGACTAGGCTGTGGCGTTCTCACCATGAAATCTAAGGCAGGCAGCACTCTGTGAAATTCTTTTCTTTGCCTGGCAGAAAATAGAGCATATGACTTTAATGAAGTAGCTGAGTTGAGCTGAAACAATGGGACCCATAACTAGCACTGTAAATTTTTCAACCACCATTGTAATAAATGGGCTTCTTGTCTAGAAAAAGGCATATCTGGGAAACACTGACAGATGAACTTCAACAAAAACTTCTAATTTAGGCAGTAAGACAAATTTGCCACATAAGACAGATATTTAACAAAACTGTATTTATTTTTTAGAACTAGGACCTTGCATGTTACACTGGTGAATTAAATTAGCATTCCTTATTTCAGACTAAGATTTCAGGAACCAAAAAACGCCAGTGAAATTAATCTAAAATATAATCAACGTATAAACTGATGGAAAGTTATGGCCACTCTTCGACTGATGTATTCAAACTACAGAATAATAAAACAGAAGTGTTATATTTTCCAGACATCTGCTTGAATCACAGTTAAAAACAGTAACGCATTTCCTTAAAGGGTGTTTAAGGTCAGTGTATACTATCCACTGCCATTTAAAATTCCTGTATCGGCTGTGCAGTCTGAGACTGAGAAAAGAAGAATCAGTTTTATTTTTTCACCTTTCTGTGACTTCTGTGTAGCCTTCTATGAATGAAAAGGCAAGAGAAATTTGCTCACAATCTACTGCACACTTTTTTTCATGGCAGTTATCCCCTTTGCTAGCAATAACAGCTGCACATATTCCAGGCATAATGTCATATTCACACTTTGCTCCTCACGTTAGCAGCACCGAGCTCTCTGTGTTCCTTCTAGTTGTAGTCACAGTACATTTCTGCTAGCTGTGTCAGGCTCCTCCCAGCAGAGCACGGAGGTTGAGGACAGGGGGATGGTGAGACCAGTGCACCGATTTTACAACTTATTTTTGCTGTAATTGAATCTGGCAGTGTGTTTATAGTCATTATTGTGTTGAAAAACAACTGTTTGCATTCAGGTCACCATCCTGAGGGTATTGCATGACCACAATAAATGTAATGATGGACCTTTACTATACTTTATGTCCTGTCTGTGCAACTGCAAACAGCTAAAAAACATCACTACCTCTGTGCTTTACTTAGACACTAGGTAATATTTTCTTTCTTCATTACTGCTCCCTTTTGGAACTGAAAATGTTTTTTCTGTCAATTCTATCTCCATCAAAATACTGCTGCTCACCTTTAAGGGGTTTGAATGGTTTGGCTCCTCACTACATTGGTCAACTGTTAACTCCATACACAGCTACACATCTTTTGCTCTGCTTGGACCCTGGCTTTTCTTCATTGTTCTGAACCCTGGGAGACCTGGCTCTTTCTGTTCTGTTGCTCCAAGACTGTTTGTTGAAGGATCTCTTAGCCCACAGTAGATTCTTCAAATCAGTCAGCACCTTTAAATCCTGTCTATAAATTGACTTTTAAATTGCAGATTTTAATTTACTGCTCAAATTTGCATACGTGTTTCTTTTGTTTGGATATTTTAGTGACTTTGAGCAGCATGGAGCTGTTGTTAAGAATTTGGTTAGGTTGTGAGGTTCAAATCGCAGGTGAGAGACTGATGTTGTACCCTTGAGCAAAGTTTAATCAAATTGCTTCAGCAAAATACTCACAAATCAGTGAAAATGTAAGTTGTTTTTCCATCCAAATAAAAAAATAGATGGTTTACCAATTAAAAGTCATATACAGTACAATTAAGTTTATTATTCTTTCTAAGCGCTATATAAGTTACATATTATTATAAGAAATGTTTGTGTTTTAGTACCAAATCCAGGCATGGTGATTTTACTCATCGCAGAAAAAGGTGCTTGATTTGTAGTTCTCCATATCACATCATTTCTCAAACATGGAACACAGAAAGATTTATTTCTTCAGGTGGAAATTAAATCAGCAAGGTGACTTCCAAATGATTACTATTTGCTAACTGGTTTTTCTTCTTCTTGACCATCTGGTGCACGTGTGTTCTCTTTTTACTGTGGAATCTACTGTCTTCATTATGTCAGATTCTTCTTCTTAATCTTAGCAGATGCCCTTATCCAGAATACTGGATTTATAATTTTCAAAGCTTTCTAATATGTACCCCCCAAAAAACATAATTGCAATCTGTTGGTAGGTATTTCCTTTATCGACAAACACCCTATTCTCTAAGGAGGTCCCTTTAACAGTTGATTAATGACTAGAAACTCTATATACTTATATTCGCATGTGCTGTATGGAGACGTTCCACGTTGCAGATCTTGTGCCAGTTTTCTTTCCTGGGTGTCTTTCTCATGTATTCTGAGGGCCAGGTGTCAAGACTGAGCTCTCTGTGGGATTGTGCTGTCTGTGTCCATGCAGCTGGGTGGCAAGAGGAATCGCAAGCCAACATGCTGAGCCACAATAAGCTCCTTCTGCTGATGCCCGTCTCTTCCCCAATGAAACGTGGGGGATTAAGCAGCCAATTGAGGTTCCCATGGAGCTTCTCTTAAGTGCATATCATTTACATATCATCCAGACGAGGGAGCCACAAATTCACCTAGCAGAGGTGACGGCTGGTTCTCTGGTTTCCAGTGCACACCAGCCTTTGAAAGATGTGGGTGGATCCAAATCTCTCCAAAGAGTTGAATACAACTTTTAATATAAGAAGAGACCTAGACAAAGAGCTGGAGCAGGATAGTACACAGAGAATTTGGTGCATTTCTGAAGAGTAGCCGTTAATCCATTGAAAAAGAATGTGGTCTCATTTGGTACATTTCACAAAGGGAGAGACTTATCTGGTCTGTCATTAGTGAAAATGCAGAACTAAGGCTTTTTCTTTCTTGGTATCTCAGTCTTTCATTCATGGAGGTAATGTTCACCTTAAAACATCTTTACTGTACACTACACAGCCCTAGGGTGCTGACTAGCTGCCAAATTTCTATCAAGACAGTGATTTATGATACTTGATACATTCCTCAGCCCCAGTAGGGACCATTTAGCTGAAATATGAGAAAGGAGAGGCCTAGCATGCATTCAAAGTCCAATGACAAGTTTCGCTTTGGATTTCTTGATGTAAACATACTGTATATTCAGTTAAAGTCATAGCACACTGTACTTATAGTACGACCCTTGACACTGAATAGTGCTTTTTAAAAGTTTGTACATGGTGTGTAAAAAGATGTTAATAGTGCCATAATAATTCAGAAATTAAATGCCTCTTTAGTTCATATAAGCAAGCTTCTAATTGATATTTATTTGGCTTAGTGAAAAGACAGCATTTTGTGTTACATCACTTTTAAAAATACAAAGTTTCAAGTAAAGGAATATTTAAGCTGTGCCTTGAAAGTCTAACCCCTCCACATGGCTATTCAGATGAAAAAAGAAGTCTGAAACAGCTGTCACCAAAAGCCTTCAAATGCCTACAACCCCCCTTTATTGCTCAGCAGGGTCTTTTCTGAAATTACACAGATTACATAAGAAAAAATTCAAGACTTTAAAAAAAACAAAAAAATAAAATCTATTCAAGTCACAAGATTTGGTTTATTCTATTCACTGTCCACATGGGGGACTGGGACACAGCAACTATGACCTCGGAGATCAATCCACCAGATCAGAATTAATTCTGTAGTTACTGTACAGTATCACGGAGTGTTTTCTGCAGTCTTGACCACAGCTTATTTGTAACCATTAGTGAAAACTGTAGCTTTCCTAGGATTGCCCTTGCCACATTGGCTAGTCTCTTAGCTGAAAACCACAAACAATACAAAACATAGTGTATAACATTAGTGCACTGTTCCACTTTCTAAAAACAAGTGTGTGGGGATTGATTAATAAACCTTAAAAGCAGACAGTGCAGCTCACCTTTGATTGAGGTGGTATCTGTCAGTTGCACTCATTTTGTACATTAGCACTCTGTGTAGTAACCTAGTAGTGTCAGGAGTATTTAGTGCATTTTGCTCGAAGGTGTTATTAGATAGATAAGACTTTATTGATCTGAAGGGAAATTGATGTGTTACAGCAGTCCAGCCCAAGACAAGCAAAAAAACAGACATCAGAATAGACAAAAAATTAAATTATGTACAGTAATACAAAATAAATATAAAATAAATACATAGGTGTGTGCGAAATATGTTCATAGTCACTGTTAAAACAATAAAATATGTGAAAGGTGTGCATAGTTACAGTATGTACAGATTGAGTGTCCAAAAAATAATTAAAAAAAATATGCACCTGAAACAGATACAATGGAGCCTAATTGTAGTATAGAAAAACTATGTTCTAATTTAATGACAGAGGTCTTAAACATTTTAAAACATTTTGTTGCAGGCCTGCTTCTCATTATGTCTGAGCATATAAGCAGTTTCTTACAGTGTTGTGCTTTCAGAGTGTGCTGTGTAACCTTGTTTTATTGTTTGTGAAAATGGCATTCCTGCTGAACCTTGATTATTCTTCCCGTATAAAACCAGATCGACGTGAAAATATAGCAGTAGGTGCAAGTTACCTTATGAAATTATGAGAAAATAAGAAAAGAAATCAGAAGCATGAAAGGATATTCAATGCACAAAAAGAAAAATACTTTTGTGATATTTTATAAAGTACCTACTCTGAAAGACCGTCATAGCATGCAAATATTTTTTTTCTGAAAAGAGAGAAAATAACAAGAAACAGCCCTGCTGCAATCAATATGCAAGGCCTTTCTTGAAAATTGGATGCTGTTAGTGTTTCATTATGCTATACCTTTAAGGGGCAGTTTGGATAAATATTGCCCGATTAAATCTGTCAAAAAGCATTAGTTCAAAAATGGACACAATATGCTTTGGTTGTCAGTGTACATTGTAATTTAAAAAATACAATACTGGTTAGAGACTTTCCAAAGGTAGTCTTACTGAATATGCCCTCAATAATTTTGGCAATATGTATTTATTCGTAATATAGAGTCCCACTGAGCTGTGTAATGTTTGTTTAACAACAAAATTGATATATTTTAGTTCTTGTGAAAGATCGATTTGGTTAGATGCCTTGGAAACCAGAATCCATTGTCAGAAGGGAAGTAACAGCTCAAGCTTCTGCAGTATAATGTGAGCTTCATCTGAATCATCAATGCGCTACAGTACCCCTCTGGCTGGACTAGATACATTTAAGAGAATACTCTACTCTTGAGGTTCTGGGATCATTTTACTACAGAGCACTGCCAAGTGAGCGACATAGGTCTGAAGAGTCATCCTCCTGTCCGTAATCCTGTTGTGCTTTTAAGATACAGTACACCTTATGAGGAATCGTAGCATCATACTGTATATGTGTTAATATTAAACAGTTATTTTCAAAATTGTGCTCACAGATAAAAGTATATAATTTGGACAGGATGCACAAGGGCAAATGACCTCCTAGGGCACCTGCCAGTGAATTATATTTATTCATAACCCTAATGAGGTATGTTTATGTTCTTATAAGTGTGGTGGGAATCCAGAATCAGCTACCCACCCAGCTGTGTTGCTGCTGCCTCTACTCTGGTTTGTATTAAGAAAGGGCAGAATAAGATCCTTGGATAAAATAATTACTAATTACCAAACATGCTATAGTGTATAATGGTGCTTTATTAGCCGTATACAATTTCTTGCATTAGGAATTTGTCTTTTTGCATACCCCAGCTTGCTCTCCATGAGACACAGACAGGGCGAGAAGCTTGGGGTCAGAGCACAGGGTCAGCCATTGTACAGCACCCCTGGAGCAGCTGGGGTTAAGGGCCTTGCTCAGGGGCCCAACAGAGTAGGATTCCTCTGTTGGCTGCAGGATTTGAACCGGCAACTTTCCAGTCACAGGCACAGATCCTTAGCCACAGAGCCACCTGCTAGATATAACTTTTTATGTTCTTAAATCACTGTTGAGTGAATGTCTGGCAGTTTTAGAAAGATGAACAAAGGAGGAATAAAAACTTAACTCACTCATTTAGTAGCTTACTGTTCATAGTTGCCCCTTTATGGAAAAGACTTATCTAAAAAGTATCTAAAAAGGCAATATAAATACAGCTGCTAAAATGTTGCTGTGATATGCTTGTACTGTATTTGATAGGTACTATTGTGTAAAAATTAAAATAATGTATTCTGTGATGTGATTTTAAGCCCACTAAAAAACAGTTGTTTAGGAACATATAACATAGAGAAAAACGTTAATTTCGATTTGGATGTTAAAGATAACACTAGTACTGTCGGATTAAAAACCTATTATCCCACAGAGGGAACTCATTGCAGTGATTTGAACGGAAGGTGGATAGCAAATACTTTAGATTTCACCTAGTAGGTTACAAACCTTAATTAAGTGAGCACAATGATAAATACCATGAGAATCAGAATTCAGCAATCTAGTTACACAGTCTGGAAAAGGGATTGTTCCCTAACCCTGTGGTCTCTTACAGTATATCTTGTTCTTTGCAGAAGTATGAGCTATATACTGTACAGTACTGTAGCTCCAATAGAGAAGTATCTGACAAAGGGTTTTTGTGTTGCCTTGGAAAGGGAGGCTCGAAGCTGTTTCTAGAAATGGATAGATGGAGGATAGTTAATGTTTAAAAGCACCTTTGCACACTTAGTTCTCTCAGGCCGACATTTTAATTGCTGCATCTGTTAGGAGAGGGAGTTGTGAGACAGGTTGGTATTGTGCTCTTAAACCCTTTCTCTGTTTCCTATTGGTTCCACATGTGTTTGTATTTGTTCTCAGCAGGACCAGATTCCACAGAGACAATGAACCACTGCGGATCGATTGCAATGTAAGTCATGCAAAGGAAACAGTAAAAAATATTTTTTTTCAACAAATGTTAACCCTGTGCCTTCAGGTTTTGAAGGCGTCTTTCTTCGTTAGATCTCTTAGTCACTTCAGAGCCCTTCAGTCAACACGAGTCCCCTCATGAGTGAAACCCTCAATGAGGCCTGTACAGGCTGGTGGAAAGAAGATGATATCCTTTGTTATTCCTTTGTTGAGGCTGACAACTCTGTCTGCGCTGGGTTCCTTTTCCTTTTAATTATTGTTGTATAAACCAAAATTAACAACTACAAAAAGAACACCACAATCTACAGTAGGAGTGAGGGAAAGTGGCTTAGGATGTGTGAAAATTAAAAAGCAAAATGCATTTGAAAACGGCAATTTCTGACAGCCTGTTTTACCAGCTTGTTACTTCTTAGGTGAAAAAGAGTAACTTGAACAAATCCTTAACAGCTTTTCTGGAGGCGATTTAAAAGTCTCCTGATGTAAGGCTAATTTTGTACTGTGGACATGTACACAATGATGACAAGACGTGTATTTCATTACTGCATGTTCCTTCAGGTGAGTATTACACTGTATTCTTTTGTCACGTTTGACCAGTGATCTCCACTCCTGGTACTGGAGAGCCACAACCCAAAGGATTTTTACATTATTTTATTGAACCTAAAGTCTTCAATGGCTAAAGCAGCTAGAATTATAGTAAACTGTTGCAGATCAAAACATTAAGTCAAGTTCTAAATGAAAATGAGAATACCCTGGGGCTCTGTAGGACAAGTAGTCAGAATCACAACATTAGACATAATATACACATTTCTTTTTCTGTGTTGAGTGATCATCAACTTAATGTTAAGTGGATCTGATCCAGTTTGTCATGGAAAGACTTCTGAACCAAGGAAAGGGACTTAAGTTTCATGTTTAGTATTTTTTTCACATATCTTCTTAAAACAAAAAGTATATTATTACCTAAAGAAAATATGCTGTTCTGTTTCATTAATTATTAATATAAAGTTTTTCATTTAAACATTTCGATGGTGTCATACAGTATGTTTAACCTCTGATTTTGTACTGTATCTTTTGTCCCAAGCTCTGATATCGTGTGCTAAAATCATGTGTTAGTACAATGTTTCAGATTCAATATGCATGTCTTATCTAACCAGAGAACATAAACACGTAAGAAATGTTTCAAATGTGAGAAAGACATTTTACTCACATACAGTAGCTTCTTGTTCTAAGGATCATATCCAGCCATTTCCAGAAAGAATCAAGGGTATTGGCTAAAGCAATGTGACTGGGTAGCTTGTTCCATACTCCCACAAGCCTTTGTGCAAAGAAGTGCTTCCTGTTCTCAGTTGTAAATGCATCTCAGACTGGTATCCACTTGTGTCCTTTGGTTGCTGTTCACAGTTAATTCTGGGTTTTGAGGATTTTCAACACCTGTCTTGAACCCTGTCATAGTTTTTTCTCTGTTCAAGGCAAAAAGATTCTATTATTTTAGTGAATTCTGAGCGTTAGACATTCCTTTTTGCATTGGAATATAACTAATAGCTCTTCTCTTCAATTATTACAGATACTGTAAATCTAGACATATTTTTTGTAATGTGCTGATCAAGATTACACACAACATTCCACAGGAAGTCCCTTGTACAATTTCAACAGAAAACTATTTTCTTAACTTTTTTCTTGCTTCCCCAGTTTTCCCCAGAAGATATCCATGATGCAGTATGTCAACATAAATTTATGTATCTTTTTCAGAGATACAGTACCTAATTTTGTGTTTCCAGTGTCCTATTTGTAGTTAATGTTTTTGCTGCCAGCATGCAACACTATGCACTTGTCTACATTAAATGCCATTTTCTAGGTCTTGCAAATAAATCTTTATGAAATTACTTTTATTCTTTTACAGTTTTGGCTGATCCTTATATTTTTCATCATCTGTGAACATGACAGGTTTACTGCCATTACCAGAATCCAGATAATTGACATAAATTAAGAGTATCAGTGGTCCAAATATACAGAAATGTCCACAAAAGAAGGTAATTGAATTTGATAGGCTCCACTCTAAAATGTGAACAGTTTATTTGGAGCTGATGGTTTCATTATGCATGTATCATTTTCTAATTGCTCTCTTCTGTCTGGTATTTATTTTCTCTGTGTCTATCTATTTCGAGGGAAGCAAACCATGTGCTTTCTATTTAACTAGTCTGCTGAAATTTTACAGAAGAATTTAATATGCTCCTAATGACAACAGAAATTACATTCAACTGGTCCAGTAACCCTGATAATTTTAAATTTCTATTGTATTTGCTAATGTAAGGATTTCAGCAATATCTGTTATAGTCATTTATCTGGCTCATAACATATGGAAAGACTGAAAGCCTCGAGATTTGGCACCTTACTTCACCCTCTGCTTGCTATTTCCAACATCCTATAATCTCTATGAAAGAAAGGGGTTCAGAGGTTCAAGGGCACCGCATAGCACAAAGGAGAGTTACGTTTAACAAGAATACAAACTTGAATCTTAAACCCCATCTATAAGTACTTTTATTAATGTTTAAATAAAGACACATAAACATGTTTAACATTTTTGATAGGAAAATCTGATATTCCTTTTAAACATATGAATATTTTCATATAGCCAGCAGCCATATCACCCTGCAACTCACAACTTATCACCCACTGAAGCTAGGCCAGGAAATCTCCTGGGAAAAACTAAGGCTGCTGCTGGAAGTGGTGTTAGTGGGGCCAGCAGGGGGCACTCACTCTGTGGTCTGTGTGGGTCCTAATGCCCCAGTATAGTGACATTATATTGTAAAACAGTGCTGTCCTTTGGATGAGGCATAAAACCAAGGTCCTTCTCTGTGGTCATTATAAATCAGAGGGTGTACAGTATCTCGAAAAGGGTAGTAGCGTTTCCCTGGCATCCAGGCCAAATTTCCAATTGGCCTTTACCAGTCATGGCCTCCCAGTACTCCCAAACTATGAATTGGCTTCATCACTCTGCTCTCCTCCCCACTGATAGCTGGTGTGTGGTGAGCGTTCTGTCACACTATGGCTGCCGTTGCATCATCCAGGTGGAGCTGCACATTGGTGGTGGTGGAGGGGAGTCCCCATTACCTGTAAAGTGCTTTGAGTGTCCAGAAAAGTGCAATATAAGTGTAAGAAATTAATATTATTTTCAAATAATACAAGCTGTTACAAATGTGTAGAAGAATAATTACAATAAGAAACATAGAAAACTGTTTCTCATTGTTTTTCATTTTTCTTTTCATCCTTCTACTTTTGTAGGATAAAGCTCCACAGAGTTCCCCAAAGAAATCTGACTTTTTTAGTTGGCATATTCCTTATTGCACTGTAATGAAAGTGTACACTGTAACAGTCACTATTGTTATATTAGTTAAGGGAAATTTATTTAACTTCATTAGGAAATATATCTGTTAGTTCAGCTAATGTATAGTAATTCTGTAGAAGGTTTGCTATAACATATCCCTTTCAGTTACATGTCTAGGTTCTACGGTATATACAGTATGTAGATTTTTCATGGAATTAAAAATAAATTTCTTTGAAGGACATTTAAGTTTTAAAGCCTTTCAAGAATAGTTTATTCACATCTGTGTAAGTAAAAAAAAACTTGAGTTACAAGTAACACAAGAGTGGAGTCATCATCTAACATCTAATATTCTGCAGTAATTCTTGATTTCACTGCTAGAAGATAAATTGTCTTGTTCACAATGAACAAAAACTCTCAGGTAATTCTTAACTTTTTCATGCATTTGTACAGTATATCCTAGAGTATACGAGAGTACAGTACGTTTAAAATGTCAACATCTAATGCAGACATGAGTACTGTTTAACTTTTTGAAAGTAAACAGCACAGTGAAGGATGTCACCCAGCTGTAAGATCGAAATCTGTTTCACAAAGACTTCCCAGTGGAAATAAAAGTCGGTGAAGTGCAAAGGTCAAATTATTCAAGACTGCATACATGCAAGTGGCTTGGCGAACAATAAAACATTCTTTCACTGTTTTAAATCTCACAAACATAAACGGGACTTCTGTAGAGTCATCTACAAAAGATATGCTGACACTTTCCTTCATACGAGAGAGTTTAATGGGACTTTAATCCAGCCAAGTGACAAAATTCCACCACTTACTTCTAGGGTTATAAAAAAAGAGCACAAGTAAACCAACATACTAGTTAGAGCAAACACATGTTCATCCTGGAGACACACACTTGAAAACTAAAAATGAGGTTAACGCTTGGATGTTGGCCTAGTCTTTATTAAAGACTGCAGCCCTATCACACAGTGTGTGGATAAGATTGGCAGTCTGGGTAATAACAATGTGGACACCAAGACCCTGGCCAAAGACATCGCTGGATTTTTAAAAGGCTGGCCATACCCATCCTCTTCCACCACAGCTGAGGAATGACCTTACAAATCTGTGACCTTTTGGACCTTCATATTAATGATTTGAGTGCTGGGTGTTTTCAGCAGTTAGGGAAATCTTAGTTTCTCATCTCTTGTTGTTTTCAGAATCTTTTTTGCATTTATTGTATATATTATGAACTGAAACAAAACTTAAAAGACAATTAGAAAATGCAGTGCAAAGTAAGTAGGTAGTTCATAATCTGACTTCTGAATAGTTATTATTACATGTAGAGGATAGTCTTGGGGCTCCTGATTAATAGGAACCAAAACTAGGTAGAAACAAAGGCAGATAAATACAATTGTTACATAAATCTGGTTGGTGTTAAAAATGGTCATTTTCCCCTAAAAAGCAAAAATTATAAAACATAATTTGTCATTTTAACAAATAAACCTTGATTGAATCAAAGTCCACATGCACTAAAATTACTTAAAATACATATTTGTAATAGGATTAGACTAATTTTTACTTGAATTAATTTGTTTTTTTCAAAAATCCACTTTATTTTCTGAATTATCTGTATATTACTAAGGCAAACATACTCTAAATTCCACTGAAGCTATGATGAAGTACAGAACAAATCAAAAGTAACAAAATCGAATCCTAGAACTCAGTGGTTCCCATTGTCACGATATTGGTTCCCCCTCCTTAAGGGTGCTCCAGCCCTTTTACTTAAGACTTAATTCTCTGCACCTGCTCCCTATTCCCAGCCCACCTTAAAAGCCAGGCGCTGACGCTCATCCGGGCTCTGCATCTGATTTCCATATCGTGCGAGTCCAGGACCTGGAAGCGCCTGGCCCCGTTCCCCGTTCCCCGTTCCCCGTTCCCCGTTCCCCGGTTCCAACCCGGCCTTCGTGGTTTTTAATTCTCTGTTCTGATGGATCTCCTGGTCTTGGACTTTCTCGTGTGTTTTTGGATTTTCCCTAAGGACTACTCTCGGATTGTTCGCCTCGGCCACACCTCCCCTGTGCACTAGCGCACCTTGGACACGCCCCCTTGTCTTCAGCCCCGTTTTCCTGCATGACGTTTCCCTAGTGTCTCCCCACTCCGTCAGACTGTGTCGTCCGCATAGGGTCCGGAAAGAACTGTTCGTTACACCCATAGTTTAAGAATATATTTTTTCTATTAAGATTTTAACATATAAGGAAAGAAATCATTATTAAACAGTACAATATCCAGTTAAAGACAAAAAGCACAATACATTGCAACAGATAAAAAAGGATATTAGAGATATTAGAAAGCCAAAAAAGGAATATTGTATTGGAGAAAATATTGTAACTATTCAAAAGTTTTTTACAGTATCGAAGCAGCCAATAAAAAAGGTTACAAGATAAATCAGCTGTCTCAGCGTTAATATAAAACATTTAAAGCAAAAAAAGGAAAGGACTAATGTGTTAAATTAATTTTTTAACTCAGGTATTCATGGAAGAAGAAACAACAATGTGTCTCATACTAAGAAAAACTGCCAACATGCCTCAGGGTGGAGAGTCAAAGCTCTAGATACCTGTAAATATAGTTTAAATAATGAAGAGGAAAAAGTACTAGTAGCACCTGAGCAAATCTCCAAATGTACTTGAGGATTTTGGAGATGTTATTCACAGACTCTATGGTCCCTCAAGACAGGGATAATATCCACTAACTTGAAAATTGCGAATGTAATGTAATAATGTAATAATTGCTTACACTTATATAGCACTTTTCTGGACACTCCACTCAAAGCGCTTTACGGGTAATGGGGACTCCCCTCCACCACCACCAATGTGCAGCCCCACCTGGATTATGTCACGGCAGCCATAGTGCGCCAGAACACTCACCACACACCAGCTATCAGTGGGGAGGAGAGCATAGTGATGAAGCCAATTCATAGTTTGGGAGGACTGGGAGGCCATGAGTGGTAAAGGCCAATTGGACATTTGGCCAGGATGCTGGGGTTACACCCCTACTCTTTATGAGAAACACCCTGGGATTTTTAATGACCACAGAGAGTCAGGACCTCTGATTTTTTACATCTCATCCGAAGGATGGCGCCTGTTTACAGTATAGTGTCCCCATCACTATACTGGGGCATTAGGACCCACACGGACTGCAGGGTGAGCGCCCCCTGCTGGCCCCACTAACACCTCTTCCCGCGGCAACCTTAGTTTTTCCCAGGAGGTCTCCCATCCGGGTACTGACCAGGCTCACACCTGCTGAGCTTCAGTGGGCTGCCAGTTGTGAGTTGCAGAGTGATATGGCTGCTGGACGAATGTAGTGTCCATCTACTGTATATAAGAACATCATTCTTCCCTGAGACTTAAAGCCTTTAATTTAGTAATTTTGTAATTCTGCAGTCTCCACTCATTGTACAGTATGCATTTTTTCTTATTGTAAAGTGCTTTGATAGGCCACTTTTAAAGTTGCTATATTATTATTATTATTATCTGACAAATCTTAAACAAGTAATTTCAGACCACTAAGACATAATTCTAAAATATGTAAACTTCATATAGTATACAAAGTTCTGGAAACAATTATTAGAACTAATCTAAATGATGCAACTAATATGTGTTATACCCATCACATAATACATACATTTGAAAATGAAAAAAAACATTTATAAAGACAATTAATAAGAGAAAAAAATTGAAAACTTTTGATTGCACTAGTATTCAAATCCTACACTTGGGTTGACTTGTGTCCCATCCAGGGTGTACCCTGCCTGTGCACGCCAGGATAGGTTCCAGCTGCCCTGTGACAATTAATTGGATTAATTAATTAATTGCTTACACTTACATAGAGCTTTTCTGGACACTCCACTCAAAGTGCTTTACAGGTAATGGGGACTCCCCTCCACCACCACCAATGTGCAGCATCCACCTGGATTGAGTGAAGCAGTTAGAAAAAAGATAGATGGATAATATTCAAAACCTTGGTTATAGCAGACTGAAACGAATTTATGTAGACAAAATTAGATTAATGAGCCCCACAATTAGTCAAGTGACCTCTGTTTATGTGCAATAATAGTGCTTCTCATGATTTTAGGATCAACACACTTGTCATTGTAAGATGGACAAGGACAGATCTTAAGTTGTATAAAAGTAGAGATGGGAGAAAATGGCACAGGGGTCAACAATTTACTCCTCATTTACTCCACAAAGGATATTTATATGAACCTCAAAAACATCTCCAATCCTGCAATTCATACTGCAAATATTTAGCAAAACATTTTGTGGTCAGACGAGATCAACTTTGACATTTGTGGTATAAGTGCTTAACATCTAAGATAAACCCAATATAGTGTATCACTCACCAGGGGAACACCTTCCCTACTGTCAAGCATGGTGGTTATTGTTCTGGTTCTCATCAGCAGATACTGGCTGTCAAGACTGATGGGAAAATAGATGGAGCAAAGTACCTGCACGTTTTAGAAAACATTGAGTATCGGAATTAAAACTCAGCCAAAAATGCACTTTTTAGCAGCATGACAATCCAAAGCTACAATGGAATGGCTCACAAATAAGAAAGTGAATGCATGAGTGGATCAGTTGAATGCTACTGAGTATCTGAGGAAAGATTTGAAAACTGTTTTCTATTAATAAGCCCAAAGGTGCTTGAGCAATCCACCAAGAAGAATGGGCAAACATTGCACCGAACTGGTGTGCAAAGCTAACAGATACTGATCCAGAAAGACTTGTGGCTGTAATTTCTGCCAAAGGTGCTTCCACCCAATATTGAGTTCATGTGTCTGTCTGTCTATATGCAATTAACATATTTCAGTTTTTTATTATTGCTTTTCGCTAACTTTTACTGTAAGCTCTCTTATCCTTAGTCTTCAGTTTCGGTGTTCAGGTTTTGAATAAAAGATTAAGTTTAAAAACGGCTATGCATTATTCTGTACAGTAATTTCACAAAATGGGAACCCATAGGCAGATTAGGGTACCTGTAAGGCACTGTACTGTATATTCCTAGGCTTAAAAGAATGTCCCTCATGACAAAGCTCAAAGAACTTAATCTTTTAAGTCTCATACTCATTATAACATCTATCAGGGTATATTATCTTTTAAAAGATTAATTTTCTTCCAAGAAAGGCCTTCTGAAGGATGTCATGTACCACAGCACATATTTTACTGAAAGCCTGTGACAGCAGTTTGGTTAGAACACAATGCATGTGATAGAGAGATGAAATGCAGTACAGTAATTACAGCGTATTTGGAGTGACTCACCTAGCTGAAGGAATGGCAGCCCAGCCGTGAGAATAAGGCTGTCCAAACCTGCCTCACTATTGTGAGGAGTGAGTAAGGGACTTGCTGCAAGAATGCAGAAGGAGGGGAGCGAAAGAGATGTGAAGGGATGTGTGAGATCTATATGTTGTATACTGTATATAGACATACAGTAGATGTATACAGTATATACTGTATATGATATGATGTATATAGATTTTGAGGTGTCCATGGATTGAAAATTGTTTACTAAATTTGAAATAGAGAGGACAATAGTCAGTGGGCTACATGTTCAAATTAAGGAGAGTAAGGCAGTGGAGCACCAAAGGGATCGGTACTAAAAACTGTAATCTCAATTCAACAGTGTAGATTCTGATGCAGTTACTAAACCAGTCAAGTTTTTAGGTGATACCAAATTTGGAGTATTAGCTAAGCATTAAATAAAAGTCTAAAAGATTTAGATAAAATTCAAGACTTGGCAAACACCTGAAAGATTATATCATTTAGACAAGTGCAGGGTTTTGCTTGCAGGTAGTAACAACGTAAGGTACACAGATAACATTGGAAACACTGAGCTACTGCAGAGAGGCTTCTTATGGAAATAACTTAGGTTTTTATATTGACACATTGCTTAGAACTTCCAGATAATGTGGGAAAGCAAAAAAGGACAAAATGTTAAGGTTACATAGTCAAAAGTGTAGAATTCAAATCAAGGAATGTTACAGTATGTTAAAATTGTTCAATGCACTAATACACTATTTAGACCTTATTTATAATATTATGAACAATTTTGAACACAGGTTCCAAAAAAGATATTGCTGCATGGGAATCAGTCTAGAGAAGAGCAACTGAACTTGAACTTGAACTTGAACTTGAACTTGAACTTTATTGCCATATGTAACCGGTACTGGTACAATGGAATTCTTACTTCTTACAGAAAGTCTCTCATTTGTAAAACAAGTGTAAAAAACAAAACAAAGTGCAAACAGTGCATCAAGACAATGTACAAACAAACAATAGACAATGTGCAAGTAAACATGCAGACAGTTTGAATGTAAACAATACAGACGTGTAAACAATGACTGGAGACGTACAATAAATAAATTACAATGAGGTAGATGGTGATGGTGTAGGTGTGGTCCGAGGGGGATGGCTAAATGTGTTCGCCAGTCTCACTGCTTGTGGATAGAAGCTATTGAAGAATCTAGTGGTAAGTGACCGTATGCTCTTATATCTCTTGCCTGAGGGCAGTGGGGTGAAGAGCTCATGCCCGGGGTGGTGACTGTCCTCTGTGATGGCCAGAATTCTACCACGGCAGCGGTCCTCATAGAGCTGTTTAATCTCCGTGAGACCGCAGCCGATGATCATCTGGGCCATATTGACCATTCTCTGCAGTGCCTTTTTTTCTCGCGAAGAGGTGTTGCCATACCACACGGTGATCCCGTTGGTGAGGACGCTCTCGATAGTGCAGCGGTAGAAGTTCACCAACACATGTATTGGCATCCCCCATCGCTTGAGGCACCTCAAGAAATAAAGGCGCTGCTGAGCCTTCTTCATGATAGAGTCAGTGTTCACAGTCCAGGTTAGATCTTTAGAGATGTGAATTCCCAAAAACCTAAAGCTGGTGACTGTTTCCACTTCCGTTCCATCAATACTGAGTGGGCTGTGAGTGTGTGGCCTGTGTCTCCGAAAGTCCACTATTAGCTCTTTCGTTTTCTTTATGTTCAAGTCCAGGTTATTGCTATGACACCACCTAAGCAGCTGTACAACTTCATCCCTGTAAGTGGACTCATCATCATCACTGATCAGTCCTATTATAGTGGTGTCATCGGCAAACTTAATGATGCGGTTGTTGCTGTGTCTTGCTGTGCAGTCGTGAGTAAATAGGGAGTACAACCTAGGACTCAGACAGCAGCCTTGTGGGGTTCAAGTGCTCAGGGTGAGTGGTGTTGATGTTTTATTGCCTATCCGCACCACCTGTGGTCTCTCGATAAGAAAGTCCAGCAGCCAGTTGCAGACAGAGTTGCACAGACCTAATCCCCTGAGCTTTGTCACCAGTTGACTGGGTATGATGGAATTGAATGCTGAACTGTAGGCCACAAACAGCATTCTCACATACGAGTTCTTAGTGTTCAGGTGTTCCAAGGCTGTATGCAGAGCCAGGGAGACAGCATCATCCACTGATATGTTGTTCTGGTAGGCGAACTGCAGGGGGTCCAGGGACTCTGTGATGGAGGAGTTGATGTGTGACAACACCACCTTCTTCAGGCATTTCATCACCACAGATGTTAATGCCACTGGGCGGTAATCATTCAGGCATGTCACTTTTGTCTTTTTGGGGGTTGGAACAATAGTGTTTTTTTTAAAGCAGGTGGGGACCATGGACTGTGACAGGGAGGAGTTAAAGATGTCTGTAAACACTGTGGTCAGCTGGGCTGCACATGTCCTCAGGACGCGAGGTGGTATCCCATCAGGCCCTGCAGCCTTATGGATTTTCACCCTGCTCAGAGTCTTCTGCACGTCCTGCTCTGAGAGTTTCAGAACAAACTCGCCCTGCACACTTGGGGTCTTCTCAGCATTGCCCGTGTTCAGAGCATCAAAGCGGGCAAAGAAGTGGTTCAGCTCGTCAGGCAGGGATGCGTTGTTCGTGTCAATCTCCTGGCTGCAGCCCTTGTAGCCTGTGATTGCAACTAGATGCATTCTGGGATTTTTTATCTTAAACAGAAAGGGCTACGGGGGAACCTGATACAAGTATTGAATCCTCAAATGACACAGTCAATCCAGTGGATTGCTTCAGAACGAACAGTGAAACATGAACCAGAGGATACGAAGCGGAAACTACAGTATGTGCAACTCCATGTAGATACCTTTTAACCCAAAGTGCTGTGGAAGAATGGAGCAAGCTACCCAGCCAAGTGGTTGAAGCTGATACTTTGGCTTCCTTCAGGAAACAGCTGGAAGACATCTTGGGATCAATAAGCTACTAAAATACCAAAAAGGCCAGATAGACAGAATCACCTCCTCTTGTTGGTAATCTTTGATATATTCTGATGTTACCATGATTCCATGTTTTTTATTCACAGAAGGCAGATGAAGGTACCATCACATGGCTTCTTTCAAGAACTGGCAAGATGAGATATTTGGATGAATTAGCTACTAGAACACAAATGATCCTGATGGGCCAAACAACCTCCCCCATCAGTTCTTATGTTCTGTCATTTGATTTATTTCCACTTTTGAAGAGCAGGATAGTGGGTTATACTGTGGCCTTGCACTTCTCTTTAAGCATATAAATGTTTTTCTGTCACTGCTGAAAATTTTACCTTTTAGAGCACAGAACTCTATGGATGTTGAAGATTTTAATGTCTGAATAAACAATTGACCTTTTGTCGAAGCCCTCGCAAAACAAAAAAGCTACAATCCGGCTAGCTGTGCATTTCCAAAAACTCTTCAGATGACACACACCTTTTGCAATTCTGTTTGGAAGCAGACTCGTTTTCTGTAAAAGCTAAAGGGATATTTTGGCTCAGAATCAAATTTTGGGAGATAAAATGAGAAGCTGGCAGCTCCTCGTTTAGCAGGAGAAAAAAAAAGACACTCAGCGTAGGTGCTCTGCCATCCAAACCATGCATCACAGATGAGGAGCTCAGACAGGTGCTGTGTCAAATTCAGCCCATGTACACTCACACCTGCAACACATTAAGCACAGAAGCTTGGTTAATGAAGACCAGGTGTGCTTTCCAAACCTAAGTTGAGTCATTGACCTGCTGTTTGTTTGTTGGTGGTAGTACCTATAAAGCTGCCATCCAGCCTGGTACTCACAGGCAGTTGATGGCACTATATTTCACTCATTATTTTGTCTTCTGTCAGAAACAGAATAATTTCAAAACAGAATATGAACCTGAAGTGCACTACAAACAAAGGCAATGTTCTGTATTCCTTTTGGTATTTTACCACAAATTATATTTCAGCATTGTAATGTTTTGATTGCTAGTTTGAAGGAGGTAAGGAACAGGCAGTTGGAGGAGAAAAGGAAGCAGAGCGAGGGACTGCGAAAGGAAGGAAAAACATCCAGGTTTTAATTCTACTGATTCCTCTTACAAAATGAGACAGTAATTGACTAGCTGCCTGATGCATAACCTGATATATAGATTTTGTCACATGCATATGCATGTGTTGTGCATTGTATTGTTAATTGGAAATATAGTGACCGCATTTTGTATTTACAAACAATTCTGGGAACATATTTAAACTTCATTTGACTCTACAATGAGTTAAATTGCATCTTTCAACTTAAAATGTGATGTCACTGTTTTCTGAATTAATTTCAATTAAGTTAACTGTCTTTGCACTCTGATTTATGCTTTGGTATAATTTATCTTTATCTTAAGCAATATTTCAGTGCTGTGCTAATCTTTAATCACAATGAACATGACTAGGATGCAGTATGATACAGACCTAGGGTTTGATCAAGAAAATGTCTTCTGCTTTTGAGCTTTAAATCATGCATCTGATTGATTCTGGTAGAATCAATCAATGTGAACAAGTACATTTTATAGATTGATTCATTAAACTTTCTTATCCTTACATTTTTCCTTCACAGAACACCTCAATAGATCTTTGGTATGAATAAAAGAAAATCAACAGAACATTTTATAATAGCTTTTGATTTTTTTTCCCACTAAACTAGCAGTAATAACTGTACATTAAACAGTTAATAAAAAACAACATTTATTCCATATTTAGACAGTTTTGAAGATATGTTTTAGGTGAAAAGCAGACTCAAGTATCAGAAGATAATATTATGTTGAGGGTTCTGGGTGAGGTTGAAAAATATGTATTTCTCAGAATGTAAGATAAGATAAATCTTATTGCCCCTAGGGGAAATTGTTATAGACACAGTGCTTCTGTACACCTGAATACAATATATCACAAAACATTAAACATCACATTTATTGCTAATACTATACATAACATATTGTATTACATGTTATAACATGACATATTATAGATACATTGTTAAAGCATACAGTAATCAGTTAAAACTGACAAAATTATATTTACTTTTGCTATTTATTTGTATTAATCCCTGTAAGAGATAAGGGAACAAATATAAATTGTATCTATTTGGTCTACATTTGGGAAGTCTAAAACATTTGCCTAAGGGAAGAAGCAGACATTTAGAATTAAGAACATGTAAGTTCAAGTTGTTTTAAATTTAATTAATATTTTTTTACTGACTTCTGATTTTTTTAGGCTGATGTGCACATTGGCATTTAACTGACCTGTCATGAACTAAAAGCGTTCTAAAGGTAAAACTTTGTAATATTTAAGTTCTGTCTTATTTGAGAAAGATGTAAACAACTGCTTTACACGGACATTCGTGTCAGTTACCTTGCAAGGGCAAAATACAACTTTGTACAAAGTGTTAAAAAGTTCCATTTTGACAGTTTCAATTCCAAGAAGGACTGTCGTCTACAGTGCATTCCTTTAATACCTTCAAGCATTCTTCATAACCAATATAGTTTGGAGAAATCCAAAATCATTTTGCTGCTGCAAATTGACACTTTTGTAAAAAAAAGATGTATTTCAGCCAGCTAAAAAGCTGTATGGGAATTTTCAATGTCAGGAGCAAGCAACACGTTGCATGAAGGCAGCTCAGTCAATTTACAGTAAGTGAATGGATAATCTCACTGCATGGACTACCAGAGGCAGTGAGATCTAAGAGTAGCTGAGTTACAGTAGACCTATCAAAGTCTGGGAACTTTTCATGTGCCTCAAGTAGGTTTTCCATCATCCTCTCAATAAAATATTTGAACATTGTGCTATTTTTAAGAGAACACTGAATTACTGAGTGAAGTAAGCAAGGAAGAAAGTACTCTGTGATAATACAGTACATGACATGGTACACATACACTTCCTTGTAAAGGGGCAGTTGTTTTCCTCTTAAACCTAAATTGGAAACACTGAGTGCTATCCATCCTGAATTTCTAGCTGGTACTTGATCTTCAGCTCTGACATATTACCCATTTACCCTCTACATTTCTCAAAAAGAAGTAGGACTAAGGTGCCAACTGGAAAATGTCTCTCCCTGTCTCTGCCAAGACCTGTCTTCTAAGGGTTTTAAGGATCCCCTGTTTGCTCTGCTTCACCCCCCAACCTGTCGAGCTTTCTATATCACTTCTACTGTCCACAAATAGCCAGTACCAAAGCCTGAGTTGGAGCCTTGTTCTCTAAATGTTAGAATTTTTCATTCATAATGGATATAGGGCCTTTAGTTTCCCAGATGTGCCACACAGGAGTAATAAAAATGACATTTTTAACAGTAAAAATAACAGAGAAGAAATGCTGCACAAAAAAAGGTTAAAAAGGTCACACCCTTCCCTAGTGAACATTCCTAAGACAGCCTCGAACAGCAGATTCCATTACTTTAAACATGCATCCCGCTGAAAGTAAAATTGCTATCTGCATTGAAAGGGATTTAAATGTGGTCTTGTGGTATGTCACTGTTTCCTTCACCAGCCTTTCAATTCAAGTTTGATGTGACATGTTGTCACACATGGTAAAATTATACAGGAAATCCTCTGGAAGCCACTGTCTGAAACCTTATACACAAGTAGTTTTCGAATGTTATGTCACATTTTATGAAAATGTCCTATTTGATTTATATTACAATCAAAATAAAAGCTTCTCAAACAATGGTATGCTCTCAATAACAAATATAATTTCAGTTTAGCCCTGTACATTAGCACCCAACTATGTTCAGCTGTGATCCAGAAATGTTTGAAATCAAAGTGAACTACTGTATATTGCACAGACCATTTTCACCTTATCATTTTGCCATTATTAGTGTGTTATAGCACTGTAAGAAAGGAAGGTTTGAGTAGTTTAATTTACTCTCAATACGCAAGTCACTGTCTGCAGTGACTGTCATCTATAGACTGTTAAACAGGATTATAAGAAATGAATAATACTGGTTACCCACTTATTCTCTATCCAATAAGATCAATACATTTGATTGAATGCAGAGGTAGATTCTCTTAATTTTTTATATGAAATATAGCTAAACTGATGTCATGTATTCCATGCCTCTCATAGCAGAGAGACAGTATGTTACCATTGTACTAAATATAATCATTTGACTCCTGTTCCAATTATATGATTATATAAAATCATTCAGAGTTGGTCTTAACTTCAGACATTTAATGAAAAATAAAATTACAATACAAAACTATTTCATGTGATTTTTAACTTTGATTTTAACTTCTCAGCATAACAAGTGATAAAATATATTGCAAAGAAAATGAAATTAAAAACTATTATCAATGCATAAGAATTAAACTCTAGACCTGTTAGGACTAAGTATAAAATTCAAATAATACTTCCAATTTATTTTTCAAATACTTCTCCATGTATCTAAAAGACAACCTTTCAAAATCACTATTCCATGTCCAAAGGAGAAATCCTGTCACTTTTCCTGTTCTCCTTCTTCCAAAAAATAAACTGTATCCAAATGTAGGTATAATAAATGTCAACACTCCTTTTATTCTGCAAGAAACATTAAAGCAAATAACATTTGGACTGCTTAGATAGTACATTTTGAAAGGACATACATTTGCCAGAATGATCCACAAATTACTAGAAAGTGTTTAAATGTTGCTGTGCAACCAGAGGCAGACAAAATGAACAGAAAGATTTAAGCCTAGCACTAGAGCTCCTGGTGTACTTCAGAAGCACCTGTAACAGAGTAAAAGTGCATCTGTCTTGCTACCATTTTCCAAGCATGATTACTGGAGTTGTATCCAGACCTACTGTGGTTTAATCGCAAGTGGAATCTGTACATAGCATTCTGTGGGAGTTGAGAAAAATAGGATTTATTGCAGAAAGAACAATGGCCCTCCACAGAGGGCTATAACTCCTTAGATCACCATGGTGATAACTTTAACTTCAGTACAGCCATAGTACTCCATATATGGGGAACGTGGGCATAAGAACAGTGAGGCCTTTCTTTAGCTGATAAAATCAGTCACATTTCAGAACAGTTTTTCAAATTAGGGTTTACTGTTTTATGGCTGGGGGGTAGACAAAGAAGGCGTTCCTGTTAAAAAAATTTCGTGGTTCGTTAGAGTAACAATTGTGTTTTTTCGAGGAGGTGACTACAAATATCAAAAAGTCAGCAGTTTTTTTTTGTCTGGTCTTGTGTGCAATGGTTCTTATCAAAACAATTCTTGCCTCAGTAGCTCTATCGTATGAACTTGATTCCGCAAACGATTAGATGGCTGTGGAGGCTGACCTAAGAAGCCCTCAGTGTGTTAAGTTTGATGTCCTTCCAAAGAAAATAGACTATATTTTGCCAGCTGGTGCCCTAAGAACTGCCTTTCAAGGAAATTCAGTTTGGAGGATGGTCACTAAACTGCATGAACTTTAACCTGGTGTCCAGTACACCCTTAACTCACAAACAGGTTGGAAAAAAATCAGTTCAGGCAAGGCAACGGATGACAGTAAGTCAACAAACTGCCACTTTCGTGTTCCACAAATACACCTTGTACTTATCTCAACACCAGTGAAGAAATGTGCCTAGTTTACTGAACATACAGTACAATCTAACTTTTAGACTCCAGTTTTTTTTCTATGAAAATCAAATTGCATGTTTATTCACTGTCTCAGTACAGAATGCTTTTTCATTTTGTACCATAAAGAACCCATATAACTTTTCTGTTTTCATATGTTTCTTTTTATTTTGTGGTATTGAAATCATTATTGCAGCACTCTTATCTATATTAATTCAATGATATAACCAATTTAGTAGTGTTTCTGGTTTCATGAGGTTCAAATCTGAGCCCAGGAAATACTTGTGTATGCAATTTGGTATATAAGTTCAAGGTTGATAAGAGCGCAATATTACATATTGACAGAAAAAAAATAGCAAAGAGAATATTAAAATATATGTGTCATGATCGCTACTCCTCCTCTTAAGGGCGCTCCAGCCCTTACTTGTTCTGCCCCACTACCCGCACCTGTTCCTTATTCCAGCCCCTCTTCAGTTCCCCCTTAAAAGCCAGACGCAGACGTCATTCAAGGTTCTTCATTGAATCCCGTTTCGTGAGAGCCAGGGTCCTGCTGCGTCTGGCTCTGTTATGGTTTTAGCTTTCTGTTCCTGATCCCTCCCCGCCGGTCCCGACCCGGTTCCTGGTTTTTAAACCTCTGGATGGATCGCCTGGTCATGGACTTTGCTTCTGCTTTGGATTCTCCGTTTAAAGTTCGTCTTGGATTGTTCGCCCCGGACTCACTGCCCCTGGACACCTGCATTCCCTATGGTATGGACGCCCCCTGTGTCCATACCTGTCTCCTGCATGACTTTTTCCCCAGTGTTTCCTCACTATTCCGGATTGTGTTGTCTGCATAGGGCCAGAAAGAACTGTTCGTGACAATATGTTAATAAGTGTGGGATTTAAACCAAAGGATGTTATGTTAAAATTGTACAATGCACAATAAAACTGTATTCAAATTGGTCAGCACAATTTAAAAAAGGGGTCTCAAAAAGGGGTCTCATACTGGAAGGCTATAAAACTGTTGAACATTTGTAACCTATAAATAGAAGACTATGAGGGGACATTAAAGTATTCAAAAGCTTCAAGGCATTGGCAAGTCAGTTCTGACTTTTTCAAATCAACTGTTAAGCACAAGTGGAAGCGTATTTAAAACTGAGAACAGGAAGCTCATTTTCACACCAACCGTTGTGGCAGTTTGGAACAATCTACCCAGCCATGTTGTTGAAGCCCGTACCAAGGCTTCTTTCAAGAAATATCTGGATGAAATCTCTGGATCAATTAGCTACTATAAACCAAATGAGCTAGATGGGCTCAAACATCCAACACCAGTTCTGATTCCTTTCTTCATTCGAGACACACCTCAGTGTAAAGATATAAAAGTGTATAATTATGAATTAACAATATTAAATTACTGAGAAGAATGGATGGGAGGGATATTTTCACTGATTAATTTCAGCAGAAAACTGATATTGTGCCGTTGCATTTCCCTTGCACTGCTTCTTCTAATGCTCTTGTTGTTCATTTCCCCCTGTACGCATGTTTGCATTATTTTAATATCTCACTCTGTCATACAGTACATATATCAGGTTGATTCATGTACTGTAAGTGTTTAGGAATAGACTACTCAGGTTGAGAGTGTTTGCTCCTGAGTTCAGCAGCATTTGTAATTTTTACAAAGATTAAGAGTGTTAGGTGATAGAAAGAAAATAACGTTCCGTTTTTACAATACTGTAATTGAGAGTGTTATTGGATAGGACATGACAGTGTGATCTGGTCATTTATTGGTCCAATTAAGATAAAAAAATAAATAACTGTTGTGGGAGTGAACTGTTGTGTGACAATTTATAAACAATCCATGATTAGACAGGCAGACAAAATTATGTCAGACCCTTTTCATATTCCTAATTTTGAATATCAACTATGTCCCTCTGGAAAATGTTTTAGGGTTCCCAAATGTAGGTCAAATAGATACAAATATTTATGTGTTCCCTTATCTATTAAAGCAGTTAATGCAAATAAATGGCAAGGGTAACTGTAACGGTGTCAGTATAAACTCTTTATGCTGTAATTAGCTATGTACAGGTACTGTACGTACAATGTCATGGCTACAGTTGTAACAAGTTATGCATGTGCAATAGATGGGATGTGTAGTGTTTTTTGTGGTATGCAGAGGTGATTTGTGTCCATAAAAATCTTCCCCTAGGGGACAATAAAGTTTATCTTATCTTATTCATCAGTTAGGTGAAAAAAGTCTGATTTAAGAGATTTCTACATTTCAGATGCAGTTGTCTTTGTCTACAAGCATCCATCCATTTTATTCAATACAGATCCTAGAGGGGGACAGAGCATATTCTGGCAAAAAACAGGTGCAAGGCAGGGTACACCTTGGATGGGACCAGTCCATCGCAGGGCAAACACAAACACACACACACTCACACCAGGCCGAATTTTCCAAGAATCCAATTAATCTACCTGTATGTCTTTGGACAGTGGGAAATTGGAGCACTGGGAGGAAACCCACATGGAAACACAAGGAGAACATACAAACTCCATGAAGCACCCCAGGAATTGAAACCAGGGCCCTAGCGCTGCAAGGCAGCAAATGCTAAGCACCGTACCACCATGTTGCAGTGTATACAAACATGCAAAACACAATATGCAAAGTATCTACCATAGCTTGACATGAGAGACATTGAAACATTATTTGAAAATAATCATTAACGTCAGGTGTTGGAAAAAAAAAAACACGCCTTGACTCTGACCTCATATTTTCGATGACATACTGCAGTGATAGATATCGTAGATTCTACTGAACATGGTTTGAGTTTCAGGGGTAACCTGGGAGTTAGAGCATGCCAAAGAGAAACCAGTTATGAATAAAAAAATGTACAGGTAATGTACGCATCACGCATTTTTATTATGTAGTACTAAGCATGTTCATGCAGGATTTGTTTTCCCTAGAAATACCTTTTGTATTAGCATTTTCTGATGCAGTCTTAATAGATATTAAAATCACACAAAAGGAAGATAACAGGGAATAAATCGGTTTCAGTACAGCAAAATACAAGAAGCCTTGCAGGATAATCTCACAAGAATGCGAAACTTTCTGAGAAAGAATACGGTTATCTTCAGTTTATGTCAACATACAGTATGCATAAGAACAAAGCAGAATTACCTTAATAAATGGATTCTTCTCACATTCTAATCCATTATAGATTTTTAAATTGCCATGTAAAACATCATGTAATGTACATTTCAATTATGTTTTACTGTAACTAAAGACCCATTCAGAGGCACTAAGGTCTTGTGCATTACATATTTGTGCGCAGAAGAACTACATGAATTATGGCTGAGCATAATTTTTAATCTCATTTTTTCTTCCTCTAATCTGTGTTTCGTCTGTGTTTACATATGGTTTTACTTTTATTTCAGTTGCCTCAACACTAACCGAAACATTTTACTAAAATTGAGGTCTGTCTAAAGCCGGATGGTTGAGGAAGAAACAGTACCGTAATGTATCATCTATATGCTAGGAATTGATTTAATAGCTGTCAAAGCTGCAGTCAGTGCCCACCCTAAATTCCACTATGTCCTGGCATGGGACCAGTTATCCCATATGCACCCTCGTGTGGGTGTTTCCATTCGTTCTGCCTTCCCATAACCCTTCAGTTCTCATTCTGAAAGCACTTCCTGAGCACCACTGACAGCCCCTTTCAGAGTCTTGATAGGTGATTATTTCTTTCTGAGCCCCACACCCACCTCCTGCCGCCTTTATAATAATGTGTGTGTGGTGATTGCAGCCTGATCTGTATTCTGTCATTATACATATATTACAAAAAATAATGTACTTTCTTAAAAAGAATCTGATGGATAAAGCTTCCTTCCATAAATGTGCATGTACTTTAATACCTTCTTTATATTGTACATTGTTATGTTCATAATCATTGTCAGTTTGCAGTTTTTTAATATATATTATTCTTAGTAATGTTGTTTTATTTGCTATGTGTTGTTGCGGGTGTCGTTGCATCACTTGCTGCTTAAATTGCCCCCCTGGGGATGACGAAAGTATTTTGAATTGAACTGAACTGACGTTCTAGTTCTCTTGTCTTTCTGCCATTGCTAATGCCTATACTGACAATGTGGCAAAAGCAAGCATGCAGCAAACATTTGGTAAAAAAAAATCACTAAGTCTTTTTTTTCGTCTTTAGTAATTGGGACCAGACCTTACTGCACAATAAAGAATCCCAAGTTTGTTGTTTTTTTCAGGTTCTGATTCTTCCACCCAATATCAAAAAACATAGATGTGAAAGGATGCCCTATGAATGGCAGTCTGTATGTTACATGATTTTCTAATCATCTACTGAAAGGAATGAATAAAGTGCCCATTTGTCCCCCAAAACTAATTCCAAAAGTGAAGATTTTCCCAGAAAATGTCACAAAGGACCATGTGAGCAGTAAGGGCAAAGTGCCAAGAGCATGTGTCCCTTGTGTGTTGCAGGTGCCAGGAAGTGATCTGTGCCCACTGAGGATACAGGTGCTGTTAGCAGTTGATACATTACTTGACGTGTCTGTAAGCTTTTGACATGTGCCAGTTTCATAATGGACTGTTTTCATGGAATTTAGAAATAAATTACAAATTAAATTTATGTTGTTGTGCAACACATCTGTGGTCAGAGCTGACTGATTGTCAAGGTAATTTGAAAGGGCAAACAGCTTGGGATTAAAGCGTATGTTGTTTTGCAGATATTTTATGCATATGCGCACACTTATATATTTATTCTACTTTTTAATATCAGTCCAAAGTGCTAGGTAGAGAGACATTAGGATTTAAAATTACAGAGAGACGTTTAATCCTATACAGTGCATTCCAGAGCTAACACTAAAGAAATTGGATGTTCATCACTTGATCTGATAGTCTAATGATCAACATTCTTTATGGGAATGACTGGATTTTGCAAATAACAAGTGTTTAATTGAACAACTGTATACAAGACTTGCTCAATGAGTCTGTGTTTTTAACCTTTGTTTTGAAAAGAACAGAGTAAATGCAAAAATGTCTGTACATTTTGATGAAAAATACAAAGTGATTTGGCATTTTGAAATCTAAATTCGATTATTTCTGGATTATAAATACACAAACATAAAACATGTTTTATTGTAAACTTTAATGTAAACATTGACATAAAAATAAATGTAATGAAACAAAGCCATCTGATGAAGTTGTTGAACAGAAGTTTGGGTGGAGTTCAGATTGCAAGCATGAAATTTGGCCTGCTGAGTCCCTCATAAGCACACATCTATTTTAGAACCAGGGGTTCCACCAGATCTTGTCTTACAGCTGCCTCCCTGGTTCGTTCCTCATGAGATATTTTAACAGTATCATTGAACATCCAATTCAATGGTATCTCAATTTTACCTCCTCCCCAAAATCCACAAACCGGATGCCCCCGGACGCCCCATCGTATCAGCATGTAACTGTCCAACTACTTACATCTCAGCCTTTCTTGACAGCCTCATGAGACCACTGGTTGAAGGTCTTCCCTCATACATCAAAGACACCAACCACGAGCTCCAACTTTTTAATGATTTCCAATTTCAGGGCACTGAATGCTACATTTTTACCATGCACATTACATCTCTTTACACCGTCATTCCCTATAATGACGACCTTACAGCCCTCAAGCACACTCTGGTCAATAGCACAGTGCTTGATCCACCAACCCACACCCTGGTACGCCTTGCATATTTGGTCCTCACACTGAACGCATTCTCTTTCAATAATCTTTTTTTACCAACAGTTGAGTGGAGTTGCCATGGGCACCAGAATGGGACCCAGCTATGCCAATATTTTTGTCGGCTGGGTAGGAGAACGCTTCTTCGCTTCCTACACTGGCTATGTCCCTGACCTCTACAAGCAATATATTGATGACTGTGTCGGTGCTGCCACATGCTCCAATGATCAGCTTGAGTGTTTCCTGCACCATTTCACCAACTTCCACCCGTCCCTCAAATATACGGTTTACATATCTTCCACTACTTTTCCTTTTCTAGACATTAACTTCTCCATCAACTACCCCCGACTGTCCACTTCGGTTTATTACAAACCCACGGATTCACACATCTATCTCCTGTACAGCTCATTTCACCCCAAACACACTAAAAACTCTCTCCCTTTTTCACAGTTCCTTCGACTACCAAGATTACACAGCGACGACATCGACTTCGAGAACCAAGCCCTCAAAATATACTCCTTTTTCATCAACAGAGGATAGCATTGTTATTGACAGGACCCTTGCCCGAGCCAAAAACACCCCTCGGACCATCAACCCAATCAGGAATCAACCGCATTCCTTTGGTGCTTCCTTACCACCCTAACACACTTCCTATCCCCAGGACTATTAACGACAACTTTTCCATCCTACAGGATGATCCCTCCATTGGGGCCCTCTTTTCTGACCTCACCATCATCTCATATCGCTGATCACCCAATCTGCGCAACTTTCTTGTTCACAGCTCCCTTGACCGCCCTCAACAACCATCCACACCAGGCACTTTCCCTTGCAACAGAGTTTGCTGTATCACCTGCAAGTATACATCCACCAGCTAGGATCACACCTTTCCCCTTCTCTTAACAACAGACTACTCTTCTTTTAAATTTTCTCCATTCATTGGAAGTTTCATTTCACACCTCTCTACACCCATTCTGACTTGACACCTCTTGATTGGCCTCTCTTTCTGTCCCCTGCTCCTGCCTCTCACTCCTCCTCCCTCCCATCCTTTGTTCTCCCGCTACATTACCTTTGCATACTGCTTTGCCTCTCTCACACCCGAAGAAGGCTCCACGGCCAAAACGTTTTGTTTTCTTTTTTTTCAGCATGGAATAAACCTATTACTTGTTCCTTTGCAGCCTACGCATGCTGACGCAGCTACCCACCTGAATTATTTTAACGGTAGTCAAGTACAGTATGACCAAACTTATGAAAGTATGAACTAATAAATAAATAAAGATTATTGAGTGAGTTGACAATAATTCATTATTTTAGTTGCATTTCAGTAGTTCTGTCAAATTGTAATAACGATCAAACAAGCTGTTCAATGTAAAGGAATTGCATACTTAATACTTTGCCATTAACGTGCTGGGCACTGGAAATGACAGCATTGTCCAAAGATCAACTTAGTCACAATGCCCCTCCACTTAGGAGGAATGAACCAGAGAGGTCGCTGCGAGGGTGCTGTTGGGGTGGAGGAAGGGGTCCTAGAAAAGTTATGGGCAGCCAGGGAGAACATAGAAGAGAGGATTCAGTCTCCCAACAAACTATTAAATAACTTAAATTATTATTTTGATGATTTGATGATGTGTCATTTAAAGTAATATCAAAAGCTTGAGTTACATACAGTTAAGGCACCATTTTAAACATTTTTTAGTATCTGTCACGGTAATGAAGGCATATACTGAAAATAAATTGTCAGGGTCAGTTTCATTAGAATTCACGTACTGTGTGAGAAAATAGAAAATCAATACTGTATTTATATTACATTGGGAAAACTGTGATGGACTGGCACACTGGGGTGTACCCCACCTTGTGCCTGTTGCTTGCCGAGATGTGAATGAAAAGGTTAGAAAATGTATGTATGGATATTATGAATATTTTAATGCAGTATTTAAATCAGTAATACTCATAAATTCAAACTTTAAAACAGATCATTCAGTTAAATTCTAAAATGCGTGCAGTTGAAATTAGATTCTACAACTTTGCTGGCAGATGTGGTTTTCATTAATACCACTGCTAACTGAGGCAGCAACAGGAAGATCAGTGTAAGGGGTCATCTGGCCTTCACTCTCTTACCTTTTTTAAACTGTGTTTTTCCAGGAATTTGGAAGCTGATACTGTATTGCAATGTGTTAACCAGATGATGCAAAAACCATGACGGACTGTAGGGTTCCTCTGAAATGCACCCTGTCTCTGCCTCATCAGCACCAGGGCATATGAAGTATATCAGCTCTTATATTAACATGGGACTGTTGAGCTGACATAACCTTCTAGGAGACTCAATATTGTGGAATTCTCCTCTGGCAGGCGGTGAGCTTTTTGGCATAGCGGAATTCACTGCTGTTGGAGGAAGTGCTCACGGCTGTGGCTCAGAGCTGGGAAAAAAGCCTGAGAAAAGAAAATCAGATCCTAGAATAGGAAGAGCTGTGCAAGCCGCAATAGCATTGAAACAGGAGCATACATTAGAGTGGGCTTGAAAATGCTTGCTTCACAAACACCTACAGTAGTAATTGTGGAAAGAGGCAATTTGAAAACAGGATGAAAGCTGTTGACTCTGATATTAGCTGGAGCAGTTGTTTTAGATGAAAATGAAGAATTAGATAGAGAAGGTATGATTGTGTGGCTATACTGATTTGCAGAGTGCAAGGTTACTCGTTAGTACTGAACCCATGGTTTTGTATTGTTTTTCCACCACTGTCCTTATAGAGTTTAATCATCACAATGATGTGATGCTCTTTTCCTTCTCAGGTTGTGATTTTCTCAAACTGTATTATTATGTGGGTGAACTGCTTAGTTTTTAGTAAGACATGGTTAAAGAGTTACAGTCCTTGCGCAAATTATAATGGTAAAAAGGCATTGTTTTATTTTTGTCCTCCAGAATAAAGTGATGTTGCTTTTACAAGGTGTTTTAGCATTCCGCTCTTCTCGTATGGGAATACCAGTATCTTCTGCTGGAGTCTTAACACTCAGGATGCTTACACTGGTTACTGATCAAATCGTACTGATATTAAATCAATTTGTCCATGCGTACTTTCTTCTTAACATAAATTAGTCTCTGCCTGCTTTGTTTTTTGCTCAGGATTACATGATTGTTCAACAGGTACTGTAACTGTAACTGTTTGTATGTAATTATGTGAAATGTTTCTAACGTTTATAGGGTTCTGAAGGGAACGTAATTATGAAATGTTGACAGTATTCTTTACACTCCTAATTTATATATGTACTTATTGTATGAGAAGTGCAAAGACAGAAGATGACAATGATGCACTTAAGATTTTAGAAGCTTTATTATAAAAATACAGTATTTAAAATAATCAAAGAATGGTTTCTTGCTTAGTTGTCAGCTTTGAAGTCAGGTCCAAAATATGTGTTCTTATTGCAGAACATAAACTTCCTGCACTAGAACTGCAATCTGCTTGAGGCAAAGCAGTGTTAGAGTAACATCTAACTTAGTATGTGAAGGAACGGAGAGGATATGATCCTAAAAATACACTGCAGTAGAAACACAAGGAAAGGGGTTGATGGCGATGATGGAAATAAAGCCATCATGATGCCTGCCGATAAAAACAGGAAGAAACTCCAGAACAAATGCTTCTTTGAACAGGAAGGTGCAGGGGGAAGGAGATCAGATAGGAGATTTTCATATTTGAGAACCAAGCCTGGTTTGAAATGCCGTGCTTTCTGATGTTGTGGCGTGTATAGGTCCTTGGAGAGAATTAATGGAAAAAGGCCAGAAAAGACTCAGATTTCTAAAATCTGTTTAAACTGGTATAGAACACAGTATATAGCTCCAGGTATGTTATGTTTCATTATAACCATGGCCTGTAGAAAATGTAAATGAAGACAGATTTACCACCATTTTGAAACATACACACTTTAATGCCCTTAAAATTACAGACCTCCCTTACAATGCTTCAATCAATCCTTCAGTTTGGTAAAGTAAAATAAATACAACTCTAGACAGAGCTTGGGGGCATTTGCACTGAGAAACTACTGTTAAAACTTTATGGCTGGGATTGGTCTATATGAATTACCCTTATTTAAATTTAAACAGAAGGCAAACTGACAACCAATAGGGGATTCTCAAAGCTTTCTTAAAGCCAATGCGGATAAGATTAATTTAAATTAATTACTTGCTTCTTCAGGTTATTGTAAAAGAAGGTGACAATGACTGCAGAATTTACAATCTATGTGGACAAGTTTTAATTGAGCTGAATGCCAGACGGCAATACAGTTACTCTGTTATTATAAACATTTTTATGGATTTTGATCCATAAATCATTCCTCCCCATCTGAGCCTTTGATGCTGATGTCTTTATAATTGTATCTACAGTATGCATTTTATGCTTACCTTTTATTATGAGTGTTGAGGAGCTTCAGTCCATCAATGTTTTGATGATTGCCGGGTGGTGAGAATGGTGGAAGTATATCAATGGTGGAAGTATATCATTAAATGCAACAGATTTGTGGGAGGGCAGATTGGAATTTTTTATTGTTGGCACCGAACAGGATTCTGAATCACGTGTGCCAAGCACCCAACGTACTGTACTGCAGAATGGAATCCTAGTCCTTGGTTTGACCAGATAAGGCATCCAGCATGTCTGGAATGTTTCTGAGCATCTTTCATGTAAGTGCTATAGTGCGCTGCTGGTAAGAAGTCTTTGCCAGAAACCTGTAATTTCACTCCACTCTGTCATTTACTATTCCATTCTCGAGTGGGAAAGAATACGCCCATTTTTCCATATAAAATAAAATCTATTTTTTTCCTTTCAAGAAAATATTGCCATGCACCACACTTTTTTTTAGTTTTTAGAATTTCTCTCTCCTTGCTAAAACCTTCAATAAGAATTTTCAAAAAGTCATTTTTATTTCAAATTTGTTCTAAAATTGCTTGCAGTCTGTAGATACCGTACGGGAATGCAGTAGGCTTGCATGCTGTTTAAACGTTCAGGATGCTAATTCTTGCATCTTGGGTCAGTTCTGGCCTGGGGTGTCTTCTGTGTGGCCTGTGCATGCTGTTCCATGTCTGGGTGCTCTGGTGTCCTCCCACCTTGTGAATGCACGCAATCTATGTTAAATTGTCCCTATGTGTGCCTTGTGACAGACTGGCAACCTTTCTATGCTGTAGTCTTTCCTTGCATCCTAAATCGGTAGAACCCAGACTCTGTCTTTTCAGGACACTCTGTAGGAAGATAAGGAGATGCATAGGAGGATAAGGAGGATAGGATAAGGAGATTGCATAGATTCTTTTGAAATATTGCTGTAACCCTAGTGAACACAACATCTCTTATTTTTAGAATTCATGGGATAACTGATTGAGTGTACCAAGACACTGCTAACATTAGTAGCAGTACTAAATTAAAACAAAGCTGTCTTTCCAAAGTATTAGCTTCTCCCTTTCAGATCCGATCTCCTAGTTTTTTGCAGACACCATGAAAAATCAACCCGACAACATAATAACCACTACAAAAAAATAAAGACAAACATTGGCCTAACCTGTTTGGGAGGACAAGGGTAGAAGATCCAGCCAGGCTGCAGAAACAATGCTAATATCTTTAATGTCTATACATATTGGTAAAAGCTTCTCTCAGCTCGAGAGATTATCCCTTTGTGTGTTGTGTATAAGATGTTATTATTGGGCTCACAAAATAAGGGAAAAAAAAACAGTCTTAACACAATGCTGGGGCCATCTAGTTCACAACAAGTAGACGGGTTTCAGTGTGGGCAGTAAAGTACTAAGCACTGTTGCTTTCAGTTCTACTGTAGGTTTAATTCCTGATTGGGCGGTTTGCTGTGTGTAGTTTTCATGTAATGCCTGTGTTTGCGTGGGTTTTTGCTATTTTTCATCCACGTTCCCAAAGATATGCTGTTATGGTGAATTATCACCCTGCGGAGTGTTGGCATGCTGTCCAGGATGTAGAACTGCCTTGCGCCCTACAATATGCTTCCTAGATAGACTATGGGTTGCATGCGACACTTACTGGGAATTTCTAACAAGTTGATAGATGGATTGGGTGTACAATGAGTTTACAATAGGCCCATAAACAATACACAAGTGCTGGAGATTATGTGTGTAAGTACCAGACTGAGAAAGGATATTCTTTTTTAACATTTTGATTTTTTCAGATTTGTGTGTTAGCTTTAGGGTTTGTTAGTTTTAGTATCAGTCCAAGCATACAGCATTGTCATGACATGGCCATTCTTGAAGTGCTCTGGGCTTTCATTTGCTCAATACACTGAGTTTTATTTAGCACTGGTTGCTACAAACAAAGAATTATTATGGAATATTTTACTTAAGCCTATTATTTAAAATTAAATGAAACCTACTGTACAGAAAGCTACCAAAAATATAATACAAAAATGTACAATTTTGTTTCCTGCTGTTGTTTTAATGAGGAAGAATTAATTTATTCATTAAGCATTTCCTTTTTCCTGATCCCTTTCTGAGGGTATTTTTTTCCTCCAGTACTGCACTGGAATTTATAGCTGTAGGAAACCCACAAGTTATGGCTGTAATCCTACACGAGAATCTAAACATTTCACAAATGGCCATTTCATTTTGGTTCAGATAAGCTTAATGATGAAAGCTGCTTTAGAGACACATCATTAGTGCATGTCCTGTGAATGCCTGTCCCATTGGAAGTATGATTCAAACACTCTGCTCGAAAGAATATTTTCCCTTTTCCTGTCCGAAACACTAAACAAAAGAAAACCGACAAAAGAAAAAAAAATCTTCCTGCTCAATAAAGGAGTTCCTTTTGCGTGAAACTCGTGTTTTTGACGGAAACATGTCAGTTTTCGTTGTAGGTGGTCTTTTAAAATCTGAACTCCCCCTGACCTTTCAAGTAGATGGAAGAATTTACACTTAGCTGAAGTTATTAGTTATCTGAAGTAGTTTCCAAGATTAAAGTGAGTAATGTAAAACTATTTTGTAAACCACATTTTCTCCTAGGCACTTTTCCCCATCACTTATTTCAGACTTAAGAAGAATACAGTACACAGAATAAAGATATTATGTACAGTACAAAAGTAATATTTTCGTGTTTAGAATTATTAAGGAAGTAATTAAAAAGCGTCTTATCAATGACAGCATTGAGATTATAAATTGTAGTTGCACGTGCATTGGTAACTTCAGGATTACCATACAGAAGTGAGGTAAGAAATCTCCAAACTCACTTTTTAAAGGATTGTATGATGCAGTTTGTATAGTAACTCCATGCCTGTCAAGCGTGAAAAAAAATAGTTTACTTAAATATAAATTTAAGTAAATATATCACAAAAATAATTCAATAGAAACTTATTTTTGTACAAAAATAAAATACACGTACTGTATATATGGAATATATCATAACATTTCTATATGTATGTTTTTACGTCTAGAGGGTACATCTAAGAACGCAGAAACTGCTTGTGACGTAAACGTTAATTAATGATCAAAACACCGCAGCTGCTTTCCAAAATAGTTCCTTCATCCCCCGAGTTTACTGTATATTATCTTCCAAGAGGTGTACAGTACTGTACTTCGTCTGAGCTTCTCTAACGTCCTCTCCAGCTGCAGTCACACTCTCGGCGCCTCCTTCCGCACACTGCTGCTCGGGCGCATGGGCGGACGTCAGCACGTCTCCCACATGATCCTGCACTACAGAATGCTGACCGCATGATCTGTGCGGCAGCGGGCGGATAGTCACAGGACAGTCACTTCCTGAGCCTGAGCGCGGGGCGGTATACTAATTCGCCAGGTAATCGTGTTCTCCACGCCGCACTTCACAAGTTATTATTTTTATTTGGCGACAGGAAATATACACGTGACTGCAAAAAAAAACAACAACCTCAAAACAAAAAGAAAAACGAAGCTATTTATTAAACGAATTTACTGTACCATATAACAAATACTATTTTGATGGATCCATTGTTTCTTTATTTTATTAAATATTGTGATTTACTACATAAACACATGAAGAATAAAAAGACGGATAAACACTAAACAAGCAATATGTTTAATTTTCTCAGTTCCACAATGTATTGTTTTGTCACAGACGGCAGAATATGAATATTTTTTATATTTTTTAATGTGTCAAATGGGCTTGATATACACCTGTGTTCAAAATTGTGGGTCACCTAAAGGTCTTACTGATATCATCATTGAGAAGGCAAATTAGACAAAATTATACAAAACTAAATTTTAATTTGAAAAGTAAGAAACAGCAGACTGCAATTTCCTCCGTTTTTTACTTCTCATTACTGATTATACATTCCCCTTCCAGTCACAAAACTAACTTTTATAATCCGAACACGTTCAGACACGACAGACATCTAAAAATCTGGATCAAACCAGCAGATTGACTGGTTAGAAAACTGGTCCTTTAACGAGGCCATGAGAGAGGTGGAGTGTTAAGCAAATGAATGTTCATGACTTCAGGGAGAAAATCAAAACTAGCTTATCTAAATTTACCTTTCACAAGGAAGGGAAATCTATGAAGGGTATTGGGTTAGGGTTAGGGGTTAAGTTAAGACCAGTTCAAGCAAGTGGGTGTCCACGCAGTAACCCTGAACATCTCACGCATAAAATATTCTTAGCTACATAGCAATTTAAGAAATAAGAGCTTTATTTCACCATAGCTCAGGCATGCAAAGAGAGCTGTCCAGTTCACGAACAATTCTTTTTGAATTATTTCAGTGAATTAAAATCGATACGTGAATCCGTAGATAATTCATTCATTTGATTCACCAAGCCTTTTGGCTCAGTGAGGCGAATCGAGCACCGAACCTAAAACTCTGAACCTACCTTAGATCTCAGAGGAAAAAGAGGGGAAGTTTGAAACTCGAGTTTAATGCAATACCGTAAATATGTAGCAGTCATAAATTGTCAAACGCAATAAAGAAACATATATCCCTCGGAGGTATGTGGATTAGAGGGCTGGGTGTGAAGAATGTACAGTATTGTTCTGTCCATTTCAGCATTGATTCAGCTTTCCAAAAATTAAATGACTAATAATAAACACTTGATTGATTGTACCTACTTTAAGAAGAATGTATTTTTAAGTTAATTATGCATGACGTTATAATGTTTTCAGCTTAGAATGAAAATATGCTCAAGATTAGATAAATAAAATGTATTGTTAAATGGCTGTTAAGTTTTCCATTATCACTCCACAGTTAAATATTTAGCAGTCTGCCTTGAATTAATACGATAATTTACATACAAGAATTTAAAAAATGTTGTATTACTGTTTTGTTATTTTCTGTTAGTTCTCTATATTTAATTTATTTTGCTCTTATCATTAGTGAGGTGTTTGTATGGAAGCCCGTTTCCGCCAGGGAGGAAAAAAAAAACGCGCTATGCTATCTCAGAATTCCGACTTAGTATCTCAGAATTGCGACTTAGTAACTCAGAATTCCGACTTAGTATCTCAGAATTGCGACTTAGTAACTCAGAATTCCGACTTAGTATCTCAGAATTGCGACTTAGCAACTCAGAATTCTGACTTAGTATCTCAGAATTGCGACTTAGTATCTCAGAATTCCGACTTAGTATCTCAGAATTCCGACTTAGTATCTCAGAATTGCGACTTAGTAACTCAGAATTCCGACTTAGTATCTCAGAATTGCGACTTAGTAACTCAGAATTCCGACTTAGTATCTCAGAATTGCGACTTAGCAACTCAGAATTCTGACTTAGTATCTCAGAATTGCGACTTAGTATCTCAGAATTCCGACTTAGTATCTCAGAATTCCGACTTAGTATCTCAGAATTGCGACTTAGTAAGTCAGAATTCTGACTTAGTATCTCAGAATTGCGACTTAGTAAGTCAGAATTCCGACTTAGTATCTCAGAATTGCGACTTAGTAAGTCAGAATTCCGACTTAGTATCTCAGAATTGCGACTTAGCAACTCAGAATTCCGACTTTATATCTCAGAATTGCGACTTAGTAAGTCAGAATTCCGACTTAGTATCTCAGAATTGCGACTTAGCAACTCAGAATTCCGACTTTATATCTCACATTTGTGACTTCGAAATAGCCGTATTCCATTGTGTGTCCTTTTGTTATTGTAACGGATTCAGGTTCTAGGGATTGTGCCCTCGCCGCTCCCACCCTAGTTCGTGCCTCGCTGCACTGGCTCGAACCTGAGTCTTGCCAGCTGAGCTAAAGAAGACCTTCTTTTTTAAGTAAAAAAGGACATACAATGGAAATACGTAAAAAGTATGTTTCAGCTTTTATAATTGTGAATTCTTCTGGATGTGAAGTGCCTATTTCTGTATCTTATTTCATATTCTGTCTACGTAAATAAAAACTATTTTAAAAAGCCCACCGTGCACTATTCCATCCGGGTACTATGGAAGCCTCACTGGCGGAAATGGGATTCTATAAAAATTAGTGTAATTAATTTGATTTTTATCAGGGCACTGTACAGGACAAGTCTTCAGGCTTATAGATCCTATGATCCTGTACGATTCATGAAAATAGTATAACGGAACGGTCGACATACAGGTTGTACGATCTGGTTGCAGTACACCACCCTCCCCTGCGCATTACAGGGATGCTGGGGTTAAAGAAAGTGAGCCAGTGCAGCGAGGCACGAACAAGGGTGGGAGCGGCGAGGGCACAAGCCCTAAAACCCGAATCCGTTACAATAACAAAAGGACAGACAATGAAATATGGCTATTTCGAAGTCACAAATGTGAGATATAAAGTCGCAATTCTGTGATACTAAGTCGGAATTCTGAGTTGCTAAGTCGCAATTCTGAGATACTAAGTCGGAATTCCGACTTACTAAGTCGCAATTCTGAGATACTAAGTCGGAATTCTGACTTACTAAGTCGCAATTCTGAGATACTAAGTCGGAATTCTGAGTTACTAAGTCGCAATTCTGAGATACTAAGTCAGAATTCTGAGTTACTAAGTCGCAATTCTGAGATACTAAGTCGGAATTCTGAGATAGCATAGCGCGTTTTTTTTTTCCTCCCTGGCGGAAACGGGCTTCCATATGTTTGTTTATAAAACAGAATCAAAATATGATTTCCATGTACTTTGGCAATATTTTTACTTATGTTTGATGTTTTGATGCTTTTTACCCTGCAAAGACAACAGTGCAAAACAGGCTAGGCTTTTATCAGTTAACTGTCTACATACATTATTTTTTCTATGATTTTCAAAAATATATAAACTTATTTCTCAAACTACATATCTTTCCACATGGAAGAAGGAAAACTGCTAAGAATATCAATTTTACATTATATCATATTTTCCAGTTTTGTAAATGATTAAGCCTCCTTTTCAGTAATTATTTCTCTGAATAGTGTATTGATTACAATATTCTCTGAATAGTGCTGTTGTGTCATCTAAATCTTCAATAGGGGAATTATAAAAAAAAGTAAAGTAATATGTTATTCTTCAAGGGCAATACAAGATACAGTAAATGTAGGGTCCAAGCAAACATTGATGAATTAATTGAATTAAAATAGCTAGTTTCTTGCAATGTAATTGTCACGACTATAGTCCCCCCTCCTTAAGGGTGCTCCAGCCCTTTCACTAAAGACTTCATTCTCTGCACCTGTTTCCCATTCCCTGCCCACCTTATAAGCCAGGCGCTGACGCTCTTCCGGGCTCTGCTCTGATTTCCATATCGTGCGAGTCCGGGACCAGGAAGCGCCTGGTCCCGTTAAGGTTTTAACCTCTGTTCCCGTTCCTGTTCCCCGTCCGCCGGTTCCGACCCGGCCTTCGTGGTTTTAATTCCGAGTTCTGATGGATCTCCTGGTTTTGGACTTACCTTCGTGTTTTGGATACTCTATGGATTACTCTTTGGGATTGTTCGCCTCGGCCACACCTCCCCCGTGCACCAGCGCACCTTGGACACGCCCCCCTGTCTTCAGCCCCGTTTTCCTGCATGACGTTTCCCTAGTGTTTCCCCACTCCGTCGGATTGTGTCATCCGCATAGGGTCCGGAAAGAACTGTTCGTTACAGTAATGTAAAAGAATCCACAAGTGCTGTTATGTCATTAGTGTCATGCTGTAATGTTTTTACTTACTTTTCGATCACCTTCAAATTTAACCCATTCAGAACACCTCCAAGTTGTCCAGAGCATTGATGTTAGAGGGAAGATAGGCCTTTCCTATCCAGTTTCATAGAGCTTTAGAGCTTGATAAAAATAATAATGAATAATGAAAAAATACTAAACCATAAAAGGGTCAATGGAATACTGGATAGATAAAGCAATGTTTCAGCTCTGAACAGAACAGTACAAGGTGTTATCTGGAATAAAAGCAAAAGATTGCCAGAATGTTGTGTAGAACACATATACTACACAACTGTCATTCAGGTGTGGGTGGAGATACAGTTAAAGAAATGAATGCTCATTTGTAAACAAATATTATTGGACTGTTTTTCAGTTACACAAAAACTGAACTGGGGAGTGGTATTGTGGGTGCAATGTCCATTTTTAAATTTAATGAGAGCCCTACACATTCCTAAAAGACTAAACCTAATTTAATTAGTAAAAGATTAAACAGATTTTAAAAGGTATACACTGCACTTCCCCCAATCAATATATTATGTGAATGTTTTTCTTTTTATTTGTATTTTAATATGATAATATGTATTTTTATATGTGTTTTAATCCACATTCCCCTATAAAGGTGAGGCACAGGTGGAAATGTTTAATGGTTTTAACACTCCTTTTGTAAAAGCTTTGCATGTTTGTTCAAGAAACCATTTTTAGTTTAACAGAAAGAAAGCCGCTTTGCTGATAAGTTTCCCCTTTATGTCCCTTTTTAACGCTTGCTCGTTAATGTAATGAAAAAAAAACACAAAAGTGAAATCCCCCCACACTCCTCAACATGTACACACCAGAAAGTCAAACCCTGATAATTGTAATTAGGGGCTGGGCCGTGTTTATAATCACCACTGTTTTACAACCTGCCTTTTTTCTATTCCCTAACCTTTAGGATTCCCTCAGGAACTATATGAAATCTCAAACAGACTGCCAAGGGGAGGTTGTCAAAGCTTCGTTTAGGCCTCTTCTGGGACCACTGAAAGTCCCAGTATATTTTCATTCCTAATCATATGTGATATCATATCCCCCTCCTAATAATTATCTGGAACATTTTTCAGTTTCAGCATGGTTTGGGGCTAGGAAAAAGGGATGCCACATCTTAAATGTAGCCATATGTTGCTTGCAGCTCCTCTGAGCAGCAATGCTATCCTGCCCTCGCCAGATCACGTTGCGTTCTGCAAAGCCTCTTATAATTTTCCCAAGTGTGGGTTGAAAGGCTTTCTCTGTGCCGATGCATATGGTATTAATACAATTGCCATAGGGGAACTTCAGAGAAGGGTGGAGAGCCTGTAAAACACCATTTAGATAACCACAAAGACAAAGATAGACAGAGAGCCACTGATTGTAAGTTCTGAGAAAGAAATAGACTGAGATATCGAGAAAGACAGGGAAACAAGCAATAGGTTGAGAGATTTTAGTATTATAGGTAAGGTAACATACAGAGAGGGATTAGACTAACATCGCTATATTTAGTTATTTTCTTGCTTTTAGCAGTATCTTGCAATATGTTGAAAATGTTATACTGTATATATTTTTTACAATAGGCCATAGTACTGTATAATCTTATGCATTTAATTAAAGTACATTTTCACATTCAAAAAATTTAGATAAGATAAGATAACATAAGACTTTATTGATCCCGAAGGGAAATTAATGAAATTCTAGGTCGGCTACATTTATACAGTATGTGTAGATTATTTTACTTATAGTGGATTGTTCATTTAACTTTTTTATGAAGAATACAGTATATGGGAGTCTGCTGTAGGCACACAGTTCACATAGAGAGAAACTTCTCATAAATTACTTGTTTTAAAAGATTAAAAGCAATAACAACATTTACATCAGTTTCCAAAGTCAGGTTTTATATTCTGTTTTAAATCTACCTTAAAGCAACTCCACTAATGCTGTTCTATAGATTTAGCAGTAATTGGATCCAGAACCTGGCACTACTTTGCTAGTTATAGCATCCAATAATGATCAAATAGTACTACTCCCAAATGCTAGCTAGCTGGATTCTTTAGTTAACCCACTCTCTTCTATTAAATTCTGCAGTAAAAAAAAAACCTTTTTGCTTTGAAATAACAGCTGTTAAAAGCTGCATTAAAAGAAAAGAGCCGGAGAGCTTTGTAAATTTGACAGAATTTAGAATTAGAGGTTGATTCATTGACTTCCAAAAAGTCTTCAGTAACAGTATGGTTTATGATATGTAAATTTGCAAAGAAAGCTCTCCATGTTTAGAAAACCTTATAATCTCACAGTACTCGCTAACAGGTGAGAACTATGTGGTCTACTCATCCTGTGAAAGAATCCGGATAGATTTTTAGTAATATTATGCTTCCACTGACACCTCACTATTGCCAGTACAGGAACAGGAATAGAACATACAGTAAGAATATATTGTACTGTATGAGCAGGTGTCTTGGAGGTATCTGGTTGTATAACTCCAGTCATGGTGAGCTTTCTTCAAAACTCATGCTTTGCTTCCTCATTCTGACAAAAGAACCTATACATGTAAATGGTTATGTTTGAAAGGACATTTGGCCCATGTAGCTAATTTAATGGTAGCTAATTGATCCAAGGATATAATCCACCACCTCTTTAAAGAAGCCAATGTATCAGCTTCAATAATTTAGCGGGTATAGATTGTTCCTGACTCCCGCAACATTTAGGGTAAAGGAATGCCTCCTGATCTTGGTTGTCAGTGCAGTTACTTTCACTTTGGAACATTCTTCAGTTCATGTTTTAGGCAGAACAGATCTATTGTGTCCTTAGAAATAGGTTGAGAACAAGAAAACACCAAATGAGGTTTAAGAGAGTCCAGTTTAGTAATCACACTCCAAGCTTTAAAATCACAGAAAATTGAAAGTTCTTGTACCCTCAGCCATACAAAATTTTGAAGACCTATCTGAAATAGTATTATTGTGTATACACTAGTAAGGATTATGCAATCTATGTATATACAGGACACATTAGCACAAATACAGCCCTGTAAAGGGAGCAAGACTTCTCTTACACTCCTTGCCACACTCCTCACATAGGTGCGCTATAAAACTATTGGCTGTAAACAAATTTCAGTTCAATTTGTTTTATGGTAGGGTCCAACACAACAATCTAAAAAAAAAAAGATTCATGTCACCAAGAAAGAAGACAGCACAACAGTGCTATTTTGCGTTGTTTAAGACTGAGATTGCACAGGGGATGAAAGGTTTCCTGATCCATTACACCTGGGGACAGAGAAGCATCTCCCAGATGGGAGTAGTGTGAATTGATTTTGCTGCTTATCCTCATGAGTTTTCCCAACCTACAGTTGAAGGTACTGATCTGATGTTGCCAAACCAAGAAATGAGACAGTATGTTAAAACCCTTCGAATGATTTACAGAAAAGTGTTCAAATATTTTTATCTTAAAGTATCTCAGTTTCCTAAGAAAAAAGTCTCCATTGGCCTTTTTTATAAACAGTGTCATAGCATTTGTCTCATCTTAAATTTTTGTCTCTGGCCAGTCCCAAATACTGTACTTGCAGTCATTGAGAGGCTCTACAGCCTGCCCATTAATTACAGCAGTGTGGAGGACATTTAGGAATCCTCCACACTGGTCTGCTATGCAGCACCACTGTAACTTTAAATTGGCTGTCTTTAGCCATGGGTCCTTTCCTTGGAATTTTTCTCCAGATTATGGAGCTCTGTTAAGTAAACATTGGATTATGTCCTCTCTTTTCAACAGCCACAGTTTTGTGCAGATTAGCTACAAACTTGTTATGCACTTCACACAGATCTATTTATACTTCTATTTATCTGTTTGAGCTAATTGCATAGAATAGATCCATTCCATCTGACCAAACTACATTGTGGCAATGTCATAAACAAGTAACATAGTACAGAAACATTGCAGCAATGCAAATTTGTAGACTCCACAAGGTTTTGTTAATATGTTCTTACACTGCTGCCATAACCAAGTATATGGCATTAACAAAATGCTGTTTCAGTGTTCACTTGTCAGCTTTGTATTTTTGTAATATTCTGGAATCTTAATACTGTTTAAAAAAATCTTCAAGTAACATAGGAACAAGTAATAGGTTTATTCCATGCTGAAAAGAAGAAAGAAAACAATGTTTCAGATGTGGAGCCTTCTCCGGGTGTGAGGTGAACACAGCATACAGAAAATGTCTGAAGTGTTTGTAATTCCTCTCACCCAGGTACAGCAGCTAATTGCACTGGGATTCAAAACAACACAATGTGGCCAAAGGATTACAAATACATTGCAAATGCATGCTACATCATTGTTTAAATCCTTTGTTAAAGCACTTTAGGAAGAACACCATTTATTGTTTTAAAATGGTGAAGGTGTCAAGTTGTACATGATCCCAGTTGTTCTCTTTTGTACTTTCTTCAATAGAATCAAAGTCCCTGAAAGAAATCTTCTCAAACATTATTACCAGGAAGTGTACAGGGGAAGCAAGATAGGATAGAGGCTTGCCAATACACTTCCTCAGGTCATTTCCTCTAATTTGGCTAGGAGAGGAATTTTCTGATGGTTTATTAGTAGGAATGAGTGCAGACAATAAAACGCCCGCACTTTAAAGTGTCATACCATTTTTTATTGTGTATTTCCATTTTGTTGATTTTCAGTATAGCTCATTTGCAATCTAACATTTTGTCCATTCGGTCGTCTTTTTATTTTTCATTAAGATCAAAATATAGTAACAGGAGCTTTTCACTTAATGAGAATTAGACAATCAAACAGGAAAATTAAACAAAACCGCCTCTTCTGTTTAGAAGAAAAATCAATGTTGGGAGTTCATGGTGAATATGCATTTTTTATTGGAAACTGTTTTACGCAGCCAACACCTAGAGAGTCATAAGATGCTTTTTATATTACCAATATTCTCACTCTTTTACACAATCTGTTGTGTAGTGGGGCTGTGGGGGCAAAATGGCTGCTGTTCCAAAAGCTTGTTATATTGTGTAAAATACAAATTGGACAGCTGAAGTTTAACGGCTTGTAACTGATCATAATTGCCTACATTCGCCTGGGCCTGGATAAAACCTACCAGTAGAGATATATTTAAAAAAATGCATAAGGCATGCTAATACCATCTCTTTTGCCAATCCCTTACACACACATTAAACTACAGTTTACAATGTAGAATTATGAAAAAGCAATAAGAACTGCTTTGTCTGCTGCACACTTCATAATAACACTCATGATCATTTTTTGTCTGTGTCATAGAAAAAAAATACTGTAATTCATGTCGGTAAAGTAATTTCTCTTTTCACCATCTGATCTGTGGGTGTGTAGAGGGTCTGCTGCATGTCCCCCTGGTGGGGGCTGCATTTGAGCAGCTAACGAACTGGGCCTGTTTTATATGTAAAGCACTTTTGGATACTTTAGAATGAAAAAACAGTAGATAATTTTGACTGTTTCAGAAATAAAAGGTTTGTGAATGCAAGATTTTAGAAGAAGACTGTGGCAGTCGATATACAATATTTTGCACGTCACCTGTATCTTTGTTAAAATTTGGATTTGCAATTGCTGCTTTTTGTTTTTAATCAAATCAACAATTAGTTCTAACTTATAATATGTGCAGTCACATGCTAAGGATAGTCAAGTGATCACTTCTTTATGGAAACAGTTATTTTTTATGGCTGTGTATTAATTTCAAGGATCCTTTTTACACAGGTCATCACATCAGTGTTAGGCAAGACGAATCTCACCCAATGTCTGTACAATTTGAGATATACATACTGTACAGATGTTAGTGTCAGGTTAAAGTCTCCAGCCTCAATACTTCTTCGCTGATGCTGACCAAGTGTTGGAGTCAGTGCTGTAGAAGTCATCACCACTCACTGCTACAGTCCAGATTTATTGCAATGCAAAACGTTTTACAATATTGTGCATGATCCTGTATCTCACACTTGCCAATGTTCCATTCCGAAAAATATTCAGGTTTGTTTTGCTTTTCATAGAAATCCTAATCTAAACCATATTCACATTCACTCTCCATAGCTGTGAAGCTGTGCAACATGTTGAACTAGAAATCTCTCTTCAAGTTGCTTTGTCTGTAAAGGTCAGACACATGTATGAAGTAAACAGGCATTCAATTATCTCAGGCCCAACTGATATATATTGTGCACCAGTTCAGCATGTACTGTATGTTATCAACACCAACATGGTGTTAAGTGTAACAAGTGTAACAATCCTCTCATCATGAATACGTCGTTATACTGTCCACCTCATGACAACTTTGTTTCTAAGGAGAAAAGGAATATTTAAAGATAACCTTTCGAGCTTACCACCACAAAATGATTTAAACACACTTAGGTTGATTGAGCACATCCTCTGCCATGTTGCTTGTTGATCGTGTGGTCTGGTATCATTGCATGCTCTCAGTGTATTTAATGACAAAATGTTATAAAATTGATTCAATAATAATTAGTAATAACTGCCTAGTGTAGAATACATCATAAGGAATTTGATATACTGTAGTCCTACCAAATGCTGAGTACTGTAGTATTTGGTACTACTCCAATTCTTATTAAGAATTCAGCATCAAATAGTGTAATACAAATTTGGCTTTTCATTAGGGTTCAAAAGAAATTTCAACATATGTAACTGTTTCTTGCTTTGCACTCTTTACAAAGAGAAAACAGAAAAAAAACCCGTTTGTCAAAAAATACAGAAACTTTGTTTCATCTTGACTAAAAACACAGGTAGACTGATAAAGGAATATCCCAGATCTTTGGAAGTTTTGACTCGATTGAACATATAGGCTTATTGTAAGCTCTCCCACTCCCATATGGTGTGTGAATCTGTGCATGGATATTACTAAAAAAAACAACCCATATGTGTGTCTGTTTCTTTTCATTAGCTTGAAATGAACAGGAGCGCAGCCAAATTTTACAGATTTATCGAAACTTATGTCATGTGAGATGTCCAAAAATGTGCCCAAATTTGCATTTTAGGCTTAAGTCTTAAACTGCGGCATTCAGGAATGATGTTCACGATTGCTTCAATCCAATGGAAACATATTTGAGAAATGCAAAATGCCCACACTTAATGGTAAGATTTTTTTAGGCAGACCATCAAGGATTACAGCATCAAAGCAAATTTCTTCTATATGCTAAAACACTTGGGTTGAAACCAGAAAACATATAATAATGGTAATGCATTGCAATCTGTAGTCTTAGTTGTCTCTGGATTTTTTGAAGTTGTACTTCAGTTCTTACTAGTTTATCAGTGCTGCTACATTAGCAAAGAGCCATATCCTCACACCGACATGCTGAAATACATAGTGAAGACATGATACGGGAGCTTTAGCAAATAAAGAAGAAAGAGTTGTGCCAATGCTAAAGGATTGCTGTTGGAACCATCTGTACAGCAGCCTGCATGGCATTTGCTGTTAACGCCTCTTGCTTATTACTTGCACATATTGGGCTCTGTTTTATTACATTTTTAACATCGGGAAGCATAAATTCTGTGTTATAGATGTTATGGAGAATAACACTTGGTTGTTGTGAGACACGGTGCTTTAAAATGAGCTGGCAATAATATTATGATATTCCTTCAATGTGGGACACAGATAAAGTTAAGTTACTAAAAGTCTCCTCCTTTCTGCACCATAGTGAGTTTGATTTGATTAACTGAAGTATTGGGTGAGTGCAGTATAAGAAACCTACAGTATGTTTCTTAAAAGATATTTATCAGTCTGCAATACAAAATTAAATGTTGGATACAATGAAGATGGTTCAGCTCTGTAACAGTAGCTCCAAAATCACCATTAAGAATAAATTAAAATGTATATTTAATTTAAGTATACTGTAATTTCCAAATGAGATCATGCAGTATTTTGTAATCAAAGTTGACATACATTTTATTGAGTATAAGTTTTGAAACTGAATTTTGAAAAACATGAGTAACATTTATTGTCTTGGCATTTTGTGTAGTTCACTGTTATTTTCCTTAGCTCTAAACTTGTAATTTGGATTCTGCCCATACAGTAGACAGTATCTGTGAGTATAAGGTATAATGGTGCTTAAAGAAAAAGCATTGCCTTCCATAACTATTAGAGGCACACATAACAAAAAAAACCTTTAAAAATGAAAAACAAAAAGTGATGAAACAAACAGAAGCAATGATAAGAACAACAGTGATGGTATATACTGTAAGGTTTATGCGCCAAAAATAAATACGAGAGCTGTTCAGGGATGTATCAGGGATGCAATATGGTGAGATATATTTCTTAAAAGGACCTGTGTTCTCTCATCTCCTTCGTAAGATGCTAAACAATGTCATTTCAGGAGTTCTATCATATAAACACCTACACATATCAAAAAGGTCTGCTTTTCGTTAATAAATTCAATGTGTTTGTTTACTTGTGAATCCAACTGCTCAAAAGTTTTTGAAAACAGATTTTAGTACTGATCTTTCCTTTAGACCTAACATGTGTACGACCTAAGCTTGTCCCCTAATGATTCGTAGTCCTGGCATGATTGGGGCAGAGAAGAAATGTGTACCCCTGCCATTGGGTTCACAGTACGCTACTCAGAATAGTGGAAATAAAGCTCGCCTGCTGTTCCTCCTTTGGGAATAATTAGCTGAAACAGAAGCAAAATCTTGGGCCAAACAAGCATAACAGTATACAGTCTTACCAATATGACAATGTCCAAGCACACAAACGAGCTTTACAGTAGCTCCAATATTTTCTGTTTTTGGCAGGAGACTGAGGAGTCTCTTTCACACTGATTGTTCATTTAATTAGGGTCGCCATCTTTTATTGGGTTGGACAGACTGTGACTGCAAAAATACCCAGATCTCATTGTGGAATAGACTCCAAAGCATGAATGAAACAATCTCATACAGTACATTTCAGTTACTTTTATTTCCCATGCTTTCTGGAATGGCAGATTTTATAGGTCAGCTCATCATGTAAACACTATTGGAATGTACATGTTCCTTTTGTGAATAATATCAAATAAATGGTAGAAAAGCACCAACCGATAAGTGATACACATCAACAAAGTTTGTTCTGTCCACAATAAAGATGGTTCTATGTAGTACATACCATATCTTCACACACTCCCGTCTCCATGATGTGACGTTTGAATCATTATTTGTAATGAGCATAATTCCATTACTCATTTAAAATTCATTTTCTAAAATGTAACATTTTTATTTCACTTAATACTGTTTATAGAAAGATTGTGGGACAATATCAGTTGGTTTTAGAATATTTTCAAGCTTAAACACTTTTGTACTTTTTTCATTTAGCTCATTGGAATAGGAATGAAAATATTCTTGGGGGAATACAGTATATTTTTTAAAGATGCGTGTCTGTGAATAGACACCCAGTGTATTTGGATTTCAGTTTACCTGTGCTTCATAAACATGAAATCCTTTGAAATTGTACTTATGTTGTTAATGCAGATCCAGCACTAAAATAAAGTATTCCAAAAGTTTTTTTCAGTGATTGTTACGTAAAAACTATTTAACCACACTTTACTCAATACAGAATTACATAAAGTAATGGCCATTACTTTATGGGCTTTTACAATTTGTACTGATATTACATACAACACTGAGCATGAACAATGCATGTTGAGGTTTTCAGATCAAGGAGAAATTGGCCTTTAAAATGTCTGCCATTCAAACTTCAGGTTTGCAAGGAGACAGGAGGCTGAATCCATGTTTCTGATTCACTGCACCTTTCCGGAACTCAAGGTTCTCAAAGATAGCAAGGATGGCTGTACATTTGTGAAATAATAACTCAAAACCTAACAGGAACCCAGGTGTTTATAAACATGATACAAGGATAGATCTTTGGTTCACTCCAATCTTTTTTTAATCATTCCTGATGCACAGAGAGAACTACTGCTAGTGTTGCTTATTATGTTGCCTAAATTAATTCTGTTTGTTGCCTTTGCACCTCTTGTCTCAATTTCCATAGACATTATCAGTGAAAGATTTGTTTCTTGTTAAACCAAACCAGACCCAGAAGCCTTATGTTGCTCTTGATTAGAACAGGCTCCACAGTTTCTGCTGTATTCAGCCAGGGTCTTTTGAAAGAGTTCGGCCAAAAGGGAATATTTCTGGCTTGCTGGAAAATGTTGGCCCTGACTTTCAAAAGAAAGATGGAAGGATAGTAAAAACACTTTGAAGAGAAAGCAAATCCATTGAAAACCACTGACATAGTATGGCTGAATTAGCATTGGATCCTGGATCTTTTTCTAAAACAGTGCAGCTTCAAGCATTGCCTTGTACTAGACAGGCAACATGTTGTAATGTAATGTGTGCCAGATTTTCATAAACAAGTTCATTTAAAAGAGAACATTTAAACTTCATGAATAAATCTTTCAAAGTGTTGGTCAGTAGAACAGCATTTACTTAACTCTCCGGTTTTAGAACATGCTTAATTGTCTCCTAAGCAGTATCTGGTGAATCTCCACAAATGCCTTTATCCAAAAATGACAAATTAAAAAAGGATACATTTTCATATTTTCTAAGGTAGTGGATTCCAGATTTTTAAAAGCCTAGTGATCTTGCGTTTGTCTGGCTTTAAACAGAAATAGGCACATATGGATTTGGCCACATACTGTAGTCATGTACTGTATGTGAAACCTAGTTCTCAGAATCTACACTGAGACTGCATTTCATATACAGTACATATTCACAAACAAGACACCTTTTTGTTCCAGGAAATAAGATACAGTAATTAATAATTTGCCTACAGTGGATTTTTTCTTAAGAGTTATAAGATATGTTTTATACCTGCATTCCTTTAGAGACACAGATGCTAACCTACAGTATATCACTTTAAGAGCATAAAAATGTATTCCAGTACAGTAGGCTGTGGGCCTTAAGTTAACTCCATTGTAAACCTATTTAACTCCACACTGTTCAATGATTAGGGGTAAACATATGCAAAGCACAGGAAAGGTCAACTGCTATGAAATTCAAACTTTCTTTTTCTCTCACGGTTTTTGCCTCAAGGGCAGCTATGCAACATGTAACCTAAATATTTGGGAAGCAGATGTCCATTTGAGGAATATCACCTTAAATTTCCCCATTCTGTATAAGTTTTCATGTGTTTTTATTTAATTTTGTTAGAATCATGCTCATGACTGTTAGATGTTGCTACTAAGACTATATACTGTGTTTTCTTGACGTTATCCTCTCTAATCGTGACCTGGAAGAATAAACCCATATTTGTATTCTGGTTCCATAGTATGTTTTTCTTACTTAGACAGGAACCTGTCCATCTTTCTCGATCATAAGTATTGTACATCCTAGGTTATGCATTGTTCTCTTCCAAGGCTAAACGGTTTTGTGCCTGTACAGATCATTTATTGATTTATTCTGTGACAGAACTTTTCCTGAAGTCCCAATTTAAAAAAAGAAAACAGGCCCTCTCTTTTGCCAACACAGGAAAATGTATTTGCATGTTTTAGCAACTTTGAAAGAGTTTAACTGTGGAAACAAGGTAACTCCAATTCCCTTACAGACTGAGCCCTGCCAAGCCCTAATGAATTGGTACAGATGAGACAGAAAGGATAAGAACTGATTTATCCTGAGATCAAATACTAAGACTGGCACTATTTGAAGAAGGCAGAAAATTGCACAATTCATTCCAGGTTTCTAGCATTTTTTTTGTAAACTCCCCCCCCCCCCCCCCCACCGAAAAACAATGCTTTACAAATTAAAAGAAAACAATCATTTTTATTTTAAAATTCAAATCAATACCTTTGAAACTTGTCACATCACAACTTCAGTATTATAATATTTTCTTATAGGAGAAAATCAAGGTTAAATGTTAATCAATTGTACATTTTAACAAATATTACCCTAGGTGTGTATTACTGCTATTAAAGACCCATTTTTAATTAATGAGACAGAAGTCTGAATTTACACAGCTTACTGTACCTCTAGACAACATTGGTTAGGTATGCTATTTCTACAGTAAATACTAGTTTTATTATGTTTTTATTTCAGTTGTGTAGAATTTAAATAGAAGATAAAGAAGATTACATTTTTATCTTTTAAGATAATTGGTAAAATTTGTTAAAACAAAATAGTAACTCAAAAATATTTCATTTTTAGGAAATGTTTATTAAAATATTTAACATTTGAATGAAATGTAATGGTATCGATGAATTTTAAAAAAGAAAAACAAAAGCATCCTCGTTTGTAAATCTGTAATTTACTTTAAAAGAAGATTGTCCGTTTAAATGAGTAATACTTTTCTCTTCTTAGGGCACCACAGTTCATAAAGGCATGTTTTGTTTTTGCATTTTCATAGCCTGAAATAGAAAGGGGATATTGATTTGGCTCTCAAATGGCAAACCACAGAATATTACTGAATTACCCAGAGTAGAACAGTCAAAGCCTGCATCTGTAGCACAATTGCAGCAGGGCTCTTGTGCTGGCATGAGCAATGCAACCACAAAAAGCTGCTCATGCCTCAGCTGGCTTGGTGGTTTGGCACTGAATGACCATCAGATCTTCTTTCCCCTGAGGTGACATGGCAAAGCTACCGAAACAGCCACACTTCAAGCCTGCCTAACCGCAGAGAGTACTGGCAGAGTCTTGCTACCTCATTAATACAGCCCTGCTTTAATTACTTGTAAAACGCCGTTCAATCAAGAATGTGTGCTTCTCCTTTTGAAGTCAGCGATTGGGTTTCTTGTAAAGGAAAGTATACTTGATTATCCTGTGGTCTAGATAAAAAGCAGTTCTCTTTAGCTTAAACGTCGATTAAATGTCTGTGGGAAGGTATAATTTTAGATGTACAGTAGAATCTAAAAGTATACTTTCACATTTTTATTTTTCTACATTGTCCTCTTAATGAATTCCAGACAATCTCATAAACTATAACAATGTAGTTTCAAAGACGTTTTATTCATGTAGAAGCATAAAAATGAATCCCTTTTTTCTTATATTATGTCAATTTAAAGCACCGGTGCTTGTGTTCTTGTGTCCTCAAATTTATGAGGATTCAATAACTTTGAGGTTTCAACTGTATTTATTCTGTTTTATTTGGTAATATAGAATTCATTTATTAAAATACTACATACTTTATTAGAAATCCATTTCAAATACTGCAAAAACTCCAATGGGGAGTTGAGCTATTGCTTCTCATCAGCTAAATAATATCACAAAACAAAAGATGATTAATGATTTGCTTTGGTTCCAACATTGTTTGGCTCCCTCTCTTTGAATATATTGCAACATTCACTGTATAATATTTCTAAGATAAAACCTCATTCCATTCAGTAGTAGTTATTTTACAGAAACATGTTACCTCCTGGCATTATGAAGAAATAATGTGTTCATTAGTTAAACGAATCATTGATACATTTTTAATTTCACATACATGCATGTTTTAACGTAATGAACTATAATTGGTGGACCCTGTGCACTGCTTGAACTTTACAGATTTTAAAGATGTGGTGTTTGAATGAAAAACTTTTAAAAAGGTTAACAAAAGAAGCTTAAACGAACCTCCTGTACAACAGACATTTGGAAAACTTTTTCGATGTGCCAGCATTCAATGGAACATAGGTGGGCTTACAAAGAAACTGCTTTAGAAGTGTAACATGACTGTGCAAACAGTGCTTCATGCCTTGACCTTGATCGTACTGTACAACCAGTTCAAGTAGTTTACTGGAAAGTAAAACAACAAGTTATGTCTTTTATATCACTCTCACTACATTTCTGGCTTTTTAAGGGCAGTGTATTGTTTCAGATTACTACCTGAACAAAGTGGCAGTTGTTCTGAACATTTCATTCACATGCAGTAGACAGTAATCTAACAGAGATCTTTCCCCTGAAGAAATTTCATCTTGATTTTACGTGGTAGCATAAAATATACTGCTGCACCTCAAGCCTCCTTATGCCACAAGTTCTCTGGCTAAATAACTTCTTTCTTTTTGCTATGTTGTAATAACTGGAAAAGAGAATGAAGCATGTGAGGAATTAAAAGTGTGAGTTATGTTGCTGCACACCTGCTCATGTTAATGCTACACATAACTAATACATTAAGCATGGTAACAAAAAGCCTTGTATATGCCATGACAATCCTGTAACACAGGGCTGTTGATTTTAAAAACAGTTTAATGACATTGCATTAAATATGCTAAAGAAGATTATATTGTTATTAATTTACATTTATGCCAAATACATTTTTTATACATTGTCCTATTTGAATAAATCTGTTTTTTAAATACATTTTATTGAAAGAAGATCAAATCACTAACCCGTTCACTATGCAGTAAAAAATAAAAACTTAGGAGTGTGAGCATGATCTGGAAAAGCAATAAGGCTACATGCCTCCCGCAGGCCTCAATTTGGGCATATGTGATACAGGACGTAACCTTTTAATCAATAAAGGCAATTCAAACAGGTACACCCTCTTTTAAATTTCCATCAATGCAATATTTCAAAGGTTTTCTAAACTACCATGGTGTCATGCTGTGCTCTTACCCCCCAAAACAGCTTGGCAAACATAATCATGAGAAAATTTAATAAAAAAAGCTCTGCAATACAGTGGTTTCACGTGCACTTTAAAGAACAGCAAGCCCTCAAACTGATAACTAATTAATTTGATACAACTGGCAGTTCAAACAAAAAAGAGACACAAAAAATAACTCTTCGCGGTGGCTATGCTGTGGATTTCAAAGCTGACACAAGAGATCAAGTGAGAAAAGTGTCTGGTTTCACTGAGCACAGGTCCCCATCTGACCGAGCACAGACTGTAAGTACCGTACAAGCTGATAGAGTCACACTCCAGATTAAATTAAAGAGGATCTGTTTCTGTTCTCTAAGTCCCTTTGTAATGCAGAGAATGAGGTGTATGTGAGAAGGGAATGTCCTTATGCCTGGCAGAGCTCTACCTGTCGAAAAGAACTGAGCAGTTCCTTCTGCTCAGCAGGCGGAATAAAAAATAGATTAGAGTCCGAGAACGATTAGCAGCACTGTACAGAGCCATCCTTTGGGCTGGGAACACTACTGCCAGACAAATAAAAGCACAGTACCCCCCCTCGCCCTCCCAATCTCCGTGTGTCCTGCCATCTGAGGTGAAGTAACATGTGGAGGCGGGCCTCCATCTGCTGACTGCTCTTACAAGATGCAGCAGAAGGTGTTTCTAATGAGGCTTGATTTCCAGCACCACCTGCCACTAATTTGGAGCCCCCTTCAAGGTATAATCATTGGGTAGCCTTACAGGAGAGCAAGGATTTGAACCTGGGGAATTCATTAAAGAACACGGAATCTACGAGGAATGCTGCTGTCTCTGGTTTGCATTGCTGTCTTCATATTTAAAAGTTAAAAAGTGGGAAACTGTGAGAGGCAGTTAGTGTATTGGAACATTTTGCCTTATGTTGCCTTTTCTGTCAATTATTCTTTTGGTGTTAAGTTAGCACAGCTGGAGATCTTACTGTCGTTTATGTTCAAGTGTTAATTTTCTTATTCAAGTAATTTTGGCATTGAATTTTTTTTATTGATGTGTCAAAAACATTGTTTTGCACGTTTTATGCACTGTAAACCTAAACCTTATATTATTCATTAGAATATAGCTTTTTGAGATGTTACTGAATTTTTTTAACAGGTGAGAGCAAAGCTATATTACAGCAGATTTTTTCTAAAGCCCTCAATTTATAAAATAACAATTTTTATGCTGAGAAACTTCAATTTAGTTCACTTGTCACACAAAGAGTTCTGAGATCAGTATGAAAAACTCCTTCTAATGGTAATATTTGGATGTTTTTAGAAAATTGTTTACATTTAGTGCTAATAGAAATAAAAAAAAAACATCCCTATGATCATTGAGTTCCTACTGGATTATTTATGGAAAGATTTTGCAAGATTGGAATTTTAGTTATCAGATTTCATTAGGAATCATTTTATATTGTCATAGATTAATCATTTCTATCTCACATTACATTCATCTCTTATCTGACCTAGACAATCTTGCAACAAAAGTTTTGAAAGGTAAGTAATATCTTCAACACACCTAGAACATACAATACTGTTCTTTTTTTCAATATCTCTTTTCATATTTACTGAGCAGAAAAATCACTGAATGAAATCTTTATGTGGAAAAAAATGAAATAATAATAATAATAATAATAATTATAATGTGTGCAGCTCTCTGTTTTGTGTATTTAGAATGGGTGTAACAGACTCTGAAGTGACTCCACCAGAGTATTATGAATTTTTTGAGAGTAGAGGGCAGGGGCTGATAAGCAAATCATCCATGTGCATGTTAATATCTTAGCCTGCGTACTGTGAAATATGGGGGTATTTTATGAGACAATTATTTGAAATCTGAACTGCATCAAATGACAACATCAATGAGAGAAACCATTTAAAGCACTATGTTATTGTTGTTGTGATAAAGGGCATATGCTGAAATCGAATAATTCTAGTGCTTATTGATTCTGTGATCTTTAGAATGAAAGACCAATATACAGTTTGTGAGAAAAACTCCACACAGAAATTAAAAACATTTGAGGATGTTTATTGAGTATCTAGGCACAGTGAAATAACCTGCTTGGATGAGGGACAGCCCCAACAAAGATAAGAAAGCTAGGACTCCCAAAAAAGAAATAAGCCATACCCTAAATGCAGAAAGGGAAACTGATTGGAACCACAGGCATTAGGAAGAGAAAGTGCTGAGAAGACTATGCTGAATGATTGGACGGCTGCGTATACTGTATATAGAAGCAGACAAATGTGGTTTCAGGGAGACAGAACTGATAATAATGTGTACAGGTCTCTGTTTTTTTAACCAAACTACTGAACCTTCTTGGTTGCTTACAGAAGTTTACAGAAGTTTTGCTTACAGAAGTTAGGAGAAATTGAACTCTGCTCAGATAAGTTGTGGATGGTACCTTATACCTCTGGTTCGCTCATGTCTCTCGATTTCCTACCTCCTCCCCATCTATACCCTTGCGGTAAACTAGGCCTAAGTGCTTCATACTCATCTCATCTCTTTTTCACATTCATTAGTTTGTTACCAAACTACTGAACTAGGTATAATTTGATTACAGCAGAAGAATTTCAGAAGGCCAAAGCACTACGAACCACTGACCTTGATAATCTACAAAATAATTGACCTTGTTAAATGATTTGCATAGCAAAGTTAACGTGGAGGGCAAGGATTAGAGTTCCTTTTCTTGTGAATGATTTAGATGACAGGTAGGTGGAAAATTACAAATGAATGTAGTTAAGCATTCCATGAGACAGAAATTTCGGAAGAGAGAATAATTTGAGAATACATTGCATAAGGACCACATTTTTTAACCATGGTTTAAAAAGAATTGAAAGAAATTTAAAGAACATCATAAGGAAGATGAAGAAAGGGGAGTTTCTAATTATTAGAGAGCCACCATCAGTGTACATTTGTTCAGGTACTAGAAATTGCTGGGCTGCTCCTATTGTACAGGCTATTGTTAAACTGCAAAGTAAAATATATTCTAGGACACAGTGGAAGATGCCAGATCAGTATCAAGAGGTGTGACTGTAAAAGCTTTTGAGATGTCAGATGTAGAAATCCAGGTGCCTGGACCTGCTAGTTTAATGAAGAAATGATTTGTAGTGGCACAGCAAATGGAAATATTTACAGTATGCTAGTAATCAAGCTGTTCATGTTAAGAATGATCTGGAGGAACAAATAGAACAATTATTTAACAATTTCTCCCTGAATAACTGAGAATGAAGACCCCCAATGGGGCTAACATGGTAAACAGGGAAAAAGAGGAGAATCAAAGGGGATGATCATACAATTCTGAGAAGAACAACGTAGGCTGTTAGAGGGCAGCATTTAAAGGTTCTTACTTGAAAGGAAATGATAGAGTGAATAAGAAGCTAAGTGAGGTTAACTTTTGTACCTGGTAGGATTTGCTGTGAAAGGAAGATGTGTAGGCTGTGTTGAGGAAATTGGACAGAAAGGCTTTTTTAAACTAAGAAAGTTTGTAAAATTGGAAATTCCACTTACTGTATCTGTCTTGAATGTCAAGGCACAGAAAAAAGAGAAGATGGGAAGGAGAGAAGATACTGTAGGAAGCCTATCTCTGAGCCAGACCCAGGGCTGAGGAGGTGGAATCAGAGCAGCAGAGGCCAAAGATGAAAAGATTCGGGTCCGAATGCATAAAATGTTTTGTTTTGCACTATTCTGAATGCTGGGAATAGAGGTAGAAGGCTGCTGGAAGAGTGAGGAAATAAGGTTGTGAACTTTGGAAGAAATATCTGACAATCTAGGGTCTGAATCTAGGGTCTGAAAGTGTTAAGAGAAGTTAAAGTGTTGAGGGTGAAGTGGCTAGGTGGAGGTGATTAAAAGATTATGCTGAGTGCTGTGAGGCTTAAAATGATCGATGGTGGTGTCACACCTGCTGCCGGAAACGGAGGTAGGATGCTGTACAAACCTGTGGCCGAGGTGGAATCAGGAGCAGCAGGGCCAAGAGGGAGAAAACCGGGGCTGAAAGCATCAAGCGTGTTGGGCCTTGCTGGACACTGAGTATGGAGGGAGAAGAAAGAAAAAAGTGGTTGACCAGGGGCTTGAAGATATTAATGGGTTGGATGCTGGGAGTAGAGACAGAAGCAGAAGAAAGGGCATACATCGCATGAAAAAGTTAAGGGTACAGGAGGCTTACTGGCTAAGCCAGATGTAGGAACCAGACAGTTCCGGGGCTGAGGTGGTGAAATCAGAGGAAGCAGGGGCTGAAAGGGAGCAAAAAGACCAAAGCCACCAAGAGTGTTGGGCTTTGTTGGACACTGAGTATGGAGGCAGAAGAGAGGGCAGAAACTAAATTAATGCACTAAGAAGTAAGGGGTAGACCTAGGGCTTGAGACTCTTGCATTTGTTGGACATTGGAGGTGGAGACAGGAGAGGCAAAATCTGAAAGAGAGTAAGTCATAGAACATCTGCTGGCGGCGACAAGAGTAGGATACTGAGCAGACCTAAAGCCAAGGAGGAGGCAAAAGAAGCTGCCTAAAAGCTGATACGTTCACACTCCAGGTTAAATTAAAGAGGATCTGTTTCTGTACTCTAAGTCCCTTTGTAACACAGAGAATGAGGTGCATGTGAGAAGGGAATGTCCTTATCCCTAGTAGAGCTCTACCTGTCGAAAAGAACTGAACAGTTCCTTCTGTTCAGCAGGCAGATTAAATTTTGGCCCAGCATAAAGGAGGAAACTGGGGGCAAAGTAGAAACAGAATGGAAGGTCAGGAAAGCAGGAGTACAGGAAGCTTGTGGGTCATTTCAACAGATGGGAATCCAGTGGCATGGTGGCGAATTTATCATGGAATTACACCTAACAACTGAGGCTTGTTTGTTAGGAAGTTTAGAGAGGAAAATAAAAAAAATTAATAAAAATCTTTCTTTGCATCATTAATTGAAAGAAATGCCATTCATGGAGAGTCTACTGTAGGTTAGCTAGAGTTCAGAGTTTGATTGCAGGAATGGTAGTATTTGGAAATACAGTTAAAACAATATTGGTGCTACAGTGCATATTTGAGAAGCTTATTCCTTGAAGAAATTCTTTCCATCTTTATTCTAACATTTGGTTCTTTTGGATCACAGTTCATGTGTTGATGAATCATGCATGAGATGAAATACGAGACAGGAGGCAGGTTTTTCTCTGTCATAGTTGTATGACACAGTCCACATACTGTATAGAGAAATAGCATGTGAGGGGAAATGGGATGAAATTAATTTGAGACAGTATATTTTTCTCTTTTCTTCTATGTTGTTTTCTCTTTCCTTCTGTGTTTGTTGTTTGGAGTAAGGTCCACATAATGATGGATGATGAGTGAGGCTTAATGTTATGTCAAGATTAATATAATCTAGAGTAGCTAAGGCAAATGGCTTGTCGTCACCCCTCCCGAACTTCAATATATTAAGAACTTCAATATATTTGCAGTGCCGTGCAAAAGTATTGACCTCCTACCAATAATATCACATTTTGTTGTATTTTTGTAGTGAATATTTGAAACCTGAATGAACAAACCAAACAATTTTATTAAGTTAAATGTCAGGAAAAAGCAAAGAAAATCCAAAGCCTAAAATATGTTGTTTGCACCACCTTGAGTCAATACTTGGTGGATTGTCTTTGTAATTACAGCTTTATTTTTGGGTAAATCTCCTCCAACTTTGCTCTCTGGGATTGGCAGTTTTTACCCACTATTTTATGTCAACAATCAGAAAGGTGAAGCCTCTGCTTCAGTGTTTCAGTACTTCCACCCTCTTTGCTTCTTTGTAATGTTGCCTCACCTATCTCAGAGGTCACCAGCCACTGCCACTGTGTATATTTATCCAGGCATTATATAATGAAACTACACAGCTCAGCTATTTTTTCCCTGTGCCCTTTTCAAGAACATACTTACAGTTTCACATTAAATGTGCTTCCACATGGAAATGGGTGTGACATCCCCATGTTTTACATTATTCTCATGCATGAGTGCAACCGACCTTGTTCTTCTCTGTGGCCGTTTTTCGGCCACAAACCTGATTCTCTCCAGCTGTTCTCCTTCGCCTGCAAGATTAGCACTGCTTTATGTGTAAAACAGAACCCATGTAAACTCTCCTCTATGTAGCTCCTCCAATGTGACCCTTATTCCTCTAGTGAACACAGTTTGTTCCATCAGTGGATTGGTGGGTTGAAGACAAGTGTATCCTAAGCCTGCTGCTGACACTGCAGCAGTTTCAGTGTGATAAATGGTGTATAGCTGACACACTAGATGTTGGAGGAAAAGTGTGCATGATTCTAATTCCTCCCATGCAATAGAAGTCTTACAATGGAGGTCATAAGATCAAAGCTGAGATGGATTGTAAAACAGCAATTCCACATTTGGAGTTTTAAAACTAAAATGATTAAAAGCCCCAAATTAATGTGTTTTCCCAGACACTAAACTAGTTCTAAGGACTAGTATAAGACTAGTTTATTACTTTGTAGTATTAAAGGAATACTACAAGGCATTAAGCCTCTTCTTATGGTGTCCCATTTTGTGAAATTATAAAATGATGCATATGCATTTTTGTTAACAATATTTTATTCAAAGCCTGAATGCCCAGACTGAAGAATTCTAATGATGCAGTAAATATTAGCAAAAAGAAACAGAGATACAGATGAAATGTGTTGAATATACAGTATAAATATTGTCCCAGTTTAAAGTCTGAAGAAACTTTTCCTCTATGATTTGCCAGTACTTTGCTACATTTATGGTCCAATCAGTCTTGACAAGCTTCCCAGTTCCTGTTGATGAGAAGCAGAACTGTAGCATAATGCTGCCACCACCATGCTTGACAGTAGTGATGGTGTTGACTGAGTGATGCACTATGTTGGGCTTACATCAGATATAACTCTTTACAATTAGACCAAAAGTTTCCAATTTGATTAACAACCTAATTCTTCTGTGAGTGTTAATCAACGGATTGTAAATCTTTAATTCACGAGTTAAAGGGCCAATTGTAACTTCAGCTAAAGTTGTTTTAAAACATTTTTGGCTAATTTTCTCTTGTAGCTATTAGTGAAAGTGGACTGCTAGAAGACATGACAGTGGAACAGGATTGTACCTCCGTGTGTAGACTAAAAAGGAGTTTTGTTTCCCAATGACTCTGTGTCAATTAGGTGTTCCTGCAGTCAACACACTCCCTCAGTGGTACCATTTCAGGACTCCAAGACAGTTCATTGAACACTTTTGAGTACAACTTTCTTTTCATACAGTAGGTTCAGATGCTTAACACATGTCTGGGGAGAAATTGCCTTACATCTTGCAAAAGGCGTTGTAATTCAAACATGGATATACAGTATAGGGCAATACTTAATATGTTACAGTATATAACATTTTCTGATATTATGTTATGATAATATGGATAATATGAGTGTCAATAATTTACAAAATCCTCTGACAGTTTTTTCTACCATTCTAACAACTTTGACTGTTATTAACATATCTAACATCTGTTAACACAAATCTAATTGACTCATTGTCACATATAATTGGTTTCTTTCTACACATTCATAAAGCCAAGGCTTTTTTCTGTACAACAAAATACATCTTTATGAAATATTTGAACCCACTTTATAAACGTTTTGTTTCACCTGTTTCTCTATGTTGCAATAATCTGAATAGCATTCTGAAAGATGAGATACTGTTGCTGACTGTCACTTTAATCTGAGTCCAATTTCACTGCATTGCTAGTTAAAATTAATGCAAAATTGAAGAATAATTTATATATACAACATATGCAATTATTAAATATACATTGTCTTTCAGGGTTTCAAGGTAAATGAATTGGCTATTAAATAATACTATACTGAAAACAAATGAATTAATGTTTATGAAAGTAAAAAAATAATAATGCCAATCATTGGTAATCATGGCTGACTTTAATATTATCATAATCATCAGGCTACAAACATTACCTTCAAACAATTGTAACATTTTTTTCTCCATCATAATGGTTACCTAGTAACATTTTCTTAATAATTATATTTTTGTGGGTAAATCCTAATATTTTTGTACTCTTTTATTGTAATTGTTAATTAATAACATATTACTGTGATATAACTCATTAGTGAGTAGTGACTACATAACTACATACTTACTACATATTGTAAAAAAACAGTGTTGCCTAAATATTTGTCATGAATGTATTTAGTCACATTACAAAGACAAAGTGGGTCTTTTCTACATTTAAGTTTTCAGCCAAGGAATTAGTTACTTTTTTTGCCTATTTAAGGGGCATTGACTGCTATTAGGTGTAATGTAAAATCAGTATAGTATGGCATCTGTTCCTACATAGATGAGTACTGTACTGTGTGTAATAGGAAGAAGTTATTTTTTCACACATCTCTCCTTCAGATAGTCAGCTACAGATATTTTAGAAAAAATATTGAACAGTAATGGGTATTAGTAACCTTTGTGCAACAACGTCTGGTAACTGATATGTCCTTTTAATTTCAATCTCTAATCAGTTCCTGTGAGGCAAATTCCTACTGTATGTCCTCGTGCACAGTGAAGGCCATTTCTGACTATTTCCAAAAATCATTTTAATAATATATATTCTTTATCTTTTGTACTGTAGGTAATGTTAAATAATTAGTATTACACATACGGAATGGTTTCACAGAATAACATATACAGTAGAATACTCAATTTGGAGAAGCAGCTAAATAAATACATAGAGTTTGCAGTAGACTCTCCTTTATTCGCTTTTCAGTGTGGAAATTAAACAATATTGTACACATTGTTCTTTAAAGGTACAGTTTTATTTTATTAGTAGTTTCATTGCATTACAGACACAATTATGTACCATATATCACTACAGTATAGCAATGTATAAAAAAATGCATTACAGTACTCTGATATTGGATTTGACTCTTAAACCCAAGTTTTCTGTGTACTTTTAGCTTTGCATTTAAAATGAATAAAATCTATAACTTAAAAATAAAGTTAGCAATCCATGGGACCCTATTTGCTTACATGTTTTTATAATATTTATATTATTTCACCATAGCAATTCCTCCCACCCCTGAAACCCAACCCAACTACATTTTGAACATGCTTTTCATGTTTTACAAAAAAAACATTTTCAACCTTTTTCCTTAAAGCTATGCTACCTTAGCTTGGAGACTCAATAACAGTTTGAATTCTCACCACAGCACTGTTTTTAAAAAGAAAACCCTTTGAGTGCTGTAACTTAAAGCTGGAATTTCCTGTATTTTGACTAAGCAAAAATGTCCATGTGCAAGAAAAGTACTAAAGCTGTAGCGAATGCTGAGCTATCCGTCTAAAGGTTGTTTGTAACAGAGGACACAGGAAAACACATGAACATAACCACACAATGTGTTTGTGAAATATCAGTGTGCTACAAATAATGTAAAATAATTCTTTTCTAGGTGTTATTCAGAAGTGCTAACAGGCAGGAGCAGATAAAAAAGCTCATTGCCTCTAAACTGTTCTCCTGCTGAAGTCTGTAGTATTCAGCTGGATTTACAGTGCCCTCCAATGACTCAAGTCAGCCTTGCAGCCACTAATGTCTTGAGATAAATCATAACTAAAGAGTGTCTAAAGAAAACAATCCAAGAAAGAAAATGAACAAAACAAGACAGAATTCAATAACTGAATAGCTTTTTTTGCTCTTGACACTACAGTATATCTCTTTCACATTTCAGTTGCTCTTGATTACACGCTGTTTATTATCTTAAGCTAAACTAAAGTTCTCAAAGAACTTAATTTGCTCCAAGGTTCTGAGGACTATTTCATTTTTGCCAATTGCTAGATGTCTATAATGTTTATATAGAGGCACTGGAAAAGAGTTCTGGAATATCAGGATTGTGGTACATTCTGTAATTCTACATGCAATCACTCCATATACTGTAGCTAATAGCTAGAAAAACTGAAAAACATCCAAATGTTAGATTTTAATTTCAATACATCACTTTACTTTTACTGCTCTGAGACTGCATTTTTTGTCATTGTAACATATTCAGTTTTTCTAATGTTTTTTAAGCAGAGACCCACACAAATAGGGCTTAATATATACTTAGTGTATTAACTACATACAGTGAAAGGTATTTCCTCACAGAATATTCTCAGAAGCAGCTACAGTAGTGTAAACCATAAAGCAGCAGAAAAGTAGTATATGCAAATCTCCCACTTCTAATAATACACTAGGACATTGATAATCATAATATTTTTGTTTTCGTTTCTAATAATATATTGGATATGATTAAATTAATGTAAATAATATTATTATTAATTATATTTACAGCATACAATATAACGTTTTCTGCAATTTCCCAAGAGCTGCTGTCTTTTCAAAAATTCAAAATTCAAATTCAAATAGCAGTGCAATTCGTGACTTGTGATTATACAGTGGTCAGTGTTATCTATTTTCGAATTTGAAGTTTGGGAGGTTTTGCCTCCACAGACCCTTTCCAATGGATTTTCAGACACTACCTCTATTTGCACCATTGACTGCAACTTTATCAATAGCAAAATATCCAAATACAGTATATAGTACATGTAAATGTATGGAAGCCAGTCTCTGTGTTTATGTATCTTGTTTGAACATAAAAGAGAAATGCCTGTCTAAATAACACCCTTGAATCATGCAATGAAAATCAAATACAACAAAAATTATTAGCTTCATATGACACAGTAAATAGCACCTAATCCCGTCATTCACTGGCAGGTAGGAGGATTCCAAGTTGTGTGCACCAACCTGATCTTAAATAGTGTCTTACCTCCCCACCAGCAAAGCTCTCTATAATTGCCTCTTAGAAAATTATATGCTGTGATTGAAAATAAATATGTCACTCAAGACTGCTACAAATGCACAAAGATATCATCAGCAAGATAACAGGCTTTTTTGTAAAAGGTGCACTGATATAATATATTATATTAAACAGACATGGTTTTCATGAAAATAGAAAATGCTGATTAATATTGGTCATCCTCATTGATCATCTGGGGCCTACTGTGAAAAGTCAAAGGCTATTTGTGTGGGTGGCAACCATTGGAAGTAGTACATATTGTAAGTGCAGGGTAGTTCCTGATGGTATAAAGATCCATGTCTAAACCACACTCTTCAGAGAGCGATGGGGAATGTCCTACCATCTCATTCACCTGATGAATTGGTAGAAGATAACTGCAGTTGACATCCACTAGCTGGGAAGCTAGGAAAATCTAATTTAAGCACTGCATCAGGGAAGAGAAAAGAGTCCAATGTGCCCAGGGACATGAAGCATGAGTTTTTTCAATGTATTCTTGAGTAAAGTCCCAGAGAGACAGCTCATTTTGAAGCTAGCTAATGCAGCTTAGCTGCCCAACTGTACCAACAGAGAGGGATATTGAAAAATCTAGTTAAAGCTGCTTTAAAACAGACCACTTGGGTGTCACTGATACTGGTTTAGTTTCCTCTTTAAATAGGTTGAAGGGGGCTCCTTGTGAGAGTCGCCTAGGTTAGGTATCTTTTAGTTTAGCTTCCTGATAAGATAAGTTGCTTGGTAAGAGCTCGATGTTACAACTGGTCCCTTAGTAACAAATTATGTTATATGGGATGGATATAGAGAGAGTTGGTTAGGCATTAGGTGTGTGAGGAGAGCATCACAGTTAGCTCTCCCTGTGGTTATGTCTAACCAACAGCCAGAAAGTCTCCCCAGGTAGCTGGTGGTTACGTGAGGGGAGGAGCATGGTTAAAGCTCCTCAATGTTTAGGAGTTGAGGTTTTGCCTAAAGGTTAGATAGGAGGTGGAGCACTTGGTTGAGAATAGTGTCCGTGGCTGCTTGCATAAATGATGGATGGAATCCCATCATGAGCATAATGATAGGACTGGGGAAACCCAACTGCTGCTGTGTCAGGGGTGACATGGATGAGTGAAGCAGCCATGGCCAAACAGGATCAGCCAGGTAGGGTTAGGTTAGTAACAGGTTCTATGACTAGTTAAGGTTAAGGGTTAAATTAGAATGAGCAAGAGAAGGGTCCAGGGTTGAGTGTTCTTTCCTCTAAAAGGGGATATAGTTTGAACAAATCCCAGAGGGGGTTCAGGTTTCAGGGCTTCCCGTGACTTACCTTGGAAGGGAAAGTGCACCTGTTTAGCATAAATCTGCTTATTAAAATAGAGGCAGCTGCAAAAGATCCTTGTGGTATAAGTCTGCTGGTTTCAGATGATGAGGAATCCTGTGTTACTAACACATTATGTTTTAAGGGAAGCAGTAGCCCAGAAGCACTCCTGCTGATCAACTGCCTGGGGAAAAGAAGCCCTGACTTAGAGCTGTTACTAAGAGTTCCCTGGGAGGGGAAAGCATGGTTATCTATAATCCTCAAGGGTGTTATATAGACAAAACAGTTTATGATTACGAAGAGAGCTCATGTGGTTTACAATTTTATCATTAATCCCTATGAAAGATATTATTTCTGCTACATTTGACCTCATTCAGCAATGTTTTAATTTGAAAAACTGTCCAGTAATGTTTTCATTCCTTCAGGGATGGGCAGTGTACATCATAGTGCTAGCGTATTTCTTAGAGACACAAAGTGTCACAACAAGTACTTTTATCATTGAATATATTGGTGACACAATAGTATTTTGCCCATGCAATCTATACTGAAAACATTCATCTGTCTGGTGATATCATCCAACAAGCCAAAAGCAGCCAGTCATACAGGATTAGTAAACTCAATGACAAGTTTTGATTTTAAAAATCAAAAATCTTAAAAATTACTCTTATTCCGGTGTGAGTGAAAAGAAATATTTAAAAGCAGAACCGTGAGTCAATGCACATGCAGTGGCAAATCAAGCTCCCATATTCTACATCTGCCTAGATAAGGAAATTACTACATTGCCTGTCATTGAGTGCTCTTGATCAAATCATGTTAAATGTTGCCACAATTGTCCTCATCATGTCCCCTATTTGAATGAGGTTCGTGCATTGAATAGCCTGATGAATGATACAGTGGAACCTTTTTTGCAAGTCAAAGAATCCATCCCAATTTGCTAACCAATCATCTCTGTCAATCATCACAACAAACAACTTCTTGTAAAACAAATACAAATTTTAAATCACAGCTGACACTGCTTCAAAACTGTCAGAGCCTTTAGCAGTTCCTCTAATGGTCTTGAGCTAAAAGCTCACCTAATTCATCATCAACAGTGCTAAAAAAATTAGGAGCTGTAGCTTTAAAGCTGACTTGTGTTTTATTTGGAGTTGCCATTTTATATTATATTTTATATTTACAGTATAACACTGTTTTCTGAAAAAAATAACACAAACACATCCCTTTGCTTTCTGTGAAATAGGTACTTTTGCAATGTGTTTCCGTTGCATCGAAACAGCAGTCCCTGTTGACTTTGCATCTGTCTTTAATATGGGATAATGAATTGAGGGAAGTTTGCACTATGATTCTTGTACTGGTGAGTCAAGCTAGCTCAGGCTATGCATAACGCAATCTGGAGAAAAGAGACTTTTCACAATTTTGAGTAATGATACTTACTGTAGCTGTTGTGCATGAGTTGGGAAAGAACCATTATACTGTATTATCACATGAGCTGCTTAGATCTTACTTGGGTAAAAGATAAGAGCGAGCTGATGATAAACAAATACAGCAATAGATTCCAATAAATTCAGTGCATGTGATTTCGTGCATTCTTGTTTGTGCCTTCATTTAAAGTCTTGTGTGCATAAACACTGCAAGCAGCAGAACTTTGTGCCCTACTTTTTCATTTATGATCTGCTTCATCATCTTATGGGGTTGAAACGTAACTTATTCTTGTTTATGAAATTTCCAACCCCTAAACTTTTGATTGACATATTTTGTGGTATACTTCCATCCAGTATGGATGGCAGCCGAAACCAGTTCTGTAAACACAGTGAACTGCAACATGTGTGGGGGGACACTGGATGCACACTTGTGTTCTGTTGTTCATGGAAACATAGAACTACAGTGAATCCAAGCTTTTGAGGTGCTCCAGTAATCCCCATGCATTCCATTCAAAGCCATTTTATTTCTTTCTTTAATGGAATGAATTAAGTATATAGCAAATATACTGTAGTTTCTTTTCTCATGAATAAAGAGTTGTCCTATATTAGTTATTTTATTCATTCTGTTCAATTAAAAACGTAAGTTAAATGGTCCAAACACTTGCAGAGGATTTTGTACCTATGTAGGGTTTTCATACTGTTGTTCCCGGGTTATGTTTAGTAAAGATGTGCAAAAATATAATGGAAAAAACATCTGTACTGCTATGTTCTGTGTAAGTCACTGTCCCGAGAGGAAGTTCACATGAATAATGGATTTTGGTAAAACTTTGGCATCTTTGATTTACTGCTTTAACGACCTTATCTTTCAAATTAATGTGGACCGAATTTTTAAACACATTCATCTCCTTTAATGCTCACTGTAATCCACATATCTTATTCCCTTTAGCAGTGGACAAATTCTGCTTTTCAGATCACTTGAAGAGGAGTGCTTATTTTTTATTTTGGATTCAGTCTTTGCCTAAAATTAACAATAAACAAAGAAAAAACATTAAAGGTTTTAGTTGCTGTTAAGTGTTAATTGTAGGACCAATAGCACTTGGATTTTAAGTCCTCCATGACAGAGAAACTTCTGTTTCTAAAGGCTCCCAGTTTTGGTTTTGTTTATTTTCTACTTTTGTTTATAGAGTGATTGAATCTACACTTGGAGCAGTTAATTTGATTTGATGTTACCAAAATTAGAATCAAGACCCTTCCAGCCAATTCTTTTTCATGGAAAAGAAACACCACAGTCCTGCCCCTTTGGTCCTAGGCCAAGAGCAACATGTTTCAAATGGGAAAGAAATACAATTGGTCAAATGGTTAACTTCAGAGGCATTTTAACTTCAGGACCTGGTTTTGATCTCAAATTTCAATACATGCTCTTGCTGCATCACAAAGTGAGGAAGGTCATTTAACTATAATCGGCTTCCTACTTTCAAAGAATCTAGGTGGTTCCATAATTCAAATGCTGATCATATTTCTAGATCCTTCTCCACATAGTGGGAAGGAAAATTGGTAAGGAAGTGCTGTTGTAGGTATTATTATTAGGGTGAACATTTAAATAAAAAACTCACATTGAATGAAAGTTTAAATTTTCCTCAGTACAATCCCATTACCCCTGACTCCTAATGAATTATATTAATAACAAATAAATATATAAATAAATAAAATCAATTTTATGACAAATATGTTACTTATTGTGCATGTTAAGGAAAATTTGTAATGTCTCCTTTTCTTCACTTAGAAGTTTTTGTAACCTTTAGACTGGAACAATTTTCTCATGTTCATGTAAATAATGTTTTACAAGCCCATGCTCTATATCCATTCATAAATTGCTTATGATAATGATCATGAAGTGCTCCAAACACCCAGAGGTTTATATCATGAAATGATTGGGGAGAACTGAAAAGTACTCTGAAGCACTCTAAAAAACTCATGAAGCCCATAGAGATTTTAGTTTATACAATGGACAGCAATGCGGACAACACTCCAGAGACTATACTGTTTCTCTTTTTAATCAATATACAGTAGATGTTAGTGGGAAAGGCTGGGTTTGGTGGTATCTTAGTATTCTATTGGGTCAGGGAAAGCTTGATGGAATGTTGAGGCTGCGAGTGTCCTTCACCAGTTTACATTAGATCTTGATATGCAGGAGGTTTCCAGTTGGTAGGATTGAGGCAATTAACTAGGGCAGCCCAGGTATTTCCTGAGAGATAGACCATGAGGAATCACTTCAATGTTTTTTGAGTGGGATCAGAGCAGTCCACCGCTGGATCACTACAACCTCTCAAGACTTGTAGAAACCAGCCTGCATGACAGTTTTTGTATTGAACAGAATAGGATCTAGTGGTCCATCAGAGTAGATGTGTGAGCATCTGGATTGAAACAGAGCAGGGACAATTGTGCTTTTTGAAGGGGGAGATTGCGAGTTTTCCATAAAAGCAAAGGTGACCATTTACACACTCATCAACCACCAACCCTGATGCTTTATTCATCCTCCATCCTGATAGGAAGTGGTGGAATTACAAATTCAGGAGATGCTGAAATGTTAGATAAGAGTCCTTAGACATTCCAGGATATACAGTACTAGCTAACAAAAAAGGTTCTGTGTGAACTACCACCTCTTAAAAAAAGAAGAGATTATATCATTTTCCATCTCTTCCATGCACTAATAACAACTTGGTAGACTTTTCTGGTTCTAAGTTGTCTTTAGTGGGCCTGAAGAGTGGCTACTGGCAGGTGTAGCTGGAAACAAAAGTGGTGTTCTCTTGATAAATATTGGATTTGACATACTGTATGTCAGGGATTGGGTCAGTTTTCTGTTACGGCCTTGGGCCTCTGCAATGCTCCAGCAACTTTCAAGAGGTCGATTGAGCAAGGTCTTGATGGACATCCTAGAGTGGTGTACCTTACTTATCTAAACGATATCTGTGTCCAGTTACTATACAGTAGGTGACAAGAAGATGCACCACCTGGTGCCTGTTCTGGACATGCAGAAGTCAACAATAAAAACCTTTCCATCAAAAAAACTCATTCCTTGGTATATGGTGAGAGAAGAAGGGGTCTGAAATGATTGGCCTGGGAATGGTTGCATGATATACAGCATTCAGGGTTTGTGTTATGCAATCAGAGGTCTGTAAAATGGTTTTCCACAGCAGCACGATCACTGTATATGTTTCTTGAGGTTAAGCAGGACCTTATCCTTATTGTGGAAATTACTGTGTTTTCCAGTCAAAATCTGTGAGAAAAACAGAATGAAATTGTTTCATGACAAGGATGGAACTCCTTGTTGTTGTTGGGCTGACCTTTTCCATCCATATAGGCAGCTGTACTTTAATGAGGTACCAGCAGCCATATCACCCTGCAACTCACAACTGGCAACCCACTGAAGCTAAGCAGGTGTGAGCCTGGTCAGTACCTGAATGGGAAGGTTGCTGCTGGAAGAGGTGTTAGTGTGGCCAGCAGGGGGCGCTCATTCCCTTTAGCACGTGGGTCCTAATGCCCCAGTATAGTGATGGGGACACTATACTGTAAACAGGGACCGTCCTTCGGATGAGACGTAAAACCGAGGTCCTGACTGTCTGTGGTCATTAAAAAATTTTCTCGAAAAGAGTAAGGCGTCCTGGCCAAATTTCCCATTGGCTCTTACCGATCATGGCCTCATTACTCTCTGCTCTCCTCCCCACTAATAGCTGATGTGTGGTGAGCGTTCTGGCACACTATGGCTGCCGTCGCATCATCCAGGTGGATGCTGCACATTGGTGGTGGTGGAGGGGAGACCCCATTACCTGTAAAGTGCTTCGAGTGGAGTGTCCAGAAAAGCGCTATATAAGTGTAGGCAATTATTATTATTATTACAAGGAGATGTAACAACTGTAAGACTTCAAAATCATAGATTGCATACAGACAGAAATGCTAAGGCCCTCTTCTGATGAGAACACTGCCCTGTCTGTGGGAAAGGTGAAAGTATCTTCCACACATGGAGGATAGAGAGATGAGCTCACAGACTCACAGACAATGTAATATACAGTAGATGACAACTAGGCTAGAGCTGAAAGTGTAAACACGGTAGTTAGTTGAATTACAGAATGAGGACAGGAATATTACACCTTTGCCATTCTGGAAATGGGCTGGTCAGTGTTCTACCTCAAAGGAAATCGCCCCCTGTAATACATTAATGAAAGTCCTGTTGGCATAGTTGGAGGTGAACAATGGGGTTCTCTACTGAAAGTGGAAGACACCCTCTAAAGATTACATCAAAACCCAAACCTACATTCCACCAGCCAGGGACAGTGTGGTAGCTCTGTGGCTAAGGATCTGCGCCTGTGACTGGGAGGTTGCTGGCTCAAATCCCGCGGTCGGTAGAGGAATCCTACTCCATTGGGCCCCTGTGCAAGGCCCTTAACCCCAACTGCTCCAGGGGCGCCTGTAAGAATAGCTGCATCCCCTGTATGGTGCTGTGATTGAGTGATGTAAGCAACCCCTGGAGATCCAGCTGTTCTTATTTGTTCAGCAGTAGAACTGTGTGCTTTCTCATGTTTGGCAGGACGTTCGTAATGAAATTAATTTCTGTCCATCATGGGAGAATATACTCAAGGCTAAAGTATGTTTGATGGCTGCAGGATAACGTAGTAAGGGCCAGAAGTATGTGTGCTGCTACATCAGAAATATCAGGTTTATTTTATTTTAGGAGCTATTAATAGTGCTGGTTTCCAGTTTAAAGCACTCTGAGGATCCCACTGTACTATCATGACTGACATGAAGGATAATGTATGAAATATGACAGGGACATCATGTCATATATCAACATACTGTATGTAACAACATTTAATTTAATGTCAACCTAGTTGACAAGCAATAGTTGGAATTGTCTGAAAGGAAAACATGTATAAATTGCATTCCGATTAAATTTATTTTATTTTATATCTTTTAGATTTTCTCCCTGATTTTTTTTATACAGAAAAATAAATTCCAGGAGCTGTTCTTTCTTACTTCCCATTGGGAAAGAGTTAAGGGCCTTGTCCTATAGTAAACTCTCATTTTTCCTTCTGAGGTTTCCTTTAAATAATTCCATAGATTATTATTTTTTTTACTGGTCTACATCAGTTAATATAGTAAAATAAATTTTGGCTTATAACTATATTCATAGAATGTTATTTTGGACGTTTTTCAAAGAGGAAGTTATTTGTATATACATTTTTTTTAAATGATCAATTTATTGGACTGTTTTAAAACTCTAATATGCTATCTAGATTTCCTCAGTAGGAGGTGCAAATACTATGCTCTCTTTCAATTTTTCTGGGCTTTCGTTTCAAATCTGTAAAATATCCAAGAATGTGTACCCTGCTGAGATCACTTGTTGTTTTTTTTAGATTGTCATTTGTGTTGCTAAGTGACTGTTCATTCCAGCCAAAAATACATTTTGAATCCACTCAAGAGAACTCAGCTGTTTAATAAAGTAGGGACTCTGCCAGTTACAACACACCACTGAATTATTTTCCTTTCGGTCTTACCCTTTGAGGTGCCCCTGTCCTCAAAGCTGCTCATCGGTGCTTAGCATGCCAGACCAGCGTAGCTGCTACTCCCCAGTCAGATTAAAGCCAAATACTATAGGAGGTGCACGTCTGAGAGGAGGAAGTGAATTTGGCTGCACATCAGGGTTATGTTGGAATGAGGTAACTGAAGTCAGAAGAATGGAATTCTGCTCTTTGGCGAATCACAGAGGACTGTTACGTAGTATGGAATGAAACGTCCAGCATTGTCTTCTCTCAGTGTTCCTTGGAACCCCATGACCCAGTATACTGCAGTACAGCTAACATTGTGGTCTCCTTTGGTTACACCATCGACAGAAGTCTGACCCAACACAATGGTATATGTGACAAATTTTAAGGTCAATGAATACCTTAGAGACAATAAATACTGGACAAACAGAATAAAGGGTAGGGGCAATTATTCTCATTCCTTATTATTATACTTTCTGCACCAATACAGTGTGTTTGCAGAGCGTTTAGTCTATATGTACAGTATATGTAAATGTATAGGTTACAAGGAACATCCTGAAAGGTACGTATTCATTGTTGACTAGGCACCAAGTAAAATAATTTGCATTTAGACCAGAAATGTCCAATTCTGTATTATCAGACCATTAAACCTCTTGCCACATGTTTGCAATACTATTTCATGTACTGTACCTTCCTTTTCATGATGATTGGTCCCAGGGATATTCGGAGACATCAACATTATTTCATTTCAACATTATTTTAGGGATATTCAGAAACTTGCTTTGAAAGTTGCTAAAAAGGTGAGTCTTTGTTTGAACTTCACTACCTGAACAAGGAACCTCACAGAGACAGGTACAGTATATTCATTCATATCATCTATTTACTTTTTGTTTTTAACTTTTTCCCCACCATTTTGGAAAATGTCCATTAGTTAACAACTACAGTTGTGTTGAGCTCTTTCTTCTACATTGACCTGGAAAGGAAACAAGCCTTAAAACATCTTAAAATAAAAAATCTATAAAAACAACAATGCACTGGAATAGAGTTTGATAAATTGTGCTTTTAGAAATAATTTTACTCCCCTAATGAATAAATGCCAGCACTCAAAGACTGACAGAACTCCTGATTGTTTGGTGTGTTTTTAAATTATGATTCTGGTCTTTTCATATGTAATTTTCATATATTTGAGCTGTACTTAGAATATTACATAAATGAAAGAGCATTATAAGGTTTGATCTACCACTTTCTGTCTTGAGGGAACCAAAAAAAATCAAATAACTATTGAATTGAATAAGCCTTCACATTAAGTCCTTAAATGGAAATTACAATTTGTTGTTATTTTTATTTTACATTTAGATATTTTATTTTGTAACCAGTTAATTTAGAATTGCCATTTGCTCATCGCCTCAGCTGACTGCTGCAACCTCTTTGACAAAAAACAGGGAATTGATATGATAGACTCTGTCAAGCAGCTTTCCAGTTCTCATTCTCCAGGGACCGTGGTGCTTGAGGGTAACATGGTACTGATCTGAGAAAATGTACTGTACATTCCCAACTGATGGCAATGCTAGGTCACATGCTCCTGGCAAGTCCAAAGACTGCAGTAGTACACATAGTCAAAGATATCCTGGCTGACAAAAGCCCACTCAACACTGGTAAATGCAACTGGTCATGGGACAATCAGATTTTGAGATTACCAAGCCTTAAACCACTGATGTCTGGAATATGGGACTCAAAAAGAAGCTCCTTCTTTGTTTGTAAACATTCCTCTAAATCATGTTCAGGTTATTACCTTAGCATGTGAGAAAAGCCTCTTAATAAATGTCTCATTTCCAATTTTTATTTTCTGTAGATAACTAAAGGCAGAAGTAAAGGACACGTATTAAGTTTCTGGTCTGATGTTTTGTAGGAAGCAGATAAAAACTAACACTTTCTTATCTAATGTAAATTCTTTTGCTAGAGATGCTTCATAATTTCAGCATTAGTATGAAATACTCCCTCATGTCCATGTACAGTACTTGACCTGCCTTTTGTGTTTACACTGGAGCTATCATTCAGTAGCCTTTCTGCTTCTACTCTGTTTCAGAAGCTGGAAGGCACTCAGAATAATAAGCAAATGGCTGTATTTCGATGGAAAATTCTTTCAAAATTTAATATTTTGTTGGCATGTTCGGATTGAACTTCAAACACTTGGGATTTTTAGAATAATCAGACTCTAGAATTGAGTAGGCCACCTAAAATGATTATGTTTTACCTTTCTCTGATTGGCCCTATTCAGACAAATTCAGTTCCTGAGTTAATTAGAAAACATCAATGACTAAAATCATTCGTATGATCCATGTTTGAAATGATTAAATCATTCAATGCCCTTATTATCATCTACTTTATAACATCTATGTTAATATCAAGTTCTAATTTAAACTGAGAGGAAGCATATGTATTTGCATTAAAAAATTGTGAAAGTCATATTGTAGACTTCTGCAAAAGTCTGCGTTTTAAAACAATGACACATTTATTTAACCCATGCATTCATTCAAAGATTTCAAATCAGGTAGCAATGCCGCTCTACTAATAAGGCAAAATATGCTTACAGATATAGAAAACACACTGAATGATTTGTGCGTATTGTGAATGTCATGTAATTTGCCAAACTGCTTTATACCACACAGTGTTGCAGGAAGCCGGACACTCCTCGGCAAGCAACAAGCAAAAGGCAGGGTACACCCTGGGACAGGACGCCAATCCATCGCTGGGCAAGTGCAAGCCATCTTGTGAATACCTTAAGGACTTAAAATTCTTTAGCCTCTGTATTTCCACTCCTACATAAAGGTTTTCCTAGAAAAAAATAGCAGTCCTTAAAAACACCATATTCCTGCTACAACACCATTGTTTCTAAACATATAAAAAAAAATACCTTGTTCCCTAATTTATGGCATTTTAAAGTGGAAGGTTATTAGAACCACACATTTTAATTGTAATTATATCTAAGGGTTTTAACCAGCCATTTTCATGAGCTTTAATGAAAGAAAGCAAATGAAAAAAATATTTTTACAATTTATTGCTATTTGCATTACATTACATGGAAAAAATAACTTGAATATTATGTGTATGTTCTGGCACCTCTTTTTTCCCTTTTGTGAAATGTGGATTTTTTTCTTAGTTTATCAAGAAATAGTGCATCAGGCTATGTGGCATATTTTTCCATGCTTTAAGGAAATTAAAATGGTACTAACGTACTTCTGACATTTCAAAAGATGGTACTTTGACTTGTGTCAGTGAAAATTCCAAATATACAGTAATAAACGTTTACGGATGAGTTGCAACGGGAGCAGATGCAGAGAGAAAGTATCTATTTGAAAAGATTAACAGGGTATTGTTTGCAGTGGAAAGGACATTCAGAACACTTACTGACTGTGAACCTATTCTGGCGAACTCCGCAGTTATCATTACATAGCAAGGATTGGGGAGATGTACAGGAACAGATTGGCAAGAGGTGCCCAAATGGGGAAAATCCCAATATGTTCACTGGGAATAAGAGCAAAGCCAGATGGCACAAGCTGGCAGTCTTTAGGAATCACACAGCATAAGGCAATAGGCACTGTGCAGAAGCATTAGGGTCAGCTCTTGATGTTATTCACTCCCTAGAGCTGTTCCTTCCACTTCTTTGAACAAGAAAGTAGCGTCATACAAATGTGTTAGGTTTTTTTGTGGCAACTACTTCAAAAGCAATACTCTCATCTTCACCCTTTCCCAAATTCCTAACATATGTTATCAAGCATTGTAAATGTGCCCCTTGTATATCATACCATGATACACCATACAGTATATGGAGTCATCTGTTTGAGATATTAATTCTGTAATGTTCTGCTGTGTAGACTTTTATCTGTAATATACCTCTAAGAGACTGTACTAATTGATTGCAAAATATTTTTCAGGTTTTGCTGCTAACATAGTTGAAAACTACATGTGCTGATGATTTTGCTGTATAGTTATATTGTAATAATACCCTTGTGAAATGTGGTATTTAACAATAAAATAAAAGGAGGGTTTACAAACTTTTGTTGTAATTATAACTCACAGCTGTTCTCCCTAAAATAGTTTATTTTCTTAATGTATTGTGGAGAAACACTTTCTAACATATTTGAAGGAATAAATAAACAACAATGTAATATGTTTTTTCCAAATTTTCCAGAGAGTTCATAACTGCAGCTCCTCTTTCAGACCAAGTTTTATAAATATTTAGGCTTAAACATCAAGAAAACACAACAGCTTACATTTTTGTGTCTTCTTTTGTTGACAAGAACAAGGTTGTAAAAGAGTGTGGGAAGTTCATACTTTAAGATATGTTATATTAATGTAGTACAGGTACAGTACTTTTAATATGACATCTTCACTATCTCAAATGTATATGACTTCAAAACAGTCTGAGTATTATCCCAAAATATTTGTGTGAAAATGAAGAAGTGTTAAAAAGTTTCAAATTAGCAGAGATATAGGAAAATAGCGTCTGATAACCTTTTAAATGTGATAATCAAGAAAATCTGTCTTACGAAAAACACAGACTAATTTTTCTGCAGGTGAAAATTCATCCTTGCATTAAGAAAAAAATCAACAACAAACCAAAGAGCAGCTTTTGAAATAAGAAAGAAATAATGCAGGATTTAAAATATGAAGACACTGTGGGCATTTAATTTTTAAAATGTCTTTGTATCTGAGTCAGTGACAGGGAAGCTGTGTCACATGTGCTTCAGGAAAATGAGTCTCCTTGCTCAGGCAGGGGCATTCTCAAGAGTTCTGCTCTGTCACCTTTCCGAGGGCACAAGTGGAAAAAGTATAAATGGATGAAGGAGCAATGGCTGTCTGAGGCCCAGCGGCTGGGAAATGAACTTGAGACGGGGGTCTGCTTAAGTCGCAAGACCCGCCAATTAGCAGGCGTTGCTGAGGTGATAGTAGGGGGATTAGCTGGAATGCTAGGAGAGCATATCACTCTTTCAAGACCCACTGGATAGAGCAGAAGGATTGCCTTTTTCTCTCTCGCTAGCTCTCCCCCTTTCTCTCTCTCTTCATTATTCACCAGACTTGTCGCAAGGATTAGACAGACGGGTTGCCTGGAAACGGCACTGAGGAGGTCCCTGGCACACCTGCACCAAATGAGACACCCAACACGAACTTGTCAAGTCCTGGAGGCTTTCTGCTGTGGGAAAAAATATATATAATGCTTGTTCAGTCTGCTGGGCAGACTGGAAGGGTGTCGTCTGCTTCAGGGCAGAAATTCATTCTGTGGAAACTTTGGTGAGATAGCTGGAATTAATGCTCAGCGCACCATGTTATAAAAGTACACATTGTTCTCTAACAATGTCTTGTTCTTACAAAGTCATCTTGGCTAATTGTTCCCACCAATATGCTTTTTCATTTCATCTTTACAAGTAAAAATGCTTTATTTACTATTACTGTTCCTTTGAAGAGTACTTTAAAGTATTCCTGAAATTTCTCTAGCAGTCTTGCTTGCAGCTATTAGGCTAGTCAGTCTGTAATCCCAGACTCTGAAGAATTTATGAGCAGTAAGAATTAAAAGAAAGGGTGAATAAACTTTAGACCATTGTAATGCAAACTTAAATTTAAATAGGGAATCTTCTTCCAACTAAAAAAATAACCTAGGAAACCCTGTTCAAGATTCTGAGCTTTAATTTCAGCTGAGGCCAAGAACATGCTTCTATCTATTATAAAATCAACAACAAATTGCAGTTAGGGTCTTTCTTAGATGTGTGAGTGCTGCAAAAATATGTTTCTTTAACAAATAAAGATATTGAGGAAATTAAATTAGGAATTTAATTGATCTAACTTCTTGAAATGCAATTCTATGCAAGAGTATTAGCACACGTAAAAGAAACCAGATCTATACATTTAAATATGCAAACAGAAAATGGAGATGTTTGTAATTTTAAAATGCAAATCTGAAGAAACTCTCACACAATTCTATAAAATATACCCTGGAATGACAATTATTTTGAATATAGAGTATGAATAGATACAGGAGTAGCAAGGCTTAATAATGCTGTTCTTTCCCAAACATTCTAGAACTTTTTCTGATGTTACTACATTATAAATCAGCCTTGTTAGAAAAGAATTAAACATGATGTTTAGACATTACTTATACAGTGCATAAGTACAGGCATAATTACTACTTTATTAGCAAATGTCAATTACTTGCTTTGAGACTCCACGGCATGAACACATTACTGAAATCCTTGCTGTTAAATTGGCACAGGGAGTATGATCTGATAACATGCAGATAAACACCATTTCACTGCTACAGTATGTTCTGTTTTGTAATATATAAAATTAAAATTGAATTTACAGACTGTGTACATTTTATAATCAAAATTGTACAAAGATTCTTCATTCTCTTCATTTACTGAGTCTTTCTCCAGCAGAGTTGGGTGTATTGGAGGCACCTACAGTATATCTGAGAGTTAAATGTGGCAGTTCAGGAATAAATTCCTGAACAAATGGTAAATACTGTAGGACCAAATTTGCACATCACTATTAAACCAGCTTTATTAGGGGGTGGTAATGTTTGTTGTCTCCTTCACATTGCACACTTGCGAAAGATATCACTTCACCTTGCTCTGTTCTTCCATTGGCTACACAGAAGGTTTTTTACCAGCTCAGGTGGGAATTTCTTATGGTTGGTAATCATAGGGAATTGGATCAACTTTCTTCTATATGATTAAAATGTTATGTTAAGGTGTTAAGCAATGAATGTTTTTCCCAGTTTTATATTTCATGCAGTTCAGGCATTGTTTTAAAGCACAAAAGAGCTTTATTCACTGCCTTGAATGTAGATCTTTTTCCAAGATAAAACTGAGTTACAGAAGCTGCTGTCTTCTTATATTATGTGGTTCAGCTGTGAGAACTTCTGAAGACCATCATTGGCACAACAAAACTGGTATAACTGTCTTTTTTGTAAGTATAATTTTAGAATACCAATCATTTTCTATAGTTATTTACATGCTCCCGAAATGGATTTGACAGTTGTTAATCAGCTGAGCTTTCTGAGCACATCTTGTTTCTTCATGGGGTGTTTGAAGACCTGTGCTCTCACACCTGCAACAGGTCTCCTTTAAGCTCTTCAACTCAAAGGCCTTTGCCATTTGACATGCCACAAGCTCTGCTGTGCTTTCAGGAGAGTTAGCCCTGATTGGAGGAGTGGCATCTCTCTCACTGAAATCACTTTAAGCTTGCAGGCTCCCAAGGGGCAGCAGGTGTTACATTGCAAGCTAAGGAAATCTTCACTTATCCAAAACCAGCTACCACTCTGGGAATCTCAGTCACAGTCATCTCTTTATATGGCCTAGAGTCGAACAAGTGATGTCCAGAGCATTGGGTTCAACTCGTACTCCAAGTAAACACCTGTAAGTGTTGAACCACTTTGAAACACCGGATATGTAAAAAAACACAAAGCAATGCTCTGTCTGGGTATTGAACAGTTCACCTTCTGATAGCAGTGTGTCTAAACCACTGTGCTAAACAATATGGTTCTTTAAAGTCTATGAACGTTCAATGGGCATTACAACTATGAGGACTGCAAAAGTACAAAAGTAGTTAAAGGAAAATCAAAATGTTTACAAAATATCCACAAATGATATTTTTAGCTGTCAATTTGTTTTTTAGTCACATGATTTCATATTAATATTCCCTATCAAGTGGTACTTATATTTTCTTAGTATATAAACTTTATATAGTTAGAACAAGCACGTCAAAACGTTTTCCAAAATAGTTAAAGTCTTTGATGCATAAAATGTTTATGAAAAAGGTAGAATACTGTTGTGTACAGGTACAGTATATATTATATTATACTTCTGTTGTTTTTATTTTCAGCTATCAAAAAGTCAGTTTAGTTGTTACATATTAATATTCCATATTAACTGGACTTAAACATGCACAGTACAGAAACAGATTAAATGAAGCAGTGGTTTCACTAATATCTAAGGCACCCCAAATGCCATCTATCAATCGTCTTGGAGCAAATGCATTACATAATGCAAAACAACATAATTGGAAGAAATACTGTGTGTTCTTAGTGGCTGCATCTGTATGGATCAATTTACCAGGTACTATATTTTTACTGCATTTTTATTAGGATTTTCTTCTCAGATACCCTTAATCCAAGGTGATTTACAATATGTAAATAAAATTGACATTAGATAAGTAAGACATTGAAAAATAGTGTTTGCAGAAGTTAGAAGTGTTATGTGAGTGAAACAATATAATTTAAACAGCATACAAACTGTACTGTGTGAAATACCAAGTAGTAATGAAGACAGAGTGGCGGTATCTATTCCACGTTTACAGAGAATAAGAGCAAAAATCAAATTACATTGCCAGTTTGAGAGATAAGAACATACCGAAGAATGACAGTTGAGAGCTGAGAGATCACAGTTGCTGACTAAACAGTCTTGAGCTCTAAGCCACGTAAAGTTCAGTATAACAAATAAAAATAGGTTGGAGATTTAAAAAAAGATGTCCGTCTGTTTGGTGGGACATTTTGTATCAACTGAAATGCACCAAAAAGAGTGTGATCTGGTTATAGCAAACAAAAAACATTTTCAAAGACTGCTGGAGAACACTGGCATTTTCAAACCCTAACAATCCGACTACCTCAGAAGAGAAGCTTGGCATGATAAGATTATTTCATGGATGGGTATTTGAAACACCGATACTGCATAATTCTATTCTATGTTGGAAATCATCAGATATTGATAATGTAGTAGACTGACTGCTTTCCACTTCATATTTTTACAGTATGCTTCACCAGACCAGATGTCATTTCAGGTCCTCTGATAAAACTTTGGCATACAACAGGTAGAGGTAAGACAAAAGCCTGTGTTCAGGTTAATTTCACACATACCTATAGCTGTGGTTAGTTTAAATATTTGTACCCAAACTTAATTAATAGTTTTAGAGAGGAGCTGCATCTCCATGTGAACTATAAAGGAGCATGTAAAGGTTAATTAACTTTTCTGCTTGAAATTAACCTTTACATCAATAGTCGCGATGGCAGCTGACCAGTAACTAACATTAATTCACTTACATTTTCTTAAAACTGTAATATTAGTCTGTCAAACTATTTTCTCTCAAATGCTAGGAGGAGTCAAGTAGTGTGTGCTTTAGTATAGCGTCAACCACAGGTAACTTGCTGGTTTTTGTAATGATTTTAACTCGACCAAGCTAGGGCAGTTGATACAAAATCACATGCACAAAAACATAATCAATAATGTATGAGGAAACATTATGGAGAGAGTGCAGGTACTTCTTTCTCTGGAAGTTATGATCCTGCTTGCTATCAGATTTACTCCCAAAGCATCTGGGAGAGGAATAACTAGATAGAGCACAGCTGTATCCCTATGAGGCATTCCAAACATCATTTTACATTGGACATGATGTGATTTGTTGTACAACAAAACAATACTTTGAGTGCAAAGTGATCCTAGATCCCAGGTGCAACACAGCTGTGCTGCATTCCGGAATGATTATGTGAAGTACAGTACTGTACATAACAGGCAAAACTTCATAAGACAGATTCTTTGCAATCCGGGCATCACTTTTATAATAAATTGACTACCTTTATAAATGAATACCTTTGTACTCAATAAACATATTTCATGTGTGATAAGTATACATACTGTATAAGATGTAAATATAAGCCATCTGAATAAACAGATAGCCAGTGAGTGCTGCCAATAAGTTGAAAACAGGCACAGTAGATGTTGTAATTGTTCTATGTTTAAAAATTGAATTATCAACTGTTTTCTTATTACTGTATACACATACTTAATCTGGAATCTTCAATTTCAAGACTCAAGAAAAACCATTATCCAGCATGGGGAGAAAGCTGACCTGCAGAATTTCTCTGCCCCAAATCTACAGCCAAGCCCTATAGGGGATTACAGGAGAGTTAGTACTGCCTGGAGGAGTGGTCATCAGTGATGTCACAGCAAGCATACCTGCTTTTGTCAAATGCGGAAGAAGACTGACTCATACCTGTCACGACCACCAGGCAGTCAAGACCAACTCGTAAGCGAGCTAATCAGCCCCAGCAGCGGGCGATTATTAACAAACGCCGCCGCACGAGTTAAACCACCTGCGCACACTCACTGTGCGGTGCGCACTGCTATTTATACCCTCTTCACCTGTTTCCCACTGCTCGGTTTTGAGTCTACTCCTTGAGAGCTCTACCTGGCGTTTTTCCCCGTACCTCGTTTATTCTGGATTTTGGATTCCCCTTCTGCTTTTTCGACTTTGCACCTCGCCTCTCGCCTCGGACTGTCTGCTACCGGATAACTTCCTGGATTACGACTTGCCTTTCGCCTTTTGACTACGACCTTGCCTCTCATTTTGATTTGTTCGCCTGCCTCATCTATCACCCGTGCCTGCGTCTCCACATGATCCGTGTATCTTCCCACCAGGGATTCCTAACAATACCCACCTTACCTGAGATGCACTTTGTCAACTGGGTGCCACTACTCATACAGCATGCAGCAGGCTCATCTCACATGCTGTAATATGTGTGGGTGTTCTTAACATTCTTTCAAATCCACAATTAATTCAATTTTTATGTCATTGAGATCTTGCTGGAAAATATTACTTAGAACTGAAGACACCAATGAGCAGAAATCAATCTAATATCACATTTATTTAGATTTGGCAATTATAGTTTTACTGTGTTACTAATACCGTATGTCAGATACTAAGTATATCAATAAGAAAACAGTTCTTTTTAGATCTCTGGATGCTCCGACTCTTAGTCAGTAGATACAAATGTCTGTGTGCCAGACAGGTTTAAAGCTATTACAATTACAAGAAAATAAAAGCCAAAGACTGTGAGAGTCTAGAACATCTTTTCTTTGATTAACAGTGGTGCTAGTGACAATTACAACATTTCCTTTTTAAATGAGATAAGGGAGAGTAAGGCAATGATGAAGACAAATTGATTTTTTTGATCTTCTAGGAGTCAGATCAGCCTTTAAGATAGCAACAATTTACAAAAAAAATGCAATGTGTGTTTTAGTTAGAGCTTCCAGGACCTATCATGTCTTATATTTTTATCATAATTATAATTAATTGTCCATTTGTCAAATTGCATAAATTTGACTGAATATTGATCAAAGTTTCTTTTTAAGAAAGTATAACAAAGTAACAGCAATCCATTGCTCATGTGCTGAAACTATGCTGTTCAGTATGTTTATAAAATTCTAATTTTTTAATCCTGTAAATAGTTTTGTTTAAAACAATTTGGTTGGGGACAAAATACTATGTATATGTTGCTAGAAATCTGTTGTTTGAAAACACAAAATACACACTACATTAACAATGGATATGTCATAAACATATACTTTAAAAAAATACCCACAATGACAGATATTTACAAAGCAGCTTAAGATGCTACTGTTTTGGCATCAGCTGAAAATAGTCAAATACTGTATGCAGGCCTGGAAGAAGCACAGATGAATGCCTCATGCAATACACATAATACACATATGGTTAATGCAGAAAGGTAACTTTTTAAAATAGTGTACTCCAAAACAATGAACACGATATTTTATCAATTTATGAAACACTTCTTCCATTGCTTGTTTGTCAGTATCTGAGTTGGCATGTACAGGTAGCTACAATTACTACTTTCTGGAAGAGGTCTTCATAAATCATGTACTGCACACACTGTAATTTGAATATATAATACTTTTTAAATAAATTAATCAAACAAAGTTTTGTGTAAAATATTTTGTAGGCAAGATATGATTTATGGTCTGGGAAATGGAACCTTTTTTCTTGAAGGAGTTTTCTGCTTTACTACAAAGAAAGTGACAACTCCAGCTACCAGGCGGACATTTTTAAAATCAAACAGGGGCTAGACACACTTGCGCGTTGCACCACCATAAAGCCACGCTGACTAAAATTGAGAATATCATGAGTTCTATTCACGCCAGCCGAACAAAAAGGGTGCAACGCCGTGTAAGAAATGACATTATACGGCTTCTTAGAAAGGAGACAAAAGGAGGTCCTGAAGGCAAACGCTGTGCAGCGGAATGTCTTGGCACACCTCCAGCTCACTAATGAAGTAGTCAGCTTTACAGTCAACACGTCACAGTGAGCCAGGCAAACAGCGCCGGCTCGAGCATGTTGCCACACTACAAGACCCACGCTCCACAGCCACTGAGGCTTTCCAGGACCAGGAGGCAAAAGTCAGCCTTGAACAGGCGAGGGGGGCTCATGAAGGCAACCTGCTGATGCTGTGTGGATTTCACAGAGATTATGTAGTTATTTATTCAGATGGTGCTCTATGGTACAGGGGCTCAGCTTCACGCCTGTTGAGTCTCAGTGGGTTTAGGCTGTTGGATGCACCTGTGTCCCAGTTGTGTGAATAAATGGCTTTCTTTTAGTCCAATATTATGTATTTAATTTTCCAAAATAGGATTTGCTTTCCATACTATGCCATACAGCATAATATGCTTATTGTCACACTACATAATGACTACAGTAATATGCAGCTAACAGGATAATAAACACACCATTTTGCTTACTATAATAAACATGAATGGGCCTCCATAAACCTTCTTGTTTTAGTTTTTTAACTTTTAACCAGAAACACTATGATTTTAACTTGATGATGACTCAATACTGATGAGACTTTTCAAGTATGTCATAGTGTGTAGAAGCAAGGATCTTCTACAAAGCAAAACACTGCCACCAAATACTGGATCTGGAATTTGCAATTACTTGAAGATCACAGTTTGGGCTTAGTCCAGGCCTATATGTTCTATTATTAGGAAGCCATTAATAATAGTATGAATTGAGACATAATAATCCTTTTTCAAGCAACAGCAAATCTCCAGATTTTTAAGATATACTATATGTCTTTAAAATATTTTGTTGAATAAACGAGATGAACCACAGCCACCACAACTCAGTATTCCCTGTTATTAGCTGCTGTTCTCTGCTATGATTGGAGTCAAATAATTATCTAAGACACCCTTTTTATTTAAGGATATGCAATTCTGTGTTCTTTCTGCAGTTCAGCTTATTGTCTGGGACAATGATTTTTGAGTCACTTGTAACTGAGGAGTGGAACCCCTCGGAATGCTAATATAACAGTATAACACAAAGTGAGTAAAGGTTAGATCCTATGAATTATATGGTAAAACCATAAGGCAGACAACTCTATTAACAGGGAAACAATATTTCAAAGAGAGAACAGGTAGGTTGAAAAAACCCTTAATCATTTCAATATAAATAATGTAATAGTGTTTAGAAGTAATTATTCTAGCACTGTTTCAGATCATTATTTTTTGAAAAATAATTCCTTCAAACACAAGTTTCTTCCTATATTGTATGACATTAGCCTTGAAGAAAATTAGATTGTGCTTTTGCTATATAACCAGTTTCATTAAGTAACATTAAGCAGCTACTTCACAGCCACCATTTTCAATGTAGGGGCTACATAGCCTTTTGACAATCAAATTTTCAACTTATACTTTGAGCCAAGAAATATTTATGAATCCATAACATTCTTCTCTGAGGCTCTTTTTATCTGGAGAATTCTGAGACTGTCGAAATAGCAAGTTGAGTGTTTGTTACAAAAAGAGTCATAATTATTTATTTTAACCACATAAAACAACTAAGAACACATTCTTACAATGACCTGGGGAGAACCTACTTATACATCAAGAAAGTTTTCTTCACAGATGTGGTGTTCTTTGGAGCATCTGCATTCTTTTCTTTCTGCACTCTTTAACCATTCCATCACGCTGGTGAAAATTTATCTTGGTCTCATCTGTCTATAAAACGTTGTTCCAAAATCCCCCTGGGTCAATTTGGAGCATTTTGGAAGTAATGTCAGAATGTCATTAATGTTTGCTAATGATATAATTAGTCATGGCAGCAGAAGAATAAATTCAGAGGTTCACAATTTGTTTTTATATTCCATAATTATTCTTGGAAGGCACTTCACCATAGACCAGGACTCAAAATTTATGGACAGCGTAATCAAGGATATCATCAGGAGAAAAAAAAAGTGGCCAGTCTTTGACTGTCCAAGTCACTTTGGAGATTTAAATCCAATTATGTATGCATTTTACGTTTACATATTTACAAAGTCAGATCCCCCCAAAAACAGGCACGACATCTACGTAGTTACAGTTAAGGCTTGGCAAAGTATCTCCAATCTCTATCAAACCCTAAGTGGTCTATAAGGTTGACATGTTTGCTGAGATATCTTCAAGTTGTTGGTAAGCTTTCAGGATTAAATGAGAGATCCTATGCTTTTTGAAATTTGAACACCTATTATAATAGGATCTATAGGTGTTGTGCTAGTTGCAGTTTGGTTCCATGGAAACTGATGGTGTAGAAATAATGAGTTTTTGTTTGTACAATTGAAACACCAGCTATGAATGGCTAGATGCCTCTTAGAGGATAGTGGGTTGGTTTTATGATTGAGTCTAACCCCTACTTCTCCTCCCCAGAGTCCTACATCATGATACAGTAAATGTCAGTAATCTAATCATGCATATATTAAAATATATTATCCTGTATGGGAGGCCTGATTACCAACCAGCATTGTAACCCTGAAGACAAGTACATCTGTGATCAGGCATCATTAGTGTTTACAAAATAATGGTTAACATAAAACATTCTCATAATTGCTCTTCACTTCTATTGGAGCCGTTTTCATTTTCCGTACGTTACAAGTAGTACTTCTGCAGTATCTCTGAATCATAACAGGTATGCTTTCAATTGAACTTTGAAACTGTACAAACTGAGTTCAAAAATTTAAAATTTCATAAAAGCAGACTTTGAAGGAATGAGACAGAGAGAAGTAGAATTACTGTAGATAGGACAGGTATGGAATCACTGAAGAACGAATGTCAACAGCCTGAAGAAATTTTGAAGCATGAAACAGATTTCTCTCAGATTCCCACATAGCACAGCAAACCAATTAGGAAACACTATACAGTATACTGTATATATCACTGTATAAAATAAAAAATAAAAACAGTTAAAGACAAAGGTTGTTGCAATGGACACTAAAGTAAATAATGAAGGTCTTCCAGTACAGCAGTAATAAATAACCATCAAAGATGAAGCAAAATACATCTGTGACAATGGGAAGCAATGAAAGGGAAATGGCTGATATACTAAGTGAATATTTCACTCAGGTGTTCACTAAAGAAGTCAACACATGCTTCAGAAAGCAAAAGGAATACGTTCTGTATTAAATAAAAGTTCTCTATTAGTATAGAATAGGCAGAAATATTTTGGTGATAAAAGTGCTCAAGACTAACACATTCCCAGGGCCCAATGTCATCTTACCAATTATATCTTTTGTAATTGTGGGAAATGAAAGATGTTATTCATCAGCCAATAATGCAACTCTTCCTGCAGTTGTTGAGGAAGGGTAGTACCTACAGTATGGGCTTCAAAACTGGCAATGTACTGTACAGTAATTCTCATCCACTAGAAGGGTGGTAACACCAATAAATCTGACCTCTATTACATGTAAGGTTATGAAAATAATTATGAAAGCTAAACTAGGGGGTCACCTACAGTATATGGGAAATCCAAGGGAAAAATGGATTTAGAAAAGATAAGTCTTACAGTACATGACCAACCTGTTAAGAGTTCTTTGAACAATCAACAGCAGTAAGGGATACACATAGGGCAAACAATATGGTGTATTTATATTTTCAGAAGGCTTTTGGTAAAGTTACTCATTAAAGATTAATTCTTGAGTAACAGTTTATAAGCAATCTGGGTTTGAGATTCATCATTAGTTTATAGAAACAGTACAGACAAGGACTGCATACTCAAATTAAGGTGATGTGTTTTAGAGTTTAAGGGCAATTGCAGGAATTTGCATGCAAGTAGCAAAAACATAAAATATATACAGTGGTGTGAATAAGTGTTTGCCCACTTCCTGATTTCTTACTTTTTTGCATGTTTGTCACACTGAAATGGTTCAGATCAACAAACAAATTTAAATATTAGACAAAGATAACACCAGTAAACACAAAATGCAGTTTTTAAATGAAGGTTTTTATTATTAAGGGGAAAAAAATCCAAACCTACCTGGCCCTGTGTGAAAAAGTGATTAAAACATAAAACCCCTGTTAAAACATAAATCAACTGTGGTTTATCACATCTTTGGAAAGCTGAGTTAAATTTCTCTAGCCACACCCAGGCCTGATTACTGCCACACCTGTTCTCAATCAAGAAATCACTTAAATAGGACCTGCCTGACAAAGTGAAGTAGATATCAAGCAAAATATAAAGTCTACACACACATTTGTAGTATCTCTGAGGTGACAATTATCAAATACATTTCCAAATCAATTTATAAAACACACAAAACAATGGTTGTTCACCAACAATCCTGTTAAGTTTTATTTCAGTTTGTCAAATCTCTCCAATTACCTTGAATTTTTTCAGTTGCTAATTATTTTAATAAATTTCTGCGTTCCCTAGTTATTACCCACAGTGAGTTCATTTCCTGGAGTTTGAGTGTTCTCCCCATGTTCACATGGTTTTCCTCTGGGTGCTCCAGTTTCCTTTCATAGTTCAAAGACATGGTGGTACTGTAGGTCACCGTAGTGTGTACAGTATGTGTTTGTGTACGTGTGCCCTGTGATGGACTGGCATCCCATTTGGGTGTATCCAGCCTTATGCCCAATGTTCTAGGCACCGTAACCCTGAATTGGATAAGCAGTTATCAAAAGTGATGTAATGATTTTTGGGTGATTAAGAGACATAACAGAGGAAGCCTGATGCCAGTTCTCTGAAATTCAGTTGGTAAGAAGTACCCACAAGCACAAGAGAAGGTGTTAGTCTATGAAGCATTTCTGATGCTACTTTTTCCATCAGAAAACCATCATCTCAAAGCTCACACAAATTGAAATAATAAATTCCTCAGTATTAAAACGTAGAGCAGAAAAATGTCTTTCAAAAGAGGATGTGAAAGTGCTGACTAACATACTGTATAAAATCTGGTATGGGGTGGGAGATTCCTATGTCTTGGAGCAACAGAATATGGTCTCCTAGTGTTCAGAACCTTGTTTGGAGACCTGAAAGAAGGCCAGAGTCCATAGAATGCAAATGGCATGTAGGTGTTTAGGGAGTTAACAGTTCCACTAAAGGAGGCAAAACAGTCAAGCTATATTTTGAATTTTATTTCAAAGTCTACAAGGAGCCTGTGCAGGTAAGTTGAAATAGCTGATATATGGTCATGCTAATTTTAGTTTTGGTTAAAATCCTAGCACTGAGTTCTGAACATTTTTGAACCTGTTCAGAACATGTTCTGATACTCTAGCAAGCACTGTATTATAATAATTTCAGTCTGGAAATGATAAATGCATGCATTCATTTTTCTGTATCAGACAGATGTGTACTGAAAAAATGAAAAGTCAACACCTTTATGATACTGTTAATTTGATCTTTAAATGTGAGAGTTGGAGTAGAAATTTCCCTAAAATTTCTCAGCTGAGTATTTGGATTCCAGGACAGTCAATAGTCAAACTATGGTTGACACATTTTCAAAGCCAATCAACCTAATGTTAGTCTTGTGAAAGCTCAAAATTTTGTTTATTAATATCAGCGTCTCAGCAGTATGATGAGGCTCATAGTGCTTGATTAACATTAGGTGTCAAATGAACAGATACTGTATCATCATCAGCATGGAAAAGAAAGCTGATTGGTATCACACCTTACCTATAAAGAATCTAACCCAATGGTTACATATACTTTAGATACTAAAAACAACTGGACCAAGAACAGAAGTTTGTAGGATTGCAGATATGACTTTGTAAAGAGGGAAGAAAAACCTATTTAAAAAATATTTTTTGAAATTTAATGAACAGTTAAGAAAAACTTCTCAAATGGCAGTGCAGTCTACTTGCTTACACTCACTCTGCTAACAACAAAATGCGGACAACCAACAGATTCGGTTCCGACCTTTGAACTTTAGGTTACGATAACCTACAGCAACTTTAAAACTTCTCCCCATTTAATCAGTTTCTTCTATCTGCAATATCAAGTAACAATAATAATGTCCTGTTAAGGCCTTACTTTTCCATTACTTATACAGAACTCAACCTATTCTTTTTAGGAACAAGTACAGTAATAGGTTTATACCATGCTGAAAAAAAGAAGAAAGAAAACACACCGTTTCGTGGAGCCTTCTTCAGATGTGAGGACCTTCTCACACCTGAAGAATGCTCCATGGCCGAAACATTTCATTTTCTTTCTCCTTTTTTTCAGCATGGTATAAACCTATTACTTGTTCCTTTGCAGCCTAAGTATGCTGACGCAGCTACCCACCTGAACTATTCTTTTTAGTAAACTTTCAACATTAAATTCAGGCTCTCAGGGGGAATTCCTGCAGCGATTAGACCTCTTTAATGGCCTCGATGCCTTGCCTGACAACTGCGCCTCAGTATCATCACCAACAGGAACAGGAGGTGCTGAACACCCCGAGTTGGATCACTCGGATTGATGGCTGAATGGCTGAATCTCCTCCCCGTTCTGGAGTAGTTAGTTCTGGTACCTATTCTGGCACTCCTTCCAGTTCCTTAGTTTCACTTTGGTTTGACACTGCTGCATGATCTGGAATAGCCTATTTTACTTGAACATGATGCAAATGGGTGTGATCTTGATGTCACCATATCAATTTCCCATTTCAGGTGTACTACAAAGGTGAGTGGGCCCTGCTTTTTAAAAATGAGGACCACCACCAAAATCCAGAACAAAGACAGCATCATCTGGATTTACGCACTGCTCTTTAGCATGCTGATCATGCTTTGCTTTTTCCTTTTCCTGACAAACTACTACTTTTGTCCTGACATCTGGTTGAAGTTAGTCTAGATGTGATTTAGGTTTCCTCCCCATTAACATTTCAGCAGGTGTTTGGCCTGTCGTTTGTGTGGTGAAATACGGTGCTGGATTAGGAAATGGGAAAGCTTAGTTTCCAGGCTTCCACCTCTCATCTTTCTCAGTCCTTCCTTCAATGTCTGTACTGCCCTTTCTGCTAACCTGTTTGAGGTAGGGAAGAAAGGGGTGGTCCGTGTGATAAATGCCATTTTTATTGACAAACTCTCTGAAACACATCTCTGGTGGATGTTGGACCATTTTCTGTTACAATGGTGTCTGGCAAACCATGGATAGCAAAAATGTGACGTGAAGTCTCCACTGCCACTGGAGCAGTACTGTTGCTCATGATGAGCACCTTGAGTCACTTGGAGCGCGCATCCATAAGAACAAGGAACATGCACCCCATGAATGGACCCGCAAAGTCCAAATGCAACCTAGAACACTGTTTGTCTGGCCATCCCCAGGGATGCATTGGAGCAAGTGGTGACATTTTTTGCATCTTTTGACATTCTGTACAAAACGTTACTTTATTTTCCAGGTTTTGGTCTATGTTAGACCACCATGCATAAGACCTTGCCAAGGTTTTCATGCGAGAAACACATGGGTGAGCTTTGTGGAGCTCCTCCGATACTTTAGCATGGCCTGGAAAAGGGACCACAACCCTAGAACCCCAAAGGATACAACCATCTTGAACACTGAGCTCATGCCTTCACCTCCTTAATAGTTTAATCTCATTGTCCTTCCCTGACGACGACCAACCTTGTGGCAAGAACTTCTTAACTTGAGACAAAACTGAATCTCTCTCTGTCCATAACTTTATCTGCCATGCATTCACTGGTGAGCTAGCCAGTTTCTCCAGCAAGAACACTGTGTACGGTGGAAGAGGAGTTGTGGCTGGTACATCTGGAAGTGGCAGAGGACTTAAAGCATCCGTTTGCATTATCCTCCCAAGTTCTGTACACATTCCGATACTGGTAAGCAGACAGAGTGAGAGCCCACCCTCTGGACTCTTACAGAGGCCATGGGTGGAATGCGCCGGGTTTCATTGAATAAGCTCATGAGTGGCTTGTGATCAGTAAAGATAGAGAAAAGATGACCATCGCTTTTCAAAACGGGAACAATTGGAGAAAACTGAACAAGCTCTATGATGCCTAGTTGCTGCAGCTGCCCTAGTTCTATCTCTACCTTGGATTTCATGGCATAAGGCGCTGCTGTGGTCTTGAAGAATCTTGATGTAGCCTAAGAATCCACCCAGAGCTTTACTGTCTTTGCCTTTCAAAGTGCCCAGTTCCTTCCTGAACACACCTGCATATCTTTGTACCAGCTCTGGTACTGTCACTTCCTTCATATACTTAACTTCACCCCAGTCTAAATGAATTTCTTTAAGCCAATCACACACTAGCAAGCTTGTCCCTGCACCCTTGACCACAAACAACTGGCCTTCTGTCTTCTGGCCACCATATTCAATGTGCATTTGCATTGCCCCCACCAGAGAACTGCCTCTCCAGTATACATTCTTAGTTTAATGGGAGAATTACAAAGAGCAGGAGCTTGACCAATAGTCCATAATTTTTAGAAGCTTCTTCACTTATGATTGAAGCTGAAGCTGCTGTGTCAAGTTCCATCTTAATGCCTGTCTGACATTAACAGAAGCACAAAAAGGCTCACTTCGTGACTTATACACCTTAAACATTGCTTAGGTGCACTCCTTCACCTGATCAGAATTCCCCAAGTGATGGCTTCTTGAAATCTCCACAACGTTTTATTTGTCTCCCCTGCATTTCCTAGCTAAATGGCCTTTTTATTGCAATTGTGACAAATACGGTCTTTTAAGTTTACAATTATTTGCAAAATGGGCTTCCCTATACCTATAACAGTCCACTTTTTAGCTTTTCTGTCATTATTTACAAGGTGCGCATCATTGTAGCTATTTCCATTTGCTTTCTGAATGTATTTTGCATTATTCGCAGCAGACTATATACTGTACCTTGCACGATTTCCAGCGCTGTTTTAAACGTGAGTGGAGCTTCTCCCAGCAACTGGTGCTGAATTGCATCATCACTGATCCCACACTCCAATTTGTGCCGTAGTATGTCTTCCAATGTCACTCCGAACTCGCAGTGCTCAGATAATTGAAGCAAATCGGCAACAAACTACCGAGTCTCCTTGTTTTCTGAAATGACTGTGAAGTTTGAAACGTTGCATGATTACAGACGGGTTTGAACTGTGATGTCCTGAACGAGTGATTAACTCATTGTAAGTGATGTCTGCCGGCTTCCGCAGCGTAGTTAAGTTCCTCGTAAGTCAATGTCTTAGCGCCACAAAAACTCAAGAGAATCGAGCGCCTTCTAGACATCTCTGTAATTTTATTAGCTGAGAAAAAAAATGTCCCAATCTTTCAGTATACTCTGTCTAGTCTCCATTTTCCTCCACAAACTCAACACCTGAGCCGAACAACGCCATTATGTGCCGTTGCAATGTTGTCCTGCCACTCACTAGCTTCAACTTTTACCCTCGTCACAAAAATTGTGATAACTTGCAATAAGCATGCTTTGATGAACTTCAACACTCTTTACTGTAATTTAACGAACAGTTAAGAACATCTCAAACGACAGTACAGTCTACTTTCTGTACACTCACTTCGCTAACAAGAAACGGTGGACAACTAATAGATTCGGTTCCGAGGTCAAACGACCTTGACCTTAAGTTAACGATAACCTATACCAACTAGAATAGTAACGAAAGTTCAGGAGGGATGAGAACAACCAAGTTCAATCAGACTCGGCTGTCAGTAATTAGCAATCACTGTCAATGCCATTTTCTCCTAAAACTCTATAAATATCGTATGTGATCCCCTTCTCTCCCTCACATATGTCTTTTGCATCCCACCTCCAGCCCATCTCCACCTCTGCAGATACCCTTTGGTCACTGCATGGGAGTCCTGGTCTCCTCATCCTACTGTATGGCCAGGAGGTCAGCCCTCAGCCAAACAGGTTAAACCAAATTTTCACTAAACATAATTCTATTGGGACACTTTCTTTTGAGTGTTGTTATTGCTAGTGAAATAAAATTTAGAATTTTATTCTATGTAAATGATGTGTATACTGTACATCAATTCTCCATGGAAACAAAATTTACTCACTGAGATGGATTGGATTGTTGGAGTTTCTGGTGTTTGCCAGAGTGCCACACATTTTCATTATTTGCTGTGTTTTACCTATGAAATAACAGTGAAGGTAAAGTATATGGTACAATTTGTTCTGTTTTATGACCATGGGTGGAATAATACAAATAATGAAGGCAAAGCAATAATAAGGATAAGATTTCCTGAGAACTCACTCTATAAAGAAAGCAGCTAAGATACAGTACTAATACTAATTTTAAGAGTTCCTGAGTGTTCAGCAGCACAAGTACAACCACAAGCCCAGGTGATGTATTTATACTACCTGTGTTCTACTCACTGTCCCTCAATGTAGCTTATTTTCCTTCTACATACAGTAAATAAACCAAACAGTATGCTGAATGTACAGTATGGGAATTCTTTTCTAATTCTGACATCCCTAAACATGATAAAATAATCTAAATATGTCAATCCAAAGATCTTGCTGAACTCTATAAAAGGATTAATAAGAACTAAATAATAAAAATAATAAGAGCTTAAAATAAAACATATGAAATCCATAAAATGTATGGAAAATGTTTCATTTACCTTCCCCAGCATATTCGCAAACCGTGTAACTGTGTTGAGCTCATTCACTTGTATATTAATTTAGTGTATATGGTCATTAAAGAGTCAGCAATATTCCATATGATGATGTAGCAAAAAAAAAATGTACAGTAAGTGCATGACCACAAATGGATGAATCAAACCACTTTTCTACTTTTTTGCTTTGTTTAAGTTAAAGGGTGTTTTTGATGTGATTAAATATGTCCTGCTGTGACTTTATGCTTTACATTTTGCAGAAAAGACTCTGTCCTTTTCAAGATTCCCTCTAACTAGATCCATTAAATATGTCATGTACTGTACATATGAGTGTATGTATATACTGTATAGTGCATTGTAAAAGTATTCAACACTTCCAATTATTCCCCATATTGCTGTTAAATAAATGACATACACTATGGAAACCTATTAGTGCCATGGAGAAAAAAGATTGTGTTTAAATAAGATAACCTTGCTTATTTAAATGCAAATGCAAATGTGATATCATCTGAACTTTTCTCCATGGTGCTAATAGGCTTCTGTAGTATAAAACGTTTTTTTCAAATGAATATTTTTGATCAGTACTTGAATGATAAATGAAAAAGTTAAATGTCAACATAAACTGCAGAGAATAATCAAAGACTAAAATATGTTGAAAACATATTTTAGATTGAGTCAATGTTTGGCGAACGCAACTTTTGCAATCAATTGGTTGTCTTTTTGCAAATGTCTCTACCGGTTTTGCACACAGATTGTCTTGCCACCGTTTATGTATTGGACCCAATTAGACCTATCAAGAACTTTCACTTTCTTCTTTGAAATCCACATAATTGTTCTACAGACAGGCAGATTTTTGTCCTAGTTGGAAGTCTGTAGCAGACTGAAGCAGGATTTCCTATAAGATTGCCTCTACTTTGCTCCATAAATTTCCCCCTCAGTCTTGACAAGCTTCCCAGTCCCTGCTGATAACAAATGCCCCTCTAACATGCTGGATACCACAATGCCTGATAGTAGGGAAGGTGTATGTGCAAATGATTAGGTGGTTTGAAATTACTTACCAGACATTGGGACAGTAAGGCAGGACAAACAGGGATGTTTACAAATAGATTCCAAAAATACAATAAATATTTGTATTGATACAACAATAAAATAGTGAGAATTAAACTTATACAATAGTGTACAGTATATGAATCAGAATATGAATCTGCCATGATACACACAAATGGCTGATCAATCACTTAGAAGAAACCTGTGATACAGAGTTAAAATACACTGACTCTAATACTCGGGTCAATATCATAACAATTATAACAACATGAATAAACACTTGAATGACAAATAATTATTATATTACTTTCCAGAATTAACCTATATCAAACATACACTTGTGTGGATAATAACCTAATTCTTGGGTGCAGAAATGTGAACCTCAAATTGAGAATGCTTGGTCAGGGACAATTCTGCTGAAGTTTTAAAAGTTCAGCATAGACAAGAACAGATGGATTCATGTCTGGAGCTCGTCCAGTTTTCAGCCAAAGGCTCTTAGAGCTGAAAGCTGGCTGAGGCTTAGTGTACATGGAGAGAAACTTAAAATTTCTCTAGTATTTTGTAGTTGCTATTCTGAATATTCATTGATATTCAGTGGATTTGACAAATATCCAACTGTAGAATCTCATTGATCAGGCAAAACTGAAATTCATTTAAAAACTTCTCTTATTAACAGGAGGTCTTGGGAAGAATTCCTGTTTACATGTGGTCTCTCGGCCCAGCAGTTGCGTCCATAAGTTTATTTACTGTTGAGACTGTTGAGATGGTCACAGTCATTTGATTAGTTCACTGTAAAGTTATTGGTATCTCAGAGAACATGTTAAAGTAATTTGCAGAACCTTTTAAGTTCCACTGTCAGGGGTAGTGATTCATCATAACTTCATCAGGTGTAGTGGGGATCCCTATGGTATGCTCCTCACTCGGGGATCACTGTAACTCTGTCAGTGGATTTATGATAGGGAACCAGCAGCCAAGTTCAAATGAACCTCCTTCTTAGAGCTGTAGACTGAAAGGCATCAATTTGGGCACTTTTATCCCTAGAGACGTCTGGAAGGGCCCAACTTGGTCGTGGTCTGGTTTGGGTGCTGGGGAACCATTCTGCTTGTCAGAATCCTGTCTCAGCAACATTCCTATTAGTGTGACTCAAAGGCATTGAACAGTTCCAAGACTTTATTTTCATTTCAAGGCCAGAGAAATATTATCATAATCTTTCTGAACACTTAATCTAAAGCATGGTCAGAGCCTGGCAAACTACAGTATTGACTGGGAGATAAATTGTGTTGGGTTTGCACCAGATGTGATACTTTGCAAATGGATAAAAAGGTTTTCTAAATTGTTTAATCTGATCACAAAACTGTTTGCATTGCTTGCAGTATCAAACTAGTATGCTTTGTTGCAAACTCAATGCCTGATTGTTCAGTACATGTAGTCCAGCTCTGCAGACTGAAGGGGATATTGTTCACTCATCTTCTATGTTAGCCATTGACATCTATAACATTATTGAGGTGTTTAAGGACCTTCAAATTAAAAAAGGTTGACTTTTACTCATTTTATTTCAGGACTCTTCTGGACTTACTGTATTTCCTTAACAATGATTAGAATAAGAAGTATATTGTTGTACATCCTGATTTTGATTTACAATACAAAAAAATGTTTTTTAATTATTAATTATTAGTCTGTGTGTTAATTTGATAGCACATTTTTAATCCAACAGCAAACATTTCTAAAAATGTAGCTATGGTGTTCTACAAATAAACACTGTTAAGTTCTCCCATCACAGAACCATTTTTGTTTTACAAATTATATTAAAATTCATAAAGCTGTCCCTATCTATTTACCTCTTTAAATTACATTTTGTCCTTTGAACCATAGTCATTTACACACTTTGGAAGTGGTAAATGCCTGAGGGGCACATTCATGGTTTTCTAGGTGTCATTAGCAAACTAAAAAATAAATACTTTAACTAATTTCACTACAAAGTATATTTTCTTCTTTTTGTGCTCACAAGGAGGTATTCTAATTTAGTGAAGATACTAAGCTAAATGGAAATTTACGGTACAAGCAGTTTTCCCATGCTTCACTTAATAAGGAAGTAACTGAAGTATTCTGTGAAGCTACATTTATAAGTGGATGAATAGTAACCTTAAACATGAAACACAATTAATGAATCAAAAATGAAAACCATCCTTATCTCAATTTACATGTGATGTGACTAATACCCCTGCACATCAGGACATTTCATAAATTAAGGCCTTATTTGTGGCTAATAAACACTCGCCAAAACCCAGCAGTAATCTGTGATAGCTCCCTCTGTGCTGGGAATTACTGCTTAATTAAAACTTGTACTGTACATGATGCCATAGAGAGTAAACACAAATGCCAGAGAATCATCAAGGTACCTGGTGTAAATTCAAACAGGCTGTTTGCTATCTTGATAAGATTGGTAATTTTTGGGACTAGAAAAGATAGAAGTTGAAAACAATGAAATATTAGAAAAACTGATTGCCCATGGGGGTGGTTTTAATCAGGATATCTCTTGAACGTCTGTGCCTTAAGAACATTTTCTGTCACTGTCTTATTTCCTTACTTTTTTAATTTGAAGTTTTCTTTTCATAATCCACATTACATGTGCACCGATTTCAACAGCTGTCCCTACAGGCAACACTGGCTTTCAACAACAATATAAAAGGTTTAGATTTTTATGTTGAAGCCAATTTACAGATAAGTCTAAAAGGCAACATATGCAATATTTTCAACTTCTTGTTTCTCAATCCCTAAAACTGAGTATGTCAGAGACATACATAAAATTTGTACATCTTCCTTTTTAAAGTATATTCTTTGCAATTTTGAGCTGGTGTGACTGTTAGAAGCAATTGAGACCCAGAAACAAATTGAAAGCAGCATGTTTGGCAGTAGTCTTTCCTGTTTTTCCATTTTTCATTTATTCAAAAGATTTAAGCCGAGAGATCGCTGCAGCTGGTGAAGCTGCACTGCAGGTATGTTGATCATAATTAAACATATCATAGGAAAATGTGAATATGGAGCTAGTTAGCCACTCAGAGAGGTATTTATCCTTCTTTTTTGTTTTTTTAAACATCTGTTTCAAATGAATGATTCCTCCTGCTTTTGGAGATGACTGTTCGGAGCAGTTGGCTACATATTGTTGGAACTATAATAATAGACTGGCAGATTTTGTTACAATTTCCAGGTATAATCTGAACAGACTGAAACAAAATCTACTGTACTGCACAATATTTGAGTAAACAAATAAGTTATTTTAGGTGAAAAATAGACATCAAAACATGGACATTTTGGACAAATGCACTTAAATTCCACAGAGTATTTCTGTGACTTGAATGTACAGTAATTCATGCACACAAGGTAATGCGAATTTGGTAAAACTTTAGTTCAGAGATAACATGTAAAATTTGTATTATTATCTTATTACTGAATTATCTTATTGTTGTCTTACACCTGAAACATACTGTAGCTTGCTAAGTGGCAGTACATGACTAATACAAGCGTAATGCCTGGCTTATTAGTAGAACTGGCTGTACACAATTAACTATTTGTAACAACAGGAAACAAGTACCTATTCAGGCTATATAAATGGGTTTTTCTGTAATTTATGAGGTATTGTGTCACTACTAAGAACTAACACATTACTTACAGGTGACCCCTGAAATGTATTACTGTGAGTTCTTTATGAGAAGGTGATAAAACTCAAACTAGTTTAGTTCATAAATATAAATAACTCATATTTATAATAACAAATAACTTCATTCAGCTTATGTGATACTTGATTGTCTGTCTCTGAGTTAAGGAGTTATTCCATTATGGGCTTTTAATAACTCTTTCCTTCCATTTAACGATAAATGTAATAGAGAAGCAGTCACTTTGAGGGGTTGGGTCGGATGAGGCAACTGGAGATCTGTATTAAAATGAGAGATGAGACTGGTGCTAATATGCACTGCTCTGCTTGTGCTTGTAACAGGGCACTCTGCTGCGGATGTTGCTGTCTAGGTCTCTTTAAATAGGTTGAAGGAGGCCTGTGGAGAGAGTTGTCTGGTTAAGAACAGTTAGCGCTCTTGGCCAGGACTCAGGACACAGTGGTTATGGCTTAGACATGTGAGGGGAGCAGTTCTCCCCATGGTTATGTCGAGCCACTAACCAGAGAGCTCTCAGAGGAGCTGGTTTCCTCCATGGCTAAAGAAGGGAAGACTGGGAGGAGAGGAGGTTTACTCCTTAATGTTTAGGAGTTATGGTCTTGTCCAAAGGTAAGATGGGAGGTGGGAATAGTGTCTTTGGCAGATTGTTTGGGTGGAAGAAATCCTGTTGGCAAATTAAGAAGCCTTGCTCATAACCCTTACTAACCCTGCCATGCCTCACAGCACAGGCAATGGCGGCAATAAATTCCCTTCTGCCTTTCTCTCCACCGATTTGTCCAACTGAATGCTACTGTACTGTATATTGTATCTGCAGCTGACAACTCCACTCCTCCCAGGTCTTCTACACTCGGCCTCAGTGAACAGTAGACTTCTACTTGCCCTCAGACACCATTGTTTTAGTCTATATTTTGGAGTTCTAACTGGAGCAAAAATCTATCTTTTGTCATTTAGATTAAGTAAACGGATCACATAGATCAAGCTGCTTACGTTCAGTACTTCAATGTATCTTTTGAGTCACGTTTACTGCCGCCTTGGTGTTTGAACCAACCTTAATGCTTGTCCACAATAAGCTTTGAGCTGAAGAACTCTTTGTGTTATGGGGGTCCTTGAATGTCTTTTGTGGTCCTCTCAGTCTTTTCCTTACAGTCGGGTTGCCAGTTCCTCAGTCAGGCAAGTTAAGCTAAACACATTTTCAATATGTTATCCTAATACACTTCATCTCAACATTGCCTTAATTAGGATTTTACAGAACAACTGAATGGAAATAAGGAACATTTTATTAGAAATTAAAGAATAATTGACTCATGGAAACTACATCACTCATTTTGGGACAATAACTGTTTCAGATGGGCAGCACAGTGCTCGCTTGGGTTTCCTCTGGGTGCTCCTGTTTCCTTCCACAGTCCAAAGACATGCTGATTGGTTAGCTTCTGTGATTGGCTGTAGGTGTAGGTGTGTGCATGTTTGTGTGTGTGCCCTGCGATGGACCAGTGTCCTGTCCAGGATGCCTTGTGTCTGTTGATTGCTGGGATAGGCTCCGACTCCCCTATTAACATAAATTAGACAAAATGGTTCGAATTGAATAGATGGAACTGTTTCAAATGCAAGCTAAAGCGGAAAAAAAAGAGAAATCACTTTATTTTACATTCACATTTCTAGAATGTGATTTAACCTATTACCCAAACACCTAAACTGAAGCCTATTAACAACAAATGCTTATTTCCATTATGTTTTGGAGAATACTCTTTAATATGAGAGGGCATTTAGCAATCTGAATGGAGTGCCTTGCTCAAGGGTAGCATCTTGTTCTTGACTTGAACCCATGTCGTTCCTTTCCAGACCCCTAACTACTACTCCACTCTGCTCCCTTTAATGCTCTGGTGGCATTAACAGTGTTGAACTTGGAAAATATGCTCAGTAATGTTTGGTCAGTGAGGAAAAAAAAAACAAAACAAAAGTAAACCATCATCCGTCTCCGCAAGCTGGAACATTTGGCAAACACCCAGCTCATTGCTGGTTTTTGATTCCAAAGCAGCATCTCCACCAGGGCTTGATACCAAAGCTATGTGATTAAAATTGGAGCTGGCACACCTAGCAAGGCAGGTTTGGGGCTATTGTTCCATATGCAGTCCACCTGCGGCTCCGACTCTCTCGCCAAGTGTTCAGCAGGCACAAGAAACTGATTGATCTTGGGTTACTATGGAAACAGTGGAAGCTGTGGGGGAAAAAGCCTCATGCAGCTTGCCTCTGAGAAGGATTTGGATCTGAAAAGGATGCTAAATAAATGAATCACTATTAATAATAATTCACATATGGAGCAAACGGAAATTACCATGTATTTTGACTGCACGTAAGCTCTTCTATCCCCTGAAACTTGACATTATCATAGACAAATTGATGTTTTTTTTTAAATTAAAAGAAAACTTCTTTGTTAAAAGCAGTTAAAACTTTAGGGACTCATTCATTTCTGCTTTTCCTTCCCTTTTTTTTTGCAATGATATATTAACTGAAAGGGGATCTACAGGATTTTTCTACACCTACAGAATATGGGATCATTTTGTTAACTCCCTGATTTAGGGTTCGTTTTTCACTGTTACACTTACCTCTCATATATTAGCCTCATCTTTGCATGTATTATGCGTGTAACCATGAGTTGAAGCTGTCTGTGAAGCAATTCACCTTTTTGTTTGTGCTTGCACAGACTAATAAAAAAATTACAGCTAGCACGCTTTAAGTAATAAATCAAATGCACTGAATGCAAATATCTTAAAAGCACAAAGTGAAGGTGTAGTTTTAAAAATTCTTAACATCTTTTGATAAATGAGGCTGCCAATGTGCGGTGATCTTTCATACAACAAATATATGCTAATGTCATGTTTGACAGGAAACAGACAACCAATATAGACAAACAGGACCAGTCTGTCCTGGTTTCCCAATGGCCCTTGGCCCTGTACCTTCCACCTTTCACTTGTTTTGTTACAGCTGTAGTTCCTGATCATATTTATACAGCTCACGATATGTTTTAGGATAGGTGTGCTATTCCAGCTTTCCTTTTTAATCACGTGTTAAAATAACTTCACTTTACTACTATCTCTGTATACTTTGACCACTTTTTGGAATTTTGCCTATAACTATTACATTATAAATCCATTTCTAATCCTACAATAAAATGAAAGACAACTTGTACTAACATACACAATCAGGCTAATTTGCTCTCTCACTCTGAGCAGGGTACTGCCTCTGATCTTATAGTAGACCCTGAAACCCTGTATTTTCATCCCTTATTATTTTTCAAACGGCATTTGGAGGATACGGAGAGGTAGTGTGCCAACTACAACCTTCTGCAACACAAAGCATGTATTATCTCTCAAGACATATTTGACTTTATCAGTTGGTATTGCAACCAGACTTCATACTCTTAATATGAAGCATTTTCTCAGAAAGCTGCCCCTCTTTTTTCTCAGTCCTGTGGGTGCCTAGACTGGTTGATAATGACTTAATCCAATGCCATCTGTCAGAGCTGCAGCCACCTTCGTATGCAATCTGTACATCAATCGATTCTTCAGATGCTCTCTGCCCACAGGGCACAGCAGTGTCATCATCATGCTTATTGCCTGAGTTTTAGACTCACAGGTTCAGAAACTCCTGATCCAGCTCTCACCAAACACATTGCTGAGAAATCCACAGATAATCTAGACTGACAACATTCACAAGTATTCCTTCTATCTTCTGGTAAACAAATATATAAAATGGCAGGTTTTGTTAGGAAATTATCTATACTATTCCATAATCCAAGATGGACTAGAAAATTAGTTTGTATACATGATTCCATTAACATATTGAAGCTGTTCCTGAGTAAATAAGGATCTTGGTTTTGCTGTGCAACTTGCAAACATTTCTTTATGTCTAATCTCCTGGACCTAATCCTGTAGGAAATGTCCTCTCAGTTGTCTTGTCTTGCTGTACTAGTAAGCTACAAAATGAACATGCACCCAAACTCTAATTTGACAAGTAAACTCATCTGTGGAGACTAAAGTCAGTGGAATGAATCTTAAATAAGGACCTGTTATTTATAGTCCATTTGCGACAATTTGTGTCACCTTATGTATACCAGGTATGTGATGTACTTTTGGAACATTATTTGCAGTCCTGATAGGAATATTCTCTCTTTATCTCAAGAGGAAAATTGTTGAAAAGGGTATACTTTCACATTATGAAATGTATTTTAACACTTAAGAAATGCAACAGGTTTATATTTCTATATATGCATAACTTAATACCCTTTATATATCTTAAAATGTATATATAGGAAATATTAGAGCTTGTGCATCATTTCTTTGTCCTTTGTTATTTCGTATGTACAACATGACAAAAAGTGTGTAAATATTTAAAAGGTATGAAATGCATACCTGTGATGTTGCATTTGGAATTTTTGTGCTCACATAAAATACAGGCAGCACTATAACAAATGGAAATTCAAGACTCATATTTTATTAATTCAAATTACAGGTCAATGATACCATGGGTCAGTAACGGAGAGGAGGAACGTGCTCAGGGAATTTTTCTGGCAGGAACAGCACAATATGAATTTGCTAGGACATTCAGTGTCTGTAAATTTACTCTCACTAGACTCAGGCAGTGTTATCCTCAAGATTAGGCACACATGGTTTACCGTGACCCTGTCAACTCTGTGCAAGGAACCAAGAACAATTGAGAAATATTTTCCACATGGCAACAACTAAGGGTGCTTACACAATCAGGGAATGTGTCCCATGAACCCAATGGGAGACATCAGATACAGTAACTCTGAGTTCATAGTTTCCAATGTACTGTACAGTAGGCACCCAGGTTCAATATCACAGGGTCATAATACTGCAAGTTTTCACAGACAACAACCCTTGGGATATTAATGAAAAGTGATGTGATATGATGCTGTTATGCGATTCATTTGGAAAAGAAAAGAAAATACTAAAGATTAAGCGTGTCACTGATCTGGCCATTTATTTAACAGATTGAAAGGAGGAACTCCCCTTTGGGCTGGGGCAAACTGTCTTCTGTTCTGTGTCACACTGTTTAAATGCTAATAGTGTGTACACTAGGCATTCATCTTCTGTATAAGGGTACCTTGAAAGCACCATATAGTACTGTATATCCCAAACCACACTTGACTTTGGAATATTCTTGTCAGGAACTTGTTTATAGTGTACATGATAAGTAACCTTATCTAATATGCACTGTATCTTGAACCTGATTGTGCTTCTGAAGTGTTTCAGTATATTTAGAATGGTGGACATCAGATGATATCTTACAGTTTGTCAGGAGTGTTCTGGAGAGGGTTATTTCTTTAATACAGGAAGAACAGAAGAAATGTACTGTAAACTAGAGTCTTTGGTACAGGTACAGTACCTCGAGATTAGTTTCATAATGTTTTTGTTTGATTTTTTTTCATGTCTTATGCAAGATGACCCTGTAAGGAAAGTCTTACATTTTTTAAAGATGCGTCAGCTCTAGGAGTGCTTTACTTCCTAATAAGTTTATCAGTAAAATTTAGAACGACTAAAAAAAGGCTTTACTTCTGCCAGAAATGTTTTCTTTCTTGTTGACTTTTATATATATTAAAAATGTTAGCATACTGTATATAAAAGCTTTTTACAACAACTTTTATCTTAAGTGTCTAAATGTTACATAAATAATTTTCCTAGTCTTTAATATTACAATATGTGTAATATTTATAACAATTGCAACTAGAGTAAACTTTATTCTTTATTTCACAGGTTTAATTAAATGAAAACCCAAAAATAACACATTTAAATACCTTTAACTCTTTATATTGGATTACATACAGTTTATACTGTATATATGATTTTCAAATAATGCTTTTCTAACAATTTCATTGATAGAAAAATACATTTTAGCTTTTTATTAATATATCATTTTCTTATACTGTAGCTACTTTATTGATTTTATAGATTGATTATTATGACTATTTTCTGATTTAGGAATTTAGGAAGTAGTTGTACTTTGTTCATGTCTGACATAAATGCCATGATATCATGCTTTTACTTATTAGGGTTTTTACATTTTAGCTATCCATTAAGTCCTTATCTTAAACCCCCTTTGTCACACTGTTATCCCTGCTGCTGCCAGATTTATCCATAGGAAAGCACATAACCTCTTCTTCTTCTTTACCATGGAAAATACCCTCAGGACTTTAGATTGTGCTGGCAAATGTTTTTTTCCAAACATTTTAGAAATGGAGTAATAAGGTATTTCTAGAAAGACATACAGTAAATGTGTCAATAAGCAATTTCCTGTATACTGTATATTAATTGCTTCGTAATCCTACGCCTGACCTGCACCATCGTCACGACTGTATGCTATTTGTAGAAGGTAGCTTGTTACATTACAGTGTCTTGCAAAAGTATTCAGAACCTGCCTATGGCTTCCCATTTTGTCAAATTACACAATGATGCATACATTTTTCAACTTAGTACTGTATTTTATTCAAAATCTGAATACTCAGATTGAGATCTGAATACTGAATACTAGAGGATTTCTAACTTACAGTAAATGTCAGCCTTAGAACAAGAGAAAAGAATGAAAAAAAGGAAATTGCATAAGTATTCAGACCCATGAGCTCAATATCTGGATGAAGCACCTTTATCAACAATTACAGCTGCAAGTCTTTGAGGGTAAAGTCTCTATCAACTTTGTACACCTGCTTGGTGCAATGTCTGCCCCTACGATTTGCTCAAGCTCTCTCCAGTTGCTTGGGGATCACTTATAGACAGCAGTTTTCTAGCATTTCCAAAGTAGGATTCAAATCAGTACCTTGATTGGACCACTCAAGGGCATTCACTTTCTTATTCTTAACATTAAGATTATTTAAAGTACCCCAAAACCTCAGTAAAAATCTTTCATGAAGTGAAAGGTGGTGATCCTCATGTTACATGTTTTCATTTAAGTTACAGTACATTTTACTACACATTTGGTAGTCTTCATTACACAATGTCTCCGTGAATTGTATTTGTGTTAGTTTATTTTGGTAAAATTTCCAAATTGCTTCTACAGGTATAAATCCTATTACATCCTGGCCCTTTCACTGAGACCTCTTCTCTAACTGTCATAGTAAATACTGTAAATACGGGATTATTTTATGTATGCATTTTACACCTTTCCATTTTTAGTTTTACCCACTCCTGCTCAGTGTCTACATGCTGATAATTCTAAATCTGTGGTATTATTTAAATTCCCTTTCCCTCTGTGTTTTCAGTTAGTTAGCATAATTTATGTTATCATGCATGTACTGTGCATTTTCCCAGATTGAATTTCACGTGCTATGTATCTTTCCAACTTTGAGTCACATACAGATCCACATGGCTGTTCATGTCCATAAATGGATGTAGAACAAAACATTTTAACAAGAATCCTTCAGAGTTTATTTAGAGAAAATGTAAAGGTAGTTAGAGATTATTTGGAGAAATTTAGAGATCTCTAGGCTTGACCAGCTAGTGTATATGGGCTGAGGAAAACTGATGAGCCACAAAATTCTACCTAGTTAGCTTTTTCATGTTCTCAAATATTGTAATACCTTTTTTTTCAATAAAGAGAGGATGCACTGTTTCATTATAATACTAAACATCTATTATTTCTGACCTATTTAATTGACACACAGTGCATTAAAAACACATTAAATAATGCAGCTTACTTTAGGAAACGTACTGCATGCGTCTTTGCTGCACTTCTGTTACCCTGAATGGTATTTGTGGTGCTATGTAATGATAAAGTGTATAAAATGCTTCTCATGAAGAGGTGTAAATCCCCAAGACAGAAGGCATCCTGTAATCACTGCTGGTGGCTGATTACAGAGCACATGAAACCCTGAAGTTATATTGACCTTATTTAATCCATACATATCTGTACATCCAAGATCCCCTTTGTTTCTTTCAAAAATCACCTATAGTTAGTAGCCTCGGGCTTTTTGTTATTAAAGTGAACCCATACTTTCAGCTGAGAGGGTTTTTTTTAATTCTCAGAGGCAGTAAAAACAGAAAAATTGTGGGATTCAAATTAGCATGCCTTGTAGGTTTAATAATGCAATGGCGACCATCCAATGGAAAGCTGCAAGCAGCTGAACAACTATTTGGTGTTTGTTTCGCTCCACAGCACCTGGAGGACCTGGGGCAAATGCGCAATTCAGCTGGAACTCCCATTCTCTCACCTGCATAAAAGATTTTAAAATATCATTAAAAGGCTTCCAGGTTTAAATTATGGGGAAATTATCCCAGGCGTTTTTTAAGACCATAAAATGTATTTCAAGACTGACTTTTTGAAGTTAGTTTTTTATGAATTCTTGCCTTTATTCTGCCATTTATAGCACCTTATGTGTAACCATGTAGGAGTTTTCTGTGGGAAAATGTCAAAGCCAGAGCTGGCAGCCATGACCCACCATAATGCCTGCAAAATGATATTGCAGGAGTAATCTAAAGTATGCCTATCATTTACACATTGAGGTGATATCTACCACAGATTGTATTTGGAATTGAATTAGTGTAAGATACTAAAGGTATTAATGTGTTACAATTTCCCCCTTTTTATTCTGAAATACAGTAACAGAAAGTCATTATAGGGCATCAACTCAATAAAATAATACTGCAGTTAACTAAAATGTATTTGCTGATACAAGTGTGTGAACTGAGTTACATGCACATTTTGGATAAATTAAAAAAAAAAACACTTTTGCCATCACAATTTCCTGTTTGTCCCTTCTCAGTAATGGTGTTAATGAGCAAATGCAATACTATAATTTAAGGTACTATATGCTGCCCATCTTCTGTTTTGCAATGTCAAGTGCAGAATGATACTTTAAATGATGACATGTTAGCTGTTGGAGGTGGTAGCATAGTGGCCAGAACTTAAAACCCAAAAGAAGAAAAGATGATCAACTGTTCTGTATGAGGTAAAGTAAAGGATTACACATTCCAATATGTCTTCTACTGCAAATTATATAGTGAGAATTATACATTATACATTTTCCCTTAAACAGGATGTGTGGAACTTCCTACATCACAAACATGCTGTATGACATTTATTTAGTTTCTATTAACAAATGTCATACACAGATAAATGTTTTTTACATATAAATTAATATACTGTAGGATTAAACAATGATGTGTTTCAGATGCTTTATACTGTATATACAGTAGAAGGAATATTTCCTTAATTTTGGATGCTAATGTTTTGTTTATAGAATTGAGATAAACATTGCCTCCCATGAGTCTATTAATGTGTTAGTTTAAAGTCCTAGAAAGTATACACATTGAATTTCTAAATGTCAAAAACCATCTAAAACCCCATCCTAAACACTAAAGGACAACATTTAGTACATGGTACAATTTACCTGCAGATGAATAAATCAAAACATTGAGTATTTTAGCATAAATTTCAACAGTAAACCATAAAATATTTCACCGCAGCTTAGAAAGGAAAACATGTTATTCAGATACTGGTGTGCACAACTGGTATGATTAAAAATGTCACTATACTTTCCCTAACACATTGTTACAAGGATTTCACAAAAATTGAATAGAACATTATTCAGCTCTTCAACGTGTAACTGTGGCTAAAGCTCTAGACTTGTAACTGGAAAGTTGTGAGTTTTAATCCTAGGTGGGGCATTGAGCGAGGTGTACCAAGCACACTTGAGCAAGGTACTTCACTCAAATTGCTTGAGTATAAAACGCCCGAGTGTAAGTTGCTTTGATCAAATCAAATGAATTAATACTAATGGTAACTGTCATAATTAGTAAATCACCGATGAGAATAATGAAATGCAGGTTAAACTTGCACCAACCTGTACCACGATAAATATTTTTGTAAGCCAAAGTTCAGAATGGGGTCAAATTGTAATCTCTCACTTGTATATAAGAGACAAGAACTCTGCACACATCTTTTCTAGCACTCCACGATCCGGTCTTATCTGAATCAGATGTCTCTTGTACACAATCACCTTGCTAGACCTTACCTTTATTGTACTTATCTCCTTTAGGGCAGCATGGGGAATCACATTCTTGCCTCTTCTCAAACAAGTAGCTTGTCAACCTTGATCTCTCCCTTGAAAATAAGCGGCTTCCTGCACCTGAGCCATGATATATGCTCTTTTCTTCCAGTTCTCCTGATGTTGTCAGCCCTCACTGAAACAACGGCCACCCTGCCACTTGGGCGCTGATGCTTTCTTCACTGAGAGGGTACGAGAGCATGGCTGCACTGGCTCAGGGCTCTCGTTCACACCCCTCAGAGAGTATTCATTTTGTATTTATTGTTATACCAGGTCTTCTAGCTCACATTTTAGGATTTTCTGGCCACTTTCTTCACCATCTTGCATTTCTGCTTGCTGTTCAGGTAAATTACCAGTTTGTGAACACTCTGCTGGCAGACAGGATGCTTGTTTCTCTGTGTTTTTACGCATCTGTAGTTAGCATGTGTCACTATTTGCTGTTGTAAAATGTACTGATTAGTATGGCAGCGGCAATACTATCTTACTGACTGAACTCAGCAGATCCCTGAATTTAAGCAGGGCCTAGCTCGATCAGAACTATGATGGGAACCTCTGAGCAGAATCAGGTTGCGGCTATATGTAGTGTTGGTGGACCAGTAGGGCACAATCTTCATACAGAACCAGATTGTCTGAACCAATGTTCCATTATTGGGACAAGGGACACTGTGCTGGAGGATGTGTCATTCTTCAAAATGAGAAGCTTCATAAAGTTACAAATTATCACTTTTTGAAAGAAAATTGAGGCGATTAGGTACTTGAGTCATAAACAACAAGAATGAAAGAAAACTTAAAACACTGACCACTGAGCACAGCTGTTTTTCTTCATGACTGATGATCACTAGACTGACTTCTTGCATTTGTGTGGAGTTTCCTCTTATCTCTTTGGGTATTTTACTATATTTTCTGAAAAGATTAGGCAGCACCAATATGGCCTTGTTAATGCCTCTTTTCATATCAACTCAAATGCATGGATGACACAGACTGACCTGCCAAAGAATTAGCACACCCCTGTGGTCATAGCAGAATCTGGCTGGTCCACCTCCTGCAGTTACAACAGCTTGGACATGCCTGGGCATTGAGTTGAAAAGATCTGGAGAAGGGCCCCAGAGGGACCAAAGACCATTAATCTCCCAAAGCCTCAAAGACAGCACACTCTTTTCTAAGTTTGGGGTCGCTTTGCCTGGAGATGCCGGTCAAGTCCATCCCTGAGGGCCTCATTTGGTTCGAGATCAGACGAATGGGTAGGTTGAGGTTATGTGCCGGTTCTACCTGAGTACCATGGCAGATGCCATTTTGCCTCCAAGGTACTGCCTCGTTCCTGATGGGGATGGGGATTAGATGGCTGTGCCCCTTTCCAGTGGTCTGGAGGAGGCTGTTTTGAAAAACACAGTTGGGGGTTTATTCTGTTCATTTGACCTTCTAAAATGCTCAAACTTAATCCATTTGGGGTCTGTTGTCCTAAGGCAAAGGAAGCTCAGACTAATAGATATTTAGAGTAAATGTCTCATATTACAATAGTATGAGGTTTGGGGAGCAGATTATTTATGTACTGTAAATGAAATAATACAGATTTTAAATAATAAATCTACTTTCTTGTAAAACATACTGTAAGTACTGAATTGAGATCACAGTTGGTCAGAGACATCTCTATTATGTGTTAGTTTGATGTTTCATGAAGCTCTTAGAAAATTATATCTGCAAAAAAATGCAGTATATGACATTGAATTTAGATTTGAATAAAACGCATTTACTGTATGTGAATTTAATATTGTGAAAGACTATTGCACAGGCAATAGTTCATTTAGGCTATCAATCTATGGTGCTTAAAAAGAAAACTGTTGTTATACTTTCACTTTTAATTAATGAAAAAAATGTAGAAGAAATAACCAGAAGTTAAAACCTCAGGTGAAAGGCAAATATTGTTGTCCACTGAGGTGGTAACATTCCTAGGAAGTGTTAAAAACTCCAAATTCAAATACATTTTGCCTGCTGTGGCTGATCTAGTTATTTCTGTGTTCAGCTTATTCATTGCTAACAGAAGCCTTCTGTACCAGTCTGTAATGAAATCTGTATAAACTGTGTTTGTTCAGTAAATTTTATTTTCTTTTCTTTATTCATGATTGATGTGATGTTTATTTTGCATTTTCATTCCATACTACATGCGTCTTATTTTCAATGGTGTGTTCTTCTTAGAAAGACTAATATCAAGGCTACATGTGTTTATTTTCAGAATAAGGAAGCACAAGCATTCGGAAACAATTACAGTAAATGAGTTAAACAGTACTGTATATACTCTCTCACTATATATGATTACTGGAAATGCTATATACAGTATATTTCAGTAAAAGCTATTATAAACAATTTTAATTACTTTTAACATACACACTAAATGTATACTGTGGATACATTAAATAATTTGATCAACTCATGTACAATAAACTATTTTTATGCATGAAGATTATAAAAATATTTGTGAGGAGTCTTTAGCTTTGCAGCTGATGGTAATGAACAGTGCTTATAAAATTAGTTACTTTTACTAAGAAAGGGGTGAACTATATTCACACTGGTAGAATGAAAATATTAAAAATGCAATTGACATAGGTATAGTAGAGAGTGCAACAGTAAAGGTGTGTCTCCCTGATACTTTTGTTCTTCTCAGGGAACTGGAAAAAAAATCTAGTGCTGGACACATTTAAGTTTTTCAAACTCTGAGGGAGACTGTGTTACACATGTCATGTGTATAATATTCCACTACAAAAGTATGTTCTATTACATTTTATTTGCACTGAATTAATCAGCGTTCATTTTGCATTTTTCCATTAGAATGAACTCCTTTCTCCTGTAGTAATCTTATAATTTTGCAACATTGCATGTAAACCAAAATGTTTCTAAACTAAAAAAGAAATCAGAACAAAGGGAAAAAAAAATCCACAAATCCTGGAAGCCTTATCACATTTTGCACACGAAACACATTTTTGAAAGTGTCCCTGTTAGTGCAGGGAAGGGTCCCAGTTAGATCCACATAGATTTGTATTATTGCAGGTTTGCAGGTGCGTTTCTATTTCAATATTCCCAGCACTAAATAGCAGTACAGAACAATGACACAAATGATCAAAATGGACTCAGAACCTAATGTCATAATAAATACAACAGAGAAAACATCAGGATATCGTAGATATGCAATTTGGTGCAAAGGAATTAAATGGGTAGTTATTTTTATTTTCGAGTTGTTTGAAGAAATACAAAATGTGTAGTGTCTCCAGCCATGCCACGCCTATAAAGTAAAGCTTTTCAGTGGGTTGCATTTTCACAGAAAAGGCAAAACACAAGCATATGCTAGAAATGCCACCGGGTCCCTGGATCTCAATCATTTCCAAAGGCTAACTGGCACATCTAAATGGAAACTGGTTTAATACATATTATTCACAAAGACTACCATTGATCATGCAAATTCAATGAATGTATGCCCAGCTGCTTTGTTGGCAGCAATCAATGTTTTCCTCAGCTATTACACACCAGCAGAGCTTTTATGGTCACCCAGAAATCCTAAATTGGGAGTTTCTGAGTTTGTTTTGTTAAATAAAACTATTTTAACGTCCCTCTTCAAAATGATTTCTTTTAAAAACCTGTATTGCAAAGCCATAGAAGGAGCTACCCATAATCATCACCCAATGAGAGACACCATTAGAATTATGATAGAAAACTAAGATCAAAATGCTGAAGATTCCCTCTTTTGTCCTCTGAACCACAGCAGGTTTTAAGGCTATCAAAGGTTTTAAACCCCTATAATAAGTGCTACAGCCCCCTCTAGTGTCCTCTTTTATTATTTCCTTATGTCTACCAGTAGCAATTGTCAACTTTTGACAAAATAACACATAAAATCTTATCTAGTTTACACTTTTAAGTAAAATAATGTAAAATAGAATTCCTTAATAAAAAAAGAAGAAAAGATCATTTTTATTACACTATATTCAAATGATTTAATAAAAACATAATAAAAGCAGCCAATTTAAAAAGTTAAAATTGGCATATTGAGTGCACGTTGTTGCAAAGAAGTGCATATTAATGCACTGACACAACAGCTAGCATGCTAAAATAAGTCCCTTAGTGGCTGTCCAGCATGACCACAGAAACATATTCAATAGTTTCTGAAGAAATTCATTTGGTTTCAGATATATTGCTCTATTATCCAAGCTTTTTGTTTGAATGCAAGACTGTTTTCTTGTTTATTCAGGGTAATAGCCCTAACAAACAGTTAAAATGCACTTATGTGTTTTTGTTTCAAATTAAAATATGGTACTGTACCAGTTGACCCTGTGTCCCAAAATGCTTCCAGTATACTGAGAATTTGTCTCATGCTGTAGATGAGGTCTATATCAGAAGTGACATATTAACAGAAATTAAGATACTGTACATATCGAGAGCACACAATATATTTATTCATCATAGCAAACTGTTTGAATAGTTTGCAGATTAAAGGCTAGTTTGCATCTTTTGTCATGGTAGTGGATTAAAATTGAAAATGTATTGTTTTCAAAATATGGATGGCATTGATTTGTCTTCAGCTAAAGTATTCTTGCGCATAAGTTACAAAATCTTAGAGATGATATACTGTAGTATTTCTTGCAAAGATGAAAAAGACTTTCAGGATCATTAAAAAAATACTGAAAGTCACCCAGTTTTTCCTCTATTTTTTTAACCAGTGTAGTATGGGAATCAAAGCACACACTGTAGATTTTAAATATTTGTTCATGTTTCAAGTTCATGTAGAGGGCAATGATTTTTTTGTTCACAACTTCTGTTTTTTTTACATTAAGGACCCACAGGAGTATAATATTTTCTATTTTAATCAAACATTTCTGATTTACTTAAAGCAGAATGACAAGTTCTAGTTTTTTCTTCTCTCTCTCTTAAGAGTTGTAACAGACGTCAATAAATATTAATGTTTATTTATGTGTTGCTATTCTATAAATAAAAATCACCGTGACATCTGTTTTCATTAGCATTTGATAGAAGATCATGTAAGCAGTTGGATTTAAAAGAAAAATAGACAGCTGCATGATGTATTTGATACACTTGGCTTGATTTACAGTGTTTTAACCCAGTAAATCATTTGCATTTGCAGTATACTGAAACATTTTTTCTTCTGCATGAAAGAAAAAAATGCCATTAAAATATAGTAGTTTTATGAAAAGAACAATTTTCAACACTTAGTGTTCATCACAAAAATGGTTTAGTTAAGGAACGGCCACAAATTTCAGTGTACAAAATATACATAAGGTGTTGTTCAATGCTTTTTGCTGAAGAGTCAACATTTTGTGTTTTTGTGAAAGTTATGGTAAAGGTCTGAAGAAGTAAATCCACAGAGATGATTATTATGAATGACCTTGGCTGATGTATTTATCTAAAGTAGTTTGCATTTATAGCTAATTATTCTGCTTGCCATTTATTGAAGCAAATTACCTTGAAACAACAGCAGTGCCCTAATCAGAATTTAACCCCCCACCCAGACTTTCAGAAATCGGTCCAGCACCCACTACTAAAGGACAATACGCAATGCCTTGCAAAAGTATTCACACCCCTCCAGTGTCCCATTTTGTTGAATTACAAATGTCTACACATTTTTTAAAGTGAGTATTTTGGCAAAAAAAATGAATGATCAAACTGAACACTTATAAAGGGAAAAATAATTTACATGTAAGCAAAAACCACAAGGAAAAACTCCAACCTTAAATATGTCAGTTGCACAAGTTTTCACCTGCCTGAATCAATAAGTACCTTTAGCAGCAATTATAGCTGAAAGTCTTTTTGAATAAGTAACAACTTTACACACAGGGATATACCAGTTTTTCTTTATTGACTTTGTCACGTTGGCAAGGATTTATTGATTGACAACACTTTTCAAGTTTTGCCACAGATTTATGTAAAAAGTTGGATTAAATGGGAAAATAGTGATTTATCGATAGTTACCACTGAATTGAGCGCCTTGTATTTTATTGTTCTTATCAACTGAACTGGGAAAAACAAACAATAATGTTTATATATGAATAATATTTTTCTATCATATATAAATCTGGAGTTTGAAAAAAAACGTAATTTAATATGTTGTGATGCCACACCAGTCTAGCTTTGTCCTTGTGCATCATTGTGTTGCTGAAAGGAGAATTTGCATACCCGCTTTATGCCTTTTACAGACTGAATCAGGTTTCCATCTAAAATATGCCTTTAATTATCCATAATCCATAACATACAGTAATACTGCAACCACCATGCTTGGCAGTAAGGATGGTGTTGACTGAGTGGTGCACTATATTGGGTTTACACACATATCTGCATTTAGACCAAATGGTTCCAATTTTGTCTCATACTGTATGACCACAGAAACTTTAGCCACATGTTTGTAGTATACTGTAACTTAAATGCTTCATTGCAAATTCTGTTGAGTTGAGCCTCAGCCATAAATGCCAGCTCCCTGGAATGACAAAGATATTTTCTCACAGAGATACAGTATTTCTCACTCACGGACATTTCCATCTATCTTAGCCAATGAACTGTAGTTCTTCCCAAATGGTGGAATCCCTAATTGGTCTCCTTAATGTCCAGTTGCTCAGTTTTGGTGGCGGACACCAAGCTCAAAATGAATGCAATTTTTAGACTCTTCTTCTTCAAACCTTGCCTTTCTACAACTTTATCCATGAGTAGTTTTAGCTAGCTGGTTTAGCTAGTTTTAGTAGCAGCCAGCAGCCATATCAACTCACAACTGGCAACCCACTGAAGCTAAGCAGGTGTGAGCCTGGTCGGTACCTGGATGGGAGACCTCTTGGGAAAAACTAAGGTTGGTGGAAGAGGTGTTAGTGGGGCCAAAAGGGGGCGCTCACCCTGCGGTCTATGTGAGTCCTAATGCCCCAGTATAGAGACGGGACACTATACTGTAAACAGGTGCCTTCCTTCCGATGAGACGCAAAACCAAGGTCCTGACTCTCCGTGGTCACTAAAAATCCCAGGGCATTTCTCGAAGAGAGTAGGGGTGTAACCCCGGCGTCCTGGCCAAATTTCCCATTGGCCCTTACCAATCATGGCCTCCTGATAGTCCCCATCCATGAATTGGCTTCATTACTGTGCTCTCCTCCCCACTGATATCTGATGTGTGGTGAGCATTCTGGTGCACTATGGCTGCCGTCGCATCATCCAGGTGAGGCTGCACATTGGTGGTGGTGGAGGGGATCCCCATTACCTGTAAAGCGCGTTGAGTGGAGTGTCCAGAAAGGCACTATATAAGTGTAAGCAATATATAATATATAATATATAGTTTTAAACTCATCACTGTACAACTGAATTTATTCTGAAGGATGTGAACCACTTGTCAAATAACTAATTTAAGTTTGCAAACATATCAAAAAGGGGTGAATACTTATACAAATCAACAAATTGTAGTTTTTGTTTTTTTCTATTGAGCATTCAGTTTTTATTAAAACAATACTTTACATATCACTGCATTTGTAAATAAAAAAATGCTTGAAAGAGGTGAATACATTGCAATGTACTGCAGCATACAGCATTTGTGCAGAAGTACAAAGTCTAGTACTTTTTTAAAACTGGGAATGTACATTTATTTTATAAATATATATTTATTTATATTGCTGTTTATATGCTGTACTCTAGTTTGAAGTAACCATTTATTAAATCAGCTCAGCTCAAATCTTGTATGTATAAGAGAGGTGAAAATAACAGTCATGCATCCTTTAAATTGTGCTGTCAGGTCATCTGCTTCTTTTCATTTACCAAGCGCACCAGAACTAAGGCTATCAGACGGTCAGCTGAAGCATCTCTCACTGATAACACTGTACACAAGCACCCTGACAGTCTCAGCAATTCCGGCTTTCTGCACAGCTAATTTCAAACCCACCAACCCCAGTGGCACTCAGCCAAATGTACAATGACCCTTATTATGTTCTTTGAGGAGAGACTTTGAAGTACTTATTTATGTAATAGGTTGCTAGTACTTCCTGACCAGCTGATCTGACATGTACCACTGACCACAGTTCAGAATTAATCCTGTAGGGCTCAATTCAAAGGTGTTGTGCATGCCACTTTGACAAGTGCATGCAAGAGACTACAAGTGTGGATCAGAAATAACCCAGTTTTCTGGGCAAGTGTTTATTTGCAGGTTTCTTGTGTCAAGCTGAGGATGCCTGTCCTTTTCTCCCTTTTACAGATCAGTGTTTAAAAATGGAAGAAAAAAGAAAAACAATGATAAGATATACAAGCATTTTATTATGGTAATATGTTATAAATGTTCAAGGAAAATGTTTATCACACAGATTCACTGATCCTTACAATAATAAAACACACAAATAAGAAAAATTCTACTGGTTCTAAAAATAATGGTGAATACTCATGAATAAACAGAAATGAACAGAAACAACATTTTAACTTTAAACAAAAAATGTAACACTAAAACTATGAGGAGAATGTATTTGTCCTACTCACATTCATATACTAACATATATGCTATTAAAAGTTAAAAACTATATTTTTTGTTAAAAATGATTAATTTGTTTTTAATACAAATCATTAAGATAGTTGTGTTGCAAATAATATAAAGATTCAGTATAAAAATCATTGTAACATTGTGTATAGTAATTTTATACAGAAGTACATTCGCAGTCAGCTTTCATTTGTTTTGTTCCAGCTTTGCAGTAGTCTGTAATAAAAACAGTATTTAAAGATGGTTTAAATTGACTAATTAGATTTATCATTCAAGACAATGTAAATTTAAAAAGCAAAATTAAACAATTGCTGATTTTATATTGATTACAAATAAACAACAACGATAATTAAATAAAATGGGGTGTGACTGTTTAAACAAGAACAAAAAAAATATTCAAAATCTTCATGTTAGGCAGCCAATTTACTGCATTTAATATTCACCTTACCATTTATCGTTTATCAGATTTCCCAAAGAAATGAGACTGCAAAACAAATACATTAAAAGGTAAAAAAAAATCAGACAAAATTATTTGCTGCACTTCACAAGACAATTTTCTCTGTGTACTGTAAGTTATTTGTTAGACAGTAGTTATATGACTAGACTACTGCAAAAAATAACACTCTTTAACAAAAAGGTTGATAAAGCCAAATAAAATAATTACATACCAATATAACTTGTTCTTTTTTATCACATGTAAAATTATGGAAACAATACTGAGAGCTTAATTAGAGGATTAGTTGAATTGGATCAGGATTATAAGGGATAGTTCATGTGGATTTAGAAAAGGTAAGTCTTTATTAAATATATAAACAGAGGCCTTTGAACAAGCAATGGATACTGTATAAATGAAGCATACATTAAGTTATGCTGTATTTAATTTTAAACCACTTCTCTTCCTTATGCGAAGAAGATAGAAAGATCAGGAAAACACTGCTGCAGTGATAAAAAGAAATTCAGAAAGATTAAGGTGGGATCAAGGGCTACTCAAATACCTGAAAGATTACATTTAGTGTAAATACAGTAAGTAGCAGAAGTATAGAGTAGCAGAAACAAACAATAAATAGATGAGGTGGGAAACATTACTTACAGTAGGTATTTTTGTTGACACATTATTCTCATCTTCTAAACAATGTTTCAAATGTAGACATTTAATCAATGGATATTAAGTTAACACCATAAAATGTACTATTAATTTCTCATATAGAATACTGTGAACACAAATTGTGTAAAAAAACATATTGCTGCTGTTAAATCTATCCAGATAAGAATAATTAGATGCATATATGTGCTTACAGAACTCTCCTGACAGCTGTCAGCTTGAAAGAACTAAATCTTTTTGGTCTTTGAGCTGATATTACTATAGGGAGACCTGATAAATTTAGCTGAAGAAATCTGAACACAAATTTGTGATTAGCCTGGGCCTTATCCAATAAAGTCAGTGGGCACAAGGCAGGATAGACAGGATAGACCTTAGATGGGATACCAGTCAATTGTAGGACAACTAATTCATTCATACAGTAATACAGTATGTTTTGTAAAATCATCTAAAATTAAATAGTTTAAAAACTAAAATAAAATGTCCACTAGCTCTTAGAAGTGTGTCTGGGGACATTTTGGATTTGGAATAAAAAAGTCTACTTAATTTTAAAAAAAAGTAATACACAGAGTTATACTGTGCATATCAATTGTTTTTTAGCTATTAATTGTGTGGCAATAACAACATGGAAATTATAGATATTATCAGGTTATCATTTTTACATTTTACTGTAAATTCGTTATACTGAATGTGTGGTAAACTGGGAGGAGCTGGGAGTATTGGAATCAGTACTTGTTACATTTGAATACCTCTCAGTACGTATTAGCTGTTACATTTAAGTACTATACTGTATATGACTACTAAAAATTTAAAGTTTGGCAACTTTAACAGGATTTACAGTTACAGTAGCTTGATTGTACAGTATATCCAAGTCAGATGAAAAAAATTAAAGAAACAAGGTATACTTATGTATTTAGGTTAGTCTTCCATCAATTACCTGATGGCCTTTGAAGGGCTTGCTGTAGAAATCCTGCTCTGCAGTTTGGCTTCCCTGCCCAGAGTCACTCATACCTACTGTACATACATAAAGAACAGTCAGAACATGAACAAAAGAAATAAGAGATAAAGCCTAATGGGATTTTGTGCATTGAATTCCATTTGTAAATTTAGGTTCACTTCCACTAGAACTGGTATTAATAAATAACTTAACAATTTACTGCTGTCCTCCATCTTGTGAAAGTGATTACAAATTCAAAAGCCTGTAAAAATACAGCACTGTCATCAGTAGTGAATTTTGAATGTAAAGTGAAAATTAATGTAAAGCTAATGAATCAAGGGGTGTATGAATCCAAAGGTATATAGTAAAGACATAAGACATAGTAAAGTCCTTATTCCTTGGAAGTTGTTAAGTGGTGTTTGGGAAAATATCCTGTCTAAATAAACTGCTAGTTTAAATAAACTCATGCAGTATTATACAGTACACTACATCAACATTTTAATGACCCCCCAATTAACCACAAAAGAAACAATGCATTGTTATTAAAAATGATAAGCAATAGTAAATTTATGATAAATATCAACAATAAGCTTTCGCTCTACCAGTTTTCTGTGATTTTGGAACCTAAAGGGGAACAAAATCCTGTAGGTTGATATTTGTTTGCTTAAGAAACAATTAAAATACTATCTTGCTGATTCACTGTATGCTAAATTCTTTTCATTGTGCAGAAACAAACACAGCACTTACCTGGTGTATGATGGATGATGTTAATTTTATCTGCGAAGAAAATACCACTCTGTTCATTTCAGTTATTTTCCTAGACCAGCAGTCTTGTATGACATTCTTAAATTGATAAAATTTAGTTTTCCAAAAAGCAGAACAGTGCTTTTTAAATTAAGTAAACTGCCACACAAACATTTAGATAATTAAACTAAAGAACCAGTGGACCTTTACTCTCATTACTGAATGGTATTTTTTTAAATCATGCACAGCACTTGTGAGATTATACCTTTTTTGCTTTTGGGAAAAGTACAGGTTAATTCCCCCCTGAAAAATTCCCCACATGGAATTAACCTCAGCTTCTCCTTTGCAGCCTACGTGCTGATGAATGCAATAAATGTATAACTTATGTTTTAATAAAAAGTGTGACAATCAAGGAGTTAATTGAGTGAGACGAAGGCACTCAACATGTTGGTTTAAATTAAAATATCCAATATAACCTTTTCTTGTTCTCTATGGTCTTTCATATAATGTAGCATACAGTACTGAATTCTCATTTGCTTATTATTAATTGCTTATTCTCAACTGGTTGTCTTTTAATTGTTGTATGAAATTCATATCAATTTCTTATTTTTCATCATTCTTATGAAATCATACATTTTAAAACAATTATAAGCAAATGTTTCTGTGTTAACTTTACCGTAGACATTGTCATCATCTTCTCTGTTGTTGATAATACTCGCCCTCAGCTGTTGCAATTTTACCTTTAAACATTCAATAAAAAAATCCAAATCACTATTTACTAGTTTGCATACTAACGGTGCATAAGAGTAAAGCAATTGATACGTACTGTATTACGTTAATTATGCATAATTTCTCTCCTTAAATTTATCTTTTTTCTTACTATATCACTTTTGTGATAAGGAATCCAGTGTTTATTTTATTTATTTATTAATTAATATTAAGATGGGGAAGTTCAGCTTTTAACGGGATATTTTATACATTTTTATTATTTTCTAATGACAACTTGATTTGTAGAGAAATTCATTTCTATAGCTTTGTAATCATAATTTGTCCAGTACCCTAAAGCTGACAAAGCTGTATAATGTTTGGTTCTGCCATTTCTGCATTCACAGACAAATTTGTTCTTAGCTATGTCCAGGATTGGAACACATAGGTCACGTCAACCACACTTCCAAGTGCCCAAACTGCATATCTCAAAGGATCTTCAAACTTCAAATATATTACATTGCTCTCGTTGTTTCATGTTTGCAGTTTGTTTCTAGCTTTTGTTGTAAGCCAGCAGTCAATGCAGTTCTGAAGCAGTGATCACTTACTGTAAGTAGCCAGAATATGTTCTTTCTGCATGACAGGACTAACAAAATAAAATTAAAATACAAAACAACTATGACCCCTGTTACACTTTTCTAAACCCTACAGCCACACCCAAATTTATAGGTATTAATCTTCGGTTGTTGTCTTATAATGGTTAACATTGTATTAGAGGTGACATTTCTTTACTTAAGATTGATTTATTTCTTAATTTAAAAAAAATTGCCAGTCTCCACTTTTATAGCTGGGTGGTTTGGTGCAACACAGACACCTTACTTAAGAGTACAACACAAGTTTCTGCAGTGGGGGAACTGAACCCTTAAACGTTTACCCATAATACTGTGCTGTCCCCATGGTAAAGTCGTTAGGAACACAATACAAGAAACAAACGCAACTGCATTAGCAGGCAATTGTAATCTAAATCACTGAAACATAGGTACAGTAGCAGAGAATGATGGTGATGAACACAGCAATGAAAAGAACATGAATACACAGCATTCTGAAGAGACAGGAAAGATGTCCTGTAAGGAAAGGTGTAGCACTACTGTATGCATCAAAAAGAGCATTCAAACACAGTAATTCCCCTCTATACTGTATATCAAGGGTCATTTCAAAGGACATAGTGCTAAAATGATTTACAGTAGAGACCACCGAATTCAGTTATCAATTATTAATGCAGACATAGAACAAAACATTGTTATATGGGATATCTGTGGTTATCGCTGAATAATGGTCTTCACAATGATTGTGAAAAATTATCAGGATTATCAGGAAAGTCAACATATGAAACTGAAATGGTACACATGGCTAATGATGGCTTGCTTTCTGCTTACTGCTTATTGCTTGAGTTCCTCAGAACACCTCCCAGAGGTAAAGTCTATTGATCTGCTCTACAGAGTAAAGATAATGAAATGTGGGATGTACAGTAATTAGCAAAAGAGATAAATTCAATTGCAAAGGATAAAATGAATCTTGAAACATGAATTTAGATAAAAAAAACATTTGGACACTGGAATTTCCCTATTCATAGTGCATCTCTTCTTTAAAAATAGACCCAGGTTCATAATGAGTATGAAAATATAAAAAGACATGAGCAAGGAGTATATGTCTGTTAAGCTAAATGAAAAACATTACCTGCTGCAATGCATCCAATCCTTTTTGCATCTTCTGCCACTCATTGAATCTGTCCAAAGCTTCATCCATTGTAAGCGATCCCCTTTTTACTTTTTCCTGAAGTTCAATCAGCTCCTCCAAACCAGAGTGCTGGTAAGGGGCAAATGAGTCATATGTAGAAGAGATATTGTCTCTTTCTTTACCTGGAGGAACACAGACAGACACGATAAAACATTCCTGTTATTAAACATAACCTCTCAGGTTGTGTTTGTGCCCAGGGCATTCTAAATACAATGTTAGTTATCAATCAATTAGTTAAATGTTCATAATTGGGGGACAATGAGCCTTCCATATGGTTAGAGAATGAATGTACTGTAGAACAGCCAGAAAAACTTTACTGAAAAGTACACAGAACACCCACTCCCTGGATTATGTAAGAGTTCGGTTCCTTGAGTCTTTATGTACATTTGACACAAATTGGCCACCCTTTCTTAGCTGTTGTGTGAATACATAGAGAGAATAATATAATATTGCCACAATCCTCCTTTATTTTCCCTAGCTGTATCTGTGAATTGAGGAATTAGGGACGTGAGAGCAGAACTGCAGGAACAGCAGGTTTATTGCCCTTTAATGGTTAGCAGGCATCTGTGCTCATTATGGATGAGAGTAAAGAGCAAGAGAATGAAAGGAAACACCCCTCCTTTATATAGTTGGAGAAAAGTGAACTAACGACGAATGTAAAAAGGTTTAAAACCTATAATTAGAATCATTGAACACCAAATATAGCATACACCTTAAAAACACAGTAAATAAATTTGAATTACCCTTTAACAAATGTATACAAATAATGTAAATTTCATTGCCCTGCACTGTGCTATTCAGTAATTAAAAATCAAAATAAAATACACAGTGAATAATAAATAAAAAATCTGACATGATAGCTTGAATATGGATATGCTCACAATTTTCAGGTGATAATGTGCAGATATACTGTAGCCACATTTGAGGGAAACCAAAGTAGGGAAACCTACTGTATATGCAATTCATCCTCGGGTAGAATGTGCCCCACTACTTGCTTTTCAAGCATGTAACAAACCTTTCTTACCTAGAAAGTTTTATTTTGAGTTCACAAGAGGTTTATACATAAGGTTGCATTTGTGTAAGTCTTGTTTTGTGTAAAAAGGGGAAAGGATGTATACTTAATTGAGTTGCAGAAATTAAACATTTAGATAACTGCACAGTTTTATATCTTACTGTTTTAAATATGAGTAATACTACTCACAGTTTAGATAAACTGTAAGCAATTTTTCTACTGGACCATCATCAACATATTACTTAACATCACTTCTGGATAGTTTGGGTGTTCTGCCTTGACTACCCCTTTAGTAAAGGATACCAGTTTCATGAACTCCGGAGGCAAGTGCTGGAATACAGCTGTTGCTGAAATATGGAGTCAGACAGCAATCTGCTACAAAGACCAGCCTTTTTCTTCATTTGTTTTGATTCTCTGTATAGGAGCAGCTGTAACTGGGTGTTAACACTGGTTTAGGCCACTATAGGATAGCTTAGGAGCACTCAGATACAGAGAGATTTTGAACGAGCTTATGAGAGGAATCAACTCCAGCTATGTCAGGGAACATATAGGTAGGATAGGAGGATCCTTATGCGTGACCGGAATCCCACAGAACGCAGAGTAGCAAAGGGACGATCCGAAAGACGAAATCCAAAGGCTTGGTCAATAAGGGAGGCAGAGGGTCCGGTAACGAGAGATATCCAAAAACAATCCAAAAGTCAAAATCCAGAAGGCGAGGTCAAGAGACGGAAGAAGAAGATTTGTAACAGGAGATCAGTCAAAAGGCTTGGAAACGCACACTGGAGAATACTGCGAGATGCTTCTCCATAGTGAGCGTGGGAAGGTGTGTGAGGGGAGTTTAAATACTGAAAGGAAAGTCATTGGATGATTGGTTAGGGAGTGAGAATTTGAGGAATCTGATGAATGTGAGAATGTGATGGGTTCAATCAGGGATGAGATTGTGAAGCAGAGGTTCCGGGAATGTAACGTCGTTTGAGAGGGAGAGTGTTGAGTGTGACAGGGACAGGACAGCTTTTCTGAGGTAGTGTGGGGCGTGACAAGCGACAGTACCTGCAAGCTGATTCCTGTATTCCACAACAAGTGCTGTCTAATCTGGTTTTAGGATCAACCAGTATCCTAAAGACAGGATGTATGGTTAAGCAGTTTAGTAATGTGGTGAGACAGCACTGATGATTACAGGTTAAGAGAGAATGATAAAGAACAAACTGCTCCTGTGTCAGGGATATGAATTCTGCTTTTTTGAGGCACACTTTTGGCCAAACAGGATCAGCCAGGAGAATAGGTTTCAGAAGTACTGTAAGTGGAAACAAGTTAGGGCTGGGAAGGGTAAAAACATCAGAGCTGGCCCAGTTTCAGTTCTGGTTCTTGATATTCCTCTATCTAAATAGAAATGGGATTTTTGTGTGCAGGTCCTCCATGCTGCGCACCAGCCACATTTTGCGATCTGCACCTAGTAGTAGTATTCCAGGAGCAGCAGTATTCACCATAATGAAATTATTAATTGTTTAAACTTTTAAATTACTTACACAGTTTTGACAATTCTTGATCACTCACATGGCAGCCAATCATAGTACACTCCATTAATACATGAGCATAAGTGACAGTTAATTCACACTGAAAAGCATAAAGAAGACACAATGTTTCAGTAGTTTTGCCTTCTTCAGGTGTCTCTTTTTTCTATTTTTCAGTGTTGAATTAACCTTTATGTGTTGCTTTGCAGTCAGTGCACGCTGACTCAGCTCCCCACTTGACTTACATCAACACTTCACTGTACTATGACACATGTCCGTTTTACACATTAGGTAGGATTTAATTGTGTCATATTAGCAGTTTATATCCATGTCCCTTTTTTTCCATAATTATTTTCCTAAATACATACTGTGTAAAGTACATAAGAATCATCAGTGATTGCAAAGAATACAGAGAGACATGAACAATAGACCGACAGTGTTCTGTTGGCCTTTGGGCAGGATGTTTCCAAACTAAAGGAGTAGAAGATAGAGACAGATATAGACTAAGACTAGATACTGTAAAACAGATAGCCTTATTTTATAAATGTAATATTTTATGGACTTTTGAAACATTTAATGTACTTCTAAACAGACTCATCACATACTGTATACTCTTACCTTGCCTTGAAGAAATAGAATACAGTGAACCAGTGTCGGCCTGAGACATCTTTTTTTGGAATACTGGAAAGAAAATATGACGCAATTATAATTGTCTGTCTTACATGGGACAATACACAATATGCAACACATTACAGGTGCAAGAAAAAAGTAACCTTGATCTCAGATTTGTTATTCTGGCTTTGGGGGTTACCACTGCTGTCTCACTTCAGAGAGCTCTGTTTGATTCTCACTTTGGCAATCTGTCTAGCTTGTGACGTTTGCATGAAACGAATAACCTGGCTTCTATCAAGAAACGAGATTCTAATGGGCGGCTTGGAGGGCAGAACAGCTTATGTTTTTGTTTTCTGGGTGCATGTTTCCTCCTTCCTCCCAAATATAGGCTGTTTAGGTTTGATTGACTACTCTAAATTGTCTCTTTCAATGTGTAATGCTACAATTCATTGTAATGTGCAGCAAAGTGATACACACTCAGTGCAGAGCTGGGAGGCGTTAAGTAATTGTGAAGTAGGCGGAGATTATACAGTAGTATCTATTAATCTAGAAATTGGTGAAAACAGTCCACTGTTGATGGTGTTTGGAACGGTTATGATTCTGGTGCTTGCTGTTGCATGAGCTATAATTCAAATTTAAAAAAGACACATTTAACTTTTCATTAAATGAAACTCAAATTATCAGACAATGCTGTATTGATGTATGCTGCTAAACTGTTGAAGGCGATAATCTGTTACTGTCAGATTTAAATGTACTTTTTTATTTGGGAGATGCTAAAACCCAATAAGTTGACACATGGGGTTGAAGATCTTACAGTATCTTACAGTATTTAGATCAGAAAATATTAAATACAACTCTACATTACCATTCTTTTACAGTATATGTTAACGTTTTATTATTGAAAAGTTAAAGTGATTTGATTGTATTTAATGACTCATATTATTAATTTGTTTTATGTAGGGAACTACTAACACAGCAATTTCAGACTACCAGGTTGTGACTGGTAAATGTTCCCATGGGATTATACTGTATATTGTGCTGATGCCTGCGACAGTTGAGACAGACAATTGAGATACAATGGACAAACACAATTCAAACAGCGAGGTTTAAACTTGTAGGGTTTACTTTGTAAGGTAATTACAATCCAGTCCCTGTGTGGCCTTAAGAACCGTGCAATTTTCTTTTCATGGTTTGTGTTTTACACTGCAATGCATTTGTTATCCTCTAGAGACCCAAATAGGGGTCTCACGTTACTCTACTGATTGAATAGTAAAGAATTACCATTCAATCAATCCATTTACAGTAGCTGCTCTTTAGAATTTCCACTCCAATCCTCAGAATCTTAAATGTTATCTAAATCCTATTTGAATCAGTTTGTTAAGCAGCCTCAGTAGGTCATAGTACTTTAATTGTTAGATTATAAAAAGTACTCTTCTAAAAATATGGTTAAAAATGAGAATATTAAATTAAATAAAATATATATCTATAAATACAAAATGTCAAGACATTACTTTTATGTTACTGTACTGTATACAATTATTATTACATTATTACTATTTTTCTATGAAAATAGAAAAATTGTAATATATTCTACAAATGCCCACCAGATGGTAGTATTGATTTACAATTTCAAAGATGCACTTTTGTTTTAGACGGTCCAGTGCTACTGTTTTTAACATGATGCTGATGTCCTGTTTTCTTGTTGTGCACAGTACAGGCAAAAAAAATCTAAAACGCATTCAATAAAAAATGTTATACATTTTTATTTAGCTTTAAAATAAGAATAGAGGATGTACAAACGTAACAGTGCATGTGTGAAAGCCCTGGCTGAAGCAATCGATACAGAAAATAAATTGAATCAGAGTGAAGGATACACTCAATAATGCTATTGATTGGGCAGTAAGTACTTTAAATGATATGTTGTGCCATTCTGCTGAGCATGGCACTATTCATTGTACACAGTCATCTAAAGTGATGAGGTTTACTAAGGCTGGCAGAGTGATTTCCTCCCTGCTCACATTTACATTGAAAGAGTCATCCTGCATTTGCACAAGGTTTGGGCTGACTCCCCAGTTACAGCCTCCCAGCAGCTGATCACTGAAGTGAATGCATTTCTCTGTAAGTAAAGCACACAAGTGTATTCCTTACAGAGAGATATCCCGTCTTAAAGTGGATCTGGAATTTGATATTATGAGGTTAAAACAAATCTGTTGTTCTAATACAGAGAAAACCCTCTATGCTCAGCTCATTCCTTTGAGCATTATATCCTCTTATGTCAAGAGCTGTGTTGTAAATGATGGAAAACACATGTAATAAATAATGCATCTTTGCCTGGACTCAGTTTTCCATCGATCTGTTACAGATGCTGCAGTTAAGCTTGGCTTCTGTTGAGGAACGACTATGACCATACAGTATACTGTAGTGTGCTAATTTCACTTAAAAAATACTTCTGGCTGTTTCAAATGTTTCAATTTTCATGTCCATTATTCAGTGTCAATCAGAAAGAAATATAGTAGTGGAATCTTACAGACTCCAGGTACTGTAAGAGTACAGCTTATAAACTTGAAAAGTAAAACTGGAATCTTTAGTGTGATTCAAAGGAAATGTAATACATTTTACAAAAAAAAAACAAGAACAAATGTAACCTTATTGGGTTAATAATAATAATAAAAATACTGCAATGACCGACTGTGTTCTACCTACTGTACCACCCTCAAGGTGGTACCTACTGTACCTCCATCTACCTAACACTATCAAAACTGGAGACTGTCCACAGTATAAGATCTCGATATAAAGAAATCTCTAGTCTCTTATGTAATTGGACTTCATTCCTGCATGTTACCAGATATCTAGGGAGGCAGAGGGTGAAAGAGTACTCTGAATGGCTGCCAACAGTAAAACAGTGATGCAGATATGGAAGAGAATAGTCATTAGAATGGATCTAGAATACTCTGGTTGTTTAGGGCCTACAACATTTTCTTCAGAAATGAATATCTGACAGCATGTTAATTACAAGAACAGATATCCTTATAAACGAAAGTGTGACATCATGTTCTGAAGAGTTAATAGAGTGATGAAGGGCTCTGACAGGCATTATGTTTTCAAAAGCATGACTTTCACATTACCGAAATTAATGTACTGGGGGGATGAACAAGAAAGGGAGAAATGAGCAACTGCTCAATCCCCTTCACTAATTATCATTCTGGCGTTTTTTTCACAATTACCTTCAAGGATTCTCCATGCAGAGCCCTCCTTCCTCCCTCAGTGTGATTGACATGTGAATCTCTGTCTAATGTTTTATTTGATCTAGCCACAGAGAAGATGTTTTGTAAAGCCATCATTGAAAAAGGGTATTAGTGTAATGCATCCTATTTAGGCTGAATCAGACCTGGCCTTGCATATCACTTTTTAAAATAAAAAATAAGAACCTAAGAAAGGTAAAGAATGTGAACAGGCCATTCAGCCAATCTTGCTCCTTGATTGGTAGTAGCTTATCAGTCCAAAAATCTTATCCAGCTGTTTACAGAAGGATTCCTAAAAATAAGTCCTTAAAAAAACGTAAAAATAAGTACTCCGACTACTCTTTTAAGCGTGTAAACATTTTCCCTAAAAGCCAGAAATATTTTTTAAAAATCGATGTGCCTCAAGCCTCTGTTGAAAATGGTAATTTTCTACAATTACCTACAGTATCTTGTTGGGAACTACAATAGGCTTACATGTACTTGGAAAAGAAAGACGAGGAAAAATGAGACGATAATTCATTCATTCACTTGTGTACCATGTATTTTAAAAAATAATAAGCTGTTTTGGAAAGTATAGTGTATTATGAGTAGCATCAAGTGAGCAGAATTTACATGTGTACAATAGCTATTTATTGAAGATAATTATAGCCAAATAAATTGCATGGGAAACCTTGTGAGAATGGAAGATGCAGTTGATGAGGTATCACTAAAGGTGCCCAGAGTTTTGGCCTCAACCACCTGACTAGGAAGCCTATTTCCAGACATGAATTTGAGTTCCCAGACTCACAGTTGAATTCTTTGAGTAAAGATGTGACCTAAAATATTTCCCCTTAAGGTTTCAGTTGTGACTTTGAGGTATTGTTACACAATTAGGATTCTATACACTGTACCTGGATACGTCTGCATTGTAGAACTTTATTTCCCTGGATTTAAATTCCACACATTTTGTTACTGTATATACTGTATCTAAGCATGTGTTTCTGTGTTTGTCACTGCCCATGTTTTAGCATCATCAGCAATTTGACAGGTTGCCTAGTCAAAAGCTATCTTAATAATATGTCAACCATCAGATGAACAAATACATTACTGTTGGAAAGTGCATTCCGAGGATATGCTCTTAGCCTCCCCTCTGCTATTGTCACCAGCTAAATGTTTTCTCCTAGGGGAAGTAAAAATGACTCCCAAACCATGACATACATGTACTGTATAAATAAACTGTTGTTAAGAAATGTTAATGAAGCCCAATTAATCTGCTCATGGGTCAGCGTCTCAGACAAATGAATACAATGAAAAACATGCTATTTATTAGATGAGTATCCTTATAAACATAGATAATACAAGGAATACACAGATACATATTTGTTTCACTTGTATTTTCTTATACGTGTCATAAGTTAAAAAACACAAAAATAAAAATAAATACTGTAATAAAAAGAAAATAAATGATTTTCCCCTCATACAGACTCCGATTTACAGTACCAGCATATGGGATGCATTATATAATACAGCTGCGATTATAAAGTGACAGTTTAATAACTGGGACTGTTTAAATACAGCTGACTTGACTGAAAATAATTGATTTCCACTGGTGGTTTCTTATGACCTCCTAAACTTATTTTATTTTCTTAATATTCTGCAAAGTGTACTGGGATTACACTGCATAAAGCAGTACATTTTGCCAAACTTAAAATAAGAACTAATGTCAAGCTCTAGAAAGCATGTCTAATGAGTTTAATAGGAAGAAAGCCGATTCCCTAAACCAAAAATTGTGTCCTGTCAAAGTTTGTTTCACATGAAGTTTCTTTTAAGACACAGACACACAATGTCTCTTAAATGACAGATTATGGTTTGGAAGAAAGAAAAATTCTACTCATGGCACAGACCAAGGAATAATGGTGGTATGGTGGTGCATGACAAGCCTAATTTGAATAGGTGCTACACTAGTTATTACTTTTGTGGCTGCCTATACTTGACAAGTGCAGCTCTCCCTGCCTTTGTTGGGATTAAATCCTGGTTGCATGTGGGCTTCAAGGATGTACAATGCCAAATAACTCTTTCATGCCAAAGGTCCAGTTCCTCTGTTGTGGTAGAGTTTTACGCTGTCTACATTTCAGAGGGGGTGGCGACACATCTGTATCTGGTTTAGAAGTATAAGACTTACAGTACATATACAGTACATATTGAAAAGAAAGGGATAACAAGAGGTATATTAAAAACTTTAACAGAGTTTTATTTTAACAGACCCCACTGAACTCTTCACAGAAAGCACAAAAAGCTGTAAACCGAACAAGATATTCATATGCAGTGCATATAGAGCATGTGGACAATTTCACAGAGGAATCTGTAACCCAGGGGCCTCTTTCACCAATCCATTGGGAAGGGAAATCCCAGTCCGAAAACAGCTCCTAAAAAGCCCTGCTACTGTATGTGTCCTTTCAGACCCAAATACAAAGAGAAGGAGTAGAGGGGCTCTCTGGTGATGTGTGGATGTTTAAGAGCAAAAGCAACAGACGAGCCATATTGAAATAATACTGTTGGTTAAAAATATGTCTCCCACAATAACAGCATGGAATTAGGACAGCCCTAAGAACTCAGAAAATGTTCAATACAATTATGATAGACTTCTTGTTTTTCGGGGGGGAACTTGTTACTCATCAATAAGCTGCACATCTATCTTCACCATCACTTTCTATAATACTGTATAACTATAAAAAGTGAAATAAATAGAAGGCTTGCTCTCATTTCTTATGTACTGTACTTATAGTATCTTTGCACAGTCCAGCTGTCAAAGTCTGGTGCCATTGCTCATGTTACTATCTTTTAGGGACCGTTTCCCAGACTATGACGAATTGTTTCTTGATTTATATCTTTAAATCAATTTGTAAACGTGTTTACTATCATACAGTAGTTGAAGTGGTTTACTTGCTTCACCAGTTCTTCTTGAATTGGCCTTTGTTTATGTACAGTAAATGTTATGGCAAATTTGGCCTCAGAGTAAATTAATGTGTATCTGAAGTGTATTATCGTGTTCTTGGGAATGTAATCTGGAATTCCCCCTGCTAATGCTAATGCATCTTTTGAGCTTTTTCCATTTTGCTTATTTATTTTGTGAGTTTTGGTTTGCTGCCTAAATATGAAAAATAATTTTATTGGCAAATACACATCTACATTAATCACTGTTGCTATGAACAGGTTTTAAAAAATACAAGATATTAACACTGCTGTCAATAGACAATATGCCCCTCGGGGTCTCTGTAATAACTTGGGAAGAAACCCTGGCAAGCATTAAATTATTTTTATTTTAAATTAGAATATTACTACTAGGGAACAAGTAATAGGTTTATTCCATGTTGAAAAGAGAAGAAAGAAAACATAATGTTTAGGCTGTGGAGCCTTCTTTGGGTGTGACACCGAAACGTTGTGTTTTCTCTCTTCTCTTTTCAGCATGGAATAAACCTATTACTTGTTCCTTTGCAGCCTACGCATACTGACGCAGCTACCCAACTGAACGACTTCATATTACTACGAGTCTCCAAATACTGTACAGTATATGCAACTTGTCCTTATCATGGACACATAACTTCCATGTATTTGTAGAGTGTCAATGTATACAGTAGGTTTTGGCAAGGATGTTTATCATGCAAAAAGGCATACATTTCAAGTCATCAAAGAGGCAAAATATAATTGATATTATTACAAATAAATGATAAATACAGACCTTGTATAAGGTTGGTTCATTGCATCAGGTTAGAAGAAAAAAAAACTGTTTCCACAGTTTTTTGAAAATTAGTCATTCAAATTAGTTTAGAAAATTCAAATTTTCAAATTGGTTGAAAACTAGTCATTTTCAATCGCAGTTAGAGAGTATTCCCATATTAGTCAGCTTAAATGCGCAACCCGGTTTGGATTGATGTTTCCTACATTATTGTAGCTGAATTATTTTTATATAAAAGAACCATTAAAAACACTTTAAGGATATTCCAGTAGGATAACTAATTTAAAAATGGGATCATCGTTCAACTACTGTAAAGCTCTTTTGAATCGCATTGAAGAATGCCATTTTAGTTAACATTAAACTAAATTCTTTGAATTTTATTGTTTAGGTCTGTTTATGTATGCCTGAGCCTTTTTCATGGGAAGCTGTACAGTAGGTAAATGTCTTTTGTGATACAGCCTTTATTGTGACACACTGTGCAGCAAGGATTCTTCTCAGAGAACTAGAAGTAATAAAGCAGACACATAAATGATTTAAGTTTCTTAACAGTACTAGTCAGATGGAACATTACTCTTTTTAAATTATTTAAGCTGCAGAAATTGAACATTTAAGAGCTCAGCTAGTTGAGAAAAGTGAGGGGGTTTAGTTTCTGAGCGTAAAGTGAGCCTGTTAAGGGATACTCGCTGGCAGAACATGGTGTTCTACACAGATGAAGGCAATGAGAGGATGGATTAAACAAACACAAACAGAAAAGATGGGGAAGCACTTTCAGAGGCTTACCTTGTGCTATAAATGGTGTACTGTCTTCCTTGACCGGAGATGCATCAGGTCTTGGGGTTGGGGCAGGTGGGCGGTTAATTATTGACATTGATTTGTTTGAGACCAGAATCGTATCATACTCTTCATCATTGCCTCCAAGGGGAGCATAAGGATCTTCATCTTCATCTTCATCTTCATGAACATTTTCTTCTTCTGTTTTTTGTTGAATATCATCTCCATTGTTGTTTTCTGACCCCAAAATGCAAATTTAGTTAGGGTACAAGCGAACATGAACAAATATATACAGTATATACTGTATATAAGATAACAATGTTAAGACAGTTGCAGCATTTACAGTATATCATCCATCCAGTTAGTTTTGATTGAAACAATTATCTCAAGGATTAAAAGGAAGTGATATTTGTCAGTATATACAGTACAGTATTTAAATAATGTACATTTGTTAATGTGCTAAGTGCTAAATTTGTAACACGCTGTGCGCAGGTCTGTTGCTTTCCTGGTATAAGTATACATTACTGTATCACATTTACTGTATAAGATGTTGTAGGATTCTTAAAAAGCAGAGACTAAAGAAGTTGTTTGTCAACTACTCATGGATGAAAAACATTACAGAATAAGGATGTGGTGTTCATTCCCTGTCCCTAATGCATCAAACACAATAGTTAACCTACAGTGTGCATTGCAGTCTTTTAACTAGGGCTCTGAGTGACCACTTGTGTTCTTTTAACTTGGACTCTGAGTGACCACTTGTGTTCTTTTAAGTGGACTCTGAGCCTCTATTTTAGTTTGTTTTTATGTATATATTTCATGTATAGATATAGAATTTGCTTGAATATTCCTAGAATTGTTGTAGTTGTAGGGGTTTTGATTGTGTTTTTGTCATCTCCTGTTTGGGAGTGGGTTGCTATTGTAGAGATGGATGGATGGGGGTGGTTGGCTTAGTTTTGCTCTCATTTTCAATTACAATTTTTTGATTGTTGATAAAAATAATTATTAATATTTAGAAATAAGTAATTAAGACTCTTAGTACCCACTTGTATTCTTTTAAATATGACTCTGAGTGAGCAATTGTGTTCTTTTAACTAGGACTCTAATTAACCACTTCCATTCTGAAGCTTTTTATAAAATAATATTATTGTTTTTATTACCTAAATTGAAATATTTACTGTATGATGCACTTACTTTCATGATTCGCAGGGTCCAACCCCGTCAGCCCACAAATATTACTGTCTTCATTTTCTTCATTTCTGCTGCTCTGTGTCATATCCTACAATGAGAAATAGGCTCTTAGATACAAAAGCATAAATGTTGCTTTAATAGCACAACCTGCATTACTGGGGACATTTCTATGGAGCTTTACAGCAAAGTACACTGTTAATGCTTTTCTGTTTCCTAAGTACAGGTGCTTAGTTGGATTAACTCACTGAATACCAAGCCTTGCAAAAAAGAAAAACACAACGAAAAAATCCAGGGACAAATGCTTCCAAAGCATTTAGGTGACTCAGGCATGACAAGAGATTCAAAAATACACAGAGGGTCAAATGAAATGTATCAATCTATGCATTTATGTTTGTGTAAAAATAAAGTATACAGATTTTGGATTTAATTACATGTGATTGGTGTCATTTTAATAAACTGATCATTCAGTGTGAGATGATTTGCTGAGTAAAGGTGAAGGTGAAGAGGTGACCTAACTCGCAGAATTCCAACCCTTTTAAAAATAAAAAGGGAATAACACAGAGAGGGGGCCAAGATTGTGAAGAGAACAGCACGTCTGTGCCAGCATGGGAGCCAACTACAGTAACAAGGCTGACGCAAACATAAAGAATGATAATTATTTGTTTACAATATAGACCAATGAATAAGGAGGTTCCGGTGTAATGGACTGGACAGAAGTCCAGTTCAGAAGTTCAGTTCAGAACTCCTCTTGAAGTGAAGTGCTGGGATGTCACTGACATCCTGTGGAATCATCCTAACATGACAACAATCCAGCAGGACAATGCATGCCTTCCTGCAGCTCATGTAAAAACATGTTCTTAAAAGTTGTGAACATTAGCTTTGGAAACACATGGCTTCTATGGCTCAGAGACCTGTCTGTTACTGGCACATGCTTATATCCCAACCAGCATTTATCCTTTATCTGTGTTCTTTGGTTTTCCATTTATTAACCAATTCAAAGTCCAGATACATACTTCCTTGAATGCCTACCACTGGTTTGAAAGTTAATCTTATATGAGGAACTTCTCCAAACACTTTCTAAATATACCAAATACCAAATATACAGTACCATCATATGCACTGTTTCTTTCCATTCCTGCTGTTGCTTCATTCAAACTTCAAATTGGTTTATAATTAATTACATTTTGTCACCCTTTTTATGGAAGGGTGCTTCATGTGCGACTTTTCACTCAAAAGTAACTACGTCTATCTTGAGTGAGCGTTGTAATAGATTTAGAGGCCTATGCATAAAATATTGTTTCCTTATGTAGAATACAACTAGTTCTTGTAATAACTATGACTTTTCTAGGCTAATATTATTTAACTTGTCCTTGCTGCAAACAGTAGAATTAATCTAATATGTATATTGTAATGCAACGGGGGCACAATATGCATGCAATTTAAACATATTTTCCCAAAAATCTTTTTTGGTCTAAGCTTAAAATATTCAGTTAACCTTTAATCAGTTCTAGAATGACATTAATTGCCAACCAGTCTTTCCTCCCCTTTATGTTGACTCTAAGACAGAAATATATTTATTACAGCATAGTGAGCACAAATGAGAACAATATTCCAAGTAAAGTCTAAAGAATACATTGTGCAATTTCAGCCCTGTATTTGAATTCTATGATTTTCATTAATTAAAATAAACATTTTACTTCCTTTGTTTTCCTTTGTTCACCAGGTTTTCCAGAACTTTAAGGGCCATACAAATGAGAAAGAATTTAGAACTATAAAATACCTGGTCCAGTTTTGTTTCTGTACTGGTGAGCGTCAGTTCAACTATTTTCCAGTCGGTTTTCTTAAGCGTTTTGAAACTCCCTTGTTAATAATATGTAAATAATACCTGTCATTTCTCTGAATGCAATTCACATACTGTATTTCATTTAGCCAAAGGCAATTGGCTTGAATTAAGCATTCTTAGTTTGTGCAGCACCTAGTTCTCTGTTTTAGTTATCTGGTAGTATTACTCATAACATCAGGAGTCTTTTTTTTTAGCTTAAGGCATATTAATTTCTTCTCATGTAAAGACCACTGCAACCAAATTGTTCACTGCATTTATTTTCATCTCTGAGAATTCACATAATTTGCTCACACAGTTCAATAAGACTTTGAAAATAAGACAGTGAGGCCATTACAGAACATTAAAAATTGTAGAAAAAATACTATATTGCCATGGATCACTAGCATCACATAATAAAGTATAGCATGATTGTATTACAGGAAACTGTTAGTAGAAAGTGGTAGCTGGCACATTTCTGATCATGTAGAATGGATTTTTCTGTCACACTCATCTTCCATGATGAATAAACCCATCTGTATTAGACATACGATACCTGTTGCTTTAATACGTTACAGTATACGCATAGGAGATGAATACAGAAATGAAAAAAACTCACTTCTCTGAAGTGTAGTGTCCAAATCAATTAGAGACTCAAATGTGACTGTCTACAGTTTCCCAACTTATACTGTAATTTCATTTAATAAGTTCATGAGAAATAAATGTCAACGATCTGTTACCTGACACACATTGACCTGGGCACTTTTCAGGAGGAGGCCTTTTCCTCACCTTTGTCATTTGCACATACTGTAGAATTCCCTCAGTAATCTTCAACCTACAGGTACTGTATGTTGTACAGGATCCTTGTCTCTTAAGCTACTGTATATTCATTTTTCAAACACCAAACTGTTAAAAATATAGGACCAAGTTTTATTTTCTAACTTTGAGAACTCAACTAGATGTCAGCACTTACTAAAATTAACTTATTTTATTACACCCCCATGTATAATTCTTTATCTATATGGGAATATGATATGCCATGTCATCTATTGAAGCCGGTTTACTGTATTTTCTGTGGTATCTGTGTTATTTAAATCACCCTGTAAAATTCTTAATTTTTAAAGACAAACTCTATATATTACAGATGCTTTATACTGTACATCATCAATTATGATGTATAATGAAAAATGGAGCGTCGGTCTATATACTGTATATATGCAATGTGTATCTGAGTGGTCTGGAGTGCAACGTGGTGGTCAATATTTCTGTAACCTTCTGTGCTTGACAATGCTGCACACATATTTACAGTACATATGAAATATGATGTCACCCCATATGTAGGAGAATCATGATTCTTCTTTTGAAAAGAAGAAAATCTGCCCTGTCAAGATGTAATCAAAATTTCAGGTCTTCATATGGTAAATCTAAAAAGTAAGCCCAGTCCTCTGTGTCATCTTATGTAACTGAAATAAATAACCATGTGTAATGATGAGACAAATATAATAATACAATCTTATTCATGATTGCCTTTCCAGAACCCGAAAGCTCTGTACAATACCACAGATGTAGCATATTATGACAAAAGAACAAAAGAAATAAAGCAAACTGAAACCAGGAGCCGGACTAAATTACGTATTCAAATATTTCGGAAAAGATACATCTTTAACTATGGAAAATGTTGACAGTCATATCTGAGTCTCTTACTGTATGAATTTGGGCACTAAACTCCAGAGATTCAGGTCTGCACATGAGAAGACTATCACTAGTTAAGAAGGAGTGAATCTGCAGATCTAAGGTTTATAACTATACTACACTTGAGCAGTAAGTCCTAAAAATAATTTGGAGCTAGACAATTCACTTACTTATAGATAAATGGGAAAACCTTTTAGTCCACTCTACTGTACATTTCACAAGGTATGTTTTGCAAAAAATGGGAGTTATGTGCTGATGCTTAGTAATTTTAATTAGTCCATTGAATTTGGAACATATCATGCCACAGTATTTAGTACCTTAGAAGATGCCCCGATGGCACTACAGTAGTTTAATATTTATTAAGTAAAAACATATAGCATTATTTTTGTTTCAGACATGCAGTGTATAAGCCTTAACCAAAGAATGTTAACCAGCTGTAAGAAATATGCCTTCAGTCCAGAAAAAGAAGGATATGAAGTGATACAGAGTCAGAAACCATCAACAAAGAACAAGAGACAGTTCTCCTGCCAATCTCGTATTGGGGTGCAAATACAGTATGGCACTTGAGTCTTTCCTTCCCAGTACCCCTTCACCAACCCCTCTGCCACCTCCAATGCTGTGACACTTGGCTCTTTTTGTAGGGGATTGTGAATGCTACAACCACAAGACAGACTGACTGACCTGCGTTAAGAAACATACATTTTCTTTTTATTGAATGCACATTCATTACTTGTCGGGTTACTGTTTATCTTCTGAATTAATTTTTTATGTTGGAAATGAAGAGCTCTCTTGTACACAACTATACAAATAAGCACAGAATTTACTGATTTAATTTAAATCTTAGAATAAAAATCTGAATATACTGTATAATGCATTAATGTTGCACTGAGTTGGCATTAAATTTGAAAATAAGAGGGTGTCATGCTTTGGTGTTCTAAGTGACAAGTTATTGATAGCAATGTGATTAGAAATGGCAGAAGACTAAACAAATTCATACACTGTCACTGTGCAAGGAAAATAACATAGTGCCAATCCCATCTATTCAAATATTGAATTTATGCAAAAAAATACCATAATAAATATTGAAGCGACTCATGACTGCAAAGCTGTTTTGAGTGCTTTCATATAAACCAATGGAAAATGTTTTCACATGGCATCTACTGTATCTAAAAGATTATCTTTAGCGTCGTGATTTTACAGATCTCAAAATATATGTACAAAATATATGCAAAGCAATATATTTGTGGCTACATAGCTGAGGTCACTCATTGAAAATTATTATATCAGATCAATTAACTCAGATAAGATATGTATCAATAGAGCAATACTGTACATTAAATCAGTTTTAGCTCTGGAAGGAGCACACTCTACTAAATCTCTGTTTTCTAAAAAAAACTGAAAAAAATGGTCTGAAGCTGCAGTTTCTCCAACATGAAATGTTGCATAAGCTTACAGTTTAAGGGGGTTAGCTGTGGTGATGTGGGTAGTGTTGCTGCATCTTCTACCCCCAAATTCACATTAGATTTCTCCATGTCTTTGTTTTCCTTCCTGTTTCCAAAAGGCTTGACAAACCAGGTTTGATGACCTGCTAAATCCCTTTCCTTTCTCTGTGGCTCTTGGGTGTCCCTTTTGGGAGGAGACCAGGGACATGATCTTGGCTCATCCTTGCACACTGTCCTTCACATACAGTACAAGCTCCAGCTTGCTGTGACTCTTACTAAGGAATCACTGAATCATCAACGGAACTGATGGATGGAAGTTTAAATTATAACCACAAGATATAAACTCTGTGCAATATATCTACTTCCATTAAAGATATGGTGTATTAAGCACAATTATAGTATTTTGGTTTGCCGTTAATCCTTTGTGTTTCAAATAACTTTTGTAGTTGCTCTACTCACATGCTGTTCACCTAACTGAATGTTTATGTGTTTAGAACATGTGTTTATTAACCCTTCAGTTCTAGAATATGGCTAGATATAGAACATTGCTCTTGCTGACAGGCTGAAGAATCCAAGTCAAAGCGGCCATGTGGGGCTCAAAGCAAGCGGAAGATAGCTGAAGTGCTTTGGAGGAAACTGGAACAGAAGGAGAAAAAACAGACATGTGCGAATATGCAAAAATATGCAAACTCCCAACCTCAGGTCAAGACCACAAACAAAGACCCAAGAGTGGTGAAGTAGCAGCATTAATCAACACGCCTACCTTAAAACTACCTAAAATATATATTTTATATTTATATTACAGCTATGAATTGAAATAATTAATTGGCTCTGATTCCTTTTGTTCTTTAAACTTAAAATGCATGTGTATCCCTTTCCAATACTGATTAGGTTAATATGTCTGTATTACTTTCATATTAATTGATATACCAAAGCATGGACACACATAGACAGACAATCTTTGTTTGAAATGATAAACCAATGATCATGTGCAGCATCATTCATTAAGATTTTAATGAAATATGTATCAGTATACCCTCACTGTGTCACATGCTCTACAAAATTCAGAAATACAGTTTGAATGATGCTTGTAAGCACCTACAGTAACTGGTAATCACTGGATTATAGAATATAAAAACATTTCAGATTTTCCTATTTGTTTTACAGTTTCACTTAACACTTTGTAAACCACTGTGAAAACTCCAATCGTATCTGATAAAGCTCACCATCGATGTACAGTAGCGTAAATTACAATGCACTTTCATGAAGCGAAAACTATTCACGTGGCACAGTTTAATGATAAAATACTTAAAAGTACATGTCTGAAAGAAATATTTGAGCTGTGTTTAGGATTAAGTAAAATGTAATTATACATTTTCAGCTGTGATCAAAATGAGAAGAACACCTAAAAATTATGCATATTCAACTTAAAAAAACTCTTTTCTTTGTGCTGTTACTTAGCAACTATGCAATTCAATTCTAATAACTGCTCTTACCCTGTTGTTCAATATTAATAATGCACATTATACATTTGGTAATATTAATATATTCAAACATGTATAATGGAGTTTTTTCATTTTTTTTAAGCAGGAAGTATTCAAAGATGAATGAGACTTGCTAATTATTAATCACATCTGTAGAGTATTCAAAATAATACTTTGATGTGGCACTGAAGAGTCTGTAACCACAGACTTGGGCTTCCAAATGTAGTTTCTTTACCTTACAATGATTAACTATTCAAATATTCGTTCCCACGTCCTGTTTCTTTCACTCCTCTTCATCCTTGACAATTTATAGCAAAATATTAGTTACTGAAGACAAACTATTGCCTTAAAATTAATAAGGATATTCCATAGATGAATGATTTTTCACCAGATACAATGTACTTACAGTAGCAAGAATCTACAGTATGAGATTCAATTAATGCAGATTATGCAGTATTTCTGTATTTTCATTAACCTTTGCTCCTATGCACTTTATCTTCCTGATTTAGCATTAATGCACTTTCAAATTATTATATAAAAAGATGAAAACCTAATATTTGAAACAACAAGTGGATCTTATTTAAACACATTTACTGTTAATTGTTATGCTTAGACTCACTATGCAAGTAGACTTTTTGTTCAATTTCAATGATAGAATACAACAAATACGTTCAATACTGAGCTGTATAGTTTTCTGTCCTCTATATCTTTTTTACTAGTGCTGATAATGCTTTGTCATTCAAATTAGCCTTTTCTGGAATTCCAGTTATCTCAGACTCAGGATTTTTTTGTTGCTCTTTTGTCATTCATTTTACTCTTTATAAAAAATTAAGTATGATCAAGGTGTAACATCAGCATTATTCTTACTTAACTAAAATATCCTGATTAACTTTTATGTTGTATTCATCCTGCTCATCTCCTGCTGGATACCTGTGTTGTAATATTCTCCTCAGTCAACTCTCTTATTCCCTGTTCTGCACCATCTCTGCTCACCTCCTGAAGCCTCCCAAACACTTGCTCATTTGGACTTTACCTTTAGCAGAATCTACCAATTGTATTTAAGTAAAAAATATGTTATTCATAACAATGCCTTTCTGATAATCACTCAATCACAGGTGTAATATCCATTGACAGGAAAATTGCTAACGTATTGCCTATTCATAATAAGCGTGACAAAGCTCAATTAAGTATCTATAAACACATATGTTTTAACATATCTATTGCTTGTTATTTTATTAAAATAATAATTAGACTAGGTGGCGTCTGCATGACAATGTAAGAAATAGTATAGATATAGATTTTAACTAATGTTAAAGTTCTTTGAACAAGCAATTGCAGCAATAGATAGAAAGAGACCATAGAATACAGTATATTTTAGATTTTCAGAAGACTGTTGATAAAGTTGCTTATAGATTATTGATTCTCAAATTAAAGATGGTAAGTATTCAAAACAATACACATATTTTGATAGAGCTGGGTAAAGTATAGAAAATAGAGAGCTGAATTTATAAGGAATTAATTCTCACACTGGGTGATGTGATCAGTAAAGTACCACAGGGATCTGTATTAGGACCACTTTACTTTTTAATATATATTAATTATTTAGTTTTGGTTATATACAGTAAACTAATGAAGTTTGCAGATAATACCAAACTAGGAAACAAAGAATGTAAAAGCTGTGAAGGAAATTCGATACTGGTCAAACATTTTGTAGATGGTTTTCAATGTAATAGGTGCGGAGTGTTACGTTCAGGTATCATAAGCATAAACTAAATAAAAGACTATGAGGAAAAGTGACCCAACTACAGTATTTAAAATTCTTCAAGTAATTGACACAACCCACCTGTTCTTGTTTGGCACCATAGGTACTTTACACAAAGGTTCATAGTAAGCTGGAACCAGCCACCCAGCCATGATGTGGAAGCTGATAGCCTGGCTGCTTTCAAGAAATGGCTAGATAAGATCCTCAGATCAAGTACTGTAGCTAACAACCCAATAAGATGTGTGTCAAATGGCTGCCTCTTGTTTATAACCGTATGTTAATAAAACTCTAAGATTATCCGCGTATTCTGTCCGGATTAAGATTCCTGGGCTTTTAAAAATGAACAAATAATTGATAAGTACCTCTTTATGTAATTGACCGCCTAAGGGTCACTGATTCATCCACACTCACAAAGTGCAATAGAAATAGTACTAAACAGTGCCCTTTGTAGCAAACGTAAGCATAAAACAGACTTCAGCAAAAAGAATTGTTTGCTGTAATTTCACTGTAATGCATGAAAAATCAAAATGACTTTTATCACAGCCTTAGTGTAGCGTTCTATTGTCCTGCATCATAGATCTGCTTACTGATTTGTCAGAAGTGTCAATTAATATAAAGATTTAATTTAGTAGTGCCCATCTGCAGCACAATTTAGTATGAACAAAGCAATCCTCCCCTGCCTGAAGGTTAATCTGTAAACTTAAAATCACTTCTTCAGATCCCCTGGTTATTTTCTATACATGGCACCGGTCTCTCACCCTGGTAAGGGAAAGCCTTAGTACTCCAGATTTTATGGGTACCTTTAATAAGTATTAAAAGTTCTCATTTATTATAAATAATAGAGCTAATAATGGATTTTATTATGTAACTGAAGAATCAATTTGATTAAAAACAGAGAGACCTGTATCTGTAGAAAAAGAGGTGGAGATCCATGTTGTACAGCATTTCTCAGATCAAACAATAATAACTAACTTTAAATTGGTACACTACTAATAGTACTATAGAATTGTTATAAAACATCAAATAGGACATTCTAATGGTTATAGTTTATAAGCCTAAAATTATCATATCAGAGTGAAAGCCTGCAGGAGATGATTGTTCATTCTGTTTTTTTTGTTTCAGTAGTTTGGTTACATTCTAATGATGATTAAATGAGCTGATAAATGCTATGTAAAGGAATAGCATATTGTACTTAGAGTAATTCTGCAGTTTTAATGGTTAACTCATCAGCCCCTAGCCATATGAAACTGATGTTGATGCAGATGTGACCTTTATTTTATCTAGTTAGTTCTGATATGCAATGACTTGGAAGATCACTGGTAGAGAATGCAGTGATTGAGGAGCATGTATGATGGAAGAAAACAGAGGAGAGTCAGAGAACATGTCGTAGTACAGCCAACAAACCCTAGAGCAGCTGGGACTGGAATTCTGTAGTGGTTAGTGGAAGACACTACGGTGACTCAGGAAGATTCTACACAGAAGTAGAATAGGAACCAGAAGTGAGTCACCACTTCCTGAAGTTTGCTAAAACACAATGAATAAGACATACTGTATCACCTGTGTTTGGAGGTGGAAACCTGGGGATGGAAGAGAGTGTACAATCAACACTGCACCAGTTGGATGCCAGCAAAGTGGGGAGGAAGCCATAGTTTTGGCAGCTTGTGCAGGAACTTCTGTGCAGGAGCCAGGGACAGCAAGGGCTGCAAACAAGAAGTCCTGACTCAGCAGTGGGTATCAGTGACCAGGGGGACTGGGCAGAGGGAACAGCAGAGATGGGGCTATTGGTGCAGTGGAATGAAGACCAGGAATGAAGAGAAAGGGAGAGAGGGAGAGAAAATAGCATTTTTTTTTCTGAAGGGAGAGGGTTTTTACATCAAAGGAACTGGAAGAAAAGATCACATCCCACGAGCAGGGAGCCAGTTGTTTCACATGGAGATATTGAAGTTGAAGAGCTGTAAGAGCTGCTGTTCAAAAAGATGCAAGAAAACAACACCTATCCTGGCTTGGAGGAGAGTAGCACTCGATAGGGTCTAGCACTACCAAAATGCCAGGTACCACAAAAGATAAACAGAGTTGTGGATAACTGGCCAGTATTTATAGTACCTAAGAAAGCAGAAGTACGAGATCGGAATTTGTCCTCCCTCTGAACTTTTGTTTACTAACACCTTTAATGGATTTTGTTCTTTAAAATTGAAATGAATTATTTTAGGTTTCAAAGATTGGAAAAAAAAAACAGTTTATTTTCCTACTCTTACCTACTATGCTGTTTATTGTTGAATTTCACACTTAACACTTTCATACTTAAAATCTGTCAGAATCACAAGGTTGTTTGGAAGAACTCAGCTCAAAAGTAAAAACTATAGCAAAAATAAGTTTGATCCTAGTTAATCATAGCAACTGTAACACAGATTACATCCAGTCTTGTTTAACCTGTTATGAACACTGTACTGTATATCACATAAAATAGTTATGCTGATTAACATTTTATTTGAATAATTCTATCAAGCAACATTTTGCAGAGGGAGCAAAGCAAATAATTTTCTTTAAATGAACTTGCAATCTGTTTAGCTCAGCCACTCTGGTATGATTAAATTGCTTGGATACACAACATTAGAAAAGCATGAAAGGCCACAGAACCCCCATAAGGTCCTTTAAACAACAGCTCAGATTTAAACAAATAATTAAATTCATCATTCTAATGACCCCTTTGTGGAGAGAAAAAAAGCGATCTCATAATGACCCTTAGCCCATAGCACCATTTTGCTGTACTTTCTTTGAAATGCCAGCAGCTTTCCGGCACTTGACCTGTGGGGGAGTTTATGAAATAAAGTTTACTATTGTGTGACACTCTGCATTTGGCAAGCACATGTGAAAGAAGCATTGAACAGCACTCTGATGAAAGTTACCTCTTTATAAACAGGTTTCTTCGATGAGAGAGATAAAGGGACTACTTTACAACACATTTGCTAGAGTCAACGACATTTACATTTACAAGACACTAAAATACATAAGATGCTACTTCTTTTAAAATGTTGGATCCATCCTGGATAGGTTTAAGTTAGAGTACTGTCACGATCGTAAGCCCCTTCTCTTCCTTGTTTGTCTTTGATTTTTTGCACCTGCCTCCAGTTCCAGCCCCCTTCCTATAAAAGCCAGATGCTCCTACCAATCTGGGCTCAGCTTTGGAAACCCGCAAGCCCAGGAGAGGCTTGACAGCATAGGCTTCACAAAGGCGTCCTGACCATCTGGGTCCGGGCCTTGGAGCGCCTGGCCCCGTTACTCCTTTTTATTCCCCCAGGCCTTCGCTGGATCCCGCTCCGGCTTTTAAGTCCTGTCTTGTCTGTCTTGGATTGAATTACCCGGCTCTGGACTTTTGTTTTCACTGGATTCCCTACACACTCCCTTTGGACTTGTTTGTCTGTTTGCCCCCGAGCAGCACACCCCCCTGTTCTTCCAGCCCTGATCCTAGTCTTCCTTCCCCATGCTTGTTGCACTCCCTTCCAGATTCTATCGTCTGCATAGGGTCCTGAAAAATGCTTTGTGACAAGTACCAAGTAATATGCTACTCAAATATCATTATAACCAATAGTAATGATCATGACTATGATATGAATGTACTTAATAATAAATTGAGTTGGCTGAAACAAATCACAACACACAAACAAGATTTCTAGATTGTACAGTATAGATAGATACTTTATTGATCCCGTGAGGGAAATTGCAGAATTTGGTATATGTACAGTATATGGTATATATTAGCCTGAAATTTAAAATGTGTGAATTATTAGCTTAAATGTTGCAGAATTAGGATGCATTTAAATGTTTAGACTTGGGTTAAATTTTTTTTACATTCTTTGTTACAAGAATTTTGCATTATTTAGACTTTTCCCAGGCTATTTGCTTTTATAGAATACATAATTTAGTGCACGCGTTAAAAGACTTATTTCCAAAGAGATCCTGAGTGCTCTATAAAGTTTTTTGTTCTTTAAATATTTTGTTATTATTTTATTATGGCTATTAATAAAGTAGGAACACACTTTACATATTTCCATATTTGCTAAGGTTACAAGAATAATTAGAATGCCATTCTAATGTCCACAAAAAATAAGAAAAATATGCACTTGTCCTATTTCTGCTGCCTTTTCTACTGTGGTATATTTTATTACAATCTCGTCAAGGGCATCTGACTTACACATTATTTCAAATAATATAATTTACCAACACCAACTTTATATTGACCTTAATATTGTGTATATTAAAGCATTTTTGTTTTTCAAAAATACTTAGTTCATTTGACATTTCAATATTTTTTGTAAAGGTAGGTTTAACACATTCCTCATTTGCTTTTCACATGTTCAGTACTGTATGCCAACCACAAAATTAATGAAAATATTCAGGCATTATGACAGTCTTGAATTTTATTTAAAAGATCTTTTAAAAGTGCCTGCTTACCTTAAAAATAATATTGTCGGAACATCTTGAACTAAAAAAATGTGGGTTCAAGTCCAAGATTTCCAAAATTACTTCAGCTGACCCAGATGGTAGAAATGGTGTACAACATTGCTTGTGGTAACCCTGTAATGGACTATTGCCCATCAAGGGAGGTTCACATTCTCTCTCGCTCTGGAACCCTAAGTTAACTTGAAAGCTTTCTGTAAATTGACAAGCTTTTTGAGTTAAGAACAGACTTCAGTACTTCTTTATTCTATTTTTTGAACCTGACCTTTCATGCTTTTTGCTTTAGTGGCTTAACTGTAAGATACTAGTTTAGTTGAAAGGCTGTTTTTTCCTATAATCCATTTCAAATCGATTGTCACAATTTTGGCGGGCACAGCAGAGTTTTATTGTTCAGTTGTCTGTAAAACTTTGTAAAAAACTTCCGAGAGAAATTCTAACATTTGAGAGGAAGCTAGCTCCAGGAGTCGGTGCAACAGTCACAGGCTGTTAACGATTGCGTTAAATGGGCAGGCGAGCATCCTGTGTTACAGATATTTTACGTCACAAGAAATAACGACTGCAATTCAAAACATGATTTATGAACATTTTTTTGGAAGAAGTAGGCAAAAAGAGTTTAGGCTTAACCCACTTAGCTGGGGGACAAGTACATGACTTTAGAATGAGATAGGACCCCCCAGCACGGTCAAATTAGCCAAAGATTGTTGCAAAGGTTGAGATGTGGGAGGGGGAGGGATGCAAAAGAAAAATGAATGTGAATGTGAAAGAGAGGGGCTCACAGTGATTTCTATAACATTATGTCATGAAGGATTACGATCTAGAGCAGTAGATATGAAGGGGAATTTGGCTGCTGTTATTCCTTCCAAATGTTCTTTACAAACTCCATTCAACAAAAATAGAAATCAAAATTGAAATAAAAGTCAAAATGCTACAGTGTAAATGTTAGCCTTGTTATTGTTGCAAGATTTTCTTATTTTTATTACTTTTATTCTTCACCCTCTTATTGGAAGAAGACTTTATAAGCAATGATACATCAGACGGAGGCAGTACCAGGGATAATATTTGAAATTCATGGCAACTCTGTACATTAAATATTTGTCCAAATCCAAAATATTGATTGGAAATAGGAAAAGATTAGGTAAAACAGTATACAATGAACAAAATGACAGAATATAAAATGAAATTGTGTTGCTGTTATTCATATCTGGTGCTTGCATGTTTATATTTCATATCTGTTTGATAGTGATTTGTCTAATTGTTTAATTTATTATTTAGTTTTTAATACTTTTCATTTTCCAAATAACACTATTTAGCTATATTTCAGATGCACATTGGTTTTGCTTGATAAAATGAAAGAGTGTGGTCACTGCTAGAGAAACACAGACCAGGCCCATTCCTTGCAAGTTCTCTATTATAGTCAAAATCCCCCCCCCCCCCAAGGAAGAAACCACTCTACAACCTAACCAAAAATCATCTTATTGCTCTTGCCATCCTCACATTGAGGGCAAAATTGAATTATCTGGGGAGTGAGAAGTCTGTTGGGTTTTAATCTGAAGAGACAGACATACAGGAGTAGAATCACAATTAACTAAAAGGAATCTAGACTTTTTTTCCTTCCTTTGTCCTCTGCAGAAAGAAACGGGCATTTCGACCCACATTACAAACCAAATACTTATTACAAAGTATACTTTTAGAAATAAAATAATTCAGATTTAAATTTCACTTCCCAATAACCCACCTAAAGATGAATAGAGTTTGTTGCCATGAATGATGCCATGGAATCAGATTTCATTTTGAGAAAATCAAAAATCAAAAATAAGTTTTAAGCAAATATTTGTATTTTAAAAAAATCAATAAATACATACTTATTAGAAACTAGAAATGTAATTCCTCTAACTCTATGTCACAGATTTAGAGTTTTTTAAATGTTTCTCATTATCTTCCAGTGTAAAGGAATGTCATTACTAACACGAAGGATATTAATTACAACATGGGATTTCTATGCTTATTTTCAGACTCAACATAATGCACACAAAATCCTTTAAAGCAAATACAAGAGGTAAATTAACAAACATGAACAAACTTCACTTCTGACTGCCTGGTCAAGTTATCTTACTGTACATTATCTAGATATTGGAGGAGGTTGGAGCCAAGCAAATAAAGAATAATGAGTGGATACTGTAAATAGTGCAAAGTCTAAATTTAAAAGAGCAGGTCTTTGATACTTTATACTATATACTTTCCATGTTTTTTGCAATATTTTAAACGATACCTTTAAGCAATTATCAATTATTTGATACTTAAGCTACACAGTAGTTTTAAAATTGAAATATATACTATATTTTCAGGATTTATTACAGATATACAGTTACTAATTAATAAAAACAATGCAAGCCATAAAGTTTTCTTTCTGGATCGGTAATGTGGTTTTAAATAAAGTAGAAACCACATTCCACCATATACTGTATAAATTCAGAATGTAATTTTTGTTATTGTTGTGTATCGATAAAATATACAGTATTTCAAGCTCCCTAACACTGCCTTCAAAAAATATTCCAATTAAGTTGAACGTCAAGCCTTTCACTTAATTAACATACAGTAAATGAGTGATTCTGGTTAATATTAACTTTCACATTACATATACAGTAATGAATAATTATGATTATATCATAATTCTGAATTCCTTTACACAGAAAGTTTTCATTTGAAAGGTACTTGTATCACAATTAGAAAGTCAGTTATTTGAAGCATTGCACTTCTATGAAGCAGTTTTACTAATGCCATCTACTGTACAGAATAATCTACGCTGAAGAAGCATTCAATTACGAAAAGCAAGACACAGGCATGAATTTAAATAGTATTACTATTTAAAAGGAATTCATCCTCACAAACAAGAACTACCATATTCCATGCCCTCAAAAGAGACCACTGAAATGCTGAGATACATACAGTACATATGAGTACATTCTTCACTTAGTGGCTTCAGCAGTACATACAGACTACACCAAAGCAAGCTGAAGCTAAACAGAAATCTTAAAAAAAGGTATTTTCCTTTATGAAATACAAAACTGTTGCACTTGGTGTCACAGTGACATGAAGAAAGCCAAAAACAATACACATATGTGGGAGCTTTAGCCTACATCCCTGGAAGTCTTGATTGCCAACATGGCAATGCGCCCAGACAGCTTTAAGAGAACCATAAAAGAAGACATAACTGGCACGAAACAAATGCATGGCAATACCAAGACAGATAGTTCTTACTGCTTTATAACATATGAAAGAAGAACTATCAAAACAAAACTTTTTAATATCTTTTGCATATATACAGTACATAATTAAATGTAAGGCACTATGGAGCTTATTAGACTGGTCTAAGTATCATGTTGATGAGCTCTAATAAGGATGAAGCAATCTAAGTACTGTATATGCAAAACAGTACTAATTTCTTTGGATGATTTTACATTCTAATAGTGTTGAACAATCAGCAATACTTCAAGAAAGAAGTAAATAGCTATAGTATGCAAATGGTGGAGCACCCCTGGCCAAATTATGTTTTGTTGTGTTTCTAAGTGAAAAGAAGTTAACACAACCTCTGCAGCAAACAAACTTCAACTTGACATATTTTTGCAAATTTTACTGCACAGTTCAGTTCTGAGACCTTTCAAAAAAATAATACTAGAGGACTTAAACTTTTGCACATGCCATATTTACTGTTTTTTCCCAATCTGTTAAATTCAGCAAATAAACAGTAACTGTGCATCAAGTTTAAACTTGTTCTCTGCAGTGGTTGTGTTAACTTCTTTTCCCTTAGAGAATCAACAAAACGTGTCATTTGGCCAGGGGTGCCCAAACTTTTGCATACAACTTTAATTAATATGATAGAAATGAAAAGTAATGATCTCAGTTTACAGCATGTCCTGACTCAAATCATTTTGAGAATCCGTGGAAAGAGTAGACACCTGTTGTCCATGAACAATTACAAAGAAACTTTAGAGAACTTGAGAAAATCTGAAGAGAAGAACGGGCAAGTATTGTACTGGAGGGATTTACCCAAAAACACTTGTGGCTGTAGTTGTTGCCAAAGGGGCTTCCAAATATTGAGGTCATGGGTCTGGATACTTAGGCAATCCACATATTTCAGTGTTTTCCCTTTAGTTTTTGCTGACATTTCCTGTAACCTACTGTATCTTACCCAATTAAATCTTTAGTTTGTACATCCAGATTCTGAACAAAATGTTTAGTTTAAAAAACCTGTATGCAGCATTTACCCAATCATTTCACAAAATGGGAAATGTCTGAATACGTTTGTGTACTGATTCTATATTGTCTGTACTGTACTTTCCCACATTTTAAAAGGTTAGACCCTAGCTCAGCAATACTCAAAGCTAATATCTTGTGATTTTGATAAGTGATTACTATTAATATCTAATAACTTGCAACATTTAAAATGTTTTTAATAATTTATACAACTCCAATGTTTAAAAAAAGAACACTTTGTCACGAGAAAAAGTCTTGATTTGTATACAAATTTTCCAGGCAGCTTTTCACAATGACATTCCAAGCATTTATCATTCAGAATGGATTGCTAAAAACGTTGTTCTCAATATTCTTTGAAATATGGCCTGATATTCTGTACTATGTATTTTATATTATTCAAATATAAATGTAAGTAAATTTACATTTTCCTGTTATTTATTACACTCATTGAAATACAGCTAATGAACTGCCTACTACTTGAAATATTTTCATTTAAAATAAATAAAATTCAAAATATTGCATCAGGATAGGGAAGACTTTGCATTATCTCTAAATGACAGGCACTAGACTACTGCAGAATCAATAATGAGCAACAAACATCTGGAATGAGGAACAGTGTGCAATGTGGGAGCTGTCCTAATTTAATAAATCAATACATGCATACAGTACAAATACAATGAATACCTAAAACTGTATATAATGGTGAGACTTCAGATGATTGCTTTTTCTAAATATATATATAAAGCAGAAATAGAGGCTTCTTTAGATATTTCTGCTACATGGTAAGATAACATTCACAATTACTTTATTCATAGCAATGCCTGTTCTTAAAACTACTATTATCCTGAATAATGTTGCTTACAAGATACATACACACAAACAAAATCTTTCCACATCTTTCACTCAGATTAACCTCATTTAGATCTGCTTTGGCTGAATTGTAAAATCCACGGACTGCATGCTTGTTTTAAAGTTTTTTAGATAATTTTAATTTCCTTTTCTATTTTAAATACTGACAAAATGGAAAAGGTCTGTATGAAAGCTTAAGTATTATTAAAGCAAAAATGTATATATGTAACATTTTAAAAGGCTTCTGTCAGCATACTTATATTTAAAAAATAAACAGACCATGTAACATGAATAGAGTTGAATAGAGTTTTACTAATATAAACCCTTAGAACAACTAAGTCTTACAACTTACTTTTATTGGGTGTCATTGCAATCCTAAATTACTACACATTCATGTTATAAATATGAAACAGCTTTCATTGATGTTTCAGGTTCAAAGACAGGCTACATTTGACTATCATTCACAGACTGAATAAGGCACTGTGACGTTTCAAATGAAACAGTAGTCAAACAGAAACTGTATCAGTTTTATTCAAATTGAAAACAAATTTAGGAGCATATGAAGATACTACAGATGCCAAAATGCTGCATGAAAATGTTAATGCAAATACTTAAAAAAAAAGTCAATGCATAATAACATTACAACTGTTAAGCGTTAAGTAGGAAGTAAAAGTTAAAGTTTTAAAAAAGTTATTACCAAATACCATATCTTGAAATACAGCACAGCCCATCAGATGCAGAACTATATTATATCACAGTATAAAGTATGGTAAACAATATTGACAAATTGCAATCAAGTCAGAAGCTAAGGCAGAAACAAAACATGGTCTAAAGGAATTTCTCCAATCTGAACTTGTTTTGTGCTGATGTTGGTTTAGGACATGCATGTCAAACCCATTTATCATCAGACCTGATGTGATTCAAATACACTTCAGATGAGTGAAATTTACCAGTTTATCAAAATATGCTGTTGTACATTTCTGTTTTTGATGACCTTACCTACAAAATAATTAGCACATAATGGAGTTTCACCAGTTTCGCAAAACGTAATCATTACCCCCCAAGTGTGAAATAGTATTTAGTATCATTAACAGTGAATTAAGAGAGTTGTAATTATTCTTGCAGCAAATGCCAACCCACAAGCCACCAAAGTGGCTCTAAGTCAGCATGTCACCAAGCTACAGTAGTATGTTCGAGATGTCTGTCACCATGACTGGCAAGCAGAACCCTTTCAGGCTCCTATGGGGTACCAGTGATCCCTTTCTGGAAAAGCCAGCATGGTACAGTAGGTTGATCTCACAGTGGTTTTATGAGCACAAGATCCTCTTTATCTTCTGTGGATCAAAGCTTGAGCCTTTCTAAAATCCATCAGAAAAACCACAACAGGCAAATTCCTCTTGAGGACTCCATATCTCTCTATTACCTAAATTAGACTGTCCTTTTCCTACACTAGGACACGCTGGCTGTATATGGCTAATCATGTCATTCTTCCACTTTAATTGGAAGAAGTGTCCCCATGTCTTCTCGGGGACTCTCTGCTGTGTCTCCTAGGTTAGCTTTTTACACCCAGATTTCAAACTATAATGAAATGAGCCGCATCCCCAGAGAGACGTTGGAGTTTTAGAGCTAATTCCTCAAATATATACCTGGGTGAAGATGCTAAAATTCACTCAATCCATCTTTCATTAATGTAATCAAATCAACAACAAAATGCTTGCAAGTTGCTCATTAACCTTCTCAAACTCTACAGATCTTCACAGGTACTAAGAGTGCAGTCTGTCTACTGATTTAAAAAAAACACAGTGACTAATCCTGTGTCACTGTCACTGAGACACAGACCCCTATGTCTGTGTACACCTGGCTACTAATATACACTGTCTTCTAATCCTGCGGAAGGTCCAATTATCAGCAGGGCCAATCAAACCAGTTCCTTCCTTCCTGTGGAATGCTACTCCCATGGGACCTAAATCAGGGAATCATGTCAAATTTACACTCCAGGGGGAGGCTTTTAACCAAATCTGCAGCTTGCACCATCACAATTACACATCATGTACAGTAAGTCTGTGCTGTGTTGCAAATAATATTTTTGCCATGTCATTTAACATCTGGCGAAAATAAATGTGAAACTATATATGATTATTGGTAAACTGCAGGACTAAAATGCAAGTTAATTTAGATACAGTGCCTTGCGAAAGTATTCGGCCCCCTTGAACTTTTCAACCTTTTGTCACATTTCAGGCTTCAAACATAAAGATATACATTTTTTATTTTATGTGAAGAATCACCAACAAGTGGGACACAATTGTGAAGTGGAACGAAATCTATTGGATTTTTGAAACTTTTTTAACTAATAAAAAAATGAAAAGTGGGGCGTGCAAAATTATTCGGCCCCTTTACTTTCAGTGCAGCAAACTCACTCCAGAAGTTCAGCGAGGATCTCTGAATGATCCAATGTTGTCCTAAATGACTGATGGTGATAAATAGAATCCACCTGTGTGTAATCAAGTCTCTGTATAAATGCACCTGCTCTGTGATAGTCTCAAGGTTCTGTTGAAAGCGCAGAGAGCATCATGAAGACCAAGGAACACACCTGGCAGGTGTGTAATACTGTTGTGGAGAAGTTTAAAGCCGGATTTGGATACAAAAAGATTTCCCAAGCTTCAAACATCCCAAGGAGCACTGTGCAAGCGATCATCTTGAAATGGAAGGAGTATCAGACCACTGCAAATCTACCAAGACCTGGCCGTCCCTCTAAACTTTCAGCTCAGACAAGGAGAAGACTGATCAGAGATGCAGCCAAGAGGCCCATGATCACTCTGGATGAACTGCAGAGAACTACAGCTGAAGTGGGAGAGTCTGTCCATAGGACAACAATCAGTCTTACACTGCACAAATCTGGCCTTTATGGAAGAGTGGCAAGAAGAAAGCCATTTCTCAAAGATATCCATAAAAAGTCTCGTCTAAAGTTTGCCACAAGCCACCTGGGAGACACCCCAAACATGTGGAAGAAGGTGCTTTGGTCAGATGAAACCAAAATCGAACTTTTTGGCCACAATGCAAAACGATATGTTTGGCGTAAAAGCAACACAGCTCATCACCCTCAACACACCATCCCCACTGTCAAACATGGTGGTGGCAGCATCATGGTTTGGGCCTGCTTTTCTTCAGCAGGGACAGGGAAGATGGTTAAAATTGAGGGGAAGATGGATGCAGCCAAATACAGGACCATTCTGGATGAAAACCTGTTGGAGTCTGCAAAAGACCTGAAACTGGGACGGAGATTTATCTTCCAACAAGACAATGATCCCAAACATACAGCAAAATCTACAAAGGAATGGTTCACAAATAAACGTATCCAGGTGTTTGAATGGCCAAGTCAAAGTCCAGACCTGAATCCAATCGAGAATCTGTGGAAAGAGCTGAAAACTGCTGTTCACAAACGCTCTCCATCCAACCTCACTGAGCTCGAGCTGTTTTGCAAGGAAGAATGGGCAAGAATTTCAGTCTCTCGATGTGCAAAACTGATAGAGACATACCCCAAGCGACTTGCAGCTGTAATCGCAGCAAAAGGTGGTTCTACAAAGTATTAACGCAAGGGGGCCGAATAATTTTGCACGCCTCACTTTTCATTTTTTTATTAGTTAAAAAAGTTTCAAAAATCCAATAGATTTCGTTCCACTTCACAATTGTGTCCCACTTGTTGGTGATTCTTCACATAAAATAAAAAATTTATATCTTTATGTTTGAAGCCTGAAATGTGGCAAAAGGTTGAAAAGTTCAAGGGGGCCGAATACTTTCGCAAGGCACTGTATTAGAGCTCACATACTGTAGGCCTCTTCAGTGCTCATATTGCATTTAAGGAGGCCAATTAATATTAACAATTATTTTTAACAGTGAACAAAATGTTGAAAATTCAAAAACAGTGAGAAGATGAAGATTTTCAGTCAGAAAGAATTTCTCTGCAAAGACATTCTCCAATGTGAACACTGGGTTTCTAAAATGTGCTTTGAAATCAACATAATGAAGTTCAATCAAAGCTGTACCAATAGTATGAGAAAAATCAACAGCATTATATGTAGACCTTCCGTACTTTTGCTACATGTTTGCTACATGTCTTTCAATATAAAATACAAATTTCATTAGTACACAGGAAAAAAATCATTTTTGACTGTACAAGTAAAATAAATGAATTTTAAATGAATAAAAAAACATTTTGTCCACAAACAAAAATAGCCTGCATGACTCCTTAACACTCTAGTAAACATCCTAAAATTGAGAAAGGAGAGCAAGAGGCACTAGTAAATACCCTTCCTTTCTCTGCTTTACAAAGAGAAGCAAAATATCTCCCTTGGAAAAATGTAAAGGTACTGTTTGTGGTGTCATTGTCCATGATAGCTTCAGAACAGAATAATAACAGAAATAGTGAGACACAAAGTAATTAGCATTTATAACAGTGATAAGGATGGAAAGGAAGTACATTATTCTTCCTCAGGTCTGGGGCTATGCTGGGAATAATGTTCAGAAGCAAATATGCAAATAAACTAATAAACATACAGAAGATTTAATAGAAAATACATTTATAAAAGCACTCCTTTCTCATTTATGATGTACTATCAATATAAGTTTTTATTTTAAATTAATAATGAAGTCTAAACGTCAGAACATGAAATTATGCAGCAGTCTACTAGAGGGCTAATATACCTCTACTGTATCTGTCAACATAACTTACTGAAACAAGATTAAAAAATGTCATGCCTACAGTTTATAGCCCAGGTATAGTCTGTGATTAACTTAGGGGCATATTGATGATTGAATGTTCTGAATGCAGAAACATAGCAGTGTTTCAATTTCATTTTGCACATTGTCTAGACCACTGGCTCTCAACCTGTGGCCCGCCACACACGGAAGTGCGGCTCGCAATGTCTGACCCCTTTTCAATAAATTACATTTGTTTGCAGTCGATTCCGTCGTTAAAAAAAATACAAAGTAGGTAGAACTCGCAGCCCCACTAAAAGTGTGTTCTAGTCATGTAAAACTGTTTCTGAATAGATTCACTGGTGATCAGATTAATTTTCATTAATCTTTTATTTCATTAAAGTGCTGTACGTGGGCTATAATGCGCGTCACTAGAACACACATTCATATTGCCTTCACCGTCGTGCCCGTCATATGTCTGAGTGCAAAGAATAGCCCGCTCACAGCAGGGTTGCCGAGCCTGCTAGTTCATATGAAAAAAGAAAGATAAAATGGATAAGTCTGTTGTAAGGGTTGAAAAACCACATGGGCCAGAAGAAGAAAAAATCAACGAAACAAATACAGACAATGAAACATGCAAACAGAAAAAAGAGTCAGAGCATCAGCGATACGGGTAGGAAAGTACTGGAAGAATGGAGGAGAAACTTTGCTGTGATTAATGGAGATCGGCAGCCTTTCAGTTTGTAGTAAAATTATTGGCGCTTGCAAAGTATAAAGACACAAAGAAAACATAACATTTCGGCTGTGGAGCCTTCTTCGGGTGTGAAGACCCACCTGAACTATGTATAAAGACATTTTGATACTGCTCACAAGAATTTTGACAACCAATACCCACCTGATTCAAATTACAGGTCTCTCAAGATAAGTAATCTCGACAAAAAATGCTATTGCTGATCAGAAAATCATGTGAGCTACGTTAAAAGCATCCCAGACGGGGACGCTAGCCAAGTTAAAAATTTCATGGCTACTCGCTAAACATGGCAAACCATTCAGTGATGGTGAACTAGTAAAGAACCGTTTTCTTGAAGCACAATGTCTCTTTGAGGACTTGAGCAACAAGAGCGAGTTAATTTGCAGGATAAAAAGTGTACAGCTAAGCAATGTCACAGTTACACGGTGGATTGCAGAAATGTCTGAGAACTTGACTCTTTAGCTAAATGCTAAAGTAGCCACTGCTTCCACTCTGAGCTTAGCTGCAGAGTAATGGGGATGTGGCTCAGCTTTGCATTTGGGTCAGATGTGTGAATTTGGAATGTGAATGTGAGTACGATACTGTCAGAGTTAAGAAGGTTAAGGATGTATATAAAAATCCAGGGAGTAACTGCAGTGTACTTCAGTAGTAAATGTATAGGTTTGGACGGAAGTCCTTCATTAGCTGTGCAAGCAAAGTGCTGTTTCTGAAACGTCCTGTTTCTCAAGAAACCTTGTGTACTGCACCATAACTTTTCCAACCTCTCTCTTTATACAGTATATACATACACATGGCTAATAGCTATTATGCACGCAGATAAGGTAGGACCAGTAGTGATTAATATATGCGGCCCACAAGACTTGCTTTTAGCCACTGTTGAGGCCCAGTTGATAAAAAGGTTGAGAACTTAACATTAATGTACTTTTGATGTAACGTATGTAATGTTCATACAGTGGATGTGCAACACTGCACAAAACAGTTAAATTGATAGTCATAACAGATAATTGTAAAAAACAAAAACAGTGGTATTTGTTTTCACAATATTTTGTTTGATTAAAAAATATTCACTGCTCTTTTTGAGACCAGAGAATTGTACAAAAATAAATATTTTAACCCTTTCTTGGGAGGCTCCAATATGCAATGTGGTAGTACAGATACAGCAGCTGCACTGTCCTGTATATTGATAAAACACACAAAATTAAAATATTGAAATCCTATGTATAAAGATATTTTATCTGAATCAAAGACAATACAAATTGTACAATGTAATGACAACTTCATAATACTGTATGGCAGGTTTCTTCTTATACAAACTTAAGAGAAATAAAAGCATGTTTAATTGACCAAAATTCAGCTGGGAAATCAGGAAGAAGCATAATGGTACAATTCAGGATTACACAAACTTTAAAGTACAAATTCAAATTCATCATTTAAGAAATACGCCTACTTAAATCCTTTGTTATGCATTTTGGCAGCAGTTTCTGTGAAGCCTGCAATTTTAATTTGAACCAGATTATTTGTTCCAGGTTACTTCTTCTGCTTGAATCCCAATGTGTCTGAAGCTGTATAGAGAAGATTTGCATGTGATTTAAATGCAGAATTTTCACTTTGGTCTGACTTACTGTAATTCAAGAACAGCTCTCAATGGACAAAAAGAAAAAACAAATGAAAAATATTATAGTGATGGCAACTATCACAGACAGTATTCCTGTTAATAATTCAATGCATAAGTTTTACATTTTTATGATAGAGGAGTTATTACAAAATGTGAAAGAATAACATTTGCATACTTATTCACCTTACCAAGAGAGATATTAATATTAAAAGTGATAGGCATAAGGAATTGAAATGGAGAATTGTTCATTTTTTCTCACTAAGGCACCTATGATTAGATTCATGACTTATTTCTTTCCTATTATCTAAAGTGGGAAATGGAAATTTTGACAAAGTGTACATTTTTATTTGTACAATTATCCTTTTACAGCAAGATCCTTTTACATTTTCCCAAATTTCAAATTAGTCCTCACCTAACAATAATCACTCACCTAAACTACCTGTAACATTTGCTTTACTGTGTGTCATTAATGTCTGTTAGGACTTTATAACTCTGATAAGAATACAATATAATTTATTAATTTGACAATTAAACACAGTTAACTTAAAAAAAATAAATAATTGAAGCAAGAAAGAAATTAAGAAAGATCTAAATAGTATACAAGTTATCCTTAAACATTGGAAATGTATGACCAATTCCAAATTATAAAAAGATGTTATTCTTAATGTTCAATCAAGCACAGAATGTACAAATTCTACAATACAGCCTGTGGTATGTAAAGCAAATCTGAACCATGTACTGTAGTATTCAATTATTGTCTTCAAATACCCAGCCTTACAAGTTAAAAGAACACTGATGCATATCAAGTGACATGTGCTGTCAGATAGCTCCAGTGCCACGGATATCAAAGCATCTCACTGGAGGAAATCAAAAAGATGCAGAAAGATGTCGATGCATCACACGTTTTCAATTCTAGGTGAATATTTCTGCACACAGTAATACATTTCCACTCTGGCAATATGTTTTTGTGTTATCAACAAGCCATTTCATTCGCGTTGTATGAAAACATAATGAATACCTGGGGCACAAATATTTGAAGATATAATGTTCTTTTATGTTTATGGGTCCTTGAAAATATCACCGCTTTTAGCAATATATACATATTGTAAGTTCACATTCTGACAAGACTGAAGTCACGCTTATTGGCACCCCCCCATCAACTTTGTGAAGCCGCTAATGTTCATATAAATAAAAAAGGGCTATATTTGTGACTGCAAATTTCAACCTGGGAGTACAGCAGCCAGTTTAAATAAAAATGGTCTATTAAGAACTCCTCAGAGCTACACAGTTAGGTTGCAGTGTTCAAACAGCTCATTACACTTGGCAAGGCACATGTGTGTGTAACATGGAAAAAAGAGCACCTTGAGCAATCATAATAATAATAAACATTATTTTAAATAAGGCCTATAAAGGTGGCTTCTCTTCGATTCACAGAATAACAACAACAATAAATAAAAAGAATACACAAGATAAAACAAAATTACAATACACAGAGGAGACTCTGCATGGTGGTACTAAGTATAGTAGGAGCAGAGGGGTAAAGAATAGAACTAGTTAAGTAAAAGCTCTTCTAAAGAGCTTGGGGGACAGTTAGAAGACCAGAATTAGAAGAGCGAAGGTTGTGAGGTGGGGGGCGATAATAGTTCAGGCAGGTACTGAGGTGCCAAGCCATGCAGACCCTTATAAGGTGAGCATGAGGATTTTATGGTCCACATGGAATTTGACAGGAAGCCAGTGCAAGAACTCCAGGATAGGAGTAATGTCAACATTTGCACTAGACCTGGTCAGGATTCTGGCTGCCGTATTTTGGACATACTGTAGTTTGTTCATTGTAGATTTAGATACCCAAGCGAGTAGAGCATTACAATAGTCAATCTGAGAGAACACAAATGTGTTGATCAGCTTTTCAGCCACAGTTAGTGATAACATAGGGCTTAGTCTAACAATATTTCTGAGGTGAAAAAAATATGTTTTGACAATATGCTACACATGTGGGTCAATGTTAAGCCAGAATTGAATATAACCCCAATATTTTTCAATTTAGACTGAAGCTCAAGTACAGAGCCATCAACAGATAGGGTTACAGGACTGGCTTTACAAAGTTGATGGGGGGTGCCAATAAGCATGACTTCAGTCTTGTCACAGTTAAGATGAACGAAATTTTAATGTTGGATCAAGTTTTTATGTCGGATATGCAATTATATAGAATAGAGACGACCACATCAGTGTCAGGTTTGGTATGGATGTATAGTAGAGTATAATCAACGTAGAAATGATAGCTGAGGCCATGTGTTCATAAAAGCTGACCAAGTGGAAACATGTAAATGCTGAAGAGCAAGTGGTCCAGTATTGAGCCCTGAGGAACATCAGACTTAACAAGACCAATTTCAGACCTATACCCATTAAGAGAGACAAAGTGACAGCACAATAATATTTGAGCCTCATGGTCACCTCTATACACTGAGTGTACAAAACATTAGGGATGCCTGCTTCTTCCTTGAACTAGACTGACCAGGTGAATTCAGGTGAAAGCTATGATCCCTAATTGAATTCACTTCATTTAGTGTAGATGAAGGGGAGGAGACAGGTTAAAGAAGGATTTTTAAGGCATGAGACAAGTGAGACTTGTATTGTGTACTGTATGTGAGGGAGAATGGCAAGAAAAAAGATTTAAATGCCTTTGAACAGGATATAATAGTAGGTGCCAGGCGCACTAGTTTGAGACCACCACCCAGGAGACATCGAACGGCAAGCCAGTGGTCAAAAAACAGCTCAGTGATGACAGAGGTGAAAGGAGACTGACAAGAAAGTGCAGATCAACAGTGAGTCTACAGTTAGTCACCTGACAGTCCAGTACAACATTGGTGCCGAAATGCACAACTCGTCACACCTTGACGCAAATGGAGTATGGCAGCTGACAACCTTACAGAGTTTCACTCCCTTCAGCAAAAAACAAGAATCTGCTGTTGCAGTAGGCTAAGGAACAAAAACATTGGACACTGGAGGATTGGAAAAACATTGCCTGGTCTGCTGAATCCTGGTTCCTGCTGTTTCACGTTGATGGGATGAGTAGCGTATGGAGAAAACTAAATGATCCCATGCATCCATTATGCCGTGTTTTAATGTTGGAGGCTGGTGGTAGTGGTGTGATGGTGTGGGGTGTGTTTTCATGGCACACATTGGTCCCCTTGATAAAAGTGGAGCAACATTTGAATGCCACAGGGTATCTGAACATCATTGCCAATTAGGTGCATCCTTTCATGGCAGCAGTGTATCCATTTGCAAATGGATTTTTTCAGCAGGATAATGCCCGGTGCCACAAGGCTAAGATTCTCCAGAAAAGGTTGCAAGAACATGGCAATGAATTCAGCTTAATGTGTTGGCCTGCACAGTCATCAGATCTCATTTCAGTTGAATATCTGTGGGATGAGAGTGAACAAGCTATTCGGAGTAGAGATCCACTACCAGCCAACTCAACTCAACTGTGTGAGTTGACGCATGCTGACTCTGCACTGGAGTCAGCATGAGTCAGCATCCCTGTGAAATGCTTTTGACACCTTGTCCATGACCCAAAGAATTGAAGCTGTTCTGAGAGCAAAAGATGGTCAGTAATGTTTTGTACACTCAGTGTTACAAAGTTGAAAATGACTTAAGCATATAAAAACTACAGTAACGTATATAGAATATACCTTATTTACAGTATACATAAATGTTCATATATTCAGTAGTATGTTTTTTGTTTATACCATTCTCAGATTATTTTGTTATGTCTGTGAATTCTTTGCTTCTAAGCAAGGTTGTGTTATTGTTTTCTAGATGTTCTGCAGTAAGATTTTGTGTTGATTCTTGTCAGTCACTTTCCCACTGCTTGGCCTCAGGGCTAACAATGAGACTAGATCCAATAAGATAAGTGTGCTCAAGTGTGACAGCAGCCTGACATTAATTAGAAGCCTGATGTTTATAAGGATGAGAGGGGCATCTTTACAAATATTTAAGCCATTTTAAAAAGACACCATCTTTCCCTTATAAACCCTCCTAGACTCTGCTAGTCACATTTGTTTTTGTTTGCTGACAAAGACTTAAGGCAGCACAGCACCTATCAAACACAAAAGGCTACATGTAGTCTCTTTTATTTTTCTATTAATCCTAAAACTACTGTATATAACAGGTACTGAGAACCATAGGTATTTAATTATACACAGAATTGTGAGCATAAAAAACAGTTGATCTATCATGTTTTGGATACAGTACATTGCAGAGTGGATACTTTATTTACTGATACCAAATGAATGAGATGAGCCAAATTATCTTCTCTCATTTATAAATTCTTATGCTCTTAGAACTACAGGAAAAGACTCAGACAGGTTCATATACTTGATTGAATGGCAGTTTTTCTTTAAATATCTACTGTGGTATTATACGGGGCGTGTTCAGTGTGGAGGCGGAGCTCTTGTCTATGGGTGGTGTGTTGCCTTGAGAACCACAGCTGCGGCAGTTAATTTTGGATTAGCCACAGCTGTGGGAGCCATTTAAAAACACACTGAACACTTCCCCGGAGGAAGAAGCTAGTTCTGAACCCCTGCAAGGGGGGAATATTAGAGCGACAGTCCTGGAGAGGATTGTGAAGAAAGAGCATAATGGCATCTTTTATTTCTCTTCTCCTGTCCTGCCATATATTCTCACCAGGGCAGGTTGAGCTTCTCCTCTCCTATCAGGCCATGTATCCTCTCCGGAGCTGGGAATGTTTAGGCCTCACTCTCTTCTTACTCTAATAGGGACCTTGCTAAATAGGGAAAGTCCAGGCTGCATCCCTCTGTTCCAAGAGGTTCTTTTTTTCCCGAGACTGGACCCTTCTAAATGGGGACAGTCCAGTCTGGACACTGCTGTACCAGGTGTATTTTCCCTTTTCTTCTTTCTTTTTTTGTTTTTCTCTCTTTTTGCTGACCTCAAACGGGGCGTTGACTGTTACTGGTGTTTGTCGTGGCTCTTCCCCAAAATACAGATTGTTACACTACTAGAAAGCGTAAAGTCAATATTGAAAAATGACTTGATGTGGCTATTTACAACAATTAGAGACCCTATGGTGGCTTCCAGGGACTGGCCATCTCTAATTGCAATGTCTTCTTAAGGCAGTCTTCTGCAATATACAGTTTAATCAGGTATGACTGTGGCTCAAATGGATGTGAAATTATTTTAATCTTAAAACTCTATAAATCCATCTTTACATAAAATAAAAAGTATATATTTGGGATACTGATAAAAATGTTTGTGATATGATTTTGATTAATTGATCTTTCACAACTAAGCTCCACAATTCAACTCCATTGAATATGGAGCCTGGTGAATGGAGTTACTGGTGAAAGTAAGTCATTTCCCTATTTGTCTGGAGTGTTCTGAACCAACATATCCAACCAGACAAAACATCAGCCTCAAACACACTTCATCAATGTAAATCTGCAATCTGGTAAACCACAAATCACGACACCTTACCAAACTGACAGGGAGGTCCAACTGTGATAGTGTGAGTAGGAGAGTCTTGTTACTAGAGAACCCTACTTACAGTGACTAATTTTTACTTGACTGCACGGCACAATATTGATCAAGTCCTGGGACCTCATCTACTGCCTTTTCTGTGCCCTCATACAGTATAACCCTTATTTGCCCAGAAGTTGAATTAAAAATGTAAATTTCAAACTAACTAAATAAAAGGAAATGCAGAATTGTATTGCATTGCCTTTCTCATATTACATCTTACTGTTATTGCAGTGGAATTAATTTGGTTTCTGTCCATCAAAACTGATGAACACTATGCATGCAATTCTTTTGTAGAAAGTTAACCAAAACAACTGCAGCCAGAGGCACTTCTATCAAGTGTTCATGGGGGTGAATAGATAATCAGAATATGTTCGATTGCCACACATTAGTTTCAGATTTTTCTTTGCAGTTTTTGCAGACATGTAATTTCTTTTAACTATACAACTGTTTGGTTTGATTGTTATGTTCCGATTAAAAATGTTCATTTTAAAAAATGTGAATAAAGTGCATCATTTATTTTTCAACAAAACAGGACATTATTAGAAGCAGCAAGGCACTGTACAGTATGTACTGTATAATTAGTTTATATGCAATCATTCTCCAATGATGGGTTCCAGCAAAACTTTTGTCAATCAATTTACATCATGTTAAGTTTGTGACAAGTACCTACTTTCACGTTTTCATACAGTACTTTCATTATTATCATACCATTTTTTCTGAAACTCCCTACTTCATGAGATTTTTTTCATTAACTCTTTATTGTATCTGTTAGTATACTGTATCACATTCACATTTTATTCGGTGATGTGAAACTTGACAGGCTCAAATAATACCTCCACATAGCTGTGGCATTCTAGAAGTGCATTATAATAACTCAGATGTGGCTGCCTCTTGTTAATAAACAAATCTTAATGGAAAAGAATATGAGTGCTTCTGCAGTGGTGAATGCATCATGCATCTTACTTTTTACAGAAAGAAACTAAACTTAAATTTTCAAGGCCTTTGCTTTTTAATGTCTTTTGCAAAGTCTTGAATCAGGCTGAAACTAAAGAGAGCTGTAAAATATTTAGCAACGCAACAGTACTATATATATTTTAGATGGCAAAGAAAAACATACAGTATTCTGACTTCTATGGAAAATCATTTCCTTAATAATGATAGGGCATGACAAATGAACAAATAACATTGTAATTTACACAGCATTGGATATTACAAAATAAGTTATTATAAAAGCATATGCAAGTGCATTGCTCATGATAAAATGTTCCTGGCACTGCAAATTTTAGAAATAAATGCTTTATAATAACTTGACATTCCTACATTATGTTTTCAGATGCCTGTTGTATATCTGTTCTTACTTTTGTGATATTGCACTGGAATGTGCTCTGAAACTGCAAATAGGAAAACAAAAATCAAAATGTAAACTGAAGTTTAAGTTTTCTTTCTGTTTTTTTTAGGTAAAAGTTACAGTATGTATACATGATATATATGTTAAGTAACTACAAAATAACCACCTTAGTCAGAAACTCAAACCCAGCCAATGCAATGTAAGCAAAATACAGTTAGCATTTTATTTTATCACATACTATATAATAACTAGCAGACATTATTACCTTTTCTGGTGCAATTATACCATCTCGGGTAACATATTTCATGCATTAACACAGTCATACTGTATGTTAATTTAATCAAAGTGATAGGAAGTTATCAATTTAACTAGTGAGGCAGTGGTACTGTACAAACCTCAAATGATACAGTATGTACAAAATACTTCTGCTAAGTTAAATATAATGTGGTTACCTCAGACTTTCATTTTTAGTTTTTAAGATGAAGATATAATGGATAAACTGATTTACTACACCTGAATAACAAAGGTACTGTAAACATCAGTCATGTTATTAAACTATAAATAAAATGTTCCTAAGAAGAGTTATGTTTAGGAACAGGCTAAAAGTGTGTTTTCTCTGATGTGAGAAAAGACAAACGTTTTTCAGACCTTTGGTCTGTCTTATAATGGTTAGAAGAAAGTCTGTTAAAATATTTTAGAAATCTAACTAAAACAACAAAATAATTCTTACAGAAGTTCTATAAATATGTAAATGTAGTTTATGCAATTGTATGTTTCCCTAATTTCACTATGTTACTTACCCACTACATAGTATGGTATAAAGCGGTATGATAAATGACATGGCATGACTTTCCCCACACTGTTACATTATTGCAGTCAATAACATGAAACACCTCAAGCTATCTGAATTCTGCATTTACTGTACATGACATATCGTTTAGTAATTTAAGTGGTATAGAGTAAGGAAATAATTCATACAACAGCTTTAAATTACATTCCACTAGATTGAAATTGAATAGCAAGTTGAAGATGCATTTTGAAGATGCCACCATGAGCATCTGTGTTCTCAAGGTTGAGTTTCTGTTGTAATGACAATTGATTGAAAAATATTCTTGCAGGATTTACAACAGGCAGTCTGTTAGCCACATACCATTCCTCTGTTTCTGAACCATGGACTTTGGATTTGCAATCTAAAAGACTGTTTAGTCTGATGTTCGTCTTGAATTATGATTAGACTTTCTAAATGTGGAAAAGCAAAAATCCTTAACTTTAAGCAGGCACTTTCAGGAAATTAAAGAATAATTGTGAGCTATTGTAACTATTCACTTCTATCTCTCCATTAAAACATACCAGGGTACACAGGCAAACTAAGTAATGAAATTAGTACTTGGCCCCCCTAACATTATATGTATACAATCAATATAACATGAAAGCCGCAATAATTGGAAATGCTCTCTGAAGGGATAAATGTATTGATATCTTTAGTTCAATTGTGGAAATTGTTAATTGAAATATTTATTATTACTATAATTACTGTATTTATCAACTCCAGTCCAAGCAAAATATTTTACTGGTGCACTCTGCTCCACTGTTCAAAACCAATTTTTAAAAACAGAATTCTTTCTTCACTGGAAAGATGAAAACCATACTGAAAAATAACGCAATATGATTATGAGATTAAAATAGGAGAAAGCAAATTGTTTTTATTATACAACCCTAACCTGAAGTTCTTTAGAATTTGAAGAAACAGGAATCAGCATTTTTTTTTACAAATGAATCCCAAATACAAACACAAAAGCACTCAAAACAAATTTATTCCTAAATAAATCCATGTCTAGGAAAGTATGAATGAAATGGTTTTATGAAGATATTAGGAAAAGAGCAGCCTACAGATTGTATTAATGGGCCCAAGATTCAAAGATAGAAAGAGTATACTGAGCACAGATTCAGGCACAGATTAAAACAGATGTTAAAACTGCTATTAATAAATTAGAGAATAACATTGCAGGACAGGCAAATAGTGCAAAGCATTTTTTAGTGTTACAAAAGAAAAAAAAACTGTAAAAGTTGAAGCAAATAGTTTACAAGATGATAGGAGGTTGATAATTGAAGACGATAAAGATATAGTGAACATGTTAACTGAATTTGGTAAAGTCTGCATCTTTAAGGCTCCTTAGAACATAATACCATGAAACACACATGCCTAAAATATACTGAATGTAGACAGGTTTTTACCTTAACTATAATGGATTAACAAAATCCTATACTCATGATACAATATACAGTACTTCAATGTACAGTACATGTAACCTCATACTTGGAATCAGGGTGTTATAATAAATTAATATCTGGGAGAAGTAATTAAGGGATGCCATTTTTTTTTTCAAATGTAACAGTAATTTATTGCTGTCTGGTTTCAAATTGCTATCATTGTGTAAGCACAAACATTCATGTCCATATATCTGGAAAACCAATTCAACTGCATGGCTTGTCCAAGCCATTTCCTAAGTGACTATAATTAAGACTGTTGCTAGGAAATAAATGACTTCAGAACAGATGTTGGTATTTTCAGCATTCATTGTGGAATCTTCTGTTCACAGGGTGCATTTCATTTAGAACAGTTCAATAAAAAAGCAAAGCTATCAGGAGGACCAAAGAGACACTCAGGTATTTAAATTTATCAGTGCACCAGAGCAGTAATGATGAGTAGCAGTGATAATCAGCATTTCTCCTGTGCAATTTGAGAAATGGATATACTTAAATGATGAAAGAGAGAGAATACAATTGATTGAAAACTGAAATTAGAACTAAAATCTAATTTGGTAAAGTCTGCATCTTTGAGGGTTCTTAGAACATAATAGCATGAAACACATACAGTATGCCTAAAATATACTGAATGTACTTAAAGTCATCAATTACATTTCAATCAGAGAAAGATTGTACAGTTGGAAAGATATATTGGTGGGATAAAACCTGAATTTTGAACTGTACTGGGGTAATAATGAACATTTATAATCCCATTTTGTCTGGAACTTAGGAATCTATGATCAGCAACAAGGTGAAATATATCAATAAATATAAATAAAATAAATATACTGAAAATGTACATAAAATTTACCAGAAATAAGAGAAGACTGTAATGTCCCCTTCAATTATGCCACTTCAAAGATGGGAAAAGCTATAGCTACCTGGTTCTGAGGGATGTAAAAGGATTCTGAACGATTACTGATCACAGATAAAAGCTGTTGTTTACATAAATTTCCTCTGTGATGTATTAAAAAAAAATCACCACAAAAATTAGCATGAACCCTTAATAGGTTTTCCTGGAGACCATATTACATAGTTACATTAAAAGCAGTGCACACATGGAGTCAAATCAAATTAGAATTCTGCAGCATAAAACACAATATACAGTGAAGGACTTTGTTTCCCCTCTTCAATAAAATATTTTATAACTATAATTTAAACATTCTCAAATTGATTACATTACACAAAAGGTTTTTATATTTGAGATTGTTTACCTGGATATGCCTAGGCTAGGAGGCAAGTGAACAGACACATGAGCAAGTCATTAAGACCACCATATTAAACATATTACTGTATATAGCAGTGGGAGGTTAAGCTAGTCTCCATAGGAATGAACCATAGATAAGACCACTAACATAAAATTTATATTTACTACAATAATCACTGACTACAGTGACCACAGCAACAATACTAAACAATGATTACTGGGAATAACAAAGTTGTCACTGTAATTTGCAAAACAGCCTTTTTTTCCTAACTCATTTGCTATATAAATGTTTTAGGTCAGGTATAAAAAGGGAAAACCTACATACAGTAGCAATGTGGCTTCGGTTCACTAGGAATAATATGTGACAATCCAAGGTATTCATTAATGGATTCGTTTTAATTCCTACAATCCTCTTAAATCTCTGCATCTGTAGTTACTCTATAAACCCCAGTACTGAAGGACCACTTTGTTTTCTGATGCTTTCTTGTTAACTTTATTCTTAATCACAGAGGATAACTAATCCATGTAATTGAAAATTATGCTTGACTTCACCTTTGTAACCGGTTTCTAATCTCACTGTTTGGCTTCAAAGATACTATGCTGCATTTTTTGGCTGTTGAAGAAATTTAGCAAATGGAGCCATTCGTTCCCCAGTTACTTTTTAAGTTGCCCTCTTACTTCACCCTAAACAACTTTTAATAGCTGAGCAGTTTATGATGAACAGATAGAGACAGAAATATCACTGTAACAAACAATTAATTACATTCCACATACTGTACTGTATTTTAAAGAGGGTAGGTTTGAAACCTGGAAATTGGTTAAGGATTGGTAGTAATTTTTTTGCCACATCCAGGTCCTTAACTGCTGAGGAAAGGAAATTGTTTGCTTTGATCAGGATCAGCATTGCAAACCATTGCACTACACCACCATGTTTTCAGCTACAGTACTTATTAGCTTCCTTCTGCTGGGGTATGCCAATGCCACTCCTTCAAACTCTTTTTGACATAGCTTCTTGGATCTGCTTCTTGATTGTTCTTTCCCCTAGCAGTCATGATTTGTTCACTTGATTAAAACCTTACAAGACATATTATACCAGCACACAGGTCCAAAGTCTTTGCATAAATAAAGTGTGTTTAGGTCTGAGACTAGTGAAGAAGCTCACAAAAGGATCTTCAAGGTTAATATGTTTTTATTTCTGATAAAAACACAAGATTACACATCCCCCACTTTCTTTTTCAATCTATGCAGCATGAATAAATGTTTCTTTCAGAAAATAGTTTTCCTTACAGGAGCCTTTGTTTTTTTATTTAAAATATTTAGCAACAAGTGAATGTTTTCCTTTTGTCTCTACATGTTTTCTTTGTGGTTGGCTGTAACAATGGGAATCAAGGTTGTGAAGAAGACTACTGCACATTCCTTTGTGCAAATCGCACATGTGTATGTATTCGCACTGCTATTTGAATTTTTTAGTGCCTATCAAGAATAAATGCAATGTTCTACGCCTGCTAAATGTACTGTACTCACTCTCCTCTTACAGTAAATGCAACCTGGATTATGAGGGCTAACAGCTCCTCTCAGCATTAAAATTTTCAAAGGCACCATTAGCAAAGAGCTTTCAACATTATCACTATCATAAATAGCAATAATACAAGCAGCTCACACTAGATCGCCCACTGCAGTATGTATTTAAGTATGCATGAGCAAACAGGAATTGTATTTGCAGAAAAAAATATGAAAAGCTTTTATTACATACTGGAATAAAATGAAATCCAATTAAAGTTCCATAGTATTAAAAAGGGACCATGCTCTTTTGAACACCTAGTCAAAAGCAATGAATTCCTAAGGGGAAAGAAGCTTCACATGTCAAATTAATTATCTAAATTACTGACAAACATCTACCTAAAGTATAAGAAGGCATGACCCATGAACAGTCATAAAAGTCTTATTAAGCGTGCTGGGAACATATGCCCTAGCTGACAGTAAGCATAATGATTTGACCCAGGTCAGTGGAATCCCAGGAGATTTTTTTCTTAGCCTTTTTTCTTCATGATAATGTTTCCTTTTTTTTAACATGCAGTTTCAATGCACTCCAATTACCAGAATGGGAAGCAGTATTTTTTCCAATTCTGTGAATTATATCTGAGAATATTTTGAAAGCTACCAGTCTTGCATGTCTGTACCTGGGCCGTGAGTGAAGAAATATTAAATACTATGCTTCAATTGTATAGTTTGTACAGTTCACACATTAATGCAGCAAGTGCTGTAGCTGATAACAATGAGTGAAAATTAATTAAACTTATAACAGCTTTTTATTGGCATAAATGGATCTTATTCATGAACATCTTCTAGGTCTTCGGGTGTTCCTGCTTAAAAAGAGACAAAAAAACAGATACACCTTCTATCCAGGGTCAGACATGAAAAATCCAGTCTTAAACACCGAGATACTCTCACTCAAGGTAACCAAATGGCTCAAAGTTTTTAAAATCTATCCAAAAGGAATCTGCTCCTGTGCTGAAACGTCTGCCTATTATATTACCAAAATATTAGTTCCAATTTTTGAATTACATACTGTATTTAGATTAAATGTTCTCTCATGTTGTTACTGTTCTTTCCTCCACAAAACAGTGCAAAAGACAGTGCTAAATCAGTTGCACAAATGTTTAACACAAAGCAGTCTTGTTGCAAAAGAAACTGACATCATTACAATCAATAATTAATAAACCAAAATGCAAAGTACTCTAGGTATGCAATGCCAAGTATCTTAGAAAGTTCCCTACTTTAAATGTCAAAGTCAGCAGGAGAGAGTTTATTTCCCCTTTTTACAGGACAAGACTTATTGATGTTGACCAGTGGAGGTGGAGGAGCGCTGTGTCGTATCAAGCAAAACAAACCCCTTCACTTATTAATACGTTTTCAGTATTGCAAGCAGACTCCTTTGGTGCTGTTTGAATGCAGAATTACATTAATACTGAAAGAACATGTTGCTGGTGAGACACCTACCGTATGACACTGAAAGTATTAAAATTCCCTGCAGGATGTTTGATCTGGCTGTCAGCCCTTTTGAAATCAATTTTATTAAGGAACTGATTTTGTATGTTTCACCTACCAAACTTGCATCAACACAATTTTTTTGGGACTGTCTCCTTATCCATAAATAAAATAAACATACATTAATCCATCATCATCTGCTCGAAATAATTAATAGAATTGTGGATACTTACCAGGGTTTCTTGCATATGTTTCTGCATCTCTGTATGGCCGTGTTTCTCAGCAAGCTTCAGAGGGTTATCTCCGTCTTTATTCATCATTTTGATAGCTTGGTAAGCTCCAGGACATTGTAAGAGCAGACTGGCCAAATTCTTCAATCCATTTTTTGCCGCAAAGTGAAGGAGAGTCGGTAGATCATCTGAATGTTCAGCTATCAATAAAGGAAATTAGATAATTTAAAGAAAAATGTGCAAGTCTTGGAGGGTGATTATACTCTAATACTTAAAGAATGGATTAAAGAGGGAAGAACCAAGCCAGGTGAAGTCCATTTTCTAATTGGGCAAGAATTTGTTTGGTAGCTAGCAGTTGATATATCCAGTAATTTGCCTTTGTTTGCCTTTAAATAAAAATAAACTCTTCTTTAATCTTTATCTATGATAGCTGCTAGCCTAGTTTACAAAGCAGTATTTCAAGAGGAGTTGAAAAGGTGTTATTTACAGTATGTACAGGAAGGCTAACATTATTTCAGCCATTTGTCCATGTACAGTAGTCATCTCCAAAATACAGTTTTCTGCATAAAGTACATCACACGTAGTGTATAATACATTAGATAATTTTGTGTACATGTGGAGCATTCTAGAGGAACTCTAAACCCAAGCTACATCTGCCTAATTTTCACATAGAAACCAAAAAGGTTAATACACTGGAGAACTGTTAGGCCGGAGCGTCGCTAAATGAGCTGAGACCAACAGTATGCGAAGCGAGTGTCTGAGATGGCAAACGAGTCCGTGAGGCATAGTCCAAAAGAGCAAAATCCAAGGGTTGAAAGGAGAGGTCAAAATCCATTAAATCATTCAGGTGTGGTGAGAGAAAGTAAGAAGCAGCAAACTGACTAGCTTGTGACTCAAAATACTGAGCAAGGAAGTGTGGGTCAATCACTGGTCTCAACCAAGAATTGAAAAAGAAGTGGAGATTGTTGGAGATTTTATTCTCCAGAACACTGATAGTGAGATTTTCACCAGGGGCCATGAGAAGAAAATAGTTTGCTGGGTTTGTGGCAAGGAGATGATCATCCATAGAGCCTTTCCATGCAGAAAAAATTTCAAACAACTTGGCAATAAATTGAAGAACTAAATCAGCTGTTTTCTCAGGAATCCTACCAGCACTGAGCAAAGGTGAATGATTTCAAATGTTAAACTGTCAACACAAAAGATGCAGGGGAAGGCTACAAATTTCTATCATGGGAAGCCTTTCAGTTTAAATATAATGGTAGGAGAAAAATAAAGAAAATGAAAGCTACCTTGGTAGCAGCAAACAAGGGAGAACTAAAGGTAAAAACAAAACACATGAATTAAGCGCTTACACTTAAATGCTAGGAGAATACAAAACAAATTAGATAAGATGTAAGCTACCACATTAGCAGGCAATTATTTATTACTGTTTTACCACGTTGCCTTCGTCAAATGTATGTACTGTATATACATGGACTTGTAACACAACACTTCGTTTACTCCACAACATTAATACATACTGTATATATCAACAATTTAATCTATTCATATTTATCCTTCCCTTATGTGAGTGACTTTACAAAACTCTATACCAATGTCTGTTGTGACAGTGGTTGAGAACCAATGTTTTAGGCATATGGGGAGATGAGATATAAAGGATGAGAAGTACAGACTTTAAATCAAGGGAATTAATCAAAATATCATCCACTGTATTCTTTACTCGATTTTGTAAAACTTCAGATAAATCCCATTTATTATACTGTATGTTGTACCTGTGAACATCTTGTAAAAAAATGTGGTAAGTGGAATGTGTGGGATAACACTATTTTCAAAATAACTTTACAATATTTATATAAATATGTTTTTTGAAGTAAATTTAAAAACATGCAGTCATTTGGAATGACCTCACACCTGAAGAAGGCTCCACGGCCGAAACGTTGTGTTCTCTTTCTTCTTTTTTTTCAGCATGGAATAAACCTATTATTTGGAATTTGGAATGCCCATCAAAACTGCACTGACGGTAAGCAATACAATAATGGTTTAATAAATATATTTTATATATCTTATAAAATTATATAATACAGGGCATAATTACTGTTTTTATCCTGTGTGGCAAGTTGGAAAATGTAGTATTTGGTCCAGGTATTTGACTCACACACCAAATGAAAAACAACAGTGCAGCACATGCTTTTCTTGGTACTTCCAGTTCTGTTTTAAACACTTACAGAAACTGAATATTACCTTAGAAATGTAAAATTAATAAATGCCACTCACAAAAACCACATGTATGGTAAATATTTGTCTTTGGTCTTTATCCCATCACTTCACAGCTACTCAAATTACTGTACCATGTATAATAAGAGGGGACCTGCAGGACTCTTAATGGAAGCCTACTGTATATTGTGTATAAATGCAAACATTGTGTAAATAATATTGCCCAAATATATTAATATATTGCAATATATACACAATAATATTACTACATGCAAAGTTTAACTTTCATTAACAAAAAATATTGTCACACTGCTCTTTGTGCAAATAAGTATAAAGGAGCACATATAATGTATTTTGTGTAGAATGCATGAAGTATAACGCCCTTGGCCTCTATCACAAAGTAAATTTACTGTTAGCTGAATATCTAAAAAATAACATATAGTCTGTTGTGAATGCAATGTGTTTTTTTCAGGTTTACATGCACATTAATAACATAACGTAATATTTTGTCTTAATGAAAATTATACAATCTAAATGATAGAATGAAACTAAAAATAAACATGAAAATATTTGTTTTTTTTTGTGAAATATTTTATACAGTACATAATGTAAAAATTCGGGACTGGGTAAACATGTTCCCTGCACTCAATTACTGTACTTAGTGTCATGCCTGGACTCTGACTGGCTTGCTGCCTGCAGTTACCACAGGAAACTGTAGTCTTCCAATGAGTGCTCATTTTACATCCGACCCGTTGAGGACTAGGTTGGGCTACTTATCTGTTTGTCTGGCTCCCATTCAATCAAGGAGTCAATCTTACAATCAAGCCTGCAATTATCCACCACAGTTAGGGCCTGAAACACTTTTAGACCAGTGCTCAGAGATTGAGCTACTGAGAGTAGTGTAACAAGCAACCCTGCGCTTGGACACCTATTCTTGCAATCACCAAAGACCGTATCTTGGTATCAGCATCTGTCCAGTGGTGAATATACCCTGCCAGCCTGCAAGCATTTGACTGTTTCCCGGGCAGCCCTATTCTTGTCAATCTCCCACAGTCTGCCTGTTCTCCAGGCAGCCCTGTACCATGTCTGTCACCCGCTTGTCTACCACCTGCCAGTAAACATCTCGCAGTCCTTTCACCTCAGCCAAGCGCCCTGTCATCGTTGGCTCTTCTTAGAACCCAGCAGAGAAGCCTGGGTCCTGCACTGTCTTTAAGACTGCTGCAGTGAACTGCAGTCATCTGCTGAGTAACACTTCGCACTACAAATCCCAGCAGCGGATCTCAAGCGTGGACAAGTGTTCTATAAAGCACTGTATTTCATGGTCACTGGATTAAGACAAGTGTTCTTTTGCTGTGGTTTTTCCACACAGTACCGTAGAATACCAATTATAAGTCAAAGTCTGGCTGTTCTCTTTCAAAAAGCAAGATCAAATTCTATCCGGTTAAGTAACTATAGCAACAAATCCTTTATTCCTAACATGCTCCAAGGTACTTTTAAAAATATAAGAAATGTGACTGTTCACACTCAAAGCCAATGGGGTTAGCTTCAATTTAAGACCTGAATCAGGCTCCTGCTATGTTCTGCTGTAGAGATATAACAAAATGGTTAAGGGGAGGAAATTCCAGGCAGACATACAGTAGGCTAAAAGGGTCTTTGCCACTAACAGGTTTTAAACTGGGACTGACTTATGGTTAAGAGCTCAACTAAGAGACCAATCAGCCAACTGCAAAAAATGACATCACCTTTCTTCAGGAATCCATCTAAAATTGAAGCAGCTGTCTGGAGAGCTTCTGTATGTGAAGAGAAGGAATATTTAGAGATTGCCAAAACCCTTTAGTGTTTGCTGATAATCTTTATTTGAAAAATACTGTTTCAGCAGATATACTATAGGGTATACTTTACATTTACGGCCTCTTAAGCTCATAGCTGCTACCAAATACCAAATGAGACGTGCCAAAATTGAGGATTGACATTCCCAGGAGGGAAGGGGGAAATGTGTTGTGCGAGAAAGTGCTTCAGGATTTTTGCAAAGCCAAATGATTATAAAAACTTTAATTATATTAAGTACTAAGAAGAAAAAAAACATATCTAATTTTCTGAATGTAATATGTTCTGTGTGTTTGGACTGGACATCTCTGGTTTTATTTTCTTTGAAACCACAGATGTTTAACAGATGTGAATTATTTTAAAACATTGTATTTAAATTACCTAATTAAATTTTAGTAACCTTAGCTTTATGTTTATGGGCAAATACATACAGTACAGGCTAAAATACAGCATAATAGCAGTATACTGTACAGCAGTTCATACTGTTCAATGGGTATTAATATTATTTTTCTGAATATTAAGAAAATACTGATTAAGTAAAGAGAATAGAGCTAGGTTAATGTACTGTACTTACAGCATTAGTTTGCATAATAAATTAGTTTAGTTTAGTTTGCAAAGGTTAAGTAGCTTTGTATTTAAGTACAAAAGTACTTAAATAATGAACAATGCACATTAAAAAAGCATGGGAGAAAAAGAGTACATTAATTAAATGCAAAACTTAAATATGAAAAAAATATATTATTATTTCATGATAGGCTTGTTTATAATGTATGAATAAGATAATCAACCTGTGAAAGTGTATTCTCTGCAGGCCTGATTTCCCAGTGGGTGGATTTTCTTTCAGGCGTGATTGTAATGATTGGTGATAGATTGCACTATTGACCATGTTCAACAGCATAAGCATCAGATACCAAGACGGATAGCTTCAAGAATTAAATATATGCTAATCTAATCTCAACTACCTTTGCCACATCAGCATCTTTTTCTTAATACAGAGAGGCAAGCATAAAAATGATTCTCCTATTATAAAATTAAAAATTTCACTGAAATGCTAAATTTGTGATTATTGTAGAATATTCTGAATGTTTCCTTTTTGAATTTCATTAGAAGTACACATACACTTACATATATCTTATAAGGAACACCTTACAGGATCACAGTGCTTCTTGAAGAGCAAGCAGTTACTGTGAATTACGGGAATATGAACATTAGCTCTGGTCACTTTGCAATCCTAGAAAGAGAAGCTGTTTAAACAGACTCCTAATTCTGCTTTGTATATATAAAAACAGAAATAAATCCAAAGGAAACTCAACAGCCACAGACAGCTGTTTCACCCTTATTAGGACTTACAGTATCAGAGTGACACAGCTAAGCGTATACTGTACTGTACGTATGTATATTTACATCTGTATTGATATGTTCATTCTGCCTATGTTAGTTTACAGTATATCACTCATATAAATAAGAAGTGTGCAAGAGGCTTTCATTAATGTCAATTTTTGTTTAGTTTTAAGCTGTGTTGATGAAAGAATTAAAAAGTTGGCTATAGCCCACTGCTATAAATTTAGTCCTAATGTAGAGTCAATTTTAAATGAATCCCATCCAGACTGAAGATGGGTGGAAATCAGTTTTGAATCCAAAGCAGGGTATACAGTAAATGAAGGAATTTGCTTTGTCTTTTGAAGACTAGGTGTTTCTCAGGCAGCTGATTAAATGAGTACCCAAGAAATGAGAGCAAAGTATTCTGCTGCATTCTCATTCTAGTCAATCAATTAATCAATCTTCCTGAACAGGCAATTTTCCAGAGAAATGAAGCCCCCCATAGCACATTCCCTGAAAGGACTGAACTAATAACTTTAAATTCAATGTGGAGAGATTTGGCCAATGATAATCAAAATGTAGGACCCAGGGATTTGAGAAGAGCAAATTGCACTTGGGAGGGATGTCAAATAAGGGGCTTCTTAAATATGCAACATGGATAGACATGTGATTTCAAGAAACCTGAATTTGTTTAATTAAGGAAGATTGTATGTAAAGTATCCTATAATCTGGTATGAGTTAGAATGTGACTACAAAATAAAAAAAATAAGGAAATGAGCCTCATTTGTAACCATCTCCTAGGAGAAAAAAGTGGTTGTCTAAAATGTACAAGGGCCATATTGAAATAAATCTTTGTAAAAGCTGCAGTGACCCAGAATAAGAATGTAGCTTTTATAATACAATTATATTTTTTTATGAACAAGGGAAACAGTTTGAAGAAGAAATAAGTCCAAAGGAGAATTAAGAAAGAAAGTCAGAAATATTTCTCAGACCTACTGCAGTATAAAGCTGTAATAAGACTTTTCTAGGCCTTTGCTTGCTGACAGTGTGGAGTCCTGCAGGCTGTTTGAAAGTGAAGAACCTGGAGTTGTAGGAAGCTCAAAGATTTCTGACAACAAAGATAGTTGAATGGTCTCATTTTGACTTTCTGTGTTCAGAGCTGAGGGCAAGTATTTCTTGTTTAATGTAATCCCAAGATTATCAGACCTTCCTTTCAGTAAGTAGAATATAACATGGCAGTGCAGAAAAATATTCCTCAAAAGCTCCTGGCTGTTGCAAGCAAAAGCACAACAAAGGTTCATCACTAACTACAGAATTTCAGATCTTGTCTTCACAGTAGCATTGAGGATGTTTGAGTCAGCAGGCATTTTGTGACCACCAAACTGGATGAAGAGATGAAAAAACATTTTCTGACTATGGTACACAGGTTGGTCGAAAACATTTGGACAAATTAAGCAGATCCTTACATAAGAGCAATTACTTTCAAGAGGGTTCCTAGAAATTGCATTGTGTCATAAGGGTTAACTACCAGTGGATTCAATAATAAAATATTCCAATGTTGCTGGATCGTTGAAGGAGGGGGTATTTGGTGGAGCAGTCTTATTTTAACATCTGTTCCAAATAGCCTCATAGAAAAACAGATAAACTGGGTATTTAGCTGTTCAGGAGTAAATGTATAGTAATATGGTCACAGTAAGGAAGCCAGGAACATGGACTGGAGTGGACAAGGCAAGGAAAAGGAAAAAAATACATTTATAGTATTCTTACTCCAGAAAGCCAATATCACTTTTCTGTTTAGGGAAATACTCAATGGTTTTCATATCTTATCTAACCTTTTTACTTTCCTTTACTCTAAATACTAGAAGAGAGCATAAAAGCGTAAGCATATTTTTAATTTCTGCCTGAGTCCTGAGCAGATGGAAGGCACTGATCTTGCAATGGGCTGCAGCTGAGATGGTAGATTCAGCTATGGAATCAAATAAGAACTACTCTGCTGAGAGCTATAATCCATTTTCCATGTCAAGAATTTTAAAACAGCAAGATAGCAGAAGCTACTGCGAAGTTCTTTCTTCAGCTAAAAACAATTACTGTATGAACTTGTGTAAATTAAAAAAAACTGACAGAAAGAAGCTCTAACTGTATTCTGGACTCATATTGTAATGCTTGTGAAACACCGCCATATTGATGTACTGTAACTCTACAGATGAGAGTTGTAGGCGTTTTGCTGTTCAGCACCAAAGTAGTCATTCCAGACATTTAGTCTTGAGGCAGAAAAAAGAAAAGAAAGAGCATTTTACATTCTGAGCAGTTTCGAAGTGTGGAGGATTCAGCAGGCAGAATCATTGGGCTGTAATATAGCCACTAACTAGATATGAACTGGTTTATGTGTAGCTGACAAAGACTTCATATGACAATGTACATCATGAAACACTCCACATCCACAGATACACCACTAATGTCAAATGCAATGAGTCAATGCATCATTGTAATCCTGGTCCTCACAATCATCTCATCTAACAATGACATCAAACTACAGTACATTTATAACTTTTCTGGCAAATGTCTTACAATATAGTATAGGGGAGACGAATTAATCTACTTAATTGGAGAAACACAAAACCCTACACATTTCAGTGGCTATCTGCTTTGTTCCTCCTGTCTTTGCTTTAAGAACATAAGGTAGCAAACCAGAGTAGGCCATACAGCCTATCTGAGTCTTTTGGTTGCTAGATCCAGTGACCTGTATCTCATTCAACTTTTTTAAAACATGGACGGCTAGCTTATCTTTGCAAAACACATACAGTAGCATATGCATCTCACTGGATTTTATTTTGTGGCAGTGAGTTTATTTTAGAATATTGTGGAAGACCAGTTTTAAGGCAAAACACTGCAGCCAGTTTGAAGCTCTCCTTCTGATGCGTTGAAGACTCATAATTTAAATAATGTTAACAAATTGTAAAAAGTTTTAGTAAAATAGTTTACGTGAAAAAATAAATGGTGCAATACTCCTTTTAAAGTAATTATTTCCACTACTTCCATTAAATATTCCCCAAAACATGTGGTAGGTGTTTATATACATGGGATTACCAAAATAGAAAATTGATTTAATAACTCTTCAAAAAGCCTTTGGATATCTGGTTTGAAGGTTTCCACCATAATCCAAGAGACTAGGTTCACATTTTAGCTTCTGGAAAGACCACACATCGGTGACTGCACAACTTCATTTGTGGTAGATTGAGGTCATTTTTATTTGCATAAAATCCTTAGACTGTTGTCTTCCAATCACAAAGCCTATTGACAACCTTAAGGGAAAACTAATACAGGACCAGTCTCAGCTTGCTTACTCCACACACATACCAACAAATAATTGACTAGAGAGGGTTGTCATGGCAAAGACACATGACATGAACTCAACTGATTGATTGACTCACTTCAGATCAAAGGTCAATGGAGTGACTTCTGTGAGTTTCCCAATGAGCGAACTAATTTTCAGATGACCTTTGACTACAGTTTTCTGCACTAGCAGTTTTCAGATTGCTCTCCGAGAAAGAGTGCACCAAGCGCTCAGGGGGTCTACCCATTATTCCCTAGAATATGTACTGTATATAAAATCCAGTTGTTATAGTGCAGCTGAAGCCTTTATTTTTCATTGCAAGTGAATCTTTAGTTTAATATTTATAATTAGTAAATATTAAATATTATAAATATTTGTAATTTATAAATAAATACATATTATAAAAATAATTAGTATAATATTTAGTTCTGTACTCTACATAGTTTTTAATTGCACATCATTAATTAAAAACTGATGCTACTCTTCCAGCATGCATTTTCAGTTTGGTATCAGAACCATTTACATTTGCATACAGTATTTCTTGTGCAAAAATCACAATTAAATGAACTTCCACCCCCCAAAAATTGGAAGGAATTTAATATTGCATTCATGTACTGATACATTGTTTTTTATACATAGCACTTTGCCTGTAATAGTGAGTGTTTTATCTTGGAGCTGGATCAGTCCCAAATTCCACATAATTTAAAAATCTTCTTTCTTGTAGTTAGGTAGAAACTATGCAAAAAATACTCAAGTGCTGGCAATAACAAATAGAAAGGTCAAAAGTATTTTATTGAAGACCTGTTTAGCCACATACATTACTGTAGCTTTCAGGCACTGGAGGTGACAGCCAAAAGTGCAGCCATGCACACAGGCCAGAATCATGTGATAAGCCAAAATATCTGTTTCCCTGCTACTGTACCAAAACTTCTGGGGTTTCTGTACACAGGACACACTAGGGTTACAGACAGGGGAACCGTCACATGACAAGGAGCACTATAAGAAGCATGCAATTGCAATCAATAATGCTTACCACAATTCAACCACTTACAATATCCTTAGTCCCATCAGTCTCAGTAAACACACATACAAAACCAGTGAGATGGTACTCACTGCTCCTGAATCAAACATACCAATGACCTTTGTTAGCCAAACATTGCACAGGATGTCCTTTTCTATGCCATATAGAAGCTTTAAAGCTATTTTAAAGAAATGATTGCCCTTAAATGGCTATTTTGATGTTATTTGTTAACACTTAGAATATACATTTATTTTACCTGAACTAAAGATAAAGTTTGTGTTATTTAGATTCTGGAAATTGGATTCTTTAAAAATAAATATTCAGAAATTAATTTAAAACAAAATCCAAAAGAAGGACACTTATCTGTAGTTCATTTCATTACAGTGTAAGTCGTTTGTCATGTAACTTCTATATCTGTTAATACAGTATATATGCAGCAATTATTATTTAAAGCTCTAAAGTTTTGCAACAGTACCAAGTTCTGCTGCTGTCTGTATGCCATTGTTTGCTCTGGTAAAAGAAAATTAGGTGAACAATATAATCGTTAGCTCTTGTAGAATTCATTTTTGCTGTATGTGGAAGTACAGGAACATGTTCTTATACCCTTTTAAATGCTTTTGAATATCTAATTTGCCAACAGAAATCAAAGGGAAGACACCCTAAGAACATCCCATATGTGTGTGATTTTTAAAGAAAAGAACACTGTAATGCTTGTCTTAACTGTAAGGCACAACAACATTTCTAAATGTCACCAATACTATAAATGACTCAGACTCAGTGCAGGATTTTCTTATCTTAAAGGGTATATTGGAGTAGGGGTCTGTGATAAAACATGCATCATCTTGCATTTTCTGTCTTTCATAGATTTTCTGATTGTGTATGTTCAATTGCGAATTATTGAATTATCTTTAAACACCTCAATAAGGGAAAATTATACATCTGCTGACAAGTCTAGTTTAGTGATTGCCATTCTACTGCACAATTTAGATGACTGAAGTGTCTAACTCAGCACCAATGTCCATACTATGTGTTCATGACTGAACAGAAATTATGTGGTATACATTGATTTTAATTTCTCTTAATCTGAAATTGCTATGGGATCAAGTCAATCATCCCCCATAGAAATAACTTGTACAGTAGGTAGCCATAAGACCCTGTATATTTTCTTTAAATTTAAATTAAATTAGAAGCCATTAAACAAAGTGCTGTTAGACATCTGTAGTTATTTTATAGTTAGCTATAGTAGCTACATAGATAAAAAATAACAAAGTAAGAAGTTATTACATCAAAACTTGATCTGCCATACTGTACTGTACATATGAAATTTAATCAGTAAATGATTAACTGTTGGACAAAATTCTAGTAGAATGTCATTAAACGAATTATGTTAAGGATTATACTGGTGGAAGATTACATGAAATTTTCAAGAATGGTAGATTTGAGGTTTTGCAATGTATTTTCTTCTTATTTCAGTGTTATACTGTGACTAATATCATCAGCTTTGTGGTGGCACAGTTTGTGTTTTGTCACAGATATACACTACATTACAGGCATTACAGAGGTCAAGACATAGTTAACGGAATAATATGGGGGAAGGGGTGTTTGTTATTGCAGATCATGAATTATGAATGACATTTTTTCAGTCCCAAAACACATACAGTATGAGAAAATATACTGTACACAAACATATACTATATATATATATGTGTGTGTGTTTCCTTGATCGTTTGACTTTTTTACAACGTCTATAGGGCACCATTGATATTCAAGTCTTTTAGACCAGGTACAGTTTGTTGCACAAAAGATGCTATTGATCATTTTATTATTTGTGGATTTTACTGATCTTATTTTAGTATACATTATTATACTGTGATTGTTTTATGGACACTTTTTTATTCAAACAATTTCAAATTGTGATACACTGTTCAGTGTGTGTACTTTAACAGTATTTTAATTAAAGGTTTGAACAACTTATTTAAACTTTTATTTATTCTATTTTACTCTGTTTTTTACAAATAAACTAAGCCTGCTTTTTGGACTAGTTATTGCTTTGCCAGACTTTGTTCATCATTGAAGGGAAACTCTGACATTTCTGATTTTACAGACAAAATCCCCCTGTAGCAGACTTTGTTTCTGTCAGTTAAAGACCATTCAAGGGAAGTCCATTAAACCAAGGGTATACTGTATTGAGTAAAATAAAGACAGTATAAGTGAAATAATTAGCATACTGTACATACAGTAAATCTTCAAATACAAAAAAGATGAACATTTTGAAATATCCTCACTGTTAGCTACAGTAAGTGGCTTTTCACCACACCAGGCTCACCTTAACATCTTTGAGATTAGTTACTTTCAAAACAACTGAAGCAAAGTAACATACTGTAACATACACAAGTCTATAGTGCTATTTATTTAGAAGTCTTCTATTGACTGTCAAACTGCTGTGGGCTTCAAGTGCAACAATTCACCACTGTGTAAATTAACTGTATGTTTATATATGTATAATGTAAGTATATATCCTATTCTGGGATGCCAAAGTTATTTATAGATCACATGACTGCTAACTTGCATCCAGGTTTGTTGTACTGAAAAGTGAATCAAGAGGTTTAGGATTAAAAACGTTAGAATTAGTAACAATGATATGAGTGTCTAAGAATGTGGAAATCATAGTGGATGAATAAAAAACCATTTAAGAGTAGAATCATTAAATAGCAAATCCCCTATTGTTTATTGCACAAATAACTTGCTTTCTGGTGTGTCAACAGAGACTTTGAAAATTAAGATGCTATGACATACATTGTAACTTACAGGTGAATAAAAGTCTGTTTTAAAAAACAATACAATTTGCACATCTTTTTAATTTTGCATGAAAACTGGAAAAGTCTTAACATCAACCAAAAAAAGTACAAAATGAGTGGAACTGAATTGGCACATTTAGTTTACGTGATTACATGTAGCCTTTGCATGATGAGATCAAACCAGGTTCAACAATATAGTCGGGGTGGTTGTTCTAGGCTCCCATAACACTTTGTTTATAGAGGTGTTTTCTATTCTCAATGCTAAATGCACCAGCTCCTAATTTCCATACAGTATGTGACTTCATGTGTTGGCTTATCTGTGACATATGTCAGTAGAATTAACAATGTTATTCATGTTATACAGTTATGAAGTACCATTTTAACTCTGTGCATAATTGAATTATTTTCTTGTACCCTCTCTGTGTTTGACATACTGTACAGTATAGTACCTTTTAAACCAGGGATTAATGCACCATACAGATCAATACTACAGGTATAGGCTGTGTGGAGCATATTGTGAGAACAGCAGGTTCAGGCAAGATGGCAGCTCTGGCCCGAATCATCTTCCCCTATTGCTAAAAGACAATTGACTGATTTCACAACAGGAAAGCTGAGGCATCCAGAAAAGGACAAATGAAGATAGAGCTGCTTACGACTCTGAGCAAGACGGTTATTATTGTGTGGAACTGGGAGTCTGTGAGATGTACAGAATGATTGGAGAGGAGTGTTTTGTGTTTTGAAGCCAGTAAGCAGCTTACCTGCTGGGTATGTGTCAGAAGAAACATTCTGCCCTACAAATGTGAATCCTGTCAGATCATCAAGAAATCAAAAATAAAAATTAGTTTACTCCATTTAAGTTTACGAACCCTGCCTTAATAGGCAGAGGATATTTTGATGACTGTTATAATTCATTTAAAAGTAGAAACGTCTGCTGCCATGAATGAGCTTTGAAATTTTCAATGAGTTCTCTATACTTACTAGAAACTTAAGATAACAAATTTAAAATAATTTGAATGTTTTTGAGAGTAGATACTTCGGTGGGAATCAGAACACAATTTTACCCCAAAAAGTTATAATGCATGAAAAGGAGAATATTTTTTTCTTAAAGTATATTGAACAATATTTATTTTCAGTTTTCATTCAACCTACAATTGCATGCACTAATTAATGTGAATTAATTCAGTTTTCACAACATCTGTGGCATACACTAAAAACAAATCACTTTCCTGTTTACTTCTCATTTAAATAAAACACTTTAACTGATGGTTCTGTTTTTTCTTAATTAAGTAAAATAGTCTTTGATCTAATTCTAAATTAATGTGACTAGAGGAAGCCTGGTGAGGCATAAGGTATAATTTTATCTTAATTATGGTTTGCTAATAATGTTAATTACATACATTATAATGGGTATAAATTATGGACAAAACTGATTTATTCTAAAGTGAGTTAGGCCAGTGTTTCTCACCTTTTATCATCTTAGGGGAAACTTAATAAACTGGGAAAAATCTATAGTACTGTATATCATACTTAGCTCCATAGCTGAAACGTTGTGTTTTCTTTCTTCTCTTTTCAGAATGGAATAAACCTATTACTTGTTCCTATCATACTTATATATTTATACTAATGGGTATACCTACTGTACTACTGTACTTCATGCAAAAACAGAACAAGACAGGAAACTTATACAATACTCAACTGTTTTCTATTCTTAAAAGACATTTTATAAAATGAGCATAAAGCATATGTCTTTACAGCTATTGAGTACATAAACTTCAGAAAGAGGTGATGAAGATGTAGAAGTACAATGGGTGACATAAAAATGTGTGCACAAATTATGAATTGAGCCTTGGAGTTGGAAAGAGAAGCTTTGGGCTTCTGAGAACATTCTAGAAAGATTCAGAATGTATCTCAGGGGAAGCCTCATCTGACACTGCAAGCATGCAAAACCACGAATAAGTAGAAGGGTGTACTTGTCAATTAAACATTACTATTAACATTTTAAATAAAATGGATTTCATTATTTAGTATGAGTGTGCCTCAAGGTGCAGTCACCTTATCCTGGCAGGAATTGATGACAGTTAAAAATAAAGCTCTTTCTCTGTCACTCATATGTTTTCTGTTTTTGTTGTCAATATCTGTCAAACTTGAAAAGAAAAACTTTCTACACATGCATACAGAGGTTCAGACATCTGGTACTGTATACTGTATGTGCTTGGCTGTGGAGCCAGCGGTACAAAGATACCATTTTTTAGGTTATGATTGAACTCCTCTAAAACAGATTAAAAAATGAACAGAAAAAATGTTCCCCTGCCTATATACTAAAGTGCAACAAATAACTTTGATTACTCCACAAAACATACATACTGTACAGTATGAACAATATTGCATTTGTTCAAAATCATTTTACTCATTTGTGCCTGGGAGTTTGTATGTTCTCCCCACGTTCATATGGGTTTCCTCCCAGAGTCTAAATACTGGCAAGTATTGAAATTATTTTTTAAAAATTTCAATAATAAAAAGCCTAAAAACTAAAGACTCAGGAGTACATTCTAAAATACAATTTCAATTGAATTGAGCTTCATACTCAGGTAAATACTGTTTTGACATAGTCAGGTACTGTATGTGTTAGCTGCCCTTGATAAAAATACTAATGCTTCCAAAAGAAATTTTGCTACTGTAAGTAATCTGTTGAGATGATACTATATCCAGCAGAAAAGTTCATATGAATCCAAAAAAGGAAGAACACACAACATCATTCTTGAAATTTCAGCATGCTAGTGTTACAGTGGTTGATTGGTTATAAATAACAAAGAATCTAATAACAAGCGCCTGTTAGTACTGCTCCATTATCCACTGAACATTCAGCCAGAAGGAACATTTTCTACCTTAGTGATACAACTATCAGGAATTCAATGTAAAAAAAATAGCTGTCTTCTGGTTGTATTTCTTTGTAAATTAAACCAAGTCTTAATTTTTGTTGTTTTCCAGATTTCTTATTTTCTGTATGAGAAATTATTATTTTACATAATTTCAGTTTACCTAGAGAAAGACCCAAAGTGTTATGGGCTTGTGAATTCTAGCTGAAAGCAACAAGTCTACTGGGTGCTTGAAGTGAAGCAGACCATGTGTTGCATTTACTTTTCACAAGTCTGACACTTCATAAATATTTCTTCCCTCGGGTCCCTGAGCTATTTCTCCATTAGGGATTTTTGTATGCACCAGTTTAGAGAATCAGAAGTAAAAATATTACCCCTCAACTTATTCTAAATATTAAGAGAAGGTCTAAGGACCTGTGTTTAAAACAGTCTACAAGTCCTAATTCACTCTACATCACAGATGTAGACAAAAATGTCATTGATCTTTTTTTTCTTTCCTTATGATATTCAATTTATCCATGCTCAAATGGTGTTCAATATTCAAACATTAATTATTAGCTTCAGTCCTCCTATTTTGGTTTCTGACTATGCTCAGCAGAGCGCAGAGTGAAGAGAGGAGAGAAGAGAGAGAAGCCAGGAGCCTGCATCAGGCAAGAGTCCCTACTTCATGGTCATCCAAACAAAACCTGGAGATACACTGTAAGCGTTTGAACCTTGCTAGAGAGAGCTTGCTATGCTGTGTTTTATTTTGAGGCATCCGGGTTTGCAGACAGAGAGATTTAACTGCAGGTTGTATTGCAATTATTAAGAAGGCAGCCTATCTCTTATTTATAATGTTTCTTTATTAGCTCTATACAATTTCTTGCATTAGGAATTCGTCTTTTCGCATACCCCAGCTTTTCTCCATGGAGACACAGACACACAGACAGAAGCTTGGAGTCAGAGTGCAGGATCTAACATTAGACGGCGCCCCTGGAGCAGTTAGGGTTAAGGGCCTTGCACAGGGGCCCAATGGAGTAGGATTCCTCTACTGACCGCGGGATTTGAGCCAGCAACCTTCCAGGCACAGGCGCAGATCCTTAGCCACAGAGCCACCGCTCCACCCATATTTTGGCCTTTGTAGGCATGATTTTGGAGTTTGATACTTAGCAGCAGTCTAAGGTTTTCTAGGTGATTAGGATGTTATGCCGCTGAAATACCTTGCCTGTACATACTGTACTATAAATATAGTAAGTTGTGTGTTGTATGTTGTGTTGTGTAGCGTAGTGTTTGTATTGTCATCATTAATAAACATTTGTTACATATATAAGTTAAGGGTTATGAATATTTATTTTACTTACTGACTAAACAGCTTGGTCAATTCCTGATTTTCACCATTTTTGTAACCCCCTATTTGTAACAATATACAGTATACTCAGAAGAACTGAGGACTAAAAAAAAGTTGGTAATTCTCTGCCTTTTCGAGGCAAAACGAGTGATAGTCTGTACTTGGAAACAGGAGGAATGTCCTTCTGTGACACAATGGTTGAAGGAGATGATTTCATACCCTGCACAGGAAAATAATACTTCCTTAAGTTTAAAAAAACGGAAGAATTTAGAAAGCTTTGGGATACATTCCAAAATTTTTCTAGAGAGTCAGAAGGGTAAAATCTTGCGGGAAGGGGAGTAATGGTTTAAATTAGAGAAACTGTTTTCTGAAATGAAATACATTAAGCCTTGTACACAATATATTTATATTTAAGAAAAATGAACTCCTATACAAACTTGTACTTCAAATCACTGCAGATGTATGTGCTATTTGTAAATGTGCATACTACTTGTACAAAGTTTTAGTGTTATATTTAATATTGAAAAAACAATAATGATATTGTTTTAAAAAAAAGCTACATTACTAAGTCTGTATATACAGTAACTCAAAACCAATCGTCATCACAATTGTGACGATAGAGGTTCTATTTTCTACACAGATAATTATACTCCATAATTAAGTCCACTATTATTATATTGTTTATAATGTTTTAGCTATTAAGAAAAGAATGAAAGAAATTGCTTTGTTACTTTATTTTTTTACTTTGTTACTTTGTTATTGTGTATTGTTACTTGAAAAATTGACTTTTGAAGAATTATTTGGTTATTTCTGTCTAATGTCTGTACTGAGTAAGACATAAAAATCTTAATTAGATAATTATATCTAAAAATCAATTAGTTCTCTTTATATATACTGTAACTATTTTCAGATCTGCATATCACTTTAATTTTAAGAGTTACAAAGCTCTCTTCTTGAAAGACCCTTGAGTTGCACCTATAGTTTGCAACTATCAAAAACAGTTGAAAACAAAAAGAAAATCCCAGGCATTTCCAATTAAAGTACACACAATTATATTTAGATTAATTCATTCACCTCTTCTTTGTTTGTAAGAGAATAATTATGTGTTCCATGTTTATGTCTAACTTAAATTCTTAATGTCATGACAAATCAGAATATTTGTTTGCTTCTTAATTACTGATCCTGAAGCATTCACATACTGTACTTACAGCCTTTGTTGCTCTCATCAAGCTGAAGAACCCCAAATCCCCCTGTGGGCATCCTCTGTCTCAGTGATGAGGAGAGCAACTGGTCTAATTTTTCTGTTGAAGAAATCTGGAATGCCTGAATTGGGAGACAGAAATGAGACACCAACTCAAATGAAATTCCACTTCACTAAAACCACCTATTGTACTGAAGTAAATGATCATTCAGAGCTGGATACTGGATTTATATTAGGCCTTGTTCTATATTGGACACAACAGTTAAATGTTAACATACAGTACCTACACCTACATCTAACCCATAGACATTATTAGAAATCTATTGCACACTGATGTGCCAATGTTCTACATGTAATAGGGCAGCTGGAGATTGTATAATGCAAAAGAATATTGGGGGATTGGCATCACTGATGTGAAGCCAATTCCCTATATAAGGTGTGAGTGAGTGAATCCTGGGGACTCAGGGGAGTCAGACCTTCACTACCAGGCGTGGCAGCAAGTATCAGAGTCTCATGGGGAGAACTCTGGTAGTTGGATCTCGCAGTGGGATGCCAGACGAGTAAAAGATCAGAATCCCAGGAGGGGACTGGTTCCAAAAGCCATCCCCGTGAGGACTGGAGGTTTCTATAGACAGCCTGCTCTAAGGCCAAGTGATAGAATAGTGCTGCCTGAGTTAAGTGGTTATCACATCTGTGTGATGTCTGGTTTGAGTGAAACAGTGTAGCAGCCTCGGTTGCTGCTACTGTATGTCAGCTAGCCGGTAAAAAGAGGACTTGTAGAATGAGACCTGCCCAATGTGATTGACAGGGATGATGTATTTACTACTGCTACAGTACATATTTGTTGTATGCAAGAAGGCTGACTGTTGTAGCCTGTACTGTTGTACAGTATCTGAAGCCAGTGTTGTGTGAAAATTGGACTGATTAATAAACCTTCTTCAGGTGGCTCCACGGCCAAAACTTTGTGTTTTCTTTCCTCTCTTTTCAGCATGGAATAAACTTATTACTTGTTCCTTTGAAGCCTACACATGCTGACGCAGCTACCCACCTGACATACTGTACATGTTTTGTATTTTGCTACTTTTTTATTTTAATGTTTTACCTTTATACAGGAACAATTTTATGGTGATTATACACTGAAATTTTGGTTATTTTTCAAAACAGTTGTTGGGAGTTTTTATTACTAATATATTTATTTTTGCTGCACAAAAATATCCATATATATATATTGTAGCTTAATAAATGTGTTATTGATAAAGAATGCCTGACATTATGAGTCTTTTGTATTTGAAAAGCAAATGTGATTACATTTACAGGAGAAACTGTTACAGCTTTTCATATTGGATGCACATATATACAGTAGTGTAGTTTGCCTTTAGTTGAAGTGATCAACCATTTGCAAATTCCAATCATTATGGATGAAAATCCATCCATTTTCTGCCTTTAGGGTCATGGAGGAGCTGGAAACTATGCTGGCAAACAATGGGCGAGAGGCAGGATGTATCCTGGATGTGACCCGATACACTCACACTGGGACCTTTTTCCCCAGATGCCAATTAACCTAACAGTACGTCTTTGTTTAGTGGGAGGAAACCACAGCACCTGGCAAAAACCCATATGAACACAGGGAGAATGCACTAACTCCATGCAGATACTGTACCACCCCAGGAACTCAACTCAGGGCTATGAGGCAGCAAAGCTGTTGATTGCACCACTGTTCTGCCCAGATTCCGATCAATGTGAATTCAATATTTATAAAACAAAAGATTGTTTTTTTCATACCTAAACTAATCTGTATTGTTAATAGTCAAAGTTATAATGCCAGAAACATGAGAAGATATACGATTGCATGATGCATAATACAGTTAAATAGAAGTACTGAATGGTAATATGATTCGAGGGAATAGTCATCATGAATTGAGAAAAGCTAGATCACACTATACTAACTTTCTAGCTGTTTGAACAGACAGTAGCAGTAATGGATACAAACAAAATCATGCAATATGGCATATTTAGAATTTCAAAAAGATGTCTCATAAAAGCTTTATGCTCAAATTGCAGGCATTAGGCATTCAGCATAATGTGTGTATTGGTATTAAGAACCAATAAATGGATGGAAAACAGAATACAGATAAAGAGGTGAATTCTCAAATTCAAGTGATATACTGTAATTAGTGGAATTTACTAATTTACTGTGTGTCAGCATTGTAGATTCAGTTATAGAAAGGAAACTACTACAATGTTCACAGGTGATACCAAATCAGGATGATTAGCAGACACTAAAACTTGCAATGAAACCTTTCAAAGAACAAAAAACTATGCAAACATCTTGCAGACAGTTTAATGACAAGTGCAGAGTGTTGAATGCAGAATGTAAACAGAAACTATGTTTTTCATTCCAACAATTTTGAGTATAATGAAAAATAAGACATTGTTATAATTACATACAGTACCGTAGTTTCTATGAAACAGTTTTTATTGATTGGCACTCCATCAACCGATTTCCATTAAATTAATTGTATTCTATCATGATCTTTGGAATTGTTTTGCTAACAACATATGCATAATATCTACTGTACTTTTTAAATTCTACTGGGATTATATCATCATGCTCTGGAGATTATTTTATTTTAGGTGTTTCTATTATCTGCCATGCCTTTACTTCTTCTATGCAATATTTCACCTTGCAAAAATGTTCACCCTCTAGCAATAAGATCACATTTTGATGAGTTACTTGAGTAACAGAAACTCCATTTCTGGCATTACTCCAACATAGAAGTGGCACCAGGATCAATTTCTGACTTGACAGTCAACGGAATAAACAACCTCATCATCTGTATCCAGTCATCTCACTCTGAGATAATTTAGTGCTCATGGAAGAGTTAAAGTCACCTGAGTGTATTAAAGTCCATCATGACTGATCAATTAATCAAAATGACTACATTTACATCCCTTATTCCTTTAAAAAGACTGTGTGATAATGATACTATAATGAAATTTAAATTTGATTGACTAGAATACGTTTAACACTAGTTTGACCCGTCTAGATTCTGAGACTGTTGATTCATCTCAAATAATTTCTGCTTCCTCTGTGTTTTAAAGTAAATTTTGTCTAACTCCACCAACAGCTATTATTCTTTGACTCCAATTACACTATAATCACCTCAAAAGTAGCTTCTATCTCCTGCATTTTGTTTCCAATACTCCTACCATGAGTATGAGAACTTAATTATCTAATATGGTAACATTTTGATTTTTTTCCTGCAGTATGTTTTGATGATGTTCCCTATGCATTTTGCTCACAGTTTTTCTTTGGATTCTCTTCCCCTCTTTTCTAGATCCAGATTTATGAATTTGTAACATTTTTTAAACCTGCTTGCATCTGTAGATCCTGGCCCCATGCTGGATAATCTCAGATGTTTGTACAGATGGACTTTTCCATTGCAAGGTTTCTAGTTGTCAAGAAAGTGAAAGCCTTCTTCAGCACACTATGTCTTCAGCTACTGTATGTGTTGTGTATATGGATTAACAGCTCCAGTTGTGGCAGCATGGTGGGTCAGTGGTAAGTGTTGCTGCCTTTCAATGCTGAGATTCTGGAGTGCTATCTGTGTGGAGTTTGTATGTTTTCTCTGCGTTTGCCTGGGTTTGTTCCCGGTTCCCTCCCACAACCCCAAAAACATATTGGTAGATTAATTGAATTCTGGGAAAAATGGCCCTGGGGTGAGTGTGTGTGTCTTTGTGCACCTTGTGATGGATTTGTCCTCGCCTCCATTAGGTGATGCAGATTTCTTGTTGGAATGCATCTCCATGGTAACGGCCACTGAGTGGCAGTTTAGAGTCTGCTAGCTCCCTCCACCTTGCTCTAGCGGGGTCGAGTCTAACACTAAAGTCTTTTTCTATGGCATTTTCAAATATGTGTAAAAAATGTCTACTTTATCTTTTTCTGCTTTGGAACTGAATATGTTAAATTAAGATGTAAGTTAATTACTGTAGATGTTATGATGACTCTCTATGAGTAACCTGAATACTGCTTTGATTAGCATAGTCGTTGTTGTGAGTTAAGGTCATTGGTTCAATTCTCATCTCTTCCACTTTGATAATTGTCTTTCCACAGATTAAGGGAAATGTTGTCACAAGTCATCTTTACCTTAATAATGTGCCATTAACTGTAGCACGGAGATTCATGAAACAGATTCACATAAGAAATCAATAAGGTGAAAGTCACATGCTAAAATGCATCTACGAAGAAAACAGTAATTAGTGTCAACTGAATTGTTAACATGAAATGTCTGCATAAAGAGACAAGACCCAACAAGAGCTGGTCTTTTTGTAATGATGTATTGTGTCAACATATGGCAAATGCCACGTTAATTTGTAAGTGTTCACTACTATGCATGTTCAAAGAATTCCCACCAACATGAAAAATTATGTTGCAGATTACTGCACATATAAACTATTTTTGTTGTCATCTTCTTACATCAGGCTCTGTAACAATTTCATTCTAGGACTCTGATGCCACATCTATATGTGTACTGTAATCCTTAACATTTCTTGTTAACCAACATTCTCTACGGTTTTGTGTATTTATATCATAAGTGTTTTTAATGGATTATTTAATTGCCTTAAAATTCTTAAATCAAGTTAAGAATCATGGAACAATTCTCTGCATTTTACTTATTTAGTTATTTTACAAACTAATTTTACAGACTAATAACTGATTTCATACTGTTTACACCATAAACGATATAATTTGAGTTTCTCTGTAATCGAAGCATTTCTGTTCAATTTTAAAAATGTGTTGAACAAAAGTAAGGACTTTACTGTGAAACAATATCGAATCTCTCTTTTCTTCCTCAGTTTTATTTATTGAGAAAGGATTCCATTGAGATCAATATTACTACGGTAACTGAAGATATTAGAGAACTGCTGCAGAAAGGCTGTGAGCTGTCCAGATTACTTTGTGTCGTAATGCGGTATCCACATTAGCACCACAGTGTCTCAACTATGAATTAATACTGCTTGCCGACATACAGTATGTTCCACTCTTCCTGAGAATGAGTCATGAGCCCTTGTCCATGTTAAGAGGGCTTCAAAAATCCAGAGTCAGGGAACTCAAGGAACTTTGGAGGAGGAAGGATTGTGAGAGAGATTGCAGCAGTTGGATCCAGGAGAGGACATGAGTTTGACACCAGGGACTGAGAGAAGAGGAGGAAAGCCAACATCGTCCTTCTCCCCCCTTGTTCCAAAGGTGGTCTCACAGATAAACAGGGTAGAGGGGGAAAACCAGAGACACTTTGTTCAGGATTCCTTGGATTAAAGAAGATGCTTAAGTATCAAAAAAGGAACTACATGGAGGGCAGAACTGCTGGTTGTGTGTCCCTTGGAGAGAGTTTTGTGCAAAGGGCTCTGGATGTTGGGTAGACAGGGTGTTGTAACTGTTAGATAATAAAAAGGCACTTAAACATTCCTACTGTAACTGCCTTGTCTAATCTGTGGGTGTACTGTGGGTTCTGAAAGATAAAACAACCTGTGGTCAGGGAAGAAGGGTACTCCTGCATGTAGGAGTCAAGTATTTGTGACAAACGCATCTCCTGGCCTGGATGAATGTGATGAATGTTAGAACCCAACAACGCTAAATGTGAAACACATCCACCTGCAACAAACGGCAATGAAGAGTACTAGAAAAGATGCGCACAGTACTTAGTTCAGTCAGGGAGCTTTTAGGCACGGGGAAGTGGACGTGATAACCGTGGACAAGATAAGAATTTGATGTCCATCCATATGTCTGTTCAATAACACCATTATCTGTTCAATTAGCTTTTGATATTAAACATAGCCTACTTGTGGGTTTTCCTTGGGTATCAGTAATGTAAAACCTTTAAGCAGACTTCTATAAACCAGAATATGTGAGGTTGTGTGCATTAAAAAGGTTTAGCTGCTGCCATGCTATTAAATCCATTTTAAAACCCATGAAGCAAAGTTGGCACAGTCCTCTGTGCAAGTCCAAGCTTTACAATTCCTAACATTTTTCTTTCCTATCTGAACACTAAGGAAACATAAACCTCCAGTTTTATATCTTAAGAACCAATTGGTTCCTACAAGGAACATTAAATATGTACTTTTAGGCAGGGTTACACTGTAACCTTAATTTGTAACCTTGGTGCTGCTGTAACCTTAATTTGAAAGTTGGCTGAAGTCTTCCTTGGTCTGCTCAATATGCTGACATAATAACTGAAGTAATAAGGGTGATTGGTTTTATGACATTGTATGAGTTAATCAGTTAAACTCAGCATAAAAGGATACAATTGGATTTTAAATTTATGTGGCAGTCAATGGACTAAATTTCTTACCAGTTTAAATATAAATTATAACAAATGGAAGAACAAAAGCTATTAGTTCTTCCCAATATCACCTCTAATATGAACCCCTGTCATCACATTTTAATTAAAACATTCTTTAGAAGTTTGTAAATGCAAAAGACAGATACAAATACAAATGTTTAGTCATTTTTAAACCTGTATATATTCTGGAAACCAGCCGTTCTTTATGTAAAACAGGGAAATAAATCTTCTGAATTTCCCATGCAGAGATTTCCAAAAAAGGTTTAAGTTTTTTTTGAATGAATAATAAATAAAATGGTTTCATACCCTACTCCTGCACAGTCAGTGTTTTAGAATTATCTTTTCATAGACCATATACATTTTGCAACATCAGCAAGTTAAAAAATTTAATTAAGTTAATGTTAAGAGCTCCAGATTTATGTGCCTCCTACACACACTGGAGCACTGTAGCAAAATCAAAAAAAGTAAGCACACCTAAATGTGTTCCTCAGAAAAGTATGTCCTGCAGAAAAAAGTATTTGCTTATGTTGGCTTGTGTGTGGTATAATTACACAGGCAGATTTAGTAATAGCAAGGGGAAAACTGTGGACAGTTCAATTCAATTCAAGCTTTATTATCCCCTGGAGAAATTGGTTTTATGGCATAATACAATACAACAATTGAACAAATACAGACATATATTATCAACAAAGCATACAGTACCACAGTGTACTGTACATCAGAAAATAAGAGTTATTATACATTGTTTTAAAGTGAGATTGCAGAGGGAATGAAAGTTACAAAGCGATATCTCCCAGATGGAAGGAGTAAATTTACAGAAGAGGGGACCACACTCCAAAATTATCTTAGCCTTCTTTGCTACCCTCTGTTAGTAGAGGGCGCAAACAAACATTGTGTTTCATTAAACACAGTGTTAGGTACTGTAAAAGCACAGCCTTGTCCGGTGATCTGTGGGAATGAGCTGCTGCTCTCAGTCTCTTGACCAATTGTTTGAAAGCAAGTGGTCAGGTGACTGTTTTAAAACCATAAGGCAGAGGTTTTCAGGGTGGGGGCTGTTACTGTATATGGGACACAGGGCAGATCCTGAGCAGTACATGCTCAAATGAGACAAGGGAGAAGGAAACTTTTGTGAGTTTTGAGAAAGAAGGAGGAAACAATGATGTGCTGTGATTGTTTTCAAGATAGTAAGCAAATTACTTGCCTGGCTATGATAGTTAAGGACTTCAACACATTTATGAGCTCAAAGTGGAGCTTAGGTTTTGTTTCGGTGTCTTTTTGGTTGTGGCTGTTTTTGTTTTATTTCCCCCCACTGTAAATACACTATATTTGGTATTTCAGAACCTTATGGCTGTGGTTGGTGTGTCTGTAGTCCTGTACCTGCATATTCTAAAAACCAACCCAAGGGATTGTTAAAGTACATTCTACAATGATTTGCAATAGTTTAGTGGAAGTCTCTGGACTAAAATACACATTAGCTTGTGGTATCTTAAATTCCCCCACATTGTTCATTGACAGCTGCATAAAACGTTTTGTTGTTCATTTTAAAAATTAAAAGTTTAATTTTGGTACTTTTGCAGTATATCTTGGTAAGATCCATCCATATTCTAACTGCTTATTCCAATTCGGGGGCATGGGAGAGCTGGAGCATCGAGTGCAAGGCAGAATACAACCTGGACTGGACTCCAGTCCGTTGCAGGACACACACAGACACAAACATGGACACATTCACACTCACATCAAAGCTAATTTACCCAGAAGCCAATTAACCTATCAGTATGTCTTTGGACAAATGGGATCACCCAGAGGGCCAATGCAGACTTCAAGCAGAGTGTACACCAGTTTCTTCTCTTTTCAGCATGGAATAAACCTATTACTTGTTCCTACGCAGCCTACGCATGCTGACGTAGCTACCCACCTGAACTACTACGGTGAATAAAAATACTCATTTTTATACTTGAGAACTTCACCTCACTAAACAGCATTTACAGTACATCTATCTTCCCATGTTCTTCAACCTACAGCATTGTGGAATGATGCAGAAAAACTGGAAACCATGCTTAATTATTGCCCTTTTTAAACACATTTAGTGAAACAGTATTGTGGTTATTGTCAGTAGCAAATGTTGTTGTGACCTGAAAAAATGCTTATGCTCAAGACAAACTAAAAGTGTATATAAAGTTGAGATGCAAGGTTCTGTCACTGAAAGTACACTCACACAACAGAAACTACTTATTTCACTCTTACTCTTAAAGAGTAACACAGAAAGTGCAAACCATCAATATCAATAAAACATCAGGTCAAATTTTTAAATGTTTCATATCAATCTTTTGCTTTACATACAGTATCATCTAAACTAAACTATTCATTGTTTTAGAAGGGGCTCTGTAAAAATAACAAATAAGTCACCGTGGATGAGCCAGTATTTTTTGTGACCTCAAGGTATGAAAATGGAAAACTCACTCCTCAAAATTATATTTGAAGCAATCTGCTGTGTTCACATCTGATTACAAAGCTTGGTTTTGCATGGTAGACATCAACTATTCTGTATTGCATGTAAGTTTATATACCCTTTGAAGGGAATCAATAAATGAAGTGAAATTAAAAGTCACTAATACTGCATGTGTCTAATTCATTTCCAATATGGGTGATGCTGAAGAGGTACAGTGAGTCACTTACTGACCTCTTCCATACAGTACAAAATCGTGAGTCAGTAGCGGGGAAATCTGTGAAGCTATCAAGCCATGTGATATTTGTATAAAAATGATTGTACAATTACAATATGAACTGACTATGTGAACAAATGATGTACGTAGTTTCAAAAGCTGCTTGTGAATGTTCTCTTTAGCATCTGCAAAGTCAAGTCAGGCAACATTCTTTTCTCACTATTCTTTTTAAAAATAGAAAGGGCTTCATAGATGCTGGTCACAACTGGGGGTTCAAACATTGACATGACAGGTCAGGGTCAACATTCAGAATAAGGCTGGAGATTGTAGAGCTGACAGTGCACTGTCTGGCCCTGGACAGTGATTCTCTACTATTGGGAAATATTGACCATATTTGTCTATGATTCAGCAGTTTTCTAAATTTGCAGACACTAAAAATTTCAAGCAAAATGAACAAACACAACAAAATCAAAAACAACTTTGTATGTGAGCCATGTTATTGTGTTAAATTAATTTTGTTAAATTTTTATTGTTTTTATTTTTATCTTAGACATATTTGACATAGGAACCCACCAAGTCAGTAAGCTGTAAAGAAATGTAACACTTACCTGCCACATGAAGTTGATGGGATCTGCTGCTTTCTTAAGAAGCACTGCTATTTCTCCCATTGTATTGTAGTACTGTACTTGTGTCTTGCCTGTAACAGTTCCCCTGTTGTAGACTGTGACATTAACAGTTCCTGGAGGAAAGGCTGAAAAGAAAACATTTAATTTTAGATATGAATAAAAATATTAATTAGCATCATCCCTCAAAACCATCCCCTTGTGCTGAATAAAACATTGTTAAAAGACATCAGGTTGTTTTACGATTCACAGGTGATTTAAGAGGGTATGCAGTGTCTCATTAAAAGGATTATGTAGTGAAATTCTGCACAGAAGTTACACTTTCTCACCTTGATGTGTAATTGGTTGACATTTAACAACTTTTCACATTTTCCTTCACATTTCCATCTTTATTATGACATTCAATGAAAGATTTGTTACATTGTTAAAATATATTTTTCTCTCTTCACTCCCTTACTGTTTTGCAAAGTCTTCTGGTTCAAAAAAGAACATTTTCTAAAAATGGACCATCGTAGAGGTTCAATTTAGGATTTTCTGCAAGCTTTGCAAGGATCTATTTTTACCCCCCCCACCCCCGTATTGCTTTTATCATTGTTAAAGAGAAAATTTTAGAATTCATAATTAAGACAAATAATAAACGTTTTAGGCAAAATAATATTTTGAAAAGCAGAAGAAGCCATTTATTGTGGATGCCAGAGAAACATCAAAGTTTTAACCAGCTTTGAAATTTGATATATTGTAATGTGTTCAAATTAAGGTGAAAATGATTTGCTAATTCAGTAAATAAAGTATTGTTTTGATACAACGTGAACGGCTCTGTGAAGTTGACCCCCTACAAACACACATATGACGAAACCTGTTGTGCTGCATTTGCGCCTGTCTGTGATGTTGAAAGTAGCATTTGTAATGCTTTTGTTTCTGAGATATAGTGCTTTTTTGGGGTGCTTCGTGGAGCTGGACAAACAAACATGTTCTTGGTCATTACATTGCATACTGCAAAAGTAATGATTTCAGCTGAGAGAAATATGATGACTTTAAGACAGTCATATCTACATCTTACAGACATCAAGGTGTTCCCTCAAGCTGTGTTCTACACCCAGGATTTACCAGAAATACGAAAATAAAAGGACTGTGACCTAATTGTGTTATGTTTACAAGTTAGAGCATTGTAACTACAAATACATAATGTACTGTACATGTACAGTAGATAATTACATTTTTAAGAACTTAGATATATGTTCAATTAATATATGTGAAAATAAAAAATATTTTCAAATATTTCTGAGGTCTGCATTTATGAGAGTTTCCGATGTTGTACTACCATGTTCAATTTAGTACATAGTTTCCCTTTTTGATATTTATAAGTTTACTTTGCATAAAATAAATAGTACAACAATGGTCTTTGTAATACACAGAGTTGCTTATACTAATCTATTTAAATTCGTAGTCTGAAAAATGGATCGAATCCATAAATGTCCATGGATTTGCTTATTTATTTGAAAAGGACAAAATGAAAAACTGACAACTTCTTCAGATTTTCAAAAAATATTGACTGACTTTAAGACTTGCTAGTTATAGCCTTTATTAAGAACATGTAATTGTTTCCTTATGTTTGTGTTTTAAGGCTAAACCCTCAACTATTGAAAATACGGTATGATATTGGAGACAAATTAAATTTTCCTGTTCACATGAACGCACAGAAAATACTGGTATAAAATGCATATGTTCCCCCTGGCACACACAGAATCAAAATTGCAGGCATTCGTATCATAGTATCCAATAATAGAATGTTTTAACTTCCCATAAAGGGTTACTAGTGCTACATGTTGTAAATGGCCACTGTATTACCTGAAAAAAGAAGCACTATATCTCAGGAACAAAAGCAGCTGGGAAGATACTTTCAGTGGCACAAATGCATCACTAACAAATGTGGTGGGTTTCATCATTTGTGCTGTTTTTAGGGGGAGCAACTTCATAGAGCTATCCTAAACTTCGTATCCTTCATTTCTGTAGAAAACATTTTCACTCATTATTATTGAATCAATAAGTAATTAAATCTGTACCATAATAAAAGAATGAGGAAAAATGCATTTATACTTTTAGTTTCAAACTCCGAGTGCACTTCAGACCAGGCCTTTGTATGGTATTGCCTCTAAGTGATCTTGAAAGTCCCAAGAACAAAACATACTAGGTTGCACAACAACTCACGAGCCTCTGGATGATTCATAAGTTTAATTCACTATGCTTTTTAGCTCAGTGAAACAAATCAAGCACCTAGCCTAGTGAATCATCCCAGAAATTATTGAGAACTTAATGTCTGATTCTACATACGAGTTCAGAGAACAAAGGCAGGAAATTGAGAACTTAAGTGGGATCCGATACAATAAATATTAAGCAAATAAAAATGACTCCTATAGAAAGAAAATACTTATAGCCCTTGTATTAGTGGGGTGCATGGATTTAAGTGCTATCTTTATGGAATGTGTTTTGCTGTTTATTTCAGACAGCTGTATTGACAACTTTCCAAAATGTTCTAAAGGCTCAGTACAAAATAAATATAGAATAGAAATATAGAATCCAAGCGAACACTGTCACATTCATTGCATTTAAAAGAGCTTCACAAAGTGGAAGAATCCACAAGTGTTGTTATACCATGGCAAATGGAATAAAATTAGGTTATAAGTGAATCGAACATTCACATTATGTTATTTTACTCACTTTTTGGTCATGCTGTTATTAAACATGTTTAACATATCTTCAAGTTGCTCAGAGCGTTGATGGTTGTGCTCATGAGCCACTCTATTTTGCTCAGAGTGCAAAAAAGAAGAGTCTTTTCCCACATAGCACCTAACAGCACAGAAAAAAGGAATTTGACACCCTGGCATTTAATTTTCTAATTATTCCCATGGAATTTCTCACCTTGCATTAGTGGAAACATGAAATAGTTCAAAGCAACATTGAATAACTTCTGGTTTCTTGGTCTGAAATGTCTAGTTTATGTTGTGTTATTATATTTGGAATATAATATTGTTTTCTGTGATTGATTTTTTGTTACATATCGATTTACTTTTTAAGCTTCGTTATATTTGTATCATAACTACATTTTTGTTCACAGTTTTTGTGTTAGATAAACTAATAAGGAAATGCTTGCAAAAACATGATAATTTCTTATTATATAAGCCATTTTTCTCAAGGGAATAATTAATTTTTAAAGGCTTGAAATGTGATTTTACACAATGCTTATTGGTGATGAAAACAGGTGTAATGTTCTTTTAAATTCTTTAAAATTATAATAACGCCTAGGCTTGTCACTGCCATTTCAACAAATGTGATTTATTTTATACTACAAAAGATATGATAAAATATAACAGTGAACAGTGAAAAGTGATCTAGTCTAAGCACATTTAACAGAAGCCAACATTTCCTAAAGCAACAGGAACATAGATTGCAAAAAGACTGTTTTGTTTTTTCTTCAATTATTTATGGACCCATAAATATTTGAAGAACAGCAAATCAGTACTTGACAACTGTCATTCCCATCTCTGAAAGGAGGCTGCAAATGTATTTGTTTCTCATAAATCACATGCTCCCTGTGCCACTGTTTTTATTCAGGAAGGAGCTACAAATCAATCAAAGAGCAGAACCTAATCCATAGATTTTATGTACAAGGACTGTCCAAATTTAAAAAAACGTGTGTCGTAAAGGTAAAGTAAATTAAGTCCTTCTTACCTAAAGCTTTCATACAGAGTGTCTTCTCATTCCATAATGTAGGCTGGACCTTTATTTTCTGCTCATTTCCATGGAATTCCACCACAGTGTCCTTTGGGGCTGCCACATCTTGTAGCAAAATAAAAAGTTCCCCTGGTTTCTAAAAAACAGAAAAAAAACATTATTGAGACACTTCTTCTTGTTTATTGACCTAATTCTTTAAGTAATGTACTGTATGAAACCAGCCTACATATATAGTGTGTACCTTCGGTGTTGTTCAAGGGTAATTTGGGTACTGTGAAATTCAGTTTAAAATACTCTGCATATACCTTTATCTCCATCACAACAAGGTGGCGTTTGGCATTATGTGATGCTCAAATAAAACAGATGAACACTAGCTAATGTTCAAATGGATTAAATTCCTTCTTTTTTAGATGCTTTGGTGTGTGTGAAAGTAATCAGAAACATACTTTTCTTTAGTGATTTGGGATATGGAATTTGGACATGATTTTTGGTGCATCAGAAGAATGAGCTTTGCCTGAAACAAATACAGATTCAATACAGTCGATTCAGTTTAATGTACAGTATCCTAGATAATGTATATGTATCTATCTCTAATCTCTCAGGGGACAAACACACATGGGGTATATTTTAAAGAAACCAAGTAACCTAAACAGCAGGTCTTCAGATTGCACTGGGAAAAAGAAGCCCACAGAGAAAACCAATGTGAAGACACACAGTGGACAAACCGAAGACCTAAGGGCTGTGAGGCACAGTGTTAACCCCTATGTAACCGAGCTGCTTTGCTTAAGTAATGAAATACAGATATCATCCATATGTCAGAATACCTACATTTTCAGGAATAATACAGTATGTGTTCATTTTGTTCCTGAACATTTAAAATGTCACAGATGCCTCACAATATGTTATATGCTGCGGATAATCTATTTTATCATCTGTTTTATCAGCAACTGTGCGGCAATAAAAAGACAAGAGCATACTTTTGTTTTGTTACAGAAAAGTGAGTTAAGCAAAACAAATAACTTACTAAAAAGATTCTCAGGTCAATATACCCGAATAGAATGTAATTATTGTGTTGTATTCATTTTAAACAACAAGCAACTTGGGTTCTGTTTTGCATTTCATCTACCTTTCCAAAAGGTACGGTTGAAAAAAAACATCAGAAGGAAAAAAAACAAACAAACTTGCTCTTGGGTAAATTGTTTGTTTCTGATTAATAGGTAGTGAAATTCATCTGTCACATTTGACCTAAAAAGGTAACAAAGGCGAAGCTGGGTCTTTGTGAATTAGTTGAGCTGTGGCAGTACTCTAAATAGCAAAAAAATTATAATCTTGTAAAAGCCTGTAATATAAATGTATAGTGAATGGCAGTTTTGCAACTTGTTTGATTAATGTCCCTCTTAATGTATACAATTATGAATTTAAAATTGTGGGCAAAAAAAAAAACAATTTATTAAACTACAGTACAATGTTTTCCTGATATCAGTGTAATTCTTAGTAAATCATTCTTGTGCTTTTGATTATTGTGCTATTTGGTTCTTTCAAAAAAGAATGTTATCTTCTGCTAATTTCAGTAATCATGTGTGAAAAATAAAAAAGAATCACAGCACTCAGGCTTTCATTCGAACCAGATAGTTATAGAAGCATCTCTGCTCAATGTATTTCTTGCTGTCTATACAGTATTGATTAAATGAGGTATGGCTCTACATAATTAGAGGCCACAGATCACACGCCCACTCACCTCAGATGCAGGGAGCTGGGCAAAAATGGCAAGAACATTGTTTTTTTTTTAAACCGGCAAATGGTGCAATTGCATACAGGCCAGCAGACTCTGAGCAGCTTTGTAAAGAAACTTGCTGAAGCAGCATGTGTGATCACCCGTTCTCAACAGTGCTCCCTGGTGAAAAGGATCTTAGGATATACTGTATGCCATGCAAGTAATTGCAACTACAGTTCACAAGGTGGCTAAAAAATCAACAATCATTTACGTGTTAAGAAGAGTAGAGACCGAAAGCTCAGTTCAGTGCCAAATCAAAAGAAATACAACAAGAAACATAAAACCAGAATTCAGGTATTATAAACTACCTGTTACAGATGTACAGTATATATCAAGAGTATCATTAAATGTTATCAGCACATCAATTGCTTATGCCGACATTTAATGTGAAAACATTTCTCTTAATTCACAACCATATGGGTTCTGTTTTTATTTATTTCTAAATAAGAGTTATACAATTTGTAATAAAATTCACACGTCTTAAGTCATTTAGAATTTTAAAAGCTTTCCTGGGAATTACATCTATGACCTAAATGTTAATTGTACCACAGCTCACTACACTGTTTACTTTTTGAATTTTACTGAAGTTCATAATGTTTGACGTTACAAAGTACATACAGTACCATCTAAGACAAAAGTATTCACACTCCTCCATGTGCTATGCAATCTAAAGAAGCCTGGAATTTAGAGGTTTTAATGTTTAATTATGTTTTTTTATGATGTCATCTTTCTTAAATTTAAAAGGCACCTTTAACTGTTGATAATCTTGAACAATTTCAATAGATGTTTGAACTGCTTTTATAATCAACAGCTCAGCATGTAATGTGTCTTCTTTATAATGTACATCCTACATACAAAGTTAAAGGTGTGGATTAAATATGAAAATAATGGTATAAGCTGGGGGTGTAACAAAGATTCCAAATTATATTTTGCACTGAGAGGAAAATTATGCAATATTACAAAACTAATGTCATGTTCAAAAGCACCTAAACAGAGTAAAAACACCCTGCAATGATTTATAACCGTTTTATAACTATTTGTTTAAGTTAAAGTGTGCTTAAAACAATCTCTCCATCCATTAATAGTTGAGGGTAATATCAACCCTTTTTTAAAGGTGTACTTATATTTTACCAGGAAAATCATTTGGGAACAAACTACAACCCAGAGTCTGTCCTGGAGGTACAGTATATAGAGAAGTTAGGACAAAACCTTGGATGGACATCAGTCCATCACAGACACCTAAATATTTTGAATTTATTTCCCCTAGATTAAGAGACACCTCTATGCCCTTTAGTAAGCACTGTAAAAGCTAGTAGCTAATTAATTGAATTATTGATACAAATCTGAATAACAGCTAACTGTGTAATCAAAGTTCTTATTCTGCCTGTTTGTCTGCCTGTGAGTGCAGAATGGTTTCCAGAACATGAAAGCATATTCCCGATTGCTGTTTTGATCATGAGAAATGAAAGTGACATGAATTAGGAGTAGTGCTTTGCTGGTAGCTGACAAGCAGAGTTAATTAGGTTGTCGAGTTATCTTCCCTAATTTCTCCTCCTCGTATCTAAACAGCTCATTTTACATTTTTTGTGTTACTTTCATACCTGAATAAATATTTTATTTTTTCTCTATTGTGATTTATTCCTCACTGCTTGGGATCTTTGAAAAGCAAAGCTTGCTATGGGGAAACGACAGATAAGTGTAGTTTTATAAGAAAGTTAAACCCTAACCTTTCCTTCCACCTGCTTACATATTGTAGCGCTGAAATGATTCTTATTACCCATTTGGGGGTTTTATTTGACATGGTGCCCACACTGACCTAACTGTAGAACTCAACCTGGCTTCCTCCTTCTTCTGTGTACTCTCACAGAACTGCTGGAGCTTAGACACAAACCCCTAGCCCATTCACACCTAGCTACTAACATTCCCTGAATATTAATCTTGTGGAATGTGTAAACTACCAACAGAGCCAATCAAATTAGTTATTTTTCCCTTCCGTGGCATTAAATTCACAGAGGTCACTAATCGGCTAAATAAGCCAGGTGCATCCAATTTTCACTCTCAGAGTAGGTTATGGCCAAATCCTAATCTTACACCATCAAATGAATTTCCAAGCCTATTCAGTAAAAAGCTACAGTATTGCTGGGATAAACCACGTGTCTCCCACCCATCTTACCTGTGGCTAGACCCAATAAGGCGACTGTGCACAGATTGTTTTAAAGATCAAAGTTTAACACGATGCTACCTTCCTTAGAGAGCTGTCATCAGCAAACTAGGCAAAGCCTTTCTCTCTTCTCTGTACCTGAAAACTCCCAGCAAAGAGCAAACAGCTGACAGCTGACATAGTCAGACTATGGACTAATCCATTTCAGCCACATCTAAGCAGGAAGCTCAGACTTATGAAGAAACAACTGGCCAACAGAACTTTGAGTACAAAACTTCTTTGGTAACGTTATAATTCTTGAAATTATTATTTGAAACTCATTTGATAGTTTAGTTCACAATAGTTATGTAGATACATACTGTATTAACTTGTATCTGAGATTATTCTGTAAATGTGATTTCCAGTAACTATGTCAGATAAAATTTACTTGGTAGACCACAACATGTCATAGTTGATATATTGTAGCTTTGAAGTTATTAACTCAGATGTTTGTAATCCCTGAGTGAATGATCGACCTGTGGTATCACAGCTGATTGATTCACAAATATATGTTGGTGTTGTATCAATAAATTGTATACTGCATACTTTAGAACCCAAACGTGAGCCTATAAACTATTATGTTTGTGGGCTAAGAATTGTCAAACAACTCTCACAATCTACTGTATTGTTCCAATTTCTAACTTACAGTAAATTAAAACCCTCACTACTTCGCTGACATTGCTGCAGAGCTAACACTGTGGGTAAGAAATCTCGGTGTTTAGATAACATACTGCAGGGTCAGTAAGCTTACAGTAAGAAAAGAAACCCAGACTGCCAGTCAAAGTACTATATGAAGGTTGTAACAGACAAATTTAAAGGTTAGATTTTAATTTTGCAGACTTCCACTCGCCTGCATACTGTATATAAGCCTCCCTTTGCGTATTTCTCTTGCATCCCCACCTCTAATGCATTTATTAGGATGTAACTGAACTACTGAAAATATATTTGAAAGCATATATACTGTAGGTTCAGTACTCCATTGATTCTTGCAATTTATAGAAACAGATACTAATCATCTTATTTGGAAAACCTGAAGCTGTGCTTCTTTAATTGCTATTTTCAAAATTGTATGTTCTGTTATACAGAAAGTATTTCTAACTTCTGAGCCTCTTTAAAAACCCTAGCAAATTAAAACAATCAAAAACTGTCCTCGCATGGCATAACTAATACATGAAAAATGCATTTCCACAAACCCATTTCCTCCTAGACAATCCACATCACATACGTTTGTCAGCTCCTAATATGCTTAGTCTATTTTGCATTTGTGGCTTGAGCCTGCAGTACATCTTATGCACATACAGTATAAATAATGGTTCATTATGATTTTTGCCAAACCAGTGCTGTAGTCTAAGAAATCATTGCCAGTTTTAGCTGCAGAATGAGAACAAGGCATTTATTAAAGATGTGTCTCATTAATCATTGACTCCCTAGTTCCTTTACCTGCGTTTCATTGCCAAGGGGGACATGCTTTTTAAAATTAAATAAACTTCTATTTTTTAAAAAATATTACAGTATATGGGGCTTGTGAACTGTGGCTTTTATAGTAGTGTCGTCCTGAATACAGAGTTAGATTTTGATATGTAAGTGCACATGTGCTGGACTTGTTTTTAAATATTAGCTGAAGCAGTTTTGTTTATTTGAAATGTTTCATTGCTTAAATTGCTTTAATGGATTAATTCAGCATGCCTGCTAGCTCATTTCATATCTTACTTTTATAATACCAGATAGAAAAATAAGCTTTGTATCTGCATAATATGAAGGCTTTCATTAGCTTGAAATACTTCTTCACCTGTATTCCTTCTCTAATGTTTGGGACCTTTGGGATGTAAAGCACTGTAGAATTGGTCACAGTTATAATTATAATAAGCATTTACTGGTAGAAGTAGTGTATTTTAAGAAGAAACTAAGAAGAGAAGCTTATTTTGAAGGCACTTCTTTACCCAGAAGGTTATGGGAGTGTGGAACTACCTACCCAGCTCACTAATCAGACACAAGCCCAGGCTGCTTCCCACAAATGCTGACACACTAATCAAATACAAGCCCAGGCTACTTCTCAAAAACGCTGACGCGCAATCTAATCACTACGTAAGGGCTACTCACCAACACTTCCACTCTGAGTATTGAGTTAACCCTCACCGAGCTACCTTCGCCTCGACTTCTACAGCTGTGAAATCCTTCGTCCTGTGCTACCGGCATTTTGACCCACGCTGGACCTCGATATTGACTACGCGTTTTGGATAAGTAAACCTGGCTCGGCTCACTAAAACCTCTGTTTCCTCTGTTCAATCTTAGGCTAGCACCGCATAGGATCCTACCACCTTTTCGTGATCAGCTATTGGTAACCGCTACCTTGGTTTCTTTCAAGAAACACCTAGATAAGAGCCAGGATCAGTCAACTATTTAATAAATGGGCTACATGGGATGATTGGCCTCTCGTTGGTAACCTTTTCAAATGCTTATGTTCTTATGTGACCATAAATAATCATTTCAATTCACTGCACTAGTTTACAGATGAATTACTACATGCTTAAAACAAATGGTACAGTGCCATAAAACTGTCCAACTGCATAAAATCCATATTGCAATCAGTTCCTAAATAAGAATCTGTGCCTTGCTTTTGTTACAGCAGGGTTGCAATTGCAATGTGGGAAAGTTGTAAAAGTTGTATTCAATTTCTGAACAAACAGAAATCACTGCACTAAAAATGAAGGTCAACAAACAGCACTTAGGTGAATTCCAAAATTAATTTCTGGGTGCTCAGACCATGTAAGGAGAAATCTGCAATGTCATTCACAGAAGTGGACAAATTATATATACTGTATAAGTGAGTATATATGGTTATTATTTTAAAAAGCACTTTTTACTTTAAAAAGTGTACAAACGTTTCAGTCACTTGAGTGATTATCATCAACAGAAAAACAGACGAGAATTTTAAGTTTCAGTATGTTTAATGTCTAACTCATTATTCAATTAATTACCTTGAAATTACTGTAGAATACGAGAAGAACAATAATTTGCCCAGACGACCTTATCCAGGGCAATTAGCAGTACTTAATATCTATAAAAGTGAGCATTCATTCAGTGAAAAAAACCCATAAGAATGGTTATGGTTGAATGTGAGGGAGGCATTCAACCTATCTAACTTATTTCTACAGCAGTGTAGTGATCTTAAACAAAAAGTGATGCAAGATAATTTGTTGATGCAAACTGTATGTTTTACTGGGTGAGATAAAAGATAAAAAGAAAGTAATGGACACTTTTTTTAAAACTTTTGCAACATTATCCAATAATAATTATGTTGGCCACCTCTTTAATATCGTGCCCTATGTGTTTAATATCAAAGACACACTATAGTACTACAGGAGCTGAAGGTATTTGTTCTGATACATCTTTACATAACCATTCTAGCTGGCAAATTTAGTGATGTTGACGGAACTTTTCTTTTCAGAAATGTGTTGCTTGTGAAAATATCTTTAAATATTTGTTTCTTTTCTGTAGTTAAATATAACAGTTTCACAACAGGAAGTACAACATGGTTTTATAGGGGAAAAGAATTGAAGCTCCCTATTAGCACAAACTTTCAATCACCCAGTGTGTGGGATTGATTATGTTTATTTACAATGAGTTGGGGATCACCTAAATCAATATTTTTTATGGTGGGGAATCTAAATAGTTGTATTATTTTAAAACTTTATATAAATAAAAATATAATTATGAATAATTTAGTGCTTTCTTGTTCCATTTAACAGCTTTTTTTGCAGACATCGTTTTTTTTTGTTTTGATTTAATTTGTTTGTACTCTTCATACAAAACGCACTCAGTGTGTAACCTTTTCTTTGTTGAGCAAATTCCAACACCTAAACTCCAGCTTCCTGAGATGGAGAAACATGTTCTGAGATCAAATTAATGAAACATTTCTAAGAAAACTTCACAAATAGTAACTAACAGGAAGCCGCGCAGTATTCAAGCCAAAACTCATCTTCTGGAACTGAAGACAATGTTTTTTGTGTCAGTAGTTTCATTGCAATGGCAGATTCCCATAGTGGAAATATGTATTATTATATGTGAAAAAATTATATGTAATACAGTATATAAAAAAATTTACTGTATTAAATATGAAATCACAAATAAAACCTTACCTTTTACTCACACAAGGCTCATTTAAAATGAAAAGTTTCATAAATTTGAACAAGTTGGATAATGTTCCTTTTTTGTGTAATACAAACCACATAGATGTAATTGACATTTACTAGAAAAAGTTGATATGAAGGTAACAGTTCCATAATAACAAGTGACTGTGGAGAAAGCTGAAGTAATCACATTCTTGCACTTGTTGTCTTGAAAGCAGACAGGTCACATTTCTACAGTATATGTAATTTTCTCTGAGACAAGTGTTGATGAATCTGTATTTTCCAAAGTACAACTGGTGAGCGTAAGGACATTGCTTCCGTGGCTTTGTCAGTAGTGTCCTTGTCAAATAAGTAGCTGTAAAATATAACTAGAACAGCCTGGGATTTTCTGGGTGGTCTATGTTTTGGGCTCTGAAATGCCTTGACTGTAAACTTGTACAGTAAATGCAGTACCCTGTGTGTTGTAAGTTTATTTTGTGTGTAGAGAAGTGTGTCACTGTCATTGTTAATAAATATTTGTTTAACAAAGTGTGCCTGAATAATTATTTTTGCTGTGCCGGAGAACACAAATGCACATACCAACCATTCAGGTATTATTCTGGAGGAAGCGCTTTCAAGATGGAGGTTATGAATATTTATTTTAGGACTGACTAATCTGCTTGATCAGTCCCATTTTTGAAACCCCCCTATTTGTAGCAATATTACTTTGGTTCTTCTATGTGTGTCCTGTATTTTGTTTGTGTTTCTTAATAACGGATAATGTTTCATGAAAAAAAGAACTCAACGAAATGAAACAAGAAAGATCAGAAATCAAACGTTACATTACCTGTTATATAATACAATTAATGGAAATGAGAAAAAAACATTTTTGCCATGTGTCTTGCGGTCACAGCTGCTCACTGGGCTTAAGTTATTTTTTTCTTTTTCCAGGGCTTTCATTTAAGGAATCGGATCAATCAGTGTTGAGATGAACAAATGAATTGTTGTTCCCATGTTTTACAGAGGTGTTAATAACAAAACCTGCAAGACAGCTGCCTCCCTGGGCCCTGGATTACCTGCTTGTGCAAGGGTGTTCTGGATAATAGTGTTAATAAAGTGGTCCCCTCTGTTTCCGCTGCATCACTCACCTCACATGGTATTCTAGTAGGAAGGACAACCACTGATGATCCGACCGGTGGTGACTCAGAAGAATATTTTTTTATGAGCTTTACTTCCTTTCCAGCTGCTCTTCCTGATAGAGAACTGGATTGCAAAGAACTCTGTGTACCTACAGGCACAAATAAATATACAGCACAATATTAAACATTTTTTACAAGTTAGTATAAAATGCTTTAGGTACTGTACATCACAATTTCTTACAAAGGAATGGTGAACTAATTCCAGGACATTCCATTTATATTAAATTAAACCATGCAACGTTTTTGTCACTCTGGGGGACTAAGAGTGTAAAATAAAAACATTGACACTACAGTATGTTGTAAGTGTGTTTGTCTCTATGACAACAGCCCAGAATGGAGTGCTTGTGTGCTGTATACTATGTTTGTAATACAGAACTATTGTCTTCACATTTCACACTATGATACACCCTGTACCATTGGATTCTGACATTTTTTACAGAGAACAGAAAAATTCACGAAACAGGAAGCCTTCATTGGTAAGGGAGCATAAAACATTTTGATTTGCATGTCTGTCAGGAAAAGTGAACATCAACAAGCAGGGAACGTTGCCTATTTGCATGTGATTTGCCATCTGTACACTTCTGCAGAATAATGTGCCTTTTACATGCATTAGTAATTTAAGAAAAGTGCTCCAGTCCAGTGTGAAACAATGTGAATTCTGTTTTTAAGTTATTGTGGCACAGTAGTTAGCAATGTAAACTGTTGAGAAGCAAGATTTTGTCAAAAAACATGAAATATCTTTAGTGTACTTTTTCAAGAGCCTTGCTATTTAGGCTATGGCTATTCATTTCCCAAAGTAGCTTAGGAAATTTAAAAATTTAATCCTGGATAAAGTCAACAATTTCTTAAAACATAAACTACATAATCAAAGCATCGCTGGGTTTTACTACAGCATGTTTGGAATCTCAAGTTAATTCATACTTATGAATATTACCTTATTTCATTAATTTTTATCCTTATATTATATCATTTTTATTCAAACAAAATACCAAAAGTCATTAAGCAAGGTATTTACTGTAAATGAAATATAAAGCATAGTTCTCACTAAAATTAAGCACAGAGGCCATAATCAAGTTTCTGGTCAAGAAAGACATAAATTCTACTGCGATTCATCATACATGTAGTAATGAAGCCCCTAAATTCTAAAGCAAGGTCTAGAGAACCTGCCATGATGACTGAAGTAGCAGAATGCTCATCTTGGTCCAAGCTGCTAATATCATCACCGATGAGCTGATTGACTGAGGGAAGTTCATAATAATGACAGATCATTACATCCGGACAAAATGGGAGGTGAGTGTTTTCAATGGTCAATAATTGTTGGTCATCCATACAAGAGGCAAGTAGATGAATGTCCTTAACCTCAGTGCCCAAGGTCAGCACCAATGGAAAAAAATAGTCATCAGGATTTTGTGAATTCAGTGAATTTACAGATAGTGAGACAAGGATCCGACATCTCGAAACCAGCAAGAGTCCCTCCTATCCAGAATGTTTCATAATAAACCATCAGTTGGCAAATTCACAGAGTGAATTTAGAGAGTCCTAATGAGTGACTACTATATACAGTATGTCACACAAAGCAGTATTACTGGCCAGTATATTAAGCTCCTAAAAAATAAAAAAACCACAAGCAGAAAAGGAAGACAATGTTAACCATAGGTGTACTTCAGCTTTGAGACAAGATGCCTTTGCATCTATCTGTTTAGAAATCTCAGGAATAGCACCTATTGTACAAAGATTATAGATGAAGAAAGCGTAAGGCTCCCATTTAGACTTGACATAAGACCGCCTGTATTCTACTTTACTGAAACATGGGCAAACAAAACTCAAGTCACGAGTAATGCAGAAAAGTATCTGACACGCCTTCTGGATAAAACCAGAACCTGCATTGTAATTAATAGAATATATTGTAATTATACCATATAACTGTTAATACACTCCATTTGTTTTAGTAATCATATACAGTAGAAGTCCACAATATTTTTACAGTTAAGCTCCAAGTTAATTTCTAGTCTGACCCTTTAGTTTTAAAAATAATGAAATGTCAGTTTTGCAACAATTACCAAAAGCCTTTTTGGGCCCCTAACTGCCCTCTCTGTCATCATTAAAAACACAATTAAACATGAAGTTGAATTTTAAAAGTCAGATTTAAACTAGGTTTACTTCAGGAATTTGGCCAGGGATAAATAAAACATGCCCATTTTAACTTTAAAAATCCAGTGCTGTACATTGAAATGACATTCATATTGGTCTAAGGAAGTTGCTTTTTATACAGTAGATTTGGAATTTAGAATGTGTTGATTTGAATTCTTTATTTGATGCTATTGAGTTAGCGGAATTTTAACTACCTTAGATAAAACTGAGATCAAAGACATTTATCTTGCTACCCTCTTATCTGTTGCAAAATAAAAGGAAGATATCAGCTGCTGTATACCTCATCACAGTAATTCTTTTTGTTTAGTAAGAACATCAATATTTATGATCTGAGCCACATTTTATTTTTAATAAGCAATAAATGTTTATATATCTTTTAAAAACGTGCTTTCAGGTACATACTGAGGTTACGTTAAAGAGATTTTATGCAGCTAGAATAATTACTTGCTCAAGCACATACTGAGATAATCAAAATCCAAGAAGAATAGAACAGTTCCTGTCAGGGTGTGTTTCAAATCTGCATGGCATTGTAATTATCACCACAGGTCTCTGTGATTTAAAATTTAAAATTAAATCATAAAATAAATACAGCTGATTAAATGTTAAATTATTTTACATTTTGATGTCACAAGCTATTTTCAATTTCAGTTATTTCTTATTATGCTTTCAATAACTGTTAAATTATTTTTTATACAATGCAACATGTCAATTTGCAATTTGATTGCACTAAAGGCAGCGGAACCTCTCGTTTTAAAATCATCAGCACATTAGTGACCATGAACAGACTTAAGATCACAAAGTCATGGACTGTCATTTTTTAACTACTTTCATAACAGTTCATAAATTGTATAACAATGAATTTGAATCATGAATGACTAATCAAACGAGTTACAACCCTATTAATTCTCATTCCTATTCACCAAACATATATAATTGTCTTAATTAAAGTTTTACTGATATGCTAATGTATATTAAAACAGAATGGTAATAACAAATTACTATTAAAATAACATTTAAGACAAAGCAGTTGAAAATATAAAGCATCAGGCACAATCTATGTGATAAAATATTAGATCGTCCCAACACATTTTCCTTATTCAAATAAAGACTGCGTGCAACAAAGGTATGGGGATGTGATGTTAAACAAAAATCTTTTTCAACAAGCCCTGGGTGAATTCATAATATGAAACATGATAAGGCTTATGAGACACACCAGCAGAGCTGGTGATTACACTATTTCACAATGCAAAACCTACAGTATGTTGTGCAGCAGAACAGACAGTTATTCACAAAACACAGTATCTACCTATGATTTCAGGGACTGAAGGCCTTATTTTTGTAGGTTGAAATATATGCATACGTTTAAGTAATTTCTTTGTAAAGGAACTGATTGTTTATTTTGCACACCGACGATTTATAAAACACAGAAGAAGCAGGTTTCTTTCACTGGCAATTAAAATGATACCATCATGTCTTCAATGAGATGAACATTTGGAATGCTTTGCAGATCACCAGAAGCAACAAAACACAAAACTGTTAGCCAAGATACATTTTTTATTTTTGTATGCATTTCTGGCGATCTAGCATTAAATGAAAAAGATAAAATACCAACTCCACAAATACATTTGCACATTTTGATATACAGTATTTTAATCTTAATGTATAGAACACAGGCCCAGTTACCTACTAATTGAATGACAGCAGGAAACAAACAGGCAAAGGCACCCCATATCTTGAAGGGAAGATGCAACAGAAGAGATTTTGCTTCCTGAGGTTGTTGATTCCCTTGATTAGATCAATGAATGCTGGACTTCAAACATATTCTGAGTATAGTAATTATTTTTTGTATCATATACAACGAATACAATGGGTAACAGGAGGCAAGACTGAAAATATACTCTTTGCAGAATCAAACCTTTTGAGATCCCTTTTGTCTTGAGATTAAAAGGCAATTGTGCATGTTACAAATGAATGCATTCTGGAATACCATTGTACTGTACCTTTCAATTGGTCAGGTGAATTTAGGACTTTGTCCAGGCAAAGCAGCACATACTGTAGAGTCAAATGTTGACCTCATAGCAACCCTTTTTGCGAAGTGATCAGAATAATGCTGCCGCAGACAGTCTTTTCTGTTGTTGTCTCAAAGAAAATATGTCATACAACAGATTTTTTTTCATAAAGAAAAAAGTTCATAAATTGTAAACTTATACTAGTTCATTTGATATATAAGCGTGTGGCAGTCTGGTCTTTCAGAGGATTGAGGAATAATTGCCATTTAAGGTCTCTATTAAATGTAAATAGTCTCACTAGGTGGTGATTAGCTAATTAAGTAGATAATTGGGCAAGGCTTTAGATTCTCACATGTGGATCAACCATTAATATTATGTACATAAAAGGCTCATGTACTGTATAAGTGGTGGTTGCGTTGTTTTAGTAGCAGGATGACTTTACACTATGTACTGTATCTTGAGGTACTTGTGACTGAAGACTCTTCAGTTGCAATTCCCGAGTTGCTGTGAGTTTTCTTATGTGTTCATACTCATTGAGCCACCTAATTTAGGTTTGGGCCTGTCACAAAAAATGGTATACTTGTTCAAAAGTTAAAGCACTTAATATCATACTAAACCTTGCTGAAATCAATAGTATTATTACAGACACCTTGTTATTCCTGGTACAGGTGTACAATGGTCTGAGCACACACTGCTGATATCACCAGGCTAGAGTGTTCAATCCCTGTCTGGTTCTCATTAGGAAGAGGGATGACCGAGCCACCCTACCCATTACCAGGCTGTGGGAAGAGCTCTCACCCCCATGAGCAGAACTACTTACAGTAGGTTGATTGGCCATGTCTTTTGTACAGTAAAAGTCCAGATACTTTCAAAAGGCTGTTTGCATTGGTTTGCAGTTTAAAATAGTGTGTGTATATATACAGTATGTACTGTATATACTTCTGGAGACAAATGCTCAATACACAGTACCTTAGGCTTTGAAATCATAGCAGAAATACGCAAGCATTCAGAAATTATATTATAGCCTCATTTTATTACAAAAAAACAGCTGTTTTACTTTTCATCACCATGTAACTTTTCAAATGTTGTTTTGTGTCCCTGTTCAGTTTTATAATTACCATAGTGAGACATCATAGTGTGATTCAAGCTGTACATGTATAAGAAAAATGCAACAAAAAATTCTGAAAAAACATTTGTCTGCTGGCCTTTAGAATATCCAAGTTTAAGAAGGAAGCTATGTGTGCAAGCAGAATTTCAACATCTGTTTTAATCAGAAGTGTGAATAAGACAGATGGCAGGATGTTTGTCAAAGACTTTCCATATTAATCTCTGTTTGTTTATTTGTTTTTCTGCTTCAGTTACATTTCAGTATACAGTAAATCAAAAGGAGGTACTGTATGAAAGTTTGGTAGAGTAAAGTAAAACTGATAATCTATCTCTTTCTTTCTGCGGTAGCTAAAATGCTGAACCTGTTTTGTTAAGCCAGACACTGGTTCAGTTGACCAACCTTGTACCTCAGGAGTGCACTTTATTCCTACTGAGCCTGTTTAATGAACTACCATCAGCCTACATGTCCAGCACCTGGGACACCCCTCAGTATAACATGAACTGAGCCTCACAAGCTTGTAAGCCAGTTCAACCTGCCTCTAATAAGAAATCTCCATTTATGATCTCACTCTTCCACTTTCCAGGCTAGATGCAGACTGAAACCCTTTCCCTTTTAGCTTGTCTTATACCAGAGAGGCTAATTCCAGGTAATTCCAACAGCTCCTTTACCTCACTTGGCAGTTTACTTCCTCTGAGTGCCAATTACTCATTCCGACCAGTTATACCTCATGTTACAATTAAAAGGCAACCATCTTGGCTCAAAGCCACTTCACTGGAACTCAGTTTTAAGCCAAGATGGTAGCTTTCTCAAAAAGTTACCATTCACAACCTTAATTATCTGTTGTAAAACTTGGATATGATCTGTATAATGTAGTACAGCTGTATACTATTGTGTCATTTAAGTCTCACATAACATAACAATGTCAAGGGGATAGTGAAGGATGTATAGTTTCAAACTCACCTTGTAGAATTTGGGTAACAATGGTCAAGTATTCCTTGGAATCCTGATCACTTGAAATCTGGAAACAGTCAGATCCAATGGGGACCATATCAAACAGTGAGCTTAAGCTATCCACACCGCACAGCAGTATCACTACGCTTTTGGAAGGTTGTAGGACTCTTGCCAGAAAGAATTTCCTGATTTGACAGAGCCCATCCAGCATTCCCTTGGTCAAGATGAGCAGCTTACACTTGTATTGACTGAGCTGCAGGAATTCTTCCTTCCTGATGGAAACTGTCCCAATGTTGTAAAAGCATATATTCTCTTCTCTGGTGCTTTTCAAAAAAACAGATTTCAAATAAGTCGCCCATTGTTCTGCCTCATCTTCAAAGATAATTAACAGATCTTGAGCTGCAAGAAAAATACAAAATGCATGACATGTCTGTGTGAAAGTTTGTCAGTCCACCTTTGTATAGCATATCAAAGTTTGTGTTCTAATAGATTTGTTTTTAATTTAGTAGATCTTCTCTCAAAGGAATAGCTGTTCAAAGTGCTACATACTGTAACAAAGTGTATTCATTAGAATTTTGATGTCACATCAAATATGAAACTACTGTAAGCACAGGGATAAAGATTTTTGTCATCGTAGTATTTGCGAAAGAGTTAATGATATTGGGAAGAAAGCCCTGAAATCTTTGATTCAAAATCATTAACAGAAACCAAGTCTCTGAATTGCCAGTTGACTAGATGATCATATGAACTCAAAGTGCTTTACAGGTAATGGGGACTTCCCTCCACCACCGCCAACGTGCAGCATCCACCTGGATGATGTGACTGCAGCCAATGTGCACCAGTATGCTCATGACACATCAGCAGGGAGAAGAACAGAGTATTGAAGCCAATACATAGATGAGGATTATTAGGATGCCATGTTTGGTAAAAAGGCCAAAAGGAAATTCAGCCAGGACACCGGGTCTATCACCTCCACTCTTTTTGAGAAATGCCTTGGGATTTTAAATGCCAGAGTCAGAACCTCAGTTTTATGTCTCATCTAACAGAGAATGACTTATTTAATATATAGTGTGTCCTTGTCACTATACTGGGGCATTAGGACCCAGACAGATCGCAGGGTGGTAAGTGTTCCCTGCTGTACCTCTTTCAGCAGCAACCTTAGCTTTCCCACTAGGTCTCCATCCAGGTACTTGTCAGGGTCACACCTGCTGAGCTTCAGGGGGCTGCCAGTCGTGAGTTACATTATGATATAGCTGCTGGCTACATGATTTGGGGATATACACACACAAATAATCTTATATATTTGAAATGCCTATACAGTACTTGCAGAAAAAAAGGGTTTTATGCATCTTTCCTCCCTTCATGATAAATGAAAGCAATCCACAGACTCCATACTCCTGGATGAGGCAATTTAATAAACAGTGAGGAGCCTCCACCGTCTGCAAGGACCTCAAAGCAGGCATCCTCTTCATTGCCTGAAAGTGCATCTAGAATAATTCAGTCTTCTTCTATTGCTCTCAGTACTTCAATTGTTCCCACTACTGCTGTTTTGTCATCTACTTCAGCCATGAGCTCCACGGTATAGCTTTTGGCCTCAATTGCCTCTGGAATCTACAGTTTATTACAGATGTCTTACACAGGATTCAAATTGCAGTTGTCTTCCTTGTGGCTGGAATCCAATACAGAAAAATATTGACACCTTACCCACCTCCTGAATCTCATGCTCTACTCTTCATGCCTATTGTAGCATTTGCATTGGCCTCTGCTATTAAGGGTATAAATGTAGCCCCTGATGCAAAAGGTCTACAGGGTATTCAAAAATTTACTACATATGTAATCTGGCTTTCTCTTAAGCTATATATACATGCTCACCTTCCTAGTTTCAATTTAGAACACTCACTCCTAACACTACAGCAGTTCTGTCCGGTATAGTACATTTTATTTGAGATACCTCTTGCAGTAGTGATTATTATCTAAGTAGAGTTTTGCCCCTGATACTGCAGATGCCATATCAATCCCTGCAAGAGCAGGTGTCCAAACCACGGGTCTAGTAGATGACAGATTATCTTTCTTTTAACATTAATTTAATATCTGGGGGTTTGAACTCCCTTTTGTTTTAGCCCCATCGTGATATACTGTATGCAGCTTTGTGTGTACTTTCCAGCACCTGCACCTCGTGCATTTATTCTGACATACACATGATCAATTTTCCTCTTTAACCCACACTTTTCTCACTTCTCCACTTCTGAGTTGTGCGCATGCTTGCACACAATGGCTGCTGCAAATCACCCATGTGTGTTGTGCAGTTCAGTGGTGGATGAAGTGAAGTCTCCTCCTATATGTAAAGAAATCTGGGATCATTTTGAATGAGAATCAAAACTGTATATAAATGCAAGGTTTACAAATTGTTTACTTTCTTTGGATGTTTCAAGCTAGATGTATCTATTATTAAAACATACTGTACTGTACTATATCTTTGTTTGCCTGTTTGGGCTGAAAATGAATTTTCCATATATTTAGACATTCTTCTTTTTGAGAACAAATTTTCACTAGCTAATCCCATTCATTAGGCTTACATTTTAGAAAGGTCATTGCACAGTTTTTGTTTGAACCATAATACTAATCTACCTACTAATCATTTGCCACAGGCAACACCATTTACTATTTAAATTGCCAATCCCTCCAGTTTTCATTCATAAGACCCTAGTTTTTCCCTCTTCCCTCTGCCAAGGCAGTTATAGCACTTTTTGTTCCACTGCCTGCTATTTCCTCAGATGCCTTGCTGACTTATTTTGCCTTCTCCTTACCGCAGAACCTAGTTAGTTAAATACTGCTTGATCTTCTTTAGTACAGTATCTATCTCCCTCCTATACTCAGATGATCTTTCCCAAACCTACATTCACCTCTTTCATTCCTCTTCAGAGCCACATATAAACCAGGTACAGTGAAGCTACTGTACCTTCCTGCAGCCCATGATAATCTTTCTTATCCTTTATTCTGTGTTGTTGACCCCAGCTTGTGTCCTGGTCCCTGTTCTCCCTGTTGGTCATGCTCAGTCTGTGCTTCAGCTGGCATCCACTCCCAGATGCTATCATCAGTGCCTTGTTTTCTGATTCCCTCTTCATCGGCCACAATAGGTCATTGTTCGTCACTGTTATATGGTAAACTGTACTGGAAGGTTAGACTTTTCTCCGCTTTTCTCTTTCCTTTACCATTGTCTCGTTAGATTTTTTTTCCACCTTTAGACAAGCAGTTTGCCTCTAAGCTGTGAGAACTTGATTTTGGAGTTTCTTCAGGGGTCATTTTCAGGGCTTATGCATGGAATTTTTAATTTATGAGTGACCATTATTAAGCACACAGAATTAATATGATATTTTGTAAAACATTAAAGCAATGTGCAAGTGAGACAGTTGTCATGTTAAAAGAAGCTTGAGGATGAGGTAATATCAAGAGCAAGAGTTCCTTTCTGGCTGAAAAGGTTTAAAGAATTTCTGGAGTAATGAAAACATTGAAAATTATTTGGTTCATTTAATTAACCGTGAGTGTAACAGCAGACGAATTAAATATAATAAAACAATCAAAACTTGAACATGAGAAATGTTACTGTGCAGATTGTGCCACATTTTGAGTGTGGATCTACACAAAAGGCTTGAACTGTCACACAGTGATTGGGATATACATCAGGGCCATGCTCTGGCATGCAATGAGCTTTCTGTGGAATTTTTTTGACCAAGTAAGATATGACCCAGCTTTATCACCTACTTTATTTGCCTTAGTTGGTTCTGTGTGATTTTAGCTGTTTCCAAATTTGACCCTACTCTTCAAGTTAAAGATGTGTGACCATTGAGGATATTCATGAGAATGTGACACAGATTTTGAAAACAAACTCAAAAGAGGAGTTTGTAAGATATTTTGAGCAAGGGCAGCATCATTGAAATTGGTATATACAGTACCTTTGCAAAGTGACTACTCTGAAGAAGACAGCAGTCATACATAAATTCTGGTATATTTTCTAAAAATCATTACTAAATTGTAAAACCTTATATTTGGTGTTATTTAAAAACATTGCGTGTTCAAAATTGGGTTTCCCTTTGTACCTTTGGAGTCCTGATAACCTCTTCTTTATGGTCAAGATATCATCCTCTTTCTCAAGCAGTTCAAGTTTGTCTCTCCAAATACTCACATACCCCTGTACTAAACTGTTGTGATAATTTTGGTCCATTTACGTTGACCTTGTGCTTGTATTTCTTTCTATTGGTAATTTACTTGAGTGATTTGTAGTTATGCTCCATACTAAACTCTAAATGTAGTATTGTTTCATCAATGGGAGTCATCTGCTGGAGCTATACCTATACAGTATGTGTGGTGGTAATTGGATATTTAGAATGTTTACAATCAATGGTATTCCCTATTTTTTTAATCAGAGCATAGAAACTTCAAAATGTACTAAACTTTTCTTCTTTCTCTAATAAAACCCCTGTAACTAAGGTTAATAATTCAACAAATTAGTCATTTCCGAACATAATGAGCTGCTTTCTACAGTTGCATTGCATATAAGTTATCATTATCAATGAACTTTATAAGTGAACAAACAGTTCTATCATGTTTTTTGCCTACTTTTATTTCAACAAAATGTCAGAGCAGGTATCACTAATTATCAGCCCAATATATTGACATTATCAGCCCTGACATTTTGTTTGTTGTAGAATGCATTCAACATTCCTAAAAATATCAACAACTTAGGTTATAGTCACTGTGTTCTGAATTTACAATTTAGAAAGTTAATATTTACAGGCCAAGATCTAACAAGATTTTTCACATTAAAAAAATTAGATTTTTTATCACTTTACATTTTGTATTCTTTCAAAATTGTATTTTTCATTTAAATTTGATTTTAGCATTTCACTGGATTTTTTTTTGCCAAAAGTATGGATATCACACAATTCAATTGAGCATTTTCTCACTATACGGATTTATGAGTTCTGATTATTTGATTACAGTATGAGTTCTGATTTAAGACTTCCATCTTAATCCAACCTAAACAAAATAAAGAAGGTTTGACTAAATGTATGTACAATATGGACTGCATTCTTCAACTAATTGTAAATGCAAAGATATGCTCCGAATTTATCACTTCGTTGTACAACTTCAACATGACAAGGAAAAAACAAAATAGTAAAAGATAACATACCTGGGTGGCTCATTTTGTGTTTTTTTAATCTCCTTGTCTGAAGGCTTTTGTTTATTTGAGCAAGAGAAGCAAACCCAACCACGCTGGCTGTATTGTGAGGAAATGCTCACATGCTCATTATTTATAGGTTGTGTGTTTCCTGGTACACTGGCTGTGATATCAGGAAATGTAAAGATACTAATTTATTTAGAGGTGTATTATAAGTTGAATGTTTCCCGGTTAGCAAGATTAGGTGATGAGATAAGAAGGGCATAAAATAACTGTATTCTGAGGTGTCCAGAAGTCACTACTGTATATGATACACAGTATATCTTCAAATTAACAAGTAATAGGTTTATTCCATGCTGAAAAAAAGAAGAAAGAGAACACAACGTTTCGGCCGTGGAGCCTTCTTCAGGTGTGTCACACTTTGTACAGATCATGAGTGCAATACTGAGGTTGCTGTAGTGCAGTTGCTGGATACAATAGGTATCTTACAAATGGGACCTTTTCAAAAACCAATTGTCTCTCAGTTTACCTTATCTACGGTAGGCAGTATCTGGTTTCCATGGCTTCCATGCTTTTCAGATTTACTGTAGGTTGTATCTCAGAAGCTATTGTGTTATTGTGGTTGGTGTTGGTAAACCAAGGGACGGTTTACTAACACCCTTGGTTTTAAAAAAAACCTGTACATAGGAGCAAAGAGAATATGCAATCAGATCTCCAGGAACATTAGAAATACATGAAAATGTACAGAAAGCACTGACAAATGTCCACCATTGTACAGTGAATCACCTTCTGCTCTAGTTCTTGTTGAAACAGAGCTCTGGACATTTATCAGGCACTTTGTATGTAATTGTACACCACCTGAACAATTATTTTTGGGAAACCCTTGGCACTGTTAGATAATTTTTTTATTATTATTGTGTAATGAACTGATTACTGTTGTTGGGTCTTGTGGGATATTCATACTGTTTATAAAGAACACAAAATTATTTTATAGAAAAAAACAATTACACCTGTCTTTCAGTTGATGGGCTTCTTGTTAGAAGGCTGACATGTTTTATCTGAATTCTGGGGCAGCCCCCAACTAGCATTGAATGCAAGAAAACAGCCTTCATCTGTAGCTAACAGGAAAAAAAAGCCACAAGGAAATAAGTTACATATTGTGTACCCATTTATACAATTTATGTAGAAAATAAACAATCAGAAACTAAAAGTAAGTAACAGCTTAGAACATCGGCATAAAGAGAAATGAAATGGGAGCAAAACTATGACTAATTAGAGTACAATTTGATCCCGAGTTACAAATCAAGGGGGGTAAAGTTTAAAGGCTTAAACAAGATTCTTACCATTTTGGGGACTCCATCTTGCAATCAATCCCTGAAAACAGGTCTTGCACAATGTTTTAAAATAAAACAAATCTATTCATACCATTTTATTTTGTTGATTATCCATTATTATTATTATAAATGGAAAGTATTTTCTTAAATCTGAAAACATCTAACAATCAACAATTTTTAATTATGTATAAACTTTAATGGGACGTGGAAGGTTGATGGCTAAAGCACGTGACGTTTGGCATCTGGGAGAAAACCCACCTGGCAAATCATGTCTTAATAGCACCCACTATTGTAAATACTTCTTTTATTGCTTAACTTCCCTTAAGCATCTACACCACCTAGTTAAATGAGTGACCTAAACACACACCCATCAGTATGTTTCCTACTTTTCCTTGCTCATTACTAAGCCTATTAAGTGATCTTGGGAGAAACATCTATATTCTTGAAACTAATAAATAGAGAGTATTAAAAACATAAGGCCAAGTCTGGAATAAACCCAAACTGTGATCACAAACAGACAGGAAGCAGGCCGTTTTCTCAGTCAGTCTGTCATGCATGTAAGGGAAACAAGCTCAGTCAGTCTCACAGCTGGTGAGCACCTTAGAAGAACATATAAATTCCTACACACACCCAAACAACTTCGGTTTCACCCTCAAGGTGTTCAGTCTGCAGTTTGACTAAGCACTGTGTTCACCATGTTTCCTATTTCCATGTCTTACTCTTACAGGGAGAACTGACTGTTGATACTCCTTCTCTCCTGCTACCTGCTCCTTCTCAACTACCCTATCTTTTCTTCGCCCAATCTTTATCAACTGCTGGTTTCCCTCTCTCCCTCACACCTGAAGAAGGCTCCAAAGCCAAAACATTGTGTCTCCTTTCCTTTCAGCATGGAATAAACCTTTACCTGTTCCTTTGCATCCTATCAGTGCTGGTAAAGCTACCTACTTGACAATCTAATTGATTTTATTTTCAAGTCTTCACATACAATCGATTCCAGTAGGCATTTATTGTTCTTAGTGAGGTGAAAGTGAGCCTTTCTCTATGCAGCAGTTGAACAGAGCACAGAGTCTCTTGGCTTTGAGGTATTATAAAAAGAACATTACATGTAACTTCCCTTTTCACTATATGCATCTATGGTCACACTTAATGGATCAGTGATTAAACACCAACATGTGGACATTGTTTCATCCTCTAAAAGCTCCAAAGAGATTAAATTACCCTTCCATGCAGTAAATAATAATAATCACTACAACCACCTTTTATATTCTATATAAGGAAGGAGATTATACTGTATTACTTTATCCAGAATGTTTTTTTTAATGACAATGTGTTTCTTCAATACTTTGCCCTAATGATTCATACAAAGAAGTCTGATTCACTTTTTACTTCAATGTGGTAGAAAAATACATTGGGGTCTGTGTTAATAGTGTTACTATATATCAAATATGTTATACACATACTTCTCGTTGACTTAAAAATGTCTTTTTGATTTACAAAAAACAGTATCCCATCTGTCTAGGCTTCAGGTTTAGTAGAAAAGACTAGTTTTGCCCTGCTGTGAAATAATTTACCTCTGTTTTGTAAAAAAGTAATTAGAAGACAAAATTTGGATAATAACACACAGAATTTGCGAGAATTAACGAGAAATATATATTTTTTTTGCTTTTTGAGAAGTCAGAATTCATTCTAAGACGACTATAAACTCAAATCTTATAGTTTAAGATAACAGCAATGTGTAGCTTTGAATCACACTAACCCACCAACTTAATTTTTTCTATGGTTGAAGGTGCTAGGGACCCTCATTTCTTGGGCATAAAATAGATAAAATTCAAGTACACTTAATTTCCAAATGAAGGACAAGGGCATGACAGGGGTATTGCAGGTCAATACAGAATGTATGTGGCCTGTAGTCATTTTATCATCAGAATAATTCCAGAGTTCTCGCTGCAAGAAATATACAATCATCCTTAGCACAGAGAAACATTTCAAAAACAAAGTCAAAATCTCATAACCCACATTGAAATCAATTGAATTTGTGTTGGACAGAATTGTGTGAATCATGTTGAGTAGGGCCCCATATGTTCTGTAACTTTAAATGAGCTACTTCAAGTAGCCTTGAACAGCTTCCACAACGTGAGTCATGTCTTTATTAGGAACGTCTTTCTCTCCAAGGGTTGACGGTTTGCAGTCATGGCTAGTAAAGGTAGACATAACTATTATTAGTCTATATATTGACCTGAACAGTAATTGAGAATGTCTTTGAATATTTCCAAAATGTTTTGAATCGGTTCAGATTATATTTTTTCTAAGCAGACACTTGACTAGATCACTTTACTGGAAGTAATATGGAATGTGTGGATAAAAAAATGTGTTTTATTTTTATTTCCATTTGTTTTTTATGTATTTTATATTCTTGATTCACCTTTGAATGATGAGAAAAATGATGATAAAACACTGCAAAAATAGGAGCGAAATGTTTTGTAAAAGTTGTGGCGCTCGCTAGTGTTAAATGTAGTCCCCCTGTGGAATTTTACCCTAACAGTTTCACGTTTTTTTCACACTTTTATTTCTCTGTAATAATCAATAAGGCAGTAAAATAATCCAAGGAGTACAGATATTGATGATCAGAATTAGAAAACATCTTTGAGGGAACTGCATTTCAGAATCGGGGCTAACACTTCTTTCTCCAAAATTCCCAGGGATTGGGTATGTGCAGAGCAGAGCTATGGGTCCTGAAACAAAGTTAATGTAAAAATGAACAGAAAAAAGAACTTTGCAAAAATTATAATCATTATGGCCAATCATTATGGCCAGCAGCCATAGCACTTTGGCAACCCACTGAAGCTAAGCAGGTGTGAGCCTGGTCAGTGCCCGGAATGGAGACCTCCTGGGAAAATCTTAGGTTGCTGCTGGAAGAGGTGTTAGTGGGCCCAGCAGGAGGCGCTCAACCTGCAATCTCTGTGGGTCCTAATGCCACAGTATAGTGATGGGGACACTATACTGAAAACAGGCGCCGTCCTTCGGATGAGACGTAAAACTGAGGTCCTGACTCACTGTGGTCATAAAAAATCCCAGTAAAAGAGTAGATGTGTAACCCCAGCGCCCTGGCCAAAATTCCCATTGGCCCTTACCAATCATGGCCTCCTAATAATCCCCATCTATGAACTGGCTTCATTACTCTGCTCTCCTCCCCACTGATAGCTGATGTGTGACAAGCGTTCTGGCTGCACATCGGTGGTGGTGGAGGGGAGTCCCCATTACCTGTAAAGTGCTTTGAGTGGAGTGTCCAGAAAAGTACTATGCAGCCCCACCTGGATGATGCGACGACAGCCATAGTGCACCAGAACGCTCACCACACATCAGCGATCAGTGGGGAGGAGAGCAGAGTAAAGTAGCCAATTCATAGAGGGAGATTATTAGGAGGCCATGATTGGTAAAGGCCAATTGGAAATTTGGCCAGGACACCGGGGTTACACCCCTACTCTTTTCGAGAAACGCCCCGGGATTTTTAATGACCACAGAGAGTCAGGACCTCGGTTTTACGTCTCATACGAAGGACGGCGCCTGTTTACAGTATAGTGTCCCCGTCATTATACTGGGGCATTAGGACCCACATGGACCGCAGGGTGAGCGCCCCCTGCTGGCCCCACTAACACCTCTTCCAGCATCAATTTAGGATAAGCTTTCTTGTTCTCCAAGACTCTGACAACCACTGTCATATCCAAATCTGAAACTTACTTAGCTGAAAATAACTATCAGACTGAGAAACCTACGTAACCAGAATTCTGAGTCTTCTTTTGCAAGAAGAGAAGTGTGAAGAACACATTAATTCCCAATAGGAATTTCACCCGATCAACAAAATAATACAATCTGTTGTATTTTAACTCCTGAATATTAATGCTTATTCAGAGTACCTGTTGTGTATCTTAATAAAGAGCTGTTCTTATATTATTTTAACTATTTTATTAACTACACAAATCACACCCTTACACCATATATTCCCGCCTTCTACTCTCGTTCTGTTGTCTCGCAATGTCTACTCACTATACTACAGTACCAACCACAAGCATGGGGGAGCAGATTTCCCCCCTAGTCATCTCAGCATGAGGCTCAGACAGAACTAATTATCTTTTCTGTACTAACAGGATGTGCTTTTGTGTAAGCCAACAGACAAACACTAAACACTGACCAGAACGAATATTCCTCCCCATGGGTATTTTTAAAATATTGTTAGAAGTTCTTATTCTTAGAAAGACCTTGTCAAGCACTCTATTTTTTAATGGGTATACTTTCAGTGTTCATACTATACTGTAAATCTCAAGAAGCTTAATCTAAACATGTTTAATAAAGATTAATCCATGAAAGTAATACAATTTTTATTTGTTTTTCAACTGTATGCATTTTAAGTAATTTGATAGAACTAATTTAAATGACAAGGTTGTCCACTATAAAATGTTTTTAAGTCATGTGTAATGTTGCCATAGCCAAAATGTAAATGTAGTGGCTCTCTGAAGGCACCAGTTCTGTAGGGTTTGGGCATTTACTGGGACAATTATTAATTGTAACATTAAATCACAAAACTGATTCTTTTGATGGCTTTAGAATCCAACCATGCGACATAACTCAAACAACGCACACACACAGGTACTAATACACGAGGATACATTTATTAATACATAGAATATGCATATAAACCTAACAGATCTTATCGAGAGGGTTATCAGAATACAAAAGATATATATTCAGTCAGTTACAAAGTGTTACACATATCAAGAGGACATACGTTCAGTATATCATTCATTTAGACCGTTTCGTAATTGAACTTGGTTACAACTTCTACATTAGATACTCAAAACAAGTACATAACTCTTAGGAATTAAATTGATATCAACTGGTTGGGATAACAATTGAATTCTCGAGCTGTAATGCATTGAAGTTGAATACTCATCCAATCTCTGGGGATTCGGATCTCCTGTGGGCACAAAGAAACAGTTGCAGGCTGTTGCTGTCCAATCCGCGCTCTCTGGCTCGGTGCCAGGCTGTGCTGTGCGGCTTGCGACGGTGCGCTGCTAATGCTCACTGACCAGCTAGTTAGTGTTGGCTTTAACTAGCAAAGTTTGCGTTTGGGTCCCAGCAAGTCAGGATGAGGACCGGTTCGTTCCTGATGAAGAGCTAGTTCTGAATAGTGATTCAGCTGTCCACAGTTCTGACCTGTTCACAAGGCTTGCTGCTGGTGCTAACCTCGGGTGGATCCTCTAGTTACTCTCTGGCAACCTCCGCTCTAGACTCTTAGAACAAAGGAAAGTTCTGGCACTCGGACACACTGGCCGTTCCGTGGTTGTCCGGGCTGAGTCTCAGGATGGTCAGGAGGCGCGCTGCAAGAATGTCCTGCCCTTGGGAGCCTTCTGCTCCTGGGCTGTCCTGCCATGGAATTCTCCTTTGAATTCCCTTTAGAAAAGTCCACAGAATTCTCCTGAATCTTACTGAATCTTACTGAATCTCTCAGGCTCTCTTTGTTGCCTATTTTTACCTGGAGGAACTTCAGCTCGCTGATTGGCTGAAAGTTCCATGGGCATCAGAGTCCCACGTGGGTTACTCGGCCCTACCAGTCCCTGATTGGTTGATCAAGGTGAGATATGAGTCACTTACTCCTGACACTTAGGAATGCAGTCCAGATGTCCATCTGGCACTCCCTAGACAGATAGGCACCCCCTGCTGGCCCCACTAACACCTCTTCCAGCAGCAACCTTATCAACAAATAACTTTGGCCTATTAAGAAATATAGAACATGGGAAAATACAGATGCAAAGCTTCCAAAACATAGGGAGAACCAGACAGAAGGGCCAGGCTGGTCCTACCAGAGCTTTGTACAAATCTACCAACACTACAAAGTTATGGGTTTATGTTATATGGGACCTTGCAGTCACGCTGTGTTACAATATATATAGACATTCAACATCAATAAAGAGAAATATATATATATATATTTTTAATGACAGTGACAGATATTTAACAGTAAAAAAAGATTATTCAATTGTCCTGTACCTTTATATGGAAAAATACCCATTTCAAAGCTACAAAATGACATTACACTAAAATAAAATTGCCCTGCTCAAATATTTTTACCTCTAAGGCCCTGGAAATACTGTACCTTGCAATTCTCCTCTATTTACCATTCCTGTATTTGCAATCTCCTTGGTAACAAAGTGAGCAAAGAGAGTAGAGCCTGTCTCAAGTCTTTGAAGCTGTTAGGAGGCTGTAGCTGAAGATGAAGCCTTTTCAAAATGTAATTTTGCCTGTAACATTATGCAGTGTGCTTCTATTAGTGTGTTAATGGCAGCTCCATTAGTCAAGCAGTATACATAATTAATGTTGTTGTTATATTGTCAGAGGCATGAATTAGTGTTTTTTCATGGGTTAGAAAAAAAAGCTTGCCCTCTGCTTCCTAATATACTCTATGTACACCTCAAAGCAACTGAAGTTGCTTTCATTACAGTAAAATTACAGCTGATGCCAAGCATCATTTTAATATTTAATGGACCTTAAACATAACAATTAAGCTTGGTTTGATATAAGTCAATACAATGATATAATAGTGGGGGGAAAAGTCTCAATCCCACCACCTGAAAATATCTCCACTCTTCTTTAACATACAGTACAAACAGTAATCATGCAATTGTGTATCTACTGTATATCACCTTTTGTGCTGTGGATACATTGACATTTTTGACTAAGTTCAAGAGGTATGATGACGCAACTGAACTAAATCATAATTGATCCTGATGTAATTTCTCAAAGCTACTGTACATGTATACATGGAAATCCTTTTTGTACATCCTTCCTCCACTGATCTCTGCCTTTGCCAGGGGCCTTCAGCCAAGTGCGTTAAGCCAAATTTCGCTGTGCCTGAATACTTAATAAACATTAAAATTACAAATTATTCTTAGGTGTCATTATTCCTCACAAACAAGTATTTGACCAACATCAGGTGAAGTTGTTCCATCCATCCTTTATAAGAAGTTCCTAGTCCTGCAGAAGGTCAAAGATGCAAACTGGGACAGAAAGCACACAACACCTAGAAAAGTGCTTTACCAGAGTACACATATATCACATATATTAAAGCTGAGTAGTGGCACAGTTATACAAGGGGCAGACAGATACCTTTATTTCACATTTTCATGATTATTTCCAAATGTTTCAGAACAGACTGCTATTGCATTTGGCATGCATCATCTACAGTACATGTGACATTTTTTCCTTATGCAAATTCATCCCTCAGCAGTCATTATTTCAGATGACACATGATAATCCTGAGCTCCTCCCAGGAGACAGAGCTATATTCTGGACTGCACACCAGTCACACCCACAGACAATTTAAAGACACCAATTGCCCCAGCTTGTATGTCTATGAATGTTGGGAGGAAGCCAGAGCTTCTGGCAAAAACCAATGCAAGCTCCACACAGACGGCAGCTGTCCAGTTTGCTTTTTATGCAGGATATTAATGAATTTTACAATATTACAGTGTACTGAAAAATTACACCCCTTAACATTTTGTGGTTTGAATTATTTAGACATAACTGACCATCACCAAGTTCTAACAGCACATAAAACTAACCTCACTTGATAAATAAGACATAAGTCTTTGTCATTATTTAAAAAAAAAACAGCCAGAACTTAATATCTTTGTGTGAAAAAGTGCATCCATGGATTGAGTAACATGTGGCACCATCTTTAGAAGCAATAGCTTAAATTAACATTTTATTGTAAGAGTTGATCGGTTTCACATCACCTAGGAGAAATTCTGTCCCACTCTTCCCTACAGAAGTGCTTCAACTCTGTGATTCACAACTCTCTCCTGCCACAGCATCCCTATAGGTTTTAGGTCTGGACTTTAATAATATTATTATATAGTGGACACTCCACTCAAAGGGCTTTAGAGGTAATAGGGACTCCCCTCCACCACCCATGTGCAGCATCCACCTGGCTTGCTTCAGCAACCACTTTGACTTGCCCATTCCAAAATCCTGAATTCCTTTTTTTTAGTCATTCTGTCATAGGTTACTTGTGTGTTTTGGATCAATGTCCACTTTTGATTTATCTTTTGTTGTCAGACAGATGGTCCCACATTGTCCTCTATAATACTCTAGTATACTGTGGAATTTGTGGTAGACTCAATAGATAGGGCAGTGTCCAGGCCTGCATCACAAAGCAGGCCCAAACCATCTGTTACACCACACCCCCGGAGGACTCGTCATTCCATCTCTGATTCCAGCACGTTTCCCATTTAGCCCCTTTACCCCAGCCTATTTAATGCTGCTTCACACTCTCCCCTGTGCTCAGTATTATGTTTTCCTGGTTAAAGCTACCTCGTCTTCCTGCAATTATTTACATCTTGGTTTTTGGCTTCCTGACCCTGGTTTGTTCCCCAACTACGTCTTCTGGTTTTGTTTTGGTACTTTGGTTATCGCTCTGGCTTTGACTCTCGGCTTCCTCACGGCTTACGGCTCCGCTTCTGATTTTGTACTTTTGTACCAGTTTGTTTTCCTTCGGCTTTCGGACTTCAGACTGTTAAATTGACTACACTTCTGGAGTTCGTCCTGATTTTTCTGCACAGGGTCCTCATTAATATTCTGTAACACCATCACAGCTCAAGACCAGGTGATAGTTGATATGAGGTTCTTCTGGTCAAAGGCAGTGTCATGGGAACATGAGAAATTGTTCTTTTAATAAACCCATCTAAAGTTATTTGTTTATTGTACCAACACACCTTGAAAGCACCAGCTGTTGTGTTTTCACTTTCTCAAGCTGTTGGTTCCAGCTGTATATTCTCGAATCTGAGGTGTCTACAGCATTTATGCCTGGTTGTTAATAACTTAAGTTGCCTGACGTACTTCCAATACCAATTCTATACAGTTAGTAGATACATCTAACACAGCCTGTATAAGGCAGCAAATTATATTTATAAACAAATTCTTTCAACATGTGTCTATCACCACTCATTCTTAGAATTAGCAACTATTGTAAAAAATTGGAAAATATGCTTTACATTTTAACTAGCACTCAATAAATAAATGGAAGAATTAAAACAAAGAGTATTATATAATATAATAATGTGTTTATATGTTATATAATTATGTAACTAGAATCCTGCAAGCTTATTTATTTGAAAGTACATCTTTCATTTGTCTACATCTAAAACCTAATTGGCATTTAGTTAAATAAATCCCATTTTATTCAAAAACAACATCACAGCAGAAAGGTAATCTATTATCTAATCTACCTAAAATACCTGCAACACAACAATTTCATTTCCAATATAATTACAATTTAAATGTTGGAATCAACAGGGGACAGAGAGAGAAACGGACATGGGAAGAGAAAAACAGAGGAGAGAGGATAAAGGAGGACACAGAAAATAAAGAGTGTGCCAGGTGAGTGGTCTTTGGCAGATCCTCTATAACGACCAAATTTGAGTTAAGTACAAGTTTGAACCTTGTTAAGCGAGCTTGAGATTTTGTTGTTTTTAGGGAACTCTGATTTCCTGTAAAAAGAAACCCTCAGTTAAAAATGTCAGTTAGTGGGTGCATTTTTAGAATAGTGAGATGGGTTCTCATTCATTTTGTATTATCTGGGTTTACAGAGAGAAAGACTTAACTGTACTGTAGGTCGCTCTCTGTTTTTATCTAGATTTATCTTGTTTGTGTAGTTGTTACAGAGGATTTGAATACTTGAGAGCAGTCCATGTTTTTTCTGCCCTTTCCAGGGCTTAGGCCTCTGGAAAGACATATTTGTAATTTTGTAAATAGTGTAACTTGTGTATTGTATATTTATGTTGTGTCATGTTTAGTGTATTATTAATAAATTTGTTTACTCCAGTGTGAATTGTTATTCTTTTCACAAAAGCTGTCCCAGAGAATAAAGAAGTCAGGTGCCTTTAATTATAACAACCACTTGGGTATATTATTGGCAAGAATTTTTACAATTTGGTGGTTATGAATATTTAATTTAATTACTGCTGAACCCACTTGGCCTGTTTCTTGTATTCACAACTCTTTCCTGCCACAGGATCCTTACAGGTTTTAGGTCTGGACTTTGACTTGGCCACTCCAAAATCCTGAATTCCTCTTGGCCTGTTTCTCTATTTTTGTAACCCCTGTTTGTAACAGCTCTAAATGCTAAAATTATGGTGATGAAATTTGTGGAATTCTAAAATAATCTGTATTATGACCACTACTCTCCCTGATTAATATCAATCATCTAGGTTCTGGCATAGTGAATATATCAATCAGGATCACAGAGGAAGCCGCAGAAGAACTACAAAGAACATGTAGTTTGAAATCAAGACTCAACAAACGCCTGGCAGTTTATATTTAATGTAAGCCAGAGTCTTACAGTACATGTAAGCAGCAAATTCAAACTACAACTATAAAATAGGAAACACTGAGCCTGAATATAGAAAGCATAGAATATAATCAATGGATGTTATATTGATTTTGCACAAAGCATTATAAAAACCTAATTTAGAATATTGCATAGAATTGTGGTCACCGCAATACTAAAAGATATTGTTGCTCTAGAGTCCAGGAAGGTACATTTCCAGGTTCAAACTCATGTCTTAAACACAACATACTAGGAACTGCCTGCGTGATAGAGTTTGAAATATTTAATTTATACCATGTCTGTCCATTTTAAACTATATTACTGTTTGTAGTATTATGATACTTTATTTACTCTAAAGTAATAAGTGTATTTATACTGGAAAGAAATTGTGTTCACTAGAATGATCAAATTAAATTAATGTTAAATTATTAACATTTATTATGTTAAATTAAATTTTTATATTTGATCATTTCATATTTTATTACCATTTAATAATATTTTATATTTATTAAAGCATAAACTCAAAACTAGGAGATCACGATTTTCTTCTTGAACAATACCACAAAATGCTTAAAACAGAAGCTGATTTAAATTAAATTATTATATAACTTCATGGAGATAACATGAAGCACGAAATAAAGCTCTGTACCTCATAGCTCAAACAGTTTCTTGTGAATGGATGTAGAACCCTCTCTGGAGACAGAAAAATATTTGAAGTTGCTACACCCCATTGATGGGAATATAATATTTTTTTTCCTGCTTTCATGGACTTTGTTTGAATTTAAAATCAATATCAAACAAGCTTTTGCACTTTGGTCTCACACGAGACCTCTGTATTCTGTGAGATTGCTTCAGGACACCAGAGATACTGTTTAAGTAGAGTATGGTAGTCATGGACATCATGCACAAAGGACAGAGACTTAATCAATACAAGGTTATGACTGACGCTTGCTGGAAATTCGTATATAAAATTATAATGGGGACAAAAACACAGTGTGATCAATTAGGTCTGTAAATACCAAATATAGAAAGACGTATATAAAGTCTTCTCATATGAAAAAGGCCCTATCATGAACCCTCTAGAAAAACATGAAAAATGAAACTCTGTAGAGCCTGAAAAAAGATTTCAAACAAAACTATTTTTTCCAGTGAAAAAACACAGTTGTTGCTTCTGTACTGAAAAGTGCTATATCATAGGTTATACTGTTAAAATTCCATAAAAAGTTTTTGTATTTAAAGGGTTCTTTTTAATAAAAAAGCATGCATAACATTCAAAGATCATTTATAGATCTATTTTCAAACCACTTTATCCAATACAGGGTCACAGGGGAGCTGTAGCCTATATTGAAAAGCAACAAATGCAAAGCAGGATATGCCCTGCCAGTCCATCGTATAGCTCACATATACAGTATAGACTTGCACACAGTCAAACCAGGGCCAGTTCTATCATAAGCCTACCAGTACTGTATGTCTTTGGTCTGTGGGAGCTAATCAGAGCACCCAGCAGAAATCCACATGAACACAGGGAGAACACGCACCCCACAGAGATAACACCCCAGACATTGAAACCTTAGCCCTGGGCATTTCAAGGCAGCAATGGTGACACCTGTGCCACCTTGCTATCAAAGTTTTCTATTTTTTAAAAGAAAAAACAATTCTTCAACAATTCCTCAAAAAAAATAAATTCTTCCTGCTGATATATCAAAGGAATCCTATGGTTTGGAAGACAAGATCAATATAGACCAGGCAGAGCATGCTTCTGTACTGGTACAGGTACTGGTACTACAATCAATGGAGACCAACTTACTCCAAGACATGCTTCTTTGGCATTTTCAAACATATTCTGGAATAAATAACGGTTAAAAAGAACAAGTTTAAGAAGTCTTACAAACTATCCTTTGAGGTAGTTATTCTTTCACTTTCATAGAATTTTGTTGTGAAAAGTATGGTATATTCTTTTTCATTCAATCGTTTTAATTGACTTACAGTACATAGAGATGGGCATTATTGTTCTGAAGGTTAGGTTGAATTCTTCAAGTTCTTACAGATTTGAACACAATACCTGAAATAATCTTCTTAGGTACTGCAAGAAAAATTAATAAGCTTGATATTTACGTTTTAATATTCACAATATTATTTGATATTTTTAAGTGTATAATTGTTTTAAAACAAACAATTTTGAAATTATTGGATTCACTGATTTCATCCAAAAACCATCTATAATTGGGAATTTAACTAGATTTTGATAGCTTTATATTTGTATTATGCAAAGTCTAAATAAAAAGTGGCCAAATATTCTATAATATGTCACTTTCTAGTCCCTAGTGAACTTATGTTCTTATTGATCGGGTGTGCTAGATGGTTCTGTTGCATAATAATATTTATTGTACCTAGTAAAAGTATTCATAGCCTTGTGCAGTTTACCTATTTTGTTGCTTTAAAGATTTCAGTCACGACACCCACTCTACACATTCAAAGAAAAACTAATAAAAAGAAAGAAGTAAATATGTAATTAACAAAGAAAAGTGGAATAGTAGAACAATAACAGGCTGTCCATTTAAACTGAGCAGCTGAGCAAGGAGGAAACTGCTTAGGGTTGCCACCGTGAAACCTACAGTGACTTTGAAAGAATCAGAGTTCAGTGGCTGAGACAGAAGAAAATGTCCATGGATCAACAATATCCTGGTCACTCTACAAACTGGACTCATAGAATGCATAACAAACCATCTCCAATTCTGCACAGGGTTTGTAACACAGCACTTCAGTGATAATTCCAAACACAGCAAAATTAGAACTTTATCTAAAGCATTACACCTGACATACTGTACAGTAAACCCAATGTAATCACACAGTCGATAGTGTCACAGTTATTCTTCTCATCAGCTTGTCTAGACTGTAGAGCAAAGTATTAGTAAATTTTAAAAGGACCTAAAACTAGGACAAGGGTTCTGCTATCTGTGGGACAATGATCCAAAGCCCAAAACCAGAGTTACACTGGAATGGCTTAAGAATTTGTGCAACTCTTTCCAGAACAATGGGCAAAACCTACACCAAACCGATGTGTGAAGGTGGTAGAAACCTTACCCTCCAAGAAACGTGTGGCTATAATGTCTATGTTGCTTCCACCAAAGTATTCAAGGATCTGAATAGTTATACAATCTGTAATAACCGCTGCTCTTACTCAATTGAAAGAAGCGTCCTTAGTCACAGAGGTGAACCCAGGTGGAAGGTGGGGCAAGAAGGCAGATGTCAGTCCTAAGATTGAAAGCGCAATTCAAGCTGTGATCAGAAAACAGAGTTCCAAGCCAGCTGAGAAAGGAAAGCAAAACAGATATCTAGGAGCACAAGTGCAGATCAAAACCAGAAAAGATAATCAAGCTGAACCCAGGGAAAAACCAGATTGAAGTCTAAACACAATCAATGTCCACAGCCGGAAAAGTCAGAGAGCACAGGGAAATAAGGTACAGTTAGTACTGATTTAATAGTGGACAGGTGGGGGTGATTTCCTGCCACTTTGCATTGTCATGGTAACAGATTGATTGACAGGTGCAGCCTAATAGTTGTTTTACATGGTTTCCCAGACATATCTGCAGGTATTCTGTTGGGAGCAAGTATGACACAATCAACATCTTTAAATTTTTTTCTCATTAGTTTTAACTGACTTTCTCTGTAACTTATTTTATCATTTAGAATTTGAGTATTCAGGGTTGAAATGAAATATTAAACCTGATCTAAACTGTATATTACATGTATAAACACCAGGAGCAGCTTCCACACAGATCCCAGCTGCTGATGTCCTTCCGTGGTCCCCAGGCATCCCATTGCCAGGAGATGAATAATAATAGGATTATAGCAGTGGTTCTCAAACTGTGGTAGCACCCCCAGGTGGATCGACAGATGACCCGGGAAATTTGTTGTGTACACTGAAAAATTGGGAATTAAAAATAGAATAATTAAAAGTATGTACATTTTTCATCTGTGATTTACTTAATCAGTTTCAGAAAGCTTGAGAAGGGTTTTCATACTTTCTATTTTAATAAAATTAGTTTGTGCGTTAAATACATGGCCTATGTACTTAGGTAAATCGATACAGCGCACTCTAATACTTGAGTGTTCATACTCTCGAGCTTTCAGAGACACAGCTTAGCGCCACATTCGCCAACAGAACAAGTGATCGAAAATGAATACCTCGCAAAAAACAAGTATTATGTCATGAACCGACACCAGCTCCGATAGATCACACACCCATTGAGAACGAGGAGGATTATACATTGGCCACTAGGGTTTTACCATATTTGAAAAACCAAAAAAAGGGGACACCATGAGGAAATTTCCTCTGGCCTTATCTGGGAAGGGGGTTGTCTTGGAGAGGATTTTCAAAATATCACAGGTTTTATGTTCATTGGTAAAGTAACTGATGATGTTTAACTGTGTGAAGTGCATAAGTCCCCTCTGCTGCAATAACTGTGTCCTCTGTTTTGCTGCCAGATTTGACAAAATAATCGTGTTTGAGGGTAGGAAAACGAGAAATTAAATAGGGAGCCTTTTGAGGGAATGCTTCTGCACTGCACAGACTGGGTAAAAACACTTATATTGGCACCCTATTTTGCTCTTTCCTGACAATCATACATATACAGGATGAAAACTGAACGACAACGTACTGTAGGTCGCGATGTGAACTAGAGAAGTTAATAAACTCTCTCTCTCTTCCTAACCTCCTCATCTACTATCTTTAAAACTTTTGTTAATTATTTTTCATGGTGAAAATAAAGCGGTCAAAATCCTTGACATTTTTGGCTATTTAAAAAATTCACTCCTGGACGAAGATATAATGATCAAAATAGAGGACATGTCCAGGAAAATCCGGAAAATTGATATAGCGCCTTTAAAGGTGGCTTCTCAATGTGTTTTACAGAAAAAAACAGTAACAACAACAAATAAAAATAATTAAGTGAGAGGGTTGAGCCTGTTTAGTCGAGCAAAGCAGATGTGAATTAATTTTTCAAGCCCTGATACAATTCACAACAGAGTCTAACAGATTTTAAATCGTGAGGCATTTTCTTGACTGCAAAAGTCTCGTGGTGGATGTTGCAATGCGTCCATTAATTTCTGCAGCAACCTCTCTAATTTGTGCAACTGTCATGGCTCTAGCACCGTCTGTGCAAACTCCTCCACATTTTATCCACTCGATGCCATTCTCTTCCATTGATTCATTCAGAAGCTGAAATATGTGCTCTCCTGTAGTTCCAGTTGGTAGCGGCTTACAGAACAGAAAGTCCTCATGGGACATGCCCTCAAACTCGTATCTAACGTAAACGAGCAAATTGGCCAAATCGACTACAGACTCATCTAATTGCAGTGAAAAACATCTGCTCATCTTAAAGCGCTCTATCAGCGTACGTTTGATATAATCCTTCATTAATAATTCTATGAGTGACTGTGTCTTTCGGGGGGGCAGAAGGTCGAGCTGTTTAGCAGCTTTTTCTTGACACATAATACGTGTCAGCTCTTTTGCCAACGGTAAATAAGGTTCTTCAAAAATAGTGTAGCTTACCTGCTTTAGCAATCCACAAGCTTGCATGTTTCCACGTTTCCTTTTTTTTTACCCCCGTATTTATTTTATGTTTTTATTTCATGCGCATGGGTGCGAAACACAGAGACACTCTGTGTATTTTTCTTAAATTAACTTACAGTAGAACAGTTCTAAAATATTTTTCTATCACCCTTTCCTATGCTCACAAGATTACCAGCATTCGTAGCACGTATTTCTATGCATTCCTGTGCTTACAACATTGGCATTGTTCCAAAATCATGCACATTCTCCTACCTCCCTATTTGCTGGAGATACAGTAGCTTTTTTTTAAAACAATTGGTCACTTGCGTCCATAGCACCCATTCCTATAGAGTGGTATAGAATTACAGAGTATCTCTTGTGTCCACTGAAGTATTAGCGCACACTGTATCGTAGTACATAGGTTGCGTATTCGACACGTATTAAAATACAAAATATGAAAACCAGTCCCGATTTTTCAGCGCACACAACACAGTTCAGGGTCATTTGGCGTACCACCTGGAGGAACTCTGCGTACCACTGCAGGTACGCGTACCACAGTTTGAGAACCACTACAATATACAATATTAGCAGCACAAAACGTCAAAAAAAAAGTTTTAGATGGTAGCAAATTTCAGTGATCCTAAAGTTTACTTGGGCCCCACAGTCCAGCACCGAGTGTAAAAAATGCCTACGTTGTTCGGGAATGCTAATCCTAACCCTAGCCGGGCTCTCAAATGAACAAATCTGCAATCTGTGTCTGAAGCCCTCAACTCTTCAGATTTGAAAATATTGTTCAAACTCAAAAATGAGTCTTAAATGATCTACACTGCTGAAAAAACCTCTTGGAAATATATATTCTTCAATTCCATACAGTACCTTGTTTGGACATGTTTTCAAACAGCTCAAAAAGGCTTCTGAAATGGTTTTAAATTCATGGTACATTTGAGTCACTATTTGGGTTAGGGTTAGAAGAACCATTAAGTATTGAGTTTAGCCATGCTTCCAATTGCGCTTAAATTACAAATTTGAGAGAGTTTACACAGTAGAACTAGGTATCTAACAACTTTTAATCTGGCTCAGTTTTGGAATACCATTACGGTGCAATGCAATATACAATATGAGCAGCACAAAGCGTCAAAAATAAAAGTTTAAGATGGGGGCAAAGTTTCAGTGGTCCTAAAGTTTACTTGGGCCCCACAATCCAGCAAGGAGTGTAAAAAATGCCTACGTTGTTCGGGAATGCTAGCCCTAACCCTAGCCGGGCTCTCAAATGAACAAATCTGCAATCTGTGTCTGAAGCCCTCAAATCTTCAGATTTGAACATGTTTCTCAAACTAAAAAATATGAGTCTTAAATGATCGACACTGCTGAAAAAACCTCTTGAAAATATTTATTCTTCAATTCCATACCTTGTTTGGACATGTTTTCAAACAGCTGAAAAAGGCTTCTGAAATGGTTTTAAATTCACAGTACATTTGTGTCCCAAATAGGGTTAGGGTTAGAAGAACCATTAAGTATTGAGTTTCGCTATGCTTCTAATTCCACTTTAAATGACAAAATTGAGCAATTTTACACATTAGAACTAGTTATCTTACAACATTTGATCTGTCTCAGTTATAGAATACAAGCATGGTGCAATTGTAATATACAATACGAGCAGCACAAAGCGTCAAAAATAGGATGTCCCAAATAGGGTTAGGGTTAGAAGAACCATTAAGTATGGAGTTTAGCTATGCTTCCAATTGCGCTTTAAATGACAAAAATGAGAGTTTACACAGTAGAACTAGGTATCTAACAACTTTTGATCTGGCTCAGTTTTGGAATACAATTACGGTGCAATGCAATATACAGATGCAGCCATTCAAAATGCGCTGGCGATACCGCATTATTTTGCGGTGCGCTTTACGCAGTCTACCGCGAGTTACCATAAATTCTCCTATAATACCTCAAGCAAAATAATAGTATCCGGAATTTCCGCAAGGTGGAGCTAATAAAGGTCAACCTCTCATGTTTGAGCTGTCGCCATCAAAGTCTTTAACGAAGATATTACTAATAGTATTAATAATGAATGACCTTGGACAAGCTGTAAACTCAAAGTATTGCCCTGGTCCACATTCTTTTTTTCATTGACCGTCTTGGTAAAAGTAACACCACAGCATTTCGCAATCACGCATTTGTTTCCAATCATGCAAAGTACAGTAATTTTTGAGAATCAATTCACCATGCCTTTTACATGCTCATAAAAGAGATTGATTTAGGAACATAAACATATTACCGTATGCAAACAGTACTGTATACAGTATGTATATGTATATTTAATGTCTTAACTGTGCCCGTTTAAGTATTGAATATTTATATGGAATTTTACCACTGAAGGGAAATCTTAGTACCTGAGCATAAAAAGAATAGGAGCATACTGTAACGCGTGTGAAGGCCATAAACAATATTAATTTTGGAACTTAAACATACAGTATATGGCTGGTCTCAGTACTTTAAAGAAAACATACACACCAGTATTCCGTTTCTCCCTAAACATTTTAAGCATCAAAGTCTTTAAATAACATGATACCGGAGTCAACAAGCATACTTTTAGAATTTGATTAAAAGGGAATATAATATGGAATCGCGTATCTAAAGAAATTAATAACGATGTAATTATATTCATGTACCGCAACACAAGAATAGTACACGCTGTACATTGTCTGTTGATAATGTTTCTGTAGTGCTTTATCAGCCCTCTGCATCTGACCTTGCTGGTGGTGCAGTGGGTTAGGTTCCTGACTCCCACGTCACATGGTCTGTGATTGAATCCCACTGGAGCCATGGATTTCCTTTAACAAACATTTCTTTGAAAAAATGAAACGTTTCCCTGAGTCAGAGATTAAATAAAACCTCACTCTCACTAAACAAATTTATATTTCTAAATATCACAACGTGATCAAATTTAAGTCATTTTAATAACAATGAATAGTCACCTAGGCGTTACAATATAAACATTTATATTTATTTAAATTGCTTTTTGATTTAAATCACAAACGCGGGTTTAAATATATGTGTTTTTTGATTCACAATCAGACAAATGCAACATAAATTAATGTCTTTGTCTTTTAAGTATCTTAAACTTTCAGCATAGCTTTCTCTTGGGATCTTGGGATCAAACGTGCAAAGATTAGATTGTAATCGTTTTTATTTTTTAAATACATTTTAGAAAAGTGTAATCTATACTAAAAAGCTGTACACCACCTGCTATAAAGATACATATTGTAATACTTTCGAGTTCGGATAGGACAGACACGAGAACTCAGAGTTGCGGAGTTAAAGCAAGTTAAAGCCTTGATTTTATATTTCACCTTTAAAAGTGGCATCTCAAAGCAAAGTAAATACCCAACACTGATTGTACCCATCTGTCATGCTAATAAAGCACCTCGAATTGAATTGAATTGAGGGAGAGAGGGGGGGAGGGCGAGCGAGAGAGCCAGGACAGACAGGCAAATAAGATACACTCCACAGACATTCACAACAGCGACATATCATAAAACGTTTGCACATATAGTTAAGTTATTACTTGGTTTTCAAAGTAATAATAATAATAATAATAATAATAAACTTTATTTTATATAGCACCTTTAAAGGTGGCTTCTCAAAGCACTTTACAGGATGACAATAACAATAAATAATATGATTTCACAAGATAGGACAATTATAATTACAACAATACAACAATAACAATAGAGGAGACCGTGGAAGGTGGTATTAAGAAGAGCAGAGGGGTGAAGAATGGAACCAGTTAAGTAAAGGCTTTTCTGAAGAAGAAGGTTTTGAGTCTGGATTTGAAGGAGTTTAGAGAAGGTGACTCTCTAATATCCTTGGGCAAAGAGTTCCAGAGCTTGGGGGCATAGCAGGAGAAGGCCCTGTCGCCCATACAATGTAGACAGGCTTGGGGGACAGTAAGGAGGGCAGAACTTGAAGAGCGGAGGTTGCGAGGTGGGGAGTAGGGGGATAAAAGTTCAGACAGGTATTGAGGTGCCAAGCCATGTAAAGCCTTATAGGTGAGCATGAGGATTTTAAAGTCTACGCGGAATTTGACAGGAAGCTAGTGCAAGGACTCCAGGATAGGAGTAATGTGAACACTTCCACTAGACCTGGTCAGGATTCTGGCTGCTGAATTTTGGACATACTGCAGCTTGTTCAGAGTAGATTTAGATACCCCAGGGAGTAGAGCACTGCAGTAGTCAATTCGAGAGAATACAAATATGTTGATCAGCTTTTCAGCCACAGTTAATGATAGCATTGGGCGTAGTCTTGCGATATTTCTAAGGTGAAAAAAAGATGTTTTGACAGTATGCTGTACATGTGGGTCGAATGTTAAGCCAGAATTGGATATAACCCCAAGGTTTTTCAATTTAGATTGAAGCTCAAGTACAGAGCCATCTACAGACAGGGTTATAGGACTGGCTTTACGAAGTTGATGGGGGGTACCAATAAGCATGACTTCAGTCTTGTCACAGTTAAGATGAAGGAAGTTTTGAGTCATCCAAATTTTTATGTCAGAGATGCAATTAGATAGAATAGAGATAACCACATCAGTGTCGGGTTTGGTATGGATGTATACAGTATTTGAGTATCGTCAGCGTAAAAATGAAAGCTGAGGCCATGTGATATTAAAAGCTGACCAAGTGGGAACATGTAAATGCTGAAGAGCAAGGGGCCCAGTATTGAGCCCTTGGGGACACCAGACTTGACAAGACCAATTTCAGACCTGTACCCATTGAGAGAAACAAAGTGACAGCGATCAGAGAGGTAAGACTTAAACCATTTGAGGGCAGTTTCAGAGACTCCAAACACAGTCTCGAGACGAGAAAGTACGATGTTTTGGTCAACTGTGTCAAAGGCAGCACTGAAATCAAGAAGGATGAGTATGGAAAGAGAACCAGAATCAGAAGCTATTAGGAGATTGTTGGTGACTTTGACTAGGGCGGTTTCTGTCCTGTGAGGTTGACGGAAGCCAGATTGGAGGGGTTCGAAAAGGTTGTTTGTCATGAGGTGGTTATGTAACTGAAGTGTGACAGCACGTTCTAGGATTTTAGAGAGAAAGGGTAAGTTGAAGATGGGGCGGTAGTTGAGTTGTTAAGATTGTCGAGAGCCATGTTAGGCTTCTTTGGCACGGGGGTAATAGCAGCAGTTTTGAGAACCATTTGTACAATGCCGGTGCTCAAGGATTCATGTATTATATTGAGGACAATGGGACAGAGAGAAGAGAAACAGGACTGGAATAAAGTGGTGGGAATGGGATCTAAAATAGATGTGGTGGGTTTCATGCACGTAACTAGTTTGTTTAGGGATGCTGAGTCAAGAAGAGAGAAGCTGGAGAGACGGAAACCAGAGAAGTTGGATGAGGAGGGAAGAGGTATGGAAATTATATCCGTAGTAGAGAGAATGTGATGCCGGATGTTGTCAATCTTAGAACTAAAGAAATCTAAGAATGTGTTGCAAAGTTGTGATGAGGCAGGTAATGTGGTAGGGCAGTTTGGCTTGAGCAGTCTGTTGATGGTGGAGAAAAGATGTCTGGGGTTGTTTTGGTGATTTTCAAATAATGTGAGAGAAGTAGGTGGATCTAGCAGACTCTACAGTAACCTTATAATCAGATATGTAATCTCTCCAGGCCTGATAATGTACATTTAGGCCGGAAAGACGCGACCTACGCTCAAGTTTGCGAGAGGCTGCCTTCATGAATCGCAAATGGTCATTGTACCAGGGGGCAGGGCGAGAGAAGGAGATGGTTCGAGTTTTTAAAGGGGCAAAGGTGTCGAGGGTAGATAAAAGAGCATTGTCAAGTAACTGTATTTTGTCCTCTAGAGGGTCAGAGGAAGAGAAACAGGATAAGGAGGACAGAACAGAATTTGCAAACCTTGGGTGATCAATTGATCGCCAGTTGCGGAAATTTACAGAGCGTGAGGGGGAAGTGTTAGAAACAGGTAATTCCAGATTGAAGAGAATGGCTAAGTGGTCAGAGAGGCCTAGATCAAGGGGAGAGCAGTGGGAGACAAAGGAGTCATTTGCAATAATTAGATCTAAGGTGTGTCCTTTGTTATGTGTAGGGGTACAAACAAACTGAGCAAGGTCAAAGCATCCCAAAAGAGAAAGGAAGTCTTTAGCCAGACTGGAAGAGGTTGAATCAATGTGTATATTAAAGTCCCCTAGAATAAGGATCCTTTTAAATTTAAGGGATAAGAATGAGAGAAAATCAGCAAATTCACTTAAGAAGACTCCACTGGGTTTGGGTGGTCTGTAAACTGTGGCAATAATAGTGGATTGGGGGATAGAAACATTTAAAACAAGACACTCAAAAGAAGAGGGAGGAGGTATAGTTATAGGACTTAGACTGTAAAAAGGGTTGTAAATAACTATGATGCCCCCGCTTCCAGGAGGAATTAGTTGGTTGAACAGGAGTCCATCGTTTTGTTTGTGCCATGTTTCAGTTAAACACAGAAGGTCCAGTTGTTTTTCTTTGATAATGTCACATAAAAGAAGAGCCTTGCTGTTAACGGAGCGGGTGTTGAGTAGCGCTGATCTGGCCAGTCTCGGGGATGCAGGGGGAAGCGGAGTGCGGTCCAGGTGCGGTAGTGAGAGGAGATTTTTGAGATCGGCGCCGGTACGTGATGGTCTTACAGACGTGCGCCGAAAGGCAGGGACAGAGACTCCGCAGGCGTCTGAAGAAGTTGCAGTGCAGTGAAATACAATATTGTTGTTGTTGTTGTTATTGTTGTTTTTATCCTGTAAGGCATTTTGACAAGCCACCTTTATAGGCGATGTGGAATGTGTTCCGCCGGGGATTCAAAAATTATTTTTTTTAATCGCATATCTAAGGAAATAGCAGTATAACCTTGTTCATGCACAAACAGTGGCATGTTACATTATTAATTTGGGTGTCTCCTCTTACCAGAAAGCTCTAAATTGCATTTTGAGTGCGGTTTTTGGCTTTTTTTAAATTGCAACCCATAAATAAAGCTGATACTGTTTAGACTTTGAATTATTTTAAACTGTATTACAGCAGCACAATGGACAATGCAACGTAAATTGCAAAAATGCACTTGGAATCTGTCCAAGCCCTACTTTGTCAGGCATTTTCTTTTACTGCAACGGACATAAAAACTCCCTTGCTTTTAACACAGCGTTTCATAATTTCTAACTACCAAAATTATTTAAACTGCGACACTTATCATTCAACCAGAGCTCGAAATATCACAAGGATCCCCAAGAGCACAACAAAGACTGTATTTAAAGAATCGCATATCTAAAGAAATTAATAAGATATAATTATATCCGTGTACTGCGACAGGGCTGTGTAGGGCTGTTTCACCTCTCTCTTCATGTGACTCTATTCAAAAGCCATTTAGCAAAGAGGGGATGAGAAGAGTGACAAACTAGTATACTTTAGATCTTTTTTTCTGAACCGGGGAAAATCTGATCATGTTTCTCTATAACAATAATAAAAAACATTGCCACACCCGGACTGTTAAACCAACGCATTAGCGCGTCAAAGCCCATTGAGGAGCCGGGCGCAATAATTGTTTTGTCCCTTGATTTACTGATCTACATTAATTACAGAAATCAAGTTCCTGCTCTTTGCAGACGACCTGGTCCTGCTGTCGCCCACAGAACAGAGGCTGCGGCAGAACCTGGCACTGCTGGAGTAGCACTGTCAGACCTGGGCGCTGACAGTCAATCCGGACAAGACCAGAGTTATGGTTTTCCAGAAAAAAAGCCAGACCTCAGGGAAACAGGTACAAATTCACACTTAACAACAACACATTAACACCTAACAACGGGAGCAAGGCCGAATTAGGCCAGTACCCACTATTGTTAAACATACAGAAAAGAATATTAAAGTATTGGCTTTAGTATTAGCCATACAGAACATTAAAGTGCCCCTTTCCATTCAGCAGGTGTCTGAGCTGCTGTGTCCTATCTTCTGACAGTCGCTGTTGTGAATGTCTGTAGAGTGTATCTTATTTTTAGTACTATATTTTAATATTATATTCCCTATTAATCAAACTCTAAGAGTATGTATTGGCTTGTCCGCCCCTCCAGCCCCTCTCTGTGTACAGTAGAGCCTCCTGTCCAGCCAGCACATGTCCACAGACATTCACAACAGCGACATATCATAAAACGTTTGCACATATAGTTAAATTATTAGTTGTTTTTCAGGAAGTAAAAAAAAACACTTGAATTACTTATCCAGTCTCTCGAAATAGCTATTTTTCAAGCAATGCAACAAACGTCGGGCAAAGTGTTTTTTTTTATATCCAACATTAACAGCCACATCTTAAATCTTGTCAGTCAGCTCTTTTTTCTCTCTTTGAATTGTGGCGATTCAAACAACCTGGGATAACAAGTGGTCTCAAAGTCACCAAGCTCACAGAGCTTCAACAACAGATTACAATTCCCTTAGTCCTCCCTTAGTCTTCCTGAAATTGTCGGATTATGAGTGAATAATGGCATGTTATTTAAAACACGATTGCATTTGTTTGGGAGCTATATTATGTATTTTTCATATGTAAGATATAATGATGTGTTCCCGTTTACACATCGCACAACTTTAAAAGCTAGAAAAACAGGTTTCGATTCACATTATCTGGCGAGCCTTTTGTCAAAGGACAGCACAAAAAAAACAGACAATACACAGTGGGGGGAGGGCAAGCGAGAGAGAGAGTTTTTTACCCTCTGTCAAAAAAAACCAAATCACCCGGGGCAGAGACTCTGGGGGGATCATTGTGTGTTACAGAGCGGAGCTCAGTCAATCCAAACAAGTACAGTAGTAAAAAGAGAAAAGTCAACAATTGATTTAAGGACGATCTTTCAAAGTGCAATGAAATACAATATTGTTGTTGTTGCTGGTATTGTTGTTTTTATCCTGTAAAGCGTTTTGAGAAGCCACCTATAAAGGCGATGTATAAAAGCGCTGATTCTTATGGAATGTGTTCCGCCGGGGATTCAAAAATTATTTTTTTTAATCGCGTATCTAAGGAAATAGCAGTATAACCTTGTTCATGCACAAACAGTGGCATGTTACATTATTAATTTGGGTGTCTCCTCTTGCCAGAAAGCTCTAAATTGCATTTTGAGTGCGGTTTTTGGCTTTTTTAAATTGCAACCCATAAATAAAGCTGATACCGTTTAGAGTTTTAATTATTTTAAACTGTATTACAGCAGCACAATGCACAATGCAACGTAAATTGCAAAAATGCACTTGGAATCTTGGAGTCCAAGCCCTACTCTGTCAGGCATTTTCTTTTACTGTAACGGACACAAAAACTCCCGTGCTTTTAACAGAGCATTTCATAATTTCCAAATATGAAAATTATTTAAACTGCGACACTTATCATTCAACCAGAGCTCAAAATATCACAAGGATCCTCTAGAGCACAGCAAAGACTGTATTAAAAGTATACTAGTGACAAACTAGTATACTTTAGATCTTTTTTTCTGAACCGGGGAAAATCTGATCATGTTTCTCTATAACAATAATAAAAAACATTATTTTACATATCACCTTTATGTGATATCACCTTAAGGACAGCACAAAAAAGGTTAATTGCACAATGGACCGCGCAAAGAAATTTAAAATAGTCTTCTTTAGGTGTGAGGGCAGGAGTGGATCGCAGAAGGCATAATCAGCAAATTAGGAAAACAAAGAACAGGACAGGTGAGACGTTTATCCAGAGAGCAAGTGATCAGAATAAGGAACAGCTGTTACGCCCAGGTTTTACTCTCTCTCTCTCTGCTGAATGAATAAAAGCATTTTATTAAAAACACGTTTGCGTTTGTCTGGGTATTTACTGGGTAATCTGTGGTTTACATCTACTGTATTGCTTTGAGATGCCACTTTTAAAGGTGATATGTAAAATAAAGTTTTTTCTTATTGTTATAGAGAAACATGATCAGATTTTCCCTGGTTCAGAAAAAAGACGATTAAAATCTGTAATCTTTCCACTTGTATGTCATCGGAAAATACAAGGAGTTTCTGCTTTGTGTAAGGATGGTATCAAAAAGTAATCTAAGTGGTGAGAAAGCTGCGCTCCTCAAAGCGCTTTACAGGATAAAAACAATAACAACAATAGTGTTAGGCTGGGCAAATTATTTTTTTATAGAAATACAAAATGAGATATAATGATGTGTTCTGGCTAAGACATTAATGAGTACAACCCCTCTCTGCGGGAGTGCTGGCTGTGACGAATTAAACCGGTTTCACAGGTATTTTCAAAGTAGAAGGGGGCAAGATTTCCAGCGAAAGACACCTCCCCCCTCCAAAACCACGGAAGTACAGTACTTACTAGTTAAGAAAGCTAGGCTCCTCAAGGAAATCTCTTTAACATGCTAATGCTTTGGTGTAACAGTCCGGGCATGGCAAGCTTCTAATGTCAACTCGACTCGATTGGAAGACAATGAACATATTCTAGCCCTAAATGAATTAATAGCAAACATGGTTTACATAAAAGACATTTTTCCAAGAAGGTTTATAATAATACGATCTATAGTTGAAATCTGAGCCTAAATAAAAAGAAAAGGCATTTTCAGAGAGCAATTACGCTGTGTTTAATTGCTTCATTTAATTGTGGCAAGCTTCTAATGTCAACTCGACTCGATTGGAAGACAATGAACATATTCTAGCCCTAAATGAATTAATAGCAAACGGTTTACAAAAAAGACAAGTTTATAATAATACGATCTATAGTTGAAATCTGAGACTAAATAAAAAGATAAAGCATTTTCAGAGACCAATTACACTGTGTTTATGTAGAAAAAGTGATTAGGTTTATGAGCAATCTAATTACATATTTGTTTAAAACGCTATATAAAATAAAGTTTCTTATTAATTTGCTGGACAGAGCGGTGAACATTATTATGGATAAGACAAAGATAACGATCCTGATCAGTTTAGAAATCTGTGTACGCTGTAAGGTTTTTACTTCTTAAACTTTTAAAATACACGTTTCGAATAGAAAGAAATCATCTTCCTGGTACAGTATGAATAGCAAACCAGCACGTTTTTTTCACCAATCAGAGGGGTTAGATGCTCGGTTAAAAGCAAAGGAGATTGTCTGTTATAGTGGACATAAAAACAAGAGTTCGCTGGCATGATATCCTAGAAGACACAGACCGGCGCCAGACCGGGAGAATGCCCGTAGCGTAAAAGAAAATGCCTGATGAACTAGGGATTGGACAGTTTCCAAGTGCTTGTACAATCGATGGAAATGTTCAAATAAATGTGCAAAAGAAATAAACAAAATAATCATTTATTTCTTTATCATATTGGCTAGCTAATGTCCTCTTTGCTAGTTAGTGGCTGTGTTTCTGCGTTGTGTAGCAACGGGTGACTGTTCTCAGGCGGAAGATGTAAACAGCTTAATTTTCATGTTAAATAATTTTTTAAAATTAAAATTAATTCTATATAGCAATTGCATATTTGGGTACCGTTTCATAAAACTTTCATGCTTAAAATGTTTAGGGAGAAATGTAAGACTGGTGTGTATTTTTTCTTTAAACTACCAAGACCAGCCATAAACAGTACAGTTTATGTACATACAGTAATGTTTATGTTCCTAAATTAATATCGTTTATCGTTTATGACCAGATGCGTTATGCTCCTCTTCTTTTTATGCTCAGCTACTAAAATTTCCCTTTAGTGGTAAAATTCCATATAAATATTCAAAACTAAGCGGATTAAAATGTGCACAGTAAAGACAATAAATTATTAAATCTTTTCACTACCAACCAATGCACCACGAGTGCCCCTGTCGGTCATTTTGGCCAGCCAATCACTTACTGCGGTGCTATGGTGCCCCACGGTGGCTTGTGGGTAGATTACCATACCGCAGGTTTGTACCGCGCATTTTGAATGGCTGCATCTGTACAATATGAGCAGCACAAAGCGTCAAAAATAAAGGTTTAAGATGGGAGCAATGTTTCAGTAGTCCTAAAGTTTACTTGGGCCCCACAATCAAGCACTGATAGTAAAAAATGCCTACTTTGTTCAGGAATGCTAACCCTAACTGGGCTCTCAAATGAACAAATCTGCAATCTGTGTCTGAAGCCCTCAAATCTTCAGATTTGAAAATGTTGCTCAAACTCAAAAATGAGTCTTAAATGATCAACACTGCTGAAAAAACCTCTTGAAAATATTTATTCTTCAATACCATACCTTGTTTGGACATGTTTTCAAACAGCTGAAAAATTAAGTATTGAGTTTAGCCATACTTCCAATTGCGCTTTAAATGACAAATTTGAGAGAGTTTACACAGTAGAACTACAGTGCCTTGCGAAAGTATTCGGCCCCCTTGAACTTTTCAACCTTTTGCCACATTTCAGGATTCAAACATAAAGATATAAATTTTTTATTTTATGTGAAGAATCACCAACAACTGGGACACAATTGTGAAGTGGAACGAAATCTATTGGATTTTTAAAACTTTTTTAACTAATAAAAAAATGAAAAGTGGGGCGTGCAAAATTATTCGGCCCCCTTGCGTTAATACTTTGTAGAGCCACCTTTTGCTGCAGTTACAGCTGCAAGTCGCTTGGGGTATGTCTCTATCAGTTTTGCACATCGAGAGACTGAAATTCTTGCCCATTCTTCCTTGCAAAACAGCTCGAGCTCAGTGAGGTTGGATGGAGAGCGTTTGTGAACAGCAGTTTTCAGCTCTTTCCACAGATTCTCGATTGGATTCAGGTCTGGACTTTGACTTGGCCATTCAAACACCTGGATACGTTTATTTGTGAACCATTCCTTTGTAGATTTTGCTGTATGTTTGGGATCATTGTCTTGTTGGAAGATAAATCTCCGTCCCAGTTTCAGGTCTTTTGCAGACTCCAACAGGTTTTCATCCAGAATGGTCCTGTATTTGGCTGCATCCATCTTCCCCTCAATTTTAACCATCTTCCCTGTCCCTGCTGAAGAAAAGCAGGCCCAAACCATGATGCTGCCACCACCATGTTTGACAGTGGGGATGGTGTGTTGAGGGTGATGAGCTGTGTTGCTTTTACGCCAAACATATCGTTTTGCATTGTGGCCAAAAAGTTCGATTTTGGTTTCATCTGACCAGAGCACCTTCTTCCACATGTTTGGGGTGTCTCCCAGGTGGCTTGTGGCAAACTTTAGACGAGACTTTTTATGGATATCTTTGAGAAATGGCTTTCTTCTTGCCACTCTTCCATAAAGGCCAGATTTGTGCAGTGTAAGACTGATTGTTGTCCTATGGACAGACTCTCCGCCCCAGCTGTAGTTCTCTGCAGTTCATCCAGAGTGATCATGGGCCTCTTGGCTGCATCTCTGATCAGTCTTCTCCTTGTCTGAGCTGAAAGTTTAGAGGGACGGCCAGGTCTTGGTAGATTTGCAGTGGTCTGATACTCCTTCCATTTCAAGATGATCGCTTGCACAGTGCTCCTTGGGATGTTTGAAGCTTGGGAAATCTTTTTGTATCCAAATCCGGCTTTAAACTTCTCCACAACAGTATTACGGACCTGCCTGGTGTGTTCCTTGGTCTTCATGATGCTCTCTGCGCTTTCAACAGAACCTTGAGACTATCACAGAGCAGGTGCATTTATACAGAGACTTGATTACACACAGGTGGATTCTATTTATCACCATCAGTCATTTAGGACAACATTGGATCATTCAGAGATCCTCGCTGAACTTCTGGAGTGAGTTTGCTGCACTGAAAGTAAAGGGGCCGAATAATTTTGCACGCCCCACTTTTCATTTTTTTATTAGTTAAAAAAGTTTCAAAAATCCAATAGATTTCGTTCCACTTCACAATTGTGTCCCACTTGTTGGTGATTCTTCACATAAAATAAAAAAATTATATCTTTATGTTTGAAGCCTGAAATGTGGCAAAAGGTTGAAAAGTTCAAGGGGGCCGAATACTTTCGCAAGGCACTGTAGGTATCTAACAACTTTTGATCTGGCTCAGTTTTGGAATACCATTACTGTGCAATGCAATATACAATATGAGCAGCACAAAGCGTCAAAAATAAAAGTTTAAGATGGGGGCAAAGTTTCAGTGGTCCTAAAGTTTACTTGGGCCCCACAATCCAACACTGATAGTAAAAAATGCCTACGTTGTTCAGGAATGCAAACCCTAACCCTAGCCGGGCTCTCAAATGAACAAATCTGCAACCTGTGTCTGAAGCCCTCCAATCTTCTGTAATCATACTCGGCCCAGGGACGCCAAATATGTAACGTTGCCATAGCCAAAATGTAATGTAAAAACAAGTACATAACTCTTAGGAATTAAATTGATATCAACTGGTTGGGATAACAATTGAATTCTCAAGCTGTAATACATTGAAGTTGAATACTCATCCAATCTCTGGGGATTCAGATCTCCTGCGGGCTCAAAGAAACAGTTGCAGGCTTGTTGCTGTCCAATCCGAGCTCTCTGGCTCCGTGCCAGGCTGTGCTGTGCGGTTTGCGATGGTGCGCTGCTGATGCTCACTGACCAGCTAGTTAGTGTTGGCTTTAACTAGCACAGTTTGTGCACAGGAGAAAAGATGACTGTGGGTCCCAGCAAGTCAGGAAGAGGACCGGTTCGTTCCTGATGAAGAGCTAGTTCTGAATAGTGATTCAGCTGTCCACAGTTCCGACCTGTTCACGAGGCTTGCTGCTGGTGCTAACCTCGGGTGGATCTCTGGCAACCTCCGCTCTAGACTCTTAGAACAAAGGAAAGTTCTGGCACTCGGACACACTGGCCGTTCCGTGGTTGTCTGGGCTGAGTCTCAGGATGGTCAGGAGGCGCGCTGCGAGAATGTCCTGCCCTTGGGAGCCTTCTGCTCCTGGGCCGTCCTGCCCTGGAATTCTCCTTTGAATTCCCTTTAGAAAAGTCCACAGAATTCTCCTGAATCTTACTGAATCTCCCAGGCTCTCTGTGTTGCCTGTTTTTACCTGGAGGAACTTCAGCTCGCTGATTGGCTGAAAGTTCCATGGGCATCAGAGTCCCACGTGGGTTACTCGGCCCTACCAGTCCCTGATTGGTTGATCAAGGTGAGATATGAGTCACTTACTCCTGACACTTAGGAATGCAGTCCAGATGTCCATCTGGCACTCCCTAGACAGATAGGCGCCAATGGATGACCATTGATCATGATAGCCAGGCTTAGCTAAGTGCATCCCCCTTTGGGAGCTGTCCTAGGAAACCTTAAATCAGCCTGCATGAATAGTTTCTCTGCGGCTGCACCACAGAGATGAACAGAGAAATGGGGCCTCATTTGGGAAAGCCCAGAACACTTAATTCTTTCTTATTATTAAGCCTCGCCGCTACACTTCAGATTTGAAAATGTTGCTCAAACTCAAAAATGAGTCTTAAATGATCTACACTGCTGAAAAAACCTCTTGGAAATATATATTCTTCAATTCCATACCTTGTTTGGACATGTTTTCAAACAGCTTAAAAAGACTTCTGAAATGGTTTTAAATTCACGGTACATTTGAGTCCCAAATAGGGTTAGGGTTAGAAGAACCATTAAGTATTGAGTTTAGCTTTGCTTCTCATTCTGCTTTAAATGACAAAATTCAGAGACTTTACACAGTAGAACTGGTTATCTTACAACATTTGATCTGGCTCAATTTTGGAATACAATTACCATGCATTGCAATGTACAATATGAGCAGCATAAAGCGTCAAAAATAAAAGTTTAAGATGGGGGCAAAGTATCAGTTGTCCTTATGCTCTCTTTTGCCGTACAATTTAGCACTGAGTGTAAAAAATGTCTACTTGTTAGAATTTTTACCCTTACCCTATCCAGCCTCTGAAATGAACAAATCTGCAATCTGTCTCTGAATCCCTGATGCCATCAGATTTGAAAATGTTTCTCAAATGCAAAAATGTGAGTCTAAAATGCTAGAAACTGCTGAAAAAACCTCTTGGACATATATGTTCTTCAATACCGTACCTTGTTTGGACAAGTTTTCAAACATCTGAAAAAGGCTTCTAAAATGGTTTTTAAATTATAGTACATTTGAGGCCTGATTAGGGTTAGGGTTAGAAGAACCATTAAATATTGACTTTAGGTATGCTTCTAATTGCACTTTAAATGACAAAATTAATAAAGTTTATTCTGTAGAACTGGTTAACTTTTTTGGATCAGTTTTGGAATACAATTAAAAAAAAAATTAATCAGCTTTCTGTCAAAGGCTACCAGAGGCAATTTTCACCTGGAAAGATGTTCTCTCAAAGATTTTGTAATATTTCTGGAAGTATTGATAGTAGTGGTGTGGTTTAAGGCTTAAATTGAAGCTTATTGTTGTAAGAGAGAAGTATTCTGTAAGTGCCTTATTTAAGTGAGAGATTAGGGCACATAAAGTTTAATTCATTTGCAAATATAGATGAAATAAAGTTTTTTTTAATTTTCTGTTGCCTAACTAATCGATATCCAAATGAAATAATGCAAATTATGTTCATGTTTGATGGGCAGTGCAGAGTTAACAACACAAAGGAAATCCATATGGTTCCACAAGTTTTCATTTTAATCTTGGCACATAAAGACCATTTTGGTTTTCACCCAAAAACAAGGGCACCTTCAAGCATTAGAAATAAAAGATCAGCAGCACCTGCTGCCAGCCCCCTTGGAGCCTTTGAGAAAGAATGCATGAGCACGAAGGAGTTGGAGCTAAACCTGATATACCTTATGGCCTAGAAACTCATATTTAAAACATTTTTTTAGAGGAGAAAGCACAACCCAGCTTAAGAGCAGGATGTCATTTCCCACATTCCAGAAATGTGCTCAATAATGCACATTGCTTTTTTTGATACTTTTGATAATAACAGGTTCCATGACAAGAAATTTAAAAACTGGAAAAAAGTCTGGAAAAACGTTGGGATATACATCAGTTCATTCTAGAAGCAGCTACAGTATGTGATCCTGAAAAAAATGTATGCAGTGGATGCTTTTATAAACTTATAATGTGGTAAGACCCATCACACAAGTACTGTACTTAGTTTGTCCACTCACAAATTGAATGTTATTCAGTTATTTTGAGAATAGATGTACTGTGCTAGTCTATTTTTTCATAAACTCAAAGTTTGAAGAACTTCTCAGGTTTGTGTAGAGTTATGAGCTGTTTGTATTACTTATTACATACACTACTACACATTTGTCCGTTCATAATTTTTCCTTTTTTTAAATTGGATGTCAATTCATCTAATTTAGGGTCACGGAGGAGTACATTTACTGTATATACATTTGTATCATCTGCAATTTAAACATTTTATTGAATCCAGAAGACTCTAATTTGTTTCTTTTTTTATATAAATTCGAAGATGCAGAGGACCAAGTACTGATTCCTGGTGGACTCTATTATTCTATTCACTCCACTTATAAATATTCCCCTTTTAAGGGCTCTTTGTTTTCTTAAATTAACTTTAATTAAAATTTAATTTATATCAGTTTTGTTTTAGATGCTTTTTTCAGGGTGACATAGTAGCATGGTGGTCAGCATTGCTGCTTTGCAGCTCTGGGGCTCTGGGTTCAATTATAGACTTGAGATGCTATCTGTGTGGAGTTTGTATGTTTTCCCTGAGTTCATTGATATTTCCTCTGGGTGCTCTGGTTTTCTCCTACATTCCAAAGACATACAGGTAGGCTAATTGGCTTTTGAAGAAATGGCCCCTCGGTATGAGTGTGTCTTCCCTGTGGTGGACAGACATCCTATCCAGGGCCTATCCTGCCTTGCACTCATTGCTTGCTGGGATAGAATCCAGTTCCCATTGAATATAGTGATTAGAAAACGGATGGATGCTTTTTTCATGTGAAATTAAATTTGTTTTCTCCACTGGCTTTCCCAACCTGGTACAGAGAATCTCTACATGGTTACATTGAGTTTTGCAGAGCTCAAGTTGATTAAAACACAGCTGAGGTCAACCTTGGTACAAGACTGTCTCAGTGAGCATTCTGTCATGAGCATCAGCCATGGAGTGGGTCAACTACTATTGTATGAGAAGTGATGATTTTGCCTCCCAAATATCTAGGCAAATTGATTTATAGAGCCTTTTATTCTAAAAAATTCCCATCCACTCAGCCTTAATGATCTCACTTTAATTACATATTTATTTCTACAATTCCTTTCTACAAAGGTTTCGATGCATTAAGTTATGATTTGCTATATTTTTGAAGTAACAGATTCTGTTCAAATTTATTATTAATGTTCCTATTATTATTTTCAGTGTTAAATTTCATTGTCCTTGTTAAATTTGTACTTCTTGTTCTTCTTTGTAACTTATTTATTATGTGGTCTTCAAAGCTGGTTAAATATGTTTTCTAGTTATATAATTAATTTAATTGTTCTAAATAGTAAAATAAGTTTGGGGTGGGAGCTGATAATAGTGTATGCACAAATCATAATCTGGAGGGGCCCCTTTCCATAAACTTGCCAAGGGCCCCAAAAAAGCTAGGGCCTGCCCTGACTAAGTACTATAAATTTACTTCAAATATTCCATATTTAAGATACATTTCATCATACAATAATCCTTGGTACATACAATAAGCCCTGGTAGCAGGGTTTGACAACTCTTCTTAAACCCCGTTACCATTTTAATTAAACTCAAAAGCCAAACACTGGGCAGCTAGTCTTTATATGAAATCACATGACAGGAGCTTAGTGTTTTGTTAATCCAGTGAACAATACTACTCATGCAACCAACAAACCTCTCTGCTCACCAGTTCCAAAGTAAAAACCATCATGTACAGTAAGTGCTGAATGAGCTATAGAGGTAGAACAATAGTTGCTTTTACATTACATTATATTTAGAACACTGTTGTATTATCGTTTGCTTGCCGTTGGGATGCATTTAGGCTGTGCCTCTAGAAATGTTCTGAAATGTACACATTTGTTCTCTACTGACTTCATATCTTTTTTTATCCCTATTTCACTCTCTTAAACACCCTGATTCTAAAAAGATCCCAATACTTTAACCTCTGTTCTCTTTAGTGTCTTTTAAAGACTGGGAAAGGAAAGATCTAAGGGAGCAGTGTCTCTTACGGGTGTCTTTAGAAATCTGTTGCAACAGGCTGTCAACTCATGGTCATCTGAAGAGGACACACCTGTTAGGGATGACCGATACTTGCAGTCCTCTCTATACAAACTGGTGCTCTTTTCAAGCAGGTGTGAGGGTTAGCCACATAAAAGACAGATATGGCACAAATACTTGGGCACTGCAGTAGAGCTCAACAACTGAAGAGTCTAAGCTATCAAAGTATAATAATGTAGACCAAATATTTCTGTTCACTGAACTGTAGCAGGTTGTTGCTTAATCCTGCCCCTCACCAACGCCTTCCCAGGTATGACCATTCGTGAGTGCATCTCCTGTTCTCCATGTTTATCCAGGTGATTTTTAAGTGCCATCACTGATTCTAACAGCTATTGGATTCTTAGGCAGTTAAAGACATTGTTCAGCTCCGTCAAGCTGATCTGTGAACAATACCGGTTGTTCTGTTCGGAGAATAAGAGTGTCGGCACATCAATTTCATTTTCATCAACACCCAAAGAAGGCTCCACAGTGTTCCTTTTCTTCTCTTTTCAACATGGAATGAACCTTTACTTGTTCCTTTACATAATTTTTATGTTGATATTTTCAATAGCTCAATTTACTGTGTTGTGGTCTTCTTTCTTTTTGTACATTTTCTAGTTTCCTCCATTTGATGGCACAATAAAGATTGATATGTTGTCCTCTAGGTGTATTTTTTCTCCCCAAAGTACAGAATTCCTATTTTCTAAGTGTGGAATCCTTATTGTACTTAAAACCAAGCATAAAATAGCTGTGTAATTTGGAAATCTTACCTGGAATTCATTCACACTTCATATTAAATAGTTTTGATAGGCTAAGACTGCTTTGTTTGTCTCATCACAAACGTACCCTTGTCATACAAACTTGGCTCTGTCCAACCTACATAAGGAAGACTAAAAACACCTAGAAATAATAATTAATAGAAAGCAATGGAGCAACAATTTTTATTCCCATAAACCTACTGCTAATTTTTAATGCCCTCCTATTCAAACAAATCAAAGATATATGTTTATAGCATATTGCTGTTCATTGGTAAGATATACTGCTCTACAGATACTGTACATCTCCCTCTAACTCAGACTCTAAGATTGTTTTACCAAAGTAATTTACTTCTTCCAAATTCCTGGTTTAATTCTTCAGTAAAACACTTATTTCTGAATTTGGTTACTACTATTTTTTTCTTTTGGGAAGATTATGTTTATGTATCTTACACATGCCAATGTGGATCAATTAGTATCGTTAAATTTAGTTATTGTAATAATTAAGATGATGTTTTACCCAAAGCAACATATACTGTAGTACAGTATATGTACTGTATATAAACAATGAACTATTGTATATAAACAATGAACAAACAACATGGTACAATATTACTGTACCTTGCTGTAAGCCTAGAGGAGGACATAAAAGTCATAGAAGACTCCTATATGTAAACATACTGTATAGTAAATTTCTAGCTGCTTTTCATTGTTTTTATTTTGTAAGATGGTTATTTATTTTTATGCATATTCTGCATTTATATTTAATGCCTTAAAATGTAGCTTGTGTGTGGCATTTCATGCATTTTCAGTTACATGTGAATGAGAATTTATGTAATAAAAACTAATGGTATCCTACACAATTTCTGTGAGTCAGAAAAGGGAAATGCATGAACCGTCTTACATAGTTGATATCCCTGTCGTAATGTTGAACTTCCTAGATTTCTGAGAAGCCATTATAAAATGTCTTGTAAATGAGTGCTTCAGTTTTACTGCTGAAAAGAGAATAACATTGACAACATGCTGTGGTATAAGAAAATACTTATTTCCTAAATACAGAAAACACTGTTCTATTTATACTGTACATTTTATTGCTTCAGCAGTTTGTGAATGGTACTGTAAGTGACCTTTCAAAAAGAGTAGTATATACTGTATAATTGCAAATGGGCTGTGGGAACATCCAGGAAAATAACTCCACCAAAATATAATCAAAATTACAGTGGTTTATTTTATTGTTAATTTTTAATTAAAACATTTCTATTGGTGGGAATGATAACATTTTGTTTTTGTTAACCACATTTACCTTGGATTAGTGAAAGATGTAATTTATTCACTCCTCTTTGTTAAATATTTGTATGCCAAAGGTGCAATCATAAATCAGTCTCTACAATGGAATGTGATTTGAACTCATCTTTTCACACAGAATCAAAAAAGATTCATGTCTGTCAAAAAAAACCTCCAAACTACAAAACCTTGAGGGGCTCGAGTGGTAAATTAATTAATCTGCAGTGAGTCCTTTATGCTTAGTATCTGAGATTTCAAAGCAAGCTGTGGCACCCTATTGCCTCGTATTGGAAATGTTTCTAAATATCCATTACTTAAAGCCAAATCTATGGAGGTTATTTTCTGGGCTTGCAAGAAGATTGTCTATTTTCCTTATAGAGGATGTATTTGTGAGGCATGTATATAATTATACATACCTTAATATCCAGCTTTTTTAGGATGAGACTCAAACACAGCTGTAACACATCTGATCTAAAACCCCATTGCTTGATTGACTTCTTGTTTATTTAGCTAGGAAATACATAGGGAGAACCGCATAGAAAGGCATCTGTAAGTCCTTGCCTGTTTGAAAAAGATTATTTTATCGGGGGAATTGTTTGATTTTCTACTCCACAATGGTCCCTATTGTGGTGTAGAACATATCTCCCTGTACTTAATAGCCATCTTGGTCTTGCCAAAATCCAGCAGTAATGCGCATCTGGCGTCTGGTGATTTGTCTAGACTATGGAGTTGAATGAGTAATGATTAAACTTTTGTAGTCTTTTGGTTTCGAAGTTTGAAGAAATTTAACGCTGATTTGGGGGACTTGAAAAGAATTGAAAAACACGTTTTTCTACAGTGCCTTTGAATATTAGAAAATAATTAAAAATTGGGAAAAAAAGCATAGCTGAAACCAGTTTCTGCAGCTGCGGTCATGCCAGTTTGATAACTGTCTGAGTTTCTTTTTTTTCCCCAAATGTACAAACACAGCTTGCGCCTTTCGTTGTTTTCTTTTAAAGAAGCACCAAAGCTTTCTCATGGAAAGCAAGCTGGGGTATGCGAAAAGAAGAATTCCTAATGCAAGAAATTGTATATGGCTAATAAAGTGATCTTATCTCAAAAACTATTTTTCTACTCATTCTGTACTAGGACAATTTAAAAGCTTATTGTTTTCATTAGAAGTTTAAAAATATAAACCACACTGTGGGTACAGTAATGTTCTTATTTAAAACAAATTGCTTTAAACATCATAGAAAAATACTTAAAAATCAGTTTAAAACAGATGGCAATTCCCCAAGTAGTGGAGCCCAATTGGCCAAATGCCACAAGGGTTGAATGGACTACACTGGACAGAGGATTCCTCAGAATCTCCCTGGAGGCAGGGAGTAGAGCGAGAGATGTGCTGTTCATTCAGTCATTGCTACATATTGTACCAGGGTTACATTAGACACTCTAGGCATTGTCTCTCTTGTGAAAAAACAATATCATGAAATTATATATAATTCTGCATTATCTTTAGTTGTCACAATGTATTTTCTGCATAATGTAAATATTTACTGGTAATCATTATTTCCTAGCTCCTCGCTCCTGGACTGGGCTGTAGTAGTCACAGGTTGAGCAGAGTAGACCAGACACCCCTTTCACTAGCAACAGTCTCCTCCTGTGGGACAGCCAAGCATTCCCAGGCCAGCAAAGAGATATTATTCCTTCTGTTTCCTGGTTCTGCCCTGGTTCTTCTCAGTGTGTAATGCCCAGTACATCTTCACCAGATGCCCGAGAAACTGGCTCGCATCGAACTGGAGCACCAGTGACTCTACTCCAAGGTCTTCCCAGAATGCTGAGCTCCTCATCCTGTCACAGAAAGTAAGCCCAGCAACCCTACACAGACACCTAATTTCTACCGCTTGTACCCATGATCTCATTCTTTCAGTCACTACCCAAAGCTCATGACCGTAGGTAAGGATATGTAGGGGATGTAGATCAAACAGAAAACCTACAAATCCACATTGTGTGGTATTAGTTGGAAATGTGTCTGATAACCAGGATATTTAAACTCCTCCACTCGAGGCAGCTGTTCCCCCCCCTCACCTGAAGAGAGCAATTCATTCCTTTCTGAGAGAGGACCGTGACCTCAGATTTGGAGGTGCTGACCCTCATCCCAGTCGCATCACACTCAGCTGCGAACCTCTCCAGGGTGCGCTGGAGATCACAGTCAGATGAGGCAGAGGAAAACATTATCTGCAAGCAATAGGTTGCGATGCAACCCTCAGATCCCCAGATTGGATACACACCAAACCTCGGCTGTGCCTTGATATCCTGTCTATGAAGATAACACATGGGGTGCAAGAGCTTCAGTTGCCTGCCATCTGATCCCTATATTTACAGAGAGTTATGTCCACACTCTCCACTTTAAGTTGAGCTCGCTCAAGGTGAGTGTCACAACACACCAATGGTGGACTCTGTTCTTTCCTGGCTGTGATTTTATGGTGATATTAACAGAGAATTCACTCTGCACTAAAATTTAAAAAATGAGAAAAAGGCACAAGGCATTGAAATATTAACAAATATTCTTTTACAAATGTCGTCGACATAATATCATCCCTAAAGGATTTCGCCTTAAATTTAATACCTTTTCTTTTGACTCTGATACCACCCAGAGTAAAACAGTTTTCTAGGACACTAATGCTCTCTACCATTTTCTCCCTCAAAAAACAGATTATCCTTTCAGACAACAACATCAAAGAGGCTAAGGAATTTCTTTGTCTGACAGCTCCACATCATCTTCCCTTCATAACTAATCTCATTAGATCTCTCAACTCTAAACTCTACCAGTTTCACACTACAGAGAAGGACAAAAAACTCAGTCACCTTCTACAGAAGAAAACCATCATCACCCCAAACACCCTCACCAACCCTAACCTTGTTGTCACCATACCTTCTGACCTTTCCCTTTCACAGGATGAGCGATCCCTCCTCAGCAAAGGGCTCGGTTTTGTACCAGTTTCCAGGAAGCTGGACATCCCCCAGACCAATGTCGACCTTAACCGCTTTTACCGCAGTATCCATCTCATAGCACATTTTGCAGACGATTCCTCTTCACAGGCAGCTGATAACAACCCGGTTATTGATGTCATTAACAACATTAATCCCAAACAGAGCTGTTGGACTCCCCCCTCTGGCCATTTTCCACCAGTTGATTATTTCATCAACCAATGCACTAATCAAGCTCCCAAGGCACTCTCTGTACCCAGCAAACACAGGTCTAACCTCACCCAAGCAGAAAATCAGGCACTCCAGTCTCTCCGCAACAGGGATGATATTGTCATCAAACCAGTGGACAAAGGAGGCGCTGTTGTGGTGTGGCGTAAGGATCTATATATCTTTGAAGCCTCTAGAGAACTAACTGACACTTCTGCCTACCTCCCTCTTCAACAGGACCCTACCACTGACTACCAAAAGGAAGTGGTATCCACCATTTCTCTTCTTATCAGCAGTAAGGAGCTCCCCCAGGAGGCGAACCGGGTCATCATGGAACATCCGCAGGTATCTCAATTTTACCTCCTCCCCAAAATCCACAAACCGGACAATTCTGGACGCCCATCGTATCAGCATGTATCTGTCCAACTACTTACATCTCAGCCTTTCTCGACAGCCTCATGAGACCGCTGGTTGAAGATCTTCACTCATACATCAAAGACACCAACCACGCGCTCCAACTTTTTAACGATTTCCAATTTCAGGGTACCGAATGCTACATTTTTACCATGGACATCCCATCTCTGTACACCGTCATTCCCCATAATGACGGCCTTACAGCCCTCAAGCACATGCTGGACAAACGCACAGTGCTTGATCCACCCACCCACACCCTGGTACGCCTTGCAGAATTGGTCCTCACACTAAACGCATTCTCTTTCAATAATCTTTTTTACCAACAGGTCAGTGGAGTTGCCATGGGCACCAGAATGGGACCCAGCTATGCCAATATTTTTGTCGGCTGGGTAGAAGAACGCTTCTTTGCTTCCTACACTGGCTATGTCCCCGACCTCTACAAACGATATATTGATGACTGCGTCAGTGCCGCCACATGCTCCAACGATCTTGAGCTCTTGAGCTTGAGCTCTTCCTGCACCATTTCACCAACTTCCACCCGTCCCTCAAATATACGGTTAACATATCTTCCACTACTCTTCCGTTTCTAGACATCAACTTCTCCATCAATTACCCCCGACTGTCCACTTCAGTTTATTACAAACCCACGGATTCACACAGCTACCTCCTGTACAGCTCATTTCACCCCAACCACACTAAAAACTCTCTTCCTTTTCACAGTTCCTTAGGCTACGACGATTATGCAGCGACGACATCAACTTCGAGAACCAAGCCCTCGAAATGTACTCCTTTTTCATCAACAGAGGATACCCCAGCAGTGTGATTGACAGGGCCCTTACCCGAGCCAAAAACACCCCCCGGACCATCAACCCGATCAGGAACTCCCGCCGTAACAACTGCATTCCTTTGGTGCTTCCTTACCACCCTAACACAATTCCTATCCCCAGGACCATTAACCACAACTTTTCCATCCTACAGGATGATCCCTCCATTGGAGCCTTCTTTTCTGATCCCTCTATTATCTCATATCGCTGACCACCTAATCTGCATAACCTCCTTGTTCACAGCTCCCTTGATCGCCCTCAACAACCATCCACACCAGGCACTTTCCCTTGCAACAGAGCTCGCTGTATCACCTCCAAGTACACATCCACCACCACACTCATTCAAGGCCCCTCAAGACAATTCCGGATCACCCAGACAGCATCTTGTACCTCCAGCAACCTTATTTACTGTATCTCTTGCAGTAAATGCCCAGCCATCTACATTGGAGAAACAGGAAGGAGACTCGGAGACCGCTTCAGAGAACACGTCAGGGCTGTGAAGATTAAAGATCTCTCCAAGCCCATTGTTTCTCATTTCACCTCTGACTGCCACGACCACTCTAATCTCTCCGTCTGTGTTCTCAAAGACGGTTTTCCGAACTCATACATCAGAAAGACCACTGAAACCAAAATTATTCTGCAGCTAGGATCACACATTCTCCCTTCTCTTAACGACAGACTACTGTTCTTTTAAATTTTCTCCATTCATTGGATGTTTCATTTCACACCTCTCTGCACCCATTCTGACTTCACACCTCTTGATTGGCCTCTCTTTCTGTCCACTGCTCCCGCCTCTCACTCCTCCTCCCTCCCAACCTTTGTTCTCCCGCTACTTTACCTTTGCCTACTGCCCTGTCTCTCTCACACCTGAAGAAGGCTCCACGGCCAAAACATTGTGTTCTCTTCTTTTTTTCAGCATGGAATAAACCTATTACTTGTTCCTTTGCAGCCTACGCATGCTGACGCAGCTACCCACCTGAAATATTAACATACTGCATGTGTAGCAGAGGAAATATACCATGGGAAAAGACTTTCTCCACCTTTAGTGGAGAGTTTGTGAGATGCTACTCTTAATTTTAGGAATTTAGGTAACTAATCTAAAATAGCAAGTTTATCCCTGACCAAACCAAATACTGTACAGACATAGCATCATTATGTCTCAGAAAGACTTTTCAAAACTGGATTTTCAGACAAAGCAGCAGGATCTATTGGGGATACGCAAGTGCAAATATATTTTACATTTTGATTATCAGTTTTTAGGTAGTTGTTTAAAAACAATAACCTTAACCTCAGGAATTAGTATTTATTAAAAAAATATCCATATAAATTAAATTGGTGCATACTCTAGGTTTCAGTATGCATTCTTTTATGGATAATAATAACCATAACTTTGACAGTGAGGTCAAGTGATATACAAAATAGGCATTGAAATACATTTGTCAGTTGAATTTCGTCAAATTATAACTACCAAAAAGGCAAGATAGGCAGAATCTGAGGTGTTGGTGACCTGTGTTAGTTACAGTTTCATTTCCAACTATGCTTCTAATTAGAATACTGCTATAAGAACAAGACTACAGTATATGGTTGAGTCTATGTAAAGTGCTGTGTGGTGGTAGCCATTACCTACCCAACCACTGACATCCCCACATATTTCTGTAACTCATCTCTAAGTCACCAGGGAGTTTGGTGTTTGTCAAATGATGAATTAATTTGATAGATAGTTGTACTGGAGGCACACATTTTTAGTCTGTGTAGTACAGAAGTAAAGCATTAAACTGAGTTGTTAATTGGATTTACAACTGACAGTTCCAAACTGGGCGGGTATAGAATAAAAATGGATAAGTAATTCTATTAGAAAACTTTAGTCAAACATGTACTCTATGTTTGTGTATGGATTCAGCTCATTCACTGTAAGTGAATCTGATTTATTTTCATAAAACTTGAAGTATCACAATAAATGAATAACATGTCTTCAACACAGGAGTATAGCATAGCACAAGCAAGCTGCTCTGTTAAAAATAATTATTTGAGCTGTAAATGGAGATTGCTGAGTCACTGTAAGTGATGTAAGTATTTGTATTTGGGAAGACACATTTGTTTGTTTTTGGTAGTGTACATAAACATGCTTCAAAATGGTTTTTCAAGTGAGGCCACCTATTATTTCATTTTCACAAAGCTCAAACCATAAGCAATTCTTTCTCGTCAGGCGACCACCTATAGTGTTGTGTTTGGTTACATCACTTGTTTTGTTATTAGAAATGACAGGAAACTAGCCAATAATTGCCAGCATATGGCAAGCCCAGACTTTATTACTGCCCTGCAGCATTCATTGCTCTCTGCTTAAGGGTTCTGTCACTTTGCACCAGCTGGTGGCTGGAAAGTCGACAAAAACATTATAAAAATTCTAATCTCATTAGATGAAGTGGTGAGGTTAAGCTTTGAAAAGAGTTAATTCAGTCTGCATAACAAAGTTTTGAAATAGGACAATTAGTTTTAAAAGATGAAGGAAATTGATGTCAGTGCACTTCTAGTTATTTATATTTTATTTCACTGCATAAAATTAAACTGCAACTGATGTCATTCATGGTCAACCTGATCACAATCCTTAAATACTTTCTCTGTCCTCCTTTTATGACTGCATTTAAAAGTTTTTGTAACTTTTGACATTGTCTAGTGAAAATTATAAACAGACAGCTTTGACTGGATATACACAGGTGAATTTTCTGACAGATTTGATATCCTTTTGAAAATGATTTAGGACAGGATTAAGGTCATGTTATAATAACAAATCCATCCAATTTTTATCTTCTTAAATAATTCTGCTGGTGCTCTGAATCATTACAGTGTTGAAACACAAAGCTATGTACAGGTCACTTGTGACAGCTATGTATAATTTGTATCAATAGTATATTTTGATTGTATTGATATGTATTACACGTGTCAGCCAAATCTAAATTTGACAGCAAATCCTTGATGTCTGATAGTAGGTTCTGTACCACTGAAAGAACTGCAGTCCCAATTTCTCAGACCAGTTATTAACTCTTGGTAACAAAATGAATTAATTGACAGTATCGTAAAATTTTACAAACTCCAAATTAAGCACAAGATTGTGAACTTTGTGAAAATACTGTATGGTCGCCATTGTTGTCACAAACCCCTTGTCTCACCATGGGTGAAAGTTCACAAGAATCGCAACATGAAACAGCCCTTCCTGCTCACCAGTCACTACAATGATGCGGCATAACGCAGGGGCGTGTTCAGTGTGGAGGCGGAGGGCTGGATTAAGGGTAACGCATTGCCTAAGTAATCACAGCTGTCCTAGCAAATTAAGGACGAGCAGCAGCTGTGGAGGACACTGAGCACCTTCCCAGAGGGACGAGCACACCCCCGCAAGGAGAGAACCTTCCAGCGACAATCCCGTAGGGAACTGTGATGCAAGCGTAAGGCCGCATGTTTTCTTCTTTTTTTTTCTTTTCTCCTGTTCTGCTGTATATCTCCCACCGGAACAGGTTGGCCCTGTTAGATAGTCCAGTCTGGATACCACTGTTCCAAGCAGTTCTTTTTTTCCCCAGGCTGGACCCCACTAAATAGGGACAGTCCAGCCTGGATGCCACCGTGCAAAGTGGTGCGTTTCTCTTTTTCCTTTTTTTTTTGTTTTTTGCTAGCCACACACCGGTGCCTATGCCTCCGCAAATGGGGTACTCTTAACGGTATTTGTCATGGCTCCTCCCACTCCCACATTGTTACAATGACTACTGTATGTAACACAGTGTATGAGTAAATAAGTACAGGTTGTGCAGCAAACATTTTACTGCAGAAATGTTCCAATATGAACTGCTTGCAGCGTTATGCAGTTATGAATACGTTTTGTCGAAAAACAGAGACGTCGAAAGCAATGCTTCTACTGGATTAAAAGAGACATTCACGAGCCTGCTTGTTTACACTGTGATATGGCTGCTTCACCTCACTGAATGTTTGGTTGCCTTGTTCTGAATCACAGACTATGGCGCTGTGAATATCTGGAAATTTAATCTATTTTATTATGTAAAGTGAAGGTTTTACATGATGCTGTGTACATTTTACTTCATTGTGGTTTGCACTCATCAATGTCGATTCTTTCCAACCCCAAAACAAAAATACAGTCGCAGTTCCCCTTTAACATTTGTATTTTTGGATACCTCCTTAATAGAACCCCATCAGATAATAGGAACTTGTCAAATAATTTGTTACCTGTGTGAAATTCTAAAATATGTATGCACTTACACATTTATTTTTCTGGATAAAAGCTAACAATTGAAGTTCCCAATTCTTCCAAATAATTACAAAGGTTAAAGTTGTTCATGTAGAGGTTTTAAGAACCTCGTGAACAATTTATCTTCCTGTATATACACCTTACTTGGTCTCCTGGGTCAAAGAATAACTTTGGTTGTATAGTACCTGCTCACCTGAACATCTCATTTAGAGGGTGGCAGGTTCAGACAAGATGACAGTTCTTGTCTGAAACCACATTACTCAGAAATGCAAATGGGAATGGCCTGCTGTCCTCAGCCACCTGACCAGTAGGTTGGGTGTCATTTAAAACCAGGATCAGAGACTTCCACATTGGTGGTGTATATCTGGGGCAAACATCTGATCCTCTGTATTGCACTTTATCAGAAGAAGTGATTGAAGCATCCAACTGGCCTGTGAGCTTGGATTGAATTGTTTTTTTGGAGGAGTCCTGAGGAGAGACTATGAACAGGTTTTTAAAAAATCACTTTTTTTCTAGAGTGATTTTGTTTTAAACAATATTTTGGTGCTAGCAAGTAGCTTAGTTGCCTTACTGTTATAGAAAGGGAGCAAAGATATTTTATATGTTTTTACCTTACAAATTCATATGCGTCTGTTGTACCCGAGACCAACAATATTTAAAGATACTGTTACAGCACCATTGCCCTGGGTATGTATTATCTCATAATACATTCTATGCAGCTAAATATCCTAAACATTCTTGCCACCTTTGTGTAATGTGTCTAGTTCACCTAACTTTGAAAATTCAATAGTAATCACAAATATTGCTGACATTGGAAAAACCCTTATGATGGATCGTAAATTACTATTTGGCAATTAATAGAAAAAAATCAAAGTTTGTCCCAAGGATCTCCATTAAGTTGATTTGTACAGCTGTTCAGGTTCTGGCAGGATTTATCTGATCTGTCGTAACACCTGCAGAGCACCTGTGAGCAGGGTTGTAGAATGTTATGTAAGAAAAAGTATAGTTAGTTAAAATAACATGTAATTGCAGTACTGTAAGTAAACATTTCCTTCTGGAAACAACTTGAATAAAAACACAAAAGCCTCATCTCACCATAATCAAAAGTCAGAAGTAATAAAGTAGCTGTCCTTACATTCTACATTCCATGGAAGTCTGCTGTTCTGAGTCTCACACCAATTTACAGTATTTATCAATGGTACTTCTATTTTACACAACACCAAAGGTTAGATTGAAATCTCATATTAAGAATGTAAATTATAGCCACAACATTTTTCTATTGATAAAGAATGAACCAAAAACATAGAAAGGTGATGAAAGAGAGAGGACCATTAAACCCATGAATCCTAGGATTAGATGATAAAAATGTGAATTGATTTTATTTTGAAATGGTTTGCAGAGTAAATATCTCTTCTAAAATACTGAATACACCCTCCACACCTGATCTAGAGCAATACAGATAACAAAAAACTTACACTTAGATTGTTTTATGTTGTTTTTTTACACTCAAAAACATGCATTGTATTGCTAATTCAAAACTTATTATTCAGCCTTAGGAGCAGTTGGTTAGCAAAATCCTGTCTTACTGTCTTTATGCCGTCTTGCTTTCTTTGGGGTGCTCAGAGGCTGAAGTGTTTACAAGAGCATTTGTTTCCATGGACTCTCTGCTTGTGGGAAACTACTTCAGCAGATCCATTTCACTGTATCGGCTGAACAGGTCAAACAGCCTTTGAGCTGTTTCTTTCTACTGTGCAAGGAAATTTCATAGAAACAAAACAGTCCTCTTTATCTGTGTTGTTTTGTGGCTCAAGGGGATCCAATAAGGCTTCCATCTGCTGCCTGATATACTCCAGTCCTGTACTGTAAAATAAACACTTAATATCCATAATACAACTTGTATAGAATGTTGATGTTACACAAATGTGAAATGGAAATATTAGGAAACTAAAATAATTACATTAAAAAAATGGTGCAATGCCATTAGCCAATCAGCATTCAGAATTAGCAGGCTATATTTTCCATATATGCCTGCTGGAATGTAAATTGTAAAATTAAATTTTATCTCAATATACACATACATTTACTTTCCCTTTTAATATTACACTGTAACTTTGAACATGTGATAAAGTAGGGCAACTAATTTATAAAGGTATTTTGAACATATAAATATTAGTTAATGGTTTCAAGCTCTGTCTCCAAAAACAAGTACTGTACCAACTCACGATGATACAGCCAAGATGTATTACAGTTTTTTTCTAGAAATTACTTTATCAATGATAATAATGTTCACTTTTCCAGCAGCAACATCAAGAAAGTGTCATTTGCAAATTTTCATTTCTGCGTTGTTACTTTTCCCTACTGTTACTGGGAGATCCAATCCTCCAATCAATGCTCACTTTCTCTTAAGGCTCAGTGAATGAAATGAGGTCCTCACAGGTGGGGAGATTATAGAAGTGAGTACAAGAAGACCACATTTTCATGTGTTTTACAGTAGCTGTAAGCCAACTTCATGAACAATTGGTGATTTTAAAGTCAATGGTTATTTTTTAATAAAATAGGAAATAGTACCATCCAATTACGAAACCTTTGTGTTGTGAGGTACAGGTACACAGTACAAAGTACTTGTTCAAATACATTTTGTTCCATTTATGCTATCAGTTTTTGTCAGGTAGAAATGAAAAGGTTACACATAATGTATTAGATAATTCATTGTTATGCCACTAAACTATCTTTTAAATTCTTCATTTACTTGAAAAAATATTCTTTATTTCGCTGATCGAGTAGGACAATGAACTGTTTATTTGAACATTCTGTTTATTTCAACTGTTTATGTAACAAAGTCTTATTACTCATAATTGATTTCATTTAGTTGAATGTCTTGATTAACATATGGCACATTACGGATAGGCCTATGTGTTCTTTCCTTTCAATGAAAATTAACTTAATTTAAATAAAGTCCTTCTATTAAGCCAATGGTTAAAATTTACTGTGTTATTTTATGAAGATTAAAAGTAGTTTTTGGTGCATTAATACCTCTCAACATTGTCATTGAATTCTGATGAGTTTCCAAATATTACTGATTGCCTGAACATCATGTATCTCAAGAGCAGCTTCTGTGGTAGAGCAGTCACATGCAGCACTGAACATTTTGTTAGTCAATGGACACACAGATTTTCATTTCTTCATACGTGATTGTTTATATAGAGTGGGTGGCGCATATTTGCAGGAAAGTCATAGTCACCAGTAATAGAAGCCCAGAGCAAGAACACTGTAAAATGTCTTCCAAGGTGTCAGTTCCCTCTTGTTTTTAAACACTCTTGGCATGGCAGAAAGCTTGATGTTTTTAAACAAATACTGATGCTATTTGACAGCAGCTAGTTTTGTGATAATTGTGCCAATGTTTAACCACTGTAGTCTCAAATCATTTTAATGATTACTTTAGGGCCCTCAATGACAACATCGTCCTCCTTAATGATACACTACAGTTATCAGTGTTTTCTCAGATTTCTGGCCTAGAGGGCAGCTGTACTTCATTTCTGCTGCCAAGGCAACAGTCTTGCTGCAGGCAGTGACTCAGGAAGCATCTGTATACTGTAGTAGAAGCAAGATACTAAAAAAGAAAATTGGCTCTCCCATGTGGTTTCTGATAGAGCTGAAAGGATGCCAAAAAACACAGATACGACTTCAACTGGTTACAAATATTTATCTATTTTAAATGTCAGGTGAGTAATCAATATGATGCCGTGAACAGGAAAAGGATATGTGTTGTTTGTTGAGAGCTCAACAAAGCCTGTATTCTTGCTTTCATTGTACTCCCTTGTCAAACATTAGTGATTAAATTTCTAAGCCAGATGCTAATCTACATGGTCACCAGATGTGTACTATTGTCATTGTGCTCTGAGTCATATCAGGAGCCAGCAACCTGTTTCTCACAGGAGATGAATGATTTAAGCCAGGAGCTTGCATTTTATTGAAGCAATACCTAATATACAAAATTACTGTATTTATTTTCACAGAGACTTTAATAGAGGTTCATTTTGAAAGACAAATCATAATTGCTGACATGGCATTGAAACCAAGAAAAATTAAGTGAATAGTTTCACTTTTCACTTAATTGGGGGGGATATACGGTAAAAATCAGATGTTTCTTTAATTCATATCAGTTCAATGTACTGTTGATACTGTTAATAATCTGTTATTATCTACTCAGTTATTTGAGCCAGTTTCCAAGCATAGACATGTTCTGTACACGTACGTGCAATAAGACTTAACTTAAAAAAGAAAAAAATACACTTATTGTATGAGGTGCAAAATAAAATAGATGATTCACTAAATTAACACAGATTTACTTTTATATATTGCAAAAACGTAATTACAATAGAAAGGTTTGGTGTGAAATGCTTTCCAAAATTATAGACCTTGCATTAGTGTTTCAATGATTATAAAAGTCATATGCAAACTGCAGTGAGTTGCTGATACAGAATTAAATAAAACAAATCTTTTTAATTTTTTGAAAGATGGTCAGTTTTGAAATTTACTGTAGAAATGCAATAGTCCCTTCACAAAACTATGGGATATTTTCTTTTTATGGAAATGTAATTATTTTGTTTTTTACATCATTATTGAAGTGCCTTCATCAACAACTCTAGATGTTGAGCTGAGAACTAGCAGACACTTAGATAAGATCACTTTATTAGCCGTATACAATTCCTTGCATTAGGAATTTGTTTTTTCGCATACGCCAGCTAGCTCTCCATGAGACACACAGGCAGGGAGAGAGAAGCTAGGGGTCAGAGCACAGGGTCAGCCATTTATATGGTGCCCCTGGAGCAGTTGGGGTTAAGGGCCTTGCTCAGGGGCCCAACGGAGAAGGATTCCTCTGCCGGCCGCGGGATTTTAACCTTCCAGCCACAGGAACAGATCCTTAGCTCAGAGCCACTGCTCTGCCCCTAGGGGATCCCCTGCTTCTTGTGGTGATATGCAAGTGTAATTGGGTATGACTATACCCAATACGAAAACAACAAAATAAACATTTCCATGAAAAGAAAATATCCCATAGCTTTGTGAAGGGACTATTGCATTTCTACAATTTCATAATTGGTTACGACTACAATTGACTATATTCCTGAATTTATAGGAACAAATTTATGGATTAAGGATATAGGAACTTACGTAAATTTGCGAAATCCACCAAGATTTTCTTTTTCAATTAGTGAACTTAGAAATGTCATAATGTGGAGGCAAGCAGGAAATTGTTTTTTTAATTTTTACCCACTGGAGCTAAGCAGGTGTGAGCCTGGTCAGTACCTGGATGGGAGACCACCTGGGAAAAACTAAGGTTGCTGCTGGAAGGTGTTAGTGGGGCCAGCAGGGGGCGCTCACCCTGCGGTCCATGTGGGACCTAATTCCCCAGTATAGTGACAGGGACACTATACTGTAAACAGGCGTCTTCGAATGAGACGTAAAACCGAGGTCCTGACTCTCTGTGGTCATTAAAAATCCCAGGGCATTTCTCAAGAAGACTACAGGTGTAACCCCAGTGTCCTGGCCAAATTTCCCATTGGCCCTTACCAATCATGGCCTTCTAATAATCCCCACCTATGAATTTGCTTCATTACTCTGCTCTCCTCCCCACGGATAGCTGGTGTGTGGTGAGTGTTCTGGCGCACTATGGCTGCTGTCGCATCATCCTGGTGGAGGGGAGTCCCCATTACCTGTAAAGTGATTTGAGTGGAGTGTCCAGAAAAGCGCTATATAAGTGTAAACAATTATTATTATTAAATGAGCTTTTATTTCAGAACATCCAAGAAACAACACAAACACGTCTCACCTCGGGCTTTCCATCCCCATGTCACTCCTGTTATATTTATGTCATACCCAATTACTCTTGCATATCACCACAAGAAGCAGGGGATCTCCTATAGATCAACTATCCTCATAAAAAGTGTTTACACAGTATGTATACAGTACATGCAGTTCCTTGCACCCTTTAAAAGTTTTCAATTGTTGCTGGATCACAAATGATATTTACACATTTTATAATCAGTATTTTTATTGTAAACTCACATGCTCAAGCATGAAACAGTTATTTCTCAGCAGACATCATAAAGTCAAAAACTGAAATATGTCACTTCCATAAGTATTTAAACTCCACACATTAATACATTAAGATTTGGTAGAGCCACCTTTTGCCACAATAACAGCTTCAAGTCTTTTGCTGTTGCTAACCACACTGGTTAGGACAGTGAAAACAAAATGTGAATGGTGAGTTATACTTTTTGGGAGAAAAGGGTAGCCATTCCCAATATACAATTTCATTGTTCAGTTTTCTGGATAAATTGCACTTCTGGCTTGAACAATCTGACCTACAGTATCTAAAGTTACCCCTTAATTCAATTGGTAGAACAATTTCAGTTCTAAAGCTCTTGGGTAGTGAGCTTCAGTGGTGGATGTTATGGTTGCCTTCCTACATATAAAGTGATTTGGGACCCTACAGGAGGGAAAGCACTGCATAAAATGCAAGGACTTATTCTTAAATTTCCTACAACAGTCCATTTGGGTTAAATATCTGTCTTGAGGTTACCCTAAGTGAAATAGTTGAGTATATTTTTAAACTCACATTATATTTTATTTTTTTCTAAAAACCCTAAAATGGAGTTCCACATGTTAATGAATCTTTAACAATGATAAAATAAAACATGTGTTATCTGCCACATGAGGTTAGATTTATCTATTGTTAGGACTGTTGAGGACTAAATGAAGGTCAGATATGTCTAAATATCTAAAACCATTGAATCATAAGGGGGTGTACTTTTTCACGATATATGGCACCCCACCCTCCAGTAAGCCACAGTTTATTCAACTCATAATTCAACACTTTAATTGTTTACTCTTCAATGACACCTGTCCTAAGTCACTATAAATAAATACTGATTTTAGACATTAGACTACAGAATTACAGTATAAGACAACACCATCACTATAAGAAAACGGCTGTTTATTTATGTTCAAACATCTACAGAATATTTATAGCATGGAATAAAAAAATAATTGATCTGTTTGAATTTTACCTGAGGCATTTCAGCCTTTTCAAAATATAATCTAGAAGAATTACATTGTACTTTTCAGACATATATAGTTGACTTCAGAAAAGGGATACAGTAGTTGTAATCAAGATTGTCTGTTGTGCTGAAGAAGAAAACTGAAGTGAGATGTACTGTAGTTGTACATTGTTTCTGCCTGTGTTCCAAAATAATTAAATTATAGTCCATTTGCCAGATTGTTTAATCAGCAGCTTCCTTCAGATTGCTTGTGGCAGTTTGCGTCTCTGGAATGCATGCAAACAAAGCCTGAGCAAGGTCAGACTTGCCCTGTCAAAAAGGGCACTGACATACAGTAAATACATTGCCATTGACTCACAAATAAGGTTCTTGGGCTTATTGCAGTGTAAGGTGCAGCTGAAGAAGTAATTTAGAAAGTATTAATTGGAAAGGTATTGGGAATAAATCCAAAGATGTCTAATTTAAGGGTACCTTTTTTGGGACATCAAGATGCCCCCATGCTTTTAAATAAAATACTGTATCAAATGAACAAAGTAAAATGGCCTCCTCATTTCATACTATATGGTCTTATTTTTAATGAAGACCACTTAAGAAACATGCAGGAGAAATCATTTAGCCTAACATGTCATGGTGCTTTAAGATAAGTGTTCCTTTCAAGTAAAGTGAAGACTTTTTGTGATTAGTATAATCATTTAAAGTTCTTATGGAAACATATGGAAAGTTTGTGTGGGATTGTTTTAGAAATAATTCTTCCAACAACCACTTTTCATTCCAGGAACAACAGCCTGTGGTTCAGTTATGTTGTCTAAGTACATCTTTTATTCCACCAAATAAAGGTTTTCTTCAGCTTAGTTTGCACTTTAAGTATAAGTAATTTTTTAATTACTCTACCGCATCAGAATTGATCTGATTTGTGAGGTCTGTTAGAAAGTGACAGCAGAGTCGGGCAGAATAACTCAAAACTTGTATTCAACACAAACACGACTATCAGCTTTGTAATTCACTTTTGGACATATCAGATGGAAACATGAGTTTAAAAAGACTGATGTTTGTTTTGGTGAAGAATTATAAGCAATGGTTTTCTTCACAAGCATTTATGTACTATACAAGGTATTTCCAAACTTTTGAACACTGTTATATATAGAGAGAATAAATCCTTGCTCAAATGTTTAAAAGAGCTTAGTACTCACTGTTCAAGAACTTCAGTTTTTAAGTTGGTACATGTAGCAACATGGTACATTCTTTTTCTTTTTCCATTGATAACAGATACAAATTTAACTGGAACAACTCCTAATTCAAGTACTAGCATTCTATTCTAAATTAATTCCCATATAGATCTAAAAGTTTTGAAGTCCGATAATTCTGAAGTTTACAGGATAACACGATGTCCATGTTGATTGCTGTTTCCTAGTACTATGAGCTATACCATAGCATACTATATTCAAAATAATTTTAAATTCCAAATTTATAATGTTTGAAATTGGGATCTTGTACAAACCAATACATGTTTTTACCCTTTAGATTTATGCAAATACATTACTTCTTCATGGGAGGATGCTTTGGAAAAGATAAACCTACTGTACACCAATACAATACAACTGTTTCTTCTATAAAATTAACTATAGGTAATTGATAGATAACTGGATGTTGAACGGTTCAATTGGCAAAGTATTGTAGAGAATAAATGAAATAACCAAAGCAGTCCACCAATGCTGTCTGTTTTCCTTGTTTAAAGGGAAAACAGTAAAGAGTAAATGAATTATATTTGTTTAAAAATGTAATTTGATTTTAACAAAAGAAAACATGGCAAGATTGAAACGTTTTAGAAACAAAAGAAAATCACTTTATCACACCCCCATCCAGACTCCAGGATCCTGTATGATTGGCTATTACTGTACAGTATATGTGAAAATCATTAAACTAATTTCCAGCTAAAACTGAGATGGTATATCTTAATTAAAATTTCTGACAAATGACTTAGCATGATTTATGAAAGTAAAACAATGAACTGCTGCAGATGTAAAAATATTCTTCCAGCTTTTTCAGTATGTTTTTGCTTTACTCCAATGAAATACAAAAATAGGTGTTGTCCATCAGAGGGAGAATTCTCTAGTAAATGTCTCTTTTAAGGCATCATTTTGAAGGCATTTAGAATTGATTTTTTTCATTGATTAAGCCCTTATTTTTGAAATATTTCAACTGATACCACAGAGTAATGACAAATCACACCCTAGCATTGGACTATGACTTGGGAAATACACTATTCATACACCTTTCGTTGAGCAGTTGCTAGATAAGTTCCTGAGGGTGCCCACTCAGGACGTGACTAGTAATTGTTATTACTTAATTTCATGTACATTCACATACATAAAACACATACTTAAACACAGGTAAGAGTGAGCATTGTGGTGTGAATAGAGAGTGCTCTCAAAATGGATGATACTCACTGTTTGTTTGGTGTTTGTTTGGTGTTTGTACTTCCAGGGTGGGTCAGTCTATAGTGTCCTCAGAAGGCCAAACCTAACACCACTTCCCAAGGTTTATTTATGGAGATGGAAAAACCACATGCATGTGAAGAAAGGGAAATGTTATTGTTTGTATTGTTTATTTGAACCAGGATCAAAAGAACTCTGTTATTAAGATATTTGATGTTTTTGGTTAGAAAGGAATTAATTATGAATGTATACATTGTGAAATTATGATGAATTAGAGAAATGGTTCGTTCCAGAGGGGTAGGGACTTACATGCTATTTAAGCTGGCTCCTCAGCCTAAGAGGGAGTTGTTGGTGGTGGTTGGTGAGTCAGGTGGTGTGACTTAAATCAGAGAGAAGGCACTAGGAAAAGGAGGATTTGTCTTTAATTGAATAATTATTTTTGTTCCTTTTTGGGTTTTAGTTTTTCTGGTGTTGGGGACTGGGAGCACTGTAAATAAACTGCACTTATTTTACTTGAGTGCTTTGCGGTGGAGCTGTTTATTTATAAAACACATCTATTTTGGCCTTCCTCATGTGATGCAATCACACCCAAAAACATGACATGGACCACAAATATTGACATACACCGAGTCTGAGTTGTAATCCTTCAAACATGCCAAAAGGTTCCTCATTACCATTCATATAAGACCTAAATAATTGCCAAAATAAAACAATGCAAATCATGAATTTCTAAATCAAATTTCATAATGAATTGCTTTATAGTAGCAAGAGGTTTAGTTGTCACGCAATCCTGTCTCTGTGGGTAATGTAGACCGGGATATCTTTCTTCCACCAATCTTGACAGGAAACAAAAACTCAAAATGTAAGGTTTCAGGACAAACAATTGGTACTGTAGATTTATTAAGGTTGTGAGGCCCATAAGGACTCCCCAGCAACCTCTGGGTGTCTCTCATGGACAGAGTACAGGGACAAGAAAAACAAAAATAAGGATAGGAATGATACAACTAAAAAAAGCTATCTGCAAAAAAAAAAAACACAAACAAAAATTAAACCAATTGTGGATTACCACCACTATGCCTCCTACACTGGACACTGAATCACTGACCAACTACTCTCCTCTCAAAACAAAAAGGTCCACAGTGCTCTGCTTCCCAGCATTCCTTTTATGTGGCCTGGAATGTTCCAAAACACACAAACCATAAAAATAGTAACAGTAAATCAAACAATCAATTTCCATATTATTACAAAGCTTAAATTATTTTAAATTTAATTATTATTCACTTAAACTATTCACACACAAACAATACAAGAGAGACGGACATTACATTATAGACATTTTTTATCAGATTAATAGTTGAGGTACAGTAATATGATAGAGTCATCTGAGGTTTCTAGAAAATATGTCAGTCACACCTGCCTTGATTAACTAATGTGCTGCCTGTGGAATGGAACTTCACAGAAAAAGGCATATCTAATTGGTCCTGTGTATAACTGGACAATCTTCAGGAGTGGTACCAGTCTGTATATTTCTGTATAGTCAGCAACAGGTGCAAAGGGCAAAGGGCAGAGGGCTGTGTCTAGGCTCCCTCTGTTAAGGGAGGGAGAGTGTGTCAATTGTATCCTGAATTTTAGAGAGTTTAGATAGCATAGTGTTTATTCAATGCCTGTGCTTTAAGGGGCGGAGCAGTGGTACTGTGGCTAATGATCTGCACTTGTGGCTGGAAGGTTGCTGGTTCAAATCCCACAGCCAGCAGAAAAATCCTATTCTGTTCAGCCCCTGAGCAAGGCTCTTAACCAAAGCTGCTCCAGGGGAGCCATATAAATGGCTGACCCTGCACTCTGAGCTTCTCTCTCCCTGTCTGTGTCTAATGGAGAGAAAGCTGGGGTATGTGAAAAGACAATTTTACAAGAAATGGTATATATATGGCTAATAAAGTGATCATATCTTATCTTAAATCAGTGGCCAACTGGCAGGCCTAACACCAGTTTTATGATTGAAACTCTACAGAGATAATGCAAACATGCAAGGAGTTTGTAATGGATTGGGTTTAATGAAGAAAAAGGTGGAACTGATTGAATTTAGCATTTGTTTTTATAGTATGTACTGCTTTTCCAGACTGTGGTAACCTGGAGAGATTCCCAGAGTCAACTGTGAAAGACCACCCAAATGTGCATGTGTAATCTGGTGACATGTTGCCTCAGGGTTACAGTTTATGACACTTTGGAGGTTGGCATTTCCACATTTGGTGTCACTAGTGGGATTCCAACTTTGTCCACTTTATTAGCCATATACAATTTCTTGTATTAGGAATTTGTCTGTTCACACACCACTGCTTGCTCTCCACAAGACACAGACAGGGAGAGAAGCTGAGGATCAGAGCACAAGGTCAGCCATTGTACAGCACCCCTGGATCAGTTGGGGTTAAGGGCCTTGCCCTACAGACCCTGCCGGCCATGGGATTTGAACCAGCAACCTTCCAGCCACAACCACAGCTCCTTAGCCACAGTGCCACAGCTCCACCCTGAGGGCTGTCTTATCCCATATTCACATACAGTACATGCCCTAAAGTTAAATTGGCTATGGAGAAATTCAATCACAGACTACTTAGATTGACAACAATAGATCGGTTTAGTGTTAAAATGATAGTATCTGTGAAATTATATTGTCGGCTTTTTATCATGAGCACCTGGATTAGTTAATGCACTTAAATACCAGACATTTGAATATGTTAAACGTTCTTATATTCCTTTTATCCTAAATGTTTAATTATAAATACCCCCCTTTTCCAGATGCTGTATTTTGTGCAGAACAACAGCATGGTGATTACCAATATGTGCTGGTACAAGTTTCACAACTAATGGGTTCTGGGTTTGATTCCAGTGCTTCAAGCGCTTGCCTGTTTGGCATTTGCATGCCTCCCCTATGTTCTTCTCTTCTTTTCTCTCACCTCCCATAGACATGCAGTTTAGGTTTGATTAGCTGTTCTAAAATGTTCCTTTCTAGGTATAAGGGGTTTCAAGAGGATTTCATACATGGTGGGACTCTGAGAAAAAAAGTATTTAATTCTTTCATATTTTGTTCCTAGCATAATCTGTATTGGCTATGGAATATACCCTAGATGGAAACAATTTCTCAGAGTTGCCTATTCTACTTTGTGACGTTCTGGTGGTCCTTTCAATTTCTGTTATTAAACTTGTGTTTAATGAAAGAAAATGACTTTTCACAGCCACAGCTGTGGTTATCCACTCAGTACACCCAATACCCGGAAATAAACTCCAGAGCCATGCATTAAATAGCAGCTAGAGATCACAAACACAGGTTTTACTCAACATAGTAGTTTATCTATACTGGCAAATCAATGCAGTGCCTTAACCCATATCTACAGACCCTCAGATCCCATACGATGTCCATATGCATGATCATTCAAGCTGTTAGAGCTGGCAACAGAATTATGTCTATAGATCTAAAAGATCTGTAAAGTAACTATTTCCATATTGCTATATTGAAACAACACGGACACTAGTGGCATTATTTAGGAGAGAGTTTGAATTTTATGCCCTCCCTTTTGGACTCCTGCTTGCACTTAAGACATTCCCAAACCGCATACAACTAACTCCACTACAATTCCAGGGAATGCAAGGTTTAAATTACCTGGAGGTTTAGTTCACCTTCAATTACTGCTATAACACATAGCCTTAACTATAAATCATGAAAAAAGTATTATGTCACTGACATATTCTGCCACTTTGTTTGGCCTACAGCTTGAAACAATGAGCAGACACTTGCTAGCAGGTGCTACAACTATAGCACAAGTCTCTATCATGGGTTTAGAAGTAAATCAGCTTATGTCAGCAGACTAACCTCTCAGTCCTTACAATGGAAACGACATTAATGGATTCAGACAAGCAACAGCCGCATCCAACACTCAGCACCACTCCACTCCTGTGACTCTATATATACAGTATCATGCATGGAAGCAAGACATCAGGTTTGGTGCTGCCTACAGTACAGTATGTCACATCGGGCACAATGCACTACAGACATCTTCTCCCCACATTAGGCACAGTCCACTAAATTCCTTTCTACTTCCTAAACTCTCCTCCAAAATTATTCCTAAATGGACATCTACACCGGAGCTATGTGATCTTCCCTGTCCTGGTTCCCCATAATCTGCCATGTGAATGTGCTGGAAACCACATGTCCATCCTTTAGAAACACAGTCTCGAAATCTGCCACATCCCTTGTGCATTACTGTGTTATAGCTCACATGTATTGCAGAGGCAGTTGCCCATTTGCAGATGCTTCAGTATTCATCACCACTGGTGATGACTGAGTTTGTATAGAGGAAGGTAACAATGGGCGGCTTTCATAATCTTGATTCCCTGAAAAGGTGTCATCAGCTTTTTTGGGTCCCTTTAAGTTGACCTACCTGCCTTTTGGCTATCCCAAATTTAAGAGAAGGGCAGACCCATTGGGATGACATGGCTGACCCTTCATGGGACTAATTTGGTACAAGGTCTCAGAATAAAGGGATTGAGAAGGCACTTCCCAACCTGCAATGACTGCATTCTTTCAGAGGGAACCAAGGTTATGAAGACAACACACCATTTACATGTCCTTGTAACAGGAAGGACTTCACATAACAGAAATTAGTTGTTAAAAAAACTGCCTCCTTTGGAATATCTCCCACACAAGACTGAATACTGTAGTTAATCTAATGCTTTTGTGAGAAAATAAATAACATTCTGTTTCTGAGTAAAATCTATGCTGAAGCCAGCCTCTGCATACCTCCAAAGCAAGCAACTAGTAGTAGGTAAAAGATGAGAATGTGATGGAATCTGCCTGTATGAGAAATGGCACTAATATAATTAAAACCACACTGTACCTAATACGCTTCCTATTAACCTTATATAACTAGTGTATCGTTATTTCATTTCGTGCATATTTTTATTAGGTGGGACTCAGGTGACAGCTTTGTGAAGCTGCCCCCCCCCCCTACAAACAGCTCAAACAATGAAACCCACCTCATTTGTTAGTGCGGTGCTTGTGCCGGTTTCTGCCGTTGAAAGTAGCGTTTGTGCTGCTTTCGTTTCTGAGATATAGCGGTTTGTTGTTTCGGGGTCATGGCGTCAATCAGCTACCATAAAACGTTGTAGAACCAGTCTAATTTGTTAGTGCTGCGTTTGTATCGGTTTATGTCACTGAAAGTAGCTTCCAAGCTGCGTTCTTTCCTGAGATATAGCGCCTTCTTTTTGGAGAAGTCAAGGGGAACCAGACCGGCCTCATTCGTTAATGCGAGTGTAAATCCGACCTATCTGTCCAGCCACGTATTTAAAAAGGCTTTAATTTGCAACTTTATGAACAACAAAACCACTGTTTCACTTTTTATGCAAAGCAAATTCGTCAAGGAACCAGTGTGTTTTTTACACAGGTAGTTCATAACACAGAAGAAGCAACATTGGAAAGTCTACCGTCTTACACATGCAGACCGCGGCAATATTGGAAAAATATTTTTATTTTCACATAACAGAGGTGAACATATATCTAAGTTCCTTAATAAACTCTCATTATCCACGTGTTTGTATTTACAGGGTTCTCATGCGCAAACATGAAACGATTAGCTCACAGTCTTTTTATCTTTGTGTTTCTGGTCAATCCTTGGTGTAGAGTACAGCGTGAGGGCACACCTTGACCTCTGAAGACAGAAATGAGCGCCTTTGTTCGATCGTCATATTTCTCCCAGGTGAAGTTGTGTCTTTTGCAGTATGTAGTGTAATGACCCAGGACATGTTTGCTTGTCCAGCTCCATGAACTTGTCCTCCCAGCCAGCAAACAGCAGAAACGACGGAACCCACCGCATTCGTTAGTGCTGCATTCGTTCCGGTTTGTGCGTTAAAGTTGGTTTGTGCTGCTTTAGTTTCCGAGATATAACGCCTTGTTTTTTTTCGGATAATCACATGACTATCTTCAAGGACGTTTACAGGTACTGTACCAACATACTCGGTACTTTAACTCCTGAATGTGATTTAAACGATGGGTGCAATTTGTTTTCTGAGTCTGTCTGCTTGGTGGCGTGGATATATAAATATATTTCAATATAGCGCCTTCTTTTCTGGCTGTGATATCACCCTGTGACGTACAGTACAAAAACAGCAAGGTCACGACCACCACATCTTTCAATTGTGATCTTTTGATCAGTTGACCCGAGCCTTTGCAATTTAACACCTTTATGGTCGGGGAACTTTTCCTTGAACAGAGCAACACACCAGATGATGCAAATTTATACTAAACTCTTTAATTCTTTAATATACTCTGTTTTTATAACTTAATATTGCAAAAAAATATATTTTTATATATATACAAATATTTGCTTTTGATTTTATGGCAATACGCACAGATTATTGGATATGTTGTAAAACGTCGTTGTCCAAATAGTTGATCTTTACAACACACAGGCAGCAAATGGACAGTTTAGCTCGTACCCTTAACATTTTAAAGACAATCAATATCCACAAATATACGAGCCTGCTTAGATGTGAATAATACTTAAGACATAATGCAACAAGTTAACCATCTACGACATAAAACTGTGGTTGTAATGTATGTAAAATCACCGTGATTGTAAGATCTTTGGTTTTTATTTTCTAAGGCACGTGTTCCTTTCTTTCCCTACCGTGACACGCTGTTCCATACTATTGCGACAAGACCTCCACAGTGTGTCATGATAGGGACCGCATGTACTGTACATTGCAGCAGTGTATATCACGACAACGGGCGCACGTGACAATCACGACTGGTGCCTTGCTTCCATGGCATCCTGGCACCGCTGTCATGACAAAGGTGTCATATCACGACATGATATACCCAGATATGTATGTCATATCGCGATATATGGACTTCATGTCACGACATGGGGGTGGGGCTTTTTTGTCGGGTAGGTCATATCGCTTCATGTCACGACATGTGGGCGGGGCTTTTTGTCGGGTTAGTCATATCGCGATATAGCGCTTCATGTTGCAACATGGTGAGGGGGCTTTTTGTCGGGGTCTCATATCGCGACATACGTTTAGCGTTGTAGCCTTTGTGCTGCTTTCATTTCCAAGATATAGCGTCTTGGGTTTTCAGGTAGTCACGTGACTATCTACAAGGAGGTTTACAGGTACAGTATCAACATCCTCGGTACTTTAACTCCTGATGTGCTGAAAACAATGGGTGCAATTTATTTTCTGAGTCTGTCTGGCCTGGTGGGGTGGGTGTTTGGATAAATTTCAATATAGCGCCTTCTATTTCGTGACGGCAAGGTCACGACCACCAGATCTTTCAATTGTGGTATTTTGATCAGTTGATCCAGCCTTTGCAATCTGAAAAAAAGGCGCAAACGCTACTTTTAATGACACCAACCAGCACAAACGCAGCACTAACGAATGAGGGGGGTTTCATCGTGCTGTTTGTTGGTGGGGAGAGCTTCAGATGGCCTAAGTCATTTGCATTGCCATTTCAACTGCTCCTTGTAAAAAAAATCCATTATCACAATGAAGTGCTGTGCATTAGAACTGTAAATTACTAATTACACTTAATAGTGGCATTCTCGATGCAAAATACGAATCACCAGTTCGTTTACCTTAATGGATATTAGCTGTTGAATTACATTTATTTATAATGCTATTTTTAATTGAACGGTAATTCCTATCAGTGAGAAGTAATAAAGATTATAGGTGAATTCAGAGTGCCTTTGCCTGCGACACCGTGGATTCACTCTACTGCTTACTGCACCTAAACGATTTTCATGTGCGTTTCTCCGTGTACTTCATTCTTAGCGAAACCTTCACTTATACATACGTATCTAATCTATATCGTTAAAATTATTTGAATAAAACGCGCTTTCTCATAATTATATAACTGGTATTTTTTAGGAAAGTGTTTCTTCTAGTATACCTTCACTATATAGCCGCCTTTTTATCCTGTTTTCGTTATTAAAGAACTAAGTACTGTCGTTGTACTGGTAGGACCAAGGTTCCAAGGAAGCTTTGTATGCAGAAGTTGTGTATTGCGTCGTGTTCTCTTCTATGGCTAGCACCCAAGCACTGCACAAATTCATTTTCTGCCTACGTCCCTTCTAGCGCAACCCCCCTACAGTATTTAGTCTGTGAGAGAGCCCTGTCTTCCTACATGGACGATTATTAATTACCACTCCCCAACCAACGAAACCCTTCTACTGCTGCCTTCTGCAGCAATTCACGGCATAGTGCAACAGCATACACACACTTTTTAGCGTAATCTAACCTGAAATATACACTGTGCACTAAGATTGACAGGAAGCTCGCCCATACACAGGAAAAAGGGGTTTCCTGGAGTCGAAACAAGCTGCGTGCGTTACCAATAGACATACAACCTGTGAAAGGAGGCGGACGTATCTGAACTGTAGGCTAGGTTGAGCTGCGAGCAGGAGACGGAGAAATTGATACAGTGGAGCAGAAAATCTGGGAGACCTTTACTGTGTAGAAATTTGTAACATTGTTGCAAGTATTTTGCTTACTAAAGACTGAAAGAAGCAAGAGAGATCAGAGTGGTTTCCCATTTGGGGACGAGTTAATTGTTGAGCAAGGGCTATAACGGATCGTTTTCAGCTACAATTTAAATTTGACTGAAATATTACGCTGGAAATGTCCGAAAATAAGCCGAATGATGATCCGAAGTTGTCAACGACGGACAGGGTGGTGAGATGTAAGTATAAATGTATTGCTCGTGCTAGTTAGGAGGCTTTTCTCAGTAATTTGAAGACTATTTTTATTATTTGCATTTTCCCCTGCACTAGGGTTTGTCTAACCACACTCCGTAGCACCTTTTAAGCGTCTGGTCTGCTAAAGAAATGAAAAGCTGCTTTGCAGAGAAAAAGGGTGTAGCTGTATTAGCATAAGTAGGAAGTGAATGTAATTATTTACTCAGGTTTGAGGCATGCCAGTTCTACCCTAATTTGCAGTACCCTCCTCTGTTTGCCACTGTTACTAAACACCTACTCTAGTATTGCATTCTTGTTTATAAAATTCTACCAGGGACTGCATTACACACGATCTGTGAGAGTCCCACTTCCTAGTTTAGCATCTGCTGTATTGTATGGCTTTGAACAGTTCATACTGTTTGTGTATTCATGTCTCGGTGAAGAGAAACCCGTGTTGCACGCGCTGTGAGGGTAATTGTTATCGCAAGACTGAGTTCAATAAAAGTTTTATTAATGTGATTTCAAGAATGTGGAAGCCACTATGTTGAATGGGTAGGCTGTTGTGATGACCAAATCCTTGCAAAAAACAAGGTATTATTTACGAGGAATAATAAAACATAATGCATTCTTCCGACACACTCTACACCTCTATTTTTCCATCTGTATTATAATAACGTATTTTAACAGGGATAAGGCTGAAGTAAGCGCACGTAAAACCTTTACATATCCTTCCAGTATGTTATGATTAACATCACGAAATGCTAGCTAGTATGTGGCTTGTCTTTAGATGTATGTTCATAAAATAAATAAATTTAAAAAAAATGTAAATACTAAGGTGTTGTTATGTGCATGCACTTAAATACTGATATACAATATCTGAATAATATTATTTATATTAAGTTTTAACGAGAAGTTTCAGGTTTTCCTGTTATCAGTGAACTCACTGTGCAAAACAACGGTCTTTGATTAATATATTAAATAAATATATTATGTCATTCTTTTTATTTTTGATGTCTGAGCTGCTGGATGTTTTGAAAATTTGGAACATATATTTTAGTACTATATTAGTACTGGGCATTACTATGCAGTACATACTTTTATAATTTATTGAATTAAGGCTGAGGAAAATTTAACATTCTTGTGAAGGTAATTAATCGAGAAAACGTTTTCTGAAGCTACAGAAAATTATACCTTGCTTGACTGTGAAGAATCAGAATTTCAGTTGTTGTTTAAAACAATGTACCTGAATTTAACAAGAAATGTGTCTGTTTCAAAGAGTACACCTGACTACCTACAGTATGTGTTCTTAATTTATATTTCACTTTGAAAATGATATCGACTAAATTTATATTTTGTCACATCACAATTAGTAGTCTGCCTTGGGGCCAATCCTGTGTTTCTTCAGAATACTGTATGTGCAAAATGACACCTGTAAACCGATCTGTGTGTCGACTTTAATGTGTGTTCTACCATGTTTAACCATGTAATTTGCAAAAGTCTCTTGAAATCTGTATTTTTATGGCTCATATATTTTTGTCATTATGTAAGTAATGTCATAATGTCTGCGGGAGTGGAAGATGAAACAAGGTAATGTTTTGACTGGTGATAGGATTTTTGAAACTGCACGCTTTTAATTTACAAGCCCAGCGAGAAAGATAGTGATGCAGTGAGAAATATATTACGTTGTAACTTGTGGCTTTGATTCCTTTGATAGATGTAATAGAAGCTTAAGATATTTGTACTTGTAATTGATCCCTTTGTTGTATTCTCTGTATTTTACATCTACAGAAACAATAGATAGGCTATTCATAAATCAGGTCTGATTAACTCGGAACAGATAATCATTTTGTTATTGATATGGTAACAATGATTTTAGTTTGCACATGTGATTATGATGTCCTTTGACTTTTCTTTTGCTATATTTTATTCTACACTACAATTTCAATCACTTTTTATTTTGTCTCTCTCGTGCATGTGCTTGATATTGATTTCTTTCACATTTTGCCATTTTAACAGGAAAGAAAAACCCTGGTACTGTATGTTGATGGGTTAAAGATATGTGTTTTGTTTTGCCCAGGTGTGCAGGCACAAGCACCAGATGAATTTACTGAATAAATTGGTGTCCTGCTTTAGTTAATTATACAAAATTCGTTTTGTAATTGATTTTGAAAGCAGAAAAGATTTATTTAAGGTCTTAGGGTCCCTTTCACAATGAAAAGTTATGATGGCTCAGTGCTGCCTCTGAAGCTACAGTGTGTGTTGCATGAATTGCCTATGCAGATACAGAGCCTGCACAAGCCTTTAGCCACCCTGTAAGGTGGTTCAGAGACAGTCCATAACTTTTACAGTTATCTATGTGAATGGGTATACTTTTTCTGCAGTGGAATAGCACATATTCAAGCACTGCAGCAGCACATAAGCCTGTACACAAGAGGTGACAAGGAAATAGGTGTGACTGTTGTGGATATTTTGCTTCACATAAACATATAGGGGTGTAACCCCGGCGTCCTGGCCAAATTTCCCATTCCCCCTTAACAATCATGGCCTCCTAATAATCCCCCTCTATGAATTGTCTACATTACTCCGCTCTCCTCTCCACTGATAGCTGATGTGTGGTGAGCGTTCTGGTGCACTATGGCTGCCTGCACATTGGTGGTGGTGGAGGGGAGTCCCCATTACCTGTAAAACGCTTTGAGTGGAGTGTCCAGAAAAGCGCGATAAAAGTGTAAGCAATTATTATTAATTATTATATATATTTCTTAATTTCAAATATAAATAATTCGATATAGCAAAACATTTATTTTCCTCAACTTCAGAAAATTGTGAGAGAGTTCAGTTTCAAAGTATATTTCTGGGTTGATGCTATTAGCCCAATAGTGTGGTCAGGGGTGCATTCTATATGTACAGCAATCATGCATTATCGTTTTTGCTTTCATTGCTGTTGCCTTGATGGTATATATCTTTCTCTTTTAAAGATTAGGTGTTGCCTTCTTTGAATTAAAATGTGGGATCTATGTTTTTCCTGAAATTTCAGTAATCTGGCACTGCTTGTGGTGTTGCACTGTAAACAGAAATAATCATGAATTTAAAAGAGAAAGCAAAACTACTGGGGTCCTCAGTCAAGGATGAAGCCATTTTGTTGCACTCATTTACATGACAACAACTTGCAGGGTCTTTTATGATACCCCTGTCTGTGTGAGCAGTATACAGTATTTTGGTCCAGTAACAGTACGTATGTGCTGTTTTTTTTAGGAATATGTGAAACACCTCTGTGATGGTTTAGAGGCAGCAGTTCTGTGTGAAAAGGGCACTGTAGGCATGCATTGTATAAACATTAACAGGGCTACTTTCAAAGCATTTTCCTCCTTTGCAAAACTTTCCCTATTTGTTTGTTGTCAGGATAAAGAATGTTTTCCATCTTGATTAGCATCTTTGTTCCTTTGTGAAAATGTTTAGCTACCTACGTGAATATTCTGCTCTGGAGCAAAGAACTTTCAAACCCCTGCATACTAACATATGAGCTACCATAGAGGCTTTACATTTCGTCTTATTTATATTTTCATATTCCAGACGTTTTCAAATGTGAAGTGTGTCTCAGGAGTGTCTGCTGATAAAGGAGTCTCGGTATAAGAGCGATCATGTCAGTGGCTATGGTCTCGGTCCATCAGTTGGTTTTCTGGCGTGTGTCCCATTCAAGTCAAAAGGCTTGAAACCAGTCAGTGATGTAATCTGGCTTCTGGTGAAGGCAGTTTTAAAGTGCTCCAGAGAAAAAATATGATGAATCATCTAAAACCGAGTTCAGAATGTGGAAAAGGCATACAAGACCATTATGTTTTGATTCTATTTAGATAGCTGACATGTAAAGGCATACAGATATAAGGACCAACCGACCACTCTTGCCCTCTATACCAAGCGGTTGGCTGCTGGATATCATCTAGCCGTTTCTTGATAGAAGAACTTCCACCAGCTTCCACAACATGGCTAGGTAGCTTGTTCCATACTTCCACAACATTTTATTAAAAAAGCATCTCTCATTCTCAAATTGAAAATGCCCTTCCTCTTCCTCACAGTTGATTCTGCAGAAAGACTTTGTCAAGGTCCTTAAGAACGCTTAAAATCGGGTTGCGTCACTATCTTTGTTCAAGACTAAAGGGACTCAGTTATTTCAGTCTGTCAATGTCAGACTTTGTGTTAAGCACAGAAATATTTCCTGTTGCTCTTATATAGATTGGGTCCCTAATAATATATTTGTGTAATGTAGCAACCAAAATCAAATTGTACAATTGTAATATAACCCTTTTTTTAAACGATATACATTCTACAGATCTGTATGTCACAATAGAATATGATATATATACTCTATTTACATATACATCCTAACACTGTTTGCCCTTTTAATTTTTTGATCGCATTGTCTAGAAGATAAATGAGCATAAATTGTTCATTTGTTTCATAAACTTCTCTAAGTTTTTTTCCCATTTTGTATTTATAGTTTTTTCTGTCTGTGCAGTTTCTAAAGTGTTTGTGATAATTATTTATTGATATACAGGGTTTCACAAAGAATGTTTAATACCTTTTTTGGAATTTCGGTGTAACTCAAATGTGGTATATAAATATCAATAGACATGTTAAATCTGTTGCTTTATAACAGGCTTTGATATGCTTTGATTACCTTGTTTTAGATTTGCCTCACCATTAAACACTTAAGACATTACAAAATACAGAATTAAATACAGATTGCAAGAGTACAATTTATGTAATACAGTATACCATATTAATGCAGATGTATTTCTGTTCTCCCATATAAATCATGTTTGCTACCCAAAAGGCAGCTGATGCTGTTGTATTCCAAAGTCCAGGCCTGTTGAAAGCAGTTATTATAATTGCTGCAATTTCTATTTTATTTTTCCCTAATTTGTAATAACAAATTTACTTGCACAGCATCATATACTGTATGAGCCAGGAATGCAGAAGATGAATGGCTGTGCTGCAGTGATAGGGCCAAGTCAGGTCCTCCGTTCTCCTTGTGAAATATTGAGCTGGGGTGGATGGAATCTGTTTTGGTCAGATCTGTCCTGTCCTTCTCTGAAGTGTGATCAATAATGCTAAGCAGTTGTGATATTCACTGTAACTCTGTTGATTTATCTATGAACGATCTTCATCATGATTGTCCTTATTCATTACTGCAGTTGTTCTTTAATATCTCGGCAGAAATGCACATAATTTACTTATTGCTTAATTTAAAAAAATACAGTATTTCATACTAGACATAGAAAAGCCTCTCTGTGTTCAGTATGTAGTCAGTACCCAGCAATAATTTTGAGGCCACAAAACATATTTCCACTTCATTCATATCATTCTATTGCTAAAGTATAATAAGTATGTGTCTGAAGCAAACAATAAATCCATTGTCTGAGAAGAAATTAATTGCTTTAATAGTAGCATACTGTAATATTAATTTATACAGCCTTGTTCACTTTTTTGGTATTTTGCATATGAAATTAGGTGTATTTATTGAAGAAACCAGAATACATTATACATGCTCCTTTTCTCTTTACCTCTCTCTTTCTTATACACATGAATATACATGCTCCGTGCATTCTTCCAGGTGTACAGTGGTACAGTTCCTGAAGTAGCAGACAATTTGACTGTAAGACTGTGTGTGAACAAAGCCAAAGTCATGTTGGTATTATTTAGAATAAAGGGAATATAACACACATATCATAAATACGTCTTTATTTAGCATTTTATGCACACAGGAATACTGAAGAAGGATAGAATTATTTTTCTATAAACCTTGGAAATGTGGGATAAAGTAGTCATGAGTGCAGTTCCGTGTGGAAGCCCTTGATCAATATTAGATTTGAAAAATCAATACTTAGGTATCAAGAAATTACATTAAGCAAATTTTATATTTATTTTGTTAATCAGATCCTAGACAAATTCGTTTTTTCAAGACCTGGTTCAGTGTTATTGCTCTATAGTGTAATAACGGCATTGAAACCAGCATTGTGCCTTGTTGGTTTCATTAACCTCTATTAATTTAGACCACTTTTGATTTAGACCACTAAACATTTTTGATACAGTAGTTCTTTGGATATAACAGGTGTCTTCTCCATTTTAAATTTTCAGATCTAATTAGAATTTTTATAATTCATAGGAGCCCCTAGTTTATTTATGTGTTAGTTGATACAGGCTGAAATACATTTAATTGGCATGACAGAAGTTCACGAGAAGAGCATACCCCAATTCCCAACACCCACTGGCTCTCTAAGCTGTATATTTACAGTAGCTCCTCCCACATCAAATCTTACTCTTCATTACAGTTAAATCCCTATACCTTATTTTATAGTATGGGTGTCTGATTTACTTGCAAGCGGTTTAAAGATAAACATATCAATAAATACTCTTTCTTTATTACTATTGTATCTTTTTATACTAATTAATTTCTTGCAAAGTGGTGGCCTGCCCTGGTTCTGAAGAAACACTATCAGCAGCCCTTGTATTTCATCCTGTTTATAAGGGCATAGAGACGTATATTGTTGTTTAATTCTAAAAGTTAATTGGATCAGTTAGGTTTAGTGAGGAATGGCCAGCTGTGGTCCATGAGAACTATTTATGTTTTCGAATGATCTTGGAATTATTGAAACCGCTCACCTGCTTAAGTGGTCAAAATGATATTGCCCCTAGTGCTCAGAAATGGATGAGTGGTGAATTGATTCATTGGACTGTTAAACCAAAACCTGCATGTAATATCATGCTTACAAGTGCATTAAGAACGGAGTGTTATATAATCAGTACGAATAAAGTAAATACTAACTATTCTTCATGTGTTTTTTAGTCATTATAATTCATCTGCCTTTGTTACCCTACTGACTGAGAGACAGGTGAATATCATACTTATCTAAAAAACTGCACATTTTGTTAATTCTTTTAGGATTTGTTACTCAAAACCCTGATATTTACAGCGACATGTTGTTAGATTTAGAAAACCCTGTATTTATTAGAGTTTTCTTATCGATAAGGTCTCCCGTTATTCCCCTTCCCCCTCCAGTATGATAAGAGGTTGGAATTGCTAGACAGAGAGATGTCGAGTTCATATGACCCCAGTTAAACTGAACTTCTCCTTGATGTACAAAAATTGGTCAGGTATTGGTGACTGAAGAAACTGAATTCAAGGAAATGAGCTGTCTTTTATGTTTGTTAAAATATTTCCCTTATTAATCTGCCAGGCAAGGATTATCCCTTTTACTCATATTTTTATCCAGTTTAGCATCAGTTTAGATTACAGACTCACCTTTTGATGATTAGTTATGAGCATGGATGCCCTTTCACTTATATAGATGTATGCTTCTTATTTCAGCATACAGTACAGTAATCTGTCTCGGTAATCTATTTGGTGAATTGAATGTGGTGATTTGGCCCCTGGAACTCACTCCAATAGTAAATATGAATCTGTGTGTTTTGTCTTCTGTAAATTTGTATAATGTTTGTCTTTTAGGCTCTTGTCTATTTCTCTATCACCAAAGTGTTTATGGAAAATTAAAGAAGTCGTGTTACTTTGCTGGGCATTCCCAACCAGCGCTGGGTGTTTTGCTGTTCAACTTTCATGAGATGCTTCTACTTCAGCTGTTGTGAGGACCGACTAATATTTGAACCTCTATTTGTCTTCTTTTAGCTACTAACAACCTCCTTGATTATAACAAACAATATCAATATTTTCTCATTTTAAATAGATTAATGTAATAGGTAAAATAGTTTAGGCTAGCTTGCTTATTTGGTTGTGAAAGAAATACACGTTACAATGATGGTAGGTAGGTCCCTTTTCAGGCCATAAAGGCCCATGGGGAATGGGGGGCAAGGGCCAACACTGGAGGTGGAGGTGATGTGGTCAGCATCATGTCCGGGAGCCAGCCTATTACCCCCAGAAGGATTAACCCCCCTGCTACTCATTTGGAAAGTAGGCTGAGTGGACCTGGGAGCCGTCTGGAAGGAATTAGAGCAAGCTACATTGCTTGCTCCTACCTGCGATTGAACCCGGGACCTTCCCGTTAAAATGATGCCAACAGTAAAAAAAAAAAGGTTTCTCACAAAATTAAACAGGAAATGCATTATTTAATGACAGAAAGGGTTTAATATTAAATGTGATTGCTAATGCTTCTTACAATGCAGTAGTTGAATTCACTTATTTACTTGGATAGTTCTAGCATATCCTATATGCTAGTATTGCCTGATGCCAGGTATTATTCTTAGTTCTTTTATTTTTCCCATAGAGATTAATTAAATTCGTATGTATAGTGAATTGATCAATGACTTTGCAGGATACCTAATGCTTTGAATAGCTATCTTTTGCATATTTTAATGTAGCTTGTTACATAACATGCTTTTTCTCATAGTGGATCTGCAATTCAAATGTATGATGAACTAATATAATGAACATTCAGATCTGCAAGTTTCTTTTTGTTTCTTTGAAAGAAACTCAGCTCAACACTATTTTTTCCGGTTTTCTAAAAGTGAAATAAAGATTTCTATTCATTATGTCTGCAAGACATATTAATTCAGTTAATTAACTGTCAAAGTAGCTGTCAAGTAAAAGACGCCAGCAAAAGTAGACATAAAATCTATGTACAGTAAAACCTCAGATTCTGACATTCTACTTCTGATCTTCTTGTTCAGTTAAGGTATGATTTGAAAGTTGACATTTTTCAAGATAGAGATGTCATCCTTAATGCATTTGGATTTAAGCATGCCAGGTGTTTTACTACAGCAGTCTGAATGAAATAATTTAACGAAGGGTACGATATTGGTGCTCCACCTGGGATTTGAACACAGGGCATACCAGTTATGTGTCAAGAGCCCTAACAACTTGTTGTAAGGAAAACATTTTACATCAGGTTAGTATATAAAACAGTAAAGCCATATTCTGATTGAGTTCTTACTACTGCAGACTGTGGTGTTCTTAAGATCCTAAGCTTAGGGTGTTACAAAAGTATTTAAGTCCTTGCACAATTTTCACATTTTGTTGATTTGGGGCTTTTGGTCCCTTAAGTAAAGCAAGCCAGATACCTTTACAGTTAGTGAGAGCAAGATGAAGTGGGATAGAATCAATTGGTGACGAGGGGAAAACACATGCACACATTTCCTAATTGAGCCTCAGAGATGGACTGAGAAGCTTCCAGCTTCTGTGAATCTTCAGGAATGCCTCTCAGACCAGGCTTATCCTGACACCACAAGCATGTAAAACCACAGATGAAGAAACCTTGGATGAAGACGAAGAGGTATAATGGTGTTCACAAACTATTAATTGGCATTACAGTACATATACCAGTAACAGATTAAACATTTCAGAAAGTGATTTTTAGGGGGCTAATGGTTAAACAATCCATTTGTAAGAGCAGAGGATTCAGTGTTGGTGTCTTTACCTATGTGAAAATGATTTGGATGTTGTAGTAAATTTATCACTGTCGTCATTCAGGATTTGTTAAGTGGTTAAGAATGTAAATTGGATAAGAGTATGCAATACTGAGGTTAAGGTAAACTTGTATTATACTTAAGATAGACCACACAGGCAACACTGTCTTCAGTTTAGAGACTTACTGTAGGTGCTTAAACTGAAATTATATACAGTATGCAGTTCACATATAATTTCAGTGATAAACCTGCAACCAAATGAAAATAAACACTCGCATGCTGAAAATCACATTTTACAGATATTAAATTAGCTAAAAGTCTTTATACTATGTAGGTAAGAACTCGTATGTGAGTATTGGTTAAGGCCATCAAAATATTGATGTAATGAACAAGGATCTACCGTAAATTATGGTACTACCAGCACAATCTGGGGTTACAAATAGCAGGTGGAATATGAAGAGGTGAAAAAAAATCTTAATAAAATATTGCAGTTTTCCCAGCTGATCAAATACTGAATTCAAGCCTCTAGGATCCTTGACCAACCAGTTTATGCTACATTACATTCTTTTTGCGGGAACTGATAGTGGCTTTGAGCTCCTGTACCTGTCTGTCTTAATCTCTCTTAATCTTTTCTCAGTAAAATAATTCTGTATATACTTTTCTTAACAAAGGTCTTAGAAACAGTAGACACACTCAGGAGTTGAAATATGTGTGTGGTATTGCCATTAACAATTACCTTAAAGCCTCCTTTAGTGTTTTCTGTTGTTATAACAACTTTACCTTAATAATACCTCATAGTTTGCGTAAGAAGAAACCATAGCTTCTTGCACGGAAGAAACTGGAATACTGAGCAAAACTGATAAAATGTAGAGAAAATACACAAAGTGTATCAGACTCATTTAGAAAATAATTGCTGTTCACATGCATTTACAATTGTTTTTTGCTTTCTTTAATAAAATTTTCACATTTTATAGTCAGTATACTATAAGGGCTAGGTAGAAGCAAACACTGTTAATTAAATTATTAAAATGTCATATATAGCAAAATAAAATATTTATTCTGTAATATGTAATGGTAAACTTTAAAAAGCTTTGAGGGTTTATGGTTTTACAGTTTTCAGATCATTATAATGTTGGGTTTTCAGGGTTGTTACTATGATACTGTACATCTGTGCATTGCATAACAGTAATATCTTGAACATTATATAACCATACCTTTAAATTTAATGGGGGTTTTGGCCAATAAAGCTCAATTAATTAATCTGTATGTTATGTAATGGTAAGTACAAACTAAACTCAAATGAACACACTGTGCCTTTTTATCTTTAATTAAAGAAATATCAATTATGGCACAAAATCTGTAATTAGGAGGTGTCATCAGGGCAGAGTATTACAGAGACCTAGAGCTCCTTCTAAGCCTACAATCCATTATTACCCTTTGTTGCCAAAATGAATATGAAATAATTTAAGCACACTTTAAAACATAATCTTCCATTGGTCTTACAGTAGGTATCACTAAAAGCATTATAAAACAGAACTGTGAAGATTTAAATCTTAGAGATACACTGCCATTCTATATATATTCTAGCTTTTCTAGCTATTTTGTTAGTCGAGGACGAAAACAAAATGGCAATATTACACCTTCCTTAGGTGATTAATGTACATTTTAGACATTTATATTTAGACATATTGGGGCAGTGCGGTGGCTCTGTGGCTAAGGATCTGTGCCTGTGGCTGGAAGGTTGCTGGTTCGTATTCCGTGGCTGGCAGAGGAATCCTACTCCATTAGGCCCCTGAGCAAGGCCCTTAACTCCAGCTGCTCCAGGGGCACCGTATAAATAGCTGACCCTGTGCTCTGGCCCCAAGTTTCTCTCCCTGTCTGTGTGTCTCTGTGTCTCATGGAGAGCAGGTTGGGGTATGCAAAAAGACAAATTCCTAATACAATAAATTGCATATGGCCAATAAAGTGATCTTATGTTTGTTAACATGTTTGAAACAAAAGTTTTAGAAGGCTAACACTAGCTTTAATAGTGCTTGGACAAAATCCAAAACAAAAGAAGCATATTGCCCCAGATGTATGACTTTATTGAACTTTTCCCAAAGTTACCTCAGATTTGATCTTTAAAATATGTTCTTGTTCTACTTGTGAAATGAGTGATTTACTTTTCACTTTGTGCTTTTACCTGTCTTAATTGATTAATGCCTCTACAACAGGTGTGATATACTGTGAACTCTATGAACTCAGTTTCAGAAGACACAGACAAATCATTGCAATGCCTTATTGATATTTTAGCTTTAACTCTCTTATTTTGAGGGAAGGACAGTTGGCTATATGGATGAGGAAGTTAAAATCTGCCTAGTCAATCTTGCTGTATTGGTGGTGGGAAAGTGTAAGTGCACCAAACACTGGCAAATAGTGGTCTGGTGGGTGTTATACCCAAGAGTTAGGGTCTCTAGCCATGGTCCCAGAGTGTCCCTATAATTATTTAAGATGGTGTTGTTTCACCAAGTAATTTAGAGATCATTCGGAACAAAAATTAAAATATTCTTCTTCGGTAAGAACCAGTGCACCCTTCATTACACATCACTTTCTTAATGAATCTGTTGTTTAAACAAGTGTTCCTGTTCTTTAAATAACGGATGATTTATTGTGACCTTTAAGAATAATTGGATTAAGTCTTTCCAGTACCATAGTTGGAGACTAGTGCCCCCAAGCCATTGATTGGTGGCAATAGGGTCTTATCCTGCTAGTAAACTTTCTTTATGTGCTCCTTATGTTGGCATGAATCGAGGAATAAACAACATTTTACACAATTTCAAATTGCTCTGGTGAGTTAATCATTTTCAGGCAAGAGTATAAGATGATTACTTTATTCATTGAAGCATGCCCATAAATTATGTGTTTTTTCTGTCCTTACATGTATATTTGAAATGATTGTTTTTGGTTTAAAAGTTTCCTGATGTATAGCAAAGAGCAGTTGTGAACAGAACATTATCTGTCGAAAGGCTGAAGGTTTCTAAGACTTAAGCATTCTGTAGAGACATTTATGTCTTTGACATTATATATTGTGGTGCTCTTTGCACTTTCCATTTACGTGCAGCAGCACAATAGTATGACATTTCAAATTTTTAGCCATTTTGTTTTAAGGTTAAAGACTGAAAGGTTTGTATTTTAAAGTACAAAACATTGTCTTTTAGCTTTAATTGGAATTGATTGGTTAATGTGATTGATAGGCTACTGCAACTATTATTAAATGGTTTCTCATGTATCATTTGTCTTGAGCTGTGATTGGGATTTAGAAGATCTGCCCTGTATAAAGTAAAGATTGCTAAATTAAATGATAAGTATGGTTTATTCTCATCCAAGCTAAGGTGTATTAACCAGATTTTTATAATCGTATAAAACGCTAGTGGAAGCTGTGAGTGATTCATACGTGTATTGTAAGATGTTTAAGATTTTTACATAGTACTGTAGGTCTGATAATTAAGGATTGTATAAGTTTCAGTGTTTCAGAACCTATTCTGCTGGACCAGTCAGAGCATATTAAATCATTTAAACTGGAGCCATGGACTACTACATCTCAGTTTAATTTAAATAAAATAATAATAAAATAACAAGAATGTAAAGGATTAGGAAATCTATAAAACAAACTTGTTTAAGTAGGACAATGAAGACATTTTGTGGGATTAATAATTTGCACATAAGGCAATGTTATTTAATATTTTCCTTTTATTTTCAGATATAAGTAGCATAGCATGTTATGCAATCATGTATAACCTGTCCTCTTTATACACTGTTTTGTAAACTAAAATTGACCTTGAGCATATCAATGAAGTAGCGTATTGTCCTATTGGTCTTAAGTGGTTTGTTTTCTGTAAGGAATTTTAGATGCGATTGGCTATCAGTTTTCCAGTCTTAATGTTTTAATGAGAAAACACATCCCATATAGCAAATTGAAAGTGAGATTGCTTGTGTTTTACAAAAATTGTTGCACTAAATTCTAAGTGATGTGCATTTCTGCTGGTGTGCTTTAGGATGCACAGTATTTAACTTCCAAAAGTCAACATCTTTTTAAAGTTTTTAATTACTTTAGTTCTTGTGTTTTGTGACTAAAGCTGCCATCTTGTTTGTAGAATTTATTTTTTGAAACTGGACCTGAATTTATTTGATCAGTGATTACCCTTGAATGCTGGATTCCTACTTTTAATTTTTAATAGTATGCAAGACGAATGAGGCTTGCGGTCAAACGCATCAATTAAAACCCTCATTTATCTCACTAGATTTCCTAGACTGCACATGTATGTTGCCATATTCTTTTTTTTAACAAACTGTCTTTGAGTCATTTCTTCAAGGAGGCAGGACAGTTTGCTTGGCGATAACCCCTAAAATGTGGAGCAGACTGAAATAGACACTGGGGCTCAGGGAATAGCTTCCAGTTCTGTACCTTCTGCTTAATATCTGTCACATTTCTTTCCTGCCTGTGGTTCTTGTTGTTGCACTTTTCCTTGACACTGAACCGTTTGGGAGGTGTCTTACTGTTGAAATTTGTGCAGCTCTTCCAGGAGGCTTCAGTGTATCTCTCCTGTCCTCTCTATCTAATCGGCGAGCTCAATGTTGGCAATGGCTTCTTCTTTTTATTTTGCGGAGAGGGTGAATAAAGTGGGAAATGCGAAGAGAGGTAAAAGACAAATGCCGTCTTAAGAGTCGTTTTTGTATTTTGTAGCAGTTGGGTTGTTTTATTTTAAGGGCAGAAACCTGAATTCTGCCAGGTTCAGCCTTAAAGCGATGTAGGTTTTTGTAATTGCAAATGTGAGTATTGAAATGTGACTACAGTATTGACAGAGCTTATCAGGACTTAGGCTCTCATATAAGATTGGTGGCATGAAAAGTGAATCATTAGTAAGAAAAGCTTGAAACTTGTGAAGATTAAGCCTTCGTTGAAAGGATAGGGAGGGCTTTACATTAATAGCTGTAATTTGTAGTTTGAACATGTACAGTACAAGATACATGTCTAAAATGCTTCCTTGTCAGTATTGAGAAGAATTAAAATTTATATCTATCACTTTCTAAATTGGAGTTTGCTTATAGGAAAGTGAAGTCATGACTTCATTTGTTGTATAGTACTGCGTGCCCTCTTTCTGAGTGATTGTTAAATCCTCAAAATGTGTTAAAGCCTGTTGTACAGAAACAATAACTTGAATCATTGGCACTCTTTCATGACATTTCAGAATACTTTTCAAGGGTTGTATATTTCACGGTATAAATAGACATTCAGCATTCATTTTTCTAATGTGTGTTTTAAACTCCATTGAGATTTCACCTGCCATTTCTTATTACATTATGTTGGTAGACCTAAAATGCAGTGTAGCCTGTACTTTTTTTGTCCCACAAGCTGATTTGTTTTAATGTTATTCATATATTACCACTTGAAATCTAGAACTGTATTAAGCAAGAAATATATTTAAAACCTATACAAATGACAGATATGTTAACCAATAATTCATAGTGGTTTTTGTTTAAAGGCCACTGGATTATTTGTAACTCAATTTGTACAGTGTAATTTATTTTTTCTAGTGGAGCGTTCTTGTTTACTTTACGTCCATGCTATTAGAGCCTAGAATGGTGCATTTGTTGCATCTGTGTTTTCTCTTCCAAGTGTTGAAGCTCATTTTGTCACTTGTGCTGTGCCATGTATTTACTTGTCACACACCAATTGCAACTACTGGGTTGTGAGTCCAGACCTTGGCCAGTTGTCAAGTACTCTTGTTAATTTTATTTCCCAAGGGATTCAAAAGAGACTGACACTGAAAGATGTAGTGATTGAAACATGTATTAGTTATGCCTCTCTTAAATGTTTCTGCCCCATGTTGCAAGGTCTCTTCTTAAATTGCTCTACCTTAAATGCTGTGTTTTTTAAGCGATCTTAAAATAATGTGCCCTTGATACTGTGAAGCTTTTATTTATTAGAGCAAATCTGCAAGAAAACTTGTGCCTACTTTAGGGGACTGTTTCTGGAAAAAAGAGCTTAACAGCAAGGCCACAATTGTTCAGAGCCTCAGGTAAAACTCCATGTGGAGGAGTATTTTTGGAATTTGGGTTACAGATTTCCCAGGAGTATTAAGAATAGAGAGCAACCAAACAAGTATTTTTTTTTGGAATGAACACAAATTAATGGGGAATTTGGGCAACACTGAGAGCCTTTTCTGTTTAATTTCAAATTAATTGCTCTATATGTTAAAAATGTGATCGCAATGTCTTTAATTAGTACAATTTACAAATATTCCCTGTTTTTGTGCTCAAAAGTTCTAATGTGTTAAGAAAACAATTTGTTTTGACTAATATTAAAAACAGGGCAGCATGGTGGCATGGAGTTTAGATTTTCTTCCTGTGTTTGTGTAGTTTTATGCCCACAGTCCAGATATACTGCTAGGTTAATTGAATTCTGGTAAATTGGCCCTGGTGTGAGTGTTTTCACCTCTGTGGTTGTGTGTTTGTGTACCCTGTGAAGGACTGGCAATCCAGCCTTGTGTCAGTTGCTCTGTGGGACGGGCTACTGCTTCCCCTCGCTCCAGAATTGGATGAAGCAGTTAGAAAATGGAAGGATGGAATATTAAAGACATATTCAAAATGGACATTCATACAATTCTTTTGCTATACACACAGCGATTACTATTGAAAGTTTTCCCATTGAAACACTTTAAGATTACAAAAGGAGCAGTCTTTGTTTTTGTCTGATCTGTTGTACAACAGGATACTTAGACATAGCTCTACTTTTGTTATACAGTATATCATTGTGATAAGCTGACACTTCCAAGCAACATAATGGCAGAGTAAATTGTTTATTTTATACACTGTGTTACAGAGAGCTGGACAAGGATTACAGTGAGAGAAGATACTGTGATCTCACATGAAGAAAGTGGCTTGTTAACCACTACCCTTAGTTCAAGTTGTAAGGGATTTTGATTTAAGATTTTGATTATGGTTTGATTATAACACCACCAATGAATCTATATCACATATTTATAAGTACAGCAAATTATAATTTAATGAGTGCACAAAGTTGTATCTGGTGTACTTTCACATCGTAGGTTATTGTAGTAAAAGGATATTAACATGGCAAGTCTATAGTGTGGATTCTTATCTTAAGTCCATTATTTTTTATAATGGCCTGGAAAAGCTCAGATAAGTTATGCCTGCTGTTCCACTTTATTGTTCCAGATCTATGGTAGCTAGTTAAATAAAACCAAATTCCTACAGTTAGTGAAATATTTGCTTTGGGAGATCTTAAAATTTAAACTAAAATCTCATATTAGAACACCCAAGCTTTGCTATAATTACTGAAACTGTGCTCTGCAAGACAGATCCTAAAATAGATAGCTCAAAAATGATTGAGAAAGCTGTATTTACATAGTTTACTTAAACTCCTCAGTCCCTATGAACAAATGCATTGTTGATATAAGGTTGTATCTACTGTATGGAAAGAAAATCAATTGCAAATTCATATTTTCTTAGGTGACTAGTCCTAAACAATATGAAATACCATTAATGAAAATAAGAGGAAAAGGCTAGAAGAAAATATTTTATGATTGTATAGAATCTTATCTCGTAGGATTGGGACCTTGCAAATTGTGGGGCATTTTTTGCCAGGATTTAAGGGCAACCAAAACCTCACTAAATGCAAAGTTTGTCTGAAATTTCAGAAATACTGCTAGTTGTAACTTATTTTGACAGACTTAAAATAAACCACCCATTAACAGTTTGTTATGAAGTGGATAACTGTGTATGTACAAGACATTCTACAAAATGATGCAAGTACAATCTGTAAAAACCGAAATAGTGTGGAAGAAATAATTAATACAGTTGTAATACCAATTCATTTTATCATTGCTGATATGAAAATTGAACTAGCTTGTGATTAAGTGTCTGTATAGGTATGGGTGTCTGTATAGGTTGGAATTTGTCAAATCCAGATTATGCATACTATTACTATTAATGTAATATCTTATTAAAGGTGTACTTTCATTTTAATTTTCAGACAGTTGCTGCTTTGTCTTTTGTTAGATCTTTATAGGATTGCAGTTGTTGCAAAAATTGATCAGTGAAAGGTTGAATGTGCAGTGGTTGGAGAATTGACAGAAAATAGAAAGGCTTGAGTAATGAACCAGCAGTTGTGTGCTTTCAGTTAAGGAGTCGAGCACATATACCCTTCTGTTTCGTCCCCATCTGCATCAACAGCCGCCTTCAGAAAAAGACACATTCATTATGCATTCAGAAGATTCACAAACGCTCACAATTAAAATACGAAAAGAGATACTCAAACTCTCATGTTTGTGCTGCACTGTGCCGAGTGAATGTCTTACCTCTGGTCTGCATTCTAATCGCTTAATTACTTGTGGTCTCTTTCTTTCAGCTGTTGAAATGATATTTTCCCTTCAGTGTAATCATATTACTTTTAGCTAGTTTATATTTAGTGTATATTGAACTTGGACTTCTGTAAAATGTATGATGACCGGAGGTAATGTTAGCACTTTATAGCATATGTAATCTTGTTGGATCTGGGAAGCTGAGCAAAACTGGTGCTGAGTACTAGGATTGGAGGGTTGAGAGGAGCTGCGTGAACTCCTCTGAGAAACTCCGGAAAAAAGAAGCCTTCTTAGTATGGTGACATTAGACAAATATTGTTTTGGGTGGGACATTAAACTGTGCTCCTGTGTGCTTGGCCGTTAAAGATTCCATGGCACCGTTCATAAGAGCATGGGTGTTAACCCTGGTTTCCTGGCTAAATTCCACTTTGGCCTTGCCCAGTCTGATCTGCCTCAGTTCGGTTGATGAACAAATTTCCTGACAAAGAAAAGAAATGAGCTGTAGGTGCATAATGGGTGTCCATGTAACCCAGGTGGGTACTGTACTTATTTGGTAGATGAAATGGGCCCCCTTCCGCATGTAAAGCTCTTTAGAAACCTTTGGGACAGAAATCACTGTATCAATTCAAGTTATCATTTAGATTCAGGAAGCACCACCAATGAGAAAATTCTTCATGTTTCCCAAGAATGAATAAAACATTGCCTTATCTTACATTCTAAATCACCATCGTCATGCCTTTTGGCAACATTAGGAGTGAACCTGTTTTATATCTAATTTCTACAGGCACACTAAAAAAAACATTGATTGTTTTCTTTGTTAAATGATCTTATCATCTTATCATATCTCATACCGAGCAATGTCTTAACACATTAGAAGGGTTTTTTACAGGTTGACAGCAATTCCTGCGTGAAAGCAGTGATTCTAAATATATTGGCATATGAGTGCTTTTTTTGTTGTTTAATGCATTTTCCATTGTATTTTACTTTTTGGATTTTTTACTTGTTTTACTAAGGCAAGAAAAATATTGTGTGCAAACAAGACTTCACAACATACCATTTTTGGAAACGTCTGTATAAGAAGCATTTCCATCATGTTAAGTAAGCTCTTTTTTCCTCAAACATTACTAATTTCCTTCACAGAATCCTTCTGTTGAACCTATATTGTTGTATAAACCCCTATTCTTTTGTAGAGCCAATACAGTAGGGGTTACATGGAGGTATTCCCCTGATAAGTTTACTCTCCCTGGACTCCTCCTATTTACTCAAATTCCCCTTGGTCTGCCAGTGATGATCAGTCCTCCCTCTCCTGTAGCTTCTTCTGTCTCCTTTTTGCACCATTTACTACAGCTGGTAAGCATTGAGAAGACCTCTAAGTCATGACTAATGTTTTTTTTTGTATGCATACTGATGTACAAAAGAAATGTCTGTGAGCTGTCAAAGTGTTGCCCCCAAACGGCATTTGAGCTTGCAGATCATTTTCATGCAGACACTAAGCTACAGTTATTCTACTGATACACTGGTTATTTCTTCCTGCTGTAGCCAGAGTACTGTGATAAAGATTACACAGGTGGATCAGATGGTTATCCTTTGCCTTTCAGAAAGAGCCCTGTACCTCACACAGCCTGGTTCCTGATTTCTCTGTTGAAACAGAACATCTCGTTCTTCAATCATCTTTTTTTTCAGGCATGCTGCCTTCAAACACGCTGCTAGCAGTCAGGCAATCATCGTAAGCTCAAATGGGAACAGTGCTCTTTTGCTGTTCTTATGATAATTGAAATGTATTTTAATGGATACATATACAGTACAGAGTCCTTACTTATTTTGATGATTTTAACTTGCTTTCCCAACAATGAGCACATGCCATTTTTATGAAATCACAAAGGAACAATATTGCACAGAAATTATCAGAGCTGTCTGAGACCTTTATAAAAAGTAACACTATGTATGCACCCTATTAATTATTGGGTGCATTTATAATATTCTATCTAGTGAAGTTTACACTATTACATTTAGACTATTGCATCAGTATATAATGCATCTGATAATTACAGGTGAAACAGATTACTGCTCTTTCAATTTCTAATTTACATACCTCCTTCATTAACCCAGGCCCTCCTAATACTCTCCATTTTAGTTTTATATACAATTCTGCACCTGTTGCTAAGCCCTGACAAAGGTTTGCTGTCCATTACACAATTCCTAGAAACCCTCCAAAGGTTTTTAATTTGTCTGTAGGCAGTAATAATATTAATAAAAACAAACCTGAGATATATGTATCTACAGTATTCATACATTTCTGCTACTTACTCAGATTGGAAGTTTCAGCTGTGTGTGAGGAGCCTACCCTGCTTTGAAGTTTGCCTGTTCTGAATAATGATTTGGCAGGTAAAGCCAACGATGTTCTCAGATGTAACAACAGAAAATCATACAGAATGTTTACCAGGGAATCCAAATAACATATCAGGAAAGTATATACATTTTGCTTTACATTTTTCCTGTTTCAGGATTATACAAGTGTGTTCTAAGGTTTGAGTGATACATTTTTACATTGTGATCCTCAAGTGCATACAAGTCCTTTTTGACAAAGTTGTAACTTTGACAAGCCACAAGTGTAGTTGTACCATGTTCAATAAGAATGGAAAGAATCCAAGAGTTTGGGAAAGTAAGTTTGTATGTAGCAAATAAAAGCTTGGCATTTCCTTCTTTTTTTGTTTCATGACCTGTTAAAAAGCGCCCTCACCATTTTGTTTTTAAGGTGGTAGACCCTTAATCCAATAAGTTGTATCTTGTACTGTATGTACTCTTGATTACCACTCAAATCACTTTTTTTACCCAGACAAAAGTCACAGTATACTGTATGATAAGGAAATCTAGACTTGATGCTTCAATTTTATTTCTTTTACACTGTTCAAAGCTAATACTACCTTTTTTTCTAAGCAGTTACTCTATTCTAGCTTTTATGATTCCACTAGATAAATTCATTTTAATTAAGTAATACATATGTAGATAATATACCTACAAGGGCAGGTTGTTGCACTATAATGGTGACTTATTGTTCTGAACAGACCTTAATTATGGTTGTATCTAAGGCATTGAAATAGAGGATTAGAATATGGAGAGCATGACTAAATTTATACAAAAACCATCAATGAGCTGTTGAATTTGTAAAATTAATTCAGATTTAATGTAATAGAACTAGTAACTTTGCCTAGAAGTATATTACATTTCTGTGATGTGAATGTGAGGATACTTTCTTATATTCTTTCAAATGCAGTACATTATTCTTGAAATTGCTAAATGTTTTTGTGTGATTTGTTTGAAAGTGTTAGTATTTTGTAGCTGTAAGTGTAGTGTAAATATTCCAAACATTCCTGTGCCTTTAGTGTCTTAGTGTTTCCAAGCAGAGCAGGTTTTATGCATTTGTTCTTTTCAAAATTTGTTGGGAAGCTGTTTAATTCTTTATCTGGAGTGAATTTAACATAAATCTGCTAAGCTTTTATCAGCACAGCATCCCTTTTAAATGCATCTATTTTCCTAATTCTTGTTTTATCAGGTTACAATGATATTGTTTAGTTTTCTTTTGAATGTGATATTTGTGATTAAATTTCTTTATAAAAAGAGGAATTTTCAAGTTGTAGGCAGTAAGCATTCATTATAAAGTGTTATTTGCATTGAAAACTGGTTAATTGATAGAAAAGTGACAGTACTAGAGAGAATGTTCTCTTTTCAATTGTAATGTTTCTTATGTACTTAAGTAATGTTTGGTATGCTTTTTTCTTTTTTATTTGATCATTTAAACAACAACAGTAGTATATACAGTAGTACTTTGACATTTACTCTAGATTCTTGATTCCTCACCTCTTTTTCATATGAATCTCCAAGTAGTAGTGTAAGATTTATATTTTGAACTCCTGTTTTCTGTACCATTTATACTACATTATGATTAAAGTGTTAGTAATGGAAATTAAAAAAAAATATCCCCTTAAGTCCTGTTACTACTGTTAATTCTATCTTTGAAGGGTTATTACAATCTTACTACCAAACGATAAGCATCTTTAATAGAGGGAACAAGTTTCTTTTTTCATGTCCTTTGAAAGAGGTTTGTTTTCACTGAAAAACTCCAGAAGGAAATCTTATATGAAAAGTTGCAGGACATTATACCCGAAGAACCAAATAAAGAGAAAAGGATAAATGTGTCACATGCAATAGAATGTCAGCATTTTGAGTCAGGTCAGAATACTGTCACATGACACATTTAATTTACATACTGTACTGTACATACTGTACATACTGAAAAATATTTCCTTCCCATATATATATATTAATAAGGACCCTGTATTTAAAACACTTAAGATAGTTGAATTCCTTTTTTCAACATTGTTTCCTTTGGGAGTTTATTTTAAGTGTTTTCATACAGTATATAGGATCCTAAGCCTTTAACATAAAACTAAGGCCCCTTTATTATGTATTGATATGATTGTCTATGCTTTATGCCAAAAGCTTGTAACCAGAGTTTTGTGGTGGCAAAGTACTTTTAGTATCCAGGTTTGATAAGCTTGTGAATTGATATCTTTATAGTATGTACTGTACTTAACCAAAGAAATCTTTAATAACAACCTACCAGCTCATAAATCAATGGATATTGCTTATATTAGTCAGTGTCCTATTATATTACATTTAAGCCACACATTATTATCTAATCTTCAAAACAAGAATGTGATACACTCTTCTTACTGGCTTTGTATTATGGTTTTGTAACCATGACAGTATACAGTATCTCATGTTTAAAGCAATAATCTGACACCTTGATTTTTCAGATGTATATGGGCACAGTTTTTTGAGTGAAAACGTTTCTAGTTAAGCATACTTTGTGTGCAGATTGCACTTGAAATTAAACTCCACATAGACAAGTACCGTATATGGAAAGTGTCATGTTTTGCCTTTTGGTACATTTTAATACAGTATATTTAATGTGTCATACTCTTCCTCTCCTCTTTGTTTCTCCGGTTTTGGTATGTTTGGTTCACTTCTTTCATTCTACAAAAGCAACCCACTCACAACTCGGAGTGGTTGAAACAAGGGATGTCCTGTAACATTGTAGTTAGATAACATCCTTATGTAACCCTGAAAACAAGATTTGCCTACACTTGGCTTCATTGGATATGCATTACAGGATTCTCTGCAGCACTGAATGGCAAATCTTGCCATTTAAATTTTTTTCTCCCTTTTTGTTTGGAGCATTGAAGACAGTGAAGTGCCCTTGTGTGTTTTGAACAAGATTGGTATGTGCATTACTCTGGCTGACTGGTAATGCCCCATGCATTTGATAAACAGGGTCACTGGAGATCCTGTTTCAGTTTTTCCTACTGGCACAATAATGATACATTCAACCTTGTGGATTAGCTGTAAATGTTTTCTCCGCTTCTTGAACTAACCCCCAGATACTGAAATATAAGGGTTAGTTTTATGCTTTGTAAAAACACTGAAGCAATATCCGACTGTATTTTTTATTCATTTATACGTTAAATTTGGTCATTTGTAAAACTTAAACAACACAGTCTTTTGGTCACCGTTTTTTCAGATTTGAAGTTTGTAAAGAAAAGGTTAACATAACTTGGACTGGAGTTAAAGAGACAACTTAAATTAATGAAAGACATTTAATTCTGGTATTTGCCAATTAAAACAATGTAATTCAGTAATTGTTTTTTTAAGTTGGAATTTCCAACCTTAAATGGTTAAACAGCTGCAAAACCCTGCACTGTGTCACTGCATGGATGTGAGTGAACGTCCAGGGCTCTTCCTTCGTGGTTATGCTTGTATTGTAATATTGTAATATTGTATTGTATTGGAGGTATTGTAATATGGATGTGTCAGTGAGATCTTAATGACGTTACTTTGTGAGATACACACAATGGCTATTCTCACCAAGACTGTGCCTTAACAATAATGACTCCCCCTAATTACAAGCTGATAGGTTTCAGTATTAAAGCTCTCTAAAGGAGAAGCGACATAGGTTTCATTCCCTACTACAAACAGATTTAAATTGTGTTGCAAGAAGCAATATTGTTACAGATAGTTACCTAAATGATGTTTTGTGCATCATTAATATCCACCCAGTCCCAGTAGAGTAAGCTATACAGTTCCACAGGGAAACTGAAGCCATATCCCTTGTGATTTTTCAGAAGACTCTGTTGGAACAGTTCTGTCTCCCGAGGTACTGCAAGAAGGCTAATGCCTACATATTTGTGTTTGTTTGGTTTCATTGTGGCAGTCAAGTGTAAAGATGCCTAGAGAGAAAACAGCTTGTTTTGGGGTAGGAAATCTGCTTAGTATTTTCAACTTCTGTAAGAACAGAGATAAAATAATTAAAAAAAAAACAAGATTGTGAATACAGTAAGTAAAGAAACCAATACATAGAAATTAGAGATGTATCCACCTGATTTTGAATTGCTGGTTAATTAACAAGGCCTGCTGCTGCAGCTCTTGTACCACTGAGGGAGAAAGGGGACCAGTGCAAGTTGTGCCTTAGAGTAGAATGAGTACCAAATATAGGTGTGGCATGTTTCACTGCCTTTACAGTGACATTATTAAGGGCTAGTGTTTACATCACTATTTACTTGATTTTTTACGAGGGATAGTAAGCATAATATTAGTGCCTTTTGTACTATAAAGTAGTATATAGTTCCCATCATGGTATTCAGTGCCCATTGCCTTCACTGCACAATACAACATAGTTGTCATTTGCAGTTTTAATACAGGATATAATTTTCTTAAGTGAATAAGAGTGTCAAATGGGCAAAATTAACACTCTAATAGGAATTTCCTGTGAGAAACTGTCATCAGAAATGCTTTTATTTCTGAATTCACTGTGAAATATATCAAATATAATCCCTTAAATGATAGGAAGAGGTAGTTAATTGGTGTGTTTCGTTTGGGAACCGTGAACTAAAAGTGAGTAATGCCAGTCTGTATCATAGTGGTGCAGTAGTTACACCCCAGTCTGTGGAGGTACCCTTTATTTGTACTCTGTTTTCTGTCTATATTTTGTGTGTATTCTAGAAATGTGTAAAAAGGAGAGTCAAGTATCTTTTTGCATATTTTGTCATTTTAACCTAAGTTGAGCCTTTTCATTTCATTTCTATAAATATACTGTATGTGACATACTTCTTGCTATAATTAAAATACTTTTGGAGTATTAAAACAAGACAATTTACATATTAGAGGAGCTCAGTCTAAAATAAACTTAGTTTCAACTTCTCTGGTGTTCTCTGGTTTGTGTTTCCATGTTGATTGTAAGGTGTTTGGGTATAATTTCTAGATGCTTGGAACTTGAATACTTGAATAAGGTATTTAGTCTGTTCAAGACAAACGTTTTTTCTTTTAACCTGTTTCAAGTATTGCTGTGCACCAGTATTTATACTGCAGCATGCATAGCATCATGCTGAGTAGAATATTATTGGAACTCACCCAGGCAACACTTGTAAATTCCCAGTGAATTGGCATTTAACATTTTAGAGAAGCTGGAATAACATCATACAAAGACTGTGCATGACATCCTCTCACAAAATTCCCTATAGGACAGGATTAAAAGTGGTGCTTTAGTGATACTTAACATAAACGTGTTTTAATTAAACCTTGATAAGTATTTTTTAGCCAAATAATTTACTGCCATTGAAGAATTATACAGAGCAGTCTCTGAAAACTGTGATGCACAGTGTGTAAGGAATATGTTACATTGAGATATAAGTATGTTTTATCTTTTGACTGACCAGTGAATACCTCTACATATATTCATCATCTTTTATGTTATAACAGCAGAGCGCTCTACAAAAGACTGACGATAGTGCACAGCACCTTTCTGCAGGCAGTGATAATCTTACTGTTGCCTTCAGTGGTGATTTTCAAAGCAAATTGTAACTAGATGCTTTTGTCCTAAGGGGATAATATTGTTAACAATACTTGTGCTTTTATTTCAAAGCTATTGATTTCTTATTTCAAAGCTATTGATAGATTGTTTTCTGATTATCTGGAAAATGTAACTGTATATTAAAAGTTTGATTTAAATGACGAGTGAAGACCACAGTTAAGAAAATCAGATTAGTTCTTTCTTGTCCCTTGTAGTCATGTTACTACTTTTAAGTGATTTGAGTCCCTGCGTACTAATGCCCTCGTTTGCACTTGAGTTTACATTTACAGTGCACTGTAACCAAGAATAATAGCAATGTTGAAGATTTGTAGTTAAAGATATCATGTTAAAATATTCCTGAAAAAAGTTATCATACTGTAGAACACTGTAAAACTTAGGATTCTATTACTGTTGGTGCTTTAAAGTCTTTATCATATATTTTTGTAACATTAAAACCATCTGTATATCCACATAATACATTTTTGGTAGAAGCTGCCACTGAATTTACAATGCCTATTTTTTGGTTTCCATAAAGAGTTAATATCCCTCCTGTTAATTACAGGCATTGACTTTCAGCACCGCAACACCCACGTGCTACAGCAGAAGGACTGTGTGCAGCACTGGTTAACATTACATGCCAAATGCAGTGCAGCTTGGCTGAAGTGTGGCTGTTGAGGGAGGACAGTGGGTTTTGTGACTGCAGTGTGTGGGTGGATTGGTGAGCAGGCAGCAGAGTGAAAACAGTGGACACCCTTCCCTTATAAATAAGCTTCATTGTCTTTGAGTTGTTCTATAAACTCTGCTGTCTAGACAACTGTGCTGCAATGCAGGTTTCTAAGCAGTGCAAAATGAAAACCTTGTCATGAAATTGCCACATGCTTGAAGCAGTATTCTTTCTAGGACAGTTCAGGCGTTGTTCCTGTTGGGACTCTCTTCTCAATAGCAATTGTTATGTTAGTCCTCTCTATGATAGGGTATAAATAATATGGAGCAATTATTCTTTTGTTTTCAACTGCTGTATGAAACATCACTCACAGGCTGCAAATACAGTAATATTTGTATACACAATTGATTCTTCAACATGACCCTGTTTTTTTCATCTGGTACATCGCTAAGCATTTAAAATTCCTCATAATAAAAATTGACGTTCCCAGAATAAACAATTAAATATTAAATCAGTTGAAACGTGTTGAAGTGTATCCATCTTATTCACCATACAGATACATGCATAAAGACGTTTTAGAGTGTTATGTTGTCAAATGTCCATGAAAATCAGTTCAAGGTGAAAGTAAGTTTATTTTTTTCTACTTTCGTGCTGCAGAGCTTCCAAATGTCCTTCAAGCTGAGAAAGTGGAAGCAATGAAGCAGACAGTCAGACTTGAACAGTTTCTGTTTGCTTTAGTAATAAAGACACTAATGTTTAGATTTGCTTCAAGAATACACAATAGTAGTTCTTTTATAAATTTGGGTAGTGTGGTTACTATTATGTTATTACTATAATGAACTACTAATTTACTAATATTCATTTTACTTCATCATATAATTTGACTCCTTTGGATTAATTCCTTGTGTTGGTTGAACTGAGGGCAGTTTTGTATTCTTTCACATTATTATACAGATATTTAGCAGTTTTGAACACAGCTCAGGGAATTATAAGTTTATAGTAGTCACATCCTTTTACTAGTTATTTTGAAATAATTAGCAGTATAGGTTTATTAATTAAATCACATTCTTGTTTTTTTGTTTTCACTAAATTAAGGAGGGGTCAATTAAAATAGTGCTTACTGGGAACCTGATACGCTCTTTATGAATTAGGCAAAAATTCACATTTTGTAAATGGGTTTGTAATTGATCATTTCAGTGACATAACTCCAGACGCTTTGAGGATAACTGTGCAGACCAGTTTCATGATGGCAGCTATCTATACACTGTCTCTTCTGTGTCTGACATAGTTCTGTAGTAGACTTAGCTTCTGTTTAAATGTAGCTCTTGTAACCTGGATTTTCATGTTGATGGGTGTCATGGTCTCCTTAATTTTGAATATACAAATTAGAAGGATAATTTACATATTTTGATGGGAATGGCATGTTCCTGGGGCCTGAAAGTTTACTTTAAAGGTATAGAAACAGCTACATGACAAATGCAGCAACTGGATGTACAGTATGTAATCTGTATACTATAACATAATACTTTTTTACAAGTAATACATGTAAGAATGACTATGTCTTGTTGTCTAGTATTAAGCACATATACATTTCTCTCAAGTTTAAAGAACTTTGTGTGTTTCATCAGGTTAAAGGATTATGTGGATTCTTATTTTTCTGAAGAACTCTTTTGGTTTTCAAAAGAAAACTAATAGACCTACTGTGTGAGTAAAAGAGAAAAAGGTCTTCCCGAACCTTATCTTAGCCTAATAGATATTGTGTAGATTCTTGCTCTGGAGCATTTTCACAGAGATGTGGGAAGTCTGAATCACTGAGTCAGGCAAATACAAGAGGTAACCCTACAGCAATAAACTGTGGGTTACCTCCTTAAAAGAGCTTTCTGTCACTCATCTGCACATTCCCTGTGAAAATTCTGCTTTATTGCAAACAGAAGTTGGGTAAAAATGCATTTCAAAAAAGATTTTCCTGTAATCTCACATTGTTGAATGAACATTTCATGACTAGGAAAACTAAAACATAATATTCTTTTCTGTTTTAGTGATCTTTGTTGGCTTAATTTGGGCTGATAGTTTGGTCTGTCTTATGTAGGTCATTTCAGTGGTTCTGAAAAGTAGAAGTGAAAATGGTCAAGTCTTTAGAAGAGAGATGGGATGAAAAAGTGGTAGTCAACCAAAAAACATAAGAGCTAAAATATCCTGGGAAAAAGCAACTATACAGTATTTAATAATAAAGGGTAGAGGGTTTAAGATTAAATTTCCCAATATAGAAGACTCCTGCCTATTGGCTTGTAAGAGACTGCTTTTAACTTTGGTTACAGCCCCAATCTGGTGTTTCTGAACTGACTGTGTTGTGTTTGCGCTACCCCATGTCCGTACACGTATCTTTCCTTGTGGCATGAGCAGAGAGCATTGTTCCTGGTTTAGAAGGCTGCCCTGTGAAGACTTTGTAAACATCAAACAATTACTATAAAGTGACCTGATACATTCTGTACGGCAGTTTCATTTTAGATTTTTGGTCATGTTTGATATTTCCCTCTAAGTGCATGGTTGTGGATTTACGTTGTGCTGTGACTTTATGAAGGACTTTTTGAAATCTTTAAATGTGATAGAACAGCATGTAACTGTGTTGATATTGGATACCTGCTTAACCTGCCCTCTTTTTTTGTGTATCCACCTCAGCCTTGAATAATTTAAAGAATGCCGACAACTCTGCAGTCCAGTGACACGTTAGTGCATGATTTTGAGACACTTTATTAAACATCCCTTTTACACTTGGAGCTCTGACTGACAGTAAAGATCATTATCTTTGTCATGTTCTGTCTGTGTAGAGAGGGCCTTGAGCAAACTAAGGTGTGTGAGCATATCCCCTGAATACCTGCTGACAATTTATTATACTTCATTCTAGGACAAAATGCTTTAATAACGGTGTTCTCCCAAATCAAACATTCATAGAGGACTAAACTGCAAAATGCCAAAAAATAAGGTGCTCTTGTCATCTGCTGGTTACTCGCCAGCTTCTTGATGTGCTCACAGCTTTGCCTTTTTGAGAAGTAAAGATAAAATCTATACTAATCTTCATTACCTTGATAATGACTCTTCTAATCATGGAATCATTAGGCATTATTCAATCTGTTAAGATTGTTAAATTAGCAATCTGTTAAATTTGTAAATGTTGGTAGATTACTTAATACCTCGTAATCTGTTTTTAAATGTATCCAATAATCTGAAGTAAAATATGTTGACTATTTTGAATTTATCCTGTAGGTTTTTGCATTACAATTCAGCAGTATGAAAGAGGCATAATTGTTTTTGTGAAGAAAATTAATGCTTAAATTGCCTCAAACATAACTTAATAATATAATAATCCTTATCCTTTTAGAAAAACAATCCATAACATTTCTGTTTTTATTTGCATGTTTTTACATGTTTTTGTCTGAATTCTTTTACAAAAATAAAAATACTTGTGGTACCAAACTGTTACACTGTTTAATAGGTAATTGTTAAGTTTTAAAACAACAAAATTCCAAGCCAAAATCACCACAAAAATAATCTCTCCTTGCCTAGTGTCTAGGAACAACTGTTGTTTGTCTTGTGCAAAAGATGGTATGCATTTTGTTATTATTGGTTGAAGAAAAGCATGTTTAAGTGCTCATAAAAAGGAGCTTACACTGTTGTTCAGTGTAAGCCTTGCAAATATTTGCATTGTGCAGGATTTACCAATGCAAAGGATTTAAGAATATTCTTAATGTTAGCTTGCCTGTGTATTTTTGTTCTAATAAGTTAATACTGTATAACATGAAAAGGCATATAAACTGTAGGGTTCCTTATTCAAAGATATTTTTATGTTTAAAATCCTTAACCTGATGAAGGGGAAGATCCGTGTAACCACACTTTTTCCCCAAAGAAAATGTACCCCTTCACCTTCTTGCTAGCTGTTTAACATTTCCCGAACAGACCTTTCCTGAATCCATACGAAAATACCTTTTCATTTTTTACCAACAGATTCTTCTTGTGCACAATAAAAAATTGTCTCTTATTTCAGTATATACCATATATTTTAGCTATAATAGAAAAAAGTGCTTAGCTAGATGTCGCACTAAAAAAGACCTTGTGACTGACGTATGGGAATCATTTCTGTTGGTTTAACATTTTAAAAATAAAAGCAAACTTGGAAAGATGTCTGCAACATCTTATAATCATAATTTATTGTAATTTGAGAACCATTGTGACATTTGTACATGGCAAGAAGTAAATTTCAAAACACAACCCTTCTGAAGGTGAAAGCCTCTGACATTCATATTGTGTCTGGATAGTGACAGACTTATGAAAACCACTTATGGTGAGTTCCTGCGGTTTCCATTTAGAATCATAGTTTCTCCTGAGCTGTTTAACAGAACCTTGTGCCAGATGGGGATACCAGTGACGATGATGATATTTAATACAGCCTGTGGTTTCTTTGACATGCAGTATATATTGTAGCATACCATGGGAGGGTTCCTTCAGACTGCACAAGTGCAAATTCAGAGATGTTAAATATATTTTTGAGCTGTCCTGATTTTTTGCAGTAAAGCAAAAAACAAATCCTGCATTTCCACACTCTTGCTTCCAATGGTAATTCTGAAACTGTTGGGTGCACAGTATGTATTTCAGTTAATAACAAACAACTAAGATAGTTTTGTGTTGAGTATCGAGTGATATTGTACTTCCCATTGCTGTGTCAGCTACAGTATGGTGAAAACTGATACCTGAATTCCACAGGCAACACAGAATGCCCACTTGTAAAGATCAACCACAACCTTTCCTTAAATGCTGCCATCTGACCTACTTACTAAGAACCCCAGGTACAGAGACTGCACTACCTTATTTGCTTTTAATGCCACTAAATACACTAAGTACACGGCTGCCACTGCCGTGCTCTGGAGAATGCTCAAGTTTGCCTCCAGCAATAACTTTGCCATACAAGAGATCTACGACATCTTTTGGCATAATTAATCAGCATGTTGGCAGCATTGGAAGCAGTGCCTTGCCATCAACTATCGACAACCTGTGAAGAGAAAGATGCAATAGGGCCCAGCAGCATTCAGCAACTTGATCATATGAAGCCATTTCTACTTCAGAGCTACCACAGGTACTGCAACGCTGTGAGTCACTATGGGTTATATTTGTGAGTACAGACAACAGAAGTGACCCAGTATTATTATAATCTTATTATATATATAATATAGTTTTATCATTATATAATAATATATATATATACTCATATATAATATAATGATGTATACTGTACTACTGTTTTGTATAATTTATATTTATTCAATTTTTTACTTTTCCAAAAGTCCACCCATTTTTAAAAGCATCCGCATTCGCTATTTATTCCTTTCATAATCTGGATTTTACTCAATCAAAGCCTGTCTTTGTGTTCAGTAACAAAGCAAGCTTTAGCTATTCTTTGATTCATTTCCAGGTTAGATTAAATTCAGTGCTGGCATATCTGCTCAGACTGTTTGAGAACGATGTAAAAGCACAGTTGTTGAGCTGTTTTTTATCCCTTTGTATAAGTGATTTTCACCACTTTTCAATGTGGTGGACGATCCAGTATTGGCAGGTCTGTTTTGAACATGCAGCTCCTTATGATATGTATTACTTTTTTATATGCAACAGTATTCATTAGTTGAATTAATTTAGTTGATTATATAGGACGGTTTCAGGATCTCTTGAGAGTTTCTGCTTTGTGTGAGGATACACTTTAGAATTACCACATATTTTCTCCAATAATTACTAGTTATGCAGTGATAATGGATTAACCTGATCTTATTAGTTAAAATGTGCCTGTAGAAAATGTTTAGACTTACATCCTATAAATTAATAGTGAAGTGTTGATAAACACTTGTTAAAGACTGTGATTTTTGACTTGTGAAACATGTGGTTGTACAAGTCCTGGACACCTAAGCCAAATTTGTGAGAGATGCAGAAACTGAAATTGAATTTGGAGTTAAGGAATTAACGAACCTTATATTCATGGAGCAGTGCTCCCAGATAATCAGCATGCCAACGCATAGAAACTGAAAGTAAGGAATTGATCTCAGAGCGTTAAAGGAAAAAAAGTGCAGAGGCCTTCTTCCCCCCACAAACTTCATATTACTACATTAGGTTGGTAGCTGCATAGGCTGAAAAGGAACAAGTTATAGGTGTATTCCATGCTGAAGAGAGAAGAAAGAAAACATAGCTGAAGAAGGCTCCATAGTTGAAGTGTTGTGTTTTCTTTCTTCTCTTTTCAGCATACTGTATATAAACCTATTACTTGTTCCTTTGAATATTACTACATTAGTTTGGTCCCATCCAAGACCTGATTAAGAGACAGTCATGATGGATGCTCAAGGCAGCAGCAACCAAGACAGTGTGATTTCAGGCATTCTAGCCTTAATGAGCTGCAACACCTTCGGGCAGTGTCGGTGACACCAAAACGGCAATGCAAGTAGAAACAGTGGATGTTGAGGATGGAGTCACCAGTAACACTGCAAATGCGATGTGCATCAAGGATCTTAAGTCATTAACAATGTCCCTGGAGTTGCATTGGTTGATAAAGAGGAAAAAGCAGGTAAAGACCCCATTATAGTTGTTTGTTTTGGTTCAGATGACATCTGCATAAATGGGTATCAAACAAATGAAAGGATCTTGTACATGAAGGGAAAAGTAAGACCAAATCATTGGTTTTCACAAGGGAAAGCAAAGACATCAGAATGGGCCACCAGTCACTTGCTAAAAACTGCAGTGGAAGAGCGTAAATACATAGCAAATCTACAGAGGAAATTAACAAATGGAGAACTCAAGGGGAAAACAAAATTTCAAAAACCAGGGAATTAAATACTTTTAACTTACAACCTTAGTTCTTTCAACTAAGAATACAATGCAAGTTATGTGTTTTTGGTGTAATTGGAATCACAAACATGTGGTTAACAGAGTTGTGGTGAAAAATAGGTTATTAATGTACTGTATACTAAGTAGCCCGGTACATGCTATAGGCCACCTAATTTAGATATCACAATTTATGCCATTTCAGGTGATGGGGTGTTAAAAGGAGGATATGGTTTTCTTGAGAGATTTTAACTTTCCCCACATAGATTATGAAATAACAGGAAGATCAGCAGCTATTGGAATGGTTGACATGGCTAATGACTGTTTTCTTACTCAGTTTGCCTGAACACCTATTAGACTCTAGAGGGAATGGCTGTATTGATCTAGTGTCTTTTAAAACAGATACTGTAGAATGAGATAAAGTGAGAACAATAGGTGAGAGAACCATTGTAGACTTGTGATCATTAAATGTTATTGTACGTATTTTTTGAAACTGTAGAGGTATTAGAATTTTACAAAAGCAGACTCTGATACAATGAGACTGAGGTTAAAAAAACGAGAATGTGACAGGATAAATAAGATTAGATTAAGTCCAATCATCTACAAAGATCTGCAGATAATAGACTCATCTCTTTAGTAAGTAAATAAATAAATCAGCAAGGACAGCAGTGGACTAAATGGTTAAATACGTGAACTAAGATTATTTTTCTATAAAGAGAAAAACAACACTTTATAAATCTGCATTATTAATTTGTACCAGATTTTTCCTTATTAGCTAGTGACCAAAACAACAGAAACAGTAAATACTCTGTAGGATAAATTAGACATGTGAGGAAATGAAATATGCCTGAAACAGGTTTGGAGACAACTTATCACCTGTCTGCTTGTGATCCATTTATAAATCAGTCAGACAAATTGGAGGCTGAATCAAGACATAAACCAGAGATCAACTGGCTTGATAGTATGTTACTGTATATCTCCTGTTATTTATTAGATACGTTTACAAATATCGCAGTAGAAAACAGCATTCAAATTAAACATTATCTAGCAAATGAGGGTTTCTGCTTTTTTTTCCATTGACTCTTTACATTAGGGAACTGATCTGCTACTTTTTTACAACTTTTAATTAATTTTAATGGATTATCAGAAGAAAAATAGAAGTTTGCTCACACTCTACCTGCAGTAAGTTATCTGTCATTATCAGTAAAAATGAACTTTTTAGATAAACAGAATTATTTTCCTACTTCTGCAGATATTATTTGTAATTTCTATTTATACCGTTATTTGTAATTTTACACCTAAAAAGCAGATTTTCAGAATCCAAGCTCCTTAAAAGATAATCAATACATTTGCAAGTGTTCCCAAGTGATATTTGTTGAAATAGAAAGGATTGAATGAAATGAATAGGAGCTTTGCAACTGTTTATGCACCTTATGGATGTCTTTTGTTTTTTTATTCTTAAGTGAGCAGAGTCACAGTGACAGGAGCTCCAGAGCAATAATAGAGTAGTGGGTTGCCTTGGCAACGCGCAGTTGAACAGAATGCAGCACAGTTAAAATGTTTGGAGGTGAAAAAAAAGATGGTGACTGTTATCAAAATTCTACACAGCCCCAAAATCCTGTGACCTGGTTTGACTCAAAACAAATGTGTGGGGAAAAACTGTAGTGTCTTCTCTGAAGAGTGAGGTCTTATGTATTTAAATGCTTCTGAAACCTGTAAGGTAGATGGGCAGATCAGTGTCTATACCTGCCAAGTAACATCGCTTTATAGATTAAAGGCAAGGACCCATATTTGATCACTGTGTCACACTCGCAGAAAACAAGTACAAATAAAGTCACTCTACATGAACACCTGAAGATACTGTAAATACCAAAATCTGTGAAGTATCACGGCGTGAATGTCAGGATTGTGTATCGTTTTCTGTATTTTTATTTTGCATATATTAATGCACAAAACTCACCAGGGAAGTGTGGAGGGAACACCACTGGAAAATGCAATGTGGCATTATCAGGATCAGTTGTTACTGCTATCTCCTAAGTCAAATGCCAAGGACCTCCTAGTTGTGAGAAGAAAAAGCAAACATTGATTTTGTTTCTAGTTGTAAATAAGAAATATGGAATAGAAGATGATTCATTTAGCTAAAGTTGTGTGTGTGTTTTATGTCTGTTGCCCATTTTAGCCTTTTCATTAGGTTGTTACTCCTTTTGCTTTTCAAGACGTTTGACATCCATTAAGATATCTTTGTACCAATCTGTACTGTATCTTACTATTCTGTAAGAGTACAGTATGATCATATTATTATTAACACACATTCTTGTAGAAGCTGGGTCTTGAGGGAGGTCTCTATTGAATCATTGTCTACTACATAGAGAATATGCCTTATGTTTCTACCTCAGATCTACAGTACCTCATCTGAGTCTTGCAGACAGTTCTCCTTTGATACAAGGAGCAGGGCTATAGTCTCATGGAGTACACATCTCTAGCAGAGACCTCAATTTCTGCATGCTAGTCACGTGTTGTATTAATTAGAATAACCATGCCATTTTCTCTGTGTACTCAACACTACAGTACTCTTGCATTCTTGTGGCACGTACACAATTGAAGTATACTTCTGTTTCACTACTTCACTGTACAGTGGTCCCTTTCATGGCTATGCTTGAGAGGGGATTCTGTTACATGCCCTACCACCATACTTGCAATACTAGATAATAAGTAGTTCGATGCTCTTTTGTGTTACTTTATTAATTCTACTTACCACTTACTAGGGAGTACAGTATGTTAAATATATTTAATATGGTGTTTTAATATGCTGTTAATTAACTATAGTTTAACAAAAGATTTATTACACCAAATAAATTAGTAAATGGCATTGCTGAAGATAGGCCATAATATGAAATAAAAAAAGCTTTGCACAAACTGAGCATTTTTTGAATGACCCTCAGTTGGTTGCATCATTTTAGATAACATGTTTGTAAATATTTTTATTTATTTTTATACATTTAAATGATTTGACATTACTTAAAGCATGAATGTAGAACTGTTCTTCAGCAGTGCAACATGCAACGCATCAGAAAAGTTTGAATGGAAGTAGTAGGGACCCACGCATGTCTTTTTTTGTTTGCATGAGAATGTACAGAACCAACTTCACTAGCTCCTGTGTTTGAGATATAAAGTCAGTAAAGTGTTTATCTTGACTGCATCATACTGTCCCATGCTGAGCAGGTATCTGGCGAAATGTGATGCAGATCTCCTGGGCTGAGCTCCAATGCTCAGCAGTGTCTGATGATAAGCTTTATCTGGTGTAAGGATAATCAGTGAAGAAGCTTTGATCAGATGTCAATCATCAGTTTTCCTCAGTTTGCATATTAAGCTGTAGAATTCAATTCAAGAGTCATCATGACAATATTTAGAGTCTGTTTAATTTTCACTTCTACTAATGATTTTCATTTGAGGGTTTTCTTTGGGTCGGGGGTCTGTTAGCTGTAATTTGTTATTATTTTCTATTTCTTCTGACTGTAGTAAAAAGATAAATCAATAAAGAAAAGGAGTCTTTATGCTTACTGTGTGTACCTAAGACTATTTATTTCAGAAGCTAAAAACCCAATGTGTGTCTGAAGCTGCTGAGCTGAATTGCTAATCTGTAAAATGTCTGTGCAATTTATAGCATTATTTTTCATTGTAATGAAAGCATGGGCCTGAAAAGAACAAAAACAAAGTCTGTTAAGATGAAGCAAGAATCAAGTCTCTTTTTTCTGATAATAAATTTTCCTGGAGCTTCTTGACGAACCTGTACTTCAGTATACCTGTACTTGCAGTATACTGTATGTTTAGTCAGTGTAAGTACAACGACTCTATACATCAACCTCTATGAAATGTCACTCACAGCACAAATATAGCTTATTGTATAATATACAGTGGGTGTAGAAAGTATTCACCCCTCATGGACCTTTACCACATTTTGCCATCTCAAATTGCAACACATTTAAACAGGATTTTTTTGTATGATTAACAAAATATACTTTAGATTTTGATGGGGCAAAATCATTTAATATTAAGTTGCTCCTGTTTTGCAGAAATTACAACCTCAGGTCTTTTACTCTATTTTGTAACCAGCTTTTTACATTTTGCATATTTAATAATAACCTATTTATGTTTTTACATATTCAACATGGGACTTTTTGGGAGTCTTTTTCATATATGACTTCCCGCTCGCCACTCTACAGTCCAGATTTGTGGAGTACCTATGCTGTTGTTGACGCATGGTTTCTCCCATCTGAACTGTGAGACATGTTTTGGAGGATGTTCTGGTCATTGAAGATTCTGAGTAGTTTTATGTTTCCTCCACTTCCTGATTATTGATAACAGTGCTCTATAGGATAATAATATGATAATTAGCCTAGTACATTACGAAAGTCTATAAACAGTTATACATATCTTTGAGTTCCATTCCTGAAAGTGCTAATATGTTCTGGCCTATAATGTTGGTTATGTGAGCACTTGATAGTCAGTAAGAAATGCTTCCAGGTTGATTTCTCCTTGTCTTTCGGATCATTAAGAGTTCAGACGGAAGAAGATATCTGCGCTCTTTGACTATACCTTATTTTAGTCCCATATTTTTTGTCTGAGAATTGAGTGTTCTGGATTGGCATAATGAAACCTGCCCACCTGTTTCTCTGCCTGTTCCAAGAATGGCACTAGGAGCCGCATAAACCAGCTCCCTCCTGCCTATTTAATGATCTGAAACCAGGAACAATGTCATCTCCTGTTGACACAGGCTTTGCCAGCAAAGCCAGTAATTAGATGGGCTTTGTAAAATTAATCTCTTCCTCTCTGGCGAGAGGAAAGAGAAAAGAACACTAAATGGGATGGGGGGGGTGGGCAAGGTTTCACATAGCTGCCTTCCATTCTTCCCCCGCACATACCCTGTGCACCACCTCAAACACAGCTTTACTTCTGAAAACAGTGATGGATTCTAATAGTGCTTTTTGTAAATCAATGTGACATTAAAAAAGCTAAATGAATGGCTGAAACAGGGACAGAAGATTTGCTTTTATTAATGATCTACAGCATAAAGGGTGGCAGGGTTGCACTGTGGTTAGCATTTCTGCTTCACTTCCCTGGGGCCTTGGGTTCAGTTCCAGACCTGGGGTGCTATCTGTGTGGAACTGGTATGTTCTTCCGATGTTTGGTTGGGTTTTCACGGGGTCTCTTGTTTCCTGCCACAGTTCAAACACGTACTGGTAGTTTAACTAGCCCTAGTGTGCAGGAGCCTATCCCTATGTGCTATTGGTGCCTATGTGTGACCTTGCTTTGTACCCATTGCTAGCTGGGTAGGCTCATTCTCCCCTGAGACACTGAATTGGATGAAACAGTTAGAAAATGGATAGCTGGAATAATCTATAAATAAAGGCTTCATTCTCAGTGCCTTACCTGATTTTTTGTAATGATAATGGAAAAAACACAGCAGTTTCATGCATCTTTATTGCATCTCGTAGAAGTACTGTAAATGAGTGTTCTTTGTCAACAGAATTTGCAATGAATCGCATATCTTTGATAATGCCTCTGGTATCAGTATACCTAAGTATGTTTTAATTCAACCAATTCCTGTTAATGCATTTATCTGTTTTAACATTAATACAGTTAGTGCAATATATAAAATAATTTCTTAAGCACATAAGAGCAATTAAAACTGAAACATTGTGCTCCTAGAAAAACAGCATAATGTCAAGAAAAGTGATAGGTTAAGACACTTCTGTGTTTAAGGGTTAACAGTGTGAGATTAATACTTGTGCAATTGAGGTTTTTAATGCAGAAGGACGTTTCTGCCACATTACATCACATGCCTGATTTCACCAAGCCTACGATGTGTAAGTGCTTCACTGGCAATGATTTTGCTTAAAAGTTTAGAGTATGGAAATTTTGCTCCACTTATTCTTAGAACTTTTAAATTTAAACTTTCGGGGGTACTAAAAGCTTGGCATCTGTAATGAATCCAATCTGTTGAATGTTTTAGCTTAGTATGTATCAACTGTATTATGAATATTGGGCCTCTATGTGCATGAACTATGTGATGTTAAAATAGAACGCATCCATCCCTTCATCTCTGTCTTGTAATTGCATTTTTAAAATGCCAATGGTTGCTATAGCAGTAAACTACCTCTCGTTGTGTGGTACTTGAGGATGTGGGCAGAAGCATATTTCTTTACATAAAGCTGTGACAAAACAATTTCCAAATGGAAATGATTTTGGCATATACTGAAAATGTTTAATTCCAAATATTTTACATTAAATAACCTCAGAACAAAAGGATATCATAAAACAGTGTACATGATCTAATTTTGAAGCATTTAGCTAAGATATTCACAATGGCTTTGGTGGAACAATGGTTGAGCTTTTAATTATGTGAAAAGAAATGGTCAGATCAGAACACATTTCTGGTCCTACTGTAGTTTAATCATGAGCCTCCTTATCATATTCTCTTCTGGTTCCATGTTTTTTTTTTTCTGATTTTGAGCACTGGTTGCCAGTGTAGTGCTGGTGTTTTTTTTGTATCTCTGATGTACTTTGTGTCCTGTTGCTTCTTTCTTTGGGGCCCCAACCCAATGAAGGTGGACAGAGAAGCCGACCAAAGCTGCTTCACTCATGGTTGGGTAATGAGGGTGGGGACAGTAGCCTTTCTCCTTACAGGGTTAAACCCAAGGGGACAGTGTGGACTGTTTAACCCAATGTAGCATGCGAGAAGTGAGGTGGAGAAAAAAACAAACTGAGGTCCTCATTAAAAAAAAAACCCATGCAAGCACATGAAGGACATACAAAATCTCCATACAGACATGTTCTGAAGGCCAAAATAATACTGGGGACCCTGGAACTGTGAGTGCCAAATGGGCAAGATGGGTTGAATGGCCTCCTATTGTCTGTAACCTTCCTATTGTTATTTCCTCGCTATCTTTGCTACCCTTTTGGATACTTGTACAGTATTTTGCAGTGCAGCATTGAGATGTAAACAACTTCATGTCCAGCTAAATGTTTATGAAATTCAGCTGGATATGAAGTAAAACTGATTTAAGCTAATCACAATTAAAATAAAGGATGATGACAGAATATCTCCTTGTGGAATGTATTGTTTCATAATAACACCTTGTGGAATTAGTGTTGTATATTAAATGCCATGTTTTCGAAATAATGTAAATTACTCTTGTTTAAGAAAGTTGCCGATGAGGGTGAACCTCCTTGGTACAGTATTTACTCTTTCACTGATAGTTTTTGTCTTTTATAATTTCTGTTTTCTAAGGCTGACAAAATTGCACTTCAGAGGGTTGCGTGGAGAATAAACTAAATCAAACCTCCTTGGTGTTGCTCAGTAGAAAAGTAAATCAATTTTGAGGGTCTAGTGTTTGTGAAGTGCCAAACGTTGGAAGTAGTGACTCCAGGGGAGCTATGATACTTTACTTCAAAATGAAATAAAACCAAATAACCAAAAAACAAATAACAAAGCTGGAATGCTGGAAGATTTATGCTGGCCGTAAATCCACACCACAGATTTTCCTGTTAATACAATACAAAAAGACCTACAGTATGAACAGACTGTACCCTATTGAATATTAATGACATATATAACAGGACTTTTATCTGGCTCACACCATGCAATGTATTTCTTTAGTACAACTGATGAGCCAAAATGGAGACCATTCCACAAGGTGGCTGTTGCCCTTGAAGCAGACGAATATATGGTTTTTACTTTTCCACTGTTTCATTTACAACCTGCAGTCCATCCCATTTAATCTGGTATGGACTGTTTCTACGTTAAAGTTCAGTGACTTTTATATATGCATATGGCAACTATTCTAGCAAGACTGTTGATCTTTATGAGGGCAATGGAGGAATGTTATTTTTGTCACACAATGCTGAAAAGTCAATTGAGGAAATCAAGCTAGTGTAACACTATTATACTTCCCTCTCCATTTTTCAAATACTTCTTGTGTTGCTTTCCCTAAACATACCCTAGCTTTTAACTTTCAAAATCCTTTTTACAATCGGTTTTTACAGCTAATTTTATCATAGCAAATAATATTCCAAACAGATAATACTAGGGAATCACATACAATTGAAATAACAGCAAGAAGCATATAAGCATTGCTCCTTTAACTGTTTGGTGGGTTTGCAATCACTATAATTGCAACAATTTGCATATTTCAAGTGAAAAATCATAGTGCTGGTTTAAAATGTAATTTTAATGATTTTGTTCTCCTTACTGTCTTTGTGATGTGCCACAGTAGTACATTTCTGTGTACAATACTCAGTTTTGGGATTCCTTTCTTCACTCAGAGGCTGTGGAAACTCTATGCCGCAATGAACAATGCTCTGAAAGCCTTACACTCTTAATGATGTGTGAATGGGATGTCGGCTTGCTATACAATACATGGATGTCTGGACTTCAAAATCATTTTAATGCTTCATTAATTTGTATGATAAGCACTCCAGCTCAGTTTGTCTAAAAGTGCAGGAATGCCGTTGCCACTGAAACATTTCTCTTTACTTTCACGGTCATGCCGTTCTGGAAAATATAATGATGCATTAATTAGAAAAAGATATGTGATGATCTAAGCAACTACTTGAATTTTAATTTCTAGAGTTCTTTAGGACAGAGTGTATAATATGATTATGTCTTATAAATGTATTTTGAATTTATTTTTTTATATTGTTACTTGTTATGAATGAATAATTAGTTGTGTTGCTTCACAATCAGTATGATGCTTTTGAATTTTTTATTTTGCCACTCCTTATGATTTTCATGATCATTTTTGGTTTAATTCACCAGGTAACGTTTTACCTAGATATAATTGTGTGCTCCCATTCTTAGAAGTAATTTAATCAACATTTACATTTAAAACTATACCTTAATGTTTATATATTAAGATACATATTATTTAATTTGTATTTTCTGAATGGCTGTTGTTCAACTGAGTTTAATGTTAAACTTTCATCTGCAGTATTTTTACAGCTGCTTATGTGTCCACCTGCATTGCAGACACATGGTTTGTCTTTTAAAGTATACTGTTCAAATACGTTTTTGTTAGAGAATATTCACATTTGTAAAGAATGTTAAGCTCAATTGCTTCTTCCACCAGAGACAGAATTGCAGGAGCATGACAGAGTAGCATTGTGGCTGTAAACAAAAGGTTTTGTGGAGAACTTTTTTAAATGTCCTTTGGGGAAGGACATTTTAACCAAGCAGCAAACAAATGAAGTTGAGTTAAAAATATCGCAACTTTCACTGAAGTTTATTAAAGGATATGTTTTTGTGCAAGGATATTATTGTATAATTTGGTTACATTTATTTTGAACTACTGTTCTTTATTCATGCAGGTTTGACTTCACCATGTATTATACATCCATGCAAATATTGTCGTGGCCATCCAAGTCTTAATTTTTAAGAAGCTGTGAGAAATTGTGTATTAAATATTACACAGACACGAATGAACTTTTCTGTAGGCATTTCAGTAGCAATGTGTGTAAAAAAGGTATGTAATAACATACAGTGTACTTCATGTACAGCTTCTCCTGTGAGAGTCACACTAAAATATAATGCTGTTTTATTTGGCAAATAATTATGTGTTGCCTCTTGGTGTGTAGTATACTTTATGTTGATACCCATCTTCCAGTAGTTTGCCAAGAATTATGCTGTGTGAAATCTAAGTGTGTTATGTAGGTGCTACAGGTCTACCTTAATTCAATGTACACTGGGATACCTTGGAAACACAAAATATGTTCTCACTTTTTGAGTGTGATATTAAGAGGGTAAGTGCTCACATCTGCCATTTGCACTCCTCTATATGTCCTGTTTATGATGTGACTAAACATCTGTCAATAGATGCTTGATGAGGTGTGTGTACTTGTGCGCGCACAGACAGGTGTGTTACATGCATACAGGATCCCCACTTTTAATCACACTGTAATGATGCCAGGATTCAATGAATGAAAAAGGAAGAGAATGCATTCTGGGAATGTAGCTGCTGGCAGGAATGTCAGAATGTCAGGTTTCTCTGGCGTTCAGGGACCATTTATCCACTATCATTAGATTCCGGTAGTTTTATCAACTGACAGGAAACTCCCTTGATTGACTCAGACCAAGTCAAGTGTGTGCTATTATTTAATGATAGGCTCATCTGATTTTGATGGAACGCCATAACGGACTGCTTCCACAGTGGAACAATTAAAACAGCTAACACAATTGGGCTTCACGGAACACTTACCACAAATCCAATTACAGTGATAAGGCCACCTTACAAGTGATAGCATTATGAATTAATAGAACTGTGCCGCACAGCTGCTGTTTAGGTATCAAGATGATATCGAGAAAGAGTGGTGTTTTGTGGTAAATTCTGGTTCTTTATCTCATTTGGTTTGTTATAGATCATACGATAGTAGATTTGTTGATAACGTAATAGTGTCACAGCAACAAGGGCAGTATGTTTTAACACAGCAATTCTCATTCTCCACACAGCAGCCATAGTGCGCCAGAACGCTCACCACACACCAGCTATCAGTGGGGAGGAGAGCAGAGTAATGAAGCCAATTCATGGATGGGGATTATTAGGAGGCCATGATTGGTAAGGGCCAATGGGAAATTTGGCCAGGAGGCCGGGGTTACACCCCTACTCTTTTCATAGAGATTAGCATATAGATACTTGACATGAATCAGCCATGTTACTCATTGTTCTGAAAGGCATCACAGCAAAAATGTATGCACTAAACCTAGCAACATCTCATCTAAACCTAATCTTAAATTCGGGTGTTTCACAGTTCCAAAGTGTTTTAGCATAAGTGGGTTATTTTAGCATGAGTATTTACCCTCCAAATGTGCAAAAAGGCTCCACAGTGCCTAAGTGTACCATATTCATTCACTGTCTCCAGTGAGAAAATATTTTCACTTAACCTGATTGTCTCGCAATTATGCAACAAGCAGTAATGCTTGTTACATTAGTGAAAAATGCTAGCAGCATGCTATTGATTATTTTTCTGAGTCTCTGCAGAATTGATATTGCATCTTGTCTTAAAGATTGCCTTTTATGCTGTCAATTAGAAGGCTTCTTAATGCATTTAGAAATCTTTTAGCGTGAATACTGCAGCAAGCTGTTATTCATGTATTTACTGTATGCGCAGGATTATGAGTTTAGTCTAAATGCTTTGTTACTGAAGACTATACTGTAAATGAACACTGTACATACTGTATACATCATTCCAAACTAACCCATTAATACTGAAACACTAATTCAGGCCAATTTTCACAATCAACGTGAGACATAAATTTAAATGTATTTTATACGTTTGGGCTGTGATCAAGCCCTTTATTGTTCTTTTTGCAATAAAGTTCCTGCAAAGGAAAAAATGGACATGCTGTATAATTAGTCACCTGATTATATTCATGTCAAGTATCTCTATATAGCTGATTAAACTGAACTCAATTACCTGACAAAGATTGGTAAAGACGTTGCACCCAGGCAAAACCAGCATTCCCTCCATTCATTTTAAAATATAGATGTCAGATTATATGAGATTAAGGAATAAAAAAAAACATCTTGCGTGGTTAATTATTAGAGGAGGGGGTATTAGTCTTAATAAAGCTGTTTAGGGCAATTTAACCCCCCACCAATATAAGTAAATCTTTATTTATAAGTTAACATCAGAGGAGTTTCAGCTTCCTCAGTTGATCTGTCAGTCTGCATGACACTGTAACCAGCACACTGATATTCAGCCTGTCTTGAATCTTGACTTGATCTATAGTCTCAGCCATGGTCTTATGTTTCAAAAATGATTTATTCTTCCACATGAAATAGCACTGTCTTTTTAATTAAAAAATGCTGGGGCTCCCACACTTTCATCAGCCATTTGATGGTATTGATTTCTCTGCCATGCAGCTTCATGATGGCTAAGCACAAAATGTGTCTGGGCTTCATTTAGATGTGGAGAACACAGCAGATTGCAAGCTGTTGAAAACCCTGTTTTTTATGACTATCTTCTTCTCTGTTGCACTGTATTTCTGCTGTTTTACTGATTTGCTACAGATGAGTTGGTAAAAACAAATCAAATAATTATTCAGTAGTGAATATAATATTTAATTTGTCCTGTGCTGAACAGAAGGTATCCACAGATGGGGTTACGCATCTGCCAGGTAATGACAGGGAACATTAATCCTTTTGTACATATAAATATTTGTATTTAGTATAAATTTAATCTACATGTAACCGGGGAATAAAACATATATAAGTGGAAATGTATCATTGTAAATCTCCGAGATACTCCAAAATGCTGATATGCTATAATGCAATGGTTTAAGTTATGTGGAAAAGCACTATTGAGCCATAGCCTTAAAAAGGAAACTGAAATCCTATGTTCAGACTCATTGATGACAGTTCTAATCTGAAGTAGTGTGGCTGTGGAAATAAATAGTCACTTGGGATTTTCCAAAAATGGAATGATTTTATTTTTGTTGGAACTAAAATGAGACATGATTTGAGAATTTAGTTGCAGAAATAAAAATGTCAACACTTAAATACATGACTTCACAGAGTGAGAGAACTCTGTTTTCAAAACAATATTTTCAACCAAAAGATGAATTGCACTTGATAAACTATATTATATTGACACTTTTGTTGTTGGTGCACAAACAGTTATTCCATTCAATAAGTGGTTGATATGGAGAACAGAAGAATTTATTTTTGAGCACATTTTCAATATAATGTGATTAAACACATGAAATTGTTGAAAAATATTCTGTTTCAAACTTTTTTCTAAAAAGATATTCCTAAAGGGCTGTATCTAGTATAGACATGTTTTTTTATTTCTTTAGAATCTGAGCTATCTACAGTATGTTTGTGCTGCAACTGCAATTATAATATAATGGAATTGAACTATAATCTGAAAGCTCATCTGCCTTTTCTGTCGAATGTTTTGGCTAACTTTATTCCCCCAAGTTCTCTTACAGCAAATCCATAAGGTTTTAATAACTGTTCTTTATCCTTGTTCTGTGGTGCTTCCATACTTAACTACTAGCCAGTAATGTGTTTAGGAAAGTCCTTCTGTTTTGACTTGTAGTTCTTTTCTTTTAACTTATATACATTGTTTCCTGTTTAAGGTTGTTTTTTGCTTTATCCCCATTGTGTGTAAAACTAGAAAATGGCTTGAGTGGAAGGAATGCACACATAGTCTAAACCCAACCCTTTCCCATGTTGCTGGTTAAAGAATTGTAGAGGTAGGCCAATAAAAATAGAATGTCACATTTATTTTTATGAACCTTGTCAAGGTATTGTGAAGACAAAGTATATTCTGTCTCATATTTATTACATATTTATCAACTATCACTGCAGATATGGGTCATATCAGCAAATACGTTGAATACTTTGTCATTAAAAAAAATAAAATAAGATGTTGTTCATAGTACTGAATATAACAGTGATGCACATTTTGTGATGCACAACTTCACATAATTCACCACTCAAAAATAAAATAACTCATGGGACACAGTTCATATAGGGGGTTAATCCAGAAAAATAGTTTCTCTGTATCATCCCATTAAAACATTGAAACAGCCTCTTAATCTTATTTATAAAGTAACATTCGTGAAACATAATTTGTAAGTTATGTCATATGGGCACTTGAAATGTGCACCTGTCAAGTAATCAATACATCTTGGTGTGCACATAGAAGTGTCCATGTTTGAAGATCTGGTGACACATGGTGTGGTGTAGTAATGGCTTACAGAATACAAATTAATTTGACATAAATGCAAAGAAATCCAAAATGCTTCACTCTGGAACTTTTAAAGAGACACCAAGACACCCCTAATTTGTTGTGTAAAAATTGAAATGCAGAAGTAAAAGTTTATTTTTTTCAAACAGAAAAAAAAATTACAGAGTTGCAGAGAGGCACAGCTGTTCTGTGCCAATAAGGCTTTCAACATTATGTTAGAGCCACACCAAGAAATGAACAAGGAGAATTGTGGACAGTGCACCCACACACCTCAGGTATTACCTCTGTGGCTAAAATGGAAACTACAGTCCAAATTAGGTAACAACACATGTAATAGATTACAAAAATAGGCTGTATGCTTTTGAAAAATATAACAATTGAAATTCACTATGAAAAGTAAACAAAGTCCAAATTCTTAAGTCACAATTATAGGGAATGTTATGCAATTAATCAAAAATATGGAAAGGAGGCAAATGTAATAGTCAAGTCAATAATCGATGGCTAGACTGTGGTGACAAATGCCTTCACTTACAGCATCAGAAGTATAGAATCTAATGTACACATTGACAACAGGCTTTTTGCTCTTTGCAAAATATTAAGTTGATCTGCCTTTGTCTTGTTGCTGTGATCAGAAACTGAGAAACGTTTAGCTTTCAATTTAATGGCAAAGGCTTACAAAATCGAGTTGAAGGATTTGATAAACCCCAGTTCTCCTGAAGGCAACCTTAATAAAAGTCTCAAGTAAAGTGGATATGTACATATGTTCCCGTCAGAAATAAAGATTACCCTTGGATTTCCCTTCTTCGGTATCTTGCGGTAACACATGTATACACTGATATATAAAAATGATCATGTCGAGCATCAACACATCAGGTGCATGAAAAAGGAAATAAACCATTAACATTTTCTGATGATTATTCTTTAGTTTCCACCATTACTTGAGTACCATGAATGTTCCATGCCTGTAATCAGTTTGTGTATACAAATGAGTGAAAGGGGACATTTTTACTGTTATGCCTTCTGTCACCCCACTACTGTGCCAGTAAACCCTTTTTCTAATAGAAGAATGAGATGGTAACAGCCTTTACTACCACAGTTAAACAGATGGTAGGTTTTATGAATAACCCTCACAGACTGTAAATGCTCAAGAGAAAGTAGGTGTGTAGAAGATTTACGGAGTGTAGTCAGCTGTTGTTTCTAATAGTTGAAGCTCTTTATATGCTTATTCTTCATGTTACCTTTCAAAGAATGGCCTAGAGACAAACTTGATCAATAATTGAATTAGGAAATAAGAACAATGACCTGTTTGCCAAGTCAGATGTCTGTTATGAATTCACTTTGATACTTTTGCTTTCTCATCTTCTCTTATTTTTCTGGGTGCTGTTTGTTCATGTCTACTTAATCACAGGGATTTTTAAACTTCTAGTGAACTCTGTTTTTGTTATTTTTAAAATATTTTCCATGATGTTTGGCTTGTTTATTACATCTCTTTCAAAATGGGACTTTCAGATCAGGGTGATCGTTCAGTCTTCTTTTAGCTGATGAGAAAAGCAATACAGGTGAATTCAAGGAAAATTACCCTTGTCTTATGAAATTACACCTCACAATATATTACACAGTAGCCGCAGTAAAATAAACGATTGGATATGTAGGGAATGTCAATAGAAATATGAGCAAGAATTATGAATTCCCATGGAAGGCATTCTCATAGTATCAAGGACAGAATGGATTATTTAATTACAGTACAAACCCTACTGGGCATAAAGATAATTTCAGTTATAACTATTAAGTGTTCCTCCTCTTTAAGGTAATTAGGATTCCAGCCTAAGACAGGAGATTAATGTAGCGAATAAAAATCGGTTTCATTATGCTATTCACTTTTTTTAAAAATAATTATTACTGTATTTGCTGTATTTTAATAATTATAATTTCAGAAGATATAATAGTCCAGGTGCTCATATCTTTTACTTTTATTTCTGTTTTATTCCTTCTGAAATTGAATTTAACAAGAGGTATATCTCATTTCCATCTGCAACTGATTTTGTGTTTAACTTTGTCTTTCTTCTTGGCATGAGGTTTTGCCACCTCCATTTCAACCGCAGGCTATCTGTTCATCTTCTACCTGCTTTTTGCTGCAAAGGTCATGTGGCACATAGTGTTAACATAAAAATCTGGAGGATATATAATTTAATATTCTGCTAAAGCTTGTCTAGTTCAATCATTGCAATATTGAAAATACATGGCATTAAGAGAGTTTTAGTACATTCCAGATAGCTGTATCTTATTATTTCTAGTTGGAACATAATCGGGCTGGAACCAATTCTCTAGAGACTTAGGCTTGCCATTTCTGTTCAACTAGATGGTCTTTCTCATGCCTCTGACTCAAAAACCCCAAATCACTTGATTAAAAAACTTCTTCAAGACTCATTTGTTCTACATAAGGCAACATTTAAGCTAAAGAGGCCATTGTTCTACAATGTGAAAGATCGCAGTTGTGAGTTACTAATCCCCAGTCAAAGGGAAAGACGCTACCAGAAGTGATATATAATTGAAATTCTGGGTAATGACTGAAAGGAAATGGTTCTGGGTACAAGTGTCAGAAATTGAGTTTCTTCACAAGGCTTATTCTCCATAATAAGGTGAGGAGCTTGGCTATCCAGCAGAACCTCAGAGTAGAGCAACTACTCTTCCACATGGAGAGAAGCCATTTTTAGGGGGTTTAGGCTTAACGTAAGATTGCCACCAAGGGAAGCTGTGGTTGGATTCCTACGAGGTTCATTCCACTGGCCTCTGGGCTGGGATCTCAAGGCTGACCCAAGAGGTTCTGGAGGAGCTGTATCTCTAAGCTTGCTTGAGTACAACCAAAGTTCCCCAGGTACAGCAAAAGTCTGTTGTGGAGAGAAAAAAGATCTGTTTCCTACTACTTAACGTGCTATTATCATAGCCCTGACCTGGAGGAGCAGAATCAAAATAGATGGGTGGGTGAATGGATGGATAATATCTGTGTTTAAGTATGACCAGATAAGTAACAGATTGGAAAGTTAAGACAATTTGGAATATACAAACAGTACAGCAGATTTATTTAAAATATAATTTGCAGTGAAGTCCAGCTGCCGTCTTTTAGAAAACCAGTAACACATTGGAATATGATCTTTGTGTCTGCTAAACATAATGTTTTAGAATTCATGATTCATTTTGGAGTTTAGCTGAAGTTAAAATTGGCTTTTAAACCTTCTTTCAGAAAGTAATAAAATGGCTTTGTAGTTTTTCAAGTAAAAGACTCGATCGCTCAGTCACCACGTCTCTAATTTTCTTCCAATCCATTTTCTACACTGCAAGCAAAGGACACAAGATGGGATACACACTCATTGGGATGCCTGTCCATCGTAAGGCACATGCAGCCATTCACACCAGGGCCAATTTTCCCAGAAGCCAGTTAACGTACTATGTACTGTGGGAGAGAACCAGAGCACCTATAGGAGACCCACGTGAACAAAGGGAATACATGTGGTACAATCTCCACACAGGTACCACCCCAAGAATGGAACCCAAGGACCACAGCTCTGTGCGACAGCAATGCAAAGCACTGTGCCTCTGTGCCGCCAGCAACTATTTAAATAATTAAGCAGTTTTTCTGAAGCAATATGAATGAAGTACCTCACTCACCAGTACAAGAGCAATGCCCTATTAAAGATTTGAACTTTCAGCCTTCTTTCATAGGGAATTAATTGTCATTTTCTTCTTCACATAACTTTCAAGCCTTGTGGTGAGGGTGCTAATCTTTTGAGCTGTTTTCATTTGTTTCATTATTTATGCTTTGAATTGTCATCTTTATTTCTGTATTTCCAACTCTCTATGTACATGTATTCATCTGTCAACGCTGCCAAAGTGTGCTGGTTGATTTGACATTACAGTCTCAGTGTAGTTAATTAATAATATGCTTTGATTCTCTCAGTTTCATTTTTGCTCAGTTAATTACAGAAAATTAACCTCAGCAATTATAGGCAGTGCAGAGGCTGGAACAGTGTTTTCAGGGAGTGCTAAATGTATGGATAACTTGAAAGCTTATGTATTTTTTGCTTTGAGGGATATCCCATTCATACCTATGCATGTTCCATTTCCTGTGTGGTAATAGACATTCAATCACAAAAGAAAACATATGTTTCAATTGTTTTAAAATATTTGATAACAATATAGCTTTGCCTTCTAGTTATGAAATAAAAAGAAGTAAGACTGTAGTTTTTATGGAAACTTTTTTAAAATAAACATGAGTTTTGTATCTGATTAAATACTGACCTTTATGTAAAACTTTTCAAAAACAAAATTGAAATGCCTTTAAAGCTTGTTTACAGCTCTGGTGAAATACAATTTTATGATTGTGCTTAAATATTTATCTTGATAACCTGGTACATTTAGTTTTGGAGCTGCCTTGAAATGGATTCTAAATGGACATTGCTTTTTTATTTCTTTCTGCTGGTGTGTAAAAAAGCTTACCTTTTAACTACATTAAGTCTAAAATATGTGTTCAGGTTTTTCTGACTTTTTCTGAAAATATCAGGCCTTCATGCTTTTCTACTACCTGAATAGAGATTTAGCATGTTATTAGTGAAGCACATACTGTACTTTGTAAACAAATATTTACCTTTCAAAAGTCTTTTTTCATTCTTAACATAAACAGTCTATGCCTAATTTAAAAACAAATGTTTGTAGTTTTTTAATGATTCATTTATCCCCAGCCAAGCAATGTTTAAAATTAAAAAAACAATTGTTCTGCTCTTTCACTATATTTCTATCATTTACCCTATTTCTATAATTGAGGCTTAGATATAGTTAGGTTCTGCATTCCATACAGTTTTGCACAAAAACATGATGCTGCGTGTTTATCCAAAAAATACACCTTGTATACTGTGTTTTAAAAATGGTCCTAGGAAGGTATTTTATATTAAAGCAACAAAGAGAAGGGCATAATTCAGACAATTTAACCTTTTATTGTCACTTTAAAGTACAATACATCAACGATCTGTACAGTAAATATTTGTAATAATAGTAAGAAAGTAAATTTATATAAACAGAATTTCCATTGCTCCTGGCACTGTGGGTATTGTATATCATCTTTATTTTCTACTTACTGAATTTTATGTCTTCTGCGTGCTATAAAAGGTTCTTGCATTTATTTTTTTCATAGATTACTGGCCGAGCTAGCTGCAGTATTTATTGAAGAATCAATGATCCTACAATGTGAAGATCAACCTGGAAAAAACAGAGATGCAGACGTTTTTCTTAAATTTGGTTTTATGATATCACCATGATAGCTTTCATTATTCATTAGTTTTATTCTTGTTATTATTCTCCACTAGATCATCCTGATGCACAACAATACAAATAATGCAAAGAATGCATTTTTTTGTGATGTGCTGTTCTGCAGTTGTAGTTTTGGACTCTGCAGGTCTTGAGTAGCTGTGGGACGACACTCTTCCGTATATAGGCAGTCAGTTACCAAGAAGCCTCTGTCTATCCAATGATTCAAAGCTTACAGTGTTGAACTGGACGCTATTGCTAGTTTACGTCTCACCCATCAGAATCAATTGGCAAATAACTTTATCAAGTTCTACAAATAAAGTACAACACCCCTAAGCATTCAAAATTTACCATTTGATTGTTTTATTATGCTAAATGTCTTTAGTTTATTTCTGGAAGCTATCAAAAATAAATATAGAGCTCTTTGCAGGATTGCAGTGAATACAATTATACAGTAAATTGGTTTAAGGACCTTTGTTAACTTGCATTTCTTTTTATCTTATATGTATTATTTTGAAAGCCGAGTCACGACTACCACAGAGAATATCACTTGACACTTGCACCCCACACTGTGCTTCGGGATGATTCATACTGTACATGTGTAAAGAGGAGAATCCCTGCATATTATTAGAGTCATTTGTAGCTGGGAAAAGCATAGCACACATTAACCATTTCATTTGGGGCCTAGAGTTGATCAAATTCCAGTTTTGAATGACTGAATAAGTTAAGATTCTTTTAAGAGGTGCAGTAACCAAACATTCTTGATGATTAAAAGCAAAATAAATCATTTTCATACATTTTAGTACGGTAAACACTTTGGACAGGAAAGAGTTCATATTGGAGCACAATCTCACTCTGTCATCTTTGGCTCTTATGCAGTAATAAGCAGTGAGTTCTGGATTTCCAAGAAAGGAAGAAAAGGGAAAAGAGTGCATTGTCAAGGAAGAATAACTAACGGAAAAAGTGCCTTAATTCCTGGCTAGTTACAATTATGCACCATTATTCAGACAGTCTTCAGGGACAGACTGTTTCTGTGTTAAACTAAAATGATGGTGTTGATGATCATTATCATAATTAGTGTTATTATGGCTTTCTGACTTTGATTTCCAAAAGGCATTGAAAGTAATGTGGAATGCCTTCAAATAGGATGATTTTCAATTGGTTCATAAAAATCTAGATCATTTTGCAAGGCATTTATGAAGTGCATAGATATTTGGTTAGATCAGATCATTTATATCTTTCAACTGATGTTTCATCGAAGAATACTTCTTCCCAAGTTGGACTGAGTATATCATTAATGCTGCTTCACCTGTGCTGCTTACTAATTGGCCTGTTGTGGTGAAGTGGAAAATTATGTTAGGAAACAGAAGATAAACATCAGTGTAGGAATGAAGTGTCGTTGGATTTCAATCCATTATCCATTCCTATTCTATTATTGTACTAAGCACCAAGTGGGTTAGATGGGCTGAAAAACCTCCTCTCACTTATAACCTTTCTTATGTTCAATTGCTTTTTTAGTCATTTTTATTTAACTATACACCCTTGAACATAAGCCACACATATTTTGATTGGACATGCACCTGGAAAACTTGGTTTCACTTTAAAAGCTGTCATACTCCCCCATCAGGTGATATCAGCTCGCATCTAGTGATATTGAAGTGATATTGCAGGAATTCTACGGGGGAATGTTTAACTGATGTGGAGAAACGTATTTGTCAGACATTTCCAGCAGAAGAACAGATGAATGTGTCCTGTAATAATACATTCCTGATACTTTTTCAGCACTCCCAAAGTTATACCAAGATTGTCTTTATGACAAATCATCTTGGCTTTAAAGACTGCAGGATGATTGTACATTTTTCATATCAACTGATGTAGACTTAATTTATCCATTGATCCATTTTCTAACTACTTTATCCAATACAGGGTCGCAAACATCCAGAGCCTATCCTGGCTAGCAACAGGCAGAAGGCAGGATACCAGTGCATCATTGAGTATACACAGACATGATCACACACACACTCACACCAGGGACAATTTTCCCGGAGCCATTTAGCCTGCCGGTGTTTCTTTGGACTGTGAGAGGAAAGCAGAGCAAACATGGAGAACTCTTTATGGATATTACCCTTGGAATGTAACCCAGAGACCCAGGGATACAAGACAGTCTTAATTTATATTTTGTCTGAAAAAACCTTCCTAAAAATTGCAAAGCTGTTTCATTAAGATTGAATTATATTTAAGTACTGCCTTTTCAGAAACTGCACTCATGCAAGAAATTGTCACTTTTTTGTAAAATGTTACAGAAAGTATTATGACAGTACATTCAGACAAATACATTCTTGTTCTTATCTATTTTTTACTGTTTTTAACAGAACTAGTCCTTAGTTTTTCTCTCTTGTATATCTAACATTAGTACTTAGGGATATGATCCATGTTTAAATTATTTAATTGCAGTGTACAGTACATGTGATAATGGCGGGACATGTTCATTGCACTTTATTCACCACTTGGCAGTATTGTGTTGGCCGCAATCGATGTGTCTTCAGAGAGTGCTCTAGAGATTTAAACTCTAGAAAAAAAGAAAGGTGAAAGATTAATGGGAATTTGTTGAGAGATTTCATTTTTGTTGGAATATCAATACTTTTGACTTGCTGTGCTAATAAGTGTCATTTCGAGGAGGAAATCAAAGAGAAGTATCAGTTTATTTTGCAGTGAGGTGAATTTACACTCTTATGCTGCCTTTTCTGTTTGAATTAACTGGGTAATTAGCATGAGTCATACAATAGAACTGAATTGAAGACATTTAAGAGAGAACATTTTTTAAATTCTGATACTGTTTACCTGTGAGGCTTCCTACATCAGTGGACACCCCTGACATTGAGTTAGTCAAGACAGTTATTGTGGCCTGTGATTCTGTTCCTTTTAGTACAATGAAGAATTTCTCATATTATGGTTCAATTGCATAAAACTTTATTTTTGACTAGTACACACTATATATCTGCTTTCCTGTCATCTCTCCTGACACCTAAACCTAATACCTGTGTCCCTTAATACACTCTTCTGTACACACCAAAGCCCATATGACAGTTCCCCCATTCCAGTTTTGAACTATCATTTACAATTAATTAGTCCATTTGCACATCTCTATGAGTGCACTGGGTGCCTCTAGTGCCAGTCCCACTGTAACTGGTTCTTGGCTTTACCTGCATACAAAACCACTGTTCTTGACTGGCCATATGAATCTGCAGACCTCAGTCCAATCAAATATTTGCATTTCAGGTTCAAAAGGGCTATTCACAAATGACCTAGAAAGATTATGCCAGTGTAATCCATGTCAGCACAGGGTTACTACAGGTTTGTAAATTAAATGTTACTATTGTAAATTTTGGAATCCAATGAATTATATATGACATAAATAGCATTAGTTTTTATGAGATCTTTCTTTTAAAAGGTGATATAATGCTCTTGTTCCTATTTCATCTGGAATATGAATAATCCTGCAGGGTACTGTACAAACCAAAAACCATACAGGGATTCTCCATTCTAGTCCAGCATATACTACTACTCAAACAAACTGTTATAACCTGTAATCTATTTAAACACCTGAGCCTCCCAGACAGCCTCCCCTGTTCCCCCTACCACTCTGTGCTTTAGCTAGCTAACACAATAATTCCATTGCACCTATTGAAAAAAATTGTATCAATTCCAGAACAAAGCAACATACAGCTGTTCGACCTCTTGTTCTGTCAGAAGTTCATATGCTCTATATTTTACCACTTGAATTCTATAACGATCCAGCCTCTCCTTACAGTATGCACCTTTTTTGCTCCCCTTGCCTATACCAGATAGAATTTGATGTAACCTTATTTTCTTCAGTGTGAAACCCACACAAATTCTAAATGTATTCCTCCACCCCATGAAAATAAGCATATATGTTCTCATTGTGCTGTGATGATTACATTTATGAATATATATAATTAGCGCCAAAGGAAACTGAACACTTTTATTCATATTTTTTTATTTATATGTTATAATAACATTGTATCTTATATGTCTTTTATTTATGTGTTTTAAGAAGTATATAAATTTTGGATGGAGATTACAACAGTTCAACATATCAGTTATTGGGAAGTCCAAGTGTGATGGTCTGGCAGGAGCTTTTAGTTGCTGTAGAACTCCACCTGTTATGATTGATGGAACCCTGACTGTACAATATTATTCTCATCATATCCTGGGAGCTCTCTTGGTGCCCTTCCTGCAAGCTCTTCTTAGTGTGAAAGCATTCCAGCAGGTCTTCTTCATGCTGCATGCATAACAGTGACTTTCTTGTGAGATTAGAAAGTATGAGTTATTTCATGGCTACTCGCTCAAAATGAAGCCCTGTTGAAAAGGTAAGAGGAAGGGGACAGAATCCCCCAAGACAGCAACTGTATCATGGAGCAAACAAGTGTAATGTTGCATTGCTTCCTTTGGTGGCTATATAGCACATGTTACTAGACTGACTTTCATAGTAGTTCAGGTTGGTAGCTATGTCAGCATGCGTAGGCTGCAAAGGAACAAGTAATAGGTTTATTCCATGCTGAAAAAAAGAAGAAAGAAAACACAACGTTTCGACCGTTGCTCACACCTGAAGAAGGCTTCACGGCCGAAACGTTGTGTTTTCTTTCTTCTTTTTTTCAGCATGGAATAAACCTATTAATTTTGACTTTCATAGTAGACACCCCGTTGATAACAAATGTCCATTGATTAACTTACACGTTTGGTCAATATAATGCCAGCGTACCAGCTCCAAAAAAAGATTATATTGTTCCTGGTATTTGTGATTCTGTTGTTATGATAAATTTATTTGGATGCTCAGTATACTGTAAGCACACATACTGTTCATACAGTAAGATGCCTTGCAAAAACAATTCAGGTCCTTCCTATGTTGTCACAGTTGGAGAAGTTACAAAATGATGCTTACACATTTTTTTAAACTTAATATTTATTTAGAACCTGAATGCGCGGTCTAAACATTTCTATGCATAAGTGACGTTTTGTCAGCCATAACTAAAGGGAAAAAAAAACTTGAAATGTATAGGTTACGTAAGTATTGAGACATGTGATCTCAGTATTTGGTGGATTCACGTATTGAAGCAATTACAGATGAGTGTGTTTTAGGTTAAATCTCTACCAACTTTATACTGGCTTGGTGCAGTTTTCACCACTATGCTTGACTGTGGAGATGGCATTAATTGCAAGATGTGTTGTGTTGGACGTGTACTGTACCAGGTGTAATAGTTGGCATTTACACCAGAGTTCCAATCTGATCTTATCTGACTATAGAACATATTGCTACATTTTTGCAGGATCACTCAAGTGTATTACTGCAAACTGCAGGTTGGATAATTTTTTGAAGTGACTGGGATATTGCCGATTGTTGGAGGTGACATTTTCTTTAATCTTTGGCATTGAACTCTGTGAAAGTTATCGTTAGCCTCAATGGTATCCCTCACTAGTTCCCTCTTTGCCCGGCTGCTCAGTTTGGACAGATGGCATCGAGGCAGTCTGGATGAGATGATGTGCCTTCCATGTTTTGATGATTGAATAGATTTGTTGTCACAGGGATATTCAGAGCTTTTGTTTTGTACCCTTTTTGTGATCTTGCTTTTTGGTTACCTTGTCTCCGATTTGCTTTGAAACGTCCTTATTCTTCGTGGCTGAGCCATTCCCTGAAATTCTCTCTCTGACCAAGAAACCTCAGAGAGACAGGTGTTTTTATTCTGAGATCATGAGAGCTATTGTTATTGCACAGAGACAGAGACCACGCAACTAACTGTGTGGCTTGTTATGCTGATTTTGTGCACCTCAGTTGAGGTTTTCCTCAGCAAAGGGCTTGAATACTTATGCAAACATGACTTTTCCATTACTTATCAATATACTTCTTTCTTTTTTTTTTTTAATAAGTGGAGTTGTTAAACGGTATGTATATAACAAATATTAATTACTAATTAAATATGTCATGCCTGCAAACTTTATTCAGACCCTAGTAGCACCATTTTCACATTGTTGTTTTAGTTTTGGAAGGTATTGCACTATGTAAGCATCTAAGGTTTTAATACATTTTTCTATTTTTCTGTGTTTTTACTGATATTCTTGTCATATTTTTACAGTAAAATGAATAAAACATTTTATACCATATAAAACATATAGCCCTAATGTAGCTTTTTTTAGGAGTCTTCAAAATATTTTTTGTTGTAGATGTGGAAGAGAATACTAATAATGCAATGAGTCTTTTGTTGTTAATGCCCCCCTTCCATCTTAGGTGACATTGAAAGTAGTTATGTTTTATTTGAAATATTATTTATTCACCACAATAGCACTTGTTGAATCCTCTTAGCATATTAATATCTTAACTTTTTATAATGTAAATGATATTGAAAGCTTATGAAAGTAAGAGAGTCAGGGAAACAGAGTTATATAACATATAATAATTATACTACCTCAGTGGATATAATCAGGAACGCGTGTCTTAAATTAAAGGGTTTTATCTCATGGATTCTGAAGAATATGAAATAAAATTATGCAAAGTGGGCACTGTCTTGCTTTGTAATCTACAAAACATTTTTTTTGTATACTACACAGTATATTTACAGTACATAATGCTGTAATTCACAGTAACTGAAATCCAAGGACTAATGTAAATTAATATGAAGATGAGTCCATCTGCTCATTGATTTTACCTGAATGGATAATTAGTAATAAACACTTAAGAAAAACAGATGTGAAGTTTGAAGATAATTATTTTTTTCTGCTATTTTTGATACATATTTTAAGTTGCCATTCTCTACTTTAATTTACTTGGTTTTCAAATTACTCCAGTCAAAAAAATAATAATTGTACTGTCTATATACTGTATATATACGTTAAGAGACATAAAGTGTTATTTTAATGCCTCTCATTGTGTATACAGTATATAATTAGAACAAAAGTGTGTTGCTAAGAACTTGCTGCTTGTGGTACCATTTTGTCTATATTTACTGTGATGTCAGAAAACCTTTTGTAAAATTTGTGGATATTGCTATCTACCTTCAAAGAATATTGTAGTAAAAAACACGCATGCCCACTGTGGCTGTTTTGCACCTAGACCCCTTGTTAAGAAAGGTGGAATCTTGAACTCCAACATGTACCAGGGCATTTTGGTCAAAGGCCTTGATCCCTGCCAAGGAGCTCAAATTTGCTAAAGATGGAAATTCCAATATGACAATGATCCAACGCATAAACCCAAGTCAATAAAGAAGTTGTTAACTGCATGCAAATTAAAACTCTCATCAAGAAATCTCAATCTCCAGACCTCAATCCAATGGAACATTTGTGGTTCAAACTGAAGAGGTCACTTCACAAGCAGAAACCAAAGGATCTTAAAGAATGAAGGAATTCTGCCTGGAGGAATAGTCAAAAATTCACCTCAGACATACCAAAATCTCATAGCAGACTATAGGACGCTTCTTGCCCAGTGCAATCCATGCCAGAGGAGGTTATACAAAATGCTAATTTGATGGGCGTGACTAAATTTGAACCTTGTGATCTGGACTTTTTATCACAAAGGAACAAGTAATAGGTTTATTCCATGCTGAAAAAAAGAAGAAAGAGAACACAACGTTTCGGCCTTCAGGTGTCACCTGAAGAAGGCTCCACGGCCGAAACGTTGTGTTCTCTTTCTTCTTTTTTTCAGCATGGAATAAACCTATTACTTGTTCCTTTGCAGCCTACGCATGCTGACGCAGCTACCCACCTGAACTTTTTATCACAAATATGACTTAGCTCTTAAAGACACCTTGTCCAATCTGTACATTGTTTGCTATGTTTTTTTGTTTCTAAATCTGCTGGTTACTGTATTTGGTATTCACCACTTATGAGTAAAACAAGGAAGGTATTACTAGATGAATAATTTCATGTTAAAAACATTACTGTATATTTATATAATGTGTTGTTATCAATAACAATTTTATACAATATTGCAAATATTTGAATATCGATATATACTGAAAGACATTAAAAACATAACACACCTTTCTATCTTTAATGCCTCTTAGTCTATATATTTCTTTTCACTATAACTGTCCTTACAAGACATTTCAGGTTCTTATAAGATACACCCATTAATAGACCAACTACTTTGTTGTTTTGATAAGATTGGCTCAAATGGACTGGTCATTACTAGGTTGACATTGGGTGATGACTCCTACAGTATGTCAGAATGCAGTGTAGTGGCACCTAAAGGCTGTTCTTACCCATAGTAATGGGACACTCTAAACTAACGTTATGGCGTAGAATGTCCTAAGTTCTAAAGATTGTCCCCATTACTTTTTAGACAGTTGCTGATAAAGATGAGCCATTGATCAGATCATCAGAAAACTGGGTTCTTAAGTGAACTGCTTAAAATTATAATACCGTATATGAAAATATACTGTATTTGTTTAACTTCATCACTCTCAAAAAGTGTAAGGCAATAATGGAGCTGATAAGTATACAGATAACTAGGAGGTGTTCACAAAGCTCATGAGGACATTTTGTGTTTTCATTTTTGCTTTTTCATTTTGAAAGCAGGAGTAATTAGATTTAACAAACAGATACAATATGAACAAGATTTAAAAAATGAAGTATACAATGGGTGAAATGATTTGCTGGTTTTAAACTAATGCAAACTTGCATGTAAAAGATATTTTACAATTCTGGTTTGTAGGGATAAGTTTTCAATCCATGGTGTTTGCTTTTTTTCCTGCTATTATACACTGTATAATAGAAAATGACACTGAGCTCAGCACACAGAATCCTGTACAGTAATTTGGTGGTGTTGAAGTGTCATGTAAGTTGTTGTCTTAAGCTACAAGAGCAGGTGACATAGTGTAGAATGTAAATAATTTATCTTCGCAAACCAAATCAACTTAACTAATAATTTGCTGAAATTTGGTTCAGTGGCTGTTGCTTTCTTTCAGTTGATCAACAAGCTTTAACCCATATAGACATTTTTAAAAAGTAATTATCTTTTTATGAAAGTAACATTTAGTGATTTCAAAATTTAACTGTATGGCGATTTGTGTTTCCCAGTCAGAAAAGGCTGTCATGTACCGTAACCACAGTTAAGTAAATTTTTATAATACATTTGACAAATACTGTTTATTAAGTGCATTCTTGAGAATTGGGATTTAGTACATATTTTTTAAGAAACAGAGAATCACAACAAAAACAAATGATTTGACTACATGGTAAGGTTCCGAAATATGTTAAGGGTAAATTCAGTCAAATTTTAAATAGTTCTCCAATAGCTTGATAAATGGTCTGTAATGTGAGAGAGGATTTTAGATGAGATCATAAGAGCAGGCCTCATAAACAGTTTAGCTATATGACAGATTCTTGGCTCAGGACATGGCTGCATTTTGCTGCAATATTTTACAGCTTTTCTTCCAAACAACCTTTGAAAAAGGTTAGCTCAGTGGTGAGGAGATAAAGGAAAACCCCACTTTAAAGGTCAGAGGTGTACCAGGAGACTCAGGGTGCATAACAATTTCATTCACAATGCATTACACATCCTGCAGACTAAAGTCATTTTATTTTTCGCATTTAATTCCCTAAGGAGGCTCTTATAGAATCTTTCTTCACTGAAAGCATTGCTAATGATTCAAATGACAACAGTAGAGGAGAAAATGTCCAGCAGAGCCCTTATATCTATGTGAAATACCTACAATTAGTCTAATTATACATGGTCAGCTGTATGTACTCTAATGTTTAGTTTTCACTAACATGATTACTGGAATGAAATGATCAGTTTGATTATAAGGCTTGAGAAGAGTCTGTTGCATTTTGTAAAGCTAGGTTTTGCTAATTTGGAACAATAGCATTATAGGATGTAAAGAATTGGTGCCTTCGGGACCTGCAGAGCTTTTTCATGAAAAAAAAAAAGATTAAAACAGTGTGCAATTCATTGGTTACTTAATAAAAGGCAGCACAGTGGGGGATATTGTAGGTTAGCATTGCTTCCTCGCAATGCTGGGGCCCAGGGTTCAATGCTGGACCTGGGCTCTCTGGATCATGGTGTATATATGTTCTCCCTGTGTTTCTGTAAGATTTTTCCAGGTTCTCCAGTTTCTTCCCATAGTCCAAAAACATACTAATAAGTTAATTGGACTTGGTGGGAGTGTGTTAGTGCTTGTGTCTGTGTGTGCTCTGGGTAGGACTGACGTCCTGTCTGTTGTGAGACTCCTCCTCAACCCTGCTTTGAAAAAGCGGTTAGAAAATGGATGGATATTAACTGAATTGTGTTGTGTGTAGGATACATGTACTTTTAATAATAATAAAGATATTATTTGACTCTGGAAAAATTTACTTAGAAACAATGGTTGCTAGGAGGAATAATCAGATAAGGTTTTCTAAATTGTCAATTAGGTGGTTTGTTCCTATCTTTTTATTACCAAGGTAGGTTTCTATATAGCACTTTTCTGGACACTACACTCAAAACACTTTGCAGGTAATGAGGACTCTGCTCCTCTACCACCAATGCCCCCCACCTGGATGTTTCATGGAGGCACTGTTTTTTCAGTACTTTATTAGGAGTCCATGAAACAAGTTGTTGTGTTCAACCCCAAAGCTTACTAGATTTAATTCTTCTGACGTAAGCACCTTACAAGACAAAATCTACCCTCATCCACCTTAAATTAGGTTTCGAGGAGATCGTGTCCTCTACCCTTCTGTTCACATTGTGGTAAGAAATGAGCTACCACATCTAGGACCAGCAGTACCAGAGCAAGTCCACAACTGTGCTGGTGTTTGGCAGACAGATTAAACAGATTTGATACTGATGACTGAGAGCTCTCTGAACTCCAAATGGTAGAGAATTTAGTTAACAGTTCCTGGGAGATGCCTAGATTTATTCATCAGTCCCAATGTCCGATGATTAAACTTGTTTCAGAATAACGCAGTAAAGGAGAATAATACGGAATGTGGTTTCTTTACTGACTTTTGATTTCACGTTACTCTTTAAAGTTTAAACACCAATTCTATAGCAGTGGTAAACTTTCTTAATAAGCTTGTTGTATCTATAATTTAAAGTGTATATATGTAAATAAACCATTGGATGGTATATAAAGATCTCAATAGCTCAGTCTAGCCTTTCCTGTAGTCATTCTTGTTTTTGTATTCTTTCTGTTACTCTGAAAACTGAATTGTGGTTGTAGGTTATTTTTATTTCTGAAACTGACCGTACCAAACCGGTCATATCACTCTAGTTAAATGTATCAGAAAGTACTTTCTTGACTACTATGAGAACAGATTTTAAGCAAATTCTGTTTTTATTTGTTTAATAAAATCTATGTATGTGAAAATTGCAGTGAAAATCCACACCAAAACATGTACTGTTTTCTTTGTGTACAGTTAATGTGCTATGATACAAAATATGGAAGCTAGTAAAAGGTTTTTGCACTTCTTGTATAGCTAGGAGATGAAATGGGACAACTGGGGCCTGTACATCTAAGTATACCACTTTATTATTAGTTTTTCTCCTGGTCTCTTTACATTGTTTTACATTCTCTCCAATAATGGTCAGTTCCTTGACTCTCTCTCATCCTAGCGTTAATTCCGCATCAGCAGGGGCCGCTTGTCGGCATGCCCGTCTCCAGTTAGTGGTTTGAACCAAATCTTTGAGCTGACGTTGCCATTAAATGCGACCAAGAATACTCCAACCGGCACTTCGCTCCGCCTGCCCTCAGAGTGGGTTGGGAAGGAGAACAAAGTAATGTAGCCAATTCATAGAGGGGGATTATTAGCAGGCATGGGAAATTTGGCCAGGACGCCGGGGTTACACCCCTACTCTTTTCGATAAACACCCTGGGATTTTTAGTTCCTGGACTGATGCTTTTATATAATTTATCAGCTTCAAAACACAACAGTTTGAATGCTTTTTTGTGTTTGGCAGAAGGTTTCAGACATATTAAGCTAATACAAAGATGCAAATGTGTATGTTTATGTATATAGAGGACACATGCAGATGTTTGCACATATGCACAAGCAAATGGAATGCTAATGAGAAATGAGAGTGGAGTGATTTTCAAGACCTTAGTTTTTATTTAAATTGTTTTCACTTTTCTAGATTGAATTAGTTATTTCTTGTTTTTGACCTGCATTTCTAATTTTGATTATTTGTTGTATCATTTTTACCTTTCACCACCACCTAAATGTCTGAGGTGTTTCAATTCATGTCTGTTTCTTCATATGTAGAACCACAAAAGTGTGAAAACAACTAAATTATAAAACATCCTGTGCAATCAAATGTGGAGACATGTTAGAGATGACATCCCCACAATTTTAGTTTGATATGTATTGCAACATTTATTTTTTGTTTAATTTAGTTATTTCATTTAACACTCACATTAGTGGCAAACACAAAAGCAAGATACTTTAGTAAACATTTTGAACAAATTGTGAGAAAAGTCTTAATCCTAGATTAGAAATTAATGACTGTCAACATCACCAACCTTTCAACTGATTCAGGAGCTCAGGTGCAGGCTGTGTGTTAGTTATACAGTAGCTTTACCAATTGAATATCTAACTATTTTACAGGAATTTGCCAGATAAATGCTCACTGTTAAAGCACAAATTTATCATTAAATAAAATACTGTATATGTGTGTCGGAATACCTGCAAGTTCTGGTTAATCGAGTTGTAGAATTTTTTTTAAATAAGAATTGCCGTTATTCTGTTATACCAGCCTGATTTGGAATTGCCAGTTGTGTTTGTTTCTCATTATGGGTCACAGATAAAGTATGAGATGCAGAACTGCACAGAGGGAAGAATGAGGAGTTCAACTCCCCTTCACTTACCCACGTTTGAGCTACATGACTTTTAATGCACTGCCACCCTGTATCAGATGTACCAGTCTTAATCAGCTACAGTAGATACAAGGCCCAGACTTGAACCCCTCCATATAAAGCTCAGTCCGCGCTCCTGCCTTTACTGGTTGACCCACAGATGCTCAAAGTCAGTATACATTTTGATGGTGGTACATTTTCAAGCACATGATATAGCTTGAATATACTAATGTGAAATGTGTACACATTTTGACATGTCATAAATAGTACCACAATAATAACACTTAATTGAAGAAAGGGGAGAAGTTAATATTTGTTTGGCAAATTATTGGTCTTAACATGTAACAGGTTTTGGAATTAATCTTTCATCTTTAAATTTTATATTGTAATTATGCCCCCATCTTTATGTAACTTGATACTTTTCTTGCCTATAAATTATTTTTTTTTCTGATGTTATTACTGTTTGAATTACTTAAAAAAATAACTTAACCCTGTCATAGTCTTGTGTTTTTACTTTTTGAATGAAACCGTGGCAACAGGAGATTGGTTGTAAACAAACCTTTCTGTTACTCCCAGATACTGTATGTTTAAATACACTGGAAATAAGCCTGCTCTAATCCCCAATATTTAAATAAGGTTTGTCAGAAAACTAATAAAATAAACAGTGCATACTCAGTGCATTTTGTTTACATTCTATTTAAATGTACAGGAGGGCTGTGCATCCATAAAACAAATTTCCCTTAGGGGATAATAAAACTCTTATTATATTCTATAATCTTATCTTATTTTATCTTACTCCCCAAAATAAAAATAAAACTAGGAACCCAATCATATTATTTACAAAACTCACACCAGGAGGCAAAATATCAGTTTAATGTATTCTTTAGTCATTCCAGGATCCAGCAGTACAATTAAACTGCTTTAAACTATTAAAAAACTATATCCCATTCATCCATTTACAGAAAAATAGGTTCGCAAAACAGTTACAGTATGTTTTGCAGTGTGAGAAGAAAATCATTACATAATGCATATCTGTGTGTATTTGGGATACTTTTGTTTTCCAAGTAGGTTTCTTGGTCTGGAATGTTCTGAAAGAAAAAGGAGGTTAATATAAATAATGAAATGATCTTTCAGTATTATAACCACTAAAGAACAGTGGATAAAGTATGTTTTATCTGGGGCAATAATAGGAAACATATACATAATAAAAGGGAAGTGACTATTGTGCAAAATGATCTTCACTCAGGTGTTCAGAGGTATTCACCAAGGAATAAATCAACAACATGCCAAAGGCAGCAGAAAGACAAAGTTCTATATTAAGTAGTATTAGCATAGAATTGTTTCAGGTACGAGAAGCACTCAGGATTAACAAAACTCCAGAGACCGGTGTTATCCTGCCAAATGTGCTTAAGGAAACGAGAGGTTATTCATAAGACATTTGACACAACTCTTCCCACAGTCACTCAGGACAGGGACCCTACCCATGGACTTAAACAAGAGGATCGCCGATATGGAAATTAGATCCTAGGAGATAGTAAACATGCATTTGAAAAGGGTAGGTCTTGATAAGGTATCTTATTAGAGTTATTTTATTAATCAACAAGAGTGATGGACAGACATGAGCAGTGCTTTGCGGTATTTAGATTTTCAGAAGGCTTTTGAATCTTTTCACATTTGTATCTACTTTTCACATTGCAGGCAGTAGGCATTTGGGAAAATGTTTTTAGACTGAGAATTGATTAATAGACAGAAAACACCACAGATTGCTTACATTAGGGTGATGTAATTAGTGGAGTACCCCAGGGATCTTTACTTTGCATTCCTTGCATTTGTCTTTTTGCATCCCTTCTCCATTCTGTCTCCACCTGTGCAGCCGCCCCTTGGTTAACTTCCCTCTCTCTAGGGGGGATCTGACTCCATCGTCCTACAGCCAGGTGGTTGACACTCAGCCAAGAAGGTTAAGCCAAATCTTACTATTCCCAGCGCCTCACTAAATATTCCTCAATTCCTTCAATTTTTTTGAATGTATTATTTAAAAAGAGCTAATCAGCTGATTTCGTGGAATTGTTTCATAAAATATCTGTGTTTTAATAGTGAAGTTCAAATTGTACTTTTATCTTAAGTGAGACAAGTGCTTTTTTGTTTTTATTCTGTCGCTTAAATAAGAGCATAAGGAAGGTTGAAAATGGAAACACATTAGGCCTGTCTTTCTCATTTGGTAGTTTATTAGCTAAATAAATCTACAATCTTGATTAGGTGTTTTTTCGTAGATTGTGCGCTGCTGGTGCAGCTTAGTTTATTACAAATACAACAATTACATGAGAAAATATTTTTATTCTCCATTCTACATGAATTCCCAGTTCTTTCTTCCCAGTACTCTTAGAATTTTATAATCCTACATCAGACCTCTTCTCAATCTCCTTTGTTCTACACTACAGAGTTTTAGGTTCTTTAACCTTCAGAAACTTAATCATTGATATAGATCTGGAAGAGAAGTGGACCTAACGCAGATCCTTGCAGCACACCATTGCCTAAATGTGTTCTTAAATCTAAAAGTTACAGGTTATAACCCTTAAGATGATACTAATTTTTGATTTATGTTAATCAGTTCTCAGTAAAATACATTTAATAAATAGGACCTTATCAAAAACTTTCTGGAAATCTAAGTGTATCATGTCATATGTTCTAGTGTTCTTTACTGTCCTTTTTGCTTGCTCAAATAATTCGAAGATGTTATTTAAACAATACCATCCCTTTCCAAATCCCTGTTGTTTGTTTCTTAAAGAGGAACAGTCCCAATTTCTCACACTGGTTATTAAATCTCCATAACAAAAAAAAAATAATCAATGTTGCATGCAAAATTACAAATTTTAAATTAAGCACAAAATCATAAACTCTGCAGAAGTACTGAAAGTTGCCATGTTGTTCCAAACTTGAATTAGAATTCCCACGAATTGTGACATGATGCAGCCCTTCCTGCTCGCTAGTTACCATAATGACTAATGTAATGTAATATGATGTACAAGCGAATAAATAATAGGGCTGTAAAATGTCACCAGAAGTTTTGTTGCCTCGTTCTGAATCGTAGAACATGACACTGCGCATACCTGGAAATTTAAACTTTTTATACTGTAAATTGGAGGTTTTACAACTTTTATTGCTATTTGAAATGCACTTATCAGTGTTGATTCTTTCTAACCCTGAAATATTAAAATAGTGTTGCAGTTCCCCTTTGAAAACATTGTAACAGATGTAAGAGTAATTATGTAGATTTATGTTTCCCTGGTCTTGATTTGACACCATTTTTATGAATCTTGCTACATTTGCAATTCTCTAATCTGTGGTTACTTCTCTCATTCTAAGCGAGAGCTAGGATATTCAAGGTAGGGTTGTTTATTATTAGCCTCTCATGTTAGTCTTTGTAGAACCTCAGTATAACAGGGGTCACCAGTCCTGATCCTGGATGGCCAGTGTGTCAGCATGTTTTACAGGTCTCTTTAGAGCACCTGTATCTGAAGAGGTGGGATACATTGGTCCAGTTATGAAAATAAACTGGTTCAGGTCATTTAGAAAATCCAAGGGGACTGAAAACCAACAGACACACCTGTCTACCAGGACTGGGAACCACTGTTCAATAATATAACGTTTATGGTATCTTCTAGTGTAAAATCTATTCATTTAATGTGTATCTGTATCACCTTATATTATTGATTTTTACTGCTGTTTTGTAAACTTTTCCATGTTATTTTCCTTTAGAGTTACTTTTGTATTGGATAATTACAGTACCTGCATTATTTAGAATCACTATTTGATGTTTTTTTTTTCTGTTTCATCTTGTCAGTTCTAATTTTTTTCCTGCCATACCTATAAATCAGTATTCTTTTGTCAGAAATCTTTTCATCTTTTTAAATCTACTGTAGGGCCATGTTACATATCCCGTAGAGCTCTTCTCTTCTTAAAAGTGTGTGTGGCAGGCCGTTTCTTGTATCAGAAAAAATGTGGTTGATCTCTGTAAAATAAGGTATCATGTTTATACCAAAACGGGATAATTAATTATTCAGAAATATCTCTCTGGTCCCAGGTAAACCCCTTTAAACTATAGTGTGAAAACTCTTACCTGGTCAGCTTGGCTCCACATCCTAGTGTGAAACATGGTGCACATTTTGCAATGTTTTAAATTAAAATGTATATACTGCTTTGATCTAGTTTTCCAGGCATTGTGACATATGGGTTTCAATCTTTGATTCACAAAACCATAACTAGTGTGGCAAAATGAACCACTTTGGTGTTAGTGTCTGCTCTGGGGCTCAAAAACATCTTTGCATTACTTGATTCCACACATATATAAGATGTAGGATCTGTCATAATTAATCAGTTCAGTGTTACAAAAATTCTTAATTAAACCGTGAAACTCATTACTTTTTTTATAATTTATTCTTTTGTTTTAAGAGTGTAGCAAGAAATCTCCATTAAAATGGAAAGGCACAAGTTGTAATTACTTATTAAAAATGTTATTGCAAAAATCAGTATTCTACCACTCCTGTTAAATTATTCTGTTCAGGTACAGTACTTTGGATTTTTTGGTCACTTCCAAAAAATATTAATCCGGCCAATAAAACCTTTTTTATGTGAATATCTTGGTCAAGTTGTAAGCTAGGGATTCATAAAATGTATTTTTATGTTTTGATCACATAGAGAGATTTGAGTCTCAATAAAATAAAATTATCATATTTTACGTCAGCACTTTTATTTTGTCTTCTGATGTATTATTCTTTTAGATTATGTTATTAAAAAGTGACCAGATGGCCTCCTAATCTAGGGTAAACCAATTAAAACAGAATAGAAATTTACAAAATACCCCCACATTGAAAATATTAAAATAAAAAAATAAAATAAATTAATACATACATTGAATGTCAAAACTTTTTTTAACTTGGCAGTCATGACAATAAGATATTATGCAATTTAAATATTTGCAAATAAGTCTTTATTGTTGTGGTCTTTTATTTTTTTATTGCTTTTTTTGCCCTTACTCATGTTTTACATATGCTTGTCCACTTACATCATTGAATATATTTCCCACATTTTTGTTGGCTCTATGATTAATGTTTGGTGAGTTTGAGCTGTGAAAAGAAGTGGAGGCCAGATGTACTTGCATGTTCAAAGAGAGTTGCACACTCAGGTGGTGTACCAAATTCCAAAAGCAAATCTAATTACTGGTACCTGATAAAGTAAAACGAATACATTCCACGATGCATGTTATTTTTTATTTTAGTCTTGTGTGATTGTAATTATGGATGATTTTATTTGAAATGCAGTTTTATTTTAGAAATGGTCAGTCCTGTGGCCTGTGACAGCAATGCTAACCACTGTGCCTCTGGGTTCAATTCCAGATCTGAGGTGCTATCTGTGTAGAGTCTGTATGTTCTCCCCATGTTTTAATGGGTTTCCATTAGGTACTTGAGTTTCCTCCCACAGTTCAAAGACATATTAGTAGGTCACTTGGCTTCAGGGACAATTGTCCCTGATGTGAGCATGAGCATGTTTGCGTCTGTGTATGAACTGCAATGATCTGCCATCCCATCCAGGGTGTATCCCACCTTGTGCCCATTGCTTGCCAGGAAAAGGTCCGGCTCTTGACCCTGAATTGGATGAAGCTATAAGAAAATGGAGGGATGGATAGGTCAGTTTGCCTTTGTACAAACTTTACAAACTTGACCAGTTACAGCTTAATCAAGGGATTTGATCATAAAGGGTTTTGAAGACATTTTCACTTAGAGCAGTACAAATTATATACATAGATGTGTTTATTTTGATTTTATTGCTGCAAACGTTTAAGCACAAATCATGTTAATGTGATTTCCTTCCTTTTCCAAAGACAGATTGGTTAGTTTGAGTGCTGTTTCTAGATCATCCCTGTGTGTTTGTATGCATGTGTGCTACATTAAATTTTATTTTTTAAAACTCCAAGTTATTTTATTCCTTTAAGATCTTACTTAATACAAGTGCAGCAGCTTATTCAGGGACATGTATCTGATCTTTTAACTCAAGTCTTGAATGGAGCAGTGTGATCTATTCTTATGAATCTAGGGTTTTTGGAGAAATTAATTATCAGTCCAACAGTATTTTCATATGTTGAATGAGTATAGTGAAAGAAATAACATATGGTTATTAATATAGAATCTTCCATGTTCTATATTCCTTTCTGGTTCTTTATGATTTATTTATTTAGAATCTCACTGTAACTCTAAACCTAATTATGTCTCAGGTAACAGTCTGGGCTCAGTTGATATATTCCTGTATTTCATTAGACATATTTGTCATTTTTAACAGTTTTTATAATTGCCACTACTATTACTGATACAGTAGCAAACATACAAATAATAATGATGGTGACAGGCTGGCCGCTATCACCTGCATTTTGTTCTTGTGATTTGGGTCAAATACAGTAGGTCATTTTTTTAAGGAGAGAGAGAGAAGACGACTGGAGGCTTAGGGGTGACCACGAAACCCATTTGTCTTTTCAGTCTAAATGATTTAATTTCAACATCGTTATTAGTGTAGTTCTAGCACAATTACCTTTTTACCTTGTTTTGCATTTTCATTGACTTTAACACTGCATCACTCTGATAACTGACTATTGCAGGTAACACAGGCAATCAAGGCACTTACAGTATTTATAGACTAAAGATCTTTGATCATACATCACAGGTTGCAGCAGATATCTCCCTCCGTGTTGAGGGATTTAGAAATGGAGTCTCAGAGGGGAGCTCTGACCACAGGATAAAACTTTAGCAGTTGTGTTCTGGGCTTTGATGTCTCTTCCAAAGCATAAGATCGCTGCTGGCATGGGAGAAGAGCACTGGTGGGCGGTAGACATCGATTCAGTTCACCTTCTGATCCTGTATTTGTAGTAGTATGAGGGTAGCAGTTTATAGTGTGAACTGTCTCACCACCTGTTTTGTTTTTATTGTTCTGCATTAACATGGAAAGATGTGACCTAACAAAGCATGTTTTTTTCATGTTTATCTTGAAAACGAAGTTTTTTTTGTAGGACAGGATCCATCTAGCAGAATGGTGCAGATCCGGATAGCAGCAAATTTCCATTCAAAACCTGAAAGGTTAAGTTACAGTTTAACTCCTGTGCTGTCCATCCCTTTAAAAATTAATGCTGCTGCTGTTACTAAAGATGACAGGTTTCAGCACGGTTAAGCCTTTCACTACTGAATCCTTCAGACTAAAAATTCGCCCAGACTGTACTTTTACAGAGATGATGATGAAAGTCGGCTTGTAGTCCCATTAATGTATTAACTCATTACAATTCATATCTGGATTAAACTGTAAATCCTGAATTAGTAGAGATTAGAAGCAGTTTATCCTATTACTTGCTCCTATCAACTGTGAAGAGATTTCCACAGACTTGGTCTTCAAAGAGTAATTACAGTACAGTCAGACACAGCATAAACCCATTACTGACCATGTGCCTCTTTTTAACTCATTATGAAAATGTTTACTTTCAGTCTTGACATGAGAATTTTCATTTGGATTAATTGATTTTTCATTTTGAATTGATATTTGTTGTGTTTTTGTTTCAGTCCATTAAAATAATTTATTTGGATGACTCCAACAACAGTAGGGATTTGAACTATAGTTCAGATTTCAGTTACGATTCCAGTTACAATTCAGAGGCTCTTACCTCTGTCCACACTATTGAATCAGTCAGTACCTCACTAACGATCTGACCATGGTGTAAAATAAACACCCACTAGTGATAATCTTCTGTTTTAGTGTGTAACTCTAACACTAGAACTCTAACACTAGCAGTATTGGTTTTTTTTCAATACTTTAAAGAATTTGCTTTTAGTTTAAAAATGATAAAAATACAATTCTACAAAACTATCCATAGTAAATTTATCATAATTCTAACCGATTTTAGTATGTTTCTATGCATAACATTTGTGTTGAAAATATTACCTGTCATTTCACATTTCACCTCTTTTACATACAGGACAACAGTTAACACATGAACAAGCAAAGGTTAATTTAATGTTGAAAATTCTTCATTCATTTACAATGTGTGTACTGATCCCTACTCTAGACCGAAAGGTAGGCTGATGAATTGGGAAATGTTTTTAATTCCAAGTGGATGGATGCCCCAGTGTTACTTTTGGTGCTAGTTTGTAGGTGCGTGTCAGACCAAACTTTTGAAACGTTGGAGCCATTCCAGATACAGTAGATTAGTACTAGTGCAGAATCCCATCAGATATGTACATCCTGTGCTCTTTTTTGGGAATTTACTCTGCTCTGCAGTTGGTCTGGCCATGAACATCAAGAATCAAATCGGCGCATCTTCTGAGAATCAAGTGCAGTACCTTACTACGCCTCAAGTAGTTTGTAATAATTATTGCTAAGTATTTCCTGACAGTTTCTTTTCTCTGTTGCACTCAACTGAAGGAACAAAAGATGAAGAATTAAATTGTCAAATTTGCATAATAGATCAGCAATTCTTTGGAGAGTCTATACATTTCTTAAGATGTCTCATATGTGTGGATGTAGAAATAGTACAGCAATAGCTGTAATTTATCCTAAGCTTTGTAATGGAAATGTGAAATCATTTGAAGCTACTGTATTTCCCAGGAGACCATTTTTCACAACATTGCAGCATTGTAAACTCATTTATTTTAATTTTAGAGATTAGATTTGAGCAAAGGAACTTTACATGCCATGATCAAGGAAAGTGAGACACAGCAACAAGGCATATTTTATTTATCTGAACAATATAACAAAATGACAGAGAACAATGTTGCACTTGGACACTAAACGACAATCGCTAATCATGTTTTGTAAAATCTATCCTTCCTAACTTTAATGATTTTCCCAAAAACAACAGAATTGTAAATGTTCTCCATATTTAACAGAAATTCTCAGTCATCACACATTCTTTATTAGAATATAAGATTTGATTGTTGTGCAATTACTATTTTTTCTTTTGATGTGATGACTGACTTTAGAGCCTTGAAATGTTTTATTCTGTAGTAAAATGGGACTTTGTGTAATAAAGTGATCCACGCTAAAAAGTTTTTTTAATGAAGTATGCACAATAACTTTTACTTGCTGTCTCTAATTAAGGAAGAAGGTAATAGCAATTGATTTTTCTGTATCTACGTGTTATTTTTCCCCATATGATGAGACATCAGTGGTTTCGTGTAGATTAACTTCTCAGTCTCTGCAGAAATATTTATAAAACTGAATGTTTGGGAAGATTAAAATGCATTTTAGCCATTTTCAATAAAGTCTGTGGTCAACAGATGTAAGCGGTCAGTCCACAGTGACTAATTTCCTGGATGATTCTCCTCCTGCCATAATGATACCACAAAAGAGTATCTGTTATGGAGATCACAGGTGAATAATAGTGCTTTTAAAATCTGCCTCAATTGAACAACTTTCTGCCTCATGCCAAAGCCATGTGCTTGCATTGGAATGGAGCTTCATGTGTTTGCAAGTTGGCTGTTGCAGTGCAGTGCAGTGCAAAGCAAGACAGAAGGATATTTGAATTCTTTCTCTTTTTAACTGGAGCATGGTGCAGTACAAAAGGGCATCTCAAATCATGTTTGCTGAACCCACCTGATTTGGATTGTGTGTTTTTCATTTCTTGATCCAACAACCGCACACTTGTCATTTAGCATGTCACAGGCTGGGTAGCTTACTGGGCATTCACCACTGATTAGAGCAGATGCGTGTCTCTCGCCTATACCACGACATGCCTGCAGGCACCAAGAGTCCTCAGCAGTCTCTGAGAGTCACGTGAGGCCAGGCCGACTTATCCAGTACTGCCCTTAGTGGGTCATAATTGGCCTTTCATCATGGCCCTCGTAAGTATAGGATATGACACGTAAGACTTGCAGTAGTACAAAAAAAAAATTGTGCTTTTGTGCTTCCATGGGGAAACACAGCTGCTGGGAAAAACACATTTTGCATTTTAACAACAATTGTATTAACATAGATATTTTTGAAACACTATTTTTTCTTATAAAAGTTCATCTTTTGAATAAAATATTGTTATTTTCACACCAAATATTTATGTATATAGCTTTTGTTTAAGATTATTTTATTTTACATTGTTTATACACTGATTTCTTCTTTCAGACAAGTTTATGTGTATCAGAATATCCCTGCAGATCAATAGCATCATTTTATAACCTCAGAGTTTGAGCTCCTTAGTACTGTTAGGAGTGCTTTACTGTACTTGTAAACAAGATGTCTCAGATGATAAGTGAACAAAAGTATGTTGAAGTTGGAGTACTTTGACATTTTCCTTTGTATTTAGAGGACACATTTCTTTCTGTACATATACTATACATATATAATACATGTTCAAGCCATAACAGACAATATATTGAAACGTTTGTTCTTCTGACAGGATGATTGTTAATAAATCAGAAAATGTTATAATTATGAAATATTCCAATTTATGTAAATCAAGTCCAGTTTTTTTAAAAGGGACATCCTCTTACAACCAGCACATCAAAGCTTAATTTGTTAATAAGCAAATTAAGTGCATAGTTTGTTTTTCTCATGGTAAACACTAAGTTATCTTGTCCTAACCCTCACAGGGAATTCTACACATTGCAGAGCTTTACAGACCAAAGAATCAAGAAGGATTTTTAATAATTAAGTTCTTATGGATTAAGAAACGTTTTACCCATTCTAATAATTTAACTTTTGTTACAGTAAGATATTTTTTTTTCCTTCTGGCTACACCCTGCAATGCCATTTGCTGGCATTTGGATTCTCTTGGCTCTTGTGAAACGTAAAAAGATTTCACTGGGTGTTTATTAAGCTGGTCTTATAATTAATAATAATAATAATAATTGTTTACACTTATGTAGCGCTTTTCTGGACACTCCACTCAAAGCACTTTACAGATAATGGGGATCCCCTCTACCACCACCAATGTGCAGCATCCACCTGGATGATGTGACAGCAGCTATAGAGCGCCAGAACGCTCTCCACACATCAGCTATCAGTGGGGAGGAGAGCAGAGTAATGAAGCCAATTCATAGAGGGGGATTTTAGGAGGCCATGATTGACAAGGGCCAATGGGAAATTTTGGCTGGGACGCCGGGGTCACATCCCTACTCTTTACAAGAAACGCCCTGGGATTTTTAATGACCACAGAGAGTCAGGACCTCGGTTTTACGTCTTAACCAAAGGACAGTGCCTGTTTACAGTATACTATACTGGGGCATTAGGACACACATGGACTGCAGGGTGAGTGCCCCCTGCTGGCCCCACTAACACCTCTTCCAGCAGCAACCTTAGTTTTTCCCAGGAGGTCTCCCATCCAGGTACTGACCAGGCTCACACCTGCTTAGCTTCAGTGGGCTGCCAGTTGTGAGTTGCAGGGTTAAATGGCTGCTGGTCCATTCTTGTGACATCATATGATGTATGTTACTTCTGTTTAAATATTTCTGAAACCTGATTATTAGAACAAGAGGGTTCATCCTTTGTGATGGTGAATGGACAACTTATGGTACTGTCTGAGGAGTTTAATAATTGAAATGTTTATATTAATTTATATGTTTATATTATAGGTTTATATTCCAGAAGGTAGGAACACTAAGTGCCACTCATACTGTATGTATTATGATGTGAGTCTTTTTAAAATCTTTGGGTCTGAAAAATAACCATAACCACAGTGTACACATGTCCATCTACTTTCAGTTCTCTGATTAACAAGGGAGAGACCTTTACACTAAATTTTCAGATCCATTCCTTGGTGGAACTTTATTTGAGCTTAGGTTAAATATAAATTCTCTCTTGAAGAATTAAGAAATTCAAAGAAAATCTCTTGACTCTTCTGTCATGTAAATCAACACATTTCTAATTAGTTCAGGTGGGTAGCTGCGTCAGCATGCGTAGGCTGCAAAGGAACAAGTAATAGGTTTATTCCATGCTGAAAAAAAGAAGAAAGAGAACACAACGTTTCGGCCGTGGAGCCGCCTTCAGGTGTGAGAGAGACAGGGCAGTAGGCAAAGGTAAAGTAGCGGGAGAACAAAGGTTGGGAGGGAGGAGGAGTGAGAGGCGGGAGCAGGGGACAGAAAGAGAGGCCAATCAAGAGGTGTGAAGTCAGAATGGGTGCAGAGAGGTGTGAAATGAAACTTCCAATGAATGGAGAAAATTTAAAAGAACAGTAATCTGTCGTTAAGGGAAGGGAGAATGTGTGATCCTAACTGCAGAATAATTTTAGTTTCGGTGATTACATTTCTAATTAGTAGGTAGTGACTGTACCCCCAATTTAATTTGACCAAGGTAAAGCACTGTGTGCTTTTTCAGATTCTGTGTTTTGTTTAGATAATGTTGAAGACTCTGCAAGTGAATAGCTTTGTAGGTGTAGCCCTGCCTAACCAACAGATTGTTTTGTGTCCATCTGAATAATCCTTCATATTAAAGTCAATTTCACCCAAAGCTCAACCTACACCAATCGCATTTCTGTTGATTTTCAAAGATGCTTGTCTATGAATTTGTAACTGAAATATTGTGTACTTTTAATAACTGGGTTTCAGAAATAAGAGGTTTTCGGAATTGTGTATGACAGGGTGATTCATTTCATAGGCCTTCTGTCAGTTTTACGAGCAGGAATTCTAGAGTGCTTTGAACAAAGATTTTTTTCTGCCCTTTCAAATTCAGGTCAAGCAAAATGAGGACAGAAGTGTCTGTGGCGTCTAAATTCCTATTGCTTATTCTGTATGAGGTGGATGTCATAGTAATTACTTGGTTTGGTTATACATCTACGGACGCCCTCAGCATAGTGAACACCTAACTTATTTACCTTGACAGTTTGGCAACCGATTCTCTTTTGACAGCTCTGTAAAGAGAGTCTTTGCACTTTACTACAGTGAAATCAATTAAAACAATTAAAGTTTTTTATTCCGTCATCATTAGCAATTATTAATTATCTGTTTTATTATTGGACAAGGGCAAGAATGAGTTTGTCAGTTAACCTCAAGATACAATTTTTCCTTTTAAACATCTTAATTCTAGCCATGTTTCTTATTTGTCTTAGAGGAATGTCTGTGTTATACTCTAGACTCACTTGCAGAATGCATTTTTTCTTGTATCACTTTATACCTTCATTTAAACAAAAAAATAGCCTTAGACAATAAAACCAAAGAAGCTTCTTCAGTAATTCTTTGCAAGATAACACTTTTAGAATACATTCTAAGTTGAAGATCACAAGGGTTGTTCCTAATCTTTTTGTTCCTTGTGGCTTAAAATAAATGATCTTGAACATGAGTGGTTGTGTTAACCTAGAGTTGGTGAATTTGTACAGTTTGCAGAAAATGGATTAAAAATTTCTGAACATTTTTTGTTCTGCTAATTTACCAAAGTTACTGACGCATTAAATGGTTTAATTAATTACATGTATTAAATGGTAAATGTAAATGGTCTGGCTGCAATACTGCTTTTATCTTTTCATTTAGTTTGTCATTTTTAGTGTGCATTAGAGGCCTATAAGTGTAGAAAGAAAACCATTAATAGGTAAATCTACCAAAAAATCTACCATTTTAATAGGACAGGACTAAATGGATGAAATAAAAAGAAGTAGCAGAAAATACCTTCAAGCTGTGCCAACCACTCCAACTAAGCTTCTTGCCTGTCTATCAAAATATTAGAGCTTCTGAAGTACAGTACTGTATGTACCAATGGGTTAAATATCTCAAAGAAATGACTGTGAACTCTTATGCTGTAGGTACAACTTTCTTGTTTTTAGTGGTTCAACAGAAAATTGTTCTGATGTAGTTGAATTTCTATGGTCACTGTACAAGTATCAGTGCAGCAGTAACAATACAGTAAAGTTCATTTTTAAACACTGAAATGAACAGTATCTCAGTGGATAATACAGATAATGGTCAGTGAATGTTCATATGATTCTTTGTTAAACACACATTATATTTGTTAGATAGATTAATTAGATTACACATTACGCATTGTATTTGCTAAATACTACATTAACTAAAATCCAGAATAACAAAATCTCAGTTTTCTACACTTTTATTTGCTGTCCTCAAAGAGCTACAGTATCATTACATGCTCTGTTTCTACTTCAGATTCTAAACAGTTGTGTAATAATAGCAGATGAGTCTCCAATCCATCTTCCATCTCTAGTTAATATTTATCTGCATTATTATAATAATGCCCCCTTGAGACTTATTGAAACTTGTTAAGAATGCACTAGTGTAACATGTGACATTAACTGAGTACAATACACTGAAGGAAGGTACTGTATGTACTACAAATCAGCGGGTGGAATAATATTAGAATCTTTTAGCCTTTTTGTTTTTTCTTTTTATTTTCTTGTAATAGAATTATTACCAATTCCATTAAGCTTTTCATGACTTAGCACATGCTCAGATTCTTCTATTTAACATAATGGAATTTCAGGAAATAACATGCATTGCTAATTTTATTGTTTGCTGCTCTCTTACCTCATCCTGCTATAACATACAGTATAAGAATTACATGCATGCAATTTTTTGTTGTACTGAACTAATACTTACCTAACTCTGGATTAGTTCAGGTGTGTAGCTGCGTCAGCATCTGTAGGCTGCAAAGGAACAAGTAATAGGTTTATTCCATGCTGAAAAGAGAAGAAAGAAAACACAAAGTTTCGGCTGTGGAGGCTTCTTCACACCCGAAGAAGACTCCACAGCCAAAACATTGTGTTTTCTTTCCTCTCTTTTCAGCATGGAATAAACCTATTACCTGTAACTCTGGATTAGAGACATTCATAAACAGTATTAAACAAATTTCAGTGTCTAAATAGAGGTAGTAGTTCGGGTGGGTAGCTGCGTCAGCATGCGTAGGCTGCAAAGGAACAAGTAATAGGTTTATTCCGTGCTGAAAAGATAAGAGAAAAACACAAAGTTTCGGCCGTGCAGCCTTCTTCGGGTGTGAGAAAGACAGGGTAGTAAGCAAAGGTAATGTAGCATAGGAGAACAAAAGCTGGGAGAGAGGAGGAGTGAGGAGTGGGAGCAGGGGACAGAAAGAGAGGCCAATCAGGAAATGTGAAGTCAGGATAGGTAAAGAGAGGTGTGAAATGAAACCTCCAATGAATAGAGAGAATTTAGAAGAAAAGTAGTCTGTCGTTAAGAGAAGGGGGAAGGTGTGATCCTAGCTGCAGGATAATTTTAGTTTCTGTAGTCTTCCTAATGTATGATGTCTGATGTAGTCTTTCTATTTCTAAATAGAGGTATATTTTTTCATGGGATTGCTATTATAGTGTATTATACAACATATCCATCACATAACACCGGGCATTCTCATCTCACTTGAGAATTAAAGATCATTTGAGGTTTTCAGTACCTTACACTGATCAAAGTCTCTGCTACTTTTGGTTTTCTAAAAATACTTATAGCAGGTCAGAGGTTTGAAATCTGAAATACACATTATTGGGGAAAAAAAACATAAGCATTACTAAAAGTGGTCTATGAGAAACTGAGGAAAAGCACTATAAAATTATTAAAGGTACTAAAGTTTTTAAATAGCATTTACAATCATCACTAGGTACAGGAAATAATCAGTTAATTAGTTAATTGGCTATAAATGTTTCTCTGACTTTTGAGTAAAGTATGGTTTTATTCCTCAATTTTGCCATTGATTTCTTCCTGCAAATTTGTTGCAAACCTCTGTAAACCTCTGTTTACATGCATTTCCAGAAAATTTGGCGCCACCCAGGAATAGACTATTCTACAATATACAGCACTAAGTTTTGTCAAACTCAGTTTTCTTTTTTTGCCAATTTCACTCTTCTGCCTGTGCAGTCAATCTCTGAGAACCTGGAATAAGGTCTTCACTGACAAATGGTGATAGTTGAGCTTGTCATGACACACCTACACTCCAGGGTTCTGTGTTTTTTTTTCTTATTTAACCTAGCAGAATATCATTCTGTTTCCTACAAAATGTTAAGCACAAGTGGTTGGCTTATATTTACTCCATAGAAGTGTGGGTTCATGAACAGGGGTTAGAAAATACATTTGGAATTGTGCAGTTGTTCATTGCCACCCCAAACACAACGAACTCCAAATTAGAGGTGATGAGCTAAAAAAGCTATACACATAGGCAGTGGGACTTTAAAAGTTAAAAATAAAACTTTCAAAATTAGACAGGTTTGGAATTTAAAAGTTTAAAGTTCTTGGAGCAGCATTTACATTAATGATTTTCATGTTCAGCTGTAAATATCATTGTGTTCCTTTCTGTTGAATGGTATTGGCTAACTACCATGAACCATTTTATATCATTAAGCATAGCTGAAGTTTGAAAATTGAATAGAGATTGAGATCATAAAGTGAATTATTTATATTTGACTGTATGAAAGGCTAAATATCCCAGACTGCTCACTGAAACGCACTATGGAAAAAAATGGGTGTAACAGCGCCAGATGAAAAACACTCTTTGAAATCTGCTTCAGGAAACTGTAATCAGTTTTTCCACTTTTCTAGCCCTTGAAAGTTCAGGGAGTTCTGTTATTCCACAGTAGGCTTTAGCCATATAAATACTAGAATAAAGGTCACAAGCTTGCACTTGTGCCCGGATCATTAATAATTTCTGACACAGAAATGTAGAATTCACTTTTAGGGTTTTTGTTTTCTACAGCGCGTGTGGACAGTTATGGCTCAGTACCTGAGCCTTATGATGAAGATTAAGTACTGTAGATTAATGCAACTGAATTTTGTGTTGTGGGAATTTTATAAACAGATTTGGTCATTGCTTCATTCTACTTTGGCATTTTATAAACATTTCAAGAACTGAGGTTAACTTGGAAAGTTGATATAAACCGAGAGAATAAAGACATTAGGAATTGCTCCTCAATATAGTTATTAGTTGCTTCTTTCCTCTCATTGACCCACTTAGCTATATATGCACGCTGTACCATTCTGTCAAGTAAATATTTATACAAAGATTTGTCATATCTGTGTATACTGTTTATTTTTACAGTATATATATAGTGGTAAGAGACTGGAATGATCTTTTGATTGTATTAAGTCATTAATCATTTTAAATCAGTATAAAGATCTACTTTAACATGGATCCACATTTAGAATTACGTAAATCCACGCACACCTTTAACAGTTTTATTTCTGTCCTATTTATTTTGTTCTACCTTTGTGTGGTTTCACCTATCTGCACATCTACAGTCTACCTTTTTAGAAAGGTACTTAATATTTTTTTATTTTTAATAGCACAACTTTTGCCACAATTTTGAAACCATTTGTAACCATTTCTGTCTAGATTACTGGAAAACGAAGCAGTTGATTATTATTGCTTTGTCTCACAGTCGGATTTGAAATATCTAAATAAGCTACTATTTGTGAACCAAGTGTACCCCATTGGAAAACAGCAATGGCAGCAAGGTACAGTAGTAATAGCAAACATATGTGAATACACAAACATTTGTACAAATCTATATTGTAGTCATTCTGCTGTTTGATAATAGTGATGGCAGTGGAAGAAATGTTACCATCAGTAGTGTTAACGCAGGTTCAGATATGCCAGTGTGAACAATGAGATAGCCTAAAATGCTAAAGTTGAACATAAACAATGTAGTGTGAGAATTTAAAAGAAAAGGGTATAATGTGTTTTCTGCATGAGTTGTCCTTTCTTGCTACTGGCTGATCAAAGAATTAAATTCAGTATGACTAGAAAGTAAGCAGATACAACACTTGACACTTGACATATCCTCCCAAGAAGAAAAAATACAAAGGTGATTATTAAAGTTGTTTATCAGAATAAACACATCAGTCATGGCTTATGTGGTAGAAATGCCAAAGATTATTTCTTTTAGTGTTTAACATTACACAAGACCATGAGAAGGCAGTGAAGAATATTGCATGTTATTGACTAGTGCCTCAGGCATGAGTTGCAAAGCAGACACTGTGGAGATGTTGCCTGTCAGGCAGTCTATAGCAATGGTGTTTGTGATGTGGTGATGAAGTATTGCTGGAAGAGTTGCTAGTTCTTTATCGCTGTAATTGAATTGTCTGTGTTAAGTTTTTTAATGTTCTAAACATTGTGTTAAGTGTTCAAAGGCTGTCCTGTAAGGCAAGTTACCTTTATAGATCATCCCACCATGATAGGGAAATCATACAGCACTTTATTTTTTTTCTTTCTGATTCCAGTAACATCTGTTAGAAATATTTTTTTTCCTCCCCAAGAAACATATCTTTTATGAGTTCCCACATGGCCTTCCCTGACTTCCTTATTACAAGATATTTGAACTGAATTAGTTTCTTTCTGATCTCACTGTCACACTGTCATATAACCCAGTGTCATATATCATGTACAGTGTGAAAGCTGAAATCAGTTCAGATTATGTCAAGATGCACTGGAAGCACTGAAAAAAGATGTGTTTTGCAGTATAATGAGATTGAAATGATATTGTAAGAGGGGAATCTGACTCATTTTTTGTTTGTTCATGCTGAACTAAACACCCTTTGGCTTCCAAATAGTGGTTCAGTTATTATTGGTATAGCTTAATCATAACCAGTAGCTTTCATTTAGTTAAAATGTAGGTATACAGTACTGTATTTAGGCTCTTCTCTTCAATATGATTCCTGATGTTTACACAGAAGATAAAAAAATAACTATTGTATTTTGCCATCTAGTCTACAATGGGCCTTTTCTTTGTAATATTCTGTATGGCTATCTGTGCACTGAGACTGTGAGGTCCCTGTAACTGGACAATGCCTGTCATAAAGCAGGTAGGGAGGTGTGAGATTCTACAGCAGTGGACACTGGAGAGCAATGTAATCTGTTTTCATTCTCCACCAATGACTTAATATAAATTGTGTTTTGTATTCCAGAATCACAGTATAAAAGGGAAAAAAATACACAGCTTTTGACATTTGAAAGTCATTCATTCAGTCAGACTATCCAATGAAGAAGCACTTACACATTCCTATCACATAGTCCTTATCACTAAGTCCTGGAAGAGTGACTTACTGAATCACTTTTTCGATGATGACGTGATGACTTTAATGTGCTCAATGGAGTTAATTTTTGTTGATCAGGCCATGTGAGACTTTACAGATATTTTCTTCCATGAGTAAGGAAAGATGTGTCTCTTAAAACAAAGAGTTGCTAGAGCATCAAATGGGAGATCATTCTTGCTTAAGTTCATTACTTTTTTTTCTTTTAATAAAAAGCTTGTTCTTCAGTTACATTAGTTGGAATTTGCAAATGTAATGGGCTCCTGCACTGTTTTCATGGTAACCATCATCAACTAGCTTTTCAAGTCAAAAGAGAAAACAATACCCCCTAACAGAGTTTAATTTGAATAAAGATAATTAAGCTACTGAAAACACTTCCAAAGCTTATTATTATGAAATTTGAAAATATCAGTAAAATACTAATTAGACATCATGGAATTTCACTCAAAGTTTCTAAACACTTTGTTTTATTTAGTCATGTGTTAACTTTTTAAAGGTCTTAATTTTCAAAAGTATTAACAGTTACATTATGTGTTATCTTTGAAGTAAAATTATCTATGTTACAGTCTAATGTTGTGTATTTGATCAATGACCACAAGGTAAAATAGGAATATAATAATCATATGAATACTGTGTGTCATATTGTTTTAGGACCCTGTTTGGGGCTACGCTGGAGAAAGATCTGAATTAGTCCCACTTCCATGTGAAGGGTTGAGGCTCGCCTCAGATTCTGTTAGAGTTTCTGCAGTATGAGTAATTCACTAGTATTGCAGCTTCCATATGAACATATTTACAAGCAAGAATATAGAGAATGTAGAGAATACACTGGGTTTAAGAAGATCATTGATCATAATGGGGAAATTTGTTTTTGTTTTAATATAGTTCTATTTCTAAAAAGTAATTACTTGGTAATAGTGTTTCATATAGTTATTTTTCCTAATCTACCTCGTGGTCAGAGCCTCTACATGCTGTTTTCTATTTTACCTAACAAGCTGTATAAACATGATCTGTATTAAATGGTTTAAAGCAGCACTTAAGCCTGTGTGTCTTATACAAATGCTAAATATATTAAAAGGGGAAATAATGTCATACATTTTTATATGTGTGAAATTATATATATAAAACCCTTTTTGAGTAATATAAATGTATCACAGATGTCTTTGAAAGGGCTCCTGTAAAATCCCTTTGTATGATGCTGAAATTTCCTGCAATTAGTGCAGCATGTTCACCTGAGAAACGTGTGATGTGCAAGTGGTTGGCATTGGAATCAAAGTTCTCAATTTCAACTAGCCTTAAGTGTTGCCATTTCTTCAAACGATGTCGTGCTTGTGGCATGTCTGCTTGTTAATTTTTGTTGGAATCTTAAGTGTTTTTAAGATTTATGTCTGGGGCTGTGATGTTAAAGTACCATTTTGGCACTGTAGAGCATTTTCCTTGCTTAACTGATAAATTAGACGACTCAACTTGGAGTCTCTTCTAGATTGCCTTATTCTTAAAAACATGGAGTTACATTTCTGTGTAGAACATGAAAAAAGCTTCCATGTTGTGGCTACATGGCGAAACAAAATTAAATCCTCCCTTAATGTTACTGGTGCAACTAAATTTTTGTTTTCTTCTTTCTAGCTGTCCCTTTCCCTCCCAGCCATCGGCTAACAGCGAAAGAGGTTTTTGACACTGATGGAAAGCCCCGAGTGGATGTTTTGAAGGCCCATCTGACAAAGGAGGGCCGGGTGGAAGAAAGTGTTGCCCTGAGGCTCATCACAGAAGGGGCAGCCATCCTCCGATCAGAAAAGAACCTACTGGACATTGAGGCTCCTGTCACAGGTACGCTTTTGACGTGCTGCAGAAACTTTGAAATGTTGAAATGTTGAAAAGTTTAATAAATTAAACAACATTATTTCTTGTTAATTATTTTCTCCTTTTATAAGATTATCTCATGAAAATTATCACTCACATGCTATTCTAAGAATTCCTCAGTGAGCATTGGTCGTGGGAGAAATAATGTCCCTTAATGCAAAGCATATAAAAATGTTGTTGGAAGTGAGCGGACCCTGAAATACCATTGAGTCCACATTTGCACTGAATTGGATGCATAATGCATTCCAAAAATAAATGGTCTTTAGAAATTCAGTTGTAGCTTTAGTTTTTTACAGTTATTTTTAATAAGCATATTTTTATACAGTATACTGAAACCCATTAGAAATGCAATACAGTGATGACAAATAACATGTTTTATAAGTTGATACCTTAAATATAACATAGGAATTTCAAACAATCACATGTGTGGCTACAGAATATCAGCCAGAGTGGTTATGTTGTATGTACTGTACCAACACAGGCATTGCTTTCTTACAAATCCATGTCTTAATTATCTCGAGAGACAGAAGAGAGTCTGAGATGTTGCTTGAATTCTCACCTGTTGAATATCTCTGGACATGTACAGCATAACCAGCATATAGGCAGTATCTGTTGATCATGTTCTTAGTATACCATGTATATCTGATTTCAGTGTTTCATTTCCAAAGTGTGTCAATACATACTGTACATAAACCTTTGCATATACTTATTCAGTATATACTGTATGTGTTTTTTGCACTACTGTATGGGCGAAACACAACTAATGAGAAGTAAAAACTGCCTCTTAAAGTACAAATGTTAGCGTAGCATTCATTAGAGAAATTTGTAAGTCTGACTTATCCTTGTAATTATCGTTTAGAGAAAATAAATGACCTCCCTAAGGTGCATATTAATACATTTTCAGTATTTTGCTTGTGACAAATAAATAAATGTCTGGTTGTAGTAGCAATAGCTCAAAATTATAAAGTAGTAAAATACATGTTTTAGCAATATACAAGTGTTCAGTGATCCATTAGTACATAAGAAAGGCACCAATGCAGTACCCACAGAAAGTCCTCACACCCTTTCCAATGTACGTTAACACATTATATGGCCTAAAAGCCTGAAATCAAGACAAGGTTGTGGAAAGGCGAAGAGTGAGAAATGGATACAATAAAATTTCAAAGGCCTTACATATCAAGTGGAGCATAGTCAAGATAATAATTGGAAGTGAAGGGTGTATGAGACCACCAAGACACTGCTTAGATCAGTCCATTAATGCCAGAAAGGGTGAGAAGACTTTCTATAGGCGCTATAAGTGCCTGCTGTTATCGCTTTTAAAATGCACTTTCACGTAGTCTGAACTCGTGTCCTCTAGTTTGTGTTTTACTGCTGGGTTGACTTTGTTGATGTCTTTGACATTTATCAGGTCCCCCCTTATTCTTCTCTGTTCAACACAAAAAAGATTAAGTTTCTTCCGTGTGTCAGTTTTGGGCCTTAAGCTCCAGAATATATGCAGTATGGTTGGTCTTTTCTGTTTGATTGCAGAGCAGCATCCAGGTGTTCTTCACTATCAAGTAGAGATTTTAGAAAATAAGTCAGCCTTACAAACTTCAGGATTCATTTAAATCCTTCTTCAGCACCTTTGAAATGACAGTGAGAAAACAGCAAATCAGAGTTAAAAAAAATAGCATAACAATTGTTAGAAAACAAGGTTCCCTAGCTATTTTTTTTAAAAAAAAGGATTAGCTGTTGAAAGTCTAATAAAGCTGGTGAGCATTTGTGGTTGTGATTTTTGACAAGCTTTTTTGGCAGCAATTTTCTTATCTTCCATTCATGTCTTATTAACATTCAGTGATTTATTTTGGATGAAATAAACCTTAGTTATACAAATTGATAAATTCCTTTTGTTATTAAATGATAAAAGGAAATCCAGACAGCTAAAAGGTCCACATGCAATAAATCCTTTGTGCTTCATATTTGAATGAATTTAAAATGTTTACTGTATGTCTTTTCATTTACAAAAGCAAGGTAACAGACCTGCTGCCACTTTGATTTTCCACATTCATTTTTTTTTAGTCATGGACATAACTTTGGAGCTTGTTTTTTTTCATCTTACACAACTAATGCTTTATTTTTCTTTGAGCATAATCATTCTAATGAATCACTAGTTCAGGTAATGGGTATTAAAGGCAGGTAGAAATGTGATTTTTTGCTTTTTAATTTCATGTTTCACAAGTGTAAAAAAGGGAAAAGCTTAGAAAGAACATTAATATGTTTAAGGATACTGAAAAATAAATGTCAAGGGGTGAATTAACATAATCAATTGAAATTTAACATCTCTTAATGCAGTTACTATATTTACATTCACAGCCGACGATACTTAATATGTCTTAGAGCGTAACAAATAGGTTGCTTGAAAACAGGCAACAACCTCAGACGTAGAAAAAAAAGAGCTTGAGTTAGAACACATAGCTAATACTTTTTGTTTCTGAAAAAGGTGGCCATATTTGTACTCAAATCTCAGTTCTCTTAAGGCAAACTAGAGATGGGAGAATTGTTTATTTAGGTATATGGTTATGTGTTGCTTAGTTTGAATGTTTAATGTAAGACAGTGTGACATTGGCATAAGTTATTATTTTATACCTGTATATTAAATATTCAGAAACATATTGCTTTTGTTTATTTACTTTATATGAACCAATTATCCTGCAGAAAATCAAGCTATGTCTCTGGAATAAATCTGAATGACTTTTTGTTCCTGAGTTATCAGAAGTTGCCAAAAAGATCTCTTTTGTTTGGAAATCCTTCAAATCAATGAGGAAAGCACCTTTTCCCCTCTCAATATTATGGTTATAGTTCATTTGCAGCATCAGAATATCAGTTGTTTTAAGAAAATGCATTGAAAATGAAAGAAAATTTCTCCACTCTCCATCATTCAGTAAACCAGGCTGTTCTTTTCTAACTATTAAGTATACAATATTTATACTAATAATCAACACTTCTCTGTTATTCCATTCCACGCCTCCCAAAGAAAATGTTGTTCTTTTATTATTTTGATGCATAGAGTATATGATATAGAGTAGCATATACTTCCATCTATCGTTTGTGTTTGAAAGCAATAAAGAACCATAATTGAACAAACACAGTTACAAAGTCTTTATAGGAACAGACTTTTCATTATTTCTGTGATTCATACCTTATTTGAATACCTTTGAAATAATGGTATTATTTCCAAATGAAACAAATACAATCTCACCTGTAGCATAATAATCTTGAATAAAAGTATTCATTTTACTTTGTATTACCTACAGTACACAGTACAGTATATAAATAGAAAGGAATGCTGACAGGTGTTGTAGATGTTTGTGTAGACTAGTGAACACACTGTATACAGTATGTGTACAGTATCTTGGTGGCTCAAGTTAGAAGGCGGTCACTTATATTAACAGCCCTTTTTTCCTTTGGTTCATCCATCTTTATACTAGTTCTGTTTCCCCATGCGCTTTATTTTTTCTTAATATCAAAATGCTTATTCTTAGAAGCATTGTTGTTGACAAGAGTTTAAAACTGCACAGATGTGTAAAAGCAAGACATGAACTAATCCTGTTAAGTAACCTACTTCTGTAAAGGTGCTGTTACCCCATCTCTGGCCTTATTTCCTGTAAGAGGTGTTTATTTTATATTGTATCTAGATTAGTGTATATTGTATATTGTATCTAGATTGGTGTCAAGTGGTCAGACATCTACAAGGTCCTGACAGTGTGTACCTTGTTCACACTGGCCTACTTAGAGCAGTGTAAACCAAACCAGTGGATCTTCCCAAGGCCATCCAAAAGCTCTGTTGTACCCAGAGGTGGCCCTGACCTGCTCAGAGCTGTGTAAATGTGTGGAAACCAGCCCTGCAGCAGCTCATGTAGCAGATGGATGTCAAAAGGCTACATGCCTCCTTGGTAGTGTCCCAACCCAGCTGAGAAACGGGAAAGAACTCCCAAACGTGGGCCTGTCGATAAAAAGCTAAGAATCTTCACACCTTCTCTGAAGGATGCATTTAATCAAAATAGAATATGAAGACTTTAATATGATCTCCATGTGAATGTTAAAAATATGAAGTGCATACTGAGATGTAAACAAGCATTCATTAATAAATACAATGTACAAATTTTACACTGGGGAGTGAGGCAAAAATATTGACAGTGGTGTTTAGTAAAAATAGAGAAAAGCTGTGTATTGCTATTTTGCCAGTGTTACAGTGCCAGTTTCTAAAAGCACTCAGAAAAATGTGCTGTATGAACCGGTCAGAACTTCATAAAATCTTTCTGTATAATTTACTATATGGGTGTGTGTACTGTAGATTTTATTTAAAGTGATATTTCAGATAAAATGCAGATGTCTGTATTTATTCAAAAGTGTAAATATTAAATAGCTTTTTTCTACAGCTGTCTTTTGACAATCTTTTTACACCAGAGCTGATTTACAGTATATAATATCTCGTATTCTAGTTTAGAGGTCATATACATTGTAGCTTGGACCTTAGATAGCTTCATGTTCCGTCATTTGTAAATATATTATGACAAATGATAAAGACTTTGTTAACAGTTGGACCTAAGTCTCAGTTGTCAGTCCACACTGTGCAGAAGGGCCATGTTTCAATGGTAAAAAGCTTGATAAACTTGTCTTTTTTATTTTATTATTTTTTATTTTCAACCAAATACAGACAGATAAATTGTCTCAAGTATAAAAAAAATGAATCAAGCAGATCTAACAAACTGTAGATACTAGACACCATTTTGATTTCAATTTTAAGTGTTTACTCATTCCCAATAATAATCATCCAACAGTCAAACACAACAGGGCTTGTACCCATGGTCCGGAGAACTACTAATGTAATGCCCATCTATAAGAAGGGTGACAGAACTGGTCTAAGTAATTATAGAACAACAAGTGTAACTTCTCTTGCTAATACTGTATGGGTATGACAACAATTATCAAAACTAAACTACAGGATGACCTAGATGGAAATAATATTCGAGAGAATAGTCAACACGGATTTAGAAAAACTAGGTCTAACCAACTTGTTAGAGGTCTTGAACAGCCAAGGGCTGAAATAGACATACACAGAGAATATGATAAGGTGTACTGTATTTAGATTTTCAGAAGGCCATTAAAGGTAGATATGCAGTGAAATATGTGCATTTGGATTGAGAATTGTTTAATAAATTGCAAACAGAGTGCAGGTAAGGAACGACTGTTCAAATCAGGCTGTTATCAATGGAGTACCACAGGGAATCTGTAGTAGGACCACTGTCGTTTTTAATTTATGCTGATGAACTAGATTCTGTTAAAATTAGTAAACCAGTCAAATTTGCAGGTGATTCCAAATTAAAAGGGTTAGCAAATGGCTAATGTAGATACGTACAGGGTTTTGCATTTAGGAAGCCATAATTACAAAATTAAGTTGATTTTTCATCCAAAACTACAATTTTAGTAACAAATAAATCAGATATTATTTCATTTGAATAATAGTTATTATTAAAAGTGAATTCATGAATAATTAGCATTTCTCAGTATTAAGCAAGAGTTACAAGATCTTTTCTTAAAACAAAGCGGAGGATTTGTTCATGTACTCAAGTCAAGCTTTGGATTTTAACTCATGAGCTGTAGAATAGCCGCAAGTCTAATTAGCCATGTATGAAAATTAGACAATAAATTATGTATTCACTACTTGATTATTCTTTACATCAGCTCCATGGGTTGTCTTGCATCTATGTCAAGGAGATCTAATTCACACAAGAATTTCGTAAAGCCCTAGTACAGGATTTGTAATTCAAATTTGAATTTCGTGCTGTGTTTAAGCAGCTCATGCATCCAAAACATTTTTTGCAGTTTGATTGATTAGAGACAGTTGCGAGCCTTTTAAAATGTTTTTTTGGCATTGATTGTAAGATTAGTTGCATGCAGTAATTAATTTCTTTTCAGGTGTTAACAGTTAGGCAATTGTCTTATTTATCTCATAGTCTTTTGGAGCATAGCTGCATCATGGCTTGATTATCTTCATGCTTTGAATTCTTACTGAACCTGGTAAAGACAATCACTTCAACAAACAATATCAGCAATTCTATCTTAGTAATTAATTCAATTGGTGATTTTCTCAGATGTATTAGACTAGATGTTTTTCATTCAGTAGGGTTTAAATAATACAAGCAAAATTATTAAATTATCCTTTTAAGTCTTTGTGCTTATATTTGAAATATTAGTAATATTTGAAGTTTTAAAATAGTGCTGAATGTTCATTAGAATCTCAGAAATACAGTGTGAACACAGGCTGTGACAAATCATTCAGTCATGGATATGCTGGTTATACCTTAGCTCTTTTTGGCAAATAGTTTTGAAATAGCGAAGGACAGCCAGAAGTTTTCTTACCTGATATAGAGAAGTACATATCAGAGACTCAATAAATGTTTTCTGATACAAGTTGGAATTGTGCTCAAATTCATTTACACTACATACATTATATTTCCACAAAGCTTGTAATGCATGATGAAGAGATTGTTTAATGAAGGAATATTTTATGGAATGATTTGCTTTTTAAATAGCGCTTGCATGTTTTGAATGTTTTAAAAATGACTTGTAAGAAGATGTTGGGGAAATGAAGTACTTTGGTAAATGTTTTTAGTAAAAGTGAAAAATAGGCATTTAAAGCTTTCAGTGTGGGCGAGTTCAGTGACAACAAATGGCTATTTTCTGGAGCAGTGGATTTTTTTCTTCTTTCAGTTCTGATATGTTACTTATATGAAAATACCTCATATTATCCTCTCATCCATGACATTAAAATTGCATGAAGCGTAATGGAGCAAAAAGAAATGGATTTTAAGTGGGCAAGCTAAACCCCAAGACATCTCTGAAAGCATTGCACTGCATGTAAATCTTCACTGAACTTGTCATGCACACCAGCCCCACACTCCCTCCAACAAAAGTTGAAAACAGCTCATTGGAGAACTGCTTTATTTGATAATGATGCTGCATGTACAGTATAATGCATGTGAATGAATATATACAGTTAATGATTCAATTGAGCTAATATCAATTTAAAAATAATTACTTTGATCTTACCCCTGCCTTAAGTGAATCTAAATTGCTTCTTTTATGGTTTAATAAAAAGGAATTAATGCAAAGGTAGTATAATCATTCTAGATAGTTCAGGTGGGTAGCTGCGTCAGTATGCGTAAGCTGCAAAGAAACAAGTAAAGGTTTATTCCATGCTGAAAAGAGAAGAAAGGAAAAGCAACGTTTCGGCTGTGAAGCCTTCTTTGCGTGTGAAGGCTCTACACCACACCTGAAGAAGGCTCCACAGCCAAAACATTGTGCTTCCTTTCTTCTTTTGTCAGCATGGAATAAACCTTTACTTGTTCCTAATCAATCTAGATGTTTGATATGTTCCTGGGACAATTTTCTGAAACCTTGAAAAAAACTGGTAGATAATTAAATTTGATATTTTTCTTTTAATACAAACTATTATTCTTAAAATGGTTTTCCATGTTTTCGTCAAGCAAAATTTGATGCATCCTTTTTATTGTTTGAATAATATTCAGTATCATTTATTTAATTGGTAGGACTTTTCTAGCATCTCTCCACGTTTCTCTGAAGTGCCTTACATTAGGTTGTGTGTAGTGGCATAAGCCTTGCTGTATGCCAGATCTATTACATAAGCGAATTAATCCTGCACAATTTGTGGAGATGACAAGAGGTTGTAAAACACTCAAAGACTAAAAGACTGCAGGTCAAGATCAAGACAGTGAATCTCTGAAAGCATGCTGGGGCCCTTTTAAAACAAAGTGTTGAATGGTGCAAATGTTTTTTTTCCCCCACAGAAAAGCAAACACATTATTTAAAAGAGCACCCAAAGGATTTTTGAATTTCATGATGTAATGTGTTGTGGTAATTGGAAACCTTATGTGTATATATATATATCAATTTATACAAGGTTTGCTTTACCGCGTGGTTTTGCAAAAATAGACTTCTTCTCTTATGTGCTCCCTACCTAAATGGTAGGAACAACCCTTTTTATTTAAAGAATTTTAATGTTTTGTCTCCGATGGCATTGAACTACAGTATATACTGTACAATATAATTTATATGAATTAGATTGTTTTAATAAACACTCTGATACCTACAGTATATACTGTACATAAACCAAAATCTAAAAAAACACACAACTTATAATAACATTTCTAATTCTATTATGAAATTCTGAATTTAGAATGCTTGAGAAAGCAACGTATTTGCTTTGATATTCCAAATGAGACATACTATGTAGTTATTATTGCAGGATTTTTTATGTGAGTTTTTTTTTACCCCTGGTGGCTCATCGTTTCTCTCATTATGCTTTTCTGTGGGAGTTTTCTTTTGATGAAGATGGGACCTGACATATACAGATTTGCTGCAGTGATATACAGTACAGAGAATCTAGTGAATACCTTGCTGCAAACAATACATTAATTGCCCATCTATTCTTACTAAGGCTTCTCTGCTTATGCCTCCAGCACCCCCAGTTCTCCCTGATTAAACTGATACAGTTTACTACTACAGTAGCTAATGATATGCATTTGGTACATAATAATTCCTAATACTATTGTTTGGCTTTACAGAGTCTTCTACTCCCCAGCAACAGGCAGGGGTGGCAGAATGTTTAAGAGTTACACTCTCTTGTCCATATTGCACAGGGTAGTTAGATTATCCTAGTGAATGGCAAAACACAGGTGTTAAAAACTGAAAAATGAATAAGGAAAAAGCATCAAAACTAGTGAAAAGGTACCCTAAACACTAAAAAAATGCAGTAAGCAGCAATCTTATTGCAACATCCAAAGCCGATGCAAAGGAAATAAAAATAAAGAACTGGTTGGGACTGGTGTTACTGTAATATTTTCAATTGGATGATTGAAAAAGATGAAGGTCTAAACTAATGGTAGTGTAGGTGTTTCATAGAAGCCCTTCAGATGTTCAGCTTAACTGTACTGATTGTAAGTCCATACAGTCTGATGGCCACAATGACTACAGGAAGAAAAAATTCCATCTCCAAGTATATAAAAACTTAACACTTGAATAAAATATAATTAAAAGAATTTATTTTAAAAAATAAACATTTTATAAAACAAAGAAATGTGCAGTAGTATCTTCCAACCACTCGGTTATGTCCTATGAAACCAGAAAAAGGATAATGGATTCACATGGCTTGGAAATTTCATCCTCGGACGGCCTCCTGTTGTGTCCTGTCTGTTCAGTAATTTAAATTATTTTAAAATGCTGTAACTAATTAAAGAATTTAAAGAATTACCTTTTACTAAATGCGGATATGTGTGAGAATTCTTTGTTTTAATGCACAGTTTGAATTTATTATTGCCGAAAGAAACTTTTTAAAACAAATTGTAACTTTTCTTTACTGTACCATTTACTTTTATGTAACTAGTTTAAACTACTAAATACAAAACTAAAGCTGAAAATTGTTGTTGAAAGCATTACATCTCTAAAGGTAACAAAGGTAGGTAAGGAAAAGAACACAAATGAATGCATAGCAGGAAGTAAGAGAAAGTTAATACTTTCAAACAAAATAATATGTTTAGCTAAATTTTAATGATACATAAAATATTTTCTTGATATCCTAGCCAAACAATATTTTGCTGGTTCTTTGTATCACTGAAAGCTACTGTACACCTGCTAATACCGTTTTAAATATGGAATGCATGATGTCCATTTTTCCTGTATGGTTTAGTTGGCATGAATTGAGGCACTTAATATTGAAAGAGTAGGAATGTATGGAAACATTTCTCAGTTGCGGTGTGTGGATGTGCATGTACTGTATATTGGGGACTTGGCCAAATGAATTGAGAAATTCAATGTTAAAATTTAAAAGGGGGAGCGAGTGATGTGTGGTTTTGAATTTGCCACGTTTCAACATGTTTCATCTCCTGAGCCTCCTGCCCCTGTGCTGACTCTCAAGCCAGCTCTCCAGATGGCCAGGCAAGAAGGGAGACGTGCTGCTCAGGGAATGCCAGGGGAGACCGGCCATGGTGTGCAATCTGCTCCTTGATCTTTTTGCAAGGACAGCATCAGCAGAAGTCAGTGTTTTTCTTAGGATGCTTGTGATTTCTCCGTAAGAGCATAATACATAATGCTTGTTGTACACAATTTTACAAAACATTCATTAAACCGCCCTAGTTTGAATTCAAAAAGGTTCTAAGTAAAAACTGTAAATGTTCTTTCCATGTGTGTTGTGATATTCTACAGATGATGGAATAAGCGGAATTACTTTTTTTTTTTACTTTGTAGCATGAAGGATATGAGACATTTTAGGGACAACTAACTAATGTGTTTGTTTTGAAGGGAGTATCCCAAAAAAAAGTGCTTACAAAAAATCCAGCCTACAGAACACATAGTGACTGCATTTAAGTCTTTTTGATGTTGAAACATTTAGGCAGCCAAACAAACGGACTAAATAATTATTTTGCAGAAATAATTTAATGGGTTGCTTTTTCACAAAGTATTTTCTTAATTTGTTAGTGTCCCACTAGATGTTCAGTAATATTTGTAGTATGCAGTCAAGAAAGTACACCCTCAATTCAGTGGTTTTACTTATGAGGGCATACTGTAAATAACAATTGACTGGTCCTCACCAACTTCTATAATACAAATCCAGCCTCAGATAACAGACAACAAATAACGGATTTCACTATGTCATTATTTATTTAACAAAAGTAAGCCAAAATGCAGAAACCATGTGGGAAAAATTAAGTACACCCTTACTGCTTCCATAGGAATTAAGAAGGTAATTAGCAGCCGCGTGCTGCTAATCAAATGCACTTGATTAGTATATCATCAGGAAGTGTGACCACCTCTATAAAAGTAGAACTTTTGGTGGTTTGGTGGTCTGGAGCATTCAGGTGTGTGTTAAGGAGAAAAGACAACAGCAACTCAGAGAAGCAATTGTTGCTGCTCATCAATCTGGGAAGGGTTATAAGGTCATTTCCAAACAATTTGAAATCCATCATTCTACAGTGAGAAATGAGATTATTTACTAATGGAGAACATTCAAGACAGTTGCCAATCTTCCCAGGAGTGGGCGTCCCAGACAATTCACCCCAAGGTCAGACCGTAAAATGCTCAGAGAAATCGCAAAGAACCAAAGAGCTACATCTAGGGATCTACAGGCCTTGGTTAACATGTTAAATGTTAAAGTTCATGACAGTACGATCAGAAAAATACTGAACAAGTATGGCTTTCAAGGAAGGGTAGCCAGGAGAAAGCCCCTTCTCTCCAAAAAGAATATGGCTGCACAGCTTAGGTTTGTAAAGTTGCATCTGAACAAACCACAAGATTTCTGGAACAATGTCCTTTGGACAGGCGAGACCAAAGAGGAGATGTCTGATCATGCACAGCGCCTTGTGTGGCAAAAACGAAACACAGCATATCACCATAAACGCCTCATACTGTACCAGCCGTCAACCATGGTGGTGGAGGGCTTGTTTTGCAACCACGGGACCTGAGCACCTTGTGGTCATCGAGTTGAACATGAACTCCTCTTTATACCAAAGTATTCCAGAGACAAATGTGAGGACATCTGTCCGACATGTATCAATAATACATACAGTTATGTGAAAAAGAAAGTAAACTTTCTTTTTCACATAACTGTATGTATTATTGACGTAACAATTTTTATGCTTGCAAAGGTAGAATGTTATGCTGGATTGTTTTATTGTAGAAAATGTTAGTCCTGGGTATACATTTTAAAGGTGTGTGGCCCATGTTGTGTGCTAGTATTAAGCTGTCTTTTGTAAAAGTGTTTTCTGACCCATCATGTGAGTGACCTGAAGCCAGTCTTTACATCCCCAGACACATTGCACAAGAAGGCTTTTTTATTCCACAAGTAAGAAAAGTAAATGTTAGGATCTATAGTGAATGAAATAAAAAGGTTCTGTGTATTGAGGCCCTTGGTCAATCTTTCATCACAGTGTCTAATTCAAATACAAATATATATATTTAATTTTGACTTCACAAATCAAGTATCTCATTCACATGGTACATTGTGTTTTATAATCTGAAAAAATGTATTCCCTTTTGTGTATCATTAGAATTTTCTGTTTCATTCAACTGAAACAGTTTCATGTCACTCCAATAAAAGATCTTTTCACATTAATTTAATTTTCTTCTTGGTGTGTTTAAACACTATTTTAATTAGCTGCTATGCACAACAAGACACACTAGGAAGCCACAAAGGTTTTAAGGTTGTAACTGCCGTCCCAGTAGTTAAATGACTTATTCTTTAATCATGGTTTTACCTATTGCCTTCATTCACAAAGACTTAAAGCATCTTAAGTACTTCTAAGTGCTGTTTTGCCAGTAGTAACTTTTATTTATTTCAATTCTCTTTTGGCTTGAAGCTAAATCCGGTACTAGGAAGATCATTAGCTTCTGTCTTACTAGAAAGTGGTATGTCTTCATCTGCTATAATCTGAGCTTTATCAGCTCTATCCTGTGGCTATTTTACACTGATGTAGTTAATATGGCTCACAATTGAGAGGTCATTTTTCATCTCTTGCATATTTGGTTTAGTTTAATGTTCTAAAATTCTATTTTTAAAGGATCTCAACTTCAATCCCATGACCTGGAAGTTGGTTCCAGGCTCACATAAACCTCTATGTTTCCTCTTTTTTTGCTTTTACATGCCCTTCAACTTGACTCCAACTGTTGCTAAATTATTCACTTCCCTTTGTCCAAAATTTTAACTCCCTTCAGCCTAGAAATCAAATATTTTTATTTTGTGTTGCTTCTAGAGCAACAATATCTTTCATCTTTCTCATAACTATTACAACAAACACTGAAGAGTATTACTGAAGAGGTCATCATGATTTTTTTTTTTTGCTCAGAGTCTAGTTCATTGGCATTAGAAAGAGCACCAGTCTTAGAATTCATCACGGAGTTATTCCACTACTGTGCTAATTCTAGTCTAAATCCACTTTGTTTTAATCTTTTTAACAAAATTTCAATACTTCCGCATCTTAAGGTTTATTGGTTAGGGCTTCATATCGCATGTTATCAAATCAAAATCAAAATAATTTGATCTGAAGTTATCTACTTAATTAGTTACATATTCCAAGATGCGTAGTGGATTAGACCAGACGTTTTCATATCACAATCTACTTCTTCTAGAACCATGCTGGCTATTTCATAGAACAAAGTTTTCATTTACTGTAGCTGCTATTCTAATTTAGCTCTATAAATGGTTACCAACTTTAGATTAACATGGTTTTTGCTGTAATTTAGACTCTGAATGAGGCTCTGTCCCCCTTTTTATGAATGAGTGTTGTATTTCCTTGATTTGACAATCAGAAATCACATACCCTGCCATAAAAGTCATTTGAAATATTCCAATGAGTGGTTCATTAGTTACTTACATAATTTTTTTGAATATGTGTAGATAGTGTCTCTTCTAGACAGTTTGCATCTTTATAACCTCACCATTATTCTTTGCTCTCACTATTCGGAAACCTGAAATTTATTTAAAATTTGAGACAAAAATTCAAATGACAATGCTCAAGCTGAGAATTATTTATCTCTGAAAGCTAGCTATTAATTATGCAAGGTGCAGACAATTGCTGGCCCAAGGCAACAGAAGAGCATATACAGTAAGGAATTGAATCATTCCTAAGCCCTCACTAAAAATCACCTACAGTCTAGAAGTCAGAGGCTTTGGCAAGATTTTTATTTTATTTTCCATTCTTTGTATCCCCCTCTTTTTCATATTTTAATAACTCAGTCATTTTGCCTACAAAATGACCTGTGTAGGTTAGGGAGCAGAGTCGTGTAATGTAGCCTCCTACTCACCTCCTAGTGCTGCTGCTGATATGTATTTGTTTAGGAAGATTATTATGACATTATTGCAGTTTGACCAATGCATAGTTCACTTGAGATAATGTACTCCCACCATTTAATGTAGAGGAAGCTTAACTGTTTGCCTTACAAAAAATGTATTATTTATTGCCAAGTTGGAAAAATGCCTTGGTATTAATTTCATATTAATTTTAACCTTTTTTAATATCATGAATACATCATGTATAAATATTAAGATGAAACAGTGTAATTGTGTAATTGTGATTTCCCATAATGTATAGTATTCTGAACATTCTTCAGCATTATTTGATGATATTTTGCAGAGTCCTCTGCAGTACAGTAGCCTAGTATAAGATCCTTAGTGCTTAAGAGAGATATATGCATGCTTTTTAAAGTAATTGTTACATTCTGCATATTTTTACAGTAAAGCAAACACAAATTAAATCAGCGTGTAAAGCAAATTAAATAGCCAGCTTACATTATCTTAGCACCAACAATAAAAAAAACTTGAATGCAGGCACAGTAGCTTGTGTGTTCAGGTAAGATCTAGGGTTGGGTGTTTGGTTACACAACTTAATGAAAGCCTAAGTGACTGACTTAGTTAATAGACTTATAGGAGAAATAGTGCAAAGGTTAGTATTTTCCATGGGAAAAATCCAGGAGGAACAAAAACAAAAGTCTGTGGCAATTTTTTTTAAATTAGCTACACATCATCACCACAATATCCAAGTCATACTACTGTACACAACCTAAGACAAAACAGTATAAAAGTGATTATGTTAAAAATAATCAAGAGAGCAATTGAGACAACAGCAAAACAGACACAAATATAGACGTTTTTCAAGGCTGAAAGCAACAGATAGGTTGAATATGACGACACATGGTTCAGTGCACCTGTGGAGACTGGGGAGGAGCCAATATAGACAGAGTGATGATCAGGAAGTTCAAACCAGCGGTCTTCAGATTGGGCAGTGAGCTGGAAGTCAGGAAATTTCCAGCATTCCAACAGAGAACATTTTACAGAAAATAAAAGAGATGGACAAGTAAGGAGGTCTGTCATATCGGCTGTTGTAAGACTCCTGGGCCTTTCATGAAATAATTCACCCAAAGTATTACAGCACCACAATGAAAGCAGACCCAACACTGCTGCCGACAAGGTTGTGCCACACTTCCAAGATACATTGTACATATTGTGAGCATTGCTTGCACTGGTTCGCAAATTGAGTGCACCATCTGGGACATGGGTCAGAATACAGTATACTAATTGGAATTTTCTTATGGTAAAAAAAATCTAATCATTTCCTGATTCAAGCTGACTACTTTCCAGAATATAGCATTGCTAAGTCATTATTTTAAAAAAGACAACCAAGTGCATTTAAAAAAAAGGGTTCATATGTTCGTAACTGGAGCATCACATGATGCCAGTTTAGAAAACAGCTATTGCCATGAAAGTCCCTTATGTGAGACACCAATATCTGATCTAGAAGTTTGGGTTGGCTAAATAAAAGTAGCACCGTAGGAATTTTGAACTCACTTACCACCCACATTCGTTTAAAACACATTTGTGCCTGTGGCACAGGAGACATTTTGACTTTTAGAATTTATATCAAAGCAGCCCTTCTTAAAATCGATTTCCTTTTCACATTTTATTTTTTTTGGTCACAAATTCTGAATATCTTTAATAATGTTAATTTTTACCCTGCACAATTTCACAATTTAGGAGTGATGAGGACATAAATGCTTTGCAAAACACTCCCTCCCTAATATTAGACAAAATGTGCCCTTTCCTTAGACATTACCACAAAACTACACAGAAACTATCACCTAACATCTAGTGGGAAACTAGAATTATTGATAAAGTAAAACAGTCACAAGAAATATACCTGTAGTGGATATTTTAAATAGCAGGTGTCAACTCTGCTAAAATGTATTTACTTTATTTTGTGCACTACATATGTATATTGACATAAATAGAAAAAAAGTATAGGCACTATATACAGGATATGATTGAAGGGTGTCTGACTGTTAGGTGTTTATAGAATCTATAAATGAAAAGGTGTTATTTAGTGAAGAGCTAATCAGTCTGTAATTTACAGATCATGAATAATTGAGTAAAATCTCAACTGTGATACAAGGTTTAAGATTAATTCCAACCCTTAACCTAGTACATTGCTAGGTTACCTTCTGTGTTGGTACTCATTTTTTAAAAGCTTGTGGACTGAAACAATCAATGTTGCTCAATGTGCTCAGTAATACACTGTATTGCAATTAACTTCAGAACCTCATCTATTGAAGACCACCTTTGATATGGAATCTAGAGCTCTAACCTAATCTCTATACTGCTCTCGCTAAAGGGCAGAAAGACCGTAACATCTTTATATCCTGTGTGATGTCCCTGTCATCACATACTGTATGTTTACTTGCTCAAAGAAATGGCCATGTTTAGAAAGTGCTGGTGGAATTTGATTTTAAATTATTCCTCATAATATTTCTATATTATCCTGATGCATTTAGGCAGCAATGCATTGCTGAGATTGCAAGTGCTTTCCAATTTTCAGCTTTTAGCCACTGAAAATGGTAACCACTGTGCTGTAAATCACACCTCATTTTTCTAATTCACAGCTGTTGTACTCATTGCATCTCTCTGAACCCGGTGTGTAGAAAGAAGCAGAGATTGGTCCTCCAATACTGCACATAAGCAATCTCCAGATTTGGAGTGGTGAGAATTTTTTCATGAGTCAGATCATTTGAATATCTCTCTGCGCTGCCATTTCTGAGCCGGGGGTAACGTTTTTTTTTTGTGTCAGAGCTGAAAATGAGTTTGTAGTCCGCAAAGGTTTTATAACAAATGTGTAGAATACGCAGTTAATTCAGAAAACCTCCTTTCTGAATTACAGAAAGATCTGTGGTCACCCTTCTAACCACAGATCACACTCACAGAACTTCTACAGACCTGCACATTGCATCCAAAAAATACTGCAGCCTGAGTGCTTCATTAGTGGTAGTGAGATTGGATTTGACATGTATTTGCATCAGGTTACATGCATTGGCAATTCCTGCTTCCAGAATCTGATTAGAGGAAGAAATCTATTTCCCAACCCTGACTGCATGGTTTACAATGCTGTATTCCTCATTTCACATAACTAGGACACCAGATGTACAGGACTTCAGCTGCTACAGTATATAAACACAGAGTCGAGCGCAGGTGTCAGATTTGTTGTGTGTTGCACCTAGAGTGTGAAATACTGAATGCATGGATAGGCTCTATACACTATAGCCAAAGTTATAGGTTATTAGGTGTTATCACCATAATATGAAGTAATGTAATTTCTCACCAGTATACTGCACCCAATATTTAAGTTGAACCTGTGTTTGAAGATTGAATTTGCTGCAGTATTTTAACAAAATCATTTCCCTCCTTATTATTTTAAGTCTTCCTAATGTGGTGGCAATAACCATGTGGAGAGCTGACACAGAAGTGAGCGCATAATTTTTCTCCTGTTTTCTGTATTTGAACAGAGTCTATGTATTGACTACTCAGCTGTATTATCATAAGAATGTGTACTACTGTAAATGTCTTTTGGTTACTTTAATTAAAGGAAAGCTCTTTTTGAAAACAGGACCCTCTTTTGCTTAGTGTAGTATTGAAGTGAAGTGTAGGCATAATGTAGCATTTTAAACTCAATAAACTGTATGTTTTTAGGCATTTTGCCATTTTCTTTTTTAATGGTTTACACACAGTATTGATACTGTAAGTGACTCAGTCAGTTTTATTGTAATCTGCCTTGTGGCATTGTAACTTGTATGTAATTATTTATACAGTAGCTGTCTATAATGAACTTTCTTTTTATAATGGATGCATGTTATTTACCTCGGTTTTCTTTTTTAAATCATATATATTCTTCATTAGCTACAGCTAGTACAGTGGTGCCCGTTAATCCAGCACCCTTAAATCCTCTTATGTTTGTTTTATTCTTTTAATTTGCATTCACCTTAAAACCATAATAAGTATGGCTCTTGTTTTAGCATTTGACATGCTATATCCAGTCTTTATTAGTCAACCTAATCGTGGAAATGCAATATACTGTATGGTATGGGAGCTTGATATTTTAAAATTGACATTAAAATGCTTGTCATTAGGATTCTGTGATGATGTTTTTCTGAAATAAGATTCTCTCAGTCTAATGTTAAGGACAGTGGCTGTTTTTATCTTCTCCTTGTATATAGGTATTATGGATTCACTTGATAATGGGCAGCATAGTCTATTGCGTCTGTCCTTCTGTGGAATGAGCTGTCCCTGATGCACATCATCTTCACACCTGACTACAGCCAAACTGAAGTCAGAAATCCAGCTAAAACAGAATAAAGATTGCTGACATTCATTTAATGCCTTTTGTGTTTTTTAAAATAATTTCACAGAACTGAAGATTGGTGTTACTGCTGAAAAAATCATTCTTTTTCTAAAGTATATGTCTTTTTCTTCATTTATTGTTTTTGTGTAGCTATGCCTGTACTGCATAGTCAGTCCATCCCATAGCCTTTGTAATGTCATCTTAGAAACACACTCCTATAATTCACATTCAGCTGTGGTTTGATTCTGAAATCTAGAATACAGTCATATCCTATTTGATAAATTCAGTTTTTTCTTGTTTTTGGAGTTGTACATTTTCGGGTCTTTTTATTAATAATATGTATGAATTATTGTGTAAGCACAACTGAGTTGTCCATTTAATTGCAATTGCAGCTTAAATATAAAGCTTTTAAATGTTGGATTGTAGTCAATGTGTAAATTAAAGTTAACTAGTAACTGTTTTAGTACAGAAATGCCTAGCCGTGTTGTTGGAGGCAAAAACCCTGCAAACCCTGTCTTACTGTCTAAGTAGGTCAAAACTACCAATACCACCATCACTATCATCATCATCATTATTATTATTAACAACTGCACTTGCATCTTTGCAAATATTATTTTTTTATGATCTGCTGTTGGCTGACTATAAGGTATGGGCCGCATTACTAGGATCTTTGGAATCTCTGTAGTTTTATATTTTTTCAGTCAAAAAGTAAAAAGTGATATATTGGTAGTTTTAAAAAATAAAAAATAAAAGCTTATCAAAACTTGACATATTTGAGTCTGTAGATGAGAGAAATGTAGCTGTGTACTTGCTATACAAGGGTTTTTCCTGTTTTTCTGTCTTCAGTGAAAAGCTTATGAAATTTCTTTTGTTAACTGAGCCAGTGACAGACAGTTTCCATGCCAATGAGCAATGTTTCCATGGAGATGGTCAGCTGCTAGAGTGTATTTACTTGGCTGCTTGTGTATGAGCACATTAAGGTGTGCAGACATTATTTCTATACATTGTTTTCTACCACTCTAGAAATTATCAAAATAATAGCCATGGCGGTCAAAAACTTTTTTTTAATCTGGCTAGATTTTAAACTTCAGTTGCCTTATATAGCCAGAAATGGAACAGAACATTTCACAATAATATCCTGAAATTATATATTATTTTTTTTTAAAAACCATTCTGTAGATTAAATTAAGACACCTTTCTACTCCTTTATTCCATCTACGATAAGCAAGAAATCTGTGAAGTAAGATTCAGATAATTAAAAAGTTTTTGTTCATTAATTTTTAAAATGTTTGTTCAGTAAATGTGTTCACAAATGGCTTTCAAAAAGCACTTCAATTTTATCATTTAGAAATTGGAGTATTCCAGATGATGTGCACAAGGAGCATAAAAACATCTACTGATCTATTAAATAGTCAGTGAAAATGATCTTATTTGTTTGCTAGTAACCTTTTGTTGCAACGACTTAGCCAAGTTGTTTCCTGAAATCTTCTTGTGGATCAACATTCCCAGCATGCTCTGGCAGTTTGTTCTGTACGCCCACATCTCTTTGTGTGAAAAAGTGGCTCCTGTTTTCAGTCCTCAATGTACTTGAATTTAATTACTATGTATCCTCTGGTATTTTGTGTCTCTACTGTATTTGAAATAGAGGTTGGTGTTGGTGAATACTGTTAGGATTTTGAATAGCTCAGTCAAATCTTCCTGAGATATTTTTTCCACACAAACATACATACACTCACATACAGATTGAAAGGTGCATGATCCGAGCATGAAGTAAATGGGTACTGTATATATTCTTCCCGTGATGTATAGGTCATAGTACACTACAGATAAAGTTCTTTAAATATGAGCTCAATGTGGGTTGCTCTTTATTATATATATAAGGTTAATTGGTTGCAGAAGAGTTTGGCAACAAAATTCATTGTGCTATATTTATATTTGAACTGATTAGTATAGGTGGCAAGGTGGCACAGCGGTTAGCATTGCAATTCCAGACCTGGGGTGCAGTCTATGTGGTTTGTATGTTCTTCCCGTGTTTGCATAGATTTCCTCTGGGTAATCAAGATTCTTCCCACAATCCAAAAAAATACTGCTAGGCTAATTGACGTCTGGAAACATTGACCATAGTGTGTGCCGGTTAGTATACGGTTAGTATAATTTCTATTTTAAACAGCCAATAAGATTTATTACTTAAAAATTCTCTATCGTAGTTAATTTACATTTAACATTTTCTATTGGCCTTTTTATTTTGGATTATGAACAGTAAAGACTAATTTTAAATATATTTTAAACATGTTGCAGTCACTATACCCATTATTTTTTTTCACATTTGCTGTGTCTTATGTGCCATAATAAAGAATAGAAGAGACGAATGTATCATTTGTACTCAAAGCACTGTAAAGGCATTCGAGCAGCTGTCTACTGGCAAACAAGACAAAAACAAACAACAAAAAGGCCATTCCTGCCATTTTAACATTATATCATGTCTCTAAAAAGATTATGAATGTGTAAACATGGTAAAATCAAAATTATGATCCATCTGCTTCCACAAATCATTGGAGATGTTTTTTTTTCAGTAGGGACTCACAACCGCAAGTACTAGCCACCAATAAATTATTTTTCAAAAGTCTATTGAGAGACCTTAATTATAAGTCCTTATATCTGTCATATTTCCCAAGATACCTTTAAAATACCAATCATCTCTACAATCGTAGATGCAGTAATGTGTAGAAATATTTTCAAATCATGGTCAGAAAAGGCTGCTCTTTTTTAACTGCAGCATGATATTTTTATTTCTTAATTGCATAGTCCTTCAAAAGAACAAAAAGGGCAATTGTGACATTGTAATCCTTGCTATGAATATGTATTGGCCACATACAATACAATGTAGTGGATGCTGTAACCTATTCAAGTATAATAGTCTAAAACAGAATAGTTTTTTCCCATTATTTCTCAAAGATTGTGTATGTTTTCCTCTCAATTTAAAAATGTCCTCTCCCCACCCTGTGTGTAATAGACTTGAGGTATTAAAGAAGATCAATTTAAGTTTATTTATTCACAAGAAACCACTAGAGAGCTGTGCTTGAATCCAGGCAAAACCCATGTGACTGAAAGTCATTCCAGACTGACATATGCAAGGGTCAGAATGGTTTCAGGTAATGTAAGCCCGCTCCCCAGAGTTGACTTGTAATTGGTAGAACTTTAGAAGCCTCAGCTCTGAGCTCAAGGAGAGAGGAAATATTTCAGGCAAGCATGAGTACTGTGTCCCTTAATTTGAAGACGCAAGAAAAGTAACCGATCATTCTCAAAGCAGGGAAGGGAGAATTTTATATTGAATTCAAGTAACGGTGAATCCTATTCAATCCGATTGACACGAATGAGAAATTATTAAATGAATGAGATTATCATCAGGATTATTATTTTCCTTTGCCTTTGCAGATCGGTCTCATTAACCTCGGTAATGTTCAAGTGAGGTCTTTGAAGAGAAAAAAAAGTCTCAAACAAAATAATAGCAAGGGGTCGTGGATGTTATATCAGTATTATTACTACAGTATTGCCATATGCTAGATGGGCATAATGGCCTCCTCTCATTTATACCACTTTTCATGCCATTTCTTATTAATGTACATTTACTCTGTTATCAGAACCATAGATGTGATTTTTCTTTTTTTCTTTATGTGTCCTTCTCTGAGTTGGTCTGTTATCTACAACAAATCCATTTTGAAATCTAAACTTACTGGAAAATGTTATTTTCATACTGGGATATTACAAACACAAAAATGAAATGAAGAAAAATTTCAAAGTATGATTGACAAATTTTCAATTACACTGAGTAATTTAATTCTGGGTTGTTTTATTCCAAAAAGTAAAAGAACAAAGGTTACATCTCCTTGGATTTTTTAATTTCAAAGTGGCTTGTTTATTCTATAATGAAGTACAGAATGACATAATAGTTTTAAATCCCAGAGTAACTTAAAAAAATATTTACATTGAGAGAAAGCTACACAAGAGTAATGTTATCTTTATCATTTCAAGCTCATGAAATATATGTATGGGGCCAGGTATCGATAATCACTCATTCTAAAATGCTAAATCTATGCAAACAAAAATGTAAGTGAAATATAATAAGTAATATTACCATGTAGATATATAAGATAATATCTTAATTGTTTGTGTTGATGCAATTATTTGGTAATTTGTCTTTTAAAATCTAAACACTTGTAGAAACTGAAATAGCTTATATATTTACTGTAGTTTCATTGCTAACAGTCCAGTTACTATATTAAAAATGATAAATGTCGAGATATTGCAAGAGAATGAATATATCACAAAATCAGACGATAGACTCAAATGCATGTAGATTGTACAGACTAATGAAACATTGATTTTCATTGTTTACAATTAAAAGTATATGTAAGGAGTTGTATGTGTTGTATGCTGAATATATATGTGTAAATAAAATATTGCAGATATTAAAACAAGTAATAAATAGACTGATAATAACAATGAAGGAAAACACTGTAGATGAAATAGAAACTATAGACGAAATAGAAACACTTGGACTTTTTGCTGAGTCAGAACAAAGCTAAATTATAGCACTTTCCAACTCTTTATTATCAGATGCAAGAAAGAAAGAATGAGTTAAAATTTAATGTTCAAGGAAATGCAGGCCAGATGGGATTGCATCTGAAGAAACTAAATTATGATAATGCATGGTTGGCTAATTTGAGTGTGCTGCTGGAAGTGGAAGGGTAGCAGCTATGTTATAAAGTGACTGATTTTAATGGGCTTGAAGGCTAGGAGCACTGAGAATGTGATAGTGCCCTCGAAGGCAAGTTACATAAAGAATTTAAAAGGACAAAGTGAAGCAAAATATTAATGCCTAACACCCATATAACCATGTTTAAATTGTTTATAAGGTCAATCACTGAAGAATATAACCTTTAAAAAATGTAAACTAAGATGATGTACAGTAAGTATTTAGATTCACTTCAATCTGAAAGAGCTTTGCAAAGGAGCGGACCAGAGGGATGCAAAAAGTATTGCCTCCTAAATGACCCCTTTATGCCTTTCTAAACATTCAAAATTGGTGTGAATTTCTGTATTTTTGTTTGCTTCTAAAGAGTGCTCGGATGTAAAATTAGGGATGTTAAATACCATTTTGCCATTTTTTATTGCTTTACGAGAGTTATGTTGCTTGCAAAGTTATACAACTTAGAAATAAGAAATTCAACTTGGAATTCAAAATTCAAGTAAAATACCCAAAAATGATTCGAGGAACATAGTGACATTTAATATTAGCTGTATAAAAATTAAAGGACTACTAGGCAAAGAATACAGATTATTTATACTGAGGTAATCTTAGGAAAAAAATCCCAACAATAGCTGCTGTAGGATCCCAAGACCTCCTGCAACTTAATTATTGTCTAAAGAAGAAGCCACATGATAATACACACAAAAATGTTGCTTGTGAGGGTTCAATAAGTAATGGTATCTGAGCACAGGGTGAGTTCTGTGATCAGCCTTCTCATTCTTAGTGAGTCCTCCCCGCACTTAACCCAACCAAACAGTAATCTTGCATTGAGTGTCTATAATCAATTTAGTTGGCTGAACGCCTTTGAAATAGGTCCTACTGACAGTCCACTATAGCACCATCTCACTGTGCATTTCAACAGGACTCCCCATCACTCTACCTACCTTAAATGGTGACTGACCCTTTATTTCAGAATAGGGGAAGCATTCCCCAGAAATTTAAATTAAGTTAAAGCAGCAAGGAAACCCTCTCCCTCTCCAGACAACCTTTGCTAGGGCACAATTTGTTAGTTTTGGGGGTGCCCTTTAATGAACACCAGGGCTCTTCTCTTAGTCACTGAAACAACCCAACTAAGACATTTTAGGTGACCATCCAAGTAAATGGAAGGAAAATTCAAGTTCTTGTGGACCTGGCCAGTGCAGTGATCCTGATTGGAGAGATCTTGCTACTTAACTAACGGGCTTTACCAGCAGTCAATGGAAGTAAACCATGGCCAGGTAGATCTTCTGGATTAAGCCCAGTAGATTTAGTGAGGGGGTGATAACTATTGTACGTCACTCCATGATGATTAGACAACTTTCCAGACTTCCAATCCTTGTTGGAAACCTCATGCGCAAAAGAGAGAAATGGCCCAGAACCTGATCATTCCTTTAAAACTCAGGGTCTTTGTAATAGCTACCTTGAAATCCAGGAGTTAGTGGTGCCAGCCAAATAACTTTGGAGCTCCCAGTAAACTATAGTCAGGACCAAAGGAAAACAGGCCAAAACAGAGGAAGTGTGCACTAAAACAGAGAAACAGTGTGACACTATACACTTAAGCAGCTTTTTCCATGAATCCTGGAAAGCAGAGAAAGCTGGACGCTCAGTCTCACTCAACCTACCAGTCTGGCAAGAACTGTAAGAGGACTGGGAGAGTGACTCCTCGCTTGAAACCTCAAGCGACCAACTTGAGGATCTCACTTTGAGATATATTAGGGCTCAGGTTATAAATAAGATGCCAGTTGATGGGTTTAGGAAAATGTACCATCTCTTTCTTAATGAATATTGACTTTCTGTATGCAATTAATGGTGGGGAAGGCTACCAACTTGTAGATCCCCAGAAACATGAAAATATCGTGATACAACAGGTCCATAGCTACCTGTTTGGAGAGTGCTTAAGGGAGATAAGAAACAGGGTAGAGTAATACAGCTGTGTTTGTACATATGAGAATGTAATCTCACCTGGCTAGACCCAAACCTGTGTGCACATAGATTTAGGCAGTTCCCTGCCAAAGACATCCAGAGGCCACAATCACATCCTCATAGTCCTTAATCATACCATCCAATGTCGTGCAACCTGTACCCCCAGAAACCAGTAGAACCCAAGTTAACCAGCCAGATTGGAAAAAGAATGAGCAGTTCCATCACATCAACCTGCTGGAAGTCTGGAGAGCATTGAACAGGCAATGCCTCTGCTCATATTTAAACATCTGCTCATCACAGCTGAGTCTTGTGTCACTCGCACAATGTGTAAACTCATGATGACCTTGCACAAAGAGCAAACCACTACTAGAATTGTCTCGGATTTGATCAGTACTGTTGAACTTAAATGTATGGTTACATTCCCAACCATTCAATTGTAAATTATTTGTTTTGTTTAAAGATTTCCTTTTTTTATCATACAAGAACGTCAAATTTTTCCATTAGCCTATTGTGTTTAGATTTAATCCAGCCCTTGAACACATCAGTATTTATGCTCTTTATTGTAAGCATTTTGAGTAAAATAAGATTTCCAGTATGTACATTTATTTATACAAATAAGATTTTAAAATTATAGTGTGATGCGGTACAAAATTAAGCAATATAACCAGAACAGGACAACACAGAACAACACTACAGATTATATGACCATAAAAGCAACTCCTATGAATTAAATTTCATTGACAAAATTAATAATATATTAGCTGAAACAACAGTTACATTAAATATTGAGTAGTCTTATGCTTGATCCATTTTGCCTAGAGATACACTGTCCCACCATTCAGGCCATGCATGACATAAAAGGCCTTCACTGCTCCTTTTCAATCTGAAAAAGAAGATACCTTTTTTATCTGGCAGACCCAAATAGAAATAAATAATTCATCAGTTTTTCAAGAGTCTTCAATTTTTTTTTTCATTTTTGTTATCCAGACAAATTAGCGATTTTTCAGAAAATCATAATTAGCCTTTATACAGTGCCTTGCGAAAGTATTCGGCCCCCTTGAACTTTTCAACCTTTTGCCACATTTCAGGCTTCAAACATAAAGATATAATTTTTTTATTTTATGTGAAGAATCACCATAAAAGTGGGACACAATTGTGAAGTGGAACGAAATCTATTGGAATTTTGAAACTTTTTTAACTAATAAAAAAATGAAAAGTGGGGCGTGCAAAATTATTCGGCCCCCTTGCGTTAATACTTTGTAGAGCCACCTTTTGCTGCGATTACAGCTGCAAGTCGCTTGGGGTATGTCTCTATCAGTTTTGCACATCGAGAGACTGAAATTCTTGCCCATTCTTCCTTGCAAAACAGCTCGAGCTCAGTGAGGTTGGATGGAGAGCGTTTGTGAACAGCAGTTTTCAGCTCTTTCCACAGATTCTCGATTGGATTCAGGTCTGGACTTTGACTTGGCCATTCAAACACCTGGATACGTTTATTTGTGAACCATTCCTTTGTAGATTTTGCTGTATGTTTGGGATCATTGTCTTGTTGGAAGATAAATCTCCGTCCCAGTTTCAGGTCTTTTGCAGACTCCAACAGGTTTTCATCCAGAATGGTCCTGTATTTGGCTGCATCCATCTTCCCCTCAATTTTAACCATCTTCCCTGTCCCTGCTGAAGAAAAGCAGGCCCAAACCATGATGCTGCCACCACCATGTTTGACAGTGGGGATGGTGTGTTGAGGGTGATGAGCTGTGTTGCTTTTACGCCAAACATATCGTTTTGCATTGTGGCCAAAAAGTTCGATTTTGGTTTCATCTGACCAGAGCACCTTCTTCCACATGTTTGGGGTGTCTCCCAGGTGGCTTGTGGCAAACTTTAGACGAGACTTTTTATGGATATCTTTGAGAAATGGCTTTCTTCTTGCCACTCTTCCATAAAGGCCAGATTTGTGCAGTGTAAGACTGATTGTTGTCCTATGGACAGACTCTCCCACCTCAGCTGTAGTTCTCTGCAGTTCATCCAGAGTGACCATGGGCCTCTTGGCTGCATCTCTGATCAGTCTTCTCCTTGTCTGAGCTGAAAGTTTAGAGGGACGGCCAGGTCTTGGTAGATTTGCAGTGGTCTGATACTCCTTCCATTTCAAGATGATCGCTTGCACAGTGCTCCTTGGGATGTTTGAAGCTTGGGAAATCTTTTTGTATCCAAATCCGGCTTTAAACTTCTCCACAACAGTATTACGGACCTGCCTGGTGTGTTCCTTGGTCTTCATGATGCTCTCTGCGCTTTCAACAGAACCTTGAGACTATCACAGAGCAGGTGCATTTATACAGAGACTTGATTACACACAGGTGGATTCTATTTATCACCATCAGTCATTTAGGACAACATTGGATCATTCAGAGATCCTCGCTGAATTTCTGGAGTGAGTTTGCTGCACTGAAAGTAAAGGGGCCGAATAATTTTGCACGCCCCACTTTTCATTTTTTTATTAAAGTTCAAGGGGGCCGAATACTTTCGCAAGGCACTGTATGTTATAGTAGGTGCTAAACGTGTTTTTTGCTTTATATCTATATTGTTTTTCAACTAGTGTTACAAAACATTTTCTGATTTAAAAACCTAAGAAATGAGAGAGTTGTAACATTGAGTAAGTCTCTAAATAAATAAGCCTTGTTCGGATCAAAACCTGGAATTGACAACCATGTCTTATTAGTAATGCGTTGACTGAAATATTGAGTATCTTCTACCCTGTGTGAATCTGCTAATATAATATTGCAAAAATGGTGTTGAATCAAAGTAATATATTTATGTGCACTCCAATTTAAATGTATGTAAGACAGTGGCATGCAAAGTATGGATAGTGTCTAGGAGCCTAGTTATAACCTAGCAGCGATAGATGGGTTTGGAAGAAACCATGTATCACTCCTAATCTGGCTTTTACATTCTCTGGACAGGACTTCAATGGGCCTTTTTTTAAATAATTGTGACAAAAAAACAAACCTTTTTTTAAAGATAGGCCAGCAAGTAAAGTCTACTGAGAAATCATGGCACAACTCTGCCCTAGTGGCTAATTAAATTTTCATTTTAAATTTTCTGTAAATGTTTTGAGCACATAATATTCTTTATTAAAGGCAAAATATTTTTAATTAGTACAGAGACCCTGGGATGGTGGTATTCTAGTCTTTTAGATTATCACAGTAACAGTAATTTTGTAACAATTTTGTGATTGTTTTCACTGTCTCTGTGTAAGGAGAATGGCAGAAGCACAGCTTTTTCCTTTTTTTGGCCTTTTGCACTTCATTAAAATATTCTGCTTCACTGCACTGGAGTTAGCTTTCACTGTGGATAGGGAGAAAGAAGCAGAGTTGAATTTGGGGTATATATTTCTTAAAAAACACTTTCAGTACCAGACTTCCAAGTAGATAACTGTTGAAAAACTATGGTTAACCAAGAGTTGGACACCAGGGAGCATCATTCTTGCTTTTTTCTCACATAAAGATTTTAATTTGAACAAGAGCGTGAATAAAATTATTTTTGTGGTTTTAAACTAGTCCAAACTAAACCAAGTTGTTGTTCGTACTTATGCATACTTATGGGGCTTTTAATATAACCAGTAAACTGTAGTAAAACACTATTATAAATTGTTTGGGGTAGTGTTTGGAGTGTACAAAAAAGCACCTGAAAAACACCAGTTTTGCAGTCGAGCTTTAAAAGCACTTAAATAAATATTCCAATATAGTTGGAATGTTAGCACAGTGGTAAACGTTGCCGTCTCAAAGCACAGGGGCCCTGGGTTCAATTCCTGGGCTGATATGTGCATGGAGTTTGTATATTCTCTCGTTCTTGTGGGTTTCCTCCAGGTGCTCTGGTTTCCTCCCAAAGTCCAAAGATACAGTATACTGGTAGGTGAATTGACTTCTAAAAAATTGGCCCTGGTGTGAGTGTTTGTGTTTGTGTCTGTGTGTCTGCCTTGCAATGGACTGGTGTCCCAACCAGGATTCATCCTGCCTTGTGCCCATTGCTTGCCAGGATAGGCTTTGGCTTCCCTGCAACCCTAAAATGGAAGCAGCTGTTAGAAAATGGATGGATGGATATTTTACAATGCAAAAAAATTATTCTAAATGTCTACCAGGAGAATACGCCATTGATCAGATGGAAGTCTGGTTTACAAAGGATTATATGCCTTCAACTAGTACTTGCCAGCCATTTAAAGAGAGGAAACAAATAATATGAAGTGATAATGAATCTAAGAGACCTACAAAAAAATGGCAAATGAAAAAAAAACTAGACAGCTAAACTCATTATACTGTTTGCATTGCGATATTATACACCTGTTCATTAGAAGAAAGTCATTTGTCCTGGTGAAGGTTCACTTTAACTCTAAATCCAACCTAGAAGCATAAAGTAGGTGAGCTGTGAGCACATGATTCCTCTTGCCCCGCATAGCATGTCCTTCCTTTGCACGGCACATCAGGGTATTAGCATGAAGGAAAGGGAAAATGTTTCTACAGTTCATGGCAGTGGTGCTGTTATAATATCGTTTTTTCATGGTAAACAGTATTTAGTGTAAAAACATGTAAGACTAGTACCAGGTACAGTATATACTTCTGCAACTACAAAACCAAGCTTTAAGAAAAAATGAACATTTCTTCTACCTGTGATTTTTTTTGTAAAAAAAAAGTTTTCAGCATACCTTTGATGTTCATAAAATCACCTAAATTAATTTTCATTGCAATATATTATAATATATTTTAGTAATAAGTGTTTTGTGTGTTCTTTCAAATCTAAATGTTTAAAGGTCTATCGTGACGGAAATAGAGATTGTGTTAAACATCAGAATACTTTATCAGAATGGACAAAACTTAAGTAAAAGCATCTGATTTCTTGCACAGATGCAAGATATGACAAGGGACAAGGTATTGGTTTCACTTCATACTTTCCAGTTTTCTTGTTTTAGCTCTGGGTCACATCATAAGTAAAACAAGCCTGGAGTTCTGATTTAGTGTTTGTGTTCCGTTGGTCAGTACAACTGAATGCTATTAGCTGTGAATATCAGCATTGTTGTGCGCTAGCAAAGTTAAAAGACACGCAGAGTGTTGAGATGAGTGTACAACACTCGAAATGTTCGTTCTGGGGCTAAAACTCCTTTAAAAATGATTTCATAGCAATTCATGCAAAACATTGGATATCCATTCTATTCAAGTGTGCAATTGACTGCCGCTCATAAAAGCAATAACATTGCAATAACATTGCCATCATTTTTCCCTTTTCTTCTAGTTTGCGGGGATATTCATGGGCAGTTCTTTGACTTAATGAAGCTCTTCGAGGTGGGAGGCTCTCCAGCCAGCACACGTTATCTTTTTTTAGGGGATTATGTGGACAGAGGATATTTCAGTATTGAAGTAAGTTTTTTTTTTTACTTTTTAAAAAAAGTCTTGAACCCCAACATGCACTATGAATTTTCATTATTCAAAGTATATAGACCTTGTCTGGTTCAGTGAAGTTTAGGTGCAGAGTCAAAAATGTTGTTAGGAAACTTATTTTCTAAAAAGAGATGACCCACTTTTGAATGATTGGTTCTTTGACGTGATTCAGTCACTCCTCTTCAATATACAATTTGACAATATACAAGTTGAGTATTCCCTCATTACCTAAAAGACTAACAAAAATAGAAATTGTGACTATTTGATTGCAGTTTTGTTTGGCTTTGAGTTTAATAACAATATTTCCTTTAAAAATTTTTAATCTGACTTAAGAACTATACTACAGAATTATCTTATCATAGTTGGTTATTTAAAGGACTTGAACTTTGTCTCCTTAAAAGTTATTTAGTTAATATTGTTTTTTTTTTCTTGTTTGTTGATTTATTAACTTTTTTGTAATTACGGCATGAAAATATGCCAAACGTTTGGATTTAGACAGATGTGTAAAACTTAAAATGAATATTAGTGTGAACAAGTAGCTGCTTTGCTGGTTAATTACCTTTTTATAACTGTCTTTGTCTTTTTCCTTTCAGTGTGTGCTGTACTTATGGGCCTTAAAAATTCTTTATCCCAAAACACTGTTTTTGCTTCGTGGGAACCATGAATGTAGACATTTAACAGAGTATTTCACATTTAAGCAAGAATGTAAGTATCATTTAGAATTAATTGGAGCACATTTCAAAAATATAAAACATAATCATATTAAAAACAATGTCATATATCTTTGTTAAACTATAGGTCTGCATGATTGTAATGTTCAAATAAAAAATAATTTTGGAAAACAGAGCAGCAGTTTACTTTAAGGTAAAAATAGAGCTTTTATGTAGAATATTTTTTTGTTGTTGTAAAAGACTGTGTTATGTCCCAGTGTGTGTTCTGTGTGTGGTCTGTGTGTGTTGTTTTTTGTTATGTTCCACACTGCTGACCTTTAATTTTTCTCCCTTCCCCATTGGCCCACCATTACGCCACTGTTCTGTATGACGTCATATTCAATCAGCCTCTCTGCCAATCAGACTGCATCTTATTCACTATATAACATGCAGGTTTTCAGGAAAAAGAGGCCTTTCGTTTGACTTCGGTCCCGTTTGGTTTTGCTTTGTTTCATTTCGCTTTGGTTATCGCTTCATTTAGCTTTTGCTTCAGCTTTGTTGGTTTGTTGTTTTGCTTTGTGTGTGTGTATTTTCGTAAAGCTTCTGCTTTGTTGTTTTGTTGGTTTCTGTTAGTTTCTTTGTACTTTTGTTTGTTTGTGTTTATCCTTGTTTTGCCATTACCTTGCCCTAACGTGTTACTTGTTCAACCTTTGTGTTCTTTTGTACCCTGTTCCTGTTGATTACTCTTGTTTAGGTTGTTGGGTACATTCTACACACTTAGTTGATTTTGTATTAGTAACACTAGTTTAGTACGGGTGAGTGCCGTTTGTCTTGTATGGTTTTGGGAAGTCAGTGAAGGTTAGCTAGGGTGTAGAAGACTCGAACAACATGTGTTTCGGGTTTTCTTTTGTAGTCAGGTTAGCTTTCCCTCACCTTCATAGCCAGCTCCATTTTGTTTGTTATTTTGTTTTCTTTGGCACCACTCTAGTTCCTTACCCTGTGTGTTATCGTGTCTTACAAGCCACTTATTCAATTTAAAACTTTTGCACCCACTTTTGTTATCACGCTTCCTAGTCCCTCACCAGAACCCACCTGCTTCCAAAAGAATTATCCTAAATGTTACACCCCTGTACCCCTAGACACTTGGGGTCGTAACAGACTGTCACAAGCCTTTTACTTTAAAAAATACTGTAACATTGTGTTACAACCCCACGTGTCTAGGTGTAAAGGGGTGTAACATTTAGGATAATTTTTGGATGCAGGTGGGTTCTGGTGAGGGGCTAGGAAGCATGATAAGTGTTAGTGCAAAAGTGATTATTTTAAGGTGAACAGGTGACTGGTACGTAATATAGGACACAATAACACACAGGGAGAGGGAACAAGAGTGGAGCCAAAGAAAAGAAAATAAACAAAATGGAGCTGGCTACGAAAGTGAGGGAAAGCTGACCTAACTACAAAAGAAAACCCGAAACAAGTCTTCAAACTCTCTAACTAACCTTCACTGACTACCCAAAACCATACAAGATAAACGGCACTTACCCGTCCTAAACTAGTGTTACTAATACAGAGATCAGCTACTTGTGCAGAATGTACCTAACATTAACCCTATACACAAAAGCTCATATAAATACACAAGTGAACAAGGAATACAAATAAGGGGATAACGAGAGTAGACAATGGGAACAGGGTACAAAAGAACACAGAGGTTGATATATACATGTATATATACATGTTAGGGCAAGGTCATGGCAAAATAAACAATAAACACATACAAACAAAAGTACGAGAAAAACACCAACCAACAAAGGCAGAAGCTGTACAAAAACACACACAAACGAAACCGAAGCTAAGCCAAGCGGGACCAAAGTCAAACGAAAGGTCCCTTCATTCAGTAAACCTCTTACTTATATACTAAATAAGCTACACTCTGATTGGCTGAGAAGATGGCATGGACACATGGACCACATACTGGGATGTAATGCGTTGTATAAATTAGATTCGCCGAAGAGTTTTATGTTGCATAGTGCAAATACAGTATGCATCCATTTTTTTATTTCATGGGGGAGCTAATTTGAACATCAATTCCAAATTGTGTTTGTATTGTACTTCTCCAATTGTATTTGTATTCCAATTTGTATTACAACCAACAGCATTCCACCAGTATTGAGACCAGATATTCTGTACTGTTTCTTTCTGAGGAGGTGTTTTGTCATATCAACATCATTACACCCAGGTAGTACTCATTACATAGTATTGAGCATCTTTAAATCCATCAAAATTTTTATTGACCATTTTAGTTCACTCAGCATTCTCATTCCAGTTTTCATAACAAACCACCAGCAGGTTAGATTGCTCATTTGTGATTTTTTTCTTAATCTGAAATTGCTTGAAATTCTACTTTCAGTCCCATACTTCCTGTAATGTTCCAAGTAATGTTGTATTAAATATATTTTTAATACTGACATAATAGTTATAGAAAAAGTTGATCTGTAGTAAAGGGTATATAGTATGTCTAATTGTAAAAAGTTTGTTTAATTTACCAAATATATTCCATTAGAATTCGAAAATCATTTTAGAGATAACAAATTGTTTATTGCTCTATAATACCATATATTTGCAATGCTAATATGTTTCTGTGAACATTGACATCTTCCTTTAATTTAAATTTGACCCCTTCCTCCTAATGCTTTTCCAATAGTATTAACTATGTGACCCTGTTTAATCTGTGTCAGAAATGTCAGAGGTTAGTGATTTGTGATTGGAATCTACAGTCACAACCTACACGACCCTGCACTTAGTTACAATGGTATCGTCATTTCTCCAGCTTTTTGAAAAAAGTTATAGGTACATCTCATCTAAATGAAGGTTAACTGGGGAAGGTTAGCTTTTTCATCTCCCAAGTTTAGAATTATGCAAATTTCTACATCAATGTCTTGAAATTGTCTGATCAGAACTTGTAATTTTAGGGACATCTGATGTGTATTGTAATGGTTGTTACCAATTTGTGAATTATAGTGCGCCACAGGAACAAACCCCAAAGGAGCCATCAATAAATAACCATATCAATCAGTTAATCAGGAAGGTCATATACACTTACAAATGTTATGAACAAGCCATTTGTCTAACCTTGTTGTCTTGGCTGTTATGATTTGATGAAGGATCTCATCAGTCTACTGCTTGGAGTATCCTAGTGGATCAGTTTCTACAACACACTGCAGTTTTCTAGTTTACTTAAACACCAACAGCTTGCTGTCTAAAGACATGGTACTTGTTTAAGGTTCCAAATGCGCTTACTTCATGTACAGTATAATAGAGCCTTCTTTAGCAACACAAATGAACATAAGACTAGAGGAGAGTTAGTGATGCAAGGATCTCAAGCAGCCATTTGTTGGAAGAAGCCAAGGTATTAATTTGGCAGCATGGGTAATTGGCTTGTTCTAGACTCCTACAGCCTCTTTTCTTAAAAAATGCCTCCTGTTCTATGTTTTATATATATTTCTCTGTAGTTTCCGCTTATATGCTCTTAAGTCAGGTGGGTTCACTGTGTCAATGCATTTGAGAATTTTTGAAAATTTCTGTCAGGGGGCCTCATAGTTATCTATTTTCAAGACTAAAAAGAGTAAGTTCTTTTAGCCTGTCAGGTTAACTCATGAGTTTTTCAGTTACAGAAATAGAAGTTTCAGTCCCATGTCTCTTCTGAAATATACTGATATGTATAACTCAGATAGAATTACCACAACACTTTAATGCAAGACAATACAAATGTTGTCTTTACATTAGTCATACTTTGAAAAACAATTGGATGAACACACATTCTAACATAGGGATTTATGAGGAACAACTTATTGAATTCGGATCTGCTTCCTGAAGCATCTGAACATCTCATTAAAGAGGATGTACTTTTATATTGTGAAGTTCAAATTTATAAAAAAGCCTTAATACTTGCGTGTTAATCTTTGTTTGCTAACATTTTAAATAAATAAATAGTAAATAACAGCTAATAAGAAAGGCAAACCACATTTGTAGTTTAAGGTGGAATTTGATGTTTTGTCTATGCCTTAAATTGTTTGTGTTGTTGTGTCCTATTTCTCATAAGGTAAAATTAAGTATTCAGAGAGAGTATACGACTCATGTATGGATGCCTTTGACTGCCTTCCCTTGGCTGCCCTGATGAACCAGCAGTTTCTCTGTGTACATGGAGGCTTGTCTCCTGAAATCAATACTCTAGACGACATCAGAAAAGTAAGTATACACCCTTTAGCATTTCTACCATGTCCTAATACTAATTTTGCTATAACAGTATCAATGCCTTATATAGCCATGGGTGCAGATACATGTAGGTCCCCAGGTTAAATTAATTAGATGACAATAGTGTTTGTCAGAACAGCAGTTTATCTGTTTAATTAAAAACAGTGCCCATAAACTTCAAATCATTATGTTTTCATTATAGGCTTAAAACATAAGATATCGCTGAAGGACGTTTTACAATATCCACTTACCTTTTGTGTTTTTAACAAGGCTGACTGCTAGTTTCTGCTGCACATTGAATGCAAAGGCCACAGGAACCGTTTGTGATTCACAGATTCAAAAGTGAAAATTTAGATGCTTGTGAAAATCTTCTGTGCAAAAGATTCTGTATTGACTAGTACAGTTGTTGCTTGTTTAATCATTGTCCTAAAATGACTTTTTAAATCTGTTTTAAAATACATGCCTTTTGACCTTTTGCTTCCCCTCTTTCAGCCTCAATCCATTGAAATAAATACATTGGAAGCAAGACAACAAGAGTTTAGGCTGTTCTAATTAAAGGCCATAAATAGGCTGTTTTAACATGTCCAATAATTTTAATTTAATAAAGAGGAATTAAAGATACAACAAGTACATTTTTAGATCCATGGAAATTTACCATAGACCTAGTTGTGTTTATATGGGTTTTGTAATTCATTTGACCAATATTATTTCCCTCTATCTACATTGAGTTGGAAGCTGCATTCTGATTGCCGAATCACAAGTATTTCTCTTTTCCTTTTTTTCTGATAATTTGCATTGTCTGGAATTTGATTTCCCTTCTCTGAGCTTGTACTTGTGCATGTGCCACAGTGAGTTTGCATTTGGTTGACATATATTTATATTGACCTGTGGAGATCCTCCTGGCAGAACATTCCTTCAAATGTACAGTATGTGCCTTCCAGGCCCGGTCAGCATTTTCAGTTTTTGAATTTAGAAAATTTTGGTTTAGATCATGTAGTTCCAGCAAGCAGTGACACTATTATATTGACATTTGAGATTGAGGGTAGAGACTTCAGAGTAGCAGTGACTATTTGGAATGAGGAGTTGTGTCCAATGGGACTGCAGTGTAAGACAGGAAAGGCTGTGCTTTGTGTTTATTGAGCTGACAGCAGTGCTCTTTTTTAATCGTCTGTTTGATTTATAAACATCTTCATTCTCATGCTTTCATTTTGAAGTTGTTTGTTTTTTATCATTGTCAAACTTAATTTTGAACTAAAAGAACTTAGGATTTTAAAATCTAGTGAATGGCACCAGAGGTTCTGCTAACAAAGCCAACTGCAGCTGTGATTAGGGGAAGGGGAAGACTGTGTTGAAGTGGTTAATTTTATTTGATCTTTTTACAGTAATGATAAAATTGGAGCTATGATATGTGCTGGGTGGAATGTCACACTGTTTTTCTTGCATCTGTGGGGAAATTAAATGACATGCAGAAAAGGTTGGCTGTAGGTACTTAGTAGAAAGTAATTTGACTGCTGCTTTAATAGTCGCTCTTAATGGCAATTATGTAAAAAAAACAGTGCGATACCTCAGCTCTTTATTGGATGTTGGCAGCATTGCATAACAGCAAGTCAAGCTGAGTCGTGATGTACTGTACAAGAGTGGAATTGTTGCACATCCCTGATAAAACAATGGTCTTAGCTTTCTACACTGGTGCATTGCTATAATTCTATACTGCATTATGTGTTGTGGCATTTATTCAATGCCTTGTTTTCACTGTTCTTTTCTGCCTATTTGCAAGTGTATTGCCTTTGTCTTTCTAAAGACAGGCACAGCATCTGTAGAATTAAGTGTATTTCCCATGTAGTTGTCCTGCCTTTTCCCACATATAAACCATCCTTTTTTATAGGAATGTGGTCACAAAGAAAAAGTTTTTTCCTGTTCCATTATTTTAATGTGTTGTATGTGTTAGGATCAAGAATATGAGAACATATAGGAATGCAAATAGACCCTCTGGTCCATCACAACCCATTTATGTCTCTGTAAAGGATCAGTTACTGTAAATTCCTGTATTTTTCCTTTCTTGTGGAAAATGTTTGGGTTGTTTCACTGACAGATCTGTAGATTTAATAAACTGTCTATCATATTGCATGTGTTTTCATGCACGTAGCAGGTTCTTTTTTGTTCTTATGTCATAAGAATATCCATGTCACTTCAGTTTCTGCAAGGTGTGAAAAATTCAGTTTTCACTAAACTCACAAAAACCCTCTCTCACAGAATTGCAAAACTGTCAATAATCAGCTCTTTTAAAATGGAATTAATTATTCATTCCCTTACACCTTTTTTCTGATCTATTCTTCAGTTAGATAGGTTCAAAGAGCCTCCAGCATACGGACCTATGTGTGACCTCTTGTGGTCTGACCCACTGGAGGACTTTGGCAATGAAAAGACGCAAGAACACTTCACACACAACACAGTGAGGGGCTGCTCTTACTTTTACAGGTAAGTTATCTTCAGATTTATGCCCCTATAAATAAGGAAAACAGAGCCACTTCTTAAATTCTGTTCCAAAGCAGAAACAGAAGAAAAACAGATGTTTGCCATGGTGCTGGTAGAAGACACCTGTGATATAAAAACAACAGTGTCACCATGCTTTGATAATGGCATGATAATATTTAATATTCTTGAGCTTTTTTGGATACAAATATTTTTCTTCTTTTATAATCAAGAACCACACCATTTTAAATACTTTTTTTTCCATTCTCTTCCCTTAGAAGCTCTTGGGTTTTGTACTTTTATGTAGATACAAAACTCTAGTGGTGTTAACACTCTATTTTGCCTGGGAGCCGAAACATCTCATACCACCTTCAAGTTAACCTCAAGTGATTCAAATCTATATGAAAACACACAGCCTGCTATAGGGGGCATTCTCATACTATTCCAGAAAACATTTATGACCAAGGGCCTGAAAGAAGGGTTAGGAAATTGTGGAAAACTAGAGCAATTTTTGTGTCCTTAGAAATCTAACAGTTGTTGTAATTATAATATTACTATATAATTAACAGTTTCTAACACTCTTTCATATTTAAAATGATTTGTTGCTGCTGCAATATCACTGAGATTCAAATTATGCCCTGATTTTTTTTCTTTTTTCAGTAATTATGTGAAACGGTCATACATTTATATTTGTCTGTAAGGCTTTTGATTTTGTTTCAGTTTATTTTAATGGTGTTTATAAACTGTAAGTGCTATTGCAGCCAGTTGGGTGCTGCACTTCAGAGGTGGATGAAGTGGGTCCTCTTCCTCTATTTGAAACACTTTGGGATCTTTCAGGATGAAAAATGCTATGCAAATGCTAACAATTACTGTTAATTATGATGGCCTTTCATGGACTTCAGTCCTTGTGAATAGAGAAATAAAGATTTGGCAGGGCAGAGATATTTTTTGACCAATAGCAGTGGGCCCTACTTGTAAATTAATGCTTGTGTTGGGCAGAGTTATACAGTATTTGATTTATGCTTATTCTTGATTACCAGGTGGATATATATTGATAGATCTTATGTTTGCTAAAGATTGACAATTGGTAGCTTTTGAATGTAGGCAGAAGTAGGTAGTTTAGTTTAGACTTTGAAAAACACTTTTATAGATTAATTTAATGGATCCTATTAGTGTGCTACACACTGCCAAGGACTGAATTACAACATCAGTAGGATACAATAATGCCCTTACTTGTTCCCTTTTAGTAAAAATGTAGCTGTTGCATCTTTTTGGAGCTCTGTTGACACAGACACTTGGATTGCAAAGGACAAAACATAACATTTTAATCATACAAATAATAAAGTCATAAATAAATATGCAAAATAACAAATAGAAAGGTGAAGATATATATGTGAATCAATCTCCTGTGATACACAACTGGCTTGCCAATTATTCAGGGATCACTAAAGATTTAATTATATGAATAACAGGGCTAAGATACGCTGACTACAACTAGATTAGTAGTTGATTTGTAAATATTCAGTCTCAAATATACACCCACATTCATTCAAGTTAACATTTAATTACTGTACTGATTTTACTGGTTTAATATTTCTCAAACATAAAACATATATTTTTATAAGAAAGGGTTAATTCAAGTGTCAATCCATAAATATTAAAAATACTGTATATAATCAGATTTATATGCTGGCCAGCTCTTTTCCAGTATTTATCTTTTTTATAACCTGTTGCTGAAATGGTGGAATAAATAAGAATGTTTTGTTTACAGGTTACAGGTTAACATTACAAATACTGCTAAAGTTATTTACGTTTATAAATATACAAGAGTTTAGCATGTAAAAAGTGTCATTTCAAACTTTTGAATTTCAACTATTTTTGACCGACAGGCAAAATCTGCAAATTTGACCCACGTTTCTCTCTCAAGGAAATAACGGAACAACACATTTCCTGCATTTCCAGTGCATCCTAAAGTACAGCAAATGCATCACAAAATGTCTAGGTGTTGTTCAAACCCTAACCATAGTTTGGGCATAACAGGAACACTTAACAAAAACCTTGCCTAAATAAACTGTGTTCAGTTGGATAGATCCAATTGCATGTCATTGAATAAATCGCCATTATGATGGCTGACAGTATTGTTTAACTCAGTTATGTGGCAGAGAGATGTAGTAATTGTGTGAGTCTTCTGTGACCTGGTAATTATCAGGGAAATAAGTCTAGTTCTTGCTGTCATGCAGCAGGTTTGTATAGTGTAATTAATATATAAAGTATATATTGTGCTCAAGTTCATATCGTTTTCTTTTGAATAATTTCACATGCTTTCCCATAGATTTATAGTGTTTTCTTTGCAAATGTCACCAGTTTATTGGGTCTGTTATTGCCAGAATGCCACTGACAGAAAACACCTAAGTGTTGGATTGCCTTCTGTGTAAGTACAACGAAATGCCAGATAAGAAATTGAGTATTTTACCTCACTCACTATTCTCAATTCTTTAGTCAGTTAAACTTCACCCTCCTCATGCCTTCATGTTTTATCAAATCAGTGCATTTATTTCAGAAATCAAATGACTGTACAGTATGTATTAAATATCCACTATATCTTATTTGTGTCCTGTTGTAAAATTGAGTCAGCCTGTCTTCAGGAGTGTTCTTTAAAGTATCGCATCACTTTTCATGGCAACAAAACCATTGCTCAGTGAACTGGTGCAATTCATGGAGTTCTTTTATAAGAGCAAAGATGGCAGGCTTCAAGTTTGATCAATTTCTGCTTACAGCCTTTGGGACTGTTAAATATTCCATGTTCTTTGAGGTGGTGGAGGGTGTCAGGTATTTTGTGCTTCTTTCTAAGAACCATCTGGTCAAATGGATCATGGGTCATGAACACTATCTGGATGGTCTCCTGGTCTTCCGAAGGCCCTATCTGTATTCTGGAGCCTCTACCAATTTATCTTCTGGCCTTGCCATAGCTTACCTTAGCATAGCTTGCCATAGCTTGGGTATTACTTTTTCCCAATAGATAACATCAGCATTGTCGTGATTACAACTGTGTTTCAATGAAAATAAATTTGTTACCCTAGAATGAGAAGAAGTGGAGTTGGGTTGGGTGACTCTGCAGGGTCTGAGTGGATGTGTTTGCTGTATGGAACAAGTAATAGGCTTATTCTATGCTAAAAAGAGATAAAAGAAAGCACAACATTTTGGCTGTGGAGCCTTCTTCGGGTGTCCACCAAAACGTTGTGTTCTTTCTTCTCTTTTAAGCATGGAATAAACCTATTACTTGTTCCTTTGCAGCCTACACATGCTGACGCAGCTACCCACCTGAACTACTTTGCTGTATGTTGTCAGCAATAAAAATCTAATGTTCTGGCAATTGATTAAATGATTGTCATACTCTGCTTAAAGGTACACACATACACATTCATACAGACATTTTAAGAATTACTGGGAGAAGTGAAGTAGACATACTGTAACATTGTCAGATATCCATTATTCAAAATTAAATATATATAGATGAAAATATTTTTCTATATTCCATCCATTGTTCTGTGGGTTTTTGTTTCATTTTACCAGCTCAGCAGCATACTTTTAGCTCCTGCAGGTAAATGTCACACTTCTTTAAAGCACTCCAAGCTGTGTCTGTTCTACTCACTCCAAAAAGGGAACTGACACAATAGTTTTACTTTTCAGTTGGGTTAATGAGTCAGAATTCACACATAACCAAGCAGGGAGAAGTCCCCATTTTATCAGATATTCCTATTCAGTACAGAGTGCATAACATGCATCACATATGGATAAACAGTATATATTCATATGTCGTGCGGATTCTCACAAAATCCTACAGCTGTAAAGGGTATTTAAATATTATCCCCTTATTGTAACAATTACACATTTGATTGCTCAAAAAAGCGACATGTTTTGTGATGGAGTCTTCTCTAAATTAAAGGAAATGTGAAATAATAGAGAGTGAAGCAGTTAACCTTTTTCTTGCCTATGAAATAGTATATTACTACTATAGGTAAAATGTGTACATTTATCAATTCCAGCTTCATTCTAGATAATAGGCAGATACATCAGTCTCTACAACAGATGGGGTTGAATTTTTCAATTTGACTTGTGGTTTTTATGGGCTGTCCTGATAAATGGAGTATTCTGTGTCATGTAATTGGAAAAAAAGAGATAGCTCATATCAATTGGATCAGAATCCTTCCAGCAAATTGCATTTTCCTTCTGTGTATTATTTTTGTCTATAGTGTACTACAGATTACATGCATTATATCTTTCTTGAAGATGGTATAGTACTGTATATATGCATTATTACCGTAGATGTCCATATTTCAAGAAAAGATGCTGCATTTTTTTATTCCCTTGTGTTATGCAGTACATGCAATTAAATGTCAGTACCTGTTTTTTTAATAAACAATTTTATTCAGTAAACCACTTATGATGTAATATAAAATTATGAAAAACATAAACATTTCATATAACAGTTTTAAAAAGCATATGAGTCAAGCAATATAAAGTATCTTAGATTTTGAACTATTTGTTTACAAAAGAAGTACTTTATTTCTAGATCATTTAACAGAAAAATACAAGATGGAATATTTTAATAAAACATCTGCCATTTTAGGCCATTTAAGCTGATATTCTTCTTTATAATAACAGGTACTGTATTACTGTCTGTTTTTTATTTGATTGTTAAAACTATCAGAGAAGGTTGCTTTTATGCCTGCATTTTTAAGTTGTTTGCGAAGGATGTCAAAGGTTAGGAATCTTAGTCATGTATATTTTTCAACCTACTTTTTCCCTGGAAAGTAGAGGTAACCTTATACATAAAGGTGAAAAGTAGATGTATAAACACTAAATATCTCCTGAGTCCAGGAGTCCAGCTCTTCTGATACAAATATAGATCCAAGCAGCTCAGACTTAAGCAAAATTTCAAATGAACATGCTGCTTTTGGAAGCAGAATAAACTCGCTCATTGAAGTACAAAGTAACTATGTATTTAAATACACATACATTTTATAGGTAATGCATTTGTGAAGCCAGCAACGTTTTTTTTGTCTAAATTTCAACATGCTCTTTGACAGCTATACACATACACCACATAAATTGAAAAGCTGAGTCATTTCAAGATTTGTTTTTAAATAATTCCGTAATTATTTAGTAATTCAGTTGATTTCTTTTGGAACTCCAACTATTTGTTATACTGTATGCTCACCCAGTTTGGAGTGGTCAACTATTTTTAAGACTAGGACTCAGTTTTATGGCACAAACTCCTGTAGCTTACAGGGAAAATGAGAAACTCCTTTGACACACCCGGCTGTCACAGCAGTTCATCTCTTTACATGGGAGAGTTGGCACCAAATTGAAGAGTGATGCATTTCTTCGTGACTTCACCATGCATAGTGTTTAGTGTTTTTTAATATACAGTTCATGTAAACACAATTCACCATAGAGTAAGAATGGCATGACTGGTGCTTGCTAGCTCTCAAGCTTGGAAGTATTCATTGTTTCTCTGGAAGTTCAAAGGGTAGCTGGACAACTAAAACCCACCCTACCTTCAGAGCTAATAATGCTTCACTACAGGACAGTCACAGTCAGCTAGTGACCTTACCTAGGCTCAAGCAAGCGATGCTGGCCAAAGACCAAGTAAGAAGAAAAAGTATTGTATTCTGCCTGTGGTGTTATTGGGGGAAGAGAGAATTGAAGGAGGGAGCAGAACTATGAGGCAAAGGAGTGGGGTAGGAAGGTTAAAATAAAAAAAGATTGCTTGTTGAATTTCAGAAAAAGAGTTAAAATTGTCAAGTTTGTTAACATTCAGTCAAAATTGTACAACATACTGGTCAGATCTCATTGAGAATATTGTGAACAATTTTAGTTACCATATTACCCAAAGAAATGTTGCTGCTCTAATCTCAGTCCAGTGTGAAATGACCAGTTATATTCCCAGGCTCAAAGGAATGTTCTACATTGACAGACGAAAAGAACTGGATCATTTTATTCTGCAAGGGAGAGCGCTTACGAGGAGATCTGATTCAAGCATTCAGAATTCTTAAAGATGTTGACAAAGTCGACTCAGTGGATATGGATAACAACCACACAAACTAGATGAACCAAATGGCACTCACTCATTATCTGCCTTTCTTGTGTTCTTATAACATTGAAGGTCCTGGTTTCCTGATGTTAACATGATATTAGTGTTATTGTGCAATGATGGGGTTGTCTGTTATCTTGTGTTACCCAAACATTTTCTTATAAAACTATTCATAGGTTTCTTATGGTTTTATCATAATGATAAATAAACGCATTCTGTGCATTGTACAGTGCTTAATAATACTTAAATTCATCCTGAGTGGGTGCTAATGCCATCATTTGCAATCCTGTTTGCTGAAATCTAACGATATCCATGGAAACATCTCCTTTGTCACTTATTGAAATGAGAGCCTTCAAGAGGCTTCCACAAATGCTATAAATAATATGGACACAATTGTAAATTGCTTTTAAAAATTACACATTATTGTACAATAGCTGTACATAATGGCTTTCCAAGTAGAGTCTAAAGTAAAATTGTTACATTATTTGTTCTAGTTATTATGTGTTATAGTTACATTCTATTGTTATTTTTACGATTAGTACTCATACCTGTAGTAGTATTTTACATACTGTAATTTGAAAATCTTGAAATTATTGAGTTTAATGAAAAATAATAATGTATCCCATTAAATTTATTCTTAAATGTAAACATAGTTGAAACTGTAGAATTTATGAAGTATTTGATGTGTGACAAATTACAAATAGTGAAAGAAGAAACATTTATTTCCAATACTAAACAGAATAAAAACAGTTTTGCCTGTTCTGTAGTTATGTTTAGTTTCTTTCCCCTGATGTACTATAAATGGAAAATTAAGAATATTTATTTCTCATTAAAAATGCTGTTATATTATATGGACAAATCATGTTTTTGCTTTTCATCCAGTTATGTAGAGGGTCAAATGTGTGACTAGTAGTATCAGCTAAATGTTTATACAGTATCTGCATTATTTGAGGAACAGTTAATCGATTACATTTGTTTACTGTTAGTTTATTTTTATTCCATTGCTTTTTAAAAAATGCATACAGATGATGTTGATATGAATTAAAACTGCATACTGCACAAGTACTGAATCACATGGGACTGCATGGCAAAACACACTGAGAACAAAACAGATTCAATATCATATTCCTGCCCAGCTCCCAAAAAACATTATATCCTAACACCACCAGCAAGAAAGAAGTTATTTCAGTGAATTATTCAGAAAACATATGTGAGGCTTTTTTTCCTGGCAATTTTTCAAAGGATTCCTTGATTCAAAATGACAAATTTGACACCAAATCTTTTAAAGCACACTTTAAGCTTAGTACTTTGTACTACTACTATTATTATTTTTTGTTGTTGTTGTTGGTGACGACAACAACAACAACATATATTTAGTTGTAATATGAGGAAGACATTGTTTCCTCAGTGGTGTTAAAGAGCAAAGGAACACCGAAGTACAAAACTGGTGACATTATAGCAGTTTTGTGTTTGTTGTGATGGTTGCCACAATGATTGTTGCTATGCCGCTGTCAGTGATTCATTCATGGTAATACAGAAATCAATTTAAAAATTACTTGGTTCACTCTAGCTCGTGATCTATTTCTTCATATAGTATATACTGTAGGTTATAGGGTGGAAAATTCCAGCAAATGTATTGCCTTGAGTTGTTGACAGTTTATTTTGGCTTCCATGTTTGCATACCAGTCTCACAAGCTGGGCAGTTTCCCCTTCTTCTGGTTTGGTAAGACAAATCTAAAGGTGATTACCCACAAACACAAAAAAATAAAGATGGTCGGTTGATGTCATGGTGCTAAACACTGGAGTAAAGCACGGAACGCACACAATCTCAGACAACACAGTGTCAGCTGCTCGTTTTTTCTGCCTTTGTTTTCAAAACCTTTCTGTAGGACGTTTGACTGGGACAATAGTAAACACTCTATAGTATGTATAATGGTATAAATGAAAATGTTTAGAAAATGTTTCCATTAAATTGTTTTTTCAAGGGTTTTAAAATTGAAACATTCCTTAAAATATAAGATAATGTCCTTAAAACTAATAAACAAAATGTATTTAATAAAAATTTCCAGAAAGTAAAGCATTGACAAAATGAACATAATTATGAAGCAAAATATTGTCATTGAAAGATTTGCTATAATCAGTGGGAGCTGGGAATTGGATTCTTAGCACAAATTGTTTAACTGACTAAGATGTTTTCCTTTTTGTTTTGTAGTTACCCTGCTGTGTGTGAATTCTTACAACACAATAATTTATTATCAGTTATTCGTGCCCATGAAGCTCAAGATGCTGGGTATGTATTTTTGGAATATTTTTGGTGTTTTTAGGAGAAATTAAGAAATATAAATTAATTCATAGTTAACACTTTTAGTATCTAATTCAATGAAACATATCTGAAAAAAGTTACTAAAATAGAAGGGTGTCATATTTAGCGCCAAGAAACTGTTTATTCCAGGAGATTCTCACTGGCTTGCAGAATATTATACCGATGGATTTTTACAGGTGAGTGAAAGCTTGTTGAGCACTATTTCAGAAGACTTTAGATGTTACTACTAACCACTCAATTTTTATATGAATATTAATTTTATGTTCTACCTTTTTTTGTGTTCTGTGAAATATAAAAAACAGTATTCATAACAGCACCTGCAGTGTTCTTGAGTGGCATCATTGTCAGGATGCTGTGCCCAGCATATTGTCATTTATTAAATACCCCAGAGTGCAAGAAATAACCATTATTTTATATAGCACCTTTCATGGTACATTACTGAAGGTACTGCACCATAAAATAAAAACAATATGTTTGACAGCCTTGCACAAATTCAATAGTAAATTAAATACAATCCCAGAAATGTGGTGGAGTAGCTGCTCATCTCCAGCATGAGTGACTTACGGTTCCCTAGCTATTTGAATTAAATTTGTGGTGTTTTTGCTCTTCAGTTTTCTTGTTTCGCTGGTTTCTCGAGCCAGTAACCCATATTTACTTTGCCACAATCCATAGCATGCACACTTCAGGACCAGAAGACACCCAGCCTTGGTGATACTCCAAGCTTCACAGGGTCCTACAGGGTGTTTGGTCAACCACGTGTTAACCCCTGACTAATACACCACCTATACACCAGAGTACAGAGACCATAACCCAAACCTGTAAACCATAAACCCTTACATGATCACTCTTCAACCAAACCAAGAGCAGACCCATTACCATAAGCCATTACCGCAGTCATTACCTGTAACCATTAGTCCGTAATTGTGTAATGTCTCTACTGTATTCATAATCATCAGTCCATATTTCTAAAACACCAGGTGTTTTCACTTTTGCATAAGTCTCCTCTGGGATTATCAGTAGCCATGTTTTCTCCCAGGGAAAGTTCTCAGCAACGCACTGTGTCCAGGGCTCTATTCCCCTGGTAGCTGATCCAAAGAGTATTCATACAACCCAAGGGTCTACCCACTGTGGCATCCCACAAACCTTTGCTCACAGAAAACCTCACAGCCTCCTCACTGTGTATAGTGCAATTACATGTAAAAGGTGCATTCTCCTTTGTTCAGTTGCCATATCTACTATAACCAGGTATAAAACCTTCTAGATCATAAGATGCTTTTCCTCCCTCACCTTCACCACCTTTGGAATACAACCAGAATCTCCCCCCACCTTCTTGAGTCTTCTGGAACTCAGGACCCTACTTCTGTCATCTTCATTAGTCTTTTGGGATGTCAACAGCATTCCCCTTTCCTTTGGGACTTTTAACCTTTATTTACCCAAAGTGATTTTATCTTATGTACAGTATCGTGAGGTTAAATCATTGATATAATATAGCCTGCAGCTATATTAGCCTGCTGAAGCTAGGCAGTTGTAAGCCTGGCCAGTACCTGGATGAAAGACCTCCTGGGAAAGCTAAGGTTGCTACTGAAAGAGCTGTTAGTGTGCTCACCCTGTGGTCTGTGGGTCTGTGTGGGTCCTAAACCCCAGTATTGTGATCAGGACACTATTCTATGAAAAAAAAGGAGTTCCAGTCAACACTAACTCCTGTCAATTGTTTTGAGATAAGATTTATCATAATGCTAAAACCAGTAATATAAAAATAATTCTACATAAAGATGAAAAAAAAACATAAAGCGGTAGCACACAGTCAAATTGAGAAATGTATTTTCAAATAACGATGTCCAATCCTGATTCTGTATCACTGGTGTGTTTTCATGCCAAATCAACACCAAATGAGCTAAATCAGTTATTTACTGACAGTTGGACTAATATAGCAGTTTCTTCCAGCTTTTCAGACGCTTTTGCTTTAAAGAGACCTAGAATACATGGCACACACACTAGCCGTTTAGGACCAGGAATGAAAACACTGTTTGAAGAGCTACACTTTGTTAGAATTTATTTCAGATTGAGGGAACATGAGGGAAGGGATCTGGTCATCAAACATGTCTACTGAATACAGAAAGTTCATTATTTTTCCTTTGCCTTAGATGTCTTCATCCATTTTGTCCAATTAATTGGTTGATTTATTCAGTTCTTCAAAAACTAGGTTGCTAAAGATGTCTTGCATCAAAACATCAGCAGCAACAGCTATAGTCAGTGTGACTGGAGGATGACCTTCATGTCTATATTATGTGACTCAAATTAAGTCCAGCAATTAATAGAAAAATACCAAAACAAATCTAAAACTGCAATGTGTGGCATATATACTAGAAAGACATACCAGAGACGGTAACTAAAGGCAAAATGGTCTGTGGGGTGCTTTATAATTGCAGGGAATAAGCATACCTCATTTTTCCTTCCCAGCTTTAAAATCTCTCTACACTCATTAATCTGCATCAAAGTGTTAACCTACCTTTCCAAACTGTTGTTTATGCTGTTATTTCCTCCAAATGGACAGATTATACAAGGGGAATTGGAGACAGCTCTTCAGTATGTTGTAATGTGAATTTTAATGGCATTCTTTCTGAAAGAGGTGACTTGAATGATTTGTTTTTCAGCCCAAGAATGAGGGACTTAATGTAGTCTCTTGCATGTACTTCAAAAGTACAGTTAATGTGATGTTTATATTGACTATTTTAAGTAGCCTGAAGTGATCAGTAGCCATGCAGTTTTAATAAAGTTTTCACACTAGCAACCAAAGTAATATAACTGTAGGTCAGCTAAAACGTTTTTTTAATTAAGATTTGTAATCAGGTAGCTTGATCTTGAAAAGATTTCAGAAGTGTTTTGTGCATAAAGATTTCATATTGATTCTTAGGTTTCACAGTAATCTTAAGTGCAAATGATATAGCATTATTTAAGAGGTTATTTTCAGTTCTGGATCTTCATTGATTTTTTTAATCTATTATTTATGAGCTTCAAAGTTTCACATATAGAAAAACCTTGCAATTAAAGTGGGAATTTCTCATAGAATAAACTAATGAATAAAGCTGGGAGATTTTCAACAATTTGTTGCATTGGTAATTGATCTGACCCCTGTGTGATTACCCTCTCTATTCTCCAGATATCGTATGTACAGGAAGAGTCAAACAACAGGCTTCCCCTCACTAATCACCATTTTCTCAGCACCCAACTACCTAGATGTGTATAATAACAAAGGTAAGTATAGTTTTTTACTTAACAAAATTAATTTGGGGAGAAAGCAGAGAGAGCCATGTACATAATGTAGTATTATAGTGTATCTTGTTTGAGTGGTGCAAACAACCCTATAAACAAGATATTCCTTATTTTTAATGTTTTTTGTAGCCACCATTTTAATGCTCTTTTGAATTTCCTTTAAAGGAGACAAAAGTAAACAGTTTTTCAGTGGTATGAAAACACTTGCTTGTATTCTATGAAACAGTTTTATAGTTCTTTTCTGTCCAGCATTTTTATTTTCAATGACAAAAATTCTAAGGACATTTTTCAAATTTAAAACATTTAGCCATTAATTCAAGCAATGACATTTGAAATATTTTTTTTCTGAATAGAAGAGCATTCTCTGTCATATTTCACCTGAAGTAATCGAAATGGCATATCAAGGAGTCTCTAAATCTCATTGTGGAAATGAAATTATTACAAACTATTTGTCTTTAATGGCCCATTATGTGTTATAAGACCAGTAAGCAATATATCAATACTGTAGAAACATGCATAATGGGCCCAGTTCTGAGCCCTCCTAGCCTCAATCGTTCCCAGGTGTGGGCTCTCTGGCTTCAGAGCTACAGTGCACCACTTCTCTTACAGGCTATGCCAAAAGACCAGGTGTTACCAGGAGCACTGTAACTTCAAGTTACACAAGCACCTTCTGAAGGAAACTAAGTACTAGTGAACCCTCTTATACTGTACATGAATTAAAGTTCAAAAACTCTAGGAATCCAGACACTACCCTCGTAGAAATTGCTCTTCTGAAGACTTCTTACTTAAGCATTATCAAAGCCAGGTACACCAACCAGTGCCCAGAGGACTACAGTGGCTTCTGAGCTCATAAATTTTAATGTGCAAAATGTGCTTCAATATAAAATATGTAGTTCTGGGCCCTAGTTCCAGTTCAGCTTTATCATAACCTTTATTTTTAAAATTAAAGGGTTATTGTCGAAAAATACTTCGATGACTGTTTTTTTTTTTTGTTGAAAACCCAACATCAAGGAATTCACCAGGGCTCCCAACTTCCCAGTTCTTTTCCCAATTCATGTTTAGAAAGGCGTTCAGATTTCGTTTTGAACAAAATCACACAATGGTGACCCTGACCTCTCCATGAAAAGGTTTGACGTATTGGCAGTGTGCCATCTAGTGCGTGTGTAATTTATTGCAGGAACAAATATTGTAGGCTTTCGCCAGCTGTAATTGAAACCACTGCTGAATATGAACGATTCTGTAATGTCACCTGGGGTGGAACAGACTGCCCAGGGGGTTGGATTTGGCCCTTGCATCATGGTTTGCCTACCCTTGTGTTGGGTAGTTTGAGTTTTAAACAAGATATTCCATTCCTCATTTCAGCAGCACTGTGAATGGTGTAATGACATGGTTGTATTCCTAGTTTTCTTTGACTTGTAGACTATCTTTCACTGTCAGATGTCAAGACCTATGACGCAATAGCAACACTAATTCAGGTAGTACCACCTTATACAGTGACCTGAGAAAATCGGGTCAATTTCTTGAACTTAATTTCTTTTCTGGCCTACATTTTTGAATTGTCTTGCCAGAGTGAAAGCCATCACTAGACATTGATTAGCACCAGGCAGGTGTTTCTCTGTAGTGGAATTTTTCAAGAAGTACTGCATTTTTCTTGAAAAGCATAATATTTAGAAATTATTTAACATTCTACTCCAAAACCAATGAAAGATATCAAAGTAGGAAGGAAAACTGATGTAAGTAATGGCATTTTGATGTTAGGTGATAGATACTTTATTGATCCCGTGAGGGAAATTGACATAATCCTTTAACATACCCATCTAACCAAAAGCCACACACCATACTGTGAACCTATTAAAGCATTCTAATTGTAGAAGATTTGTTGTTAAGCACAATAGGGTCTGCAACCAGGATATTTAAATTTGGTGAACATACAGTATACTCAGCATCAGAAGAATAGTACTATATTGCCATCAACAAACATGAACAATGAGGAGACTCATGTGAAAGTCACAAACTAGTAACATATGGTGTCCTTGTTGGAAGCAATACAAGCCATACAGCTGTAATGCGTGCTTTGTACCGTATTGCAGATCCCATCTTGTGTGGTTCTGTCAAATTTCCTCTCAAAAATAGTGGACAAAGATGTGCCTGTTCACTTATCTCTGAGCCTTGGATGCCAATTGATGTTCCAGCTCATCACATACTGTACATGTTCACTGGCAGTTCAGCTATGGTGAGTAGGGCTTCCATGACATTAATGTCACAGTTAGGCCCTCTCACAGCATTTCCTTGTTTTAATATGATCATCTTCCGTTTTATCTTGTCTGAACCTGCCACACTCTTTCATTGGCTGTAAACATTCCAGACAGCGGTCCTAGCCAAACCTGCTCTCTTTTTTCTGTACATCGTTCTTCACTTACTCAAGGTTTTGACAGTTAACAAGAAAAATTACCTTATGACCTCTGCCCAGTCACCTCTCTCACTGATTATCTAATTTAGTGGTTAAGCAACAAAGTCACAAGACGAGTTGTGCATGATCATCTAATCAGTATCTAAAGTCCACAAAAAATGATATACCTACATCCTTGTACACATAAATAGAGTGATACATTTATTTTAGTGCCCAGTATCCATTATTGGGGCTTCTAGTCAGTTCATGAATTATTTGACATTTGCTTAATTAGAGATGATTATATCTGATTATATTTTTGTCCTTTAAAGTCAAATTTACATGTCCTTCACTTAAAATGTCAAGATGAACAGCTCCCAATGATTCAAATACTTCAGGAAGTTTAGGATAGAAAAAGAAGCAATTGCATTCCGGGTTTGCTTTATGTAAATTGTACAGAACAAACTTTATTCTGAACCTAATGTGTAACAGGAAAAAACATTTTTGTTTAAATAATTTTGAAATAGGAACTGAGTAAGGAAAATAGCTTACTTATATATTTACAGAATATATAATCCACTGATTCTGAAAAAAATGATAATTGTATTTTGACACAATTAATCAGAGATTGGTGGTAATTAAGGATTACTTGATTTAAAAACATTGAATGTCAAGGGAATCTTCAACCTCATAATATAAATTGATTGAAGTAAAACAGAAGATGTGAGGTATATGACAATTTCGGCTATCACTCCTCTGAAAAAATACATTAAACAGTAATTACAAAATCTCTCATCTCTTGAGGTACTCAACCCCCTCCAGCAGTTTTAAAAAAACGCAGGCAAATGGAATAGATAATAGAAACATCCTTGTAAGACTTAAAGCATTTTCTTTTTTCCAAAATATGCAGACCTATTCCACCTTGCTGAGTTTCCGTAACTATATAATTTACAAATACTTTTACAAATTTACATCTGGAGGGCAGACATCAACTGGGGGTAATTTTCTCATGATGATCAAGATAGTAACTTCCATTGAGTACTGTAGGTATACAGTATATACCCTGTAGGTAAAGAGTGTGAATATGTCCAAACAGATGAAAATTGCAGAGACAAATTCCATGGGAAGTGTAGAAGTGTTAATTAATTGAAAGATTAAGAAAGGAATTAGAGAGATTATAACATATCACACTGCTGCCAGATTTGCTGTTCTCTAGTGTATCAGAAATTATTTTGTATACAGCTTAGTTTTACTCTTCATTCCATGCGGTCTTTTAGATATGGCAATTTTAAACTAGTGAATTAAGGTTGTTATTACTGAAAGCCTTGCCCTTTGGTTATACATTTTAATTTTACCTCTGATACTCAGTTGGTGTTCCTGTGATTGTGTAATGTTCCTAATTGTCCCAGTATGAAAGACTTGTTTGTAACTGTAAAACACCTGAGTTGTGGTGGGACTGAGCATCAAATTTATACATGCAGTGACACCTCAGGTCAAAGTTTAGTAGGTTGCACTCTGTTTCCTGTTGGTTTAGATCAAGGCTGTTGACTTCAGCTGCAGGCTAAGTGAGTGGAATGAATGGCAGCGCAGATAGTTAAACTAATGGTGTAAACTGTGCTTAGCATTTTTCCATTCATTATGTATGCAGCTTTGAGTAGTAAAAAGTAATCATAACCCTATGGAATTCTCAACTGAAAAAGAGCTCCTTGTAAAAGCATACATCCCTTGTTTGTCTATAAAATATTAAATGCCACTGTGCTGCAAATTAAGCCATCCTGAATTTCTGCACTGGTTGATCGCATTGAAAATGTAACCTTTAATTAAGTGTTTTTTAAAACAGTGTGTTGGAAAAAAAATGGTGTATTTAAGATTTTTAGGGAACTGAAGACTGGAAAGAGTTGAGACTTCAGAGCATGTTACTTAGCGGTTTTTACAGAGCTAAATCTTTTGTGTGCACCTCTTCAGTTTTGTAAGCTTTACATAATGCCAGCAGACTTTCGTTTCCAGAAACAGGACCAGGGTTTTTTTTAATATTAAAAGGGAAAGACAAAACAATAGTGGCTTATGGTACAAGAGTGTTTCCAAAAAAATACTGAGCACTGACATGATGCAGAACCCTACAGAGTTGAAAGAAAACCTGGTTCAAGATTTACATTTGTCCATTTGTCTGACATTGACAAGGCAAAAGACATCTCCTAAAGGCACATTATGAGCAAGATAAAAAAAAATAAAGTTTTGTAAATTTTCTCCATACTTCTTTTTCCATTCTTCATTCAGCGATGACTGTTTAAACCCAACTATTGTGTTTTCAACATTTATGTAATTTTCTACCAAATTACTACCACTGTTATTTATGTTGTAGTATGACCTATTATGTGTTTTTTTACCTTAATATATTGGAATTACATTGAAAACTGGTGTGGGGGGATAATTGAATTCATTACAGGAAGTTAAGTAATCTAGTTTTCTTAATAATATCAGAGCCTTGCAAGTCCCTCTGCAATATTGACCCACAATTGCCACGTGAATAATTAATCAAGTAATTTTCTCTGCAGAGCTTCTCTCTCCACTGCATCATCCATTACAAAGCACAGTATGTTCTCATTCTGCCAGAGACCAAAAACATACTCAAAGGACTGAGTGCTTAATACAGTACTCTCAGTAGAGCAGTGAAAGTCTCTGCCAAATGTTTGGAGACCTCTTGTGTTGTTTTTTAGCACTGAAAATGGTCAGTTGGATTACTGTGCACACTGTGTTGTAAATTGTTTCCTGATTAGATTTGTTTGGTTTGTTATTTGCCATTTACATTTACTAAACACCAAATAATATATGAGCTGAGAACCTGTAAATTATAATCAGTGTGGACTTCCATGCTGTTTCCCTTTGATAATGCTTTGTGATTATTACCAAGTTGTGCTAGTTTTTTTTTTATTATTTAGCCAGCAGTTTTATAAATGAGTATACTTTTTTTTGGTAAAAACTCTTGAAGGAGCTTGACTTTGAATCACATTGAGAAGTGAATAACTTTTAAGCTAAGAAGAGAAAAGAAAATAGGTGCCCAATTTAATATTATACAGGATATCGCAAAAGTATTCAGACCTTTTCACAGTTTTCACATTTTGTTGTTTTTGACTTTGCTGTCATGTCACTTTGAAGGAGAAATTAATATATGGTATTGTAATATATGGTGTGGTATATACACAGCCTACGCCACATATGCATAGGAAAAAAAGAGAAAAGAATAAGTATTCAAACTCTTTGCTGTGACAAACATAAATTAAATTAGCTGTACAAAATTAGTTTATGAGCTACACGATGGGATGTCTCTGTGAGGTTCCTCAGACAGATAGAAATTGCAAGTAAAGTCAACCATGAAGACCAAGAAGTTTTCAAAACAACTCAGGGATCAAGTTGATAGAGAGATAGGTATAAAACATTAAATAAAATGATGGTGGCAGCATTAAATTATAGTTTTGCTTACCATCGGGGACTGGGAGGCTTGTCTAGACTGGTGGGAAATATAGATGGAGAAAAGTGCTGGCAAATCTTAGAGGAAAACTTGCTTCAGAATTAAAACTGGGACAGAAATTCACCTTTCAGTATGACACAGATCCAAAGCACAAGGCCAAAGCTACACTGGAGAGCAATAAGAAAGTGAATGTCCTTGGGTGACTCAAAGTCCTGACTTCATTGCTATGGAGAATTAATGGAAAGACTTTAAAAGTGATGTCCATAAGTGACCCCCCCAACAACATGAAAGAGCTTGAGCAAATTTTCTATGAAAAAAAGGCAAAGTTTTCACTGTGCCAGTGTGCATATATAGTACAGACTTACCCAAATATACTGTATTTATACAGTATAGTAGATATAATGCTGCCAGAGGTGTTTCCACCAAATATTGAGTTCACTGGTCTGCAGTCAACATTTTTCTTTTCTGTGGTTTTTGCTGACATTTACTATAACTTTTAGGCTCAGAAGGGAAAAGAAGAAAATAGATGGCCATGCATATTGTAAATGAGTCTGCATTAAAATCTGTAATCCATAACAGAATAGCTGACATAAGCTTTGGAACCATATCATCTTTAATGAGATAGTTCACTTCAGAATCTTAATTATCATTTATTATTGTGAAAGAATGACTGATGTACATCTAAGATGTGGTATTAACATGGAAATGCTTTTTCACAATACAGTATAAGTGATAAGTAATACAGTAAGGGAATTAGCTTGTTTCATGTTCATTGTGCCAGTGTTTTTGTGTGTGTTTACTCCATAAATGAGGAATTAAGGACTTACTCTTCTGCGAATGTGGTGAGTCACATTACCAGTGACTGACCAAAGTACTTTATGCATTCCTTGATGGAATAGCAGAAATCCACTTTGTTTAATCAAAAGTCATCAGCTCTCATCATAGTATAGCATCAAACTGATGATTCCATAAAAAGAAGCCAAGCAATTACTTATACTGTAATAACTCTATTGCACTCCAACTTTATTGTCCTCTAGATAATACAATTGTGGTGTTTTTAATGGAAGTTACTATGATGTATTTCCAAATGAGAATAACTGAAAAAATAAATGTAATTAAATGTTTTTGAGCATATTTGCAAGATTTTTTTTTTCATTTATCATGAAGGGATCAGAATTAAATATTTAAAATGATATGAACATAAATGTCAATTAAAAGTTTTGAACTTTTGATAAACTTCTGAACTATTTTGAACAAGTCTTGTTTATATAAGCAGCAAATCTGATAAACAGATCATTTGTTATTAAATCAGAATATAAAACACTTATCTAAATGATAGCTGTTATAGTCAATTTTATGACAGGTTATATATATTTTTAATTTTAAAGGAGTATAAATGGTTTCTTAGTACAATCTCTTGGAGGATATTGAAAGACAACATTTTAAAATGCCTTTACAAATTCTCCTCGGTGCAGTTATCTCTTTTAAACCCACATCCTTGGCTGTTTTTTTGCCTAGTAGAAAAAAAATGCAATTAATGCAATTAGTTTTTTAAGGAAATTGTTGCTACAAATGTACATGGACATTTTGGAGTGTATGGGGGTTTCCAATGGAGCATTCCAGAAATTATTACTAGTCTTTTCTTCTTCATATTTCACTCTGGAAAGCAACCACACTTTCTTGCCAGATAATAAATACAATTCCATCTTGATATATGCTGAGCCAAGTGCTGTTTATAAAAACTTTCCTTAGTTCATTGATTTTTGAAAGTAGCAAAGGATTGTAATCAATGCCAAAGAAAGTTCTGGGAAGAAAATAATGAATTACCAGCTCATGTGGTTGTTATTTCTATGTTGTGTATCATAAATAATTACACAGAAATGGGCCCTGTGCCCACCTTTTATGGCTCATTTTTGTAATATACGAGTATGTGTATACAGTATACTGTATATACAGTATATGAATAATTGTCTATTTGTTACAGAGTATAGCTCCAGCTATAAAACAGCCTATTTAGATTATGGAGGGCTATGAGGAATTTAAGTCTGACCTTATGTTTTTAAAAGGAATGATGGATAATTTAAAATACTTTCTACTATAAAATTAAAATGGCAAAAGATAAATAGCAGTATTATTGTGCAAGTATCCACATGCATTTTTTAAAATAGTTAAATTAGTATTAGTAATTTAGTATAAAAATAGTATTCTCAGGTTGGAAAAAATTTCTAAAGAAACCAGCTATTTTGCTCATCTTATTGAAGAAATGGAGAAGGCTCATCATTATCTGAAGATTGCTTAGATTATGACTTAGTGACAAATGGGAAAAACAAACGGCTTGGGTTTCTGTTAAACCGAGTGCGACGGACATCAATCAAAATAGAAATCTCCTTCTGCTTATTCCTAACCCTGAGTCAGCTTTTTTCCTCTTTATTTTTCCATTTCCAGCTGCAGTATTGAAATATGAGAACAATGTAATGAATATCCGACAGTTCAACTGCTCTCCCCATCCTTACTGGCTTCCCAACTTCATGGATGTTTTCACTTGGTCATTACCATTTGTTGGGGAAAAAGGTGAGTAGAAATTAATAAAGGTATCACATTTTCACAGAAAAAAGCTTACTTGTTTTTAACTGTTTCACTATAAAAAATAGCAGTACAGCCATTCACACTTCCTGTAGGTTATGTACATTGTTTACATGCTTATTCGGTGAAACCTACCTATTTTTGAGTGGCTTGCTACTCTTTGTATGTCACAGGAAGTACCAGACAATTTCCTGTCACCGTCAAAGCACTTTAGTCATCCATTTTTTTTAATCCAATATCCAAAACTGAGAGTGTGTGTTATTCATAAAACCTGCCATATATTTTAGCAGGGCTCTTAGTGCCTTGCTGTATTTACTTATGATTTATAAACTTGCACAGTAGTTGCATTATAAGATGGAAGGGAATACCTGAAAAATGCCCCCTTTTCCTTCATTTGCATTTGCTGAAAGGGATTTTTCACAAATGTGATGACAGAAATGTTTTTTTTTACCAGCATGGAAAAACTCTCAGTTTCTAATGCTCAACTCCAAACAGTATGGGCTTGGCAGTGGGGGAAAGGTTTAATTTTGTTTTATTCCATTTTATCTGATTTAATGCATCTGTCTGTCATGATAATTGTAATTGTGTCATGATAAATGTATATATGTGTTGTTCAGTCAATGAGGTATTGCAGTGAAATATGGGAGCAATTTTCTTTTCTGATGGTAATGCAGTGAGAAATCAGTTTCAGGTAATTAGGGCTGTTGTCAGGAGAAAGGAGATTTATCATATAATTCAACTCATTTTTTTAGCCTACAGCTTTAAAATACACAGTGACCATTTTTATTTTTCTGATCATGACACAAAGCAAAGGATTCATTTAAAGGAAAAGAACTTCAATTCTTTTGTCATCAACTGGACAGAGAAACAGATCCAAATCTTTCAGAAATGTGCAGTTCCTGTGCTTGCTAAATTGCCTTTTATTTCCTTGCTACTGGATCAATGTTTAAATAAGATATTGTGTGTCCAATGCTTTCAGTGAAGTTGTTTGACACAGCAATATAATAATCTATTACTGATTTGGTTATTATATTGCCCCCTTTCCATATTATTTACCAACATTGTTCCAATTATTGTCCATAATTGTAATTACATATTTTCTTTACTTTTCGTTTCTAGTGTCCAGTGTTTTTAAGCACTTGCATTTTTGTATATTATTACGCATTTTGTTGTGTAGCTTACATATCAGTTTGCAGACACAGAGGTGTTTGGATGAACTTTGCACAGTCCCTCTTGTTGACCTCTAGATGTATCTCTAATATGGTGATAAAAGCCTTCTTGATACAGAACTGTCTATGTAACTCTTATCAGTTTATTTTTTCTTCAATCAATCAAAGTTTATGTATCAAATGCACAACAGTACAGCATGCAGCGGTAGTTGCTGGTAATGAAATGTCTTCATGAACAATAGTGTAACTGGTGATTCTGTATTATGAAGCAGTACCAGTACATTACTATAATATGTTATAGTTCAAGTAGGTGGCTGTGTCAGCAGCCTGTAAAAAACTGTAAAAAAAACAAGTAAAAGAAAAGTAAAGGTTTATTCCATGCTGAAAAGAGAAGAAAAGAAACACAACTTTTCAGCAGCAGAGCGTTCTTTGGCACCCGAACAAGAATAATGTCAGTCAGTTCTTGCTCAAAAAATTGTATAGATGGAGCTCCATTGCCATATTTTCTAGACAAAGAAAGGTGGACTACAGTGCTCTTGCAGGGGTCCCCCATTGGTGATGACTGAATTCCAATTCATGAAACAGGTTTGTGAAGCCAAACTAGCAATTCAGTCATGTTTTGAGTCATACAGTTGTGAGAAAACATGTGCACACCCTTAGGAATTATCTGGATTTCTGCATGAATGACTCCTAAAATGTGATCTGATCTTCTTCTAAGGCATAGTAATAAATAAAGACAGTCTTATTTAACAAACAACACACACAACATTTTACATTGCCATATCTTTATTGAACAAATGGTTTAAACAATCATTAGAACCAGTAGCATTTGCTGTGTTTCAGTGCTTCTCAGTAAATAAATATAGAGTGTCATATTCATTTTAATTCCATAAGCCATTAAAACATCAACTTTACTGCCAGCTCTGACTTTCATTTGCATACTGGCCTTTAGTGGTTGCTTGACATTTGCCAGTAATTTTCCACCACTTTTGAAGTGCCAGAACAACATGACAGTTCCATTATATACAGTACCTTAAATATTAGATGTGTAGCTGGTTTAAACCTTTTTTTAATCAGGATAAATGTTAAGAATTTAGTCTATTGTATCACTAAAGTGTGAGGATAGGACAGTGTATTTTTGTGGTTTGAAGCCTGGTTAATATTATTGCATACTGCCTGAATGAAACAGTTGTAGATCATGCAGTGGGACATACAGTATATTGTGTTGTGGTTTTCCTAATTTTGTTCAGCTGCAGTAACCCTAATAGCTGTGTGCATTTCATATGTGAACACAGCTGGACATAACCCTTTGCCCTCAGCAGTAAAGCAGTGCAGAAACCGTCTGAAAATAAATGTTTTGTTTCCTTCTTAAAATAAAATTCCTCGGTTTCTGTCCCTCCCTTCCCCTGCCACTGCTGTGTATAGACATTTTAGATACTGTACCATAGTGGAGATACTGAACTATTCACTAGCAGTTCAGAAGGAATGGTAGCTTAAACTCAATACTGATCGAATATAGTGTTGGGATTTTTTAATTAAAACATTTTAGTGAACAGGAGGCAGCATTTGAATGTACAATATTTCTTGGCTCAATATTGTTACAAATCAGCCGCTCACCCTAGACAGTCGAGTTCGAATGTCAATGTTTATAAATTAAGCTCGTAAATAATTGTGAATTCAGGCTCTAATATTAGCTTGTCTAGCAGGAAATTTGAAATAATGAAGGGAAATAATTTTAATTTTAATTTTAATTTTCAGGAAACAGGAAGCAACTTAGAAGACACAAACTTCTATGTATTTATTAACAGACAAAATACACAGATTGATATGTGCAAATATTTACATAATATAACACAAATATTTACACAGAACCAAGACAGCTGCCTGAGTCTCTCAGTGACAAACAGATTTTGGCATCATCCAAATTATTGACAAGTTTTGGTAGTTAAAGCCATTATTTAACAAAATAAAAGGCTTCATCCAGGACAAAACTACTCTGTAAACTGATGTTACACTTGGAGGAACCTTTCTCCATATACCAAATTATGCATTAAAATGACATGGTGGATCCCACAAAAAAGGAAATATTTTCTTTAATAAGACCATTTTTTCTTTAAATTTGGTCTTTTCAGTTCTCAAATAATTTCTGTATTTCAAGATTAATGCCCAAGCTATTAGAAGTTTGGGACCCACTCACATGATGATGCTGTTTTTCTATTCTGTTGTAGTGAGAGAAAGAGGGTGATAGTAGCTGAACCTCTCATATTACTGAGAGACCAGCCATTCACCTCTTAGACTGCTGTTTCATTTCTATATTAAAGCAGCTTTTATAGAAGTCTCTTCCTATTCATACCTCCTACTCAGAGATGGGTTTAGGCTTATTGTATACAGCCTACTATACCACCTCCTCCACATCTCATGTCTAGTGTTGAGTAAAAACCCGTAATTGAGCTGAGTGGTGAGCAGATTGTAGAGTGGCTATAAATTAATTTAAATACAGTCTTCTCCAGATATATTCAGTGTAGAATGAAATAGGAGCAGAAAACATTGATTGACAGAAATAATTATGTATTCATTACTAACTGTGGTTTCATTTGATGGTCATTAAAGTTATACATTTGTAAAAGGAAACTGAAGCTCTTGATATTTGGAATTTGAAGGCTATACCATTAGAGTAGTATATGGATGGTCATGAAAATATATATATGTTGTATTATTGCTATAATAAGCCATCTTGGGGGAACTGTCTCATTTTTTGCTGCTGGATATTGTTGATTATCAGTTGGTACACAAGCTGATAAAAGTATTTTTTACTTTGTTCCAAAGTTACAATTTTGTATGATTTGTGTGCCACCAAAATAAAGGTACACAATTTTAAAAATATTCTACAAATGTTATACTCTAATAGTAGTATTGCACAGAACACCATGACTTGTCTTAAATTATTAACTGAATTCCAGAAAACAAAAGGGTCACACTTATTTACACCACCTTTAAATAAAATCCAAGAAAAGTAAATGTACATAAACATTCTGCTCTTAGGCAGTGCATGCCTGTGGAGCTTTATAGAGGCCTGCAAACCCCTGTTTTCCCTGGGTTTTAAAAGGAGGCAGCACAAGGAAGACATTTAGTAGTAGCATGCATGATCAAGGCTAATGTTGGAGGCCTCTACAAAGACTGCAGGCCAATAGTCTTTGTTGGACGCTTGCTATAAAACAGTCCCCAAAAGTGGGATCTATCACTTTCCACAGTAGACTATTATTCAGAGATTTGAGGCTAGTGGTACTGTACAGTGGCCGTGCTGTTGGGAAGTGGACACAAGTGTATCTTACCACCACAGGCTGTGACAGAGAAGGTGTTCAAGAGGTAATCATAAATACAGTGGCAACAACTGGAGATCTCCAGCACTAGAATTATCAGAGTAGAGTGTCAAAAAACTTGGATTCAATGTAAAATAAAAACTGACCTGTGCTGATGTATTATCTGAGCCTGAGCCTAGCCTGCCTGTTGTCTTAACACTCTGTTTTATTTTCTTTGCAGTGACTGAGATGTTGGTAAATGTTTTGAGCATCTGCTCCAATGATGAGTTGACGACTGATGAAGAGATTGACGGTGGGTGCAAAAAAAAGTTAATGAAAGTAATCTTGAGTAAATCAGTTGTGCCGTGATTAACTTAATTCCCGGATGATACAGAACAGCCAAGAAAATAATTAAAAATCTCCTCTGGGAAGTAGGATTAAGAACTTGGCCATTTTGACTTGAGGTTACCATGATTTTATTTTACTTTGCAAGATCTCCACAAGGGGGCTCTCTTTCCACACAAAGTTCTCTCTTAGAGTCCTCAGATTACATTCATTATCCTATTCACATAGAAAACAATGCATTAGAACTGCTGGATAAGTAGACAACATCTGGTTCAAAACATTTCTATTAACTGCCTAGATGTAGTCATACATTTTGCCTGTGTATATGTGCATGTTATATCAGGATGAACTACAGGAGATTTAACACCGGACTAGTTTTCCATCATAATGATCACCTTACAGCTTCACATAGCACCTATTACCTTTGTTTACTTTTCTGGGTAATTACTCACAGCATCCCAACCATCTCCACAGTTACCTACAGTAGCTCACATCTATGCATTCTCTTAGTATGGTACTCTGCTCAAATCATCCTGCCTGTGGGATGCTTTTGCTCTATCAGTAGGCAGATTGTAGGCGCTGACTGATGTTCACTGCCTGTGCCCTTTCTAAATAAATCCAGAAAATGTCTTCTTTCCTGGTGCTGCTAGTTTACATCCTCAGGTCAGGAACACTAGTCTTGTCCTTTTATTTCACTTTCATTCATATTCACAATATGTTTTAGCGAATATTTCCTCATTTAAGGTATAGTTGTGCTACATGGTGGCCTATGTACTGTATTCAGTATAGTTATATAGCAGTCCATATTTTCAACAGCAGCACATCGGGCACAAAATATAATTTAATAACACTGCCCTGTTTTTTGTATGTATTTTTTTCTGATGCCCCTGAGTGCATGTTAAGGTTTACAGTGATGTGAAAAAAAAAGTACACCCTCTTTCAATTGTATGGTTTTATATATCAGGACATAACAAAAAAAAAAAACATCTGGTCCTTACCAGGTCCTAAAATTAGGTAAATCTAACCTCAGGTGACAAACAACACATAACAGATTCCACTATGTCATTATTAATTTAACATAAAATAAGCCAACATGCAGAAGCCATGTGTGAAAAACTAAGTACACCCCATGAGTCAGTAGCTTGTAGAACCACCTTTAGCAGCAATAATATGAAGTTATAATTTCCTGTATGAGTTTATCAGTCTCTCACATCGTTTTGGAGGAATTTTGACCCACACTTCTTTACAAAATTGCTTCCCTTCATTGATGTTTGAGGGCATTTGTTTATGCACAGCTCTCTTAAGGTCACACCACAGCATCTCAATGGGGTTGAGGTCTGGGCTTTGACTTGGCCTTTCCAACACCTTGATTCTTTTCTTTTTCAGCCATTCAGTTGTAGATTTGCTGGTGTGCTTGGGATCATTGAACTGTTGCATGACCCAATTTTGGCCAAGCATGAAAGTCATACTTATTCAGTCTTTTTCTGATCATACTGTCATGAACTTTAACATTTAACATGTTAACCGAGGCCAGTAGATGCCTAGATGTAGCTCTTGGGTTATTTGCGATTTCTCTGAGCATTATATGGTCTGACCTTGAGGTGAATTCCCTGGGACGCCCACTCCTGGGAAGATTGGCAACTGTCTTGAATGTTCTCCATTTGTAAATAATCTCACTTCTCACTGTAGAATGATGGATTTCAAATTGTTTGGAAATGACCTTATAACCCTTCCCAGATTGATGAGCAGCAACAATTGCTTCTCTGAGCTCATTGCTGATGTCTTTTCTGCTTGGCTTGGTATTAACACACACCTGAATGCTCCAGACCACCAAACTGCCAAAAGTTCTACTTTTATAGAGGTGGTCGCACTTCCTGATGATATACTAATCAAGTGCATTTGATTAGCAGCACCCGGCTGCTAATTACCTTCTTTATTCCTATGGAAGCAGTAAGAGTGTACTTAATTTTTACAGCATGGTTTCTGCATTTTGGCTTACGTTTTGTTGAATAAAAAATGACATAGTGAAATCTGTTATGTGTTGTCTGTTATCTGAGGCTAGATTTGTCTAATTCTAGAAGTTGGTGATGACCAGACGATTGTTATTTATGCCCTCATATGTAAAACCATTGAATTGGTACTTTTTTTTCACATGGCTGTAAGTATGCACAGTCAAAGGTTTTACATACTATCTGTAGGTGCAAAGGTCATAATCCAAAATCCCTAATGGCACATTTGTTAATACTGATGAAGGGCTTCATGGTTTGAAATTTAATGAGTATGAGAAATAAGGAATTGTTTTGTAAATCTTACTGTATGAGGCATACAGTTTAAGTGGGATAAGGCCATGGTTATTTAATAACAACAGATTAAACAACAGATCAAATTTATTGCTCTTATGGGATCTGTCTGTTTGATTATTCTTTGCTCCTGGACTGTGTCCACAAAGCAGGAGTTTGAGAGTAAATATCAGAAAGACTTAAGTGCTTCCTGATGAAAATGCACTTCATATATGTCAGAGGCAAAACACTTTGTTCTGCTGTTTTCAATAATGTCTTTAAGATGAAAGACTGCTCATTGAGTGGCATGGCTTTAGTTAAGGACTATTAATCCTCCTACATTAACACTGTTTACTCCTATCAGCAGGTACTTCAGTTTAGTGAATAATTGCTTCTCAGGGACAAAACAGACCCACAATTCATTAAATAGCCCTTACTGTTGTGCAGTATGCTTTTGGCAAAATTAAGTACAATACCTTTTCCCTGAAGGCAGAAAAGCAATCTTACCCTGATCAATTTAAAAATACTGTCCTACAAGAGTTTTTTCTATGTTCCTACACTTGGATGTACTCTGTTGCTTTGAAAAGGTTCTATTTCTATGAACACATTTGACATTTTAGTAAGTTAATGTGCATCATGTATTTTAAATCCATTTGGCCGCAATGATTCTGCAATCACTGGTGATCAAATTTGAATGTAAAACCAAAAAACATTGAGAAATATCGAAAAACTAAAAACTGGCAGAAATGCATTATTTGATCCAAGAATAAAGAAACCATTTTCACACATATAATAATATGATTTTTAATTATTTAATTATTGAAAAATAAATATTGAAGAAGTACCCTGTTCAGTCATCAGCGGGACAAGCCCAAACGCCAGGGGCTCTAAGTGTTATTTCACATCCTATAATGGTCAATCATAATCCAGTCTTTCTATATATCAGAAGACCACATTAGGTCACAGTCTGAGCCCTGTCAAACAAGGGTCTTTTTAGCCACTGTGTCATTTATAAAAAAACAAGGGAAATCTTTCATTATTGAGATTCATACTTGTAGGTTTCTAAACACAACCTGCACCAAAGCGAGAATTTTAGCATTTTAGCTGCATATGGAGTAATAAGGAAAATCCTTTGTTTTCAGGATCATCCAGATTGACAGAAAGAAAGGTTTAAATTTCTTCTACTTATTACACATTCATGAGGGGGTTTTAGCTTTTGTTTTGTTTGCCTTAATAAATTAAAAACTTGACATTTTCAGTTGTAGCTAATGTCCATGTGAAGAAAGCTAATGTGTACAGTAGTATGTTCTTTAGTATGTAACATTCATTATCATTTTAAACTATTTTTAATTCAGATCCTTATGTTTAAGTTGTAGCTTCAGATATGTAGCATTGTATTTTATTTTTTATATGATTATCTCCAGAAAGAATATCTTTGTGTCCTTTAGTGTATATATAGTACTTACATTCAGTAAATAGAAAGAGTAAAGTGATTTTTGATTTTTGAGAAAGACTTTGAACCATTTGAACATTTAGTCATTATTTTTTTCACTATTATTTAATAATTGTTATTTTAGTTAAGAAGTAGCAGATGTATCTTTAAAGTATATCTTTAAAGGTAGGTGGACAAGTCTCAAATACACCCCACCCCCACCCCTCCGCCACTCTGGAAACTTTCCAGTACTTTTACGAATACTTGCAATTTAAATCCATGGCATCTCTGAGTCACTGTGCTGTTTACAAGTATTTCCAAAACTGGAACACCAGGTATAGATCCCCTGTTAACAAACCTCCTGATAGTGAGGTGATACTTGTTAATTGAACCCAGATGTATGTTGTTCTAAGTACAATTTCTTTGCGTACCAAATTAAGCATGCACTTATTTGAATAACTTTCTTGAAGTTAGTATTAATTAAAGGAGCATGAATCGTGCTTATTTGTGTTTTTGCATCAGTGAAATGGCTGCTCTTAAGGCAACTGTTTTTAAAGATGATTTTTTGTTGCTGTTGTTTTGTTTAAACATCACACATTTGTCACTACCATAGTATATTGGTGTTTTGATTCATTAATGTTTCATAAATTGTTTTCTTTAATATTTTCTGCTCTCCTTTCTTACATAATTTATTTCCTTTCTTTAGGTGTCATGTCTAATTTGCTTCTTCTTTCTGTTTTTCAGACTATATTTAAACTTTTCTTTGCCATCGGTGTTTGTTTGCTCCTTTTTTGTTGTTTGTTTTCTTTCTCATTCGTCAACCACCCAGTGATCTCTCTGTCTTTTTCTCTTCTGGGGTTTTCTTGAGAAGAACAGCTTATTTATGGCCCTAAGAAAGGTACAAAATCCAACATGTGAGCCACTTTAATGTACATAAAGGTTCTCAAAATCTTATCCATAAAATATTTTTTCTATATAATATATTAATTTAAAGCAAACAAAACACATACTAGTTGAGAAGAAAGCAGATAGGATTTATAATCAATCATGGAGGTTAATGTATGTGGTTATTCAGACTTTTACGAGTTCAATACGTATCATTGTTTAAGAGTGGATGTACAGAATACATATGATAGATAAAGGTCAAACCTTTTCATATATTTCTCCATTTTTTAACCACTTCACCCATCTCAGAGTCATGGGGAGCCAGTGCCTATCTAGGCATGCATTGGGCACAAGGCAGGGTACACCCTGGATGGGATGCCAGTCCATCACAAGGCAGACACAGGCACACACTCAAAGCAGGGCCAGTTTTACCAGAAGCCAATTAACCTGCCAGTATATTTTTGGACTGTGGGAGGAAACCAGAGCACCCAGAGCAAACCCACAGGGTCCTGGATACAGGTAGAAACCTACAAACTCCACACAAATAGCAGCCATGGTCCTGAATTGTGCATGAGCCAAGCACTGCGAGGCTGCAGTGATAACCACTTCACTACTATGCTGCCCTTTTCATAAATATATCACTAATTAACTAATTAAGACAATAAGAGAAAGAAAGCCCAAATTCATGTATTTAGAGACATCATTTTAAGAGTTATCAGACTTTGTTTGGTCAGTACCTTGCAGTTCTCACTGTTTTCTTTTCTTACTCTATGCATCTATTTTCATTCATAACCTCATTTACCAATCCCATGAGTCTACTGCATTTTATGACCATTACGATGTCATTCCAAGATGTCATATTCCATGACTTGTACAACACTGCAAAGATGAAACCAGAGGATGAACTCTGAATCTCAAATATCTCTAGACTGTGCTAGTTTTAGATGCTCTCTTTTTGAGCAAACGGTAAGGCATAGGATAGCACAGAAAACTGGTTCCAGAAAAACACTAGAAGTGTCTAGTGAAGAAGAATTACATTAAAATAAGACTGAAGTATGTTGTATAGATCCAGCCTTGGTTTGTTTCCCCCTGTACTTAACTGATGAATCATTCAACAATAAAATACAAACATTTAGCATTGTTTTTCATCAATTAAAACTGTATAAGGTTGCCCTTTTCCCACCATTTTTTCAGATAAATGTTTAATTGGCCCCTTTAGATCTCTGATTCTCTGAATAATTAAGCTACCACAGTGAAGTCTGACCAAAGGGACCTTTTGGAGTTGCTAATTAGACACAATGCAAGTTTGAAAACAACATGTTTCGATACAAAGAAGTTAACACCTAAGGGAGAAGCAAATGCCTTTGTTGTTAGCAACTTCCTTTTTATGTATAATTTCTAAAAAGATTTTAAAACCTGCCCTGAGTACAGTAAATTGGTATCCACAAGCAGTCTAACTCCTCATAAAAATAAAGAACATACTGTGCAGCAATAGTAATTTTTCAAAATCTTTTATTGTAATTTTATTTTTCATTTTTTAAACCATGTGAGGTATCTTCTGAGTGATACGCAAAAATCAAAGGAAGCAACAGATAATTTAAGAAATAAATTAGTCTCAGAGGCCAACTAATATCTTTTATACATTGTATTTTCACGTACTTTTGAGAAATTGTTAATACTGTATGAATATTTGGGTTGATGTAAAGAGTCATGTACAGTTCCATAGGGCTCCATTTTAGTCCCATTGCTCTGTATCAATGTTTTAAATTCTGGTATGCATGGCAAGCAAGGCTGAGCCTGATCAGTACTGGGATGGCAGATCTCTAAAGAAAACCAGGATGCTGCTGTAAGTTAACTGTGCTATATGAGGTGTCATTCTTAAGATGAGAGTTTAAGCTGTCAAAAAGTTCATTCTCCACCTGATTTGTTGTATCGTGAGACTTTAGACTCATATTTGGGTGCTATATGTAAAGCACTTTAAAATAAAAAGAAGAACATGTATTGTACTGTACATATTGCATGGGTGGCCATGAATTACAGAAAGATTAAATGGATCTTGGAGTTTATGCAGGTTCTTGGATGTCCTCTACAAGACAATGTGAGAGGAAACAATTTCTGGTTATACAGTATGTTAGAAAATCATAGGAAGTCATGGTGAAACTTTACAATACATTAGAAAGGTCTCATTTAGAATAATGTACCTATTTTTCGTCACCATTATATAAAATAGATATTTTAGAATCAGCCTCCCAAGAAATCAGAGGTAAAAAATGATTCCAGGTATTTTTTACCCATGATACTGAACCTAATCTCTAGTTCTGGCCAGAATAGAATAAAATTTGATCCAGTTATATAAAATCCTGAGGTACGTTTAGGATGGATAACAGGAAATGCTTTTTTAACAAGCAAAGCTGTAGATATCTGGAATAGGTTACTTCAAGAAATGGCAACTTTAATTTAAGATTCAATTAGCTACCAAAGTTTTTTTTAAAAGCTATATGTTCTGTATGGCCTCTTCTCATTTTTAGCTTTTCTTATGGTCTTACGATATTTTTTTTTAATTGATGGATTTCTTATTTAGAGCCTGGAAGCTTTTGTTCTTAACATTTCTATTTCTGTTCTATTTCCATTTTTCCAATACTGATGCTGTATTCAAAGGGCAATTTGTTGAACTGACATTTTAATAAATGCATCTGTTCTTCCATATACTGTAACATGACAAGGTTGTGGAGAAACCAGACCACATTGGTTGGATCATGGACTTTAACCTGCCAGAACAATTGAGGTTCTTTACTTGTTGGGTCTCTTGGATATCCCAGGCGCCACCTATCTGATGTAAAAATAGTTGGGGTAGCCTAATTATTGAAATATTGGAGAAGAGGAAACTACCCAGAACACTAAAACTCATAAAATGTGCAGTTCTATTAAGTCTCTTAGAAAACAAAATATTAACCCACTTCGGAGTAAAGCTTTTGCCCACACAGCTTTAAAAAGCAAAATTGTTGGTTTATGTTTCAACAGTCTAATTTAAAAGGCTTTGTAAGAAGTAAAAAAAAATGTGTGTTGGGGGTGGGGTGGAGGAGTGGAGAGCAGATGATAATGATGGCTTTTTCATTTCATTTGGCTTTTTACGATAGCTGTGTGCTGTTAAAGGAAGAAGAAATAATAATCTTAATAATCTATTAAGTGTGATGTCCAGTTTGTTAGTTCCCTTTTTGAGTTTGCTATTTAAAAATGCAAGGTTGGATATAATAAGCTGTGGTTTACCATTCAAAATGACAAAAAAACGTGACAAAATAATGACTGAAAAGCTTAAAAAATCATCAAGCTGATTAAATACTAACCAGATTACAGATTGCCATATACATCAGGAGGAGATCATGCTTGAGATTTATCAACATTTTTATTTTCATTAATATCTAAACCTCAGCTTTATCTTTAGTATTTTTATTTTTTCTTTATTATTCTTAAAATGCTTATATTTACATTTTTGTAAAATTAATCACAACAGCAGACATAAGACAGCCTACTTTGAAATCAGGTTCTTTGAGGTCAACTGAGTAGAAATAAATCATGGTCTATAAGTGAAACTATTATCTCTTATAATGAGCTTCTCATCATAACATTAGGATCCTTTTACTCTTTATTGGTGTTCTGTAATTACAGGCACTTCTGCCTTTTAAAACCCTCACTGTTAATGAAATGAAAATGGCATAGTTTACCAGAAACTATTGGGCATTAAAGCCAATCTATTTAATACATACCATATTAGGCTGTTGCTTCTATACTTATTTTGCTTATCTACATCAAGAGAGAGTCAATATCCTTTATATTATGTATAAACATCAGCCCATCATAGTTATTTTAAAAGGGTTGAGCAGAAGATAAAGAATGAGAAAAGATCAAATTTGGCTTCTTGCTTACTGGCTGATTTGGTCTCATCAACAAATTCATCATGAGTCTCATTGTTTACTTTCTGTTTTCCCTCCCACAGGTGCTACAGCATCTGCACGCAAAGAGGTCATCCGCAACAAGATCCGGGCCATAGGCAAGATGGCCAGGGTGTTCTCCGTCCTGAGGTACAACTAGGCATGAACCCAGCCACTTTGAAGAGAACCACAGGACACACAGAAATGCTGAAGTGCAATGAAATAGTGAAATGTTTACTCTTTCTGTGTATTGGGCTTTTTTTAAGTTTAACATTAGCTGCTTATTTGGTAACACAGTAAGTGCTGAGGCTCAGCTATCCCAATAGATTATTCAGGCAATTAGAAAAAAAAAATGAAAGGACAAAGAAATAAGGCATTGTTAAATCTATATTTTACCCTTAAAAACTAATGTATTTATGTGACGAAAAGACCAAATTGACCCAAAATGTTTTACATCCAGCCTTTCCAGACTTCCAAAGCAGGGGTCCCTGTGGCTCTTTCCCCTGTGAGTTTTTTACCTCGTCACATCGCTTGTGATAAAATACCAGCTTTTGCTTCGTTCTATGGTCAGCAGCTTGGCAGAAACTCAGACTTGGTAATGTACTTGGTAATGTCTCAGGTGCTCTGCAAACCTGAGTCTTTATCAAACTCTAATGTGTTGCAAGACCAGGCATTCAGTGTTAGAAATTTTGGAAAGGTTTATTTGAATGTTGCTGCTTCATTATCCCTTCATAATTGCTACAAAAGACATTATATTCACATGCATAAAGGGACTTTTAAGTAACATAACGTGCATAAGAGGTCATGTCATTTGTTCTAGCATTGCATTATTCCAAGCACTATACAGTAAATTGTCACAACATCTTATGCACATGTCCCTATAAAGCTCGACCAAAGTACCTGGGCTGAATGGCCTCCTATCTAGTAACCATTCTTATGTTTTTGTGTGTTCATTGCATTTTTTTTAGCTTGTATAATTCAACGTTTATTGTCAGGTATACAAGGTTTCGCATCTGACTCATCACCACAGTGTTTCAAAATTTGGTTTTCTTATCACAGCTGATACAGAAATGCATGTCAAGCTACTAAGATCTCAACAGTGTAATGTATTTATCCTCATCTTTGCAGAGAGGAGAGTGAGAGTGTCCTGACATTGAAGGGTTTGACTCCAACTGGCATGCTTCCCAGCGGTGTGTTGTCAGGAGGGAAAGAGAAACTTCAAAATGGTAAGCATGCACTTAAGCCATGTACCTTTGTCTTAGACAGCAATGTGTTGTATGGAGGTAAAGAAACATCAATGTTAAGCTATCTGTGTAATGTTCTTTGTTATGTAATGATGTAGTATGATATACATATCCTTACTGCATTTATGTCTAATGATGTATGAAAATCTGTTTATAACTGTTCCACTCATAAACTCTATAACAGTAAACTGCTTCCTTTGATAAATATGTGTTTGATTCCTAAGCACAGTATTACAGAGGGTTTTTTTTCAATTAGTTACAAGGCACAAAGAAAAGTATAGAATTTCCCGAATGTGTCTTGCTGTTTAAATTATTGTATATTTCCTTAGAATAATAATCAGTGAGTCTTCTTCTCAGACGAATAAGACTGTTTTTTCTCAAATCCCATGCTACTCAGGAATGGGGATCCACTGAATCTGGAGAATTAACTTTCCTTTATAAATAGGTTTTTATTTATTATCCATTTCTTAACAATGTCTGCGGTATTGCCGACCCGAATAAACTATCACTTACTTTCCCTCTTTTACTCTACATTCTGCTGGTTGTTTCAAACTTTTTTTTCTATTTCTTTCTTTCCCCTTTCTCTCTAGAAACTGCAGGTATAATCTTTTGCGCAAGTATTCTGCCTAAAATGTGTTTGTGAGACAAAAGCAAACTTCATCCACTCATGTTGAATACAAAATACTTGTGTTATTTTGACATTCTATCTCCCTTACATCACAGAATTATGTATATTCTTTTAAATATGGTAATACAAAAATATTTTCAAAGGAAAATATGAGGCATTTCATACTTCCCTGGTTAATATCTGGATACTTTCTGTTGCAAAAGATCCAGGGAAGAAACTATTAGACATTTGCTTTAATCATAAGCTGTGTTTGAAAGGGGATAACAGGTATCTATTTCTCATCCACAAAAAAGACAGAAATCCAAACAATTTCACTCCTCTTTTCATGACATGTTATTGTACATATTATGCAAAATTATCAGTTTTTCTACTATTGATATAAAGTGACATCTTACTTTATATTTTGGTACAGAGATGTGCCAGGGTCTTTGTTGGTTAAAAGTGCCTGCAGAGATTTAAATTATAGTATAATGCGTAGGCTGTAAATTCATTCAGTTGAAACTATTTTAATTTAAACTGATTTTTCAAAAGATGAGTAGCTCAGAAACGTTGTCTAGTGGAAACAAGATAAAAAGGGGGAAATGACTTGGATTTTGACATTAGCTTTAGTACCTTTTTGCCAGATCTTTTCAGCTCTCAGGAGCTAAGCAGGGCTAGTTCTGGTCCATACTGGGAAGAGAAACCTTGAGGGAAAACTAGGTAGATACAAGTGATGTTAATGGATCAGTAGGTGGCACTATTCCCTCTGGGTCAGACTTTCTGAGTCAATATGGTGATAGGGAACACTGTGCTGCATGAGGTACAGTACCATCCTTCAACAGAGGACTGGACTAAAGGGTCATTAATGATCCCATGGTACTGTTCAGATGAACAGGAGTTTTAATGCCAGTAAAGTGGTTAAACTCAAATTGGGTTTTGCACAATCAGGCCTCCTTAGATTCGCCACTTAATTCAATTTGTGAAGAAATTCGCACTTCTCCACCTGATGTGATGTGCTGTGGGGCTTCTGGTGCATGATGGCTACCACATGCCACCGAGGTGGGTACTGCATATTAATTTTAATTAATGCATTTTAATGGTGGACAATGTAGGTCCCCTCTTATATGTAAAATGCTTTGGGGATCTGTAGAATGAAGAATACTTTACAAAAGCAAGGAAATATTTTTATCGTGATAATGGTGATATCACAGTATTTATAATGCATATTTATATTTGTGAATTCCAAATTCTGTATAAGAATCTGGAGCGTCTTCTGTAAAAGGTAGAAAATTATTCATAAAACAATCATGACTTTTTACATTAAAGTCATTTAAAGGTCGTTGTATTAAAAAAGATTTCTGGAATAACAGAATGCTCAGTACCGCTCTAAAACTTGTGATCCCTTATAAAATTGGTCTCTAAAAGAGAGCTGCCATAGCACAACCAGGAGAAGAGACCTTGTTGGGTTCTTGGTTTATTTTGTAGAATTCCTGTTAAACACAACAGCAAACCAGTCACCCCCTGTGTAACATTTGTATTCTTAATCTAGGACAGGAATCTATCTTCATCAGTTAGGTACCACTCAGAGGGCAATAAATGCTCTACAAAACTCCAGGTGTATTGTACAGTATAGTAAAATAGTACCCAACAGAGGGAGACATTTAAACATGTCAAAAGTGAGTGATATTATTCTGATTCCTGTTTCAGCATTTGTAGAATCTTAGCAAAGCATCTCAAAGCTGAGACGGACAAATGTGCTGCTGTCACCAAGTTGTGCTTCATTATCCACTGGATTTCTTTTTTTCTTTATGTGTCATGTTTTTCAAGGTTGTGGGACATGTACTGTACAGTATACGGTTGTGGGTGTTTTTTTATAGAAGTATTTTTTAATCCATTAGCATTAGACTCACAGGACAAAATCATCATTACTGTGCACTGGATAATGAAAACGAATGATATCTCAGTAGATTTGTTTACAAATTGAGATTCATTTCTAAAACAGTTTAAAGATTTGAGTTGTGTACATGTTGTGAAGAAAAAAGTAGAGCAGTTTTAGCCTGTATTTATGACAGTACTTTTTTGTAAGGATGTTTTGTTCTCTTTCTGTAACCACATTCCCTCATGGTTATGATCTTTGGCCTTTAAAAGTGTCAACTTGTAATATTGATTGTTTTATCAGTGTTCTAAAGGCTTTATTCTTTTCACAACTCTCTTTTACTAAATACATCATGCTTTTGCAGCCCACGTACTGTATATACAGTATTGTGTTTGTACAACGTACAGCAAGACCTGTGAGGGAAAGAGAGAAGCACTGGTTCTATGTTTGAACTCAATATTCTTGAGCTCAAGTCTTTTTTTCTCACCAGAATCCCCAGCAGCAGCCCCCTAAAGTGTAACATTATGACTTAGTCATTGAAATGCTTAATGTTTTACAGTCATACATTGAGTTTTCTAGTTTAAGAAAAAGACTTAAAAGAGCAAAGTTACCAAAAGATCCTCATCGAATTCTCCTTTAAAAAGCTGCGTTTTGTTCCCTTACTTTTTTCTTCACCCTGATCTTGTTCGTACGCAATCTCTGATATTTTAAGAAAAAGGCTCATGCTTCCTTCTCTTTCTACTAACATTCGTGTGTGTGGTTCTGTCAAAATACCCAGAAGTTAACATTTTAGTTGCATTAGCTCCTTTGCTGCTCATTGACTTGTTCTCAGAATTTAAATCCTCTGCTCACTTTTCTCATTCGTTTTGCAACCCCTTTCTTCTCTTCAGCTACTATTGAGGCTATTGAGGCTGATGAAGGTAAATAGGCCAGTCCCCCTTTCTGTTGCTTCTGCAATAGATAAGGGCCCAGCTGGGTTTGTTCATTTTGCCGTAGCTTGTATAGAGTGTGTGGGTGTTGGGCTAACAAACTGTGCCTTAGTATTAACAAAAAAACATGCTTGATTTAAAGGGGAACAATCTTCACATTGCAGTGAAGATGGTGTATAGTACGTACATAGTTGCGTTGCTTTGTATGAAATCTCCACCAGAAGTTAAAAATCTGCTATCTTTATCTACCTCTGTAAGGATAAAGATATTCCATTTTCCCACCTCTACAACACTGATCACAATATGAGCATGGACTTCATTTTGCAGTGTCATGCACATTACATTTTAATTTGAAGTAAAAGTTTGAAAAGGCTTTTTTTCTGCATAATTAACAGAGAATCAATGTCTCGTTAAAATAAATGATCAAATCCTGTTCTAGTTAACCTTTTTGATCCACTTTTACTTCCTGCATGACCGCTCTGGTGGCATCCTTGTTTGTTTTCAGGAAACAGCAGCCAGCGGCTTATTCTTTGCTTTACACCAGCCTTCATACTTCAGTTTCAAGCCATACTTAGGTTACTTAGGAGACCCTGCAATTAAACTCCACAAAATTGTTCCCCTTTAAAACAAATTAGTATCTGCAGTTGTACTTTGTTTTTGCAAGAATGTTTGGAAATTCTTTTGGAGATCTATATTGGAACTAATGAGTGTCAAAATTTGAAAACTCTCAAATTTTGTGTCTGAAAGCAGAAAAAGCTAATTGAATTAAAAATGAAAGACGCAAGAACAACATCAACTGCTTGCTAAATAGCAGTTGACTAGCTGCTATTTATGTTGGAATTGCTGATTAATTCCTTCTAACTGATTCTAATCTACAGTGTGCATCAGTGTTGAAACCTTTTGCTTTTCCATGTGATTCCTGTGACTCTGCTGTGTTGTGTTATAAATGTGAGCTGCTAATAACCTGTGTCTGACCTGTACTATGCAGCAACACACTGTTCTACAATATAAAGATTAGTTTTTAGATCGGAATTTGTTAAAATGAAAATCTCTCTATCCAGAACTGATATTAGAGCTTTTTATATGCTAGTGATTTGCTGCATGTTTAAAGCAGGCAAAACAAGTGGTTAGCACCAAGTATTTTGTTTAATATTCCCACACCATACTACATCTCTGACAGTTTTAATGTGTTGGTATTTGTGGATCTTTGAAAATTAACTCATTCCTTCTACCCACATAGTAATTATTACTATATTTTGTAGCTAAAGACACTGCTACTGTGTACCACAAACTGATTTCGTTAGGCTTCTTCTCAATGGGCAAACAATTTGTACAGTATGAATTTATTTTGTTAATGTAATTGATGCCTAGCCAATTTGAACCATTTCGTATTCTATTTCAAACTAGTGAACTATAAATGTAAACCTTAATATATTGTTAAAAAATGTGGTGAAAAGTCAGTTTTGTTTAGCTGTAAAGCATATTTGTCATCATTTGTTTACATCAGTGAAATAATGAAATATTTGGTTTAGAGATAAACACTGATGTGTTCAACACTGCCAGTACCTATGATCAGAAAACATTTTTACTGGCTTTCTCTTTACAGTCGGGAGATCATAACATTTCTTAAAACTATACTCTAAATACATTTTAAAGATAATGGTGGGCCATTGAAATGCAGATTTGTTTAGAGCACCTTAGTAGAATTTGGCAAAAAGCTTAAGTTAAAAAGTTTCGATTAACTTGGAACATGCTGCAAATGTGTTTGGTAGATCAATGTGAGCTCCGATGTCTAGGCAGCAGAGAGCTTCCCTGACTTTCGAGCTCAAACTTCCTTGGCACTTCTTTCTTCATCTACCCTCTTTCTTCATGCTTTGCAGTGTCATTCTTACATTTCTTCAAACATTGTATCAGGCCCTCCGGGATATAAAACTGAAGTCTAGATAATTGCTTATTTAAAAGCAAAATAGCCCATTAAATATTGCTTTTATTCCCCATAGTAATTCAAAATGTGTGCCAGTTTCATATTAGGTATTACTAAGAAAGAACTATGGAGAGCATTACTTTTTAAGAACGAAAAAGAACGCTGTCCAAGCAGCAATACTAAATGTACTACATACTGTAGCTGCCTATTGTTCTGTGAGCACATTGTATTTTTATGGATTATCAACCAACAGCTTAAAAATCAGTCTTTTAAATAAAGAAATGGTGTATGTGCTTGCCTATAAGATAAAAAGCATTTTGATTTAAACTTCAAATATAACTTTAAAAACGTTAAATTGACACATTGCTTTTGTTTCCTGTCAGAAAGTCTTCTTGTCAGTGAATAACAGTGAAAACACATATGGCCCTATGGTAATGGGTGCATTTTTCTCATTTCTTTCATTTCTCCTTCAGCCATCAAAGGTTTTTCGCCTCAGCATAAGATCACGAGCTTTGAAGAAGCCAAAGGGTTGGATCGCATCAACGAGAGAATGCCTCCACGCAAGGATGCCATGCCCACTGATGGCAGCCTCAACTCCCTCAACAAGGCCATTTCCTCAGAGACCAATGGCACTGACAGCAAGGGCAGTAGTAGCAGCAACATCCAGTGATGGGCTCCTGGTTTGAAGGCTGTAAGGCATGTAAGAATGGCTGCCAAAAAAGCAGCTGGGACGTTGTTGCCTCTGAAGCAGCTTGCAAAGGAGTTGAGGGGTGGGGAACCGGGTTTTCAGAATCGAGGGACAGAGAGTGAGTGATTAGGGGGTAGAGAGAGAACTATAGAGAGAAAGATAAAACATTATTTGGTGGGTGACATTTCTTGTTCTTTGGATATGCCTTTAATGCTTGTAGTAACATGAAAAGTTATTGCTGGTTAACTATTTTAAGAATCTTGGGGATATACTTGATCATGTATTGCATTGGGGAAAACTTAATGGGTAATGTTTTGAAAGGCCTTTACTCTATTACTGGACATGGAAACTTTGTCTAACTTCTTACTAACTCTTGTACGTTTACAAAATACAGCACTAAAAATGGACAGAACGTTAAGAAATAAAAACATTTTTAACAAATAATGGTGTACAAACTAAGGACTATTTATTGATAACTTTTTTTTTTGCTACTCTTGTCATAAAAATAGCTCTGAAGTAAATTAGGCAGTCTTAAAAGAATGTTGCAAAATTGTTAAAATGCCAAAAAGGAAAGTTTAATGGTTTTGTACAGATTATGCTTACCTCAGGTTTATTTAGTGTGTGCTTGGCCCTACTTTCTGTATAATGGCTAATTAACTTGGCAATGAATACCTTTATTCTTTAAATTTAATAACTGGAATTACATTCATCTATTATTTGCAGATATTTTTGTTTGTTTTATTTTGTTGGGGGATAGAACTGTTGGTTGTGGCTTGCTGGAATTCTATATTTATGAGTGGTATTTTTTTTATTTTTTAAGTATAGTGAACAAAAAACACCATATAAGGTTCAGTGAAAAGCATCTATATTATGTAAAAAAAAAACAAATAAATAAAAGAATCTGCCTATGCATGTTTTCTAAAACTAAATAAATAAACTTGGCTGCAGAAGCCTGTTTGGGACTGTAATGCGCTTAGTGGATATATACTGGAAATGTATACCGCCATTCTTTATATTCACTTAATGATACTGCTTAATGCCTTCAACCTTTTTGTAATTAAAGCATTGAAATATTTAAGATGGGAGAGGATTCATCATATTTTTAACATATGCTTGTAAGTGCACATGTAGTTCAATTAGCATGTTTAGCGATTATTGTGAGATAAGTTTGTGGTTACATGTGGAACTCAAAATGCATGATAGCTGTTAGTGTCATATAATGGTTTAGTCATTTTTGTTCTGTTCTGTAATGTGCCACAAAAATGTAATTTTATTATTAATTAATATTATAATTTTTGGAACTCTCTTGCTTTGTATATCAGTTACGGGTTTATTACTGCTCCATACTTTAAAATTAAAGAGAAGAAAAAGTCCATTGATCTTTTTTAACAACTGTATAAGTGCCCAAGTAATTCACTACAACATGAAGCCTTGCTTTTGTAATTTGACTTCTAAACTGTTGGCAGATAAAGCATGCACTTGCAACAATGAAAAGTATTTTATATTACTGTTCAATAAAACGTGCATGGAATTCAATTGTGTTGTTTTGTGTGTGTGCATGTAAACCAGAACTAATATTTCATGCTCTGAACTAGAAATTCAATTGATGTAATGGTATAATAATATTACTGAATTGTAGTCCTATACAGTATATTTACTCCCTTATGTCACAGCCACTTAAAAATTAATTTTTTCTAACGATAAAACAACAGCACTTTTAAGAACTGCATGCTGATCTACTTAAAGTAATTCTCTTTAAATTTCATTTTTTCATTAGTGCAGACTTGTTAGAACTGCCCCAGTACTTTTCTAAGCAGCATCTTATTAAGCTACTGTTATTTTTGTCATGACCAAGGCAAATAAAATTCCATATTTTCGGGATATAACTTTCATTATTATCTTGAAATTCACAGTGTCTATGAAACACATTCTTCTAAGTGGTTCAACATTGAGGTAAAGCCAAAAGTGCTGATTGCTTAAGGCTAATTCGTTAAAGTATAAGGTAGTAATCATGACAAAACTAGACTTGACAATGAACAACACTGTATTTGACACATCTGCCAAAACATTTCCCACCATCTCCCTGCTACCAGAGTAATTTGAATATTACATGGATTGTTTTGCGAGGAAAGATTTCATATATGTTTGGGGTAAGCCATGTTTTAGGATTTACAGTACCAAAGAACACCCTTTTAAAACTAAAATTCTGAAGGAAAGATTTACTATGGTTAAATATTAAGGTACAGGAGAATGAATTAGAAATTAGTTGGATTTCTAAGAAAATAATGTACAGTAAAGTCATGCATTCGATTTCTTTATACAATACATATTTGATCTAGAAATTGACACACAGGACAACACCTAATCTTCCTTTTAACAATATTTGAGATGTATCTAAATAAAGGGAGTTTTTAAACTTAAAATGTATGCCCAGCTACCAAGAAAAGATTGCATTATGAACTTAATTTGACCTAATCTGGTTTTAAATTGTTTTTTTATGCCCAAAACTACACATAAAGCATTGAAATCTCAAATTAATACAGTATGAAGGTTCATTATCCACATTCCATATGTGCAGTACAGATACTTAATCAGTTTTATCTACTGTACAACTATAAAATAAATTACTCTAAGAAGAGAAAGCATTTTCTTATCTTTGATCAAGAATATACACAGAAAGACACAAGCATGAATCATCTTTTTATTTTCTAAATGGATTTAAACTAACATCTGGAGTGTCACATAACATACTCTTTTCATGTGCCGCATGAACTAGAGACAATTATCTTTACTTTTTTTCTTTGTGTTAAATATATATTTCAAGGGTAGCATCCATAACCATTAGTCAGCAAAGTAACACAACTGAAAGAAATCTAATACCAAAGCCAAATGAAGCTCATGAACAACATGATGATCTTTCTTGTCTCATAGCATTGCTGTAAAGGAATATATGTTTTAAAATACACTGGAATTCATGGAAAGAAATGTTTTGTAGTTTCATGCTTCATGGTGCAGAACCTCAATTACTTTTTAAATGTATTATCCTATTGAATCAGTAAAAGCATACACAAAACGCTTCTCTTGCTTTCCCTTTACTTACCAGTATTTTAAGTGATAAGATGCATTACTTTATTCTGTCTTATTCTACTATCTTGACAACCAGGGAATGTCATACAATGCTATTATTGCACAAGCAGATTCCCTCAGTTCGTTTTCCAATATATTAAAAAGGATTACAATTAAAAGTCATATTTTTAATTCTGTAGTAAAAGTATGGGTGTAGGAAGTAATGAGGTTGCATAAACCGGCAATATTAAACAATACAAAGAAGAGAAAAACATGAAACAAGACAAGCAAAGTTCTGATATTTCTGACAAAGTAGACAGTGATGTACAAAAAAAGATACTGAACACATTAAGCAAAGTTTGTTAAACAATTCTCATACATTGCATTGCCTTAATGTCACACAGAAAGGCATTATTAATATTGGTGAGCTTTTTCTATCAACCGATTTAAACTTTAAACTATGTTATTTCAGGGCAATATCATTCCATGTTTTATCTTAAAACAGTGCACAACTAAAATCACAAAACTATGTTTAAGTGAAAAATGTTAATTTTATTTTCTGTGCCTATCTTTTCTATATTTTAATTGGAATCTTTAATTTAGCCTCGTCACTTTTGTATTGAAAATCTCCTTAAAATCTATAAAAGCTTTAGTTAGTTCTATGACTAAAATAGAAAAATGATTAGGGTCTCTTAACTGAGTGTTGTAATGCAGCACTCTTACAAACACTCCTTTTGTTATTTATTTTTACGTTTCATATCACAAGTTACATTGAAAGCTTTAACAGCATTTTACTTTCACTAGAATGTCAGAACTAACTAACATAAGACAACTACTGTATCTCCCTTAAAGTTGACAAGGTTTTCAAAGGAGACTGACTTACAACTAGCAAGATCTACTTCTATTGATATTTTATTTGGGAGTAAACATTTCAGTTAAAATACCTCCTTTAAACACACCTGGAAGGGCTTCCAAAAATATAAATTTTATTTTAATCATGATCCAGCAGGCTTGATCTTGGGTTTCCTCTTCAGCATTTTGAAAATCTCCTTTCTCATTTCCTCATTCCTCAGGCCATAAATGATGGGGTTTAGGGTTGGAGGAATGTTCAAATACAGCAGATCAGCTGAGAGACGGATACCTGTTAGGACAGTATTCTTCTCCGGGTCCTTTATTTCCAAGCTGCCAGTCACAAAGAGCAAATAGGTATTCCCAAAGAAAATTGACAGCACAATGCCATGTGTGACAACAGTGTACATTGCCTTCCTTGATGCTTCAGTGAGACGAGCACTGCGGGACTCCTTCAGAATTTTCATGTAAGAGACAGCGACAATTATTTGGCCACCTGCTAAGTGTATAGCAATCATGAAAAGCCTGTAGTATCTGGGAAATACCGAGATAGACATAGTACATGGGCTAGCCTCCAAGGCAGCCCCTGTGCACAGAAAGCTGCTAGAAGTAATAAGATAGCAGGGCTTATGACCCACGAAGGGGAAAATATAAAACATGGGATAAACAATGGCAAAAGCCCAGCAGATTACTATGAACTTATGGACGCGGTCATTGGAGACTTTCATCTCATAGTCGAAAGGGTAGCAGATCACAACAAACCTATCAATCGCCATGAATGTCACCATCCACATCCCAATGCAGGTGAAGACATTTAAGAAGTAGTATTGTATGAGACACCAATTTAAAGTAATGGGTTCTGTGCTAGACATGGAAAATCTGGTGATAAAATAAGGCGAGAACGTTAGGAGTCCAAAAAGATCAACCAAGCAAAGGTGAGAAATAAGGACATTTTTCGGATTTCTCACTGAGCTCCTTGTAGAAACAATATGAATGACCATGCTGTTTGCTAAAAAGCCAATGATGAAGACAATGACTTGAAAAGGAATTATGACATGCCTTACTTTGCTACTGTAAACTAAACCCAGCAAAAGGAATCCAGCTGTTTCATTGGCTTCACTTCCAGCCATTAATATTGATTGTATTGAAAATTACAGCACTAGTTTCTCACATCACAAAAGAAATTTGTCAAACAAAATGAGAATCCACACACTCTATCGCTGGATTCATGACACACCATTAAAAAGGGACTGAAACGGTCCTCCTTTTAGCAATTTTTTTTTTGCTTCAGTGTCCTTAAGGGATCTGCCATTGGCTGTAAGGTTTGTTTTTCTTCATATAACACTTTTAACTCTTTGAAAGTCAGTCCTGCCATGCAACCAATATATTGAAAGACATTCATTTTATATTTTAGGAGAAAACTGTTTGTTGTTTTGATATTTGTGCTTATTACATTTTGTAGTTTTTTTTAAACAAAGCCATTTGTCCATGCACATTCCACGTGAAATCTGTACAGTACATATAAAAATGCAATAGATATAATTATGGGAACAAAGGTATTATCTTTTTGAACAATAATATGAAATACATGCAATTAAAATCTATATATATACTGTATGTAATACACATATATATCAGTATGTGTAATATATTATAACATATTTTTACAAATAACAGGCCATTTGGGCTATCTAGATCATTAGTAGTTAAAAGTAATTGATCTAATTATCTGATCCAGCAACTTCTTAAAAGAAGCTTGGTATTGCCTTCAGCAAAAACTTCGGGTAGATTGTTCCATACTCCCACATCCATTTGTGTAAAGAAATAGTTGTCTGAGTTTTAAATACACAACCATAGCGTTTCCAATTGTATTTCCTGGTTCCAGAGTCACTCTTAATTCTGAACAGGTTCACTGTGTTGAATTTGTGAAAGTCCTTCGGGATTTTGAATACTTCTTTCATGTCACATATTCTACTCTATTCAACACTGAAAATGTTCCGTTCCTTCAGCCTGCCAGTGTGAGAAATTTCTTTACCGCAAAAAATTAATGTGTTTGCTCCTCTCTTGACTGATTCCAGAGCAATAATGTTTTTTTTTATAATGTGGCAAATAAAATTGTACACAATATTCTAAATAAAGTCTTAGTAGTGCACTGTACAACATTAACATTCTTGAATTTAAATTGTATGCTTTTAATTATGACTTAACATTGGTTTGCCTTTTAATGCTTGTAAAATGTTCATTTAATATGCATTTAAATTATGTATGTTAGTGAAAACTGCACTTGTGTTAACCCCTGCTTATAGAAAAGCAATATTGCTCTGTAACTCTCACTCCCTAGTCCTCTAAGAAAAAAGTCAAGGAATTGTAATGTAGATAAAGTCTGTGCCTTGGCCTGCCTTATCACTAAGTATGAGCTCCAGTGAGCATGCCAGCGTCCCACAACTCTCTTGCCAGTGACTTCCTGACCAGATCATCCATGGGCGAGCTAATGGACCAGCACTTCTCATTTCATCCACTGTGTGTCTTTACTGCTTTTCAGGGAAACACAACAATTGGTTTCACACTTTCCTGAGTTGCTAAATACTTTGGTTTCCCTTAAAAGAAAACTCTGCTTTTTAAGTCCATTAACATTTGTGAGGAACTGCTCCTGATGTGCTCTTTGTTTTGAGTAAAATATGTAGGACCACCAACAATTCTTGATAGCTCAATAAAGACGTAGGACACTGTGTTTCTTCATAAAGTTATGCTTTTATTAAATGCCTTTCTGCAAACAACTTCATATTATCATCCGTCAAATTGATGTTTTATTTTTTTAGTTATCCTCATTTGATCAGTAATCAACCTTTGTTTTTTACACATTTTAAGTTTCTTTACACATCTCCCTTAAACAAGCTCAGAGAAGTGATTTAAATAACGATAGCAGGAACATCTATGCATAAAATATCCTTTTTAAAGCAGGATGTTTTTGTCTGTCTTTTTTTCTATTGAAAGAAGCAGAAAGCTGTAGCCAATAGAGACTTTTTCCGTGTCTCATTTATTTCTAGAATATCTCCTTATAGGGTTTATGACGGCATTTGTAAAATTGTTGCATGCCATTCACAAGAAACATACTGTACTAATTTCACGTTCAGGCAAAGTTTTTATTAAAGCGGTTTTTGAATAAGGTTTGGCGTCTTAACATACGTATTTCAGGGAATTTTCGCGATTTCAGGTTATTCACCTATTACGTATTTTCAGAACAGGCAAACGAAAGTGCGCTGTGTAAACAGAGTACCTGTATGTCTTGTTCTTGATCAGCCATTGTGGATTGCATGTTAACAAGGGTATATTGTCTAAACACTTCTGACGTTGCTTTGACTTTGCCTGCTATTTTTACAGAATTATTTGATTGAAAATGTTTCAGTTTTGTGCCTTTTCGGGTTTGCATTGTTAATATCAGAACGCATCAATTTGCTGTGTTTATAATGTATGACATAAAATGTGGTTTGACTGCACAGTACTGCATGTAAAACGACGGGTGAAATTTCCCCCAGCGAGCTCGTAGACTAAGAACATTATGGGACGCCATAAAGCGATTATCATTCTTTTTAAAAAATATTTTGTGCACTGTGTGGTGTCTTCACATAAAGTTGTTTTAGCATATCACAATACCTGTAATTTCAGATTCAGCTTAATGGTTTTCTGACAGATTCTCTATTTCTTTTGAATCTGAATAATTTTAATAAAGATTTAAATATTTAAAATTTCCCTCAGAACATTTCAAACAATAACTTAAGTATTTACCTTACGCAGCATTTTTTCAATCATGGGGGCAGCAAAGCATTAAAAATGACCTAAATCTAGGACAAGAACCAGTTTACATTTCTATTTATATACTACAGTATAGAGTTTATAGCAATAGAGGACATTATGTAAAAATACTAAGACAAATGAGTTAGTATGGAAGCGGCTTTTTATTTTTGTTTGAGAAAAAAAATGTTTTTTATTTTCTTGTACTTTGTGGTGTTTGGGTCGTTATTCAGACAATGAAAGTAATGCTTAATTGCAATACACAGAAAGTACGTAAAACTTGACATAATACCTGCCTGCTTGATGTTGAGACATCACAATTTATGGTAGTGATAAAAAAAAGCTGATTATTCAAATTTCTTGGAACAGGTCATGGGTAACATATTATTAGCACATTATTAGCTTTTACCATGTATAAGTAAAATCTGTTGCTTCTCTTCCTTATCACTTTACAAAAATGTTTTTTTTTATTTGGCAGTAGGTACAGCAAACTGAATTTTCTATTTGCTAAAAACTATAATGACATCAGTGCCATTTTCCAGATTAAAAGAAATATAAGGATATCCTTATTCAGTTCTATTTCATTTGAATATCCAGATTCTGTTAATAACTGTGTAATCAAATTTAGCCACAAGCACACTTACAAGAGGTGATTTATTCCAAAAAGTCTCCAATGCAGGCATTCTTGTATGTTTTATCTTTTTATATACCGGGACAAGGCATTACTTTAATGACAGGAGCTGGTAATGGGTGAAACTGCTGGCATTTACCAACAGCTACAAGTAAGTGTGAGATTTTCTCTGATTCAAACAGGTTATTTGTCTTGCTGTTCATAATACTGCGGAGAGCCTGGTTCTTGTTTCTTTTAAAAATCTTAAGAAACTCTTTCCTTATGTCTTCATTTCTTAAGCCATAAATGATAGGATTGAAGGTGGTAGGCACATTGAAATAGATTAGATCTGTGGCAATTCTCAAAATAGCTATTACTGCTTTGCCATTGTCTGCATGGAGACTTCCTGTAACAATCAAGAGCAATGATGAAACAAAGAAGATTGCAAGTACGATGCTGTGGGTAACCACTGTATTAAGAGCCTTGCGAGAGGATTCAGTGAGACGGGCACTCCGAGACTCCATTAAGATCTTGACATAGGAGAAGCCCACCATGGCTAAACAAGCTAAAAGGTGGATTGTGAGCATGAAGAGTCTGTAGACCTCCTGAAATGTGGTAGAGATACACATACTTTCTTCCAGAGAGATTCCTGTACACATGAAGCTGGGGGACAACACCAACCTGCAGGATTCATGTCCAATGTAAGGAAAAGAGTAGATCATTGGATAAAAAATGGCAAACAGCCAAGAGATTCCACAGGACAGCACAGCTTTTGTATTTGTGATTGTCATTTCATACTCGAAAGGGTTACAAATGACATAGTACCTGTCCACTGCCATCAAGGTCACAATAAAAACAGACAAGCAGCTGTATGTGACATAAAAATAGTACTGCAACAAACATAACTTCATATCCATTGGGCTAAGATCTCCCAGAACAAACCTGATAATCAGGTAAGGACAGGTAGTAGTTATGCCATAAAGATCTACAGCACACAGGTTACAGATCAGTATGTTCTTTGGTGTTCTCAAGTAGCTTTTTGAGTAGACAATAAAAATGATAAAACCATTTGCCAAAAAGCCAAGAAACAAAAAGAAAACTAAAATGGGAATGATAATACCCCTTTCATCAACACTGTAGATAAATCCAAGCAAAATCACTCCCGATGTTGTATTCAGTTGTGTATTCATTTTTTATTTTCTATTTTTAAAGGTTTAACTTCTTTAGGCTGGTAAAAGAAGCAGTTAATGTGAAAAAAGATAATACTTCATGGGAATGTGTTTATATCATTTTTTTAGAAAATAGGAAATTATTAATTCAGAATTGAGGCTAAAATAAAATGAATATGATGTGTTTCCTGTTCTGGGTTTAAATACATATTTGCATCTCACATGTTGTACCAGGGGAATGGACACTGGACTGCCCATCAGCTGTAATCAAAACAATAAAGTTCTAGAAACAGTCGCTCATTAACAGAGCTTGAAATAAACAAGGGCAAGTGAGCGAGCATTGCTGAGAGCCAGGCATTTTGAGCCACTAGAAGTGTGAAAAGACAATGAGCTGTGTTCGCAAGTTAATATTTCTCCAGGGAAATTGTATTTCAAAGCAGTCAAAGTAACACATTACATTATCCCTTAATTTCTGTTTCATTTATTTTAAAAAAATCCACTAGAACTTTCTTTCTTAATGCATCATAATTTTAAAAAGTACTTTCATTTGTTCACATTACTAGTTAGGCTACAAAAAAAGAATGAATAACGTTGCAGTGCTATTTATCTACGAGTTGTCTCAAATGCATAATGACAAGCCATCCATAATACAGCACCAATGCATCTGCCTCCATTAAATAATTTCAGCATCATAAAGTTCAGCATAGTTATAAGTCTTCTTTGCTAGTTTACTTGGATAATGTTCTTTCTACCAATGTAAGAACAATAGATATTCTTTAATTACATTAATAATAAAATATTGGACATTAAAATTGAGAAATTGTAAAAAAGGAAAGCTGTAACTACACACTTATACAGTAAACAGCATTTTCTAAATCCCAAAAACAAAACAAATCGAAAATGAGACATCACTCCTTCGAAAAAAAAATGCAAAAGTGATTTAATTCATGCTGTACATAACACTTATCTCTGCTAAGGTGATGACATATTTTTTTTGTTTCAGAGCTGAGTCAAGAGTGGCAGACAGCAAAGAGGTAGACATGCCTGTTTAGTCTGGTGCTGGTTCGGGGAATGGGGTATACTGTAACGCTTTTAATTGTGGTCAGCTCTCACCATTTTACATTTAGTTTTGTCAGTGCCTCAGATTAGAAAAACTAACAATGTAGATTCTAAATTCCAAAAACAAAACAAATTTGAAGTGAGATATCACTCCTTTGGAAAAAAAAAGCAAAAGCGATTTCATTCATGCTTTAAATCACTTTCATCTCTGCTAAGGTGATGACATAATTTCTTTGTTCCTTACTGTTTTGAGGCAATAAATTGGGTTTCTGTCCATCCAATATTGGAAAGCTAATTATCTTTTTAAGGTTAGAGTTGATCCAAATCTTGCCCGAGGAGCATAAGGCAACAGCGCACGACTCTGATTCAAACATAACTAGCCTCTGGGAGCTGGTCGGAAACAGAAGCACCTGGCAAAAATCCACTTGAACACAAAGATAACATTTACGTGAATAAACTCCACACAAACAAACAGTGAAACAGAGTACAGAGAATATAAGTGGTAATGGGAGTATGTTTGTTTTTTACAATCCAATCATATCGAAATTGATGCACTGTCTTCTTTCAAGTACCAGTTGGGCTACATTTTGCCAAAAGGCCACCTCTCATCAGTATCCATTGCAACGTATCATATAACATCCATTTTATTTCTTACTTTGAGTCATTTCTTTATGTATGGTGGCAGTTGTGTATCGTTTTTACCTGCCCTTTGAGTCATAGGTCACTCTAGAATACTTTAGACTAGAATTGAAACAGAACCATGGAGCTGTGGGGCAACAGTTTTGACCTTCCCTTCAAACCACCTTGATGACCATCACAGATTTGTCCATTTATTTTAAACAATATTGAGTAAAGCCCAGGATTTCTGTATTGTTTTGTTCTTTCACTTCAATACTTTACTTTAATACTGTTTACCTAAAGCAGTGACCTATTTTTGCAAGTGCTCTATCTGAAAACATTTTTTTATTAAATGTTTAATGTCTATGAATCTTCCAAGCTAGCTAATTGTAACAATAGGTCAAGAAGCCAATAATAATGTGTGAGGCTCTTCTACTTCTGGGGGTTGGGCTAACAAACTGGGCCTTAGTATTAACAAAAATACTAAAATTTAAATTTAAATTTGATCATTTTATTTTATTGTGTTGTTTTTCTCTTTATTGTTGTTCACAATCACTGAAGAGCAATAAGATTAAGAGAACAAAACAAAAGAAATCAATAAAATGGGATTTAAGCACCGGTGTCTACTTGAAGAGTCCCTGACAGGAGGGGAAATAGCCACAGTAATTGTGGAGTGGTCAGATAGAGTTTGAACACCAATCATACATTTTTGGACCCTGTCAAAGGTCATTCTGGATGACCAGAAAAAGTCAATTCTAGAAAAGGATTGATGGGGTTGTGAAAAAAATGTGTAATCTCTTCATTTTCAATTAAGCAACCTCCAAAGGGCAAAGAGCTCTAAGCCCTTGCAGAAATCAAGTAGACTGGAGCTTTTTCTAGATAAAGTCAAATTGTCTGGGGATTGATCAATCTCTGTGTTCATAACAATATTAAAATCATTCCCTGTGAGCATCGATGGAATTTGAATTGAGGAGAGATCTGACAACAAACCAGGAAAGAAGGAGGCTTCAAAGGAATAGTGAGCACAAACACATCCTAGTAGTAAAGAGTTCACCGTATAAGTTCCCCAGAATAATTCAATTCAATTCAAAGTATTTTTATATAGTGCCTTTCACAACAAGGTTGCCCCAAGGCACTTAACAAAGCAAGTGACCATACATCTTGTGCATACAGAACAGAAAAGACCAGAATACAATGGAGGAGAAGATCCAAAAACTCCTTCGTAAGGAGAAAAATAACCTCTAGGGGTCCAAGGTCAACTGGCTGCCCAACTCCTTTGGGCATGCTAACATTATACAATAAAAAAAGGAATAACTTAAGAAGGGGAGAACAGAATAAGAACAGAAGATCTCACAGTATCTTTTATTATCTTATACAGTCAGAAAGGAAGGCCCTTGTCTTTCAGGATAACAACTCCTGGCTCTTAGTGTTCAAGGACGAGTAAAAAAAACGTGTCCCATCGATTTCCCACATACAGTAGCTTAATGTCTTTCAGATCAGACAGGTGGGTCTCCTGTAAAAAGGCAATCTGGGGGTTCTCTTTTTTCAGAAAAAAATCTAATGTTTTTGCTATTTAATAACATGATTTAAACCTTTAACGTTAAGAGAGATCACATATGTTACCTCTACATTATAACATGGGGGATTAGCTGATGACAGTATACAAATGAAACAAATTTTGAGAGCATTAATGCATGGTGAAGGATTTAAGACTGCAAAATAAAAAGGAAGGGTGGAAAAAGCAGAGTATACTTAAGCTGAGTTAGACTGGCATCGGTATTGATAGAAAAAGAAGGCTGTATATGTATATCTTAACAGAAATAAAACATTATTAAGTCCATGCACTATAATATACGCAACTCTAATAACCATTAAGAAAGAAAATTTAAATTATTTATACTCTTTGGTAGACTACAAATGAAAACTAATGTGAAATGAGGGGGAGTTTGATTAACCAAGACAAACCGTATCTTTATTTTGTGAAACTATCTGCCTGATAACCAAAAATACTATTAGTTTCCTCCACACTAAGACCATCCAAGAAGGCCTGGGCCTCCACTGCACTGTTCAAAGTGGTTCTGGTCTTCATAAGTGAAACACATACAGTATGTTGCGTGTCACGGGGAAGTGCATCGCAACCAAATGCCCTTTCAAACGAACATCTCAGTCAAAAAGGATCATGTGACACCTAGTTAACCTTTTTGATCCAGTTTTACTTCCTTGTTTGTTTTCAGGAAACAGCAGCCAGCGGCTTATTCTTTGCTTTACACCAGCCTTCATACTTCAGTTTCAAGCCATACTTAGGTTATTTAGGAGACCCTGCAATTAAACTCCACAAAATTGTTCCCCTTTAAAACAAATTAGTATCTGCAGTTGTACTTTGTTTTTGCAAGAATGTTTGGAAACTCTTTTGGAGATCTATATTCATACTTATTAGTCTCAAAGTTTGAAAACTCTCACATTTTGTGTCTGAAAGCTAAAAAGCAAATTGAATTAAAAATGAAAATAAATATCTCCTCATTGCTAAATAGCAGTTGACTAGCTACTATTTATGTTAGAATTGCTGATTAATTCCTTCTAACTGATTCTAATCTACAGTGTGCATCAGTGTTGAAACCTTTTGTTTTCCCATGTGTTTCCTGTGATTGCTGCATTGTGTTGTACTCTAATTTTCACGATTGTAAGCCCCTCCTCTTAAGGACACTCCGGCTCTTCCTTGTTTGTCTTGATTTTTGCACCTGCCTCCTGTTCCAGCCCTTCCCTACAAGAGCCAGACGCTCCTACCAATCCAGGATCAGCTTTCGAAGATGGACGCCCAGAAGCCCGCCTACCAGCGAATCCAGGAGAGGCTCGACGGTATCGGCTGCACAATGGATAGATAATAGATAATAGATAATTGCTTATTCAAAAGAAAAATAGCCCATTAAAGATGGCTTTATTTCCCACAGTAATTCAGAATGTGTGGCAATTTCATGTTACTTATTACTAAAAAAGAACTATGGAGAGCATTACATTTTAAGGATGAAAAAGAATGCTGTCCAACCAGCAGTATTAAATGTACTATATACAGGTCCAGCCATTCAAAATGTGAGAGATACGCTGCCTTAAAACGCGGTGGACATAGCGCAACATGTTTTTTTAAAAAGGAATAATAGTATCCAGAATTGGCTTGTAAAACAGGTAGGTGGAGCTAATAAAGCTTAATGTATCATGTAAAGCATTTGAGCTGTTGCCAGAAAATGCATGGTCTCAAATCCCAGTCACTGCTGAGGGTCTTTTTCCAATTAAGAATTTAAGTTGCATACTGTTTAGACTTTTAATCATGTTAAACTTTAAAAAGTTGGTATATTTCATATACACAAGATTGCTCAGTTCCACAAAAGCATACAACCTTCCACCTTCATCATAATTTAATTATGCTTAAATATTTTATGCTTCAAAGTATTTAACTTGGTAACTTACAGTGGGTCCTGGTTTTAATGTGCCAGTTCTAACATTATGAAGCTTTTATTTTGTACTTATATAAAAAAGTTATGTTTTATACTTTTCTAAGAAAATGTAGTAAGAACATCACTTGCTGTTATTGTAATGTTGTAGTGATTTAACATCACTTGATAGTTACCCGATTTCATATTAATATAACTAAGCAGCTAAAGTATTACATATGAACGTTTTGGAAACATTTTGAAATTCGTTTCTTTAAAAAAAAAACTTCTATTGTCCTTGTAGTGGTAATGAGTACTGTAATGTACCTTGCTGCACCCAGGCGGTTCAAAGCGCGATCAATCGGCTATATGAGAAACTGTATTTGTTTCTCATATCGCCGAATGCATAAAAATAGTCCACTATAATAGCTTATTGTAAACATGTGTCTCTTTCAGGTTTACATTCGAATTGAGAATCTATATTTTGTCTTAATCCAAATGTAATCAGCCAACAATTTAACATGGAACTTAAGATAAAAGTTTAAACTGTATTATATAGTGCACTGCCTGGGATTGAACCTGCTCCGTCAGCATCATTCAACAGGGAACCAGCTGGATGAATTATTATACAGTACGTGATGGTTTTGTTTTTAAGGATTTCTTCATGGAAATCTTTAAATTAAACGAGGGGGGGGGGGGGAGAGTTCTTTTTTACAATTGCCAGTAATCGGGGAACAGCTTATCAACATGATGGGCAAACGATTTTTTAAATTTTTTAAAACGAAATAAAAAAAGATACAATGACGTGTCCCTGCATAAACATTGCATGACTTTAAAAGCTGTAAAAAACTGGCTTAGATGGTTAAAAAACACTTTTTATGAGCAACAAACGGGTGGTTTGTTTTCCTTGTGATCAGCTTAGAATCTTTGTGTACGCTGTAAGATTTTTACTTTTTCATTAAATGTTTAAAATACTTGAATTTCATAGAAGTTGTACTGATGTAATACCCCTTGATAAAATTGTATCCAGCTGTGAATTGGCTACATGACCTTGCTCCCGTGAAATCTTTGGAAAAGAGGTTTACTGGACAGCGTTACTCACAGTGTAGTGCCCATAGAGTGTTAGTTTTAATAAACTGATAATGATAATAATGTTGCTTTATTAGCTCTATACAATTTCTTGCATTAGGAATTTGTCTTTTCACATACCCCAGCTTGCTCTCCATGAGACAGAGACACAGACAGGGAGAGAAGTTTGGGGTCAGAGCACAGGGTCAGCCATTGTACAGTGCCCCTGGAGCAGTTTGGGTTAAGGGCTTTGCTTGGGAGCCAACTGGGGTAGGATTCCTTTGCTACCTGCAGGATTTGAACCAGCAACCTTCCAGTCAAAGGCACAGATCCGTAGCCATAAAGCCACCGCTCCACCCCATAAAGTATAAAGCAAGTATAGTTTTTATAATGTTTGTAATCGCTATTCTTGAAAGTACATTTGGTATTCAGTTTGCTTCTGCATGTTAGCTGGTGGGCAAACGTTCAAGGTGAAAATTCTTCAACAAGGAGTGTACCGTTAAAGCAGAGAAGACGACACCAAACTTTTCCGGCTCTGTATGTCGCTCAAGCAATTCCTCTCTGGCACTTTAAGTCATAGAGCTGGGAAGACGCTGGGAAGACGCCTCCCTTCTGGTGCGTCACCGCACTGGTAAGCTGGCTCGAACAACCTACATTGACGTCAGAAGTGGGGTGAGATTGCCCTTTGCAGAGGACGGCGAATTAAGTGGGGGAGAGTGTAACGTATATAAGGCCACCATTGCAGGTTCTTCGAGCTGGCTCACTAGAGCGGTGACGTCCCCGCCCTTCCCTGTGAATAGCAGGGACTGCAGCTGCCAGGCTGAGGGGAGATTTCCCTTTAGCTCAAGTGGCTGGGTCCCTGTTGAGTGATGCCAGAGGCCCAGATTCGAGTCCCCGACGGTGGGTTGCAGACCTGAGGCAGCAGCAGCAAGGGCGCATACCCACGTGAACCCTGGAGCATTACATTATTTTTGATTTTCTTTAAAATTAAAAGAATCAGTTGCCCATTGTGCCACACACTGTTATGTTACATTTTTATGTTTTTTAGAGACTTCAGAAGGCTTCAACTGATGCATAAAAATTTAGCATAATGCCTTCTCGTGTTATGAAGTCACTTGCACCTGGGATCTGGTTTATTCAAACTAAGGTTTCTAAAAATGCAACCAGGTACTAGATATTGTTTAAATAAAAACTGTGAAATTTTTCACAAATCACTCTATTTGAACCTGCAGGCTCTGTGTCATTTGTTCACAAAGCTATTGACATCTGAAAAATCGTGTCTCGAATAGGCGTTTTAATAAGCGAAGGTAATGAAAACCAAAGAAAAAAATGACTGAAAAAGATACAAGAAGCTTGAAATTATTATTAAATTAATACTGTTAATAATGACCAGACACGTTATTTTAGTTTTAGTAGTATTTTTAATATCGCTTTATTTTCGGTTCTAATGACAAAATATTTTGTCTTGAGGCATCTGTTAAATTGCCTCACTTGATAAAGTGTTTTGAATTGAATTAAACCGGTTGAACTGTTTTTTACTCCAACTGTTGACAGTATTCATGTTTGCCAATTCACGTTTTTATTTAATTATTAATATACTTAACATTGATGGTTAACAATGACCTGTCGGTCATTTTGGCCAGCCAATCACGTACTGCGGTATTCCACGCTAAACTGCATATAATTTCACGCAAAACTCATTTTGAATGGCTGCAGCTGTAGCTACCCATGTTGTGTGAGCACATTGTATTTGTATGGATTATCAAATTATCAACCAATAGTTTAAAAATGAGTCTGTTGAACAAAAAATATTGGGGATATACTTCATCATGTATTGGAGAGATCTTAATGGATAATGTTTTGAAGGCCTTCATTCTAATACTGGACATGGAAACTGTCTAAATTCTTTCTAACTCTTGTAGGTGCACAAAATACTGCACTAAAGGTGGAAAGAACTTTAAAACATAAAAACATTTTAACAAATAAAGGTGTTCAAACTAAAGACTAGAACTATTTTTTTCTATTCTTGTCATAAAAATAGCTCTGAAGTACATTAGACAGTCTTAAAAGAATGTTGCAAAATTGTTAAAATCCCAAAAAGGAAGTTTTAATGGTTTTGTACAGATTACGATGACCTATTTATTTAGTGTGAGCTATTCTGTATAATGCAAAGGAACAGGTTACGGGTTTATTCCATGCTGAAACGAAAAGAAAGGAAACACAACGTTGTGTTACCTGTTCCTTTGCAGCCTACGCATGCTGACACAGCTACCTACGTGAACTACTCTGTATAATGGATAATTAACCTGGTAATGAGTACCTTTGTTCTTTAAATTTAATAACTGGAATTACATTCATCTATTATCTGCGGATATTTTTCTTAGTTTTATTTTCTTGGGGGATAGTTGGTTATGGCTTGGTTTTTACATTTTAAATTTAGTGAACATAAAAACACCATATAAGGTCCAGTGAAAAACATCTATATTCTTTAAAAACACAAATAAATAAAGAAGTAGTTCAGGTCGGTAGCTGCATCACACCTGAAGAAGGCTTCACAGCTGAAATGTGTTTTCTCTTCTCTTTTCAGCATGGAATAAACCTATTACTTATTCGAAATAAACTTGCCTGCAGAAGCCTGTTTGGGACTGTAATGTGTGTTTTGTGTGGTATGCCTGCAGTGTTACAGACCAGGATTTCCATGCTCTTCAATAAATTTTGTATGCATACAATATTAGTTAAATTGTAGTTCTATATAATATATTTACTCTCTTAAGTCACAGCTACTTAAAATGTCATTTTTCTAACAGTAAAGCAACAGCACTTTTATTAAGAACTGCATGCTGATCTACTTAAAATTTCAGAAGGACAGAATTATTAGAATTGCCCCTGTAATTATCAAGCAGAAGCTTGTTCAGCTATTGTTAGTTGTCATATAAATCAGAAAAAGGTATTCCATATCTTTGATTAATTCTCTATATTGCTTTTATAATTAACTTGGAGTTCGCTGTCTATGAATTACGTGCCAATACAGCACTTTCTTCTAAGTGGTTCAGCACCAAAGGGTTCTGATGGATAACGGCTAATTTGTTACAGTATAAGATATTAATCAAAACAAAACTAGACTTTACTTGACAAAGACCAGGACTGTGTTTATTTTTGACACTTCTGCCAAAACATGTCCAACCTCTTTCTGCATCCAGAGTAATTTGAATATCACATGGATTGTTCTGAGAGGCAGGATTTCAAATATAATGTTTTGTGTTAAGCCATGTTTTAGGATTTACCAAAAAAAACACCCTTTCAAACTAAAATTATGAAGGAAAGATTTAATGCTTTATTTTACAGCTAATGCATATTAATACATTAGAAAAGAGATATTTCTACAAAACTAATATAAAATGTATTCAATTTTTCTTTTTGTACATTATTTGGTCTAAGTATTGACATGCAAGACAACACCCAATTTTCCTTCTAACAATATCTGAGTTATATCTCAATAAGGGGAGTTTTGTTTTCTTAAGATGTATGCCTACATGTATACTACCAGGTTGTATAGTAATATACTGTATTATAAGCTTCAAGTATCGTTTGACTCAATCTGGTTTTGAGTACAGTTATTTATGCCCAAAACCTTCCATAAAACCTTGAATTCACAAAACTAAGATGAAGATTCAGTATCCACATTCCATATGTACAGATACTTAATCAGTTTTACCTTCAGCTGTAAAATAAACTACTCTGAGAAGAGATTTTCTCTTCCATGATCAAGAAAATACACATAAAGACACAAGCATGAATCATCCTTTTATTTTCTAAATGGTTTTAAGCTAACATCTGGAGTGTCAAATAATATACTCTGTTTATGTGCAGCATAAAATACAGGCAATTGTCTTTATTTTGTTTGAGTATAATATACTGTATAAGCATATATTTCAAGAGTAGCCACCACGAAAAGTGAAAGAAATCTCATACCAAAGCAAAATGAAACTCTCAAACCAGAGGGTGTTATTTGTCCCATAGCATTGCTTTAAAAGTATATTTTAAAAAAAGATTGCAATTCATGGTAAAATGTTTTACTTTCAAGCTTCACAGCCCATAACCTTTTGAGTGATAAGTATTTTAAGATGCGTTACTTAATTCTGTATCTCATTCTGTTTTCTTGTCATACAGGGAATGTCATATGGTGCTAGTTATTGTGCAGTTCCCATCAATTCCTTTTTCAAAATATTATGAAGGAAATGTTTATCAAATTAAAAGTCATATTCTTAATTTTGTAGTAAGACTGGTTGCATATACCTTTACCATAAAAAGTACAAAGTAGGGTAAAAACATAAAAGAAGACAAAGTTCTAAAATGTCTGACAAATTTGACATTAATGTACAAAAACAGAGACTGAACAAATTAAGCAAAGTTTGCTTAACAACCATCCTCATGCATTGCTCAGTGCATTCCTTTAATGTCATACAGAATGGCAGTATTAATATTGTTGATAAACTTTTTCAGTGCCAATTTTGCTCCATGTTTTATCTTAAAACCGCACAACAATAACTACCTCCCTTAATGTTGACAAAATTTTAAAAGGAAACTATAATTTAGGCACTCACTCTTACAGCTAGCAAAATCTGTATCTATGGATATTTTATTTGGGAATGAGTAGAAATTTCAGTGAAAATACCTCCTTTTAAACACACCTGGAAGTGCTCCCAAAGATATGTTTTATCTTAATCATGATCCAGCAGGCTTGATCTTGGGCTTCCTCTTCAGCATTTTGAAAATCTCCTTTCTCATTTCCTCATTCCTCAGGCCATAAATGATGGGGTTTAGGGTTGGAGGAATGTTCAAATACAGCAGATCGGCTGAGAGACGGATACCTGTGAGGACAGTATTCTTCTCCGGGTCCTTTATTTCCAAGCTGCCAGTCACAAACAACAAATAGGCATTCCCAAAGAAAATTGACAGCACAATGCCATGTGTGACAACAGTGTACATTGCCTTCCTTGATGCTTCAGTGAGACGAGCACTGCGGGACTCCTTCAGAATTTTCATGTAAGAGACAGCAACAATTATTTGGCCACCTGCTAAGTGTATAGCAATCATGAAAAGCCTGTAGTATCTGGGAAAGACCGAGATAGACACAGTACATGGGCTAGCCTCCAAGGCAGCCCCTGTGCACAGAAAGCTGCTAGAAGTAATAAGATAGCAGGGCTTATGACCCACGAAGGGGAAAATATAAAACATGGGATAAACAATGGCAAAAGCCCAGCAGATTACTATGAACTTATGGACGCGGTCATTGGAGACTTTCATCTCATAGTCGAAAGGGTAGCAGATCACAACAAACCTATCAATCGCCATGAATATCACCATCCACAACCCAATGCAGGTGAAGACATTTAAGAAGTAGTATTGTATGAGACACCAATTCAAAGTAATGGGTTCTGTGCTAGACATGGAAAATCTGGTGATAAAATAAGGCGAGAACGTTAGGAGTCCAAAAAGATCAACCAAGCAAAGGTGAGAAATAAGGACATTTTTCGGATTTCTCACTGAGCTCCTTGTAGAAACAATGTGAATGACCATGCTGTTTGCTAAAAAGCCAATGATGAAGACAATGACTTGAATAGGAATTATGACATGCCTTACTTTGCTACTGTAAACTAAACCCAGCAAAAGGAATCCAGCTTCATTGGTTTCACTTCCAACCATTAATGTTGATTGTATTGAAAATTACAGCACTAGTTTTTTCACATCACAAAAGAAATTAGGTAGAAAAAATGAGAATCCACACACTATTTCACTGGATTCAAGACACACCATTTAAAAGGGACTGAAACGGTCCTCCTTTTAGCAATTTTTTTTTTGCTTCAGTGTCCTTAAGGAATCTCCCATTGGCTGTAAGGCTTGTTTTTCTTCATATAACACTTTTAACTCTTTGAAAGTCAGTCCTACCATGCAACCAAGATATTGAAAGACATTCATTTGATATTTTCAGAGAAAACTGTTGTTTGTGGTATTTATGTTATGTTTTGTAGTTTTATTTAAACAAATCAATTTCTGATCTTTTTCTCACTGATTTGTCCATGCACATTACATACAAATTCTGTATGAGTAAAAATACTATGAACAAAATAATAATGGGAACATTATCTGTTTAAGTAATAATCCGAAACAATTGCAACAAAGATATATAGGAACAAGTAATAGGTTTATTCCATGCTGACGCAGCTACCCTCCTGAACTACAAAGACGTATATATGTTATATATATATATCAGTATGTGTAATATATACTGTAACAATATGCTAACATGGTTGGGTAGCTTGTTCCATACTCCCACATCTATTTGTGTAAAGAAGTGCCTAGTTTTCTCAGTTTTAAATACACAAGCATAGAATTTCCACTTGTATTTCCTGGTTACAAAGTCACTCTTAATACTGAACAGGTTCACTGTATTGACTTTGTCAATGTCCTTCAGGAGATTTAATACATCTTTCATGTCACCTAATCTACTCTATTCAAGACTGAAAAAGGTTCAGTTCCTTCAGTCTGTCAGTGTGAGAAATTCCCTGAAAGACAATAACTGTTTGATTGTGTACAGTATGTGTACTGTATCTTAGTAAAAATTGTACTTGTGTTAACTCCTGCTTGTGGAAAAGCAAGGAACTGCTCCCGATGCGCTCTTTGTCTTGAGTAAAATATTTAGTAATGCAAACAACTGCATAGCTCAAGAGAGACAAACAGGTGACATTCTTGCCACCGAGTGTTTTTCATCTTAAAGTCAGGTGTTTATTAAATGCTTTTCTGCATGCAAATTCATAATATAGTCCATCATGTTGATGTTTTATTTATGACTTTCTATGTTTTTTTCATTTGGTCAGTAATTAACTCTTTCATTTTACACATTTTATGGGTTTATTTCCACTGTTTCCTTAACAAATTCAGTTGTTAGTAATTTATTGATAGCAGGAATGTCTGTATATAACATTTCCATTTTAATCAGGATGGACATCCTGTTGGTCTTTGTTTTGAGTGTTTGTGTAAGAGAGGGGAAAATAGTTTTTATATGAATAAAGCGGAAAGGTGAGGAGTAGCCTACAGAGATTTTACTTTTCTGCGAACGTGTTTGAAATTTCTCTAGCTTATTTTTTGCCTTTATCATAGGGTTTACTGCATATCGGAATTTGTAAATGTATTGCATACCACTCGCAAGGAACGTGATGTCTAATTTCACGTTCATGGAAAGGTTTATGAAAGAAACCTTGAATGAAGAACATCTACGTATTTCATAGAGAGTTTTCGAGATTTTAGGTTATTCGCATATTATTCCCTTTCAGAACAGGCATATTAAAAAATCTTGAGTACGCTGTGTAAAGAGTATTTCTTGTTTGTGATAAGCCATTGCGGATACACAGATACAGTATATTGTCTAAACACTTTTAACGTTGCTCTGACTTTGCCTGCTATTTGTAACAGAATTATTTGATTCAAAATGCTTCAGTTTTATGCCTTTTCGGGTTTGCCATGTTAATATCAGAACGCGTCAAGTGTGTTTTAAATGACCGTAGTTTCACTGCACAGTACTGTATTTGAAACGATGGGTGAAATTTCCCCAGTAGTCTCGTAGACTAGGAACAGTAGGGGACGCCATAATGCAAACATGTATTGTCTTAAATATTTTGTGCACTGTGTGGTGGGTACATATGAAGTTGTTGTAGCATATTACAATACTTGTATATACAGATGCAGAGCAATGGTTTTCTAACATGTTCTGTATTCCTCTATTTCTTTTGAATCTGAATAATTTTCTACGAATAATGCTTTAAATATTTAATGTCCCTCAAAACATTTTAAACAATACTTTAAGTATTTACCTTACACAGCAGTTCTTTAAAAAAAAACTACGTTTTCACTCGTGGGGGCAGCAAAGCATTAAAAATGACCTAACTCTAGGACACGAACCAGTCTACATTTCTATTTATATACTATGAATAGAGTTTATAGCAATAAAAAACATTGTAAAAATACTAGGACAAATGTGTTAGTATGAAAGAGGTTTTTTTTATTTTGTCTGAGAACAGAAATGTAAAATTCAGATTTTTTGTACTTTGTGGTGTTTAGGTCAGTATTCAGGCATTGAAAGTAATGCTTAAAGAATTGCAATACACAGAAAGCAGAACATGGTTTAATACCTGCCTGTATGATACTGAGACATCATCACTATATACGGTAATGATAAAAAGCTGATCATTCACATTTCTTGTGTTGGAACAGGACATGGCTAACACATTATTAGCACATTCATAATATAATCCATCATGTTGATGTTTTATTTATGAGTTTCTATGTTTTCTTCATTTGGTCAGTAATTAACCCTTTCATTTTACACATTTTATGGATTTATTTCCACTGTTTCCTTAACAAATTCAGTTGTTAGTAATTTATTGACAACAAACATTAGTTGTTTTTTTTTACCATGTATAAGTAACATCTGCTGCTTCTCTTCCTTACTTAACTTTACAAAAAACCTGAATTTTCTATTTTCTAAAAACACAAAAAACTATGATGAGATAGGCACATTATAAGAAATGTAGCAATATCTTCATCCAGTTCTATTTCAACTGATTATCCAATTTCTTTTAATTATCATGTAATCAAATTTAGCCACAAGCACACTTACAAGAGGTGATGTATTCCAAAAAGCCTTCAGTGCAGGCATTCTTGTATGTTTCACCTTTTTATGTACCAGGATAAGGCATTACTTTAATGACAGGAGCTGGTAATGGGCGAAACTGCTGACGTTTACCAACAGCTTCAAGTAAGTGTGAGATTTTCTCTGATTCAAACAGGTTATTTGTCTTGCTGTTCATAATACTGTGGAGAGTCTGGCTCTTGTTTCTTTTAAAAATCTTAAGAAACTCTTTCCTTATGTCTTCATTTCTTAAGCCATAAATGATAGGATTGAAGGTGGTAGGCACATTGAAATAGATTAGATCTGTGGCAATTCTCAAAATAGCTATTACTGCCTTGCCATTGTCTGCATGGAGACTTCCTGTAACAATTAATAGCGATGATGAAACAAAGAAGATTGCAAGTACGATGCTGTGGGTAACCACTGTATTAAGAGCCTTGCGAGAGGATTCAGTGAGACGGGCACTCCGAGACTCCATTAAGATCTTGACATAGGAGAAGCCCACCATGGCTAAACAAGCTAAAAGGTGGATTGTGAACATAAACATCCTGAAGACCCCCTGAAATGTGGTAGAGATACACATACTTTCTTCCAGAGAGATTCCTGTACACATGAAGCTGTGGGACAACACCAACCTGCAGGATTCATGTCCAATGTAAGGAAAAGAGTAGATCATTGGATAAAAAATGGCAAACAGCCAAGAGATTCCACAGGACAGCACAGCTTTTGTATTTGTGATTGTCATTTCATACTCGAAAGGGTTACAAATGACATAGTACCTGTCCACTGCCATCAAGGTCACAATAAAAACAGACAAGCAGCTGTATGTGACATAAAAATAGTACTGCAACAAACATAACTTCATATCCATTGGGCTAAGATCTCCCAGAACAAACCTGATAATCAGGTAAGGACAGGTAGTAGTTATGCCATAAAGATCTACAGCACACAGGTTACAGATCAGTATGTTCTTTGGTGTTCTCAAGTAGCTTTTTGAGTAGACAATAAAAATTATAAGACCATTTGCCGAAAACCCGAGAAACAAAAAGAAAACTAAAATGGGGATAATAGCTCCCCTTTCATCAACACTGTAGATAAATCCAAGCAAAATCACTCCCGATGTTGTATTCAGTAGTACATTCATTTTTTTGTACTCTATTTTAAAGTTTGAACTTCTTCGGGCTGGTAAAAGAAGCAGTTAATGTGAAAAAAGATAATACTTTCTGGGAATGTGTTTATATCTTTTTTTCAGAAAAGATTAGGGAATTACAGATTCAGAATTGAGGCTAAAATAAAATGAATATGATGTGTTTCCTGTTCTGGGTTTAAATACATATTTGCATCTCACGTGCTGTACCAGGGGAATGGACACTGGACTGCCCATCAGCTGTAATCAAAACAATAAAGTTCTAGAAACAGTCGCTCATTAACAGAGCTTGAAATAAACAAGGGCAAGTGAGCGAGCATTGCTGAGAGCCAGACATTTTGAGCCACTAGAAGTGTGAAAAGACAATGAGCTGTGTTCCAAGTTAATATTTCTCCAGGGAAATTGTATTTCAAAGCAGTTGAAGTAACACATTACATTATCCCTTAATTTCTGTTTCATTTATTTTAAAATAATCCACTAGAACTTTCTTTCTAAATGCATCATAATTTTAAAAAGTACCTTCTTTTGTTCACATTACTAGTTATGCTACAAAAGAATAATTAATAACATTGCAGTGCTATTTATCTACAAGCTGTCTCAAATGCATAATGACAAGCCTTCCTGGAATTTTGTTTCTTAATACAGCATCAATGTACAGTATCTGCCTCCATTAAATAATTTCAGCATCATAAAGTTCAGCATAGTTATACGTCTTCTTTGCTAGTTTACTTGGATAATGTTCTTTCTACCAGTGTAAGAACAATAGACATTCTTTAATAACATTTATAATAAAATATTAGACATTAAAATTGAGAAATTGTAAAAAAGGAAAGCTGTAACTGTACACTTGTAAACAGCATTTTCTAAATCCCAAAAACAAAACAAATTGGAAGTGAAACATCACTCCTTTGAAAAAAATGCAAAGGTGATTTCATTCATGCTGTAAATCACACTTATCTCTGCTAAGGTGATGACATATTTTTTTTGTTTCTGAGCTGGATCAAGAGTGGCAGACAGCAAAGAGGTAGACATGCCTGTTTAGTCTGGTGCTGGTTCGGGGAATGGGGTATACTGTAACTCTTTTAATTGTGATCAGCTGTAACCATTTTACATTAAGTTTTGTCAGTGCCTCAGATTAGAAAAATTAACAATGTAGATTGTTTGTACTTTTTTCTGTTTTGAGACAATAAATTAGTTTTCTGTCTATCCAATATTGGAAACATTTCACCCTTAGGTTTGAGGTGATCCAGATTTGCTAGAAGAGCATAAGGCAACAGGACTGAGAGCACACGACTCCGATTCAAACATAACTAGCCTCAGGAGCTGGTCGGAAACAGAAGCACCTGGCAAAAATCCACTTGAACACAGAGATAACATTTACAGTACGTGAATAAACTCTACACAGAACAAACAGTGAAACAGAACAGAGAATGCAAGTGGTAGTAGGAGTATGTTTTTTGCAATCCAATCATATCGTCGAAGCTGATGCGCTGGCTTCTTTCAAGATCAGTTGGATCAGTTAAAACTGCTTAGTACCAGGTGGGCTACATTTTGCTGAAAGGCCACCTCTCATCAGTATCCATTCCTACATATCATATAACATCCATTTTATTTCTTACATTGAGTCATTTTTTTATGTATGGTAGCAGTTGTGTACCATAAGTCAAGACATTGTAGGCTAGAATTGAATCCAGAACCATGGAGCTGTGGGGCGGCTCTTCACACTGAAGTAAGAGACAAGATGTTAAAAGGGTTAACTTAAGTCAGTTCTGCCTGAAAATTAGACTTCTAAGCAACAGGGATTTATGGCAGGAAAGGGGGTTAACTGATAAGGATTCCAGATGCGAGTAAGGAACCCCCTGTCACGATTATAGTCCCCCCTCCTTAAGGGTGCTCCAGCCCTTTCACTTGAGACTTTATTCTGTGCACCTGATTCCTATTCCCAGGCCACCTTAAAAGCCAGGCGCTGACGCTCATCCGGGCTCTGCATCTGATTTCCGTATCGTGCGAGTCCGGTACCTGGAAGCGCCTGGTCCCATTAAGGTTTTAATCTTGGTTCCCGTTCCTGTTCCCTGTCCGCCGGTTCCGACCCGGCCTTCGTGTTTTAATTCCGTGTTTTGATGGATCTCCTGGTTTTGGACTTACCTTTGTGTTTTGGATACTCTCTAAGGACTACTCTTTTGGATTGTTCACCTCGGCCACACCTCCCCTGTGCACCAGCGCACCTTGGACACGCCCCCCTGTCTTCAGCCCCGTATTCCTGCATGACGTTTCCCTAGTGTTTCCCCACTTCGTCGGTTTGTGTCGTCCACATAGGGTCCAGAAAGAACTGTTCGTTACACCCCCTGGAGGCATAATCTTAAACTGACCATTTGGCCAGGGCCTCTTAACTGGCCAAATACCATGACCCCACCCCCCCTTACCATAACACCGAATGACGTCCGAAGCAGCAAGGAAGGACTATATAACCTAAAAGTTTGTACCAGCACATCGAACAATACTTTGGTTTTGTTGTTTCTTGTGGGAAACAAGACTTCGGCTTTATTGTTCCTTGCATGCAATAAACTCATCTGTTTTACTTCATCTCGGGATCAAGAACCTTATTCTTTCTGTTACAACAACACCAACCATCACAGATTTGTCAATTTATTCTAAAGATTATCAGGTAAAGCCTCGGATTTCCGTATTTTTTAATACTTCCAATTCATGCATTCATTTTATGTGGGAGAGTACAACAAAACTAAAAGTGTTAACTAAAGCAATGAGTTACTGTAGGTATACAACTGCTCTGTCTGAATATATTTTGTTTGTTGTCTGTGTTTAATACTAATCTAATCTACGAATCTTTGAAGCTGTATTCTAACTCGTTGTAACAATAAGCCAAAAAGCCAATAATAATGTGTGAGCAGCTGTCCTTGACTGGCATGTAAGCTTTACCAACGTATTTCTGGAATTTAACAATACATGGAACTTTATACAAGGATGGTGGTTGATACTTAGGACTATTTATCTGGAAGAAAATGTGGAAAGTGGAAAAATAATTATTGGATTCCTTTAGGAATAATTATTAGAATACATGTTTTTGATAGGGAGCCATTCACATAGGACAGGTATTTCATAAGACCTATTGATATCTGCTGGGCTGTAAAAAAATAAGAGCATCTTTACAATCTCAGGCGTTACCAACTGATACCACTTCACATTTTGTTATTAAGGCCTTCTGAAAGATATTCTCAAATACTCTCTAGCTTCTGTTGTTTTCCATTTAAATCTTAAAATTATCCAGGACAAACCATCAATATAATTCTGGCAGAGTACAAACTAATAATTAGAAAAAACAAAGGAATAAAATAAGGAATATTATTTTATATTTTGTTCGTAGTTTAAATTGAGTGCTTAATTGTAATCCAGAAAATAGAATAGTTTACCCCCACATTAGTCTATTTCACTGTTTAAAAAATGATGTAGTTTATAATGTTGGTTGCATATTTGTTTCTCTCATTGGTCTTTAAAAACAGTCAAATTTGTTTCCAAAGCTTCTTGTCTCAATAAGAATAACAGAAAGCCCTGTGCTATTGGGTTTTATAAACATAGCAAGGGAAAATGACTGCATAGTGTTGTAGGGAAAACCGGCTCAGGGACTCCAAATATGTAATCATAGTGGCTCTCTGAAGGCACCAGTTCTGTAGGGTTTGGGCATTTACTGAGACAATTATTAATTGTAGCAGTAAATCACTAAGTTGATTCTTTTGATGGCTTTAGAATCCAACCATGCGACATAACTCAAACAACGCACACACTAATACACGAAGATATGTTTATTAATACATAGAATATGCATATAAACCTAACAGATCTTATCGAGAGGGTTATCAGAATACAAAAGATATATATTCAATCTGTTACAAAGAGTTACATATATCAAGAGGACATACGTTCAGTATATCATTCATTAAGACCGTTTCGTAAATGAACTTGGTTACAACTTCTACATTAGATACTCAAAACAAGTACATAACTCTTAGGAATTAAATTGATATCAACTGGTTGGGATAACAATTGAATTCTCAAGCTGTAATACATTGAAGTTGAATACTCATCCAATCTCTGGGGATTTAGATCTCCTGCGGGCTCGAAGAAACAGTTGCAGGCTTGTTGCTGTCCAATCCGAGCTCTCTGGCTCGGTGCCAGGCTGTGCTGTGCGGTTTGCGACGGTGCGCTGCTGATGCTCACTGACCAGCTAGTTAGTGTTGGCTTTAACTAGCACAGTTTGTGCACAGGAGAAAAGATGACTGTGGGTCCCAGCAAGTCAGGAAGAGGACCGGTTCCTTCCTGATGAAGAGCTAGTTCTGAATAGTGATTCAGCTGTCCACAGTTCCGACCTGTTCACGAGGCCTGCTGCTGGTGCTAACCTCGGGTGGATCCTCTGGTTACTCTCTGGCAACCTCCGCTCTAGACTCTTAGAACAAAGGAAAGTTCTGGCACTCGGACACACTGGCCGTTCCGTGGTTGTCCGGGCTGAGTCTCAGGATGGTAAGGAGGCGCGCTGCGAGAATGTCCTGCCCTTGGGAGCCTTCTGCTCCTGGGCCGTCCTGCCTTGGAATTCTCCTTTGAATTCCCTTTAGAAAAGTCCACAGAATTCTCCTGAATCTTACTGAATCTCCCAGGCTCTCTGTGTTGCCTGTTTTTACCAGGAGGAACTTCAGCTCGCTGATTGGCTGAAAGTTCCATGGGCATCAGAGTCCCACGTGGGTTACTCGGCCCTACCAGTCCCTGATTGGTTGATCAAGGTGAGATATGAGTCACTTACTCCTGACACTTAGTAATGCAGTCCAGATGTCCAACTGGCACTCCCTAGACAGATAGGCGCCAATGGATGACCATTGATCATGATAGCCAGGCTTAGCTAAGTGCATCCCCCTTTGGGAGCTGTCCTTATCAAAAGAAAACATCTTGCATGAATAGTTTCTCTGTGGCTGCACAACAGAGATGAACAGAGAAATGGGGCCTCATTTGGGAAGGCTCAGAACACTTAATTCTGCTTTATTATTAAGCCTCGCCGCTACAGTGTACTGTACAATAGGTCTGATGTGAGAAATGTAGATGAGGCAAAAAAATCAATCAGAAAGATACGGGGCTAATTGGTTCTGCTGGAAATTGTCTAGACGTTGAGGTAGACCTGTAATCCAATGGCAATGCTATTTTTCCTTTAAACTTTAATTCTTTATGAAAAAAAGTGGTAATTTTATCATGTGTCTTTCATCTTTAGACTACAGCCCTGATGGGAAAAAATTCTAATCTTACTACTTTTCCTGTCCACACACTGTTCTTTGTGGGAAAAAAAACATGTTATATCATGCTGTTTCCCCCTTTTGAGTGGAAGAAGTATCCTTAGCTATTTTGGGAAAACAAAACTTTGAAAACGGTGTAAAGGAAAAAGATAGGAAGATAGTTTTTAAATTCAACAGCTGGTGCTAGCACTGATTCCTAACACAGAAACCTAATACCAATGTTCTACAGTCTGTTTCTAATGTACATGAGGAATTGTACTTCAGAATTCTGAGAAATTTAAATTAATGTTTACATGTTGTGCCCCTGTGCTTTATATAACCATGTTACCTTTACCGTGAAAAACACAGTGATGTAAAGAATAAATGTCAGAAATATTTATTTTTATGAAAATAAGTATTATATATAACATGTTAATTTAAAAGGCTATATTATTTTTACATACTGTATATAGTACACCATTATTTTTTTTCTGTACATGTACTGTACCTTCAAATTTGCAAGTTACATTAACATTTTTTAAACATTTAGTAATAAAATAAAATTACCAAAATATGTTAAAAAGAGTGGAGATTAACATTACTCTAAAGAAAGAGGCCATTTAGCCTCCTAGGTCATAATTAATTGATCCAAGGATATTATCCAGCCATTTCTTGAAAGATGTCAAGGTTTTGGGTTCAAAACAGTAGCTTGCCCCTACAACCGTTTGATTAGAAAGTGGCACCTCTTCTCAGTTTTCAATCACTTCCACAGAGTTTTCACTTGTGCCCTCTGGTTCATGCTTCATGGTTCATTGTTGTATTCATTATGTTGTATTCTTAAATGTCCTTTATTTACAAATAATCTTGAAGATCTTAGTTCATATAATTACGTACTGTAACAAATAAATTATGTCTAGTATACCATCAGTTACACTAACTCATTAATTGGTCTCCTTAAAAAAAACTCAACATTCATATACTCAAAGTAAATACTATTACTTAGATAAATTACATTTATTTCAGATGTGTAAGGATATCAATTGAATTCTTGAGATTGCTAATGTTGAATACTGAACTGTAAACACCCACAGCCATGAATTCTTAACTCCCATGCAAAAGGTTAACGGAACAGCTGACAGGGTCAGGGTCAGAGTTAAAAGTGATGTGTACTGCTTTTTAGCTGGGGAAAATCCAGTTGATGATTGGTTAAAATTTCACTGGCTGGAGTGGGTCTCCACACCCTACAAGTACCTGGTTGGTTCATCATCCTTTTGAACCTGTGACTTTAAGACCATCACCCAGATATGACTTTGGCTCTGCCAGACATCCAGGCTCCAGGGGTGGATGTCCATCAGGAGGAGTGCTGGTGCTGTTTGGGGTCACTCTTGGAGATGCTACTTATCAAGAACAACTTAATTTTCCTACTTTCATGCACACACAGATTAGCTATTCTGTGGATGGGACATCAGAGAGGGGCTACAAAGAAAACTCTAAAGCAACACTTGATTAAACACGAGATTAAAATCAAGATATAGATATAATCAGGTCTCTAGGAAGATGTTGATGCTTTACTAGGAAAATATGCTTTATTAGCAAATGATCTTGAAGACCTTAGTTCATAGAATTACATAACAAATAAATGCTTTATGAAACGTGGAAGTGTAGTGTGTGGTTTGTAGTGAGACCATTCACAACTACACTTTTTACAATGAGAGGGATTCATATAATGTTATACCTGGGAACTAGCACCGGTGTCAACAACCCATGGGCCTAGTTGTGAATGGATTCTACTGTAGTTACACAGGGTGCTGGCAGTGGTGTGTGGTGTATAATCTGGCCAGCTCATTTTTTAATCGCTTCATCCATTTAGGGTCACTGGGGAACCATAGCCTAACTTGGCAAAACAACAGGTACAAGATAGGGTACACCCTAGACAGGATGTCCACCCATTGCAGGGCACACACAGAAATGCAAGCACTAACACTAGGCCAATTTTCCCAGAATTCTACTAACATATCTTTAGGCTTTGGGAGGAAACTGGAGCACCTAGAGGAAACCTATCGAAACATAATGAGAACGTATCATCCATGCAGATAGCACCCTAGGTCCAGAACTGAACCCAGGGCCCCAACACTGTGAGGCAGCAATGCTAAGCACTGTGCCACAGTGTTGCCCTGGTTAGATCATGTGTGTGTGACATTCCTGTTGACTACCATTTACTTAATTAAATGTATGATTGAAGCTCAGTCTTCCTAATGCTGTTTGATTGGCAGATTAACCAGCATAAGAATGTATGAATGTAAAAATGATCTAAGGTACTGTAACTGTTTAGCTGGTTCAGGTTTCTCTGAAAAGAGCTGTGACTTGTAAGGCTTATGATTCCGCAAGCCTCCATTCCTTGTAAAATATACCGTAACACGTAGCAAAATTGTGAGTAGAAGGAAGTCATGCTTTTGTACATCAGTTCCAAGAAAAGACCAGACCAGAGCAAATGTCTAGAGAACTCAAATATATATAGCTGTATAGCATACAGCTAGCAAAAACCTAAACTATGAATACAAACTGGGAAATAGTCCACATTATAAAAAACATATTGCTGCTCTTAAATCAATATAGAGAAGAGCAACCATATATATTCCAGGACAGAAAAGAATGTTCTACAGTGACAGGCTAAAAGAACTGATTTTTTTCAGTTCTGAACAGAGAAGACCATAAGAAGACCAAGTATTCAAAATTCTCAAAGCCACTGACAACCCAGTGCACTTCTTCAGAATCAACCTTGAAACAGAACCTCAAGTGGAAAGTGAGGAACAGTGAAACAAAATGAAAGTGCATTTATAATCAAGAACAGGAGCCATGTTTTTAGCAAAGGGTTATGGAACAAGCTACTCAACCATAATGTTGAAGACATTACTCTGGCTTCCTTTAGTAAAAGACTGGATAAGATCATTGGAATGATCAACTACTAATTACCAAATGGGATAGATGGTCTGAATGGCCTCCTTTTAACATTTCTTATATTCTCATGTATTATTATTGTCCGCCCACTGAATATCCTTCTGTTTGACTGTTAGGATGAATGGGCAGAGACAGTGATCATAGCCCTTGAGTTGCCACAACAAGACAAGTGTGTTTGACTGCTGCACTTTCCGAATTTGTTTCAACCAGCCATAGTACCAACAAGTACAGTACTTTGGTCTGGACAATAAGCCAGCCAGTTATAGATGAATGATCTATAGACATCTGGCGGATTATGGTTTGCAGTGCTTTAGGCCTTATAATTATATCTTTATTCACAAACATCAACCTGTACTGCAACATCATGTGGAAAAAAAAGATAACTTTCACCACAAAAGATGGGAATACGTCAATTCTCTAATGTATCAACATTTAATCAGAGCTTTACTGATGACTAAATGTTGACAATATGGAGAATGTTTTGCATAAAAATGTTGTTGAACAACATAGGTATGGTGGAAGGGTAGTAATGGTGAAAAATATAGTTAACAGTCAGTTCTGAGTAGGACTTGCACAGATTAATCTCCTGTCCCGTGTTCTATAGCTAACATCTTGCAAGCTATCGTCATGCTCAGTCTTCAAGAGTTGAGTTAATCTTGATTATTGCTTGATATGAAAGCAATTGAATACTTGTATACTTATGGCTGATGTTTGATCAACAGCAACATTTTCAACCACAGAGTATCACAGAGTTGATCTGGGCCTTGTACTTTCAAGTGAGAGTTCTCCTACAAGCACTAGTAAGACATCTGTTTTGGGGAATACTCTGTAGTTTACAGACATGTGTCAGGGCATAAGGTCTTCACAACCATTACTAGGCATCCCTGAATGATTTTATAACATGTTACATCACAGTGAAACCATACCAGTGTGTTCTGTGCCCTGTTTTCCCTGCTTATCGCAATAATTAACAGTTTCAATGAAAAACTGTTCCAAGCAATGAATTTACCAAATTAACCTATACATAACTTTTACATATACACAGTCATAAAATGACTTACTCAGGGAACTGCATGTATACATTTTATATTTATACTTATCAGTATACAAAGATCAGTATGTAAATGTAATCACAATCTGGGGAACTTAAAAACCAGTTTGTGGCTGTGTCTAGAAGAGTATATTTTATTCACAGTTTATTCACCTTCATCTAGATAAGACTTTATTGATCCCGAAGGGAAATTGAAGGTCCCAGATGTAATACAGGTCTATCTGTATTACGTTTAAGTAGCAGTGTTATTCATCTCCTTTTCTTATTTAATTACTCACTCATTACTCATTACACTTCATTACAGTGTGTACAATGTATGGAAATAGCTTCTCAAAGACAAGGAGCTTTATTACTGTATAGTCATGACCAGTAATTAGTATTGTGAAAATATGAAAAGTCATTGAATCCTCCTGGAAATAAGTTTTGTAGGTGATATGTAAAACAGAATACTTTTTTATCGTGGTACAGTATATCATGACATTGAATATAAATATATAGTGGTTAAATTATTGTATGGCATGAGGCATTTTGAGAATTGTATTGATAAGCACAGTATTTACACCTAAAATGCATATATTCAATTGGTTTCTGGGAACTGGGTAGCATGAGTGGTTCAAGCAAGGCAATGAAGGTTTCAAGTGCCAGCTGGAAGGAGAGGGGAGCACGGCATGGGTGGAAATACAGTTGGTGTTCTGGTTGGGCCTCCTCTGAGGAGGTGTCTTTGTGCCTCCCTGGAACACCTCTAGGACCTCAAAAACATGGAAAAGAAAATAATAATACAAAACTAAGTATTACTAATAATACTTAGTAGAGCCACTTATAATTTACAGACTTCGCATTTCAGACAAGAGTTGAGCTAAACTGACTGCAAGTTTGTTATGGAAGCAAGCATCCAGGTCCACAATTTGCTAACAACATTTTCAAGCATACACTGGGTGGTAATCTGTAAACACACCTAAATCATGGTGCAGAAGTAACAAAATATTTTTTTTAAGAATTTGCAATTCCTACACATCACTGATACAAGTTCCTTTATATACAATTGTACAATTTTGTATTCAATACTGAATTTAATTATTTTTTATTAGGATATTGCTATTTTCATGGGAGAGACAGCAGGACAAGATGCTATGCAGTAGGTTTAGAAGTGAAATAGTGAATTGTTTTTTTTTTAAGTAGTAAATAGAAATTAATTTTAACTTCCGTTTTTCTGTGTTTGCTAGTGGTGGGAAACAATTAAAAAATTGCAATAAGACCCCCTGAAAATGTCTGGTGAAAACAATGTTTGTGAAATAAAAATAAATGGTCTGTCTCTCACCAACGTAAAAATATTAATAATATATTGTAAATTATAATAGAAATATTGTGTGAACGACACAAACGGAACCATATAAGATAACTAATATTACCTGTTAATATTAGTAAAATCTCAGATCAAATGCTGGGATGCAAAGTAAATATCAATTTTTAACTTAAGGACAGTCCTGTTGCTGTTGTTTAAATTGCTAAGAATAGAAAGCCAAGGTTTTTTCCTGAAGGTGAGTACAGTCTCCTGGCAAGAGTTCTGCTGTGGGATTGAGGCCATAGACTTTGTTTCAGGGTTGTGCGCTCACTTAGTTCATAGCTGTTAGCAGACAAATCACCGACGTATTGTGATTTATTTTTTCCCATCGCTGTTTTTTGTGATCCACAATTCCAAAAGTGCAGCCCCTTTGACAAAGAAAGGAAATACACTTTTGTTAGGTATAAAACAACAAACTGTCATATTTGCAGCTTAGCATACAGAAGAGCAACAGTCATGCAATATGCATTTGTGATCAAGAGATTAATACAAAACTTGTCAATTTTATTTTTGGATAATTCCATACATGCATAGATCATAATGTATTAGAACATTTTTTACCCAGTGATTATGAAGTGACCATACTGCTTATGGCATTATCAATTAAAATGAATGATTCGGAGTGGTCAGGGTTGCTTGACACTCTCAAATGTATTGTTAAAAATGTGTCCTAATACATCTCAGGCATGTGCCCTAACAAGAAAATCACATCCAGATATATTGCAGATTTGAGCCTTTTGTCATCTATGTTGAGCAAAAAAATATTTTTACAAATGTTCCACTAAGACTCAGTTTTTTTAAAAGATAACAGTGAGAAATTTAAATAAAACAAATGTGTACTTTGATCTACCAAATCCACCAGTCAATAATGGCTCTAAAGATTTAACCTAGGAACAAGTAAACCCATTTCTAAATTTTAGGACTTCCATTTCTTGCTCCATGATCACGTGTACTGTATGCTCAGACATCATGTTGCATACATTCTTAATTACTGACCCCTCTTTTGATATACCTCTAAACAAATCTGTTTATTAGTTTCCCCTCTCTTCCTCCCACAAACACGACTTTTATGCAGATTGTGTTTTATTGGGACAGTGGTTTAGCTTTACAGGTCATCCTTTCTTTTCATTTTTAAAATCAGTTTACCAAAAATAAAACCCTTGTGTCGCTGAGTTTGTAATACTGTAGGTACTATACATAAAGGGTATTTGCTACATTAATGAAGCAGACTTATTTTGCTGTTAAATGTTGTGTTAAATGATTTGCCATATCTGACATTTCACTGAATTCCAAATAAGGAAGCTCAAGAGCTAAACAGTTGGGTTTATTTGTAATGATAATTTTGCTTTGCTTTTTCAATGATGTCTTGACTCACAGAGAGCGATTTTTTTAAACTACTTTTACCACACCCAATTCCAGAATGGTGGAATATTTTTTTTTGCTGGATCCAAATTGGGATTATGCAAAATAAAATTGGTAGAGATCCAGAATTTGATACCTAGGCATGATGCTCATCAATAAATGCTCTCAGTTATTTTCTTGGCTGCATAGCTGCCCCTGTGGTGGCAGGAGAAATGAGGAAACAAATGAGAGAAACAAAGGAAGTATTGCCAGCAGGCAGGTCCACTGCAAAATACAGGCGGAAGAGGTGTGGAACTAAACAAAGACACAAGGATGCCTGAAATACAGGGTGTCACACATGTAAATTTCATGATTTCCTATTTAATTAATGGGTGGATACACCATTGGAAGTACAAAGTTAGTTTCCACGCTGGAAACAGTCACTGAAGAGAAACCAACAATTACAGTTCAAAGCTGTATACAGTGAGGCATTGCATTCCTTGGAACACTGTCTGTTCTTAAATGTATTCTTCAAATGTATTTGAATTTGAAAATTCAAGAATGGCCAACAGGTATTTACTTGCCATTTACTTATACATACAATAAGTTGTAAGCATATCCAATATTTATCCACATCAGAAATGAGAAACATTATGAAAAGTTTTACATCAATTTCTAAATTATTCATTTTAAACACTGATCAGAGCAGTTTGTTGTATGCTTGAGTAGTTTCATTTACAAGGATAAAAATATAAGTCCACCCAGTTTCCTTTGTGATTTTAGTTAGGATTGCCAAAATGAATTAACGTGATTTTAATTAACACAAGGACATATGTGACCATTTTTGCTGTCTATGAGAACAGATGCCCGATGAATAAAGTGAGCTGTTTCAATAATTTGGAAAGAAAAAAACAGACTCAGTGAATTACAGTATACTGTATGTCCTGGCAGGCAGAGAGTCACTACACAATCCCTATGACCACCACATCTTTTTGAGCCAACAGTTTCCTCATCTGTATTTCTGCATTGAAAATACCTTGGCAAACTCAAAATGAAAAACATTTAATTATTCACAGCGTTATAAATAAAGAATAGTCAGCTGGTTTTCCTATCGAGACCAAGTTTGTCATTACCTCCCATTTTGCCTTTTCATATCTGTCCTTATTTAAATGCTTGTCAGCACATGACTTACTTGTGTGGGCATACTGTAACAGTGCAAGGAAGAGGAAGTGCTGAGTAGTTTTATTTAATAGAATATTTTTATTTCATTTTTATTGCAATTAACTTTTCAAAAGTCTGACTTTCAAACAGGTACAGGATTAGAGTTTTAGGGTGATCAGAACACTTAATTCTTTGACATGAAATTTAAAAAAAATGAGGCAGTCAAACTTTAATCTTGACCACTTTGGTTCAACTAACCTGCACTCACGATTCAAAGTATCACGATTTTGCTCCACTTTATCACCTCACATGTTATCACACTGCACGTACTGTGTTCTCACAAGTGATGGTTCTCTTTTTTTAGGCAAAAAAAATACAACAGTATAGTGGATACAACATTTTAAAAATATTACTTAAGAAAGCTCTTGGAAGCCAGACTTGAATAAAAAGTATTAAAGTTATTACTTTAAATGCACTGTCCATTTTAACGTAAATGGTTTGAACTGTACTGTATATGTTTCAACAAGTACAATTTACCAACACTTCTTTTTTTCTGCAAGTTTATGATTAAGTCCTTGTGATTAAAAGTTATGTTGAAATGTATTATGAAGCAGTTATGTGGAGAAATACAATTTCACACTAAAACAAAAATATATTATGTTAGATCATAAAGACAGAATAAAACCCACAACTGTAAAAATAAGATCGAGCATCAAGCTGATAGTAAGAATTTCATTGTATAAAATGTTAAAATTAATGAATCGATATTATATTTGATCTAAGAGACTGCAGTAGTTCTGATGTTTAGTGACATTAAGACTGCACATTCACGGTGTGCAGGATTAAATTAAGAAATTCAAAATCTATGTAGTGGAACCTATTTTCATATTAGAACCCTAATTTACATATTAGGTTATTAAATAAGTTAGAACAGAAATTTAACATTCACCAAAATGTTTCCCTGCTACAATCACATTTTTCAACACGCTCTATAATATCTAGTTTCTGAGCTACACTTATTGACCTTCTCACTTTAATTTATCACTAAGTGAATTACTTGCGTTCCGTTTTGGACCCATGTTTAACAAAATAATGATGATGTTTAAAGCACTGAAGAGCATCATGGGAGAGTGTGACATCACAGGAGAAACAGGTATCATCATGAGAGCCGATGACAACAACCGAAAGGAGGAACAGCTAAAAATGGAAGAATTCGTAGTTTGCGTTAGTGGGGGAAACTATACTTGCCTAACAAAATAGGTATGAATATGCACAGTATTGCTCATTTTACCGAGTACTTGTAAAGTTAGTAAAGTACTCTTTTAATGAAAGATAAGTGTAGTCCAATAGTTGTCACGGATGTTGGAAGGGACGAAACATGGAATAGCAGGAGAGCGAAAAAAGACCCTATGAGTAGCAGCGAGATGGAGGTTAGCCCGGGCTCAGCTGTTCAGGAAATGTCATATAGAAACCTAGGCCCTCAGGCCACGGACGTGGGGCGACCTGGTGCTAGGCGGGTCTCAGGACGTCCGAACCTCAATGCTGAGCGAGGAGGAAAGCGTGACCTGGAAATATACCCAGACAGAGACACACTGGAAGGACGAGCAAAGCACAGGAAACTAGGGACAGGACAGAGTAATAATGATAATTGCTTACACTTATAAAGTGCTTTTCTGGCCACTCCACTCAAATCACTTTAGAGGTAATGGGGACTCTCTCCACCACCACAGATGTTCAGCATCCACCTCTAGGAGTAGGAGCGCCCTCTAGATGTAGAGGGCGTGACAATATAGCTAGTCCAGAGGCTACTGGCTTTGGATGCTAGATAGTATCTAGTGCACATTTAGGTCCTAAGTTGGAGAAAATTGAGCACAGTATCTGTATCTGTTTCACTAAAGAGTTAGTCATCAGTCATGCAAAATCTGTGGTGCAATCAGCATGCCATAGGCATTACAGACTATAACAAAACACTAAAGTACACAGCAAATAACTCCATATGCATGTTAGTTATGATCTTACTTCAACTGCCAACTTTCTTCAAAATGTGTAAGATGTTTTTTTTTCCACAAAGGCAAAGAACAATGGCCATGGTGGTTTGTAATCTTGAATGTTTTGTGAGGTGTTTCAGGTTATCAGTCTTTCACAATAGGTCAGATAGGAAACTGTCTGAAAGCAAACAATGTGGTATTTAGATCTGAAATGATTCCTTGCTAGGTTAATTAAGGACAGGAAGGGTCATCAAGAAATCAGGGACAGGTTTTTCAATAAAAAGTATAACTTCATAGCTAATGGTGTATGGTGACAGGAAAAAAGATCAACAATAGAAGTAGCAAATTTAGACTGCAGTAAAGATGTTATATGATCGCATTATCTTTTATCTCAGCTGCATCTACTCTTCAGATTACAAACAATGGAATTCCAAGAGTTCTGTAACAGTGTTTCTCTGGCAGAGAAATTCAAGAAGATTTCACACGTTACCAGTCACATTTTATTATTACTTTTTCGTCTTTCTAATCTTCAAGATTTTCAAGGTTCACAAGACTTTCAAAAAACATCTGGACCTGCTTTTAATATTTAGATATTAAAAACAAATAGACCAAATTGGTGTTTGTTATAATAGAATAATTACACATATTTCAGAAGTTTTGCCAGAAAACTATTCAAAAAAAGTGTGAAAACAGTGGTTTAAGAAAATGTTTTTTGTAATGAAGATATAGGTCAAGCTAGGGTGAAAATACTTCATCAGACCTAATCAGGTAGTTATATACTGTACTTAGGAAGACAACATACTGTATAGTATGCATTTCTGATGATGTAACATATAATCTCAAGCTGCACTGGTGTCCCCCAAGACTCTATGCTGGGCCCTCTTCTATTAAATTAAAATTCAAAGAGCGTTACTGGCATAAATCACATATTTGCATACATCACATAAAATGCATTTCTTTACACCCACTTCATAGGACCTCTCATCTCCTCCCACAGCTTATATAACACATCTATGCAATTTTTCTGCAATTTCTCTGCCAAGAAGCTTGGTGTCATTCTTGATCCTCTCCTTTTCCCCATCACATTTCTACTCTATGTCTGTTCCTGCTACTTCTTCTTGAGCAATATCCACTGGATCCACCCCTTCCTCACCAACACCTCTATACGACAGTTTAGGTCCTGGTGATCTTCCATCTGAACTATTGCAGCTCCTAATTGACTGGCCTTTTTGCCAGTACTATTCCCCCTCTCCAGCTCTCAGTACTCTGCTGCTTATCCCTGTATCCCCTACCAACTTCTCAACTAGACCTCCTCTGCTAGTCCTCCTCTCTCCTCCCCCTCCTCCAGGGCCTGGTCATTCTCCTTCCTAGCCTCACAGTGGTGCAATGAACTGCACATTGAAACAGAGCTGCCTAGCCTCTGACAGTCCCTGAGATTTTACCACAACTAACCTGCACTCTGCTCAAAGGCATTCCTTCTGATCATTGATTTCTTACCCATGCATTGCTTACTGCTTAATTAACAAAGGTTTCCCTTGACTTTGTGCTGCACAGCTTTTTATATCATTTGTATCTTATACACATGTATACGTATTTATATATATTCTTTAATTGTATTTTTATTTTAGGTATTATTGGATATTTTTGGAAATTGCCTTAGATAAGGGCATCTGCTAATGATATAAATTGTAATAATACATATTAATTAAATGAAAAGAAATTCCTTAAAAAGAGAGACAAATAGATATTTAAGAGACATACTGTACAGCATATCTTTTAACAAGTGTACAGAGGAAGTAATGGTAACATTTACATGAACAAGTCCTGACTTATTTTTCTCTCTATGTCAGCCAGGTCTGTTTCTACTGTTGTGAAAGACCAGTATTGGAGTCATCATTTAACAATGGTACTAGGCTCGATCAAGCAATATTCTTGTCCAGAATAGTTGACATAAATAATAAGAAAATCTTATCTGCAGAAAAGAAAGTCTTATCTGTAGATTACCTATTATAACATCTGAAATGTTCATGTATTGACAACATCAACCTAGAAGAATATTTCAGGACCAATAGTGAAACAAGAACCTGATGACACAAGTGAAAAGGAAGAGACCATGCATTTACAACTACAGATAAGATTCCTAGCTGCAGTAACTACAGTAAATCAAAGAATGTATTCACATTCTTTTGTGAAAAGTAGCAAAATGGGATAATTATGGATAATGATAATGATGGCAAAGATAGTTCAGCTCTGTGTTCATAAATGAAAATCATTACACTCAAGCCAACTGACACAAAACTAGGCAGGAAGAATAACATTTTTGAACACTGAACATTGGCGACCAACTTCGTTTTAAAATGAAGTTCCTGTAAACAGTTTAAAGAATTCTCCCACTCACTGGCTTCCCAGTGGTAGAATACGTATTTCCTCCTGTTCTTTATCTACGGAAGTCCTGAAATAAGCAGCTGTGAGCTTGCCAGTGTACACCTTTTCCACTTGCTAATTAGGCTGTGCATTAGTGATAAAGAAGCATTTGATTCACTGAGCTCTTCGGGACAGCACCATCTGGAACCATGAGGTCTTTTGGAAATCCCTGTCTTCTTCTAATTTTCCCCTTGTGTGTTGCTTCAGGTAAAAGATTCTTTTTTCTTGTGCCACTTTTAGCTTGCTAAATATAATACTTGTAAAACTAGCATAGGGAAGTCAAAAAACAAGTCACAGCAAAGCAAGAAAAATCCTTAAAAGAGATTACACAAAATATAAAATAAAGGCTTTTTACAAACAAACTCAATGTTACAAACATGTTGTATATAGTATAATGTAAACGTTCTCATACAGTAGGTTTATAATAAAAGTAACTGTAATTATGCTTAGTAATACTAGTGCTTAGTAGCAATATTTCAGATACGGTTCTTTAATGACACTTTCTAGCATTATTCAAAAGCTGCAATACTTTTACAATGGGTGTTGAGAATCTTTTCTATAGTTACCAGTACATTTTTTTCAGAATGGATGAAAATACTTTAGTTAAAAGCGTTTTTCTTTGTTGCGTATGTTCCATTCTCTATCTTCTCATTATCTGATTTTAGAGTAATGATGGAAAAGTATGTGACCCAGTACTATATTTTGTATATCCATTACATTCAGTCAGCAGCGTTAATGTTTTTAAAATGAGTTTGCTTTAAGACTTAAATTAAATAGTAAGAAAAATAAACTGTTCATAAGAATATTTTTCTTCTGAGATACATACTATATTTCATAGATGTAATTATAGACACCTTGTTTCTGAAACATAGTTATTCAGTGTCAAAAACATTGTTTTTGGAAATTATTCTAATTTGACAATAACACCTACTCTTAGTTGTATTGGTACATACTGTATTTGAAGTATTTATGCATTCATTTGAACTATTACTGACTTTCCTAACGGCAGACAAATAAGAATACGTATTTTGCACTGTTACTTTAAAAAAAAGTCAAGACACTTGGACATTATTTTTGTCAAATACTTTTACTTGAACATTTTCCTCCAAGAACTGCAATTACATAATTGCATAATTATTTGTAATTTTCTTCATCAAAAGTGTCAGGAATATATTTCAACATTTATTAAAAAAATATATATTATATGGTTTAAATACAGCTTTGGTTTTATATTTACAGTCGCTTGCAAAAGTATTCTCTTTGAATTGCAAACGATGCAAGGTTTTTAAAAGTGATGATTTTTAATCCAAACTTCAGTGCTCACACTTTCAGTGGGTGAAAGCAACAACTGTGAAATGACATCAACAACTAAATATGTTGATTGCATAAGTATCCACTTTTACTATGGTAAATCTAAATTAGTTTACAAGTTTTAAAAAACTTTCACAATTTATGCTATTAGTTGGATGGCCTCTGTGTAGAATAATAGCGCTTCACATGATTCCAGAATAAATACACTTGTCTTTGTGACGTTTGTCAGGTTGTCACATTTCACAGCCAGAAATGTGAATTTCAAACAAAGATTCAACTACAGTATGAAGACCAAGGAGCTTACAACACAAGCCAGGGATGAAGTTGTATATAGATACCAATCTACTGGAGGGCCTAAAAAAATCCAAAGACATTGAATATACAGTACTTTTAAGCACACCAGTCTGAATTGAGCAATATCCGCTGAGGAGTTGGGCAAGGAAAACACTGGTCAGGGATGCCACATCTTTGAAAGAGCAGCATAATTCAATGGTTGAGATAGGAGAAAATGTCCTTGGGTCAACAATATCCCCATTATTCCACAAAGCAGGTCTGTATGGCATAGTGTTGAAAAAAAACAAGAACATATTTGTTACGAGTGCTGTGTCCACGAGGGGGAGGAAGGACCCTGTGTGTTATTCTGAGAGTTTCCAGAGGGCTGGAGAAAAGGGTAAAAGGGAGAGGAGATCGATGGCTACTTATGCTAGACGCTGGGCTGAAGTCGAAGTCGAGGGACGAAAGGGAAATATCAAAGGCCAGAGGTTCTGTCAGATCGATGGCTATTTTTCCAAGACACTGGGTTGAAGTCGAGGGACAAAGGTCATGTATCGAAGGCCAAAGGTTCAGTTGGGAAGAGAATTTCTCACCAAAGGTACAGTAGGAGCTCCTAGAAAAGGAGTATAACTTTTAATACTGAGTACCAACCTGAGGGTAGTGATGGTTTAAATATCCTGGGAAGTGGAGGGTGATTTAAGTGATACAGAAACATACAAAACTTGAACATTTTAGTCTAAATGCAAAACATTAAATTGGGATTAAAATGAACCATTCAGCAACACAATACTTCAAAGCACAAGACCAGACTCAATGTGTAGTGGCTTAACAAGATGAAAGTGAATGCCCTTGAGTGACCAGGTCAAAATCCTGACTTGAATCTGTTAGTAAATCTAGGATAAGTAAATTATGAAAATTATTGTTCATCAATAAGCAACCTAATACTCCAACCAACCTAACAGAGCTTGAGCAAGTTTGCAAATAGGAATGGGTGAAAATAGCATCATCTCAGTGTGCAAGGCTGGTAGAAACTTATGTAAAAAGATTTGTGACTGTAATTGCTACCAAAGGTGCTTCCAACAAGTATTGATTCAGGGCAGTGAATACTTAATCATTTTAGTTTTTCATTTTTAGATTTTTCTTTAGTTGTCTTCCTGATATTCTACTTCTTTCACCCATATAATTGTTCAATCTGAGCATTCAAGCATTGAATAAAAATATTAACTTTTAAATATATGTATACATCATATGCAATTCATCAAATGGACAGCATTGGAAGGGAGTAAATATTTTTGAAGGGTACTTTATTTTTGCAATTTTATGAAGCATCCATCTAATCCACCAACAGCACTAAAAGGACAAAAAGCAAAATAACATTTTAATATACCTGTATGTTACTTTTTGCAATACATAATATAAAAAGTATATATCTTCACCTGTATAACCCAAGCATCCATTCTATATTTTTGTTCAAATTTGTATGTCTCCTTTCAACACAAGAAACTTATCACTGACGTTAAATTTAGAATAGAATTCGACGTCATGAAGAGAAAATACTTATTGTGACATTTTTTGCTTATTTGAGCACTGTGACTTGGTTTTGTTGATCAGCAGTTTAATCTTCTGTTTAATGTACAAACACAGGTTTTAAGGTAGGGGAATGTTTCACTAATTGGCTTATGTGATACTAACATAAATGGCTCCCCGGATGATAATAGGAAATGATACATACTGTGAATGCTGTGGACTACTCCATATCTTATCATGGATCAGTTTATGTCAGTTTGTATTTTGTGGAAGACAAATAACTTCCTCAGGATGTGCACAGGCACATAAAGGCTCTTGTGCCTTGGGTAAGATGTAGTACATTACTCTGTAGTTGCCACTGTTTACCAGTATGCAAAGGACTTATCAGTCCTTCCTTTGTGTCATTATTTTGGTCTGTCCAGGAATACATCTTTGCTCAAACACAGATAGCCTGCACTTGCTTGGTGTTTGTCATGCATGCTTCTGAATTGAAATTCTGCTGCAGCTTGTGTGTTCATCCTAGCATTACAATTGATGTGTCAAGGACTTTGCAACAGCAGTTTTAGCTCACTGACTGTAGATCATACAGTAAATTTTAGGTGAGTGTGCCCCGAAGCATTCACTTGTCAATAAAGATAACAAAGGTATGTCAATCTTTATTAAGAGACCGTTCTTGAGAAATTATTTATATGATTACCTTCGCACATCAGAGAATTTCAACACTTTTTATAGACTTTTCCCCATGAGCTCTTCTGCTCTCTATTTGATTTCTGTCAATAATTGTATTGTTGTGTTATATCCCATTTTTGCTTTTCAATTTTATTTCCCATAATATGGCTTAGGGGAGCCTTCTCTTTTTATCTGTTTTATGCTCTTTGTTATAATGACTCTCTAGTCTAAACCTTTAACGTATTTCTCAGAAATGAAGTGACTGGAGTCCTATGAAAGGACAGCAGTAGTCAACCACACACTAGAGGCCACTAAAGGACCTCTGTCAATTCTAAGTAGGGTTACCCGATGATGATTATTACTGTACTGTATATTGTCAGTTAAGGCTTATTATAAAAAGGGCTTGCACAGTATTATTGGTGGTGGGGTTTGTAGGAAATAGATTGAAAAGTTTAGTAGTAGAGAGAAGGGAGCTTTTTCTGAAAGTTTTTGTGTTATGTTTGTTCACTTACATAACTACATAAAAAAACAAGAGACGGGGCTGTGTTTAATGGTCTCTACTAGAACTTTCTCTGACTCATCAATAACTTTTAGATCAATGCGCACACGAAAGAACAATGAAATGATAAACATTTGCAGAGCAACTAGTTCATTCAATCACATACACATACTGTATAATACTGTAAATACCAAACAGTTTGCTATTGAAAAAACTGATAATTAACTCTAGAATAAAGCTTATTGTGCTTTGATCTGTTGCCATTGTGTATTTTTTATGCATAGATCTTTGGGACCACCCTAGCCAAGGGTGTGGTCTGCAGTGTTACTGTCACTTCTATTTTTATTTTCTATTTTGACCTTTCTCACAGGATTTGTCTTGGTATTATAGTCCTCCTCCAGCTGTAATTTATTCTAGAGTAACAAGTGAGTCATCTTAAATTTCAGATTACGTTGATTCTTTTTTTTACACTCTTGAGTAATTTGCTGTTTAGATTAAATGACTTCACAGTCTTGTTTTCACGGTTCCTACTGAAACACTTCCAACACAAGTGATTGCTAAATTACCGGCAGATGCCAAATCATTGAATATCTGAAGGTAACATTTTATAATATAATATCATATATAACAACAGGAAAATAATTAGTTCTTTCAGGGTGACCTTCCTGTCGTGCATTACAAAAAGCTGACTATGATTGTCTTATAACAATTTTTGTCATCATTAAAGTTCAGGTTTTCCTCACCTTGACATACACATCTTGTTTTCTATTCTTGATCAATTTAAGGAATACTGAAGGATCAATTTAAGGAATGCACTAAATATTGTGTTAGCAGGATTATCAGTCACATTTAAAAGTAACAATGTGCTTGTTTTATCTAAACCAATGCCCAGGCAAATTGTTTTACTAATAATCAAATCTGAGCTCTCATAACATGTCAGTGACAATCACAGAATGCTTCAGAACGGTGTAGTCAATTGGTCTGAATTTACTGAAACAATTAGAACTGTAAACGTGAGTACTTTATGGCTGCTAGGAATCAGTTATAATTTTGAAGCTGATACACTGAATATTTATTGAAATTCAGTGGTGTCAACAAAAGCCCAACTGTACATATTACTTTGTTGATCAGGCAAACTTTCAAATGGGATCTCATCACAAAATCTTGGGCAGAATTCTGTTACATATGGTATCTCAGTCAAAGAGCTATTTTCAGCTAAATTGTTTCAGTTGTGCTTTATAGACAGCATTGTTTGCTGTTGTGTGAATAAATAGCTGTCACGTTGTGGAAGTTTCAGATAGTGTTGCAAATTGCTGTGTAGGGACTTTAAATTCCATCATCATGGGTAGTGATTGGTCATGACATCATCAGGTATTGTGGGTATTCCCACATGGCATGTTCTTCAAAGGCTGATCTTTTAGCTCCGTCAGTGCATTTGTGGCAGGTGACCTGCCAAGGTTTGAGTGCAGATGAGTTTCCCACTCGCTTAACATTTGAGGTGCAGAGTAAGAGGTGTTAATAGGTGCAGTTCATCTCTGGAGGTGTCAAGAGAGCTAACATTTCCTGCTGATCAAAGTCACGTTCATTTTAAGTGTAATAGCCTTGCTTCTGTAACAGTAATTCTCTTAAGTGCAGTTGTTGCTTCTTAAGTTCAGAGCTTTCACTGGTAGAAAACCAACCAAGCTATATTAAATAGCACTAATATAAAGGCCATTACAATTCTATTTCAATAAATATGTTTTGGATTGTTGTGAATTTATTTAATTGATATTTTTATTCACAGATTTGGGCTCACTTATACAACTGGGCATTTAATTTGAAAGCTTTGAGTAAAATATCGTGTTTGAGTGTAGGAATTTGATACCACAACTTTCCAGTTACAAGTTCAGAACGTTAACCACTAATCCACACTGCTGTTTATGATTACTGAGTTTACCAGAGCTGACTCTAAATCACCAGATAATTGAACCTTGGTTGGCAACATGTTCACAATTACTCATATAAAGTATCAGTCAGATGTATTTTGTAAGGATTGCCATGCTTCTTGTTTCATAGTATGTAAAAGAAATAGAATCTTATCTTTTCAGGATTTCAATGAGTGGTATTTTCTGTGGCCTGGCTCTAATCACATTTAGCAGAATTTCTCTGATTTGTTCAATGATTTCATGGTTATATCTTTTTTAAAGGTTATTTTAGCAATAAACAATAAGCTTGGCAACTAGCAAATGCCATTAGTAAGGTTTAGGATTAACATTTGCAATAACTCTTAGTTTAGGTGGAAGTTGTCAAGTTTAATTAATGAAAACCCACTGATTGGCTTTCATTCAATTAAATTAGAAATAAAAGCACTGAAGCCATTACTAACCCCGCACTACAAGTCATTAGAAAAATTCTGAAATGAGCTATTGTTACCAATTCTCAAACCTCAAGTAATCCTAATGTAGGTCAGTTACATTTATAGAGAACAATTCATTAACCTTTAATTTACCAGTCTAAACTACATGCACAAACTCTTCTGTGACAGAAGAATATGGATTATTAATTCAGTAGACACTTCTTTAATATGGTTGTGTGTTAAATAGATTGGTAGCTGCCCTACTTAGCAAATGCATGAATTGTTGCCCTCAGCATGGGCATCATTCAAGGAAACTGTTAAGTCCACAAATATAATAAACCATCCTTGCTGAGTCAATTCAATATAGTGTGAAATGTTAGATTACCAGGTTTAAGTTATTAAAGCCTCAGAGATATACATAATGTTTAATATGTGACATATGTGTTTGTGATTTCAGACAACTGACCTTACCTCCCAAATGTACATGGACACTTTCAGTTCCCTTTCAAATGTACCCTTTTTGGAGACAGGGGTATTAATGATGCCTGTACCATTATCTTGGAGTATGACTTGAGTTTTACAAATAGAGTTCCCTTTTGAGGATCTTTCCTGTCGTCATTAATATAATAACGCTGTATAAGTCACATCAGAAATGTCACTGCTTTAAAACAAACAGGGAAGGTGTGGTTTGTCAATAAATGTACTACATAAAGTTAATCAGAGAGCCTTACTAAAAACTTAAAAAGACTAAATTCTGATAATGATCCACATCATCTCAATGAGAAAGTCAGTTGATGATTGTAATTACAGTACAATAAGGCAAGTCAGAAGGATGTTCACTTTGGAATGCTGATACCACTGTACATTGCTCAGTTCTGCATACTTTTATGTATATGTGTACAACAAAATAAATGCTAAAAATAAAATGTCATTCTATTTTGAGCATGGAATTTTTTCTTATTATATGTTAGAGAGTCATTTTTCATGTTAACTATCCCAGTAGAAATAACCTTCAGGAAAAGGGTGGACAAAATATAGCCAGCAGCCTGGATCCATCCCATATGATATCTTTATCCAGGCCAACCATGATTCCCTGCTAGAATCTTCCACCTAAAACCACCCAAAACAAGAAAAAAAATATTCTAAGGAAGGTGTCAAATGAGGTTAAAGCATCAGTCTCCATCTGTACTTGTGTTGGATAAAACACTAAATATTCAACAAATCTTTGATCTTCAGACAGCTGCCTAGACTAATTGAGTGCTCCATCTTATTTCCAGGAGGAGTAGTGGTGCATTCTGAGCTGGGGAGCTTTTTTCACTGATAATCCCTCCGATCGGAAGAAGAATCAAATTGATGCTTATTACTTAATTGCATTATGAGGGCAATAATTTACTGTTAGTGAACACTATATAACTTGATGGAATGTATTACTGCTCACTTATAATTGGCTGGCTGTATGTTGCTATGGTTAAGCATTGAGAGCCATTAGAAAAATTAGTAGCCCACTGTTGTTGTTTTTTTCAAAATATTAGTTTATCAAAGAAGTAAATACTGACTGTCAAGTCTTTTTAAAAAAGTGAATTTAATTTACTGTGATAGACGGGCATCCCATCCTGCTTGCTGGGATAGGCTCCAGCTCCCCTCTACCCTGAACTGGTTGACCTGGTTAGAAAAATTCATTTTCTGATGTGATAGGGAAAGCTATGTGTCTACTTTGCAAATAAAGTGTTATAGGATTCAAAAACATAGCTTGAACCAGAAGTTCAAGAGAAAAAAACGCATCAAAGTACACCTGTACTTCTTTTTACGAACATAATTCATTCCCAGAAATCCTTTCGTACAACAAACATTTGTAAAAAGAAAAACCTATTTCCATTCCAACGGGGAAAAATTATGATCTGTTTCAGACCACAAAAATGACACCCCTACTTTAACTTTTTCACCATAAAAAGCCAAAATAAACAACAATAATAGCTCACATTCATACTGTAGTTTGTATTTTTAGTAATGAAAAACACCCCATAACTAGTTAAACACTATTAATTACACCTAAATACAGTACAGTTCTGTCCTGTAAAGAAATCACTTCATTTGTTTACTTCATTTGTTTTTTTGTGCTTTTACACACAATTACAATTTTGATTTTCTTAACACGTTTAGGGCCCATGATTAACCTGTATAAGTACTGTATAAGCGCACACAATAGTGAACAATGCACAAAGAAGGACACAGTGATATAATATGGTATTGAAAATGAATGAATGAAAATGAATGAAAAATACAACTCCTAGAAAATATTTTCTAGAGGCAGTAAATAAGTGTTAAAAAGTGTGCCTGAACTAGGATAGATTGTTATGTATGACCACTGATGGAAGCAACCTTACAGGCAAAAATGTTAGGCTGTTTAAAGAAATTAAAAAAAGTATAAAAAAAACGCCAAATAGAAATAACTTTTGCGTTGTTTTAGAAACCAAGAAGATCTCTGCAAATATTTTCTGAAATGAAGTAGTATTGTAGATACAGTTAAAAATCTGGGGTCAACTTCATCAGAGCAAGAGGATTAAATCACCAGGAATTTGTCTCTGGAGTAGCGGATGTTCTGTACCACACAAATGTTAGATAACTGAATCTGGGAAAGTTCCGAAAAGAGCGAGGGACGTAGAACAGAGATTGATTTGTTTCTGAAAATGAAAAGAAACTTTGTGGATTTTCCTGAATTGAACTCTCAGAATTCACATTTTTCACTTAAGGAATTAGTGACATGAACAACTTTGATTCTAAACTGCAAGGAAAGAGTCAAAACTGCAAAGAGTTATCTTCTTCAATACAGTACTGTATGTGTATTTCAGTGTCAAGTCTTTCATGACAAAGTTGCTCATTTTGTCCCATCAAATTAGTAGCAAGTATGACATAACAGTTTGCCATTTGAAATGCCTCCTAATATAATATTTGGATAAACGTATTTTGTTATATTTTTAAACAATTTAAACAATTATTGATATTGATAGGTGGCTTCTCAAAGCGCTTTACAGAAAGACAACAACAATAAATAAGAAGAATACACAAGATAAAACACAATTACCAAATGGAACCAGTTAAGTAAAGGCTTTTCTGAAGAAGAGGGTTTTGAGTCTGGATTTGAAGTTTTTGAAGAGTTTAGAGAAGGTGTCTTTCTGATATTCCTGGGGGGAGAGTTCCAGAGCTTGGGGGCATAACAGGAGAAGGCCCTGTCACCCATACAATGTAGACGGGCTTGGGGGACAGTAAGGAGAGCAGAATTAGAGCGAAGGTTGCGAGGTGGGGAGTAGGGCGATAAAAGTTCAAACAGGTACTGAGGTGCCCAGCCATGCAGACCCTTATAGGTGAGATTTTAAAGTCTACACTGAATTTGACCAGAAGCCAGTGCAAGGACTCCAGGATAGGAGTAATGTGAACACTTGCACTAGACCTGGATTCTGGCTGCTGAGTTTTGGACGTACTGCAGTTTGTTCAGAGTAGATTTAGATACCCCAGTGAGTAGAGCATTACAGTAGTCAATTCGAGAGAACACAAATGTGTTGATCAGGTTTTCAGCCACAGTTAGTGATAGCATAGGGCGTAGTCTAGCAATATTTCTGAGGTGAAAAGATTTATGCTGCACATGTGGGTCGAATGTTAAGCCATGTGGAAATGATTCCAAAGAACAGGCAGGATAACTGTTAATATCTATAAGAGGAAAGAACTAAGGCATTTATCCTGTGCAAGAAAAACATACATCACGTTCTTTCTTTCAGATTTCTTTCCTGTTCTACTTTAATCCTTAAAAAGTTAAGCCTCTTAACAGTAAGCAAAATACCCCCAAATGCATGCAATAAGAATTTTAAGAATTAAAATGAAGAAAAGGGGAAGTGCTACACACTATAATTTGTGTTAAATTGTATCTCTAATTTGTATGAATTCAACATTCTTGAGCTTTAGGTACTTTGGTATACTGAAGGTTTTTTAATAACATAGAGTACCAGTAAACATTATCATACCGTTCGACTATAGTGGTTGGTCTACATTGCAATAAGAACTGTGTACTAAAGAGTTAAATCTATTTAGAAAGGGAAACTAGAATGTGTGATTCATCATATCCTTAAGGTTGGAAACTGTTATTAATGATTTTCTGAAATCTGTTGCTGAAAGGGCATTTTGTATTTATGTGGATGCTCCAACGATATTTTAAAAGGTGTCTTTTGTTAATTTTATCAGTATGGGCCTTTATTCAACAGAAATTAATGTTTTTGTCAGGATAATGATCCCATTACCAGTGAAAGAGTGAAAGAGAACCATATTATTTTTTTGCTTACAGAGAATAATTACACAGCCACCTAAATCCAGAATTCAGAGAAATGTAATGAATATAATTACAAAATAACTGGGATAAAGTACAATTACTTGCTACGTGTATTTAAGAAAATTACTAAAGATATGCATCTTATCTGTTTTATAGTTTTGTCTGTTACAACTAGTTTTTGAAAAGCATATTGACGGTCGGTTTTCCAGATTTCTAGCTGAAAACAGGTAGAGGAAAGGCTATTGGCTATCTATGTAGAAGAACCATTTTGGTGTTCATAGGTTTTTGCTTTGGCTAAATTAAATCACCCAGAATATCACAGCGCTGTTTGTGTTTTCTAGGAAGCACCAGGTTTCAGAGAGAAAGAGAGACAGAAAGCTGATGTGGGACAAGGGATGTGGTTGGAGAATTAGGTTGTGCGTTGGTGTTTGTGGGGATCTGTGCTCGTGGGAATGTGTTGATCTGCCATGACACAGAAGGTTTATCAAGTCTATGCTCAAATTCTACTTTAAAATGTTAGTATCTTTTATGATCAATTAGTTGGTAAGCAGTTGATCCTAACACCCTATTACTGACTTCTGTACAGTTCTGTTATGCAGGTCATTTGCTACTCCACTAAAAGGTGTCTCTACATGCTTTCCATTAAGGTTACACATCTACGGTAGCCATGTTATAGGACAGCTGTGTTTAGGATATGTCATGTCATTGCATTTAGGCAGCATTGGGTTGGTCAGTCAGGAATATCCTCTGCCTCCTGGAGAGTTTCACTGTATGTAGTTTCACTCAGGATCCTCACATAATCAGGAGAATACTTCAACTATTGACCTTGTGGTAAAGTTACTCTAAGTCTGAAGTGTTATGGCTTGTTATCCTTTTTTTCTTTGATCTTTGTCCACAAGGCCAACTAGTTGTGTTGATGTCAGTCTTCTAATATATAAGCGCACAAGTCTCCGATCTTAAAAGGTGCATCCATTATCTTGTTTGTTAGTAGACCTCCTTGCTACTGTTGTTGCAAGCACAGGTCTCCTGGAAGTGTCTTGCTGCATTTCTGGAGTGTCCCAGGTCTCTGGGATTGGTGATAAATTTTATCCTGATTATTTGTTTCTGCTAGAATATACAGTATGGCTCAGTTCCACTTTTGGAGATTTGTAATTTATTTCACCTCTAATGACTGGTGTTGCCGCATACTTCAACTCATTGATAGAAATTTGGATGACGAGGTTTTTTTGGTGTCTTCAAGAGCGCTATGTTTGCCTGTTCAATCATTGCAGTAGTGGTCTTTTTCAGGCTCTTTTTGAAACTCTGTTTCACACTCTCTTTATTCTTTTTAAACTTCTCAATAACAATACATCTTATCCAGTGGTGGAATTGGGAAGAAATTAAAAGAAATACTGTAACTGTGGGAACACATGTCAAAAACCTGTGCTGACCAGACAAGTTTAAACAAAATCTAGAAGAAACCAGCTGTTTAAACATCTCAAAACATTAGACATTTCCACTCCCATTGTTTAACTGTTTAAGGTAGTGAATAAGATAATATTTTTCCTTTGTGCTCATCCCTTACTCCATGCAGATGTGATATCTGTATCTGCATCACCCCTCAGCCTCATTGCCATCAGTCATTAAAACACTAATAGCTTGGGAGGAATTTCTCATGTACTGTTAACTGGACCAAGTCAGATGTTCTGGCATGAAACAACTTTCACTGGGAAGTTCTAATCCAAGGTCTGTTTTTTTTTTTATTAATCTACTGCTTCAGCTCTATACAAGTACAAATACTCTTTATCATATGAGTTGTGTAGCAATCGTGAATTTCTTCTTGGTTTTCACTTGAAACACCTAGTTTTTGATGGGCAGTGCAACTTCTAGGCTAGAAATAATATTGACCATTCACCATTTGTTAGTGACTTACCTTTTCTTAGTGAATGCATGAAAAACGTCTGTTTTGGCAAATTAGCTTTTCAGTCGCTTCACAATCCCATTGGTTGGTTAGGCTACCTAAAAAAAATCAGATTTGAAAACAAAATACTTACTGTATGATTTGAGTTTCACTCAATTTATCCTTTGTTATTGCTGAATATGTTCGCTGTTCCTGAATGATATAATTTAATAAATGTATTTGATGATGGTACTTTACTTTTATGGCTAAGTAGATTCTTCCTTAGATTTTTGCTATATTGTCAACTAAAGAAACACTAATACTAAGGTTAAACTGCAAAGACTTTACATCCATATTCGATACCATTCACATACTATTTCTAGGTTTTGTATGTTATGTATCACCAGTGTGCAACATGGTAGTGCATCGGTTAGCATAGCTGCATCACAGGGCTGGGGCCTTGGGTTTAGTTCTGGACCTGGGGTGCTATCCCTGGTGTGAGTGTGTACATGTTTGTGTCTGTACATGCCCTGCAATGGACTCGTGTCCTGTCTGGAGTGTTCCCTGCCTTTGCGCTCATTGTTTGGATAGGTTCTGGCTCCCCCTTGACCCTTTATTTGATAAATCGTTTAGAAAATGGATGGAAGGAACTTCAAAACCGAGATGAAGACATTTTTGGAGGGTTTGTTTCATGCAACTAAAACAAATGTGATTAAAACTCATACTATATACTGTCCATATATTGAAAAATGATTTTACCATGCTATAATTAAACCTTCAGATTGCAAATTAATAGAAATATAAATTCATGTTTTTTTCACTTTTTACTTTGAATGTGAATCTTGTCTCAAAAGAGAACAAACTGCATAAGAGTTTTGGTGCTACTTTGTTTCTGAAGTCACCTGTAAGGGACTTGTAAGTGACCTGTAAGTCATCTGTAAATGACATACTTATGAATACTAGACAACTCTTTTATAAAGGTTATATACTTAGATATAATTAGAAATGTAAATATATTTACAAAATATAGATATATTTAGAATTATAAATATTTTTAGAAATATAAAAAATGTCAATATAGTGTCCATAATATTTGCGATTTTAGTTTTTCAAAGAAATGTTTATTTGTTAAAAGAAAACAGATGGCAACAGAAGGGCATGACCCGTGGACGTCAGGCTTATAAAGTACACACTTAAGCCTTTACGTCACAGACATAGTCATGTGAGAGGCACTGAAACAGAAGCACACATATCCATAGTAAATGTATTATACTACTATTTGAGCTACAGTACATGAATATAATATCATTACCAATTTCTTTAGATACGCAATTCCATATTATGTATGCTTTTGTTTACTCCAATAATGAGTGTATTTGCAGAAAAGGTTAAAACATTATGACTTTTCACAAGGTATATAAACTTAATATGGTCAGAAAGAACACGTAAAAATGTTTCCAAAATAACCACATGCAAGACTTTGATGCTTAAAATGTTTAGGAAGAAAGTAGAATACTGGTGTGTATTTTTTCTTTAAACTACCAATACCAGCCATATACAGTTTACATATTATGTTTATGTTCCAAAATTGATATAGTTTATGGTGGTGTATCGTGGTGTTATTTTTTGTCAATTAAAAAATTACGGATTTTTGTTTACAAAGACGGTTACAAAGAAAGTGGACCACGGTAATACTTTGAGCTTACAGCCTGTCCAAGGTCATTCATTATTAATACTATTAGTAATTTCTTCCGTAAAGACTTTGATGCATAAAATATTTTTGCATAATTTAAATATTTATGATAAAGGTGGTAGATTGTGTACTTTTGTCCAACTGAGCAATCTTGCTTTTATAAAATATACCAACTTTTTAATGTTTAATGATTAACATGCTGTAAAAAACAGTTTCAAATTATTAAAAGTCTAAAGAGTATACAACTTAAATTCTTAATTGGAAAAAGATTGTCCTTCAGCAGTGAATGAGATTTAAAACCATGCGTTTTCTGGCGACAGTTCAAATGCCGTACACGAGACGTTTATCTTATTTGGTTCCACCTATCGGCGATTCCGGATACTATTATCATAACTGCGGTATTATACGGTATGACACGATATGACACGTTATGATGCGAAATGCCCACCGTGTTTTACCGCAACGTACCCCGCTCATTTTGAATGGCTGCATCTGTAGGTACCTATTACCTTTTGTTTCTAATAAGTAACTAAGCAATATCCTACACATACAGTACCACTTACTGTATAAGGCCTGTGTTAGTCATGTACTATTTATTACTGGACTGCTAGACAATGCACTATGATCAGCAAAGCAACCATTAACTCTCATCTATACGTGCCAATCAGATTGCCAAAACTACACGCTATGGCATGAGATCAGGACAACCCGCACAGAAATAAATGTTTGCCTTATTAGAAGCAGGCTTTTTTGAGACAAGTCTTTGTGTCATCTCCTCTCTCAGTCTTAGGTTTCTGTTCTCATGTCTTGGCATCCTCGGCTTTGTTGTATTCCTGGATTTTGACTATGTTTTACAGTGGACTTTGCTCTTTGTGCTTCATCCCTGCTATCTTCTCGTCTATGGTCTTGCATAACTACTCGACTAAGATCTTGCATCACAACTATGTTCCTGGGCTGTGCTTTCCTGTTAAAGATTTATTTGTCATACTTTCAGGTTACTCATCTAAGTGATAAGGAATGTAGTTTGTAACTGAGGAGAAATTCAAAGTATTCCACTACACTAATTTTATTCTCTTTTGTTTTTCAGCGTCAACTGCTGTCAAGTCAGAACCTTTGGATACTGAAAGTGAACCAAAGAATGGTTAGATATCACTCCAGTTGACGTGTCAAAAATTAGATTTTTCAACCAATCACTCAACTACCACCACTGCACTGAGAGCAGTTACTAGATAAGCCAATCTGGAGACCCCAAAGAGAAATATTTAAAGTAAAAATAAATATTAAAGTGCTTTGCATTACTTTTAGGATACGTAGCTAAATGTGATTTTTTGATAAAGAGTGTAATCTGTAATTGATGAGAAATTTAAAGTATTCCTCCCACACTAGAGTTACCATCCTTTGTTTTTCAGCATCAACTAGTAATCCTGTCACATCACAATCTGTGCAGACTACAGTTGAATCAAAGAATGGTAAGTATATCACTCCTGTTGAAGTGTCAGAACTGTGACTGTGATTCCTCAAAGGCAAACAATCACTCAACTGCCACCAGAGCCAGGCAGAATTCAGTTATCCAATGTTTCTCTGCAATTTGCTGTGTGCTTATGTGCATGATTGTACATTGTTAGTGAAAGTGAAAGTCCATCACTGCTGTAGGCACTGTGGAGCACAGTGTGAACAAGAAGAAAGTGACTCTATGAGAGCATGTTGGATTACACAATCTTCATCCCTCCTGTATAATATAAAGGCTACAATGGTGAGCTAAGTTTATTTACAGATGGCACTTCCTAATTAGAAGGAGGGGGGTCTAAAGAAATAATAATTGTATTGTCTTAAAGTTTTGTTTTCAGATTTATGTGATCTATCACAGTGAATTATACAATGAAGCATTGTGTTATTCCTAAAGAAAAAGATAAATCAGTAGTAGCTCACTGATCACCAACTACAATGAACACGTAACAAGCTGTCTGACTGTGTGATTTACCATGCTATGGAGTGACAAGTCAATTCTCATATTTTAAGTGCAACTTTATAACACTACCGGTTAGACAATCTAAGAGCAAATTACATCAATAAATTATTCATCATCATCAATTAATAATTGTTTTTACATTATAGGAACATCACATACAACAAATTCTTCGTACAACTTGACTAATTCTAAAGGTGTTGAAAATATATCAGTCCCGTCTACAGCAGAAAGTGGTAGGTAAGATTTTCTAATTTATAAGGAATGCATGCTATAAAGCTCAGCCTTGGAGCAATGCAAGCAGTCCATCACACTAAGGTGTTTAAACATACTACTCTGAAAACCATACCAACAATCAAGAATATTAGATCCTTATCATTGCAATTGTTCAAATGGGTAGCTGCATCAGCATGAGTAGGCTGCAAAGGAACAAGTAAAGGTTAATTCCATGCTGAAAAAATAAAAAACACAACATTTCGGCTGTGGAGCCTTCTTCAGGTTTGTGACACCTTTTCTTTTCTTCTCTTTTCAGTGTGGAATAAACCTTTACTTGTATCAGTGCAATTGATCAACATTAGTTGTTTTTTGGGGGGGTTTAGAAATAGAAATGATTTAATCGTGATTCAAATACGTTGTATTCAGGGTTCTTCATACAATTATTCATTGGATTTATCATGAATTTTAGAACTAAGCCACAGAAAAAGTAATTTTGTAAAATACATTTATAGAAGACCTGACAGAACCTTGCTTAGTCTGTATGACAGGATTCAAGGAATATAACTAAAAGGAAAAGAGAACTGGGTAAGAGGAGGCTGTTCAGCCCATTTAAATCATTAGGTTGCTAACCACTAACTTATATGCGGATCATCTTTTCTTAAAAGGCTAGAGTAACAGTTTCAACAACATGGCTGAATATCTTATTCCACATTGAACTGCTCTTTGTGTGAAGTGCCTCCTGTTCTAAGTTTAAACACACATCCCCTTAGTTTCCAATCAAGTCCACTCATTCTTGTTTACTGATGGTTCTAAAGAAGAGAGAAGTGAAGGTTTAATGGATATTTGTTGGAACAGATTGTTTTTCCATGTGGAAAAATATTTAAATAAAGCACCTGGAGTTGAATCATCGTGATCTCTAGCTTTTGGTTTCCTAGCTGTCTCATGAGACTGGCCTATCACAAAGTCAAGTGTAATACATTACCAAGGTAGACTAAAAAGTTACTTTGACAAAATCAAAGTGGCTTGAGTGATGAAGTCAGTCCAGAGAGCTGGAAATACCACATCATCACTCCAGTGAATGGCTGAGTGATCCTGAGCATTCAAACAGATCCTGAGGAAATGATCTACTCCTGCAAAGAGCTGATTCCTCTTACTATGCATAAGAGCAGGCAAAGAGCAGCTGCTGTAAAGGTTAACCTAACGTCACAGGTGCAACAAAACAGAAAATGTCAGTGATACAGACTGGAGAAGAACTGTAGTTTATGATTGGAAAATTTGAATACACATTTACCGTGTCAAACAAAACAAACAGTCTAACTTTATTATTCCCAACCTCTAGACAAACATTATTCAGCAGTCAATACTCCAAACAAATACAGGCTTAGAAAAAGTATACAAACTAGGGTGAAATATAAACAAGGGTTAGGATCACAAGGGAGGGCAGTAAAAAAAATCAGAGTGATCTTCCCCAAGCTACAGTATAAAAGAAGAACTAAAATATGGGCTTATGTGTGTAGGTCTTTCCTGTCACACTAGCCCAGAGGAGAATCTATCACAATATAAAAAGGAGGATTTTTGGCAGTTTTCAGTGCTTGGTGTCAGTCAATGGGTATACTTGTGTTTCTGAGACAATCTTGACTTTTCCATTACTCAAGGTATAGTATTTTTTAATAATAATGATATTATCATACATATTACTTTCATATTTTTGTTGCTAAAATGTAATTGCAATTACAAAAAGGTTATTCAGTAATATGTGATTTTTACATAAGATATATCCAATCAACAGACTTACAGTATTGTTTTTACATTTTTCAAACCATAGCTAACAACACATCCCCTGAAAGAAAGGCCTAAAGCAGTGATCTGGCCCTGGAGAGTCACAGCCATGTTTTATATGGTACCCAAATGTCTCAATGTCTGAAGACCTGGAAACTGTTTAAGAATAATAAAGTCAGTAATTGATTTAACAATCTCATTAGGATATTGGGCTAAAAACCAGAAAGCCCCTGTAACGAACAGTTCTTTCCGGACCCTATGCGGACGACACAATCCGACGGAGTGGGGAAACACTAGGGAAACGTCATGCAGGAATACGGGGCAGAAGACAGGGGGGCGTGTCCAAGGTGCGCTAGTGCACAGGGGAGGTGTGGCCAAGGCGAACAATCCGAGAGAGTAGTCCTTTGGGAATATCCAAAACACAAGAGTAAGTCCAAAACCAGAAGATCCATCAGAGCAAGAATTAAAAAACCACGAAGGCCGGGTCGGAACCGGTGGACGGGGAACAGGAACGGGAACAGAGGTTAAAACCTTAACGGGACCAGGCGCTTCCAGGTCCCGGACTCGCACGATATGGAAATCAGATGCAGAGCCCGGATGAGCGTCAGCGCCTGGCTTTTAAGGTGGGCTGGGAATAGGGAGCAGGTGCATAGAATACAGTCTTGAGTGAAAGGGCTGGAGCACCCTTAAGGAGGGGGAACTAATATCGTGACAGGTTCTTGGTTCTGTACATGTGGACCTAGTGTGTGAATCACTGAACTAGAGGGATTAGGAAAGAAGTGGGAACATAAATACTTAGTAATAAAAATAAGTATCACCAAAAATAAAAGTTCCACTTACTCACAGAAGTTGGCTGCTTACTGTATATGGCAGAACAAGAGCACACTTTGCAGATTCCTGGAACTTTGATGAGGGAGAAACAGGGCGCAACTTTGATGAGGGAGAAACAGGGTGTATGCAAAATCAAATTGGTAAATAACTTGTAAGATACAGTATGTGAAGTTTATTATTGTTCATCTATGCAGTTTGTCTGCATCTTCTAAATTACTATCAAGAACTATACAGCAATTCTATAATAATAATAATTACTATATACTTACTGTATATAGCACTTTTCTGGACACTCCACTCAAAGCGCTTTACAGGTAATGGGGAGTCCCCTCCACCACCACCACTTGGATGATGCGACGGCAGCCATAGTGCGCCAGAACATTCACCACACACCAGCTATCAGTGGGGAGGAGAGCAGAGTGGGGATTATTAGGAGGCCATGATTGGAAAAGGCCAATGGGAAATTTGGCCAGGACACCAGGGGTACACCGAGAAACACCCTGGGAATTTTAATGACCACAGAGAGTCAGGACCTTGGTTTTATGTCTCCTCCGATGGACAGCGCCTATTTACAGTACAGTGTCCCTGTCACTATACTGGGGCATTAGGACCCACATGGACAGCAGGGTGAGTGTCCCCTGCTGGCCCCACTAACATCTTCCAGCAGCGACCTTAGTTTTCCCCAGGTCTCCCATCCAGGTACTGACCAGGCTCACACCTGCTTAGCTTCAGTGGGTTGCCAGTTGTGAGTTGCAGAGTGATATGGCTGCTGCTATAGTATGAATGTGCATTTAAATGGTTTTCAAAAAGAGAATGTTATTTAAATGTTTCTTTAATTAGTCAAAAATAAGAAAGGTAACAAATGAGAGGAAGCCATTCTGACCATCTTACCCATTTGATAGTTGCTGTTCCGATTCAGGCGTGTCATCCAGCTGTTACTTGAAGTAAACTCCAGCTTAAACAATGGGACTGGAAAGCTTTTATAAAGGTTACCTTAGTAATTATTAACATGATTGTGTAATAAATAACTAATTCACACCCCACATGTTGTACTACTGTACTACTGTTGTACTACTAAGGCCTAAATTAGTCATTGTTACATTAGGTATTTAATAGCTCTATAAATCTGGGTTTGATTAAAGATGTAGGAAGGCATGACTTACAGATGATCCATAAATACTGTACATAAGTGCATTTCATATACTGCACCTTATATTTGTTAGTAGTGTGTCACCATAGTTCTAAACAACTATTGTATTCCTAACGTGCTGACATTTACAGGATGTGACCACCTGGGTTTGGAGTGCCATAAAGCAGGGTCTTTAAAGCTGGCAAACCCAGGAAAACTGACACACAAACACAGCCATAAATTACAAAAGCTTATTATTCACTTCCTGCTTTCGTACATAAAGCTGAGGCGCAGTTTTGACAGCACTTCGTCATTTTTTCACAGCACCATTTCACTTGCACTTCTGTCTCATTCTACACATGTTTTTTTTGCTGAGCTAGACAGTCTTTACCCTGCACATATGTTGCAGTCTCAAGACTGCCCTGAAACCCATTTGGTCCTTTTTTTTCACGAGGTCCTTTCATCGGAAGCTCTCAACTCTGTGTTTTCCGTACACGAGACTCCCAGTTTTCAGACCGGTGGATTCTGTTTGGCAGCAACCCCGGCATCCAGCCTCCACTCTGCATTGTTTCCAGCTTCCAGCATTGCCCAGTACAGCAGCTTCGGCTCCAAACCGGCTCTCAGCATTCCCTGGCGCTCCAACTTTAGTTCCTAGCCTGCTCTCCGCATCGCCTGACACAGCTGTCTCTGATTCTAGCCAACACTTCTTTCCACACTTATCCTTTTCTCTGCTCACCACGTCGCCCTCCGGTTTGCCGACCTGCAACCCTGCCACTCCTGAGGGCTGCCCTTCCGAGCCCGGTGGGTTCCTTCCATATCCAAGACTTCCTTTTTCCGCCTGGCTGTACTTAGCAGCCTTTCTTTTCTGCCAGTGATGCAGTTGGTCCATCTTCTTCTGGGATCGTCATTCCTCCCCATTATTGACTGGCCTAAATGATTAAGAAAAACTGAAAGCAGTCACTTGATCAACTGTGTTCTGGATTCCTGGGGAATGTGGTCTACAGTAGATAAGGGCTGTCATCTTGTCTGAACGTGCTTTACACAAAGGGTGTAATAATAATGAATGAGTGCCCTCAGGAGTGGCAGGGTTGCAGGTCGGCAAACCGGAGGGCGACGTGGTGAGCAGAGAAAAGGATAAGTGTGGAAAGAAGTGTTGTTAAGAATGATACATTAACTGCAGATTTGTTTTTCTGATCTGGATCTGGAATAAACAGTTGTGGGTTATTCATGTTTCGGTTTGCTGCTATGAACCCTGTGACCACATACGGGAGAGAATGTGGACGTGTAGGCAGATACCTCTGTCTCGCATACATCTGAGTCATTCATCCTTAACACATCACAGGCTACATAAATGAAATTATAAATGAAAATATTTTTTTAAATCAGTAACAGAGCCACACCGATATTATATGTGTATAGAACTGTTTAGTTCACAAAAAAAATAGAAAATTATAATGTTGGGGAAGTTTGTGTGTTTTCTTTTATTTGTATGAGAGAGAGGTTAAAGAGAAAAAAGTTTTGGTTTACCAAAACATGAGAAATGTCAAAAAGTAGCCCTTTACTACTGGAGGCTCAGAGCTGATTGGAGGGGAACTGTGTCCCTCATTAACTACATGGCAATTGAAAGTGCCCAGGTGTTGCGGAGAGAGAGCCCTGGCTGACTGATCCTGCTGTACTCTGAGAATCCCGGCCAAAGTTAACCAGGACCATGACCGAGGCTCAAACCCATGATCGTAAAAGTCATTGCACCTGCACTGAGAGCAGTTACTAGATGAGCCAATCAGGAGACCCCAAAGAGAAATATTTAAAGTAAAAGTAAATATGAAAGTGTGTTACGTTTAGGATTCGTACTGTAGCTAAATGTGATTCTTTGATAAAGGGTGTAATCTGTAATTGATGAGAAATTTAAAGTATTCCTCCCACACTAGACTTACCATCCTTTGTTTTTCAGCATCAACTAGTAATCCTGTCACATCACAATCTGTGCAGACTACAGTTGAACCAAAGAATGGCAAGTATATCACTCCTGTTGAAGTGTCAAAACTGAGATTCCTCAACCAATCACTCAACTACCACCACTGCACTGAGATCAGTTACTAGACGAGCCAATCAAGAGGTCCCAAAAACAAATATTTAAAGTAAAAAAGAAATATTAAAAGGCTTTGCATTACTTTTTTGGATACTAAACTGAGTGAAATTCTTTGATAAAGAATGTAATCTGTAATTGGTGAGAAATTCAAAGTATTTCTCCCTGTACTAGTGTTACCATCCTTTGTTTTTCAGTGTCAGCTAGTATTCCTACCACATCACAATCTGAGCAGACTGCAGTTGAACCAAAGAATGGTAAGTATATCACTCCTGTTGAAGTGTCAAAATTGAGATTCCTCAACCAATCACTCAACTACCACCACTGCACTGAGAGCAGTTACTAGAAGAGCCAATCAAGAGGTCCTTAAAAGAAATATTTAAAGTAAAAATAAATATTAAAGTGCTTTGCGTTACTTTTAGGATACGTAGCTAAATGTGATTCTTTGATAAAGAGTGTAATCTGTAATTGATGAGAAATTTAAAGTATTCCTCCCACACTAGAGTTACCATCCTTTGTTTTTCAGCATCAACTAGTAATCCTGTCACATCACAATCTGTGCAGACTACAGTTGAACCAAAGAATGGTAAGTATATCACTCCTGTTGAAGTGTCAGAACTGTGACTGTGATTCCTCAAACAAAGGCACACAATCACTCAACTACCACCAGAGCAGGGCAGAATTCAGTTATCCAATGTTTCTCTGCAATTTGCTGTAGTCACTGTGGGGTTCAGTGTGAACAAGAAGAAAGTGTGTCTACAATGTATGTTGGATCTTTATCCCTTCTAGGTAATATATTTATTACCTACGCTATGTTTATTGCTATGTTTCTTGACAACTGGCAAATCTGAATTAAAAGGAGGGGGTTTAAAATGAAAAATATATTTTTTTAATTTAATTGTTTTTCAATTTTGTTTTTAGAATTATGTGATCTACAGAACCACTCTGAATAATAAAATGTAACATTTTGTTATTTCTGAAGAAAAACGTTAATCAGCAGTAGCTCAGTAATTGACAGCCCGCTACAATGAAAATGTAACAAGCTGTCTGACTATTAGAATTACTGTGCTATAGATGAGACATGTCAAAATCTAATGTTTTATATGAACCTTGTTACTTTTAGAATACTACTGGTTAAACTAAGAGAAGATCACATCAAATGTAATTGTTTTTTACATTATAGGAACATCAGATTCAACAGATGAATTGCCTACCTTGTCTACTACTATAATCAGTAGAACTACATTAGTCCCATCTACAACAGAAATATGTAAGTAAGCATTTCTAACGCATACGTTTAATATTATCCAAGTCAGGCATAAATGCTATAAAGTGCAGGGTTGTTGTAATGCAAGCAGTTTATTGTTTTAAGGTTTTTAAACACATTCCCTGAAAACAACCAATAGGATTACAACCTGCAGTAATTATCATTGCTGTTGATCAATGTTCTTACTTTCATCTTTATTAAGTAATAACACCTATTTATTCACAATTCAAATGTATGATATGCAATGTTTTTCACACAATTATTCACTCTATTTTCCAAAAATTTTAGATCTAAGCTACAGAAAAATAGTAAGTCATTTCTTATATACAGGACATCTGTAGCAGACCAGCCAGACCTATTGCCTTGAACCCTTCTCAGTATGAATGAAATAACTTATGTGGAAGGAATAAAACCAATAAGCAAGAGAGGACTGGACAAGAGGAAGCTATTAGTCCCATTTAAATAATGTGGTTGCTAATCACTAACTGATATGAGGATCATAGCTATCTAGTCTTTTCTTAAAAACAACTGGAGTATCAGAATCAACATCATGGCTAAATGTTATTCCACAGTTCCAATTCCTCAGTCATCACTCCCTCTGGTAAAGCTGCACACAGAGAGTCTGGTGTCGGTTTCTTTAGACAGCAGATCAAAACCGCTGTAAGCCTTTGCTTCCTTCTTTTTAAACAGTAACCTGACCAGTTGTCTTCCAGTAAATAATCTGGAGACCAAGGGTAACAGCTCATTCTCAATAGATTCCTGGGAAATGTAGTCTAGACAAGGGCTTCCATCTTGTCTGAACCTTCCGTACCATCACAAAGCGTATAATAAAAATATTAGCATAATAAAAATATGCTGAGTCTTTAGTGTGTATTGATGCATTTTATACACTTTCAATAATAAAATAGAAATACATTTTTAACATTTTGAATTGCCATTTTTTCATGTACCCAGCTGATTTGGAATAAACATTCGTGGGATTTTCATGTCTCAGTGTGCTAGCATACATCAGTCATTCATCTTTAACACATCACAGGCTACACAGCCCTGTACAACTGGAGGCTCAGAGCTGATTAGAGGGGAACTGTGTCCCTCATTAACTACATGGCTATTGAAAGTGCCCAGGTGTTGCGGAGAGAGAGCCCTGGCTGACTGTTCCTGCTGTACTCTGAGGTTCCCGGCCAAAGTTGACCAGGACCATGACCGAGGCTCGAACCCATGATCATAAAAGTCATTGCACCTGCACTGAGAGCAGTTACTAGATGAGCCAATCAGAAGACCCCAAAGAGAAATATTTAAAGTAAAAAAAAATATTAAAGTGCTTTGCGTTACTTTTAGGATAAGTAGCTAAATGTGATTCTTTGATAAAGAGTGTAATCTGTAATTGATGAGAAATTTAAAGTATTCCTCCACACTAGAGTTACCATCCTTTGTTTTTCAGCATCAACTAGTAATCCTGTCACACAATCTGAGCAGACTATAATTAAACCAAAGACTGGTAAGTACTGTATATCACTCCTGTTGAAGTGTCAGAACTGTGACTATGATTCCTCAAACTAAGGCACACAATCACTCAACTACCACCAGAGCAGGGCAGAATTCAGTGATCCAGTGTTTCTCTGCGATTTGCTGTGCACTTATGTGCATGATGGCATTGCCGTTGGTGAAAGTCCCATCACTGCTGAAGTGCTAACACTGTAGTCACTGTGGGGCTCAGTGTGAACAAGAAGAAAGTGTATCTACAACTGTATATTGGATCCTCAAAGGCACACAATCACTCAAATACCACCAGAACCAAAAAAGGATTCAGCCACCTAAATAATTTGGTTGGTAATCTCTAACTGATCTAAGGATCATTTCTAGCCTTTTGTTAGAAAAATCTAAGAATTTTGTTTCATAGAACATGGTTACATACCATGAAACAAAAAACAATAAAGATAGTTGCATAGCAGTAGGACAATGTATTGTATCAAAGTGTAATTAAAGGGGAACTGCAGTCCCAATTTCTCAGACCAGCTTTAAATTCTCCGTAACAAAATAAATTAATTAACATTATAGAATTTGTTTAAAACTTTCTAAATAGGCAGCAAAATCATTAACTCACCATCTCACCATGGGGGAAAGTGAGCATTTCCATGAACTGCAATGCGGTGTGCCCCCTTCCTACTCATTGGTCACTGCAATGACTACTCTAATGTGATATACGAGAGAATAAGTTCAAGTTCTCAAGCAGACCTTTCAACAAAGAAATCTTCCCCTATGAACTGCACAAAAAGTTCACAAGTAGTATTTGTAAGCCTGCTTGTTTGCAATATCATGGGGAGGCAACACATTACTGAAAGTCTTGTTGCCTCATTCTGAATCGCAGTATGGCACTGTGCATACCTGGAAATTTTGTCTAGTTTTTATGTAAATTGGAGATTTTACAAGTTACTGTGTACATTTTACTTTTATTGTGATTTTAATCGTACTCATCAATGCTGAAATATAAAAATAGCATTGCAGTTTCCCTTTACATCTCAGAGGTAGACCCAAAAGTGAACAAAAATGACAAGTTGGTGTCAGTCAATGAATGCAAAGATGTTTTTGAGAGAAAAAGGCTAAGCGTTAACAACAGTGGTCATACCAAATATATAAGATAAATCTGATCAGCAAGCTTATTACTTCTACTTTTTTCTAAAAATAGCTGTAATACATTTCTTAAAAGTAAGGGCCCATTTCTTTGGCTCTGGAGAGTCTGTTTTGTACAATGCTCAAACTTTTCATTGACTAAAAACCTGGAAACTGTTATAATAATAATTAAGTCAATAATTGATTAAACAATCTGATTAGGATGCTGGGTAGAAAACCAGAAGGCCCTGTGTGTTTCTACACAGGTGGACCGAGAGTGTGGATCACTGAACTAGAGGGATTAGGCAAGCAGTGGAAACCCTTTCAATGCTCTAACTACTCCGAATTCAAGGTTCTATTAATGAAGACACATCATCTGGGTCCTGAAACAACAAAGTAGCTCCTAATCAAAATAGTCCCACAGCTATGTTTGACAGTTTGGATAAGATTTTTCTCTTAGACGTCTGATTTTGGTTTTTGCCACACAAAACATTTCCCTTTTGTCAAAAAGTTAAACTTTTGACTCGTCTGTCCCAAGAACACTATTCATTCAGGTGATCAGAGACAAAATTGAGACAGGTGACATTGTCCTTTTTAGAGAACAATGGTTCCTTCCTGACTGTCCCCCAGTTCAGTCTTTTCCTGATGGTTGAGACATGAATACCATCACTATTCATGTCTGCAGATCCTTGGATGTTACTCTGGGGTCTTTTGTGAATTCCTGAGTGATTTACCAGGTATCTCATAGGGAGAATTTGGATGAATGGGTAGATTCATCGTGTTCTTGAACATTTTTAATTTGTATCTGTCTGGAAGTGGATGAATGTCCAATATTGTTCTGTAACCCTCTACAGACTGATAAAATAATCCAGACTAACAACTACTCTTTTTCTGAGCTCCTCTGAAATATATTTTTAATGGTATGACATTATTGACATACCAAGTACAGTAGTACTTAGGAACTGGAGAATTGTTAATGTAGTAACCATCCTTAATATTGTCATATTGGTGCATAGTGAAGTAATTATGCACCAATATTACTGACCTTGATTATTTCTAACAGTATGGAAATTACAGATTTATTAGAATGGAACTAGAGGATCACCTGTAGGGAAATAATATCCTAGGAAATAGTCGACATGGATTTAGAAAAGGCAGGACTAGTTGAACCAAATTGTCAGCGTTCTTTAAACAAGCAACAACAGTAATGGATAAACACTGGTCATGCAATCTATTTAGATTTTCAGAAGGCTTTAAATAAAGTTCTTCATTACAGATTCTCAGATTGTGGGTGGTAAAAATTGAGGGAAATGCAAGTGTTTAGATTGAGGAAAGAGAGGATACAGCTAAAGGATGTATACAGCACCAGAGGGGCACCAGAGAGATGTATACAGTACTTGACCCCTGGCTTAAATTTATATACCGTAAATGATCTAGATTATGGCATAGTTGATAACTAAATCAAGTTTGCAGATGATACAATATCAGAATTAGTATGTACTAGTCAAAGCAGCAAATAAAATGGAAAATTCAAAAATATCTAGAAAACATTCAACTCTGGGCAAACACATAGCAGATGAAGTTTAATGCAGGGGTTTTATATGCAGGTAGTAAAAACATGTAACTCTGAAATCAAATAGGTCTGCTGAGCTAGAAGAGGCTACTTACGAAAAAACTAAGTGTTTATGTTGATACAGTATATCATTTACATCGTCTAGAAAATGTTTCAGGGCTGTGTAATATTAAAACAGCAACTTACCCCCTGGGGATATTAAAGAAACACTCTCTAAAAGATGTTCAAAAAAATAAATGCTGAAAACTAAAGGTCACAATGTACAAATCACGTGGAATATTTTGATTTAGTGGGATAGCGTCAGATTAAAACTGCCAAGATTTTTTGATTGGCTATTTGAAGTCAAATAACAGCTGAATCAACAAATGGAATACCAATGATGCCTAGATAATTTCTAAGCAATTACTTCTTAGTTTTAACTACTTTTCCATCAAGACCCCACTCTTTTCATGTTGTTTTTAACACAATAAGAGACACAAGAATAAATTATAGATGTATTTCTCCCAGAATATCCCACGTCTGGAGTAACCGAAGAAACCAGTGAGAAAAGGAATAAACCAAAAGGTAAGTTTGGCATTATTGTTCATTTAAATTTGTTAAAACCCACTCAGTGTTTTATATTTAGACAATTTTGAAAGAAACCACTACCTTAATAACAGTAAGTTTCCACTTTTCATATACAGTACAGTATATATATTTCCTAGATTTCTCCTGTGTTTTGCCAACACAGGGCTACATTTCATACCCATTAAACAGTACGTTTGTTCAATTTGTCTCTTGTTTTTTTTCTTGCAAGACCAAAGTATCACAATGAATTCCTCATCACAATGTTTAACTTCCTGGTATTCAGAAAACCAACTGAATATCCTAAATTAGGAGTATCTAAAACTTGAAATATTGCTACTTGAATCTTAAAGCTTTTTCATTTTTCACATTATGAAGAAGCTTAGTTTTAAAAAATATATATATAAATAGACAACTGTGTATTCTTAAGTCATGAGACTTACACAAAGAATTACAATGACAGAATTTAGGTTGCATCTGTAGCTAGAGATTCATCTAGATCATCATCTATTTCCAATGTAACATGCACTTAAAGAAACAAAATTAAGTATTTTTCAGTATGACCCTTATAAATAACTAAGAACAAAGTGCAACATGATATGAGGAAACGAGAAAATGGAGTGTATGTAAGTTACTCACACTATGCCAGCCAGAAAGCAAAGAGCTAGAATGTGAATCAGAAACCTGTTAATAACTGTGCTCCCTGTGTAAAGCCACAATTATTCAACACTATCTGAACATGGGAGTATGGAGTAATAATGCATTGTAAAATCCAGGGATGCATTAGTAGGGTTAATTTGAACATTATAATTACTACCAAATTATAATTACTACAGAAGAACAAGTAGAAAACAATTGATTGCTGAAGATTAAAATGATGGAAGAATGATTCTGTTGAGGAGCCTTCTTAAGGTGTGTCCTTCCTTGAGCTCCTGAAATAATACAGCTGAATATTGTGTTTTTTCTTCATTTTACTTTTCGGCATGGAATTAACCTCTACTTGTTCCTTTACAGCTCTCATTACCCCCACTCAAAATACTTCTAATTACTCCTAAGACACAATGATCTATGAATATCTGCATTTTAAGATTGTTTTTTTTTCCAAAGACAGCAAAAGGATGATTACTATTGTAGGTTGTGTGATAAAGACACAAAAATTACAAAATTAAGAGAGCTGACATAAGGGCAAAATCCTCCTTCTATTCCATGGTGTCTATTGAAAAACAAATACATTTCCACACATCCACAGTGTGATATGTCTATAGATATTCTTAAATGTCTGTACGCTTTTTTTGTTTAATGGGTTCACTTTTTCTCTTTAAACATTCTGCCTAACTGTTTGGTACTGTTTGGTTTTAATCATTATATATGACTATGCTCGATCAGCAAGTGAAGAGAAATCATTACCTTCCCATTTTTAATTTTATTAACTATTTTTTGTATAGTGAAACAGGATTTTGTCTATATCATTTGACAAATTGAAAAGGGCGAGGTCCACATAGCTCGGACTTTAGTCCCAAAAGTATAATTACCGGAAACACACCAGTCAGGAAGCTGGGACTGGAAGCCTATAGTCTCAGTTATTCTGAAAAGATTTGTTCCCAGCAGGGAATCACAGGAATAAATCCTTTCTCAGCAAAAACACTGTAGCCTGGGTTATCTGAAGATAAATGAAAAGGTAATCATATATAGTATATAAAGGACAAATGAGGTTGTAACAGACTTTCTTTAAAATCCAGTACTCGACTAAACAGTTCATGCATTTTATTTGCAATGCTACACATCTACACATTACGAACTTTGTGTTCCTTGAACTTTATTTTCAAAATATTCTTAAAGTATATTTATGTTTTTTCCTTATCTCTCAGATAATTAAGAAAGTGGCACTTAAGAATTTTTAGTTGCCTTAATTATGATGAAATCCACATTCAAAAACAACAAGTAACATGGAACAATTTTCAACTCTTTATTGTTAGAGCATACATATCAATGTATCTTTGAAAAGATGCAGCAACAGGTGTCTGAAGAACCAAAAAGAGGCCAAACAATTTTCACTTCAGTCCAAGAATTTATAGCTTGTTTAGTAAGAGAAAAACTGAAGTGCCTCAATAATTCTCATTAAATCTGCCAACAAAGAATTAAATTACTCAATTTATACTTATATTTCTGTAATTAATTAAGATTTTTTTCTTTTCTTTTTTTTACAGATCAGAGAATACTGTGGGTCATATTACCTGTACTGGTTATATTGATAGCGATTGTCATCCTAGCAATGAAATCCAAATTTATGAAGGTCCACTCAAACACAGGTATTTATTGAGCTCAAAGTGGAAGGAAATATTTATTATAGAGTTATTGGAATCAGTGTATCTTAATGTATTTTGTAGTATGTAGTATTTTAGTTTTTTTTTAAATTCTCAGAAAGTGTTACATTTTTAGGTTGCTGAAATGAAAGTATGGAAGCCCGTTTCCGCCAGGGATTAAAAAAAAACCCACTATGGTATCTCGCAATTGCGACTTAGTATCTCAGAATTCCGACTTAGGATCTCAGAATTACGAATTAAAAACTCAGAATTGCGACTTCATATCTCGCAATTGCGACTTCGAAATAGCCCACATTTCATTGTCTGTCCTTTTGTTATTGTAATGGATTCGGGTTCTAGGGCTTGTGCCTCACTGCATTGGCTCGAACCCAGGTCTTGCCTGCTGAGCTAAAGAAGACCTTCTTTTGTAAGTAAAACAGGACATACAAAGGAAATATGTAAAAAGTATAAGTTCCAGCTTTTATAACTGTGAATTCCTCTGGATGTGAAGTTTCTATTTCTGTATCTTTCTTCATATTCTGTCTCCATTTTTGTATTTCTGGTGTTTAAATAAAACCTTTTTTTTAAAAGCCTACCGTCCACTATTCCAACCGGGTACTATGGAAGCCTCACTGGCGGAAATGGGATTCCATAAAAAATATTGAAATTAGATTTTTATCATGGAACTGTACAAGACAAGTCTTCAGGCCTAAAGATCCTATGATCCTGTACGATTCATGAATATATTGTAACGGAACGGCCGCCATACAGGTTGAGGGCACCACCCTCCCCTGCGTATAACAGGGATGCTGGCCGCCGGGGCTAAAGAAAGTCTTTACTCAGCTGGCAAGACCTGGGTTTGAGCCAATGCAGTGAAGCACTAACTAGGGTGGGAGAGGCAAGGGCACAAGCCCTAGAACCCGAATCCGTTACAATAACAAAAGGACAGACCATGAAATCTGGGCATTTCAAAGTCGCAAATGTGAGATAAAAATTCGCAATTGCGAGATATAAAGTCGGAATTCTGAGTTTTTAAGTCGCAATTCTGAGATATAAACTCGGAATTTTTAGATAATAAGTCGCAATTGCGAAATACCATAGCGCATTTTTGTTTTACTCCCTGACAGCATGGATGGGATTCAGAAATAATTTTGAATTCGAATTTTGTTTCTGAATTATTGCTCCAAATTACAATTGCACCATCTGAGAGGAAAGGATAATTGACACAATAATGAAAGGGTTTGAAATTTATAGAGACACATATATACATCATTTGGACGTTCTTAATTTAATAAAAAGTCCTTAAGATATATAAAGTATAGATACTTATTGCTCTTGTTATTTTTTATATTTTCAACAGATGGAACCGAGAATGATACAGAGAAGTGAGTATGAAAAATACATTATTTTGGCAGAGTCAGATTCTGAACTATACTATTGATACACCCTTTTACCATCAGTAATAGTATTATTGGTGAAGCTGGGGATGAGGTCTGCAGTTGTGAAGCAATTACCTGCTACTACCAACCAAAAGAGTTTGATCAACCAAATTAATTCCAGTCATATGTAACGTTTGTGTGTTTGTTTTCCTAATATTCAAAATACTTTTCATGGAAGGATGATTAGGAGAAAAAAGCAAACTTATCATTTTAATTAAAACGAATAAAAAATTACTCCTGGGGATCGTGATTATTGCTGTACTCAAAATAAAAACAACATTTCTATAGTATTTATAGTATTGTGTTTCTTGTCAAAATCAGGACCGCCACTTACAAAGATGGTGTGATGCTTTTGGGTGTAAAGTCATCTGGGGGTGAAGGTATGTACTGTATGTACCACTGTTATGTCAATAATAATACGAACAGACAAAAATGATATTTTCTACAGAATATTTTATGGCAAGCAATGGTTGCAAGGCAGGATACACCCTGGACGGGATGCCAGTCCATTGTATGGCAGACACACAGACACAAACACAGCCACAGACATGCATGTACACCAGGGCAAATTTTCCTATATGGTAATGAACATACCAGTATCTCTTTGGGCTGTGGGAGTAAATTAGAGCACCCAGAGGAAACATGGGGAGAACATACAGTATAAACTAAAGGCAGTTAGCACTGTTAACAGGAATTGAACCCAGAGCCCCAGTGCTCCAGGCAGCAGTGCCAACCAATGACACCCTCTCCGTGAATTTATAATAATGAAACCTCTAAATTCCATTTTTATAATTTTATTTATTTTACAGTATAACATTTTTTATTTATTTAAGAAAGGATTATTATTCAATCTGTAAATAATTCTGTTTTGATGTCATGATATTTTTGTTCCAACATGGGTGTATAATTAACTCTTGGGACACATTTTATTTATTTTATTGTAACTTATATAATGCAATACATATTACTAATTGTGATTTTTTCAACTACATTTTAACTTGTGATTAGTTACTTATTAATACAAATTAATACAATTACCATGATAATTCTACAAAATACACACGCAAACCTTTCAAATATTTAATTTTGTAGTGTTTTCTAAGGCTTTTACCGACTTGGTGATTTCTTCTCATTTTTCTCAAGCAAACAGAACAGAGGAAGTTTCAAGCTTTTTATATCTCATTGTGCTTTTCATGTAATGACTCCACGCAAGTGTTTGAATATGGGAAGGTGTTTCCTGCAATTTGTGCTCCACCCCAGACACACTAGTGAGAGATGAAAGATAGACTTCCTCACAACCACTCAAGCTATTTTAAAGACAGCCATTGTGTGCTTACTCCAGTACACAGAAATGTCAAAGACTACAGAATATCTCCCAAATACATTGAAAACTGTACACAAAGCTTTCATTAAAATGCTTGCATCTCAGAGTTAGGAAGTGCTCTGCGGTGCTAGAAAATTGCATTTCCATCCAATGGTTCTTTTTTCTAACTGGGCTAGTGTATGAAATCTGCTTAACATACTGTACTTTACTGGTGAACAAACAGTATTGTCTTCAGCATCATATATACTAAACAAAATATGCCAAAGACCCAAGTTAAAAACATACAAAATAATTGTATTTTGCAAATATTTAAGGTATTTCTGAAATTCCACATGGTGTATATAGCCCCAGAAACAAGATAAAACTCACAGCCACAACGATTTAAATATATACACTACAGAGTAATGTCTCCCTTTCTTAGCTTTTTATTAGAATATTAATACTAATCAGTACAGAGAAATTATTAATTATTAATTTACAGTTTATCCTATGTACTATTAAAAAATAAGAAAAAGAAGAATTATTGCTCAGCGAATTATTCTAAAATCCTTTACAGAACTTTAAATCCTGCATGTCTGCTAATTGTTCCCAGTCATTCCTTTAGTCTTCTGTTCCTTGCTCTAAACAAACATAATTATTTGAATCACTTACTGGATTGGTAAAAATGATCACCTTTGCCAGTCTTCAGCAGACAATTTAAAGATATCAATAGATACTAAAGTATCTATTGCAGCGTTCTAGCTATGGGATGTCTGTATTTGGACATGCTAACTCTGGGTACCAGACAACAGGGACCTCTGCTGGTTTGTCTGATAATTACATTTTTTTTTCAGCTGGACCCTAAAATCTTTACTTCATTTAAAATGCAGTATACAGTATATATGACTACAGTATATTCAAATTTGTGTGTAAGTGTATATTATTCTCTACAAAAGTCAGCTTTAGAATATATGTTGAAGACAATATTGGCTGTATCAATAATATATACTATATTTTATATGGACTTTATTATATTTATTATTAATTATTTAGTTTTTCTTTGTGGTTTCAGTTTTACAAAAATAGAAAGAAAAGGAAAGCAGAATTACAACTTTTTGGATTTGATCCAACTATGCATTGATAAAAAGGGGAATACAAAAATATTTATCTTTCATTTATCTTTTATTTGTCTTTAATTTTATTGTATTGAAAATTGTAATATATTTGTACTGTTTTTAGATAGTTAATAATAACAGCATTTTTATTTAAATGAAATAAGCCATATAATGTTTATTGCAATTCACCTAAAACTTGTATGTTTATGTTTCAGATCCTACAAAATGAAGTGAAGATGTCTCCTACCTGCAGCATCCAAATTGATAGCAACAGTTTCCTATTTGTAACAGTGTCTCACAGAAGTCTGGTCACTTTTTTAATTTTCTGAATTCATTCTGACAACAATTAAATAGGATGGGAAAAACATTTTTTGTGGTTTGGCAATTAGTCAAGGGTACTACTTCCATTTTTGGCTTCTTAAAATTCTGTTTGTGGTACCCTAATTCCTCTCATGTTCTTTACAAATTCTACAAAACAAGATAACCAAACTAAAACTAAACACTATAAAATTGTATCACATTTAATCCTGAAACAATACATTTGTGACATTCAACATACAAGGCTCTGTGAGGTTACTTCTCAGAATTAGGCTTCTGACTTTGGGCAAATCTGTTATTGAAAAAACATTTTAATTGAATACAACAGAATAGTAATTTAGTAATATTATATATATATACACTTATATAGCACTTTTCTGGACAATCCACTCAAAGCCCTTTACAGGTAATGGGGACTCCTCTCCACGACTACCAATTATTAATTCTCAGTAATAATTCTTTATAAAGCATTTAGCATGTGTAAAAGGTCTGCTTTGTGTTATAATCTATATAACATCATGGACTGTTGAATTTGCTGGTTACAGTGGTGTCACTGCCCTGAAATATCATCAGTGTTCAGATCTGCTTCATCTTGATTGTTCTGGCTGTGTAAAATAAAAGCTCAGAATTGGTTTGTGCCTGAGACTGAATCTGAAGTGTAGGCACAAACATGCTTCAGTGAAACATGACGTAGATCAGCTGAGAAGGCTATAGAGTTTAGAGAAGGAGAGTTTAAATTTGTATAATGTTTTGACTAACGAGTGGTATATAATAAGACAGTTATGGCATTATCTTTCTCCTTGCTTGTCAAGACTAATCAAATTCCGCACATTATTCCAAGGGTTACTCTTTGGCATAATGGGCTTCACAGCACTTTAAGTGGTGATGATCAGGAGCTCAAAGCTGTCCTTGGAATAACTACTCAGAACTGGCTTCCAGTCATGTCCTTTACAGTTCATCCAATTAATTCTCAAGCTACAAGGCCAACAAGAGGGATTTGTTGCATGAAGCATACAGTATCCTTAAATATGGTGGTGATAAAAAGTATGTGGTTTTATAGTTATATATTTACAAGATTTCTTTAATCAATGCATCACCAAAGGCTCTGGAATATAATGGGATGCCACAGGATAAGTCGATCTGATGCTGTGAACAAAATTATAGTTTGAGGTTTTCTTTAGAAGGCTTCAATAGCAGTTCATTCATATCATCTGAATCTAATGCAGAAACACACGAAGTGGAGTTTGATATAAGACATATGCATCATCTCAAGCAACAAGAATCCATCACTAAGAAAAGAGTTTCACAGATCCAACATTCAGTTCATACAGAGAAATAAAGTCCAGTAGACTAAAAGCGGTTGTTTAAGAAAATGGAATAAAGAAGTGATCTAATACTTCTGTGAGCCACTCTGTCCTGCATTCAACAACACTTTGTTGTTTATTTAGATCTCAATTAAACTTTCATCATTGTGTATTAAACTATATACTGTAAAGCATTATTTTTATTTAATTTACTTTTTTCAACAGATATAAAAATACAGCCATATTACAATATTTACAACAATTTATGTGGTAATAATGTTTGTTAAATTTCATACTTGTGTATAGTGTTTCCAGTATTTGTTCTAAATAAGGCTGTACTTTTGTTGGTGAGAAAAACTTCGTTTGAATAATGTGTAAGAATTAAGTAGCACTAGATGGCGGAACCAAATATAATAGACTTTACAGCTCGTATAGAAATAATAATTCTGCTGTAGATTTGTATTTTCTTTTGAGTGTTGCTTTTGGTATGTGATTTTAGATGTGTGTTTTTAAGAGCACAATTCCTTTTTTCTTTAAATATGTTTGCCTTTTTTCCAAATGAGGATTCTATTTTTTTCTTTATCACAATACAGTGTTTACAGCTGTGTTTGTATACTTAATGAAAAAGAAGTTTAATTGCATTCAAATGCTTTTTGCCCTGAAATATGTATACAGTATATAGTTTAACTTACATGTAGCTGACTGACTTTATGCTCAGGTTATAAAGCCTAAAAACAATTGCTGCTGAGAAGAATCTTTTTTATCCTTGTGAAAGAACATGTTCATACATCAAAGTCAAAATCACAATCTACACATATGCATAAATAATTATATCTCCGATCCTAAACTTTCACAAACACATGCAGACATACAGCATTTGAGGTCATGTGCATGTGAAAGATGGAGAAAAACATTCACCACCAGGTGGCGTTATATTATTACTGTGTGTACCTGACTTTTAACTGTTGCTACTGTACGAGTAAACACTACACAATCACTTCAGATTTAAGTGCAGTGGCATAAGGTTCACTTGTGTATTTGTTGGCCCAGGTGTAACCGTATTGTGTGTTTAACATCCCATTGAGAGTGAAATGTGTATTTAAACAGGATTTCATATTAGATTTGTGCAAGAAAATGTGCAAATGTTTATGCAAGGTCTAAATTAGCCTGCATTTCATGTTCTTGTAATTTTTAAAACATCTTTGTTGCAACCTAAAAGTTCTATTATCCGGGGTGCAGAACATTTATTTAGTGAGACACTTGATAAACCCATACATACTAATTTTATTAGCAGATATTAGACAAAACACTGGGTGGCCAGCAGTTTTGAGGGTGGGCTTCCTTTCAGGTGTTAAAGGTTTATGAGAATGACTGATGTCGTAGAGTCCATTGCGTAAACATCCCAACAGAAATGCAATTGGAGTTCTTAAATATTATCCAGCACCACTTGAAGGTGAATGCTTTTTCTACCACTGTTCACACATCCCATGATCCAATCTATGAATTATGTGATTTTCAGATACTTCTCAAAGGCAAGTACAAAGCAGTATCACTGTCTTGTGAATGCATTTTTACAAACCACGTGAAGATTAGCTTAAAGTTTCTTGCAGCAGCTGCTTATTTACTTTGATGAAGTGTCCGGGCTGATATATAGTGAGCTTAGTCTTATGATTACATAAGAAGCTTGGACTTGCTTTCTGCCTCATAAAAATAGTTTGCTGTGTGGTAACACTCTCTTTAACCTGCAGTGCATTATGAATGCAAAGAATACTATTAAAGTTTTTTTTCTGTTTATATTAAAGATTTAATATTTTATGTTAAAGTCTGTATATTATTTAATATGTTATTTTGCAGTTTAATGCAATTCATACAATAAATATACTCTGTAATAAATCTAAAATCTGAAAATGGAAAACAGTATTTTGCTTGTAGCACTCAAGAAAACTAATTAAAATAAGATTCTATGAAATTCTATAATGTGAGCTAGTCTAGTATTTTAAGATCAAGAACTCAAGTAAAAATGAAAGTATGGGCTATTGTGTCAAGATTGTAATGATACTCATCTAATATGGCTGTGACTATTAAAATATTAATACTTCTATTACAATCAAATTAATATAAAATACATGTTGAGTTCTATAGATGAGAACTGGACCACTTTCATCACAAGCAAGCAGGAGTAAACTCTATCTCTCAAATTGCATTGATTCTTCTAATCTGTAGATAGAAAAGAATGCATCAGAAACTTAAGTTTATCTTCAAAAGTAAACAAATATCAAGGTCAGAGTGCCATTTGAGGGCTAATATGTTAAATAAGAGATATAGTCCTGAAAGCCTTGCAAAACCAACTTTTTAGAGGGAAATCGGAAGAGTGTCAGGGTATGCAGTTTCCAAAGTATCTGGAAAAACAAGACTGGATTCACATATTGGACAATGTGTTGTGAAATTGGTATTTTGATTTAAATAACAGTTTCTTAAGGAAATTAATTGTGCAGTGCAGCAAAGTATCTATCTCATGGAATTAATTGTTTTCAAGCATGCACTAAAAACACACACTAAAATTGCATAACAGCCCTGGGAAATAAAAAATTACAGTAAATTATACATTTTGTCTTTCTTCATTCAGAATTAGAATGTGGGTATAAATATAACTGGGACCCACAGAAACAGACTGAAACTTTCTTTGGCAGATGTTATTCAAGAAACCCATAAATGATAACTCTTAAATATTTCAAACATTTATCATGCTTAATAATGGGTGGGCATTTATCAAAACCAGTAGCTTTCTTTTTAGAAGATAATGAAAAAACTAAGCCCATCCTTTGATTTACAAATGTAATTCATTCCTTGAAAACTGTTGATACAGTAAAAATTTGCAAACTGAAAATGGAATTCCCATTACTTGTAAAACGTGATTTTTTAAAGTGGCTTAGAACATCACCCAATATTACGTACTGTATTTGTAACCTATGAGAGCACTGAATCATCAAAGAGCACTTGTTTGTCAAAGATGCTTGTTTATGACAGTTAATTACTTTATTCATCCAAGTACAGTAATTAACAAGATTAATAAAACGTGTAAAAATTCTAAGAATGATGACGCACTGAGGAACTGTTTTGTGGGAGGCTGTAGTGAGTGGTCATGTTACAAGCATGACATCTTCCATCTTTACTTGTTAAGCACTTTGAGTGGTGTCCAGAAAAGCGCTATAAACATGTAAGTAATTATTAATTATAATAACCATAGAACCATAGACCAATTTTATAGCAGATATGTCTTCAGAACTGAAAAATAGGTATGAAAAGGCATTGTTACAGACAAAATTCAAAAACTGAATGTTCATTAATCAAGAATTACAAGCTTTACTAAGGTGGAAGAGGGCCTTTCTTAGCCATTGGGTGAATACATATAGAGAATTACTGTTCAAAATATTGTGGAGATTCTCCCTTATGTGCCCTGGCTGTGTCTGCCACTGAGAAAGGAGGGACAGCAGAGGAGAAATGTAGGCCCACCAGGATTTATTGTCCTTCAATAGTTAACAGGTGCATATCCTAATTCCGGAGCAGGGTAGGGTATAGAACAAGACAGAGCATGTAGCGGCAGCTAACTAGCAGTCCATGAGATGAAATGTCCCCTGTTTATATAGAGGGAGTGGACCAAAATCACAATGAATGAAAAAAACTGCAGAATTCTATCATTAGAATAAACACGTAATAATCCCCATCTATGAATTGGCTTCATTACTCTCCTCCCCACTGATAGCTGGTGTAAGGTGAGTGTTCTGGCGTACTGTGGCTGCCGTCGCATCATCCAGGTGGATGCTGCACATGGGTGGTGGTGGAGGGGAGTCCCCATTACCTGTTAAGCTCTTTGAGTGGAGTGTCCAGAAAAGCGCTATATAAGTATAAGCAATTATTATTATTATTGTTATTATTATTATTATTATTATTATTATTATTATTATTATTATTATTATTATTATTATATGATAAAGGCTGCCACACTTGCAGGAAAGCGACAAATGGTGGAGCCCACAATACACTTACACCACACCATTCATCCCTGGAAGGAACCTGCCACAATACTTGCTCTTTATGTACTGTATATAACATACACTTTCTATAACTCAAAGATTTTATTATTAGACCCATCAGGGGGTTGAGTAGAGTCTTATGTAAACCAGGGTGAGGGTGAGCTCTAAATGATAGATTCAAAATCGCAGACAGTACTCCTTCAGACTCAGGTATTTATTTTTTGTGTTCTTGGATTTCCAGCTGCATTTTAAAAGCTTTATAACTGCTATGGAGATGTGTGTTGATAGCAATATAAGAGAATATCAGAGAAAAAATATTATCATGGACAACGAAGTTACATGCAACAAAGTTATTAGCCCTTATCTTTTTAAAGTACAGTAGTAGATACTCTGATGTGGAAAAAGTCAAACGCTTCAGAAAATTACAAAAATACCATTGTCTTTTCTCTCTTAAGCTTATAAATGTTCAAAGAAAAATAATAATTTTGATGCTATGTTGTAATTTGAATAATCACCAATTAAACCATCACCATCAAGACTATAAAGTAGGGCAACTTGATTACACAAAAAAACAAAAGAAATATGTCCAACTAAAAAATTGTGAAGTACAGAATTCTCTGTACAACTGAAAGATAACATAAAATAAAATTAACAGCTGACATAACTTAACCTTTTTAGGATTATACAGAGATTACTTCAGGGTAGCCTGTTCAGATATTCCAAATCTACAAGGCATTAACAAAGTCAATCTTATGGACCTTGTCACAAAACGTGAACTTCATAACACAAGTGGAAACTAAGTGGAGGTTCGTTTAAAATGAAAAGTGGAGACACTCACACAAAGGATTATTGGAGCATAAGAATATTGAATCCTTGAATTGATAAGTAACTATAAAACAAACTACACATTTGCTATAGACCACTGAAAGACTATATAATGTTATCTCATCATGTTAATTAGTTGTGTTTATCTTTTGTTAAAGGACTTATTTTTCCAAAGTATTAGTCAAGGTCATCTAAGTGTGAATAACAGTTAAAATAAATTAATTCAGTTAAAGTCATTAACAAATAGTTAAGGGCCAGTATGAATGAAAACTGTTCTTCTGTTCTATAAGAGTTCTAGATTCTTTCTTAAATGCAATGTTTTACAATGTACAGCAATGTAATGTAAATATTTTTCAGTTGTCTGGTCAAAATCCCAATTAATACAATGAGATGACAAATATAAAGGGATAGCATACTTAATATTTAAGTGTTTTCCATCAAATCAGTGGGCTGAGGCAATGACAGCTATGGCCTTAAGATCAGGGCCACCAAAACCATGAAAATTAAATATAGGAACTCAAAACATCAGTGTTGATGTCTTCAATGATGGAGCTACTGGTGCGTGTCTGGTCAAGTTGGTTTGCATATGCTTGTTTTCAGAGGAAAACCGGTTGGTGAATGTACACCATAGCATAAAGTGAATTAGAATTGTGTATGATGCAAGCAAAGGATTTCAAATTGGCAAACAGGTGGCAGCAGAGTAAACAAACCCTAGATCTGTAAGACTGGAATTGTGTGGTGGGCAGCAGAAGACACTTTGCCCACCCAGAAAATTTAGTCTGAAGTCACTTACACTGACACAGAAGTAGAATAGTAACCTGTAGTGAATTACCACTTGCTACAACTGAATGGATGAAGACAGATTCCATTCAGAAAACCCAAAAGAAATAAAAATATAACTGCAGCAGTGTGATAATATAATAAAGTGAAGATCCTGAAGAAAAATAGCAGCTAAAGTGACTGTTCTTTTCCTGGAGACACCTGCAGGTGGAAGCTTGTTGGAGGGGGAGGGAAGAGTCAGTGGTCAACACTGAATGAGTAAATGGTTCTGGGACCCATAACCATCTTAGCTGGGGTCAGAACTGGGACTAGGGCCATCGAGGGATGAGAATGAGGAATTGACCCATGCTCTTGCATCCTTGGGGTGGAGTGGGTATCAGCGAATGCGGAGGCTTTTGCACAGTGGACAGTGAAAAGACTTGGGGAAAGGAGAGTGATGCAATAACAAAAAGAGGCTGGGGCCATAGGGGCAATGGGTTGGCTGCTTGAACAAAAACAGTGAGAAATGGTTAGAGAGCAGAGCAAGCAGGTACTGCAGAAAGAAAGGGGAAGTAGAAAGAGAAGGAAATGTTGAGGAAGTAGCCACGATGTTGAGGAGTTCCAGGAGGGTGTGTTGACATCAGGAGAACTGGAAGAAAAGGCAGACATCATTGTATCATTGTAACAGCAGTGGGGCCCTTTGGTTAATTCACAGGTCAGGCTCTGGCATCCCCCATGATCCAGTACTGAATAAAGTGGTTACATGGATGAAGGTTACTGTTTTAACTCAGATGTTTACTGAGTTAAATCTCTTACATATTGTTTGCAAGCCACGCAATAGGTATATCTGTGTTTCATAAGGAAATCAATGCAATTGCATAATATTTGCATACCAGGTGCTGAGGGTCCTATGGTTGATATCCAGTATACTGGTCAGCATTTAGACAGAGACACTACACTGAAACAGCTCTTGGCAAAGTTGTTAACAATTTGCTGATGGCTTCTAACTCTGGGTCACTTAATATCCTTCTTCTTCTGGATTTAAGTGCAGCTTTTTATGCTATCAATCACAATATCCTACTGGATCAAAAAGAAATTTGGATCTTCCCTTCATCGTCTTCTATTTGACTGGCATGAGCCAAGTTGTAAAAGTTAGATTTGTTCAGCTTCTGATGTTGTTCCTCTTAGTCCACTTACATTCCACCTGATGCAGTACAGGGTTGAAGAATACAAGTACAGGGTTCTGGGCTGGGACCTTTAACTTTGAGTATATACCTGTTGCTCCTTGTCACATGTTTGCCATTTTTTCAATTATTCTAGTTGTCATCATTGTTACTGTTATTTTATAAGAATATGTGTAATATAATATTTTATATGTGTAATACTTGTATTATGTATCGATATGCCTATGTCTAGGTTGCTCTTGAAACTAAAATTAGGCTTCAAGGTTTATTGTGATTTAATAAAAAGAAATAAAGTAAATTACTAAACAATCCCTGAGCAGACAAGGAAATCCAAAGAAAATGGAGGCACTGTAACATAATAAAAAGTAAGAGTTCTAAAAAACGAGGTGATGCAAAATGGATTTCTTTCTTTTGCAAAATAATACAACATGGCGGAGCAGCTTTTTATGATATGCCTGTTTATAAATTTATTCAAGTGTGTCCTCTAATGAAACATTAATGACTAATTCCATGTAGGCTTAAAACTCTATTTATCTCCCTCTCTGTCTGTGAAAGAGGCTTACTCAGTGCTATTTTGGCACAGTATTAGATTCATTTAATTCAAGTGCACCAAGTCTTTCTCTGTATCCTTTGAAATGGGAGATGGGACATGTTTTGTACTTCAGGCTCATTTCCATTGCTGTAATGAAACACGAAAAGTGGTTGGCAATTGGCCAACAGTGAAAAGCAAGGCCTCAATTGTTGTGTATTAAATTTCATTGACGGCAGACTGCCAGATATAGTTATTTTTGTGATTATGATTTTTCGGGGGGGGTTATTAGCTTGTTATTATATGTTGATTAGACTGACTGAACTTACATATAATGGACAAGGGCTTTTCATTCAATACAGCAACCAAACAGCAAAGGACAAATGCATCCAATAAATGACAAGGTTGTGTATATGTTTGTCTAAAGTGTCACACAGGTCTTCTGATTTGTATTGTAAATCCAGGTTCCAGCCCTCATTAATTAGTTTTTTCTTCAAAACATTTTGATATTCTTTAAACCACAATTGAAAACTGATCTACTTTACTAGTAGATTGATTGATTCATCAGTATAACATAGTGCCATTCTGGAGTATAAGCACAATGTGATTTTTAAACAGCAAAATGTGTTATATTTTTCTTCCTTACAAACTGTAAATTTGCGATAATTAACATTGCTGCCTTGCAGCACTGGAGCCCTGGCCCTGCGTTAAATTCCCAGGCTGCTATCTGAGTGAAGTTTGTATGTTTTTTTCCATTCTTGCCAGGTGTTCCAATTTCCCCCCACAGTACAAAAACCTACTGGTAGGTTAACTGGTTTTTGGAAAAATTGGAACTAGTGTGAGTGTGTGCATGTCTGTGTCTGTGTGTGCCCTGTGATGGAAGAGGTTAGCAAATGGATGGACGGACAAACTGTAATGACTGTAAAAAAACAAACATAACGTTTTTTTAAGGCTGTTTCTTTATGCTATATATGATTTCATTAAATCTTTTTCTCAATCCCATTTAACAATATAATAAAGATACTGGCAATCATTGTCTGGGAACATATATGTAAAATCTGTTTTGGTTACAAACTTTATGTTTCACATAATTAATTTAAAAGACTTGTCTATTCCTTACAGTTTGGTGTCTTTTGATTGTCTTAAATATCACACAGATTGTCTGGTTTTATAGTAAGCTCAGAAATCAAGTAAACACAAGCATTACAATATTTTCTCCTCATAAACCCTTAAATGAAAAGAGCACTTCTCAACTTAAAAGGCAAAGTATATTGTAACAATTTTCTTGTCAGTTTGGCTTTAATTGAAAAATATATTATGACATCAGAAACAGGCACATACTTAGTTCAGTTAACAACTGGCAAGACACAAATCTCATATATTCCCATAGAAATCAACAACATAATAATGAAGGGTATCTCAACTGCCAAAAGAACAGAGAAATGGGTAATAAGTAACAAAAATGAGAGACTAAAATTTTAATCTCTGTGAATTGTATTATCACCGGGCCCACGTAAATCATTTATTACCACATTCCTTTTTATGTTCTATAATGATTGTAGGAACCTGGAGACGCCTTAGCTGTGTTTTCAGAAATATGAGATACAAAATTCTAAAATGGGTGAATTTATTTTTCCATTTTAAAAAGTGCACTTTCCCTGAAGAACTTACATTGCCATTTTAACACACAAACATAACATGACCTACTATATAAGCATCATTAAATATAACAAGCTACATACAGTAACCTCCATCTTTATTGACTCCTCTGATGAAGAGGTGAAAGCGTGAAACATCAAGTGTATATTTGTTTTTTTTTTACTTGCTCAACCTTTACGTTTGTGTAAGTATAAATGGAACATACAGTATTACATAAATATTACATATTTCGATACTGTGAATGTATTCGTTTCCGAACTATTGGTATTTTCCTTCGCCTTTGATAACCTCAAAAACATGTTTATTGTAATTTTTATAGGTTCTCATAACCACTCCTCCATGCAGAACCTCTCCAGCCATTCCTGATTGAGCTATCTTCAATTGTGATTAGTTATCTTCAATTTACAGCACAAATGTTTAAGACTGTAATCCTCTGACCTGTTATTACCATTTTGGTTTGGATCTTACAAATCCTCATCTTGTTGTTAACCTGCAAGAAAACCAATTTGTATTCTTTCTTAACCTTTTGGTCTCTGGGTTTCATCCCTGCTTGGTATTTATGTAGTTGCTTCACAATTAAGTAAACTTTAAGGAATGTCATGACAGATCTTTAGTGTTATAGTCCAAGGCAGAAGGCTCCTGCTTTAGCTAAACTATCCTGGTCAACTTTGGAATCCATGTGTACCTTAGCTCTTACAGCTCTAGGACAACTGGTTCAGAGGATGTAAAATCACCCTAAACCAGAACAGAACTCTTTCAATTCTTCAAAGAAGGAATGACATTTGCCCTGGCAAAACTGTTCAAAAACTCACTTTGCAATTCATCCAATTTAAACATGTGATCCTATTTGACTTGGCAGTCAATTCGTTTGGAAAGTTTATGCCTCTTCTTTTTAAGTGGCGATGAAACTCTCCCACAGATACCACACAAGGTCAACCTTGGTTGTCAGATTTGGAGGAACTTTATCCTGTTTGTGATTTATTATTCTAAACTGATTTTCTGACCATACATTTGAGTAAAGCTCTGCCATGTACTTTTCCTAGCGAAATAGCATCCTCTCCTATAACCTCAAACCTCTTAGTGATCGACAACACAGATGAATCAGGGATGTCTTATGGATGCTTTATAACCATTAGCAAAGTTATTAAGAATTATAATCTTTTACCCTGCATCTTCTAACAAACATTTGTTTACGTTCTTTATTCAGTCAGCTTTAACACACAATGGTAACCAGGGTGTTTTCTTCTATGTCTAACTTAAACTTCTAAAAACTTTCTGAGACTCTGCAAAACTACCCAATGACTAAAATAACATCAGAGGATTATATTTTCAACATTTATTTCCAACATATTTATGGGGTACATACATTTAAACATTGTGTATTTAGAAATACATGTAATGTTTTTTGTATATTTGTATTTGCATTGTGTTTTGATTTTGAATACTGAAAAGTTCTTTCTCATTTCAAAAAGTATTGAAATGCTTCCCTTACTTCTGGCTTTGGCATTGCTTAGCTTAATGGATTAGTAACACGAACCTGATTCTATGTTATTTCTGCTTCACCCGAAGAAACTGAGCAGCCAGATGGAAATTTTTAATGGGAGGAGTTGGCAACAGGCACTGTGACTGCCTTGTCTGAATACTGAGAGCTGAAAGAGATTCAGAGCAATCAAAAAAACAAGTGAATCAGCAGGAGGCTGAAATTTCAGTTGTTCAAGTGAAGCATAGTGCAAAACATGAAGGTAACTATTGTCATGGAAATTTCTTTAATGATGCCACATTTAAAAATAAAAATTCAGGGGTCCTAGCATAAATAATAAAAAACACACAAAAATAATGTGGCCTAGGATTTTTCATTATACCCCATCACGGACTTGGGCAAGCTTTTATAAAACACGCTCATACTGAAGCAAAAATGATTTTTTTAATTTTACAGATTCAGTGACCAGCTCTTAAAACTCCTTTGAAATGCTCACACTTGGATCACTCAACCTTTCAATCCTTTAGTTGTCCATGTCTTGGTTGTGTAGGAATTGTTTTTGAAACATACCTGTATTAGTATCATAACATGTAACTACATTGTTGCCTGACCTTGTTAATCACAGAAGCTAAGCAAGCCTGGGCACTATCAGTTCTAGGAAGTGGTGCTGGTGGTCTACTATGTGGCACCACTCCCTCTGGACAATACATTGAAATCCAATGCCCAAGTATGGTGAGGAGAGACACTGCACTGTCAGTGTTGCAGTCCTTCAGATGAGCTACTAAAATGAAGTTCTTATTTCTTGGTCATTAAAGTCCACTCTGAGCTTATACATTCTGTCCTTCCTAATATTCCCTCTTAGTTCAATTTGTGATGCAATTAAGCATCACAGCACAGCACATCTTCACCTGAAGTGCTGTGCAGTGAGGCTGCTGGAGCATATTAGCTTTTCCACATCACCCATGTGAATTCTGTGCTTCAGCGGTGGGTGAAGGTGGTCCCCTCCCATCTGCACTTGGAAAATGCAAAGTGTTATATTTAAATAACATAACATTGTCCCTGGTTTTAAAGAATGCATTTAGAAAGCTTCAAATTTCTCTCATTCCAAGAGTTCTGGACTTGATTTCACAGCAGTATAAGCAGTTTCATGACTTCAGTTAAATACCAAGGAATTAATCTTGAAAGAATCATTAAACATATTCACCATTATGAAAATTAGGTGCAGTTGTAATACAGGTATCAAAAAGAAATAATATTCTTGAGATAATATTTAAAATGTTAACACTTCCATGTGTTCACTTATGACTAAACATTCAGTAGCCTTTAGATTGATTCATACAGTACTTGCCTTAAGGACTGGTCAGAAATTCCCCCAGAAGTGCCAGAAACACAAAGCACAATACAGGAAGCATCATGTTAGTATAAGCCTCACAGGGGAGGATTTGGAAAATACTAACCACAAGGCCAAAAACTACAGTATATCGCTCTGCAACTCACAACTGTACCTGGACGGGACACCTCCTGGGAAAGCTCAGGTTGCTGCTGGAAGAGGTGTTAGTGGGACAAGTAGGCAGCACTCATCCTGCAGTCTGTTTGTCCAAATGCCTCAGTATAGTGATGGGAACAGTGTACTGTTAAAAAGTCATCATCCTTCTGATGAGACATAAACCTAGGGTCCTGATTATTATTATTATTATTATTATTATTATTATAACCCCCACGCAAAAGTTCTTCTAAACTGTGGCATATTGTGAAAAATTAGGAACAGTTAACTAAGAATTATTCTGCAGCTTCAAACCTGAAATTCCATAACAAAATGAGCTTACTGTCAGAAGCTTTGATTTTCAGAGGTGAAGTATGAATGACTTTAAATTTGACCCTAGATTGGAATAAAAGAACAATTGCGTTTTAACTGGTGAGAACTACTAAACACAATGATTGCTGTCAGGTTTCCATAGACGTCTGCACAAAAATGAGAAACAAAAGTCTATCAATTGCACTTCTCTGCTCATGTAAAAGCACTTGAAGCCTTAATTATTAAAACATTGATTGCTACCTTGCAGCAGGGACAGGCATTATGATGACAAGATAAACAAATTAGTATTCCACCCATTGGCAGTAGGTCAAAAGTGCACATGCATATTAAAGCCATTAGCTCCCTTTAACACTGGCACTAGAGACTAGAAAATGATAAACTGGCTGCTGCCTACATATTGGAGTTTACAGTTACCAAGGTAACTGCGTAGGTTAACTGCCATAAAAACGGATTCTTATTTCTTATGGGACTGAAAATGAGGTTAAGTAAAACACTAGGGCAAAAAAAGAACAGAGTAGTAGAGCTTAAGATATCCAATAAAATTACAGACAATTTAATCAAATTTGAAACACTTTTTTTGTACAATGCACTAGTTACACAATTCTATACTGTGTAGTAATATAAACACTGCATGATAATAATTACAATTATAGAAATTGAATAATAATTAATAATGAAAATTATTTCAAAACCGTTACAAGCAAGAGGAGGCCATTCAGCCCATCTTTTGCCGCAGGCTTGGTAGTTGGTAGCTAATTGATCAAAGGATCTCATCCAGCTACTTCTTGAAAGAATATTATATTATCCATCCATCTTCTAACACTTCTTCCAATTTAGGGTTGTGGGGGAACCATAGCCTATCCTGGCAAGCAATGGCTGTAAGGCAGACTACACCCTGGGCAGAATGCCAATTTTCCCAGAAGCATACCAGTATGTTATGTTAGGACTGTAGCAGGAAACTAGAACACCCTGAGGAAACTCACATAAACACAGAGAGAACATAAAAACACCAAGTAGATAGCACCCTTAGTCAGAAATTGAACCCAGGATGCCAGCCCTACATTTTACATTCCAAATGAAGCATGCAGTTGAATGGGAGAAAAGTGGGGTGTTTAAAAACAAAGGATCAGATACTAGACAAACACTTATATAAAAATATCTTCATCGCTTAGAATTGTAAAATGGCATGCATTACACTCATACACGTTTACTGCATTACACTAACTAGATTATTATTGATAAACAGTTGTTATCTTATTAGATTTTAAATATTTTGCAGTGAACCATTCCACTGTATATGTTTGCAGGAGAAAAAATACAATGTGAATTGTAGAGTATAATAGTATCAATTTTTAATCGTAATTTACTGTCAATACCAATACAGCTCCATACATACTGTAGAACAGAATCCATTCCTGGAGTTGTTAAGATTGGCACTGGGATGGGCTGTGCAATTTACATAGATATACTGTATTTCAATTTATCCAATAAAGCAATGATCAAATATGACCCAGTCTTCCAATTTGCACCTCAAAAGCAAGCTATTAATTCTTTTAAAAAGGCTAAAACTTCATTTTGTTCTTTACTGTGCTTTTTTCTATGTGTATCTGTAGGACATGTCATCAAAGTAACAAGAAAATAAAAAAAAACAGAAGACAAGAATTTTAACTTGCTATATACAGCAAATGAAAGGAGGACACACCTTAAAATGTGTGGAAATTCATGTATGATATTGCTGTGTGCCATGTATTATTGCAGCTCAGAACACTTAGGACACTTGTTGGGATAAGTTTTTAAGGCATTCAACATGGCACACAAATAATTAAACTTTGTAAGTGTGTACCCGTGAATTGTTGAGGAAGCCTGTAGAACATTTAAGTTTTCCTATTATGTTACTGGAGCAGTTTTGAATGTGATATGAAACTCATCACTACAGTGATGCAGGTGTCAGCAGTTCTGCGCTAAGCAAGTCTCTAAATAAACAGTATACATGTGATAGTGTTTTCTTAGGAGTGTCCTGCGCTAAAGCATAGGTTGCTCGTGAGTATCCTATTTACCCATGTGATCGTGCAAAAAAAAGAAGCAACGGAGTGTCCCCATAGTATCAGGGATATCAAGTTATGCAGCCATTAAGCATTGAAATTAGAGATGCATGTGGTTTTAAGAAGCTGATTCTGCTTTTGTGAATAAGACGCAAATTGCTCTGATGCATATTAGTGTTCCAGCACCTTTCTGTGGTTTATATTTTATTCAGTGTTAAGAACTTAAGGAAGCAATCCTTTCAATGCAATAGGACCAACAAAATCTCTGTTACACAAGTAAATTAAAAAGGCTTTAGGGAGAAAATGGAAAAATAAAGATGTATTTTAATAATAATACATTTTTCATTCATTCCAAAAGAAAGGCACTAGGATTATTTTGTAACTATAGTAGTTGCACCGAAAAGAAAATCATCCAACTTTGTTTTGTTATCTTGGGAAGAAAAAAAAATGTTTTTGCACTGAAAGAAACCAGGACAGGATCAGATTTTAATTGATTCATCCTAAGGCATCACAAATTTCTTCAAGTGTTTTAGGTTGCTTTTGTTAACCTAGAATATCTCCAGGTATATGGTATGTGGTTCAGTATATGATATACACTACATTTGAGTTTTTTTTGTTAAGTGGCAAAGTCTGGCGACCTTTTTATCACCTTGAAGGTGCCTTATCCTGTGCACCTGGGTTAGACATACCAGTTAGTTGTGTCAGTTCTCTTCACTCAAAGACATACAGTAGGTAATCAATAGCTGTTAATAATGTACAGTTCTGCACGTGAGGATGAACTACAGATAGTATGGCTGTGTTTTGTGCTGGCAGTGGACTGGAATGAATCCAGGATTCAGATCATACTGTATGTCAAAGTGCGCACAGCCCATATGTTTTTGTCTTCACAAGTGCTTTTGTGAAATGTTTGTTAATTTCAGCTATGAAGAAAGGTTGACTAAAAGATGAAATTATGATTAACTAGTCAATTTAGTATCACTAAACAATTCTGAAAAAATACATAAACAGTCACTTTTTAGTGAAAACTATTAAGTGTTTGAGTTTTTTCTGTGTTTCCTATCATTTTATTTATCTGTTCCCAGATGCATACTGTGCATTTTTGTAAAGAATGAATTCTTAGACATTCAGCTAGGAGGAATCATAATGGTTTATATTAGTGGGTGGCACCGTGGTTAGTATTGCTTCCTAGCAGTGCTGGGGACCTGTGTTCATTTTTTGTGTTGAGTGCTATCTGACTAGAGTTTGTATTTTCTTGTGATCATGTGGGTTTCCCCTGGGTGCTCCAGTTTCCTCCCACAGCCCCAAAGGCATACTGATAGGTTAAAATGGCCTCTGAGAAAATTGTCCCCAGTGTGTGTGTGTGCCCTACAATGGACTGGCATCCTGCCTTTTGCCTATTTCTTGCCAGGGCAGGCTCTGGCTTCCCCGAGACCCAGTATAGGATAAAGTGCCTAGAAAATGGAAACTTGGAAGTCTTATAAGCTGCACTTTCCTCGTGCTCCAAGTTTTCCAAAACACAATAAGCCAGTAAAGTAAGCAGAAACACTGTACTGTTGGAGATGTTATACAGTACTTTGGATGAGAACTTAAAACAATGAGCTGAAACTCAGTTCCTAGTGTCTTCTGCTTTTGTCCCAGAGTAATAAATTAAACAATTTAGCACAATTACTTTCTGAATTAGAAATGCATATTACTCAAAATTACTCAAAATAATGTATTTTGTTAAAGACACATTTACCCATAAAACACTTCAGAGCCTGGGGTGCAGTTAATTATGCAGTTAATTAAATAATTGGACCAGTTAGCTAACTGAATCAAAACCCAGAAGGCACTAGGTACCCTGGGAGCTGCATTTGAGACACCTTTGTTAAGCCAAGGTACTGACTACTTAGTCATATAAATACTATGGTATTGTTCTAGAGAACAGGGGTGTTAACCTCACTGTTCTGTCAAAATACCACCATGGGGCTACATGATGTGATCTTCCATATTTTCTGTTTAATTTGATTGGTAATGCAATTTCTAAATTAGAAATAGAAATAATTTATAAATAATAATAATAACAAATAGAAATTAGAACTTTTCTAATTTTCATCTTTTTCTTACTACCTGATCTGTTATGCAGTGGGGCTGTTGGCACAAGCTTCCTCAGGTCACCCAGATGGATGCCCCAATTCAGTGGTGAAGGACGTGGGTCCCATCCTATATGGAAAGTGATTTGGATCCTTTGGAAGTCCATATTAATGCAAATTATTATCGTTCTCATTAGCAGCAGTGCTTATCGAACTCAATTCATGTCATTTACAAATAGGGCAGGTTTTTGATTTGTAACAAGCAGGCCATCTTTTACATTTTGTACACGGAGTAGATGAAAATCCATTAAGATCTGGACAAAAAAATTAAAACATACAAAAACACTAAAACTGTTGCCTATTTTACACAACTGCACTTTGTGCCAATCCAGGCCACAGCTGTCTTTACAGCCAAGCAAAATATTCTGGCCCTGTCTTTAAAAAGATTCAGTTAGACATAAAAATCAGATAAAAATCCACTCAAAAAAGATATTACTGTATATATTGTTATTAATTAAAGTGACACATTTACTACTTTCTTACATTATACTTCTTTCAGCACAAAGCTTTCCTCTGCTGTATTTTCTCTGCTCAAGCTCTGTGCTCAAATTAAAAGATAGGAGCCATAAAAACTGGTTATATAAGGTTGGCTTCCCCTGAAAAAAAACTCTGAATTAAAATGTAAAAACAAACTACTTCAATCATACTGTAATTTGACCTCATAAATCTGAAATTTTTGGGCTAAGTGTAAAGTGAAAGCTTTGTTATTTTTGAAAGCAATAAAAAAACAAAACTGAACTTATAAATCTTTTTGAACTCGCAAAATTGCTCTTGAGAAATTACAACCTCTCTTGAGCATTGCTTGGCAGTCTCATTTCAGTGAAGAAAAGGTTGAACACATTTACATTTCACACTCAGCAGAACCGATTTGAAGTTGTCTTATCGTATATATAATTGATCACCTAGGTGACTGTTTACAAGCTTAAACCCAAATCCAAGCCTTTGAAGTGCTCTTGCATGAACTGTTTTCTAGTTCATAGTAGACTAAACAAGTAGAAAGATTTATTTCATCTTTGCTTCGCTTACTTACTTATTCTTGACATATCAGCTTTCATAAATTTCATAAATATTTCCGTCTGGGACTTATTTTACTGAGAGGCATTATCTGTTGTTTATTGCCCCAGTAATGATCAGAGGAAAGACAACCTGGTCTCGGAGGATGCTGTATTCAACTGTAATTTTGGGGGGAGGAAGGGGGGAGGTTGTGAGTGATGTATTGGTTTCTATAAACTAATGACATGGAGTAAGAATGACTTCATCCACTCATCCCGCACTAAAGGGCAACACCCACTTGACTGGTGCACAGATGCTATTCTGTGATAGCACCTCACTGCATGACATACTGTACAGTATACTGTGGAGATGTGCAAATTCACTTCACCAGTAGAACTGAGGGGGAGCTTAAGGCACTGTATGATTGATTGAGAGAGACAGACATCCTTCAAACTTTGTGACCCTGACTTATTGATTATATTCAATAAATATTATGCACAATTATATTAGACTGTACATGTAAAACAGTATTGCTTCTATAGAAGCTCTTACATTCTTCTATCTTAATCCTAACTTCTCTTGCATATATACAGACTGAATGCATGTGTTCACATAAAGCATATAAAATATACCAATAATATTTCATGATGTTAAATATAATTAAATACATTATGCATATTGCTATAAGGATAGTTTTGTGCAACTGAGAATATTTAAGTAATCACTTACACCTGGGAAAGTTAGAATTTGGCACTTGAAATGAAAATGGCAGACAACTGGGACCGTTTTAGAATGCAGGAATATAAATTATAATATACAAATGGGCAACATCAATGTATAAGACTATCCTCTTACAAAATTAGTTCAAATATCTGAAACATTAATAGTCATGTCAACTGCTGAAAAACATCAGAACAGAGCAATATGTTCTGTTCTATCATTGTTTTGGAAAACAGAAATATTGCATTCATATATTTATGCATTTATTTACTTTCAAGGAATGACCAATTACAACGCAATGTAATATAAGTTACTCAGGTCATCATAATATCTATTACTCTATTTACATACACAGCTCCAAGCCAAAAGGCAGACACTGAGGACAGCTGTGAAAATCTTTCACTATTAATAGCAGCACCTTCACATTGCAGTAGTTTTGGGAATCACAGCTCTTCCATGGACTGACCAATCATCGGACATTAACGCAATGGGGTTATCGTCAACACATACCTGAAAGCATTCAAGTAAACCGTCTTTCCAGGAAACCCTCATTGATATTTTTTATGCCAGAAACAGATTGCACACCAAACATCTGAAAAACCAAGAACAGGAAGAACTCTTTATGCGAATAGTTGTTGCAGTATGGCAAAAGATAACCAGCCATGTTGTTAAGCAATCCATACTGCCAATCTCTACATGCTATTTGTAAGCACCTTGTGGCCAGAATAAGTCAGCCTCACATTTATACCTTGTGTCTTCACCACACGTGGTAGAAATCTGAATCCAGAGCATTTTTATTTGTTCCTTTAGCTTCAGATTATCTCCAAACTTGTCTTCTGTGATTTACTCAGGACCTTTGCTTGATGCCAGCATTCTGTTTTTCAAAAGCTTATTGCTTCTATCTAATGGAAACCCACTAAATTTCTGATTTCATCTCAGATTTAATCTATCATTAGATAGCAAGCTACCGAAGCTATTTAAGAGGCCTTGCTGCTCTGTTTTTCATAGGATGCACAAAGCTAACGGTAACCCAGTCCTACATAAATATGGATGCATACTGTAGCTCACAGCTGCAAAAGACCTCAACAAAAGGCTTTTGCAAATGTGAAATGACAGAAGTGGAATAGCATTTCTAACTTTCCTAAAATTCACAATAGTTCCTCAGGATCTTTTTTTCTGAATTGTATGTTTTTGAAGTAAGAAACTACTGTGGAAGGAATTGGAAATTGCTGTTCACCAACAGTCCCCATCCAACTTGAGGGAGCCAGAGCAATTTTTCAAAAAAGAATAGGCAAACATAGCAGTGGCCAGATGTGCAAAGCTGGTAGAGACTTATCTACAGTAAAATGACACATGGCTGTAATTTTGGCCAAAGCTGCCTCAACCAAATAACTGAATCAAGGGGGGTAAATAGTTATGCAATCAGTTATTTTCTGTTGTTTAGTTATAATAAATTTAGGAGAATCTACTGTAGAGAAGAGAGTAGAGTAGTTTATTGCTATATGTAGATGTACATTGGAATTTTTAATCATGCTGATCTCCCAGGACATACACAGTACAATAGACAACACCTCACAATGGAGACAACAGGAACAATAAATATGTTGTAGAAAAAAAATCAAAAACAAAAATCTGTAGAGTTTTGTTTTGACTTTGACATTATAGAGTGTTTTGTGTCAATCAATGCCAAAATATCCCGCTTATATACATTAGGATTCCATATTGTTACACAATAAAATGTGAAAACGTAAGGGGATGAATACTTTTGATAGCCACTGTAGCTGTACGGAGGTTATTTGTTCTAGGTATCTGTTTAAAAACAATCTCAGGCAGTGGTAGCTTGGCACACTTCCAAATACAAATTAAATTCTAATGCAAGGAACGCTCATGATGTGACTAGAATTAACTGGCTTCATCTCACATACACCCAACTCAATCTACCACCACCAACCGCAAACAATAGCTCTGTGTGAACCTAAAGACATGACACAGGTAAAGCCCTCAGGACACAGACATCATTGTATGCATTATCTGGCTATCACAACCCTGGGATCACCTACAGATAAAATCTGCTTAGTCTTAAACTGATGTAAACGTGCAGCTGGGTTTGTACTGTATAAATTCTAATTTAGTAATATGATAATAAGAGCACCAACACAGTAAAATAATGATACCGCAAAATGATTAAACATCCAATTTAACAAATGTTTGGTTTACATACCCACTGTAGTGCTGTTAACATAATAATCTTTTAAAAAAGAACATTCTTCTAAAAGAGAAACAAATTAAAATCCATCAAAATATTAAGAATTGTCTCTATAAAGTGGGGAAAACTGTATTTGTGAAAACCTAAAATATTTTATTTGTAGATTAATAAAAACGTATAACATATAACTAAAATATGGGGAACAGTTGCCTGTTTATGGGATCCGGATGTCAGGACAAAATTATGGCGCTACTGTTGTGAGATACAAGGTTGGCAATAGAATCAAGGTGCATAATATCAAAGTACTGTATTTACACTCCATTACAAGGTGTCTTCTGAGCAAAAATCTTACACCACACTGAAGAGTATATTCTCATTTCAATATTATTTTGACAAGCACCATAGTTGTGCATCAGTTGATACACACAATGATCAAATTTTATAATGACATTTAAACTGCATCAATAATAGGGAATACATTTTACACATCACATCACTTTCAATAACTGCATATCAAATTCAGGGTCACAGTGATCCCAAGCCTATCCCAGAAAGCATTGAGCGCAAGATGAAATATACCCTGGACAGGGCACCAGTCTCATCACAGGGCAGGAATAATTTTTCAATTCGAAAATTCATTCAGACTTAAAAACAACAGAGTTTTCATGACCAAATAATTAAGTCAGTTAAGATCATTAGTTAGCAATCACAGATGGAACAAATGTCCTCAAACCCTTGAGGTCCAGTAGCTCTAATGCCTTTACTTACTGTGGAGTAGGAGGGAAAGACAAAGACAGTTCTCAATTCACATTTCCAGCTTTTGGTATTCTGGTGCACTTTTTTGCATCATTATGTTGCTGGTTATGTTAATCACAAAAAGGAATACATTTACAGCTGAAACAATGAGTCGGTTTATATAAACTACGTTACACCAGGGTTTCCACATAATTCATGGTCCTATGATTTATGTTTTTAAACATCAAATTAATTATTGTAACATTGTAGCAACTTCTTAATTTTGTCGCAGAAATCGAATATTTACTAACACCTGCATTACACTCCAATATTACAAAGTGTTTCATTTTAGATGTACAATATCCAAAACACAGTTGGAAATAATATAAGATAGACACATTACACACGTAATAATTCTGGTGTATTGTACAGTAATACAGTAGGTGTTCGGTGCTGTTTTATATGCTAAATATAATCGTATTTTGAGGATGAAACACGCAGAATGTTTCCTCAGCAGAACAATATAAGACTATCGTGGAGGGTTAATATAGCATGATGTAGTAACTGTGAATACTTGTGCAGTGCGCTGTACTGTAATTCACTCCTTATCTAATTGTAAGGCTTTTGACTCTCAAAACTGCAATACTAATCGGACACTGCATTTACCCAGGTCTAAAGTACAATGAGTTTTAATTTACTAGACATTTACACAAAAAATAAAAGACTGACAAAATTCAATTTAAATATTTCTCTATGTCAAACAGAAGACCCAATTTTGAGGCTATTAATTTGACAATACAATGTGTTTTTTAGTTTACATATATTCCAATACAATTGTATTGTTTCGAAAAACACCGCAGATACAGCGTTGGAAAAGCAGAAAATAACCTGTTAATTGTAATCCTAGAATAAAGCACCTGAGAAAGCTCTTCCCTTCGCAGGGTTTGCAACAAAGAGCAGCACAAGGCTACAGAAATGGCTTGAAAACAGGTAGCAACAAAGTACCTTTCCACCCTAATTGGCCAGCACTGCAGCGAATCGCATCCCCTCATTTAAATTGTCACCAAGCGCCTCAGAAGCTGCAGCTGCACCGCCAGGCCGGAGAGCTTGGTGCTGCTCGTCATTTCCACCGTCCAGCCTCCGCCGATTGGCTGGAGCTCTGCAGTCAGCTGTGAGCGAGGAGACTATAAAGTTTCTGAGCTGGCCGCTGTTATTCTTAATCTTCATTCAGTGTGTCAGTCGGGGGGTAGAAAAGGGGCTTGTTTGCGAGAACTGTGGATGTGTGTGCGTTGGGGTTATTTAATAGACCCTTGTCCTACTTGGTTTTATAAGGCTTAATTGAAAATCACAGAGGTAAGGGATCATGGCATGTTTTCTCAAGACATTGCTATAGAATGGTTTGTAGGTTTTTCTGATGCGCCGTTGTTAGCAGTCGGATAGCTGAAAGGAGGTCTGGCTTGTAACAGATTTATTAAACTATGATTGTGCAGGTTTTGTATGATGTTTTGTCACTGGGCTTTCCTATGGTTCTTTAAATGGGGGGGGGAAACGTTGGTGAAATGTGTTTCTGCAACCTTCAGAAAGCATTGTTTTAACGATTGCATATTCTTGATCGTTCTTTTTTTTTTTAGCCATCTCTCTAGAAAGGTAACCTGCAGCTTGTCCGACGAGCTTGGAACAATGGTTGCCACTAGTACCTTGAAGAACAAAAACTCCGAATGCATTTCCGAGCTGTTGGATCGCAGATTTGATCAGGCGCGCATAGAAGATGGTGAGTAGAAGAAAATAGATAGGTAATCGGGTATCTTCAGCCTTAAAAAATGCAGCTTGTTTACTAGTGTCTTCGCTGCAGAGCAGCTCTGGTGCGGAGAAGAGGGGGGGAGTCGGTGAAGTCAGTGCCGATGAAGTCATTTTTCTGAACTTCATTCTCTTCTGGTCTCTTGCCTACAGTTATCACTAAGTGCGTTGGTACAGTAGGTTGCAATATCTGAACTGCATGACAGTTCATGCGGTTACACTGTCACTGAGTAAACCATTCTTTTAGGTATATGGAATATAACGTCTCGCTTCAGGAAGATTGATATGCTCTGTCCCCGTTGTTAGATTTGGGGTCGTCTTTTTAGCCGTTGGCTGCAGTAATTTCTGTTTGACGTTCAGATTAAGCTGGTCTCTTCACCTTCAACCTAGCGATTAAAAACATGTATTAGTTCTCTTTTTTTGGTTGAGAGAAACGTCGAGTGATCAGAAATATGGACATTTAAAAATTAAGCTTTCTTTTTTAAAACAAAAACCAAGCAATAGTGTAAATGCAATTCCATTTTATCATGAGAATATGGGGGGGAAAAAAAAACATTCCCACTTTAACTCTTAACGTCTCATTGTTGTTTAAAGCACTGTGAGTTTGCCTTGCTGGCTGTATAAAAAAAAAATCTCTGTAGCATAAAGGCTTTAGTCCTCATGAAGACTAAATTAATAAAATTGCCAAAGGCACCATGAAACTCTTAATTCTTTTTTTTTTATAGATCGTGGAAGGAGTTAACTGGTTGTGCCCAAGCTAAATGTTTGGCAAAAATACATTGTAAAAGTTGGCAGCATAACCCCTATACTGTTCAACCCCGAAAACAGCTGGAGGATCCTGCAAGATCTCAACACCTTTCCTGTGCTTTATTTTTGTAGAGCTGGATTACTGGGATAACTGTTTGGTGGAGCCTCATCTAAATGGGGAGGTTTTTGAAGACCAAACCTGCCAGCGGCTAGCCAAGATGTTGGAGAACTGCCTGTCCCAAGCCAAAAAGACCAAGCTGCACTGCTCGGAGGTGCTGGTCCCCGAGAAACTGACGAGGCGCATCGCCCGGGACGTGCTGCGCCTCTCCTCCGGTGAGCCTTGTGGGTTGCGGGGCTGCATCCTCTACGTCAACCTGGAAGTGGAGAACATGTGCAAGAAGCTGGATCGCATCATCTATGACGCCAGCGTGGTGCCCACCTTCGAGCTGACGCTGGTGTTCAAGCAGGATGGCAGCGCCTGGCCCAGCCTCAGGGACTTCTTCCTCATCGGCGCGTGTTTCACACCCGGGTTCAGGCACGCGCTGAAGCTCAGCCCTGGGTTCAGACTGATCAAGAAGAAACTGTACTCTTCATCGGCCGGAGCCGTTGTTGAAGAGTACTGAAACTTCAATGCACTTTTATACACTACAGAACCCAAACTGGCTTCTGTCTTTTTACTATGTGGCTCCTTAACATAGTGTTTTTTTTTAATTATAAATGAGACCAGGGGTAGTCACTTCAATATAGATGGGGCACTTCCAATTTCTCTCTAATGGTATTAGCACAACACATTTGCCAACAGCAGTCCATGTCTTGGGAGGTATTAGCACAAAAATGCTCATTCACATTCTCTTGTAGCAGGACCCCAGTTGGTGATTCTTGCAGGGATAATGCACAAAGTCCTTTTTGACTTGCAGGACTGTTGGGTATCTTATTTCTTTTTTTTTCTTTGGTTTATGTAAACATGTTCAGCTAAACAGAACCACATGTTATTCAAAACTTTCCCTTATGGTATTTATGGTACACATTTATTTGGTACATGCTTATTGTTTAATGGTTTATTAATTTGACACTTTAAATGCACTAGTTCGGATATTCTAGCATTTATGGTTTATGGTCACTCCTTAAGCCAACTACTCTCTAGATTTAGAGGTCTAGGTTCTGCACGTTAAGATTTGGGGTCATATTTCCAATCCCACTACAGGTTAAAAAAAACACCAACTTGGGTTAATACCTACCCATGAGTGGCTTTAAATGTGTCATAATCTTGGCTATTTATGAAGTAATTTTGTGCTGTAATGTAAGCCTTGGGGAAAATAATTATATTCCATACAGCACAGTAGTTTTAAGTGGCAACTTTTTTACACTTCAGATTTCTTCCCAATTTCTCGGTGCCTTTTTACACTGTAAAGAGTGGTAAATTCTTGTACTTTGGAATGTAGTTTTGTGCCCTTTACATGTACCCTTTCAATTTGTTTGCACTTAATGTATGTTTTATATTGAGGATCATTGCACTATGGGAGTTGATATTCATTGCTTTATTCCATTGAAGTGCATGCTGGAGTGGTCTGTAACCTGTACACTTCAATTTTTTTACATGTTCTGTCATACCTTTCTAAGGTGTTTATTGCTACGGTGCTGTTAATCAGCATTGTGGCTTTTTTAAAACTTAATTCCTGTTATAGGAAGTGGAGATACTTGTCTTTTTGACAATAAAATTTTTTAAGCCTTTTGTTTTTCCATCTTGATTTCTTATAGGACTGGGAATATAAGACTTCAGTGAAACTGAATGATTCCCCCACCCTCCTTTTGTATATAGAAATAAAATTATAAGTTTAGGGGAAAAGTCAGTACAGCTCCATGACCTGTCTCTAGAAGACTAATCCCATTCACTTATTTTGTAAATTGGATCATTCTTGGTCTCGTGTCCCTCTTTCAGAGAAAGAAAAGCACTTTAATATTGATGTGAATAATATTAATATAATAAAAGGCATATTAAAAGAAAGTTATTCTCATGAGGAATGAATGCTAATAACATAGCTGTAGTTCTATTCAAAATTAAATCATTGTGAAAACATCTGCCTGGGCTGCATTAAAGTGATTTGATCTTAAGCGGTGGAATAGGTGTCTTGTAAGAGGGTCCTGGGGTAGGAAACGCTAACAGTCATGGGAGTTGGCCGAAGTTGCATCTACTGCTTACTTTATAAAGTAAGTGAATATTATGGGGAAAACTTGTTTAATGTCATGATTTTGGAGTCTTGCTCCCTGGTGTTTTTGGTCCATTTAATTGTTTGTCACTATTGTACCCTCTTCTGAATTTTAAGTACAAGTACTAAGTTTAAAACAAGATCTATAAAATGAGGGGGATGTTGCATACAGTATATCGCTATTCTAGTATAAAACAAATCTTACTAGATACTATACATTTCCTTGTAAAATATCACCCATGTTGCAAAACAGATTTTCTTGTTCTGGGATTAGTCTAGAGAGTCTGGGTACGTTCCTGTACTCAGAATATCCATCCTGAGTGTTGGAAGTGAACCTTTCTGATTTTGAGCAGAGTAAACCAGACCCAGTTCAAAATTTCAGAAATCCAAAGGTCCACCCAATTTTCAGAATTCTTTAAATGGACCCAAATGCTTTTAGAAATGAGAATGAGCCATTGCTTTACTCAAAGGGTTATGAAACGATCTTCCCTTGTCCTTTCAAGCTGATACCTGGCCTTTTAAACTTCAGATGATTGATTAGTCACTAGCAACCAGACCAGATTGGCAAAATAGACTCATTTCATTGGGACCTTAATGTTTTCATGTTATTAAACATAAAGGTATATTATAGATTTTTCCAGTTAGAGATATTGAATTGAAAAAGAAAAGCATGTAGTACCTGCTGAATAAAGACACTATGGATACATCCAAAATGTTAAGTTGACCCCTTTAAACTTGGTTTTCTATTATGATTTGCTAGGAAAAAGGATGGATATTTTACCAGAATGCATTTTTTAGAAAAAATGCAAAGCCCTGTTAATAATGTACATAAATACTAGAAATGAAAGAGAAAAAAGCACAATGAATAGACTTGGTAATAACAAGAGTTAAACTAAATTACACATTTAATGTACTGCAAAAAAGTGATCTTTAAGCAAGTGTTCAAAAATGGTTTTGGACAATGGGATCAACCATACTGAACTGCTCAGGAGAATACCCCTTTGTGTTGGTAACAAATCTGAAATATTAAATACCCATCCATCCTTTTTTTAACTGCTTCATCCAATTCACAGTAATGGGGGGAGGCTGAGCCTATCCCAGCAAGCAATGGGTACAAGGCAGTCCATCGCAGGGCACACACACTAGGGCCAGTTTTCCCAGAAGCCAATCAACCTACCAGCATGTTCTTGGACTGTGTGAGGAAACTGGAGTACCTGGAAGAAACCCACTGAACATGAGAAGAATATATAAACACCATGCAGTAGCACCCCAGGAGTAAACCCAGGAACTCAGCGCTGCGAGGCAGTAATGCTAACCACACAATTATTAAATATTCTAGGAGTTATGTACTGAGGTACTTTTAAATTGCTCATAAACCACATAATCCCTTATAACCCTGGCTGAATTCCACTTTGGGCTTACTCAGTCTGTGTACCAAAAGTTCCCCCTCTCGTTTGTTGAATTTCTATAATTGAATAATGGTTGCCATGAGGTACCCACACAGGTGCTGCAGTTCAGAGGCAAATGAAGTGGGTCAGTTTCTATACATACAGTCTTTGGAGATCCTTTGGGATGAAAAGTGAAACATCCAGTAAAGACAATTAAATTCAGTTTTATTGTATACACACTAAAGCCTGTTTATTACCTTAGTAGGTACCTCAATATGGCATTACAGTAGTGTCAAATAAAAGCTATAACAATATTTCAACATCACATAGATACCAATGGCCTGAAGTGAGCAAGGGTGTGTATTGAAGAAAAATACCTTATGACATTTCTAGGATGTACTCTGACAGAGTCAAAAGTTAATAAGGTACTTCCATCAAGAGTTTAATTTCAACAGCTGGAGTCACCTGCTTTAAAAATCTGATTTTGGGAATCGATGAGTATAGCCTTATCTTAAAACTTATCTTAAGAAACGCTCTGCTGCATCCATGACCTAATATCAGATGAGCACCTGTAAAGTGCAAGAACTGCAGTAATAGTATCTGATTTGGTTTACATGGCTTCTTGCAAGACAGACATTTTTGACATACAGTTTTATTTCTACAGGCTGTGTAAAGCTGTGCTCCAAGGCCTTTGTTTTTAATGGTATTCAGATCCAACAGAATTCATAACTGTGCTGTACTGTAGACAGCAGGATTATCTCACAGTAAGGCTTCTATGCCTGGCAAAACTCAGATTTTACATGACCTGCCTTTCTTTGTATGCTAAGAGCATGCCGTCATATCTAAGTATAGTATATTTCATGTCAGTTATTTAAAAAAAATCAATATTAACATAAAGAATCGACAAATTTAGTTGGCAGGATACTGGATAATCCATTTTTCACCTGCCTTGTTTTTGTGCAAGATTCTTGGACATTAATAATTCATGTAGTGGAGCAGATGCTGAAATTGACTTCAGTCTTAATACACGCTGAGTTGTTGCTGAGAATTTTACTGCAGGAGCACAATGCAGCCTTTCAAGCTTCTAACAAACAAGTGCAGAAAAACAACACAAGTGTTCCATTAATACAAAAACAGCATGACAAGTGGAATTTTTTTAAAATGTAAACAAGGAAAGCAGGCTTAGCACTACTGATACAAGGCATTTGTCTTACTACATTACATTCTCTGAGGTCTGAAGTACTATCAAACTCTATATTGCTAATTAATGCATCTTAAACCACCTTTAAATGTTCCTATTTCTACCATAAACCACAAGGCAGAGCCCCAATTGTGTTTACTGATCTTTATATCAGTCAGTGTAGCACTGAGAATACATTACTGTATGTAATATATTCTTGTTCTATCAGTAAGATATTTTTTTAAGCAACCTTACAGTATATCTTAACAATTCTCATAATTAGCAGGCTATCAACATATTCAGTAGCGCTGGCTGACTTTAATATAGTACTCAAATACTATAACTTTGAATTTGAAACCTTCAAGTTCTTGGTGCATGTTTTTCGCTTTGGATCAAACATCTGCACAATATAATGGGAATGAACTGTTATCGTCTTGAAAATAACAATTAATTGCATTTATTTATGTAACATGGTTCATAGCAAAGTGTTTTACATATAGGAGGAGGCCCACTTCATCCACCTCTGACACGCAGTCTCTACCTGGATTGCAGGTATAGCAGCAATAATGAGCTAGCATCTGAAATGCTAAATAAAAAGGGAAATAAGAAGTTTTGTCACCCATTGATTTAAAGGAAAACTTTGTACTGTAGATCAGGTCAGGCTGTGGAAGCCCAGAGTGGAATTTAGCCGAATAGCACTCTTTCAAAACATTTCCTGGGTCTTTAATGACCAAATAGCCAAGACCTTACTTTAATATATAACCTGACGGACAGCAACTCCTGTACACTGTATCCTTAGTCACCACAATGAGGCATTTGTTTTTGGAAATTAGATGATTACCTACAGTTCCAGTATTCCCATTTACAGCAGTCATCTCAAGCAGATACAGAGTAATACAATTTCATATTTTCATACAATTTTCTCTATTTTAAAAAGGACAACATGCTGTGATATTTTGCTCATGTTTTATTTCATGTAAACGTTTTTATTCAGATTGTTTTCATTTGTTAACTTTTCTAACTTTATGGATCTTCAATGCTTAAAGTTTCTATGATTTATTTTAAATTAACATACTGTATTTCACCTGTTCCCAATCGAATCCTCCCCTATCAGTGAACATTATAAGATCAGTAATATCTTATCTGTCAAACCAGACTGATTGGTCCATTTTGTTTGTAATCTATGTTCCCAAGGGCTGTAGTTTTATTAGTGTAACTGATAAACTAAGTTTTATTAGTGTAAATGATCTTCCAAAAACACTTATAAAAGCCCAAGCTATAGATTTAAGGAAAATATGTCCAGTTTTCAGTTGAATGTACTATAATTTCAATTCAATATTTTTTATGTAACATACCAAGTTTTTAAGAAATACTAAAAGTATTATATTAGAAAATGCACAAATAGGCTCTAACAAGACAAATATATATTACTAGGGTGTTTAGTGTGGCTTATTCCTTTCAGAGCTGCTCAAAATAGTTTAGTTGTGGTAGCAATGTGTAAAACAGATATTCCCTGTTTAACCCACATTTCATTAACAACTCTAAAGCACTCTGGTGCCAGGGGCTCAAGGTCTACAATAGTATAAACACTTCTCTGGTATAGGATTTGGTAGGTCTTTGTGACTTTGCATCCAGGAAACCCTTTACAAACATTGATGTTTAACCTTTCTCTCCCTTGTGTCCATGGAGAAACCAGTAAACAATGCCATCAATCACTGGAACCAACTGCTATCTGTTGAGAGAATTGTTCTTAATCTACTAAAGGAAAGAGGAGTAGATAAACTAATCCAGCTCAACAAACAGTATTCTGTCTTTGTCTCTGCCTCTGTCACACCCTCACAAGCAAACCCATTTCACACCCCAATCCAGCATTTCAAATAAACAAACCCATCCATACAATTTGCTTGCATCAGGTAGATAAGAACCACTCCAATTAAATATCTTGTACTCGATAATTATGTGTATTACAGTATGTTAGTGACATTTATTCAAAATCTTTTGTCCTTAAGATGTAAAAACATTAAAAAAGAGAACACCAAAAAATCCAATATTTAAGAACCTACATTGCTTATACCCCAATCTTGACTCCTTTCACAAGCTTTTTTTACTTTCCTTGTAGAATAATACTTTTATGAAAATGAAAATTCAGGTTTGACCTAACAATGCCATATTCAGAAATAATAAAATGACCCTTCTTTGGCCATTCTTCCTAAGGGTAAGCAGAACAGAGCTTTCAGCTAGGTTTGTAAACATCATGTAGAATGTTTATGTACAGTAAGCAAATCATGTGATACATACTGATAATCTCCTGTGTTTGTGTGACATTTCTCTGCAGCTCTCTATAGAAGAATTGCTCCATAGCAAGAGCACAAGGAAGCGACAGCCCACAGCCGCAGAATCATCAATCTCCTCTTTGTAGGTCTTGCAGAAGCACAATGAAGCCAATTGAGTATTGCAGAGATCAACCTGCATAAAGAGCACATAACAGTTACCCAGTTAAAGGGTTTAAACCCGTGCTCAAAAAGCATTTAAAGGTGCTGTATGTGGAAAGTGAAATTTTGCGACAAAATAAAGTTCCTTGCTATTGTAAATTACAATACGTCATATTTAAGATTACCTTGAATACACCTTGCTATTATTAGTGAAGTGAAATAATTCTTAGTGTAACGGCTAAAATGAACATTGTACTGAAGTGTACAGTGTTACATTAAATTTGTTATCTCTTAATAGCAGTTAAAAAACAAGCAGTTTCTCAACCTTACACAAATCACATGGAGCCAGAGTTTTTTTACAATCCTTACAGTATGATAGGAACTTACCCCTTAGGCTAAGTGGTTAAGACTTGCACAACTGTACACACAATAGGGAATATACTGGGCCCCTATTTTCCAGTAAACCACAGATTAAAAGATCAAGTTATCAGACCCTAAAAATATATTTTGGCTGAGTTCAATTAACTTTGTTAAAGATGTTAAATGTGTTTGATGAGTCATTTGATGTTTTGGGTGAAAGTCACACTATTGTGTTGTACATCTCAGCAATATTCCAAGTTGACAAACTGCCTTTTATTTTACCAGGAATTCTGCTTTTTGTTCTTTTACGGTTTGACCACGCATTTACCACGTTACATGTATATTTGTGTTTAGTTTTAATGGGAATATTGGTCCAAATGAAGAATAGGCAAAAAATGTCATGTATGTTAAATGTCTAAGAAGCCAGTGAATATGTCATTTCAAAAATCTTATTAGTCCAGGAAAGCCTCTAATATTTCAGTAATGGGTAGTACAGGTTGGAACCTGGAAAAGGGTCCACATTATTGAGGTCCACTATTGAGGAACATGTACAGTCAGATTTCACATCTACACAATATTTACTTCCTTCCCTCTACCACCACATATACACAAACAGGCACACAATTCATATTTCCATAAACAAGAATACGCTAACACTGTCTCCAGCCAGCCTAGGGCTATGAATGGTGATCACTTCCTTGCTGTGTAAATTACCAATGCTAACTCCTAGTCCTGAAAGTTGTCTTGTCTCCAGGTTCTCATTATACCATGGACTCTTAATGACTTCATTTGAATAGGTTGTTCACTCAATTGATCTATACTGCTGCTGTTTGAGGTCATTACCAATTGAATTATATATTACAAAAAAATTATAAGTTACCTACAAAACATGTGGGACTGAGGTCCTCTAGGAACCTGGCTGAAGATCGCTCATGTACTGTAAATGATAAGGCATTTTGGGGCTTCCTGAGGTTCAGATGTATAATTAGAAATCAATACAGGGAACTTTTAAAACTTTTAAACCTATGGGTGTTTACATAAAGGTGGTTTCTAAAAATAGAATTAAAGTATGGAAAAAAAGAAACTCAACATCATTATAAATATGATAATGCCTCCTTCACTAAATGTCCATCTTTTTAGTGAAATAGCTGCTTTGTTTTCACAGGTGGTTAGACTTAATCCAGAGCATGGTAGAGTAGAATATAAGCCCAGAAAAGTGACATCATGTACAGCCTGGTGCTGGTTTCGTAGGTCTTCACTAGGTCTGTTACACAGAATGTAAAATGTACTAAATTCAATAAAGTAGAACCTTTTATGAAATGAGAAGGCATTAGTCTTCTCTGACATAGTTTTAACAGTAAAAAAGTTGTATTTAACATAGTGCACCTTTGAATGGGCACTCACCCCAAGCCAAGTTTTGTGAAGTCATGGAATACATCTGACCTGGGAGATCTAGACAAGACACAGATTTTATTACAGGATCATAAACCCTGAGTTCAGTCAACAACTGTCTGCCCCTAATTGAACAAAGTCTAAACGACAAGGAGAATGAACTTGTATTATTCAGTGTAAACTAGTGTAAAAAAATACATGCTGATTACCATTATTATTTTTATTTATATATTTGCTTGTTTGTCACTTTGTTTTGATGCTTAATGGAAATACTGGTGTATTGTAAAAGCCAGGTTTGTAGAACTGCAGTTTGTTCAAAAGTAAATACCAATAGTACTTAAACCCTTTAATATTGCACGTCTTATGCAAGATTTTGAATTCCAGTATGTTTTTAAAATCAATGAAAAAGATACTCTTGTTTAACATATTCTAATACAAGAATTGTTACTGTAGTCCAAGTGCTAAAACACCCTAAACAACATAGCACAACATTAAAAACTTTGGAGGTCTCTATACAGGGACTTTCATTGCATATCCATCCATCCAATACAGGATTACGGGGGATCTGGGGTCTGTCCCAGCAGGCAAAGGGCGCAAGGCAGAATACACCCAGTACAGGATGCCAGTACATCAGAGAGCACACACAGACACAAACACACACACTTAAACCAATGCCAATTTTCTCAGAAGCTAGTTTTGTCTGTGGACTGTGAAAGGAAACCAGAGTAACCGGAGGAACCCTGGACTCTTTTCATTCTCCATGTGAACAAGAGGAGAATGTAGAATCTCTCCACGGATTAATGTAGTTGCTTAGTTAAAATGTTTTTTTTTTATCAATGTTCACTTTATAATTTGAGGTTTTGGCTAGTATACACTTTCACAGCAGTGATTGTTCTTATAAACTGTTCCTCAGGCTAAGGTCATTTGTGAATTTAGATCAAATGAAGTATAAGCGTAAACTGTACTATATAGTTTGCATCCTTTAGCTTTTAAATATGATAACTTGCATGTACTGTATCTGCATTAATAAATGTTCAAGAAATGGGAGATGTCTGGAACTCTGACATATCTGTGGCATTATGTGTCTGTAAATAATTAAAGCTTTGAAAAAATGCTTGCCTAATTTGTACATTATGAGAAGACTTCAGTCCGTACATTTTAAACCTTTCTTCAGCACATTTTACATTCTTCCATTACTACTACAAATGTCAGCAGAGACATCCAGTTCCTGCCAATGTGACTGCTTGCGTGTGTTTACTACGTAGGTTGTGAAGCCCTTTTACTTATGTCAGCATTCAGTGCTCAGGTCACAGGACGAAATGCCTTAGCTGTAGAGGAGTATAGTATTTAACTGGTATTTGAGTGCTAATAATAATGCTTTCTCGTGACCCCGGCTGCAGTACTGGAAAAACATAAAAAGGAACCCATAAACCTTCACCACACATGCCAAAATGCCAAAGCTGGAACTATTATCTGGTTAATTAAATTTCATAGAATGCCTTTTGAAAATGCCATAAAATTGGAGGTGAAACTATTACCTTAGATCAATAATATTCTATAAAAAAAATCTAAAAAGGCTTATGATCAGCCTTCAAATATCTAGGTCTTTTAAACACCTTTTTTATGCCACCTGACTAAACAAAAATATTTAAAATATAATTCAAATAAGTATTAATGCTAAGTGATTTGCAATTACTTAAAGTTGCTTATCAATAGACAACATCATACTGTGAGGTAGACAAATGTAGCTTGATATCACAAAGGGATTTGTTCCACATATATATTCACATTATAAAAAAAATGGCAAGAAAATAAAATAATCCTACAACATGCATTGAAAGAAAACTGGGACTGTTCTTTAAATGTCTTCTCAATTTACTTTAAAAAACACTCTCAAGAGTGAGTAGAATTTACAAAAGTAATCACTAAATGATCAAATATATGTGCCTTAATAACTTTGCAGGCTTAAGCCAGGCTTGTTGGCTTTAATGTACTTTTAAAGTAATCTAGATATTATAATTACCCTGGCCTCAAGGTTGTTAAAAAGATAGGAACTCCTACACAGCTGCCTTCTTCAAAATGGTATCACAAAAACAAGTCTTTTCGACTTTGTGCCTTGTGTGCTTTGTGGTGTTTCTTCTTGTTTAGCTAGCTTATTAGGAGCTATCAGACACACAGACAACAGCGAAGGTCAGAAGGAGGAACGTGGCAGCCTGTCAACATAGAACAATGAAAAGCATGACCAGAGCTGTCCAGAGGCCTTGAGTTTTATAAATTGCTCCTGGGCAGTTGTACTTTGCAAATTATTTAGAGTGCTGACACTACATTTTATTTAAACTGGTAATCTTCTGTTAAATCATGTTTTTAGCCCTCCAATTCTGTCTTGAATTAGACAGAATGAGAAGAAAAGGGTAATTCCCCACTGAAAAGTAAAAATAAATAAGAAAAAAAAACATATTTTTGACTATGAAGCCTTCTTCAGGTGTGTGGCACCAAAGGATTGCTTTTTAGGAAAGAATGGACCTCTTCATGTTTGTTTGCAGTTTTTACACTGACACGTCTGTATCTTTCTAACATCTTTCTGTATCTGTCCAATAAAGACTCTGACACCCTCCTGTCAATGACTTTGCCATAAAACCTGAACTGAATTTCTACAAGAAAATATGAATGGTTACAAACTAGTGTAGGCCATTCAACTCAGCTAGCTTGTCAGATTGTTAAATCACGAATTGATCTGAGAATCTCATCCATCCATTTCTTGAAAGAGATAATGTATCACTTGCAACAGCATCCCTGATCATCAACACCTCTTAAGAGCTGTTGAGAGAGAAACAGGGTTGCAGACTCCTAATTAACAAGTTGAGGAGTGACTGCATAAAATATGTTCATTATGCATGTTAAAGCTGATGGAACAATACTAGAGTCGATTATTTTATAAACCAATTACTGAAGAAACTGCAGAAACAGGTCGATACAGGTCTAAACAATAAAGTGGATCAATGTAAGGTACTGACTGGTGATTAGTTAGAAAGACAAACAGCAGATACATGGGTATCCCAGAACTGGGTTTGCAAACTAGTCTAGAAGATGCAAATGATTAGCTGCTTCTATTAAATAATCTTATATTTAGAGTTTATGATTTTGCTATTTGTATGTGACACTCTGTGCTTGTATACACTTTTATTTACCAGGTGTCTTTGATTTTGTCTAAATCATCTGGATTTTTCTTTTTGGGTTCTACAGTTTTTGCTAATCCTACTATCACAGCATAATTTGTGAATTTGATTAGTTTATTAACTGCTCATGAATCAAAATAATTAATCATAGATTCACATAAATAAGGAAAGTCTGTGGTCCTAATACAGATCCGTGGGATACTTCATTAATTAGTTCCTCACACCTTTCCTTTTCGAAAAAACAAAATATGCAGAACAGAATTTTAAGAGTGAAAGTTCTTGAATACTATTTAAATATAATTGTATCTATTTCATTCGTTTTACATTTTCATTTTCTACAGGTCTTGTATATGGCTCCCAATTTACTGTAATCCATGACATGGTATATTTCTGTGGCTGTCAGAATTGTGGATATTTATTTTATTCAGTACCAAAGATGGCAGTACATTCACACCACTGTGTGAGGGTCTAAATAAACGTTCAACTTTTATAAAATTATACTGGAACCATTCACAGGACTGCTGCTGTTGGGCTGTTTTCTTATACTTCATGCCACAAGCTTTCCATATGAGATTAGATCACTTTATTAGCCATATACAATTTCTTCTTTGTCTTCTTTTCATCTTTTTGGATACCCCAACTTGCTCTCCATGAGACACACAGACAGGGAGAGAAGCTTGGGGTCAGAGCGCAGGGTCAGCCATTGTACAGCACCCCAGGAGCAGCTGGGGTTAAGGGCCTTGCTCAGGGGCCCAACAAAAAATGATGCCTCTGCCGGCTACAGGATTTGAACTGGCAACCTTCCAGCCACAGATCCTTAGCCACAGAGCCACCACTCCGCCCCTATATTGTGTAGAAATAAAATCAGTTGCCCTCTTCCATAGAAATGCAGCACAGAATGCAAAATATGGTATATGATGGAGTGCAGGATGTGGGTGTTGATTTCACAGTGAAGGGAACCCCCACATGTTCAGGTGGGTCATTTCCAGAGCACGTGAGATTTACAATACCCCTGATGCAACTATAACTCAAGTGGGATTTTTGACTGTTTGAGCCAATAGCTTTTAAAGAGTCCAAGTAAATGTGCTTTACAGGACAATGACATAAAATGATACTTTGGGTTCATGATGCTGTTCATACAGTTTATGAAGTGTGCATTGTGAGACCACTGTTACTTTGAACTTTTGAAGTTGGAGATCAGTACACCGCATAATTTAATTCTAAGAAAGGTCTTATGAAACATTCAGAAGTCCACTGTGGGAGGCTTGCTGTAGTTAAAATAGTAGTTACTGAAGAACTAACCACTATAGACTGGTAAGTGCTCTATTGTCTGTGTATAGTCTCACATCTCACATGAGGTACATTGGTTTTTAATTAGTTAACTGGTAGAGAGCTAGGAGCCACATTTTCATATGGGGATAATTTTGATTGTTTGGGTCTCATAGTGGTTGTTGGTTGTTATGTTGTTTAAGAGCAGGTCTTTCTTGATGTGTACAGAAAATGTGGCTGAATAAAGACTCTTTACATGCTATATATTGCTGTCCATCATGAGTTTTATTTGCTCAGGTCTCATGTACCACCTGTTCAGAGGGAAGCCTGGCACATACAGTATGTGTAATCAAAAATTCTTAATATGGAAATATTGATTACAATAAGTCTTTGTAAAAGTTGAATGCTGTTTTTGGAGTACAGATGAATATAAATTCAAATAAAAAGGATTATATTCTAATAATATTGAATTGGTTTATACTCTGGAGATGACTTCTATGTGTTTTGTCTTTACATTTTTCATTATTAACAAGCAGATTAATATTTAACCTGTGACAGGACGGCCTTATAGAATTGTAAAATAACTTTTAAAAATATAAATATAGGCTTCTGAGTTTAAACTTTAAATGACTCATACAAATTTAACCAAAGCATAATTTTCTTTTAGATTTTTAGAAATTAGACTGCTTATTTATAATGGCCAAAGTTTTGCACACTGGAGTCTGTATGTAAATATCTGTACTGTATTTTTTAAATAAAGTTTTCTGTTGTTATTGCCTATTTTTAGTGAGTTAAATGATTTGGGAGTTATTTTTTCAAAGCTTTGATAGATGAAGATTTTCCATCCTCTCGGATAGTCCTGGAGTACGATCATAAATGTAGGGAGGGAATTGTTGTTGTATCATGAAGGAAAAACACTGGAATCCAGTCCTGCTCTTTAAGCTTTCTGAGGGTTGAACTTGTTATAACTCAAGGATATCGTGTATCAAGGACAATATTCACATCTGTTTTCCAAAACTGATTTCAAACTACATTCTTAAGTACAGTTTAACTTACCATTTTAAAAGCAGTCTAAACCTGAATTTACACAAATCTTCTTTTAGGTGTATTTAGTATGAATGACCTGGAGAGAGGTTTACAAGCCTGAAATTTTATGAAGGAAATGGTAACACTTTACTGGGCCAGTATTCTGTAACAGAGACATGTTCCTCCAAAGTGAGTGTGCATTTAAGTGAGTGGTGCTTTAAGAGAGCTGCACAGCTGCCTGACCCGGTGAGGAGTATTGTGCGGAGTCAGCAGCCTGGCTGCCAGAACTGAAGCAGTTTCCACAGGGGAGTGGGAATGTCTGCCTCACACACTGACCTGCTTCTCGCTCGCTGTGGCCTTGCATACAAAACACCAGGGACAAGAACAAAAAAGAAAAGTGGAATCCTGTGGAATTTTACCCTAAAAACTGGGTATTTTTTCAGGGAAAAAAATCCTTTATATTTAGCACAATATGACATGGTACTTGGAATGATTTGGAACTATTTTTTATCTTCCTCACGGACCTAGATTCTTTGATCCAAATGTTTTATTAAATGTGGTTTTTCAGACGGAAAACATAAAAACATTAATCGTACTTAAAATCATGTATCTATTTTTTTATGTAGATGGTGAAAATATAGATTAAGAAAAATCAGGAGGTAAAAAAGTTCCAGTCTTTCTAAAATTAATAAAACAATTTGCACTGTACAGTTATTTTCAGCATACAAAACAACAAAGTTGTTAAATGCCTAACTTAATTGCTTTAATAATGTTTTAAAAAATTGAGACTTTATAATATTTGAATCTACAATGTTTTTAATATACTTTCCTCATGCTTTGTTTTTATTTTTATTATTAATTAACATAAAATTGCAGAAAAAGACATTAGTACAATTTATGTACTGTATGTGGCAAAAGGCTTTTTTGTTAACAAGGTGAGTATAAATATACTTCATAATCAATGTTTCATAATATCAGATTTTGCAAAGTGTTGTTCATGAAACGTTGTCCATTACTATTCAGTTCAAGTTCTGATTTTTTCAGGATGAATTAAGACACACATGAAGAAAGCAACCCAAAGAGAAGACTAAAAATGCTTTCTAAAGATTTCCATCGACCACAACTGGTGTGAATTTAAGTATTCATTCTCAGACTTTTCTCTGAAATGCACCTTCTTTGTATGGGTGCAAAGCATAAAGTCCAGCTTCCTAATTATTCCTATTTAATCCTATAGTATGACAAAAATGAGTTCCCTATAAAAACCTAAAATTTGAATTTAGGGTAATAGTACTGCACTCAAAGGATTAAATTAAAGCAAAATGTAAATTCAAGGCGACTATTTAAAATGCTGCATATATTCTGTCTCAAAATGGGCCATGCAAGTAAAGTGTAATTATCTCAAGGACTGTTCTTGATTAGCACATCTGTACTGCAGCTCATAGAGCTGACAGCGCAACCTCATGTTACGTCAAGACCAACCTTTTGTGAAACCTCTTGGAACAGACCGTTCAAGAAATATTCTTTAAAGAGATTAACTATCAAACTCAAAATGAACAGGATAGACTCAAGGCTCTTGACCTTTCCTTGTGTAATACTTCAGACATAATCCTCAGACCAGAGGCAACCACTGCAGTTCCTTTCCGCTCCTTTGCAAGCCCTTGTTGAATTAATCCTCATGTAATTAAAGGTCAATAAAGTTAAGGAGGTTAATGGTATCTAAGCCTTGCCTGAGCCAGGAATGGGAATACTTGGGTTGCCTACCTCTGTCCTAGTCCTTGTATTGAGATTAAATAGCTCGGTTCAGGGCATAGCTAAAACAAGACATTCCTAAAATATAAAAATGCTATGGAAAGCTGAAAGGTTGAGCAAACACAACAAAAATAAAAATATTCCACGTAAAGCTATGAATTGGCTTCATTACTCTCTGCTCTCCTCCCCACTAATAGCTGATGTGTGGTGAGCGTTCTGGCGCACTATGGCTGCCGTCGCATCATCCAGGTGGATGCTGCACATTGGTGGTGGTGGAGGGGAGACCCCATTACCTGTAAAGCGCTTTGAGTGGAGTGTCCAGAAAAGCGCTATATAAGTGTAAGCAATTATTATTATTAATTAAAGCATTGCTTGAAATCCCTCAAGCTTAATTTAAGGGGTTTAGGAAGATGCTCACTTGTTTTGCAATTTTCATTTTGTTTTTTCAGAAAAAGGCTTCTGTAGCTTGACTAAGTAAATCTTCTTGTTCTTTGCCAGGTTCCCTTTTTCTTAAGACGAGGTTTTGTGCAGCTGTAAAAAACAAGGCATTATAACTTGTCTTATTTGGTCTCAAACGGTTACTTATCTTTTCTTTGGAGGAAAAAAAAGCATAATGAACACTTAAAGTTGTCAAGTCATGAACATGGACAACCTTAGCTCTATGGTCCTACTTTTATTTTAAATCTATTTTAAAACATTAACTCAATACTTACAGTACAGTCAGACGCTGTATCTGGCTTGCTGCAAGGCTCTGTTTAGCAGGATTTCAATTACACCTAAGTCTCACAAAGGAACTAAAGATTTTATGGGAATCAAAATATAACAAATTCATTTATTTTTTTTACTGAAAAGCTTGAATGCAGTGAATATTTCTTAATTCAGGTGTGTTTGGTTACTTTCATTCGGCAAATATGCCAAATTTCAAAGTATCACATTTTTCTTTTTTAATTTGACCAGATAATTTCAGAAAATATATTTTGTAAGATATCTTATGTTTAAAGTGTCACTGAACCTACATTTCTTCAATGAAGTCTCTCGATAGTACACAGATTTTTAATACCATGTTGAATATAATACCAGCTTGCTCAATGGTAGTGGTTTTATTGCACCACAAACTTTGATCCATGAACTCTTAAGATTCAGTATGTATCACATTCTTCAGTTGAAGAAGAAGAAGAAGAAGAAGAAAAGATGGTTTATTTCTGGAAGGTTTTTATTTTTATTTTCATCAGTAGAAAATATGCTATACTGTAACACATGTGAGCTAAACAATTTCTACATTATCTGTTTTAAAAGTGAATAATCGTTTCCCCAATGTCAGTGTTTATTCACACACATTTATCATTATGCAACCATATGAGTATAAAATAAAGTCCATATTTAGTGAAATAACACTCTGGGTCAGCCACAAAACAAACACATGCCAGCTTTGGAAATATGGAAGAACTGCTGCAGCACAAACCAATGACTCTAGTTTTGCAGTGGGAACTTGATACTGTCATATGACAACCCATTATCAGCTTCTGTACTTTGCAGAAACAAACGTTTCTTTTGTGCAATTCTGGACAACCTAACAATACTGTTGCAGTTTAGGCCAAATAGCAACACCCACAAGCCATTTTTATGATCTTCTTCTGTAAAACAAGCGTGAATTGGTACTTGCAACATATATTTTGAGCTTCATATCCATTAACATTGTTAGATTGTAATAGGTAAAGCTTTTATTGTATTTACAAACAGATTTAAGGTCTAGTTGTTAAATGTGTAGCAACACTGGTTCGACTTCAGATAGGGAGCTGCTTCTCTCTCACACACAACCCAGCTGATTGACCATCACTTCTACCTTAGCACATGCTGTTTATCTGGAAAAGAAAATCACTCTTGATAAAAACAGTGACCTGTGTTGAAATGGTTTCTATCTGAACAATTGTGTCAGTTTTAAACTCAGTTTTCAATTAGCAGGTAATCTCAGGCCCCACAAAGATACAAAATCACAGGAAGAACATACTGTTATTATGTAAAAAACAGTAAATCCTAATAAAACTGTCCAGCAATCCAAAAATGTCAATGTTTACACAAACACAAGCATGAGTCATTTACAAAGGCTGAATTAAATCTAGCAGATTAATGAAAGCAATCCGTTGACTGATGCAAAGACATTTACTGGATTAACTGAATGGTTTTAGAGAGTTATAGTTATGAAGAATAATGTAATGTAGCAATATGTCACTATACAGTAGATGCATCATAGTATCGTAACAAGCTTTGAGCTGCATTATCTTCAGATAATATGTTGCTGTTCTTGTAAAGTACAGGGCCCACAAAGTGCAGTTCTGTTCTGCCAGTTCAAAAGCTTCTCCAGAACTTTCTTTGTTTCTTTTGACTTTTTTTCCCAAACCTTCATAGAAGTATTTCTGGGGTCATTATACTCTTGAGATACTGAGCTTTGCCCAGTCAGCATTATGGCCTGAAATCTGTGTACTTATGCCAACCTATGATTTATTTTGTGAAAGTGACAAAAAATATTTGTAGGTATGACACCCCAAATAATCAGTCTGTGATGCACATACAGTATGTCTGTTGTCTTCAAAAATCAGAGTGGTGGCAATTGTTTGTACCTCTATCACAATTTCAGAAAACAACAAATGTTGCATTATCCTAAAGGTGAAGTATCTGCAGTTTACTTTGTCTTAACTCTTTTAGAAATTCTAATTTCTTGTAGGGAAGGGGTTAATAGTAACTCACTAAAGACTGAATACATTTTTCTGTTTATTTGTCTCATTTGAAACCCTTCTGTCTTCTCTGGCCACTGCGGGGAAAACCTGTTTAGTCGCTCGAAAAGAGAAGTGCTCCATCTCGTGGATATAGTGGGACATTACAATGTTGACACTACAAACTGTATCAGATTAGTTACATTTTATAAGAAATTATTAATAAATCTAACTTGGAATGTTATTGCACAAAGTATAAGAAAACTCCCACTATGAATGTATTAGCACCTCTCTTTGAAGGATCGTTGTTGTTACAATAATAATTATTATAATCAAATGAGAGGGTGTATTCCTAATTTTCTACACTGTGTAAATTCAAAATCTTGGATATTTAATATAATCTTGTGTTTATGTTTTAGCAAACCAAAAAAAGTATCAAAACCATTTTAAAATAACAAATTCACAAGCCAATTGAACAATGGATTTGCACAAAAGTTGTTTAGGTAAACTGATAATGTTCCATATCAATATCCCTGGCAAAATGTCTCAAGGACAGGCAGTGCTGCCAATGCAAAATATGAGTTATCAAAGGTTGCAACTGGAATTTAAAAGATTAAAAAGGAAGAATGCTCTGCAGGAAAAAATATAATTGAAAATTAATATTGTAATAATATTTGAGAAGTAAATAACGACTAATGTAATAAATTATAAAGAGCGTAAAGGGTATCTCTTTTATAAATAGTTGATTGAGGTTGTGACACAAATTGGAGCTGAAATGAGTCTATAGCTTGTAGAAATAACACACCTGGGTAGCTCCTCCTCACCCAAATAGTCCCACATTTAAAAGATAAACAATGTAATAATAATCTGTGTAATACTAATTGCTTACACTTATATAGAACTTTTCTGGACACTCCACTCAAAGCACTTTACAAGTAATGGGGACTCCCCTCCACCACCATCAATGTGCAGCATCCACCTGGATGATGCGACGGCAGCCATAGTGCACAGAAAACTCACCACACATCAGGTATTAGTGGGGAGGAGAGCAGAGTAATGGATCCAATTTAAAGAGGGGGATTATTAGGAGGCCATGATTGGTAAGGGTCAATGGGAAATTTGGCCAGGGAGCCGGGGTTACAACCCTACTCTTTTCAAGAGACGCCCTGGGATTTTTGATGAACACAGAGAGTCAGGATCTCGTTTTTACCAAAGGAGAGCACCTTTTTACAGTATTGTGTCCTCATCACTATACTGGGGCATTAGGACCCACATGAGCACCTACTGGCCCCACTAACAACTCTTCCATCAGCAACCTTAGTTTTTCCCAGGAGGTCAGGTACTGACCTGGCTCACACCTGCTGAGCTTCAGTGGGCTGCCAGTTGTGAGTTGCAGGGTGATATGGCTGCTGGCTATAATAACTGGCTGTACAGCATGGGTAACACCAATCACAAATATCAAGGTTCCATACTATGCAGTGATGTCTGTGTAACTAGCCTCCTGACTTTTGACTTGACTCTTGACTTTTTTACACCTATGGTAATTACCTCTTTTTCCCTCCTACAGAGAGTGTTCTCCCATAAGTACTGTATGGGAATAGCTTCAGGAGACGCCGGACTCTGCATTTCAATAGTCGAAATCAGAACAAGCAGGCCATGCAGATACATGTTCTGTGTTGTTTATAGCATGTTTTATGAAAGTGTTTTAACTTTATGAACATTATCTTTCCATTAAATCATTATATGATTATATATAACTCCATAATAAATCTACATTATGTTTAGCAAACAGTTGATCATTTAAATAATTAGAAGGAAAAATACTGGTCTGGCGTTAGTTTGGACCTCCTGGTGACTCAGAATAAAGTTTAACTGTGTGATTTGTATAGTGTGTACAACACTGTCTCAGATTTTTTAATTATCTTTTTCTCTTTATAGATTGTTTAAAACACCAAAATGCAAAATGCAACAGGAAAGATGGGACAACAATGCATATAATCATCCAGGTGGGGCCGCACATTGGTGGTGGTGGATGGGAGTCCCCATTACCTGCAAAGAGCTTTGAGTGGAGTGTCCAGAAAAGCGCTATATAAGTGTAAGCAATTTTATTATTATTATTATTATTATTATTATTATTATTATTATTATTATTACAGTGTTAATCCCACAATTCAGTGCAGAGAAAGCCAAGCCTGAGGTCAAATCAATTCCTACTCTTTGCAAGAACAACATGGCTATCATTTGGTAAAAAAACAAACAATAATTTTTGCATTAAAATTGCCCCTAAAATAATCCTAAAGTAAATTTTATCTTAATAAACACAACGCTTTTTTAGCTGACATGCACTGAAGACTGTACACTTGTCTGAACAGTTTTATGTACTGTATATGCATAACCAGATTTTTTATGGAACATAACATGTTTTGAAATAGTAACTTTGACATGTCTCTAATTTTAAAGGATATAATTTTAAAAGTAAGGTATTGCCACACTGAACAAAAGAAGAAAAAAATATATTTTTGCTACAAAACCCTTGTTATGTGTCAATTTTAAGAAGTTCATTTGCTTAATTTTTTTGAATTTTTATGTTTTTATTTTTTGTGGATTGAGCTTTTTTTCAGGTGTCAATCTATTTTTCTTTGTTTTCCTTGTGTATGGAGCAGGGGGTCTTTAGATTTTGAAATTCAAATTGTGCCCATAGTATGCATAATCCACAATAAAATGCCTTAAATATACCTTTTAAAAAAATGTCATTAAAGAAACATGAATAATCCTAATTACATATACTGTCATAATATTTATATTACTTTAAATATTTATTATACATAATGTATACATATAAATAATAGCATTTATGTGCTTTATTTATTTTTTTCATCAGTCCCTTGTGACTCAGGAAATTTATAATGACATGAGTATATAAGAAAATTTAGTACCACAGCACATTATTAATGAAAAACAGTACTATGGGCCTATATATATTGCCCCCCCCCCCAGAAATGGAATTCCCTTTACATTTCCCTCCTAAGTTCTTCAGTTTCAGTTAAAGTTCTACAGTAAGAGTGAAAATCACAGTTTGTACAATCAAGGTCATAATCAAATTGTTGACTGTACTGTAGCTATAGATAGACAAGTGCAACAAGTAACCTTATACAGCTCTTGTTACAACTTGCAACATGTTCAAATATGCAATACGGTACAATGCAAGGTATAGTTCAAAGTGTGGTTATATATGTCGAATTAGCAAAGGATTACCACTTATACTACACATTAACTTCTTACAGTTTAGGTGCAATTGCAAAATCTTATCCTGCCTCAAGTATGTCTGCTTTATGAGACCAGGTGGAAGGCCTATGCATTATGTTAGGAAGAATGGAGCACAATGATAGAGGAAGCTGGTCTGTTTCCTTATCTAAGAGCACAGAGCCCCACTTCTTGAAGATTATGGACTAAGATTAATTAAATAAATAATTATGTCAAGGAATGAATGCCAGAAGATCTGGAAAAGGCACAGTTCTGGGCCACATTCCTCCTCAGACAATGTTGGCTTTATGGAAAACAGGAAAAGTGGGAGGTGGAGAAACCACAAAATGCTGGCACAAGTGAATAAATACGTGTATCATCAGTCTAAAAAAGAAAGTGAATATAAATAAATAACTCCTAATGCACATTTTACATTGCAAGGTGCAATACATTGCATGTACTGCAATTGTATCCAATTGAAAAAATAGAAAACTTACAAAGCTTTATTAAATCTATTAATTTACATTTAAATCTAATAATTAGACTTAGATCATTTCAGGATATGCTGCAGCTAAATCAGTTAATATCTAATATAATATTTTATTTTGAAATAATTATTTTATTATATTATTATTATTGTTGTTGTTCCCATGTGGCAATTCTATGCAGGTTTCTAAGGTGAACTAAATTCACAAAACCAGTTTTAAACACAGGAAAATTAATTGGATCCTCCATGCTGATTATTAGAAAGCATGCATGTGATGCAGTTGTGTTTCTAAAACATATGGGTTCAAGCCTAATAATAGTATACTATCCCCTTAAATGGTGATACATTATATCTTTTCCTCTTTTGCAACCTTTCTGCTCAGAGGTTAAACTGATTATCCTGCAGCACACACATGTACTGTAACTGGTATCACAAAAAAATAACAAAAACTCTCTTGTACATTCCTACTCCTTAAAGTTATATTTGATTCTAAAGTTAATGCTGAATTTGTCATGAACATTTTTGTTTTTTATTACATCTATATATAATTGCAAACCTCTTCTACATATTTTCCTACGGATCATCACAATGGAAACACTTGCAACAGATCAGGGCATGTCATCTGATTCACCTACTGTAACTCATTTGGCTGCTAGTAGCTACTTGAGGATTTCATCAGGCCATTTCTTGAAGGAAGTCAGGGTTTCAGCTTGGTGGTAGATGGGCTCCCACGACACTAAGGAACAGTACTGTCCATAGAATAACTTTGATTAGAATATTTTATACAAATTTGATTTTCTTTTAATAAAAACTACTGGATGGTCTCAAACAGGTTTTCTTGGGTGGTTAGCTGTTGTCACTGAGCAAGATAAAATGGAGAATACAGTAGGTGCTCAAGGCATCTTTTTTTTTCAACAACACCATTGTCCACCTCCTGTCTCTCCCAGGATGAGGAGTCGTTATCACGTCAATGGTCTTATTTGCATACTAACTTTCAGTCAGTGGCTATTGTCTTCATAACCACACATTAGCACATGGTAAGATGCCCGTGGTAAGGACGTCTATTAATCAAATAATGATGATAATTTGTAAAATAAAGATTCATTAAAACTGGAAATATGTGCAGATGTGTTTAAATAGGCCAAAGTCCAAGCAAAACTAAAAAATAATTCAGAAGAACAAGTAAAGGTTTATTCAATGCTGAAAAGAGAAGAGGAGAAACACAACTGTGGAGCTTTCTGTACAGATTTCATTGTTATGATATCATTCCTAAATGATTTTGTCTGAAATTTAACACTTTTTCCTTTGACTCTGTCACCACCCAAGCAACACTCCTAGTCTTCTACAAAAATTTCGAGGTCACCTGAAGAAGGCTCCACATTGTGTTTCTTTTCCTCTCTTTTCAACATGGAATAAACCTTGACTCCCTTTGCAGCCTATGCATGCTGACGCAGCTACCTACTTGAACTAAATAAAATCATTCTCTGAGGATGTAACTTATGATATCAATGACTTAAATAGAGATCCAAACAAACTGGAAGGAATTTTTAGTCATGGCTGTTGCAGCAATATTACTAATAATGAATATGAAATGACATGAAAAAAGCAAATCTCTGTGTTGGGACATGGGGCCTTCCCACACATTCCTCAATACTCAAAATGAGTTTTATTGTCTTTTTTTCACTTTCTTTATAAGGAAATTACATATAGTATTGTCAAAGATAATTCTTTGTTTTAGTTTCCAAGAATGTCAAGCTCTTGGCATATAATATATGCTCGATAGTTCATGAGGTCTAAGGTCATAACTTGAAACATGAATTTCTCATTTGATTCATAATAATGTTACACTTGTAATATTTCAGACTATCAGACTACATGGGGGATAATGTTCTTTATAATGATACAAATATGTGGATTTTGAATATACAAATGTATTTCTTTTATAAGGACCTTCCTATATCCTGTCCATGGATACAAACCAATGACATCTGAAAATGACAGCATTTTCCTTCTAATCAAGCACCTTTTCACCACCAATTTTATTATTCATATCCATTAAGACACTTAATCCATCTTACATCAGTATAAATGTTATAATAAAGGTTAGATTATTCTAAATTAAGTATCTTAACAAGTGTTTCCTGTTCTCCTGTTCAATATGCATACAGAAGGCAATTCAAAAGGTAGATCTAAGAACAGACATTATCCAGTCAAGTGCACCTTTTTTGCTAAATAATATTAAACACTGTGGAGCTTAATAACAAAATATACAAACTACCAAGTAATAACATTGGATGTGTAAAAATAGCTCAGTTTTGTGTAATTTATTGAATATACTGTATACCAGACAATGTGATTTGAGTCACGTCAGTTTACATCTGCATTTTCTAGCTCAGAATTCCCCTAAACCAAGCACAGTTCAAATATTAAATGTAGTTTAATTTAAATTACCTTACAGTAACGTGTATTTATTATTCGATACAGATATCACACGTGTTGCTTTCTTATTTTATAGATATTTTGCAATTACACACCTCTGCAACTAGGAAAACATTTAATAACTTTACATTACTGTCAAGTCCTGAGCGTGGCAACGCTTGTTAACAGCATTCCAATTGAAACTGCCCTGACCCTGCTGAAATCACTACTAAACCTATTCTTTACCAGCGAAAAAATAAAATATTTTAGAGTACATGTAGCTAATAATATAACATGTATTTGTACTGCTGCCATATTTAGCAACGTACTTCTTAGGTTTTGATACTGGGCTCCTGGGCTCCTTGAAAGTATGCAGCAGCAATATAACATAGACAAGTGGATTAAAATTTATGAAAATACTGTACATTTACAATGTCAATTTGCATAGTTAGAAACAAGGACCAAAAATAAACTTAAACATTAAAACGTTAACTTGAAATACAAATACACCGGAGAAGAACTACATTTCCCACAATTCCGCTAAAAAGAATAGGCGCGTAATAACCGTATTCTGCCCTTTTGAACAAAAAGACATTGGTGATTGGTTGGACTGACGAGGCACCCTCTAATTATCTAGAAATGTAATTGGCTCGTAATGGAGTTCCAGGTCCCGGATGTTGTACTTTAGCTTGCATATAACAGAGAGAAGGCGGGATATGAGTTTAAATCAGGCAGAGAGAGGAGAGTGGTGGTAGCAGCGCGCATAATTTGTCATTGTAGTTACTGACTGGAATAAAATGGTAAGCGGTTTTCGTAACTGTGTTAGAAGACCTCGATCTTGCACCGTGTATTCCCAATGTAGGTAAATTGGGGTGGAATTACTGAAGACAAGTTGCATCGTGGCGCACCAGGACGCAGTTGGCGTCTGTTTTGCACATACGCTTGTCTCTTGGCTCGTGGCGATTGAAGTTAATCTGATTAGCCTTCGTTTTTGTTTTGTCCTTGCATTTCCTATCTTTGAGCAGTACTGATCTGCTACAATGTGCTTTTCAGGCTGGAGGGAAAGCAGGGAAGGACTCCGGAAAGACCAAGACAAAGGCTGTTTCGCGCTCGCAGAGAGCCGGGCTGCAGGTCTGTATCGCGTCTCTTCCTCTGCAGTGGGGGAAGCCGGCAAAGCTTGTGGATATGTGGTGTTGAACTAGTGAAAAGCGTGTGTGTGTGGTGTGTGTGGGGAGGGATCCGATTCATGTGGATCGCGATGTTGCGGAAGTGAGGGGTACAAGTTTCTCAAAGACACGCTGTAGTTCATATTTTGTTGTGTAACCATATCAAAACTGTACCTTAAGTGGGGGGCAAATATCTTCCTAATCGGGAGAGACTAACGCCTTTTCTGCTTGTTTTCCTTCTCATTGGTAGTTTCCAGTGGGTCGTATTCACCGGCATCTGAAATCCAGGACCACGAGCCACGGGCGTGTGGGGGCCACCGCAGCGGTGTACAGCGCGGCCATTCTGGAGTACCTGACCGCCGAGGTGTGTTGGCTGCTTACGGGCAAAACCTCTGTAGGGCAGGAGCTACAGTGAAGGTGTATTAATTGCTTTATGTCGAATCCACGCTGCTTCCTACTCCCCTTCTCTATCCGTTCAGAAGTGCCAGGCTCCTTGACATGTGCGGGGACTGCATTGCTGGTGGTCCCCCTCCCCATGGCTGCAGCAGAGGCGGGAAGGCAGCGGGGACACTGGCGATAAAGACACCCTTTCTGTCCCCCCCCAGGTTCTGGAGCTGGCAGGAAATGCGTCTAAAGACCTGAAAGTAAAGCGCATCACTCCGCGTCACTTGCAGCTGGCGATTCGAGGGGACGAGGAGTTGGACTCGCTCATTAAGGCGACCATCGCGGGTGGTGGTAAGGAGTACTTTTGTACTGTGCTAGCCCTCCTCTTCATTTGTGCAGATGTGCCACGTTTGGTAGACGGGAGCACTTAAACGGTTCATAAACAATAAGCAAGGCAGAACTCTCTGCTTTTTTAAAAAAAAAAATATTTCTGTAGTATAACATCGCCTGTGTGAAATTGAAACCATAATTGATTTGGGGGGGTTCTAAACTAATTTTAATCTGGTTACTTGGCTTTTCTTTGCTTATGTCCTATACGTGACCTGAGATCTGCCAATACCACAAGTGAAATACTTGGAGTGGAGAGACTGCTTTTTGTTTTTATGCTTCTAAATGATGGAACTCCCTACAACGTTTTATTAGGCAGTCAAGCTTGGTACATTGTTTTAAAAAGCGTTTGAAAATATATTTTTAATTTAGCTTTTAGTTAAAATGGTTCTTTGTTCTTTCTATTTCTTTTATTCTCATTTTATTATGACTTTCCTCATTTCTATTTTTCCTTTTCAAGCATAAGTTGACATTTGTTGCTTTACTGATTATAGTTTTCCTTTACAACTGAAAGTAGGTTTCTTCATTTTAAGATTTTTTTTTATGCTTGGTTTGGAAAGCACTTTTGCTGCTATTTGAATGAAAGGTGCTCTATAAATAGTTTTTTTTTAATGTCCTTTGACATTCTCAAATACCAGGGGATGTTCCCTATTTATAACATGTTTGCTCTTCAAAACATCTGTGTTTTGGAGAGGAGAAATGGGAAGACTTCTGTCCACCTTGATTTTGAGGTCTTTAGAAAATGACACCAGTTTTCACTGATGCACAAGCCCTTTAATCTGACCTGGAAAAGTGCAGGCCTTAACACTCTGAAATTGAATTTTGTCCACAGGTGTTATCCCTCACATCCACAAGTCGCTGATTGGGAAGAAGGGACAGCAGAAAACTGTATAATTCAAGCTGACGCTGGCCAAGCTATCTCAGGACTAATGGTTTAAAGGGTTGTTCTTAAAGAGCATGAGACTTGTTCCGCTTTGTATTAGACTTTTTAAATTGTTTTGAGCTTTGCATATTCTCATTTCTGAGGTATTTTAAATACATTGGCTTCAAAGAAGCCTGATTTATTTTAATACTAGGTTGAGGTACTGCAGCAGTATTGTTTCCTATTTAATGTGTGATCCAGGAACTGATTTGTTCTGTTAAATTTAAAATCCGCTTTATATGATTGAAGTTTTGTCCTGGAATAAAGTTAAAGTATTGACTGCTTTGTTTCCAATGCTATAAAGCGTTATGATTTTGGTGAATTTGGAAATGCATGTTTTGAAGTACAGTATATTAAGTAGTTTGAAGTACTTGGCAGCACATGTTTAAGATATTGTATCTCCAAATATCCACCTGCATAAGAATTATCAGTTGATCAGTTTTGTGTGTAACCACACTAGTTCCTGTTTCTAGCTGAGAAACCTACCTAAAATGTTTTTTTTTCCTATGGTTTTGACTTGCACAGTCCACCATGGGAGATCAGATTATCTGAGCAGCTGTACAGGAGTCTTGAAATATTAAATACACTGGTATTTGAATAATGGTAGGCTGTATGTATTGACTAAATTGACACCAGTTTCTCAATGGGGTGTTTACAAAGAAAGCTTACTATAAAAATCCTGTGAAATATTTGGACTATCTTGTCCTAATGTTTGGTTAAATGGTCTGTGGTAATATTGACTTAAGTATGCATCAACTCCTTACAAAGAAATGCATAAAAAGCTCAGGTCACTTTTAAAGTTAATGTTCTGCAATTGTTTAAATTCTGTTTTCACCTGTTAAATGTCTGACTTTCCATCAACTGTATGTTCCAGGTTAATTAAATACTAATCAAATGGCTTAGAGCTCAGCTGGAACAAACTTGGGCTGGGTGTTAGAAATCTGTATTAGCAGTGTCAGCATGTCTGCAATGTTGAGTAGTTAAGACTGCACTTTGAAAGCTAAGATTATGGATGGGATGTTGCCATTTTATCCTTAAGCAGGGTACTTCACTCAAATTGTTCCAATAAATGCCTTGTTCTAGAAGTGAGTCTCATGTTTGTTGTAAATTAAAATTTCTCACCGGACCTGGTTAGTGTAAGCATGTATGATCCTAATATTTGTTCCCAGCATGAATTTTGGCTCCCTTTACAATTAAGGCTTTAAGAGGGAGTGCAACCGACTGTCCCATGCTGTTGGATTTGTTTGGCTTTCAAAGCTTGTTTTTTTTTTTTTAAATTTCTTTCAGCTCCTTTAAAAGGTGGCTTGGTATTTCCAATTCTAAACCTTGTTGCCAATTCAAGAGGTTACAGACAAGTAAATTGATTGTTCATTGATCTAGGTGTCTTCACAAGTTCTTTCTGGGAAGAAGCCAGGGTTTGGGCGAGTATGATCTGGCTACCCACAACCCTTTGGGCTCCTGATTTAAATTCACATCTACCATTTCCAAAGATGGCCTCTGGGTTTATTTCACATATACTGAAGTTACCTGGATTACTTGTCAGTACCTTTCTAAACTTTTGAATACTGGTATCAAGTTTTCCTTGATTCTCTCATATCCCTCCCCAACTGTTTATGCTTGCTCTTCGTATCATTTCCAGAGAAGCAATATCTTTTTAACCTTGGGGCAAATTGGATGGGGGTATTTTTATATAAAGAAGGTCTCCTAGTGCATTGTACAATTTTTTGCATCCTTACATAGTAGGATAACTGCATCAACCCCAAGATCTCTTCAGAAATTTAAGCCAATAACTATTTTCTATTTGTATTGATACCTGCATTCCAATATCGTGTACATTAAATGTTCACCGACCAGCTGTTTGCCCCGTCTTGAATTCATTTAGCTACTTATACAGTCTTTACTAAAAATGGCTTCACTTAAAGTTAACTTAAACTGGTGGTTTGGAACCAACCAATTTAGGTAATGGGTTAAGGCTCTGGTCATGGGAAGAATGTATCATTTCCACTTGTTCATAATGAAGTGATAAGTTAATGGCTTATTAAATACATTCATTCTTTGTACTTAAATTAAGGGAGCAAATTTTAAAACTAGTTGGAGAAGATGTTTAGCTATTCAGAAACAATACATGTGAAATTTAGTATTTGTAAACCAATATTTCATGTTTTAGTTTTCTCCAGGATACTTGCTTTATTACCACTGTAGTAAATCTTTGAAAGTAATTCCAGTTCTTGGAGGCCTCCACACTTGCTTTATTGTTGCAGCCAAGCTGTTTCTCATTGAACACTTATTTGACTTTTATATTTTAGCTGTTGAGTGGTTTTCACATATATATGGGTGCACATATATTAATCTATTAAAGAATCTTTTACTGGAGTGGGTTTCTGTACATTTTATTCTACATCTCTAAATGATTAAATGAAATGCATCACCTGTTTCATTGACAGTAATTGTTCAGTCTTGGGAAGCAGATATACCAGGTTACCATTAAATCAATTGGATTGGGGCTCCTCTGGAGGGGCCCAACTTGAGCAGGAATGTACAGTCCTGACCCTACAGTCTTGCAACCTCTGCATGTTTTCATTCCACTGTAGTACTTAACCAATTCCTGCTGATGGTACTATTATACCTGTTGGATGCAGCAGTAATACCTGCAGTGGAGAGATGTACTGTAAAAACTGCTGGGGGGTTATTCTTCACCTTTACTGCCATCTGCATCCCTTTGGCTCTCAATATTGTTCTTGTCTCTCATCAAAAAAAGTAAGTTAGTTCTTGAAACCTAAGACCAATAGAATTAAGCTTTTTATTTTGATGTCAAATTAAGGATACATAGAAAAAGTTGCACTTTTTAGAATGATACATTTTAATTTTAAAGTTTAAATTTAAATACCCATGTTTGAAGCAAAGTAGTTGTCCTTCATGTGTTGGCAATGAATTTGTTTTGATGTACCTTCTAAAACAATCTGGCCTGTCGTTCTGCACCACAAAAAAAGAGCTTCTTGCACCCCAGGGGCTGCCTGAGCCTCAGGTTCAGGATGGCTGTTCTAGGCTGAGAGATGTGTGGTCACCGTTTGAGGCACCTCAGCCTTGGATGTTGAACTTTAGGTTTATGGACCGAAAAGCATGTTGTAGTTTCTGACCTTTTTTAGATTATTTTAGAATCTCCTCTAGGGGGAGTGTTTAGGCTCCAATACTGATTGTAATTGTGTGGACCCTAAATAGATTTCAAATGCTAGTTGAACATTACAGCCTTAGAAAAAGGTAGAGAAAGTAGATGGCAAAAGTCACTTTATTGCTATTTTTAGAGACTAGCATGTGATCTTCCTCTTTTTGAGGCCCATACACACTTCTAGGTGCAATGAATTAAAACTTTTCAGAATCTTAAATATATGTACATCTGTAAGAATATTTAGAGGCACATTTCTTATTTAATGAGAAACACAGCAATTTGTCTTCAGAGTAAGTGAACAAGTGACTACATACAAAGCTGAAGTTCTTGATAATTCTGTTAAACCTTGATTCAATAATTTGCTGGTTGTCAAACAGATTTTCTGAAACTAGAATGCCTACTCTGATAGCTTTTCATCAATCTTGTATATTGTGTTACCAGTAGGGGGCGCTCATATATCATGTAATACTTAAGAACGCTAGCCTGAAGTAACTTGGAGCACAAAACTGATTAACATCTATTAAAACGCTGAGAAACCTGATTTACAGTATAAAATATAACCTCCTTTGTTTCTTTTAGATCATAAATGGAAGGATTACACAACTGAACAGATATCTATATTCAGTTTTCATATTTCGTGCTATTTAATGATTTAATATAATTAGGCAGCAAAGAAATATTCTAACGGACTGTAATTTAATTGCAGGTGTGTCTACTATGGGGCTTAGAATTAAATCTCTTCTGTTGCCATTCTTTACTCAAATCATCTTCAATAATGGGTCTTATCATAGTCTTTAAGTGTTTTGAAAGCCCTCCACATGTTTGTGTAGTTTATTAGTTGCTTTGATTAAAAAAGTCTCTTCTGTCATTTTTTTATCTTAGTGTGGAGCTAATGTCCACATATACTGTCCACAGTATATTTTTTATTTAGATTTTTAATGGAATTAAAATTTTAATAGCTGTTTAAACTATGGTCTTCTAGCCTTAGATTTGTTTCACAAATACAGTCAATTGCATCAATGCCTCAGCTCAAAAGTGTTGGTTGCAAATATTGTTCTATACATTTTGTAACCTTTTCACTATCATATATTGTGAAGATTATATTCCCAATAATGGGAGGCACACAGCTGAAAGATGTTTTGTCTCCTAGTGTTTGAACTCAAATTCCTTTCACATCCATTTTCAGTTTTATCTTTAAAAGATACCTCATTATGGATCATTACATTTTTGTGCAAAAGGGTTAAAAAGAAAAGTATTTGAGCAAAGGAAATTCTTAAGTTTACTTTGCCTTTTTTTTAAAAAAACTGGACAATTAATGACAAATTGCCATTCTAACACAGGTGTGATCTAGGGTCAGGTGAGGTAATTGTGCAGGTGTGTAGTATCACTCAAACACGTCTCTGCCTGATGGAGTCAGCACCAGTTTTCACAACATGAGCCCACATGCCTAAGGATACTCTGTAATGGCCGTGACAGTCTGAGACTGACATTCTTGTATAGCTTTCCACTACCCAAATAAAAGGCTTGTTTTTCTATTGAATTTTGAATGATATATTTTTTTTCTGCTCCTTAAAGGTGGGAGACAGTGTTTCTCCCTTTAGTTCAATACAAATGGCCAACAGGCATGATGGGAACTTTATCCCAAAATTGGAAAAGCACACTTGAGTTGCCTCTGTCCTGACCAATTTATTTTCTCCCAGATTATGTCTTTTAGTGGTTTTGCAATGCAGTGAAAGGCTTACTTCGATGGGGATCCACTATTATTAACTTGGAGTTTCAAAGGGTACAAATTTCTGACAATGTGGGCACTCCAAGCAGGGTTGACAGAGCTTTTTTAGGTCAACCTTGGGAACAGCAGACCACCCAGGAAAAAAGACAGTCAAAGTCTTTCAATTGCTCCACTAGTCATCATAGCCAAGCCCAAAAGGAGAGAGGGCTCTTGGTTATTGACTATTTCCTATGGGGAAATGACAACAGAAATACAGTATTTTGAGTCAACAGTGATCCTGCATGCACATATGCAACTGTGCAGTCATTTAATGTTCAATACTTTGTTACTGCCCTATAGTATTTGAATACTATGGTCAAGCAAATGCTCAGTGGCTTCCTCACCAGTCCTGAATTGTATATTTGCATATTGCACAAAGTTTCATTCAAAGTGACTTGTAATTCACAATTGTTTTATGACAGACTGAGCAGCAGAATTGTTTCAGAGTACGTTCCCTATTTGCTTTATGTGAGGATTCCGTGAAACCTCTTGTTTAGTACTCAGCAATATTTCTTATTACAAAGCTTCTTCTGATTTTTATCGAATACCCTTTTGATTTGATTGTATTTAGATAATTCAAATAATTTTATCAACTCTTTTGTGAAATGGTGTTCTGTTCTTCTTCCCAGACCTCACAACATTTATGACCATTTAATTTCATCCAGCTGAGTGCTTTGGATTAGTATCTTGCTGTAGGAAGGTAAGATGCTGTTGTCATCTCTCTTTCTTATCAATGCTTCACTTAGATCAAGAAAACTAGAGTCAACTTTCCAAATTAACTTAAACCATTATTCCATATTCCAGTTTTTGCTTTCTTATGCATATTTGAGCCCTTTCCACCTCATTCCACTTTCATAACAGGTTTTCTTACTGAAACACATCTTTTAAGTCCCAATTTCAAAAGTGACCTTCATACTCTTGGTGGATGAATGATGAACCTGAGTTCTATCAGATTCTGTTATCAATTCAACACTATTCTCTATTTCCTAAAGATAATAGCTTAAAGTATTGCTTATCCCTGTTAGTCAGCTTTTAGAACCTTTACGTTTGGGTTGTTTTTTTAAATGACAGATGAGACTGCTTCATGCATGTTTCAGATACCACACCTTGAAAATCACGTAAAGATTTTCCCTCTTTATACAGGAGTGCAATTATATGGAAAACGTTTACTACAATTTTAACCACGTGGCGTATGCCAAAAATAACAGATCCTTATCTGTGTTTTATAGTAAAAGATGTCGCCTTTAGCTTAATGTATATGTAGAGACGAACATATGGTGTCAATGAGAAGGAGCACATGACAATGAACCATTGACTTTACTGATGAATTAGCTACAGCACAGCAACAGTTTGCATTGCCTCTTCATTTGTAGTTTGTTCTGGGTTCTTGTGATCAATACGAATTACTAAAAGAAAAAAGGTAGTCTCTTATCTTTCAAACTAAGAGCTATATTAACAACAAAGTTGTTATAATAGTACACAACAGTAGTGGAGGCTTTAAGTAAATTCATAATGTTCATAACGTATTCTGGATGTATTTTCTGTACAGCAACATACAGTACATGAGTAAACAAATGATTAACTGTCTGAATGGCAGAGCTATTTCTTTTAGATTTAGATTCCAATGAGGGGTAGAGAATGTGTATAATGATTTACTGTATCTCCGTGGAAAAGGAAATATAATTATCTTGTATTCTGTGTGAATTATATTGAATTGTGTGAGTGTTCTGTAACGGAAAAAAGCATGAAATGCAGATCATGAAAGCCGCTCTTGTTGGTATTCTTTCACGTGTTTTTATGTTTTCAAGAGTTTTCAGGAAACCTTTTAGCTTGGCAAACAAACTCAGCCTAGGGAGAAAGAGAGAAAAGCAAAAAGATAAGACATGTAACTTGCTCTGAAGTCCCAGCCTAATGATTATTTCCTTGCCAAAGCACTTCACTTCACTTACTTCTGTTTTCGGTTCGAAATAAAATTATACACACTAAAGGTGTTTATATGTTCAATATATTTGATTGTTCAATATCATTTCAGAGCAGAGTTCCAGAAGAACACCTGCACAGCTAGACTGGAGTATTTTCCAAGAAAGCTTCCATATCCTGCAACACACTGCAATTAGTTACACAGTGTATAGTTCCTATTCCTTTTAATTAGAAAAATGCCTCCAGTTATCATAAAATGCTACATAAATGTAATGTGACATCATGTGAAAGCGTGAAATGAAGTATGGAAGATAAGAGGTTTTCTTATAATCTACCATGAAAATACTTGACGTTCAGTGCAGAAAACAGTGAGGTCTAAATTAATTCACAGTATTTGATCAAATACAGGACAAAGTAAACTATAATTGTACATCCTTCCATTTTTACAACATAAGAAAAAGGCTGCTCGCCCAGTAAAGGCTCTGATGAGAGTGCAGGTTTGGCCGCATGTCCAGGGCTCACAGGTTCACTGAAACAGATGCTGACACAAATTTTATTACTGAAGTGGGGCTAACTCAATTATTTATCTAAACTCAAAATAAGAAGACAATGTCAAAGGTATAGGTAGTTTTCTTATCCTTTCACATTGCTAAAAATGAAGTTTGAAAAAAGCAAGATTATGTTTTTATTAAAATCCTAAAATATATATATACAGTCATATATACAGTTCCTACCAATTATTTTCATACGCCTAATGAAATAGGAACAAAAAATCATCCTGCAGAATACTTTAGAGATTAGTTAGTCTCACTTAAAAAAATCGAATGATGTTATACTGTAATCACAATAGCGTAGCACAGAATAAAGTCATATTTATCATACATTCATTCAATTAGGGTCCAATGAATGCAGTGGAAGGACAAATGTATTACAGGTTATTTGGCACAGCTCACCTAGGTATGAGAACAGCAGCTTGACCATGAGACAAAACTGACCCCATGCCCCTCACATTCATGAGGAATAAGCTAGGGAGCTAGGGAGCTGCTGCAAGGGTGTAGATGGGGTGATGGGGGTGTAAGAGAAATGTGTGAAGTACAGGAGACAAGAAAGTAAAAAGTGATTCTCCACTCCTGCTGTGTTCCCTGCAGTTGAGCTATCTTCCATGCTCTGATGTCTGGAGGATGACATTTTGAAGAAAATAACCATGCTGGGAAAGAGAGATGAAACACAGAATGAGACAAAAGTGAATCATAACTTTGAACGCTCGACTGGGGCAGTTGGCTCTGGGAGGAGAACAATGGTCTGTTTCCTGGCACCTGGATTTGGTAGACCTATGTTCTAGGAGAAGGTGAGACAGGGACTGTAGGATGGCGCCACCTGCTACAGGAACTAGGGGATGGTGAGCTGAGCAAGAAAGATGAGATGGAGCTGTATGAGATGGCCAATGAGACTGGGTGTACAGTATAGCTCTTGAAGAAACTCTTGTCGGGGTCCAGATGTTCCATAATGAGCAATATGAACTCAAGGTAGGTGCTGTTTTTTCTCATTATTAGAGCAAAATATGCCCTTTAAAAAGCACAAAGGAATTTCAGAAGGTTATATATATTACTACTACAAGAACGTTCCTCCAAAACTTCCTTTAGAAACGCCATTAACTGAATTTCATAAAACACCTCTAAGTATTCCTTATATATATATCATAAACAAATCTACGGAAAGATTTTGTTCTTTGGAAATGCAATAAGGGCAGCATGGTAGCACAGTGGTTGGTATTGCTGCTTCGCAGCGCTGGAGCCCCAGGTATAATGGGGTGCTATCGGCATGGGGTTTATATTGTGTTTGCATGGGTTTCCTCCTACAGTCCAAAGACATATTGGTAGATTAATTGGCTTCTAGGAAAATTGGCCCTGGTGTGTGTGTCTTGGTGTCTGTTTGTGCCCTGTGATAGACTGGCATCCAGGATGCATCCTGCCTTGTGCCAATTGCTTACCAGGATAGGCTCTGGCAACTCTGCAATTCTGTGGCTAAAAATTGGATGGATGGGTGGAAATGCATTGAAAGTCCCCAGAACTAAATAGAGGCCACCAAAGGTTTCTGTGTTTCCCTGGGATATTAAAGGAGGTAACACATAGATTCACATCTGTGAATGATTACCATGAACGATAGTGACTTAAGTCTTAATGAACTCCAAAGCGTCACAAAAGCTGATGACCATTCCCTAAATGCTATGGCATTAAACAGAATATCAGAGAGGAGATTGTGCTCCAGTTGAATTCAAGAAGAATTGCTATATCACCCTTCAACTCACAACTGGCAACCCACTGAAGCTAAGCAGGTGTGAGCCTGGTCAGTACCTGGATGGGAGACCTCCTGGAAAAACTAATGTTGCTGCTGGAAGAGGTGCTAGTGGGGCCAGCAAGGCATGCTCACCCTGCGGTCCATGTAGGTCCTAATGCCCCAGTATAGTGATGGGGACACTATACTGTAAAGAGGAGTCGTCCTTCGGATGAGATGTAAAACCGAGGTCCTGACTGTCTGTGGTCATTAAAAACCCAGGGCGGTTCTCGAAAAGAGTAGGGGTGTAACCCCTGGTCAAATTTCCCATTGGCCCTTACCAATCACCTCCATATAATCCCCGTCTATGAATTGGCTTCATTACTCTGCTCTCCTGCCCACTAATAGCTGATGTGTGGTGAGCATTCTGGCGCACTATGGCTGCCGTCCCATCATCCAGGTGGATGCTGCACATTGGTGGTGGTGGAAGTACCTGTAAAGTGCTTTGAGTGGAGTGTCCAGAAAAGCGCTATATAAGTGTAAGCAATTATTATTACACAGCTTATTATTACATTATTACAAATGGAAGCTGAGTGGCAGTGTTTAGAATATGAGATACAAGAATATACAATTAATTAAAGAAAGAAATGCAGTATTCATAGTTGTTTTTGTGTTTTGTCGAGAAATGATTAGAATGAGCTGGAGATGTCGACATGAAATACAGACAGCTACATTTCAATTAAGTGTTGCTGTTTAGCACATAATCAATGTCAATTGTGTTTGTATCAACACTCTTTTCCTCTGCAGACTGGTAATAAAGACAATAAAACTCATATCTACTGTTCTGCTACTGTGATTATACATAGTTTTGCAAGGTTTAAAATGAAACAGCTTTCTTTCCAACATATTTCTCTCTGCTTAAGAACATAAAAATGAGAAAGGTTACGAAAGAGAGGATGTCATTTGGCCCAGCTAGCCCATTTGATAATTAGAAACTTATCATCCTCCAGCTGTTTCTTAAACAAAACCAGGGTTTGAGATTCAACAGTTTCACCAAGTAATTCCATACTCCTACAACCCTTAGGATGAAGAAATGCCTCGTGTTCCAGTTTCAAATGCACTTCTAAGTTAGTCCAATTTGTGTCTTCAGGCTCGTGTTTCACGGTTCTGTAGAAATCCAGTACTGTAGGTTGACTTTGTTAATGACTTTGAGGATTTTGAATGCTTGCATCATGTCATCTCATTGTCTTACCTGTTCAATACTAAAATGGCTCAATCCCTTCCAGCCTGTCAGGGACATTCCTCTCAGCCCCAGATTGCAACTGGTTGAGCTTCTCTGGACTTATTCCAGAGCAGCATTATCTTTTCTGTAACGTGGTGACAAATGCTACACACAATACTTGTAATTGCAAAGTGGTTTATCAGTAAAATTTATGTCTGTAATCTTTAACCAGCATAAACACAAACATATTAGACTTGTCTAGGTTTCAATAACTGTTGTAAGTGGCTGTTTGTGGAATGTTTTCTGTGATCATTCCTTACTTATGCTGTTCCAACCATTTTTTTCATGTGTGAATTGCTGGATTGCTTTCATGGAAACTGATGTAATGTTCTACAACATAATAATGTTATACATAATGCTGTTATACAACAGGCGGTTCAAATATATCTATATATGTTTTAGGAACACACTTTCTATCCACAGGACCAGTAACAACAACGTTTCCATCCTACAGGATGATCCCTCTACTGGGGCCCTCTTTTCTGACCACCTAATCTGTGGAACCTTCTTGTTCACAGCTGCCTTGACCGCCCTCAACAATCATCCACACCAGGTTCTTTCCCCTGCAAGAGAGCTCGCTGTATCACCTGCAAGTACACATCTAACACCACACTCATTCAAGGTCCCTCAGGACAATTCCAGATCACCCATGTGACCTCTTGTATCTCCAGCAACCTCATTTACTGTATCCCTTGCAAGAAATGCTGTACTGTATCTCTTGCAACTATCTCCGTTGGGAAAACCGGAAGGAGACTCAGAGACCACTTCAGAGAACGTTAGGGCTGTGAAGATTAAAGATTTCTCCAAGCCCAGAGTTTCTCATTTCACCTCAGACGGCCATGATCACACTGATCTCTCCGTCTGTGTTCTCAGGGTTAAGGGTTTCTTAACTCCCAAAACATAACGACAAAAACAAAAAATGTCCTAAAACTTGGTTCACAGATTCCCCCTTCTCTCAATGACAGACTTTTTTTGTGTAATCTTCTCTATTCACATGCAGGTTTTGTCTTCACCTCTCCACTTCGCACCACCTGAGTGGCCTCTCTGCCTCTTCCCTGCTCCCGCCTCCTCCACTCTCCCAGCTTTTGTTCTCCTGTGCTATTTAATCTTTGCTGTCTGCCCGGTTTTTCTCACACCCATGAAGAAAGCTCCACAGCCAAAACATTGTGTTTTCTTTCTTCTCTTTTTAGCATGTAATAAACCTATCACTTGTTCCTTTGCAGCCTACCCATGCCGACGCAGCTACCAACCTGAACTATGATTTAAAAAGCTCAACTGCTTTAGACTGTCTGTGAATATGGTGCTTTGTTATGTACAGTACCATGCAACACAAAAAAATCAAATATGAATAATAACAGGGAAATAAGTCTATATATATGAACTTGTTATGATGTTTATGATTAGACTATACATTTACAAAACAAAATGTCAAAACAACTCAGATCATTCATAACAGTTAAGAATAATTAGTATATCAGACCGTCTAACACCTACATTTTTTCCACAACTGTAAGTCTGTAAGAAAAGTACTATCGTGTATACCAAAGTTCACATTAAAAGTTGCAAATTTAACTAAATTCAATGCAACTGCATAGCCCAAATCCATTAATCTGGTTTGACATTTCCACTAGGTTTATGTTAAAATTATATATTTTGATAAACCATAGTTTTATATTAATTTGGTAACAAATGTTAATTATTTCTCGACAGCATTTGTTCAGTGCTCCCAAATGTTATATTTAAGACAATTTTCTAAACTGTACTTAACAATTAAAATCCCATGGATATTTCTATCTGTCAAGTAAAATAGCAACAGTTTCTTTCTGAAATACTTGCAACTATTTAACACTCATGAATATGTGGAAATAATGTATTTCACAGGAGTGCCATTGCTTAAAGTCACGTTTGACTTTAATTTAGTATTTTAGGGAACAACACAGCTTTGAAGTTTATTTATTGTTTTCCCACACAAATAATGACAAAGTGTAAGAAAATACAGACATTCTTAGCATAATCTTTTATTTGGAAATGAAAATGATAAAAACAGATTAAAGAACAGTGTCATCCGAATAGTGCGCCATAAAATACTTTAAAATAGTGAATTTCTTCCTTCCAGTTGTGGGAGTCACACACTCTGCTTACAAGTGAGCAGGTCTGTAACTATCTAAGTATCCAAGCCCTTTCTCCTTACTGTAAGAGGTAACCCTGACCTGACGCACAAGCCTGTCAGTTATGAGGCTTGTTTTCACTCCACATGATAGCTCCCCTTGAGATGATCTCCCACTCTTTTATCAGGGCAACGACAAGCCCTGGAATGTCTGTAGAAAGCTTTGACATGGGTGCAAATAATTTTGCAAAATCACATTGTTCAATTTTATGCCCTTACTGTCAAATAAATCCCGGGGATTACCAGAAATCCAAGCGTCCACAGTTGTGCCCATTAGAAGATTCATCATGTCTTGATTTAGACTAATTAAATAACTGTTCTTATTAAATTTGAATACACTAGTTTGAGCCAGCATGATACGGTTAACATGTTTCCCTTTGCTACAAAGTTAGAATGAGTATGGTTCCAACAAGATGAGTCATCTGAATCTGGAAACAATTAATTTATGACTTCCTCATCTCTGCTACAGCAACAACAGGCACCTGAAGACACCCAGATAAAAAATAACTTTGCTTTCAAAGTTGTAATTTATAATACTGGATAGATCTTAAAGACCATAAAGCCATCAAAACTGTACTCCTTATTACTGTAATACTGGCTTCTGTTGACAGTCAAAATCTACACTTACATTTGGTTCTCAACTTTCTTTAAAGCAAAAACCTAAAATGAAGGAGACAGGACATAGCTTGAGGCCTGTGAACTGCATATTTTATGAAGTTTGTGAGTGAATTGGCTTTCCAATTTTATGGTACATATAGAAGATGTAATTGCACTACTAAAACTGAATGACAATGTAGGGACATCAACTGTTAATAACAGACCCAAAATGACAGACTGCACCTTTACTAGTGGCTAAGCAATAAAGTATTTTTTTATGATCAGCACGTGCTTAGAAAGTATATTATTTATGACTTTCTCAGAGCCTGTCAGTACGCATAATCCTAAAATAAAGGGTTCAACTATGCGCAGCACTGAAACCAAACTATTAAACCAATTAAGAACAGAGAAAATGTATTCCTTTTTCATTTGTTTTCAATTTTTGCAAAGGAAATATTGTACCTTAAGGCTCTCACCCACTTCACTGCTGTTCAGTCTTTTTCAGTGCCTTTCTGTAATAAGCCATTAGAGACATATGGTGCCAAGAAAGTAGTGGGAGTATTTAAAGTTTATGAAGTTTTCATAGCAAGTGTGTAGCAGCATGTCATCAAAAGATTACATACATTCACTGACAATTAAGTACTAGGCTACTGTATGTATATACTGTACAAAGCATAACTCCGCTTGCTCTAGGCTTTATTTTCACATGTTTTCTGAATCAAACAGATGTATTATTTTAGGACTGAAGAATCAGTCCTTGATAATATGACATTAAACTAGATATGTCAAATGGTAGCAATTAATTAGGGAAGCAAAATGGTGGTGCCAAGTTCCATTGTATTCTTTATGTTCACCATTTTATCTGTGACATATTGCACATTAGATTAATTTCTGTTGCATATGCATGCTATTTATGGGAATGATGTTCAAAATATTGCTTTTTTAATTAAATGATCCTTTGTTTACCAGGAAATGCTTACCACTGGGGCTAGGTTATCTAACACAGTCATTTTAGTTCAAGCACAGAGAATCCTTTTCTTTTAAAAAGAACACTGCTAAAACAAGACCAAGATTACATGTGACACTACTTCAGCTTTAATTTGTTTTTCCTCTTTTAACATTTTCTTAAACAAATCTCTCAATCTGAAGACTTAAGTGATGCCAAGACATTCAGGTTCTTGTTTTTCAGTACTGGAAATGCACACATGGGCGAGTAACTAGAAAGAGGAAAAGATAAAAGGAGAGACATGGGAAGATCTGGGATCTTCGTGAAGACGGGGAGATTTGGTTCACAAACGAAGTCGCTGCAGATTTGCGGGCTGAGAATTTTTTTTTGTGTGTGTGTGTGAGAGAGAGAGAGAGAGTGTCTGTAGTCTGGTCCAGACGTGGTAGGCAGGGAGAACTCACGCCTCAGTGGGTCACTGAGCTATATCGAGAGGAACAAAGTAGAGGGTAGAAGCAGTCATAGTCAAAATAAAATCAAAGAACAGGTTTTGATTGTGATTGGCTCTAAAAGCTGAACCCATTTGCGAGGAAAGGGAGCAGGGATAAAAAAAAAACATAACAAAAAGAAGGTCTAGTAACTGCAAGTTTCAGAGTCCCTGTGCCACTAGGTTGCCTGTATAGCAAGTGGAGGTCCCCCTCAGTTCCCCTCCACTTTGAAGTCTGCTAGCTTTTGTTCTTTACATAACTTGATCTGATTTTTGAAAAGCTAATTTGTATGCAGTTTTGGGATGAATCTGCCACCCAGAATTCCACAGAACCCGCAGAGGTCACCAAGACTGACTAAAGAAAAGGGCTGGGACAGAACTAAGCTAAAACATACGATAAATGCCTTTGAATTATTGTCACTGTGTGTAAATTTGGTAACAATGGCGGATTACACCAGCTAGGGAAATTCAACTTTGGGAACAGAAGACTAGATAAGAGTACTGGTTGGCACTTTGATATGTTCACTCCAAGGCAAGTCTTGAATGTAGTCTGTTCATTTTTATATTTCTATATCTGCCACAGTGAATGTTTTAAGCAGGAAGCCTTAAAACCTTAAGTTATGAGATAAAGAAAAATGTATGTATAAAAAGGGAAAAATCTTTTGCCTGGTACTGTTGTCTACTAGTACTTTTAAGTTCTACTGAGCATGATTACATAATTAATAAATTACTCTTAAATTGTAATCTGTATATGTAAATTTACAAACTCATAAATCACAGATTTTACTTAGGAATATTACAGTAATTTTCCCAAACTTCACTTTTTTCAAAAAAGGTGCATATTTTAATTAGAATTTTGAATGTCATTCATAACAGAATTCTTATTCTTATGTTTGAATCACTCTAGTTCTAGGTTTTCTCAAATTATAACATTTTAGAAGTACACAAACTACAGTAATTCCTATTTAGCAAAACTGCAACACCACATACAGTATACAGGAAATGTTATATGATAAATGTTGGAATTAAAGTAAATTAAATATAAATAAATGACATCTTCATTGACATGAAATTAAGTCATTCTTAAAAATGTGATTCTCTTCTTATTTTAAACAGATATCTACATTTGTAGTTACTACTGCTAATGTCAATAGTAATTACTCTAGTACTGTAAAACTTAAACTTTTTCTAACTGTTCAAAGTCAGAAAACACAATTGTAAAGGTGAAATTCGCTCAAACATTTGTAAGACATCCAACCAATTGCTTTAGCAAAACTTTCCTGTACAGCGAATAAACTCTTTGTGATGCAAGCATTTACGGGGCTTTGTTATGAACAAACTTGAAGATGCCTTTGTAAGGTCAAACTTTTCATAAAATGAGAGCTTTAATGACTTCCTTTAGGTGCTTTTTGACTGCTTTCCAGTTGGTCTCCAGGACCTTTTCTCTCAGGCCTTGGCCACATGCCAGGCTGACAATCAATGTCTCCGTGTCTCTTCTGTGGGAGATTATTTCTCAGGTTCCTTTTTTTATTGGAGGAAAATGGTTATTTCTGAACTCCAACAGGATGTCCTGCTGTTGGCCCTGGCTGTGAACGGCTCCACTTTTTTTTTCCTCTGTACACTCTGTGAAACGGCTTAAGTTAATCCAGGATACCAAAGCAGAGCTTTCTTTTAGAAGCAAAATGAAAGCAGACAAATTAAATATGAACTTTCTTTTTAGTTTTTTAACTCCTGCCTTACAACTCTCTTGAGAGAGAGAATGTGTCATATTCTTGTACTGTTGCCATAGGTGAAGCAAGGGTATATCTGTTATGTTTTTACAATGAAGATTTAAAGACCTGTGGGAAAGAACAAGGAAGAATTACAGGCCAAAAAATCTCAAGGAAAGAAACAAAATAATCCAGAACGGAAACAGATTTGAGGGTTGCTTTATTAAATTTATTAATGCATTTCTACCATAAACTATTAGGATACAGCTGTAGTTTTGTTCCAAAGATTGTAACAGACATTTTTAGTACAATGCTAAATACATTGAATAAAAGTAATTTAACTGATAATATTATTTTTCATAACATATTTTAGACCATAGAAGAAAATAAAACCAGAACTATTCTGTGTCTTGAGCAATTCAAGTGTTCTGTGCACACCTCTATGTACTGTATGTTTCTCCACTAATCTGTTTCAGGGCACAATGTTGATATTTTCAAGGTCCTTATCATTTTACTGCGCCTGAAAATATTCATCATGGTACTGATATTATGGTACTAAAACAGTGGTTGTTGATGTAATGAATGACTTGTTGATGTTTTCTGACTCTAGCTCAATAGTATGCTTCTGAATTCCTGATATTGACAATTATGGCATTTTACTGGACCATATGAAAATTATTTACAAATTACTGGTCTTTCCCTTTTCTGGTTTGTCTTTCAGTATAATTGAGTAATAGCAGCCAATTAATAAATCTCCACTGTTTTGAAATATGATGATGTCTCATTTACTCTGAGTGTTCCATAGGGTTCTGTACTGGGACCTCTAATATTTATCAGCAAATAAATGATATGGTGCTTTTGTACACTACAATAGACTGATATGTCATCCAGGGTAATGCTCACTTTGCACCCTATTCCTCCGGGATAGACCTGTGGTTACCATGACTCTTTTAAGGACTAAGAAGTTTTCTAATTGCTGAAGTGCCATATTATTTAAAAGCATGGACTCAGTCTAAATCAGACACTACTGCTGACGTTTCTGCACATTACAGCTGCCAGTCTGAGCAGCTCTCTATGAGGGAGATATAGATGTGTAAACTGTGACAAGGCTATTCTTATTGGCTCCCAACACTAGCTACACAAAGCTTGATTTCAGTGACATTACTACTTAAATTGATCCATTGACTGATATTAGAAACTAGGGTGTTATTTTCAACTTTACTGTCATTCTAGTCATTCCTAATATTTCTTCCCATTCATGTAACATTACCAGGTTAAAGACCTTGCCCCATCTGATGCTGAAAAATTGATAGTTTAATTTAATCAGGATTAGTTTACTCCAACTCCTCAATGTGGTATCTCCTAAGGTACTTAATATGATTTATTATGTCTGTGTCCTGTGTAAATTACATTTATTTAGAGTGGATTTTGAGGTCACGTATTACACATAAATAACTGAACAATCTGGTTCCAGGTTATCTTGAGGATACATTTCATAATACTAATAAGTCCAATATGTAATATGAGATATTCTGATAAGGTCAACTTCTTATTCTACCTAAGAAATGGGTCCACAACATAGGCTCAATAAGTTATAAAACTCCCTTAAAGTCCAATCTTTTTACTCCAGATTTTAGTGTATAATTTCAATTTACTCTTGGTTTTGTCTGGTCAATTTGATATACTGTGACAGTTTAGTTTTAACATCTTTTTGTTTCCTGTATGTACTATTGTTAAGTGCTTTGAATTTTCTTTAAAAGCATTTAGTAATAAAACAGATTATTAGTATAGTTTTACTCACCAAACTACACTGTAAGTTCACAGCTGTACTGGGTCCAGGACTCTCTCAGTCCTTTAATGCTTTATGTATATTTGCACAACCCAGACAACAGTATGTAACAGGAAGAAAGAAAATACTGTTGGCTTGGGGAAAAAAAACACATAATAGACAATCTAGCAGAAAATTGATTATCACAGGTGTATTCTTTCAGGTCCTTGGTCCCTCAGGCATTATTTTACACATACTATTAAAATGGAATGAACGAAGAAAAATTGTCTTTCTGCTCTCAACTCCAGTTCATAAGCTGATACTGTCATCCAGATATAGGTAATCACATATTGTATAATGCATGAACATACAAAAACCTAATACTTATCTTCTAAGATGGACCATGTATTATTATTGTGCAAAATATATTTTTCAGTGCAGTCATTCACAAACTCAAGTGTACAGAGTGAAACAAAGTAGATACCACAGTTCCCAGTATGCAAGCAAGACAGAGCTTCAGTATATAACTGTATAGAGTGAAAAACACAACAAAAGTAAAAATCTGCTAGCTGAAAATTGGAATAGAGTAATTGTTTGAAATGTATTCTAGAAAAAAAAAGAAATAGTAGTCGGAATTTATAAAAATAACTGTTTCCATTTTTAACTATGAAGTGTTGTATGAAATTACTGTAGTATATTACTATAAATGTGATAAAATTGCAGACCCATATTGGAACAGTGTGCTTATTAAACACAGAAACCACCATATTATGTGACTTGCGTTCCACACAGGGGACATCTTTTCCAGGTTTTCTGCCAAGGCATCTATCATTTATATTCTCCCAGGCCTACTTCAAACACTTTCTCCACACCAAGGAATGGCTTCTCATAAGTGAGACGCCAAAAACTACATCAGTGTACTTAAAACTCTTGCCAATAACAGCATACGTTAACAGTACATTATTGAAAGAAGATTCATATCACCCAAATTAACGTCGAATTTAACCTAAAAGCACTCTAAATGAAAAAAGCAATAGCAAAATAGTAAAGGCTTAAATGCAGACAACAAATGTCCTTAAAAGTACAATAAGTCTTCACAAAATACCAAACCTATTTTGAAGAATCCATGAGAGCAGTAAGGTGCCATAAAAATATCACTGTTGAGACACCATAAATTTAACATAACACCATTACAACAAAATGTAATATGACTAATGATAACATGATGATGTAAACATTATAATGTAAATGTTAAATGAGCATCCAAGGCTGACATGCTGGCAATATGCTTCTGCTTTATATTTTCAGTGGATTGTTCTACACCTCTTCCAACAAGATTTCCTAATATTAAAGGACAGAATATATATATGTTCTGTAATATTATGGTCACTGAATAACGCAGATGTCTGAGTAAAAGACAAATATGTCAGTTTTGTTTTGCTCAATTTTAGTGTTTAAATTCCGCATTTATTATGCCCATCAACCCTTTAAACATAAATAGGGGCAAAAGTTAAAAAACTGGTTAAACATCAAACAGAACTAATCAATAACTGCGTCAAATGTGAATAAATATGCTCTACGGCTGCGACTTGAGAGTGAAAGAGCAAAAAATAATATTGATGTTTCTTCGCAAGCCAACAAAATCTGAGGAGACTCAAGTGCAAACGAGTGGCTTTGACGCTTACAGAACTTGTTAAACTCATTCTGGTAGATGTAAAGAAAACAGTTGTTTGAAATGGAAAACTCACTAAAAACAGAAATATAGAAAGGAGTATAAAAGCTGTGTAATCAAGTGCTTTCTTACAAAAGAGATCTTATACTGAAAGTATGAAAAAGGCGTGTTAACGTGATTAGAGGCATATCACATTCTTAACATACCCGTGTGCTGGTATCAGAGCCACAGCTGTTCCCTTTCTTGTTTAATAACTATACAAATTGGTGTTAAGGAGAGTGGCTTAACATACTTGTTACAACTGTTCTCCACGGCTCACATTCAAAGCACTTCCACAGTGAATCTTGTGATGCAGTATACGTTTTCAGTAGACAAATACACCTCTGAATGGGAGCTGAAAGAGATCTTGAGCTTCTATGTAAATGAATAGGCAATGTCTGTCCAAAATGATATGTATTCAGCATTGATATACTGTGTCGTTGTTTCCAAAACTGTCAGCCCTTTAACTGATTTAGAGCCTTTTGGAAGCTTACTCCACTGCTCAGAAGTCAAATTGAACAGCAGCAATATATTTTGCTACTGCCTGACCCCACACTGCAAAATGTTTTTCACTGTTAAAAATTCTTTTGGTGCACTGGGCAGCCACCATCGTGGTCAGTTAACTTTAGGAAGAGGATTAAATTAAAATTAGACAATGATCATAGCCAGTATTTATGAAGTACTGTATGAACAGTGACCACAAAACCAAAATTATCATAAGTGTTAGTGTTAGAGGAACCCTCCTGTAGAAAACCTACCTGTCTTCCGCATAGCTATGTCATTGAGCTTGACTTAAAGTCACATAGATACATCACCATTAGACAATGTGTTTATCCTGTACTACACAGTACACTTACATCACCATCTTTGTATAAGGCAACCCATGACACTTTATAATTAACAGAATTCCAAAAACCATTTGAAGAGCACACAAATCAGCTCAAGAAGAAACTAGAACATATATAAGATTTCAGAGATTCTTTCATACCAGCATTATTCATTCTAGGCCAGAACAGAGGTCCAGACTCTGAACACCAACTGTGCAATGACTAAATGCTCCAGCAACTCCTGATTTGAGTTGGGTTTGAGGAACCAGGACATCAGGAGGTATAGCCAAAAGAATAAGGTATCACTAGTGCCTGCATATTTAGTCCAGGTTTGTTCATAAACCAGTTGAAAGGAGAAAAAAAACTTAATTTAACTGAAAAACATGCAGATTGAATGATGACACATTAATAAGTAATAATAATTGCTTACACTTATATAGTACCTTTCTGGACACTACACTCAAAGCGCTTTACAGGTAATGGGGACTCCCCTCCACCACTGCCAATGTACAGCAATCGTCTGGATAATGCGAAGACTGCCATAGTGCGCCAGAACGCTCACCACACATCAGCTGTTAGTGGGGGAGGAGAACAGAATTATGAGTGTCAAATAAAATTCATCTTTCTTATAAATAATTTAAAACCAGAAAACACAGGGATCACATTCACACCCCTGCTGTTAGTATTTTGTAAACCTTCCCCTAGCATGAGTTACACTGACTGGATGGATGCCTTCCGTAATGTGCTTTGAGGTTCTGGCATTTCTGAATAGGTGATTTTTGACCATGCCACCACTCAAGTTGCTTGAGTTCAAAACACGAATGTTCAGTTGGCGATTTGGATCTATTTATTGGATCACGCCCATGCCGGGATGACCAGTTTCAGCCAAACTTGAGCTTCTTTGCATAAGGAAATTGGGTGTTTGCCCAAAATGTCCTGGTATGTGTGGAGTTTATGATTCCCTCTATCATAAGGGTTCCAGGACCCCTTGCTTTAACAGTATAAAACAAATCATTTTTAAAAAGCAGAAATGACTGTTACTGGCCCCAGATCAACACTGAAGAAAAGAAATGCCAGTCGAGCATCCTTTTTAATTCATGCAGAGACCCAATTTTCATATATATATATAGTTTTAATACTAGTGAAGCATCACCATTTATACCTATGAAATTATACTTGTGGTGTTAATTGGCCAAATGTTTTTTTTTTTGGTAGAAGAAGGGCTAGGATTTTGAAAAATGTTTAAATTTAAATTCTGCAACAGCACTACATGGTGATGAAACCCATCAATTTTCAAGTCAATCGCGACAGCGGTTCTAAGACTAATTGTAAAAAGAGGTTCAATTAGTCTGAAGTTTGCAAGCAAAATAATGGCCAGGTGGCCATTATGGTTGATATAGCCATGTGTTAATGCATTGGATGTGTTACCACTCTAATAAACATGTTTGGAGATAATTTGTTGATCGTTTGCTTAAGACGCCACTTTTTGCCAAGCAGCTGTTGATACACTATAGGGAGGACAATGACCAATGCAATATGCAAGGTGCAAAACAGAAGATTGGGTGGTTAGTGAAAACTGCCAAGTTTTTATTCAATCTGTCTAGCAGTCAAAAGGACAGTGGCAGATTGAGGTCCAAGAACAAAATGGTGGCCAAAAGGCTAAATTAATGTTAATGCTCACTTGAGAGATTTAACCATATTTGGCAATTGGTCACTTTTTAAACAGCAGACGTTGGTGTCATTGTCACATTTCGATGACTAGGAATAACAAATGGGTGGCAGCCAGGATGTGCTGTGGAATCCCATTTTCACATGTTCATGGATTTAACTGAACAAATAGTGTTTAAGCAGGAGAGGTTTTTGATCGGCCACATTCTTCAAAATCAGGATATTCAGAACCTGCTGATATTTTCAAAGAACAGAAATATCTTCAAAAAATATCAAAGCTGAGAGAGAAAAATAAGAGTAACCCACCTTATTTTAACCACCACCAGCTATTTTTTTAAAATGTACATTTAAAGAGCCAGTTCAACTAATGTTTTCTTAGAGAGTAATTTTGAGTCCTGTGAACTTCTTGGATTCTATTACAATAATCATAATTGCTGTTAGTAGGGAGGAGAACAGAGTATGAAGCCAATTCATAGATAGGGATTATTAGGAGGCCATTATTAGTAAGGGCCAGTAGGAAATTTGGCCAGGACACCGGGGTTACAACCTGGGATTTTTAATGATCACAGAGTCAGGACCTCGGTTTTTCGTCTCATCCGAAGGACGGCGCAAGCATAAAAGGCCCAAATTGTTTTTTAAATGTTCACAGTTTTAAAAAAATGTTCTATTAAGTCACAAATGGTCTGCTTTTTATATCATAGCAAATTGTAAGAACTGTATGAATATATTCACTGCTAACATGTAAGAAAACATTAAATAAAACATGTAAAATAGTAACCATGCTTCAGGTTTTAAGCAAGTAGGAAAAATTCAAACTTTTCTTTTGAGACTAAAAAGGGGACAAGACATCTCAATGAAGAGTTTCAGATGGCACCCCCTCAATTATGCTAAAATGACTTTATAGATTACTTTAGCACTTTTTTATAGACCACCCACTTTGTTAAGCATATACAAACCATATGTGCAAAAAGGCTGTCTACTAATTGAAATAAAGATTAACATTAGATTCACATTCCTTATCCCATTTTTGAAATCTGTCTATTTTCCCCTTCTGTTTTGTATTTGTTTTTGTAATAGTGATGCAAAATGTATTCCATGGTTTTGAGGATTGTCATTAAGGCCTTTCTTGTGAAATCTTTAAAATAAATGTTTCTTTTCTGTAATTATGAGAGAATTAAATTTATGGTTCTCAAAGAGCTAATTTTGTAAAATCTCCTAAAATAGTTTTTTTGTTTGAAATTCCATGTTACTATCTGTCAAAATGAACCAAAAAAAAGTTTTGTATGTTTACTGAATGATAAAGTTAAAATGCCAAAAGCACCACTCATGTTAAATAGATTATATTCTCAGTGCAATGGTTTCTTTAGCAACCAGGAAACTTCACAACAGGAAAATGTATTTAGGAATAGGAACATTGTCCTCAGCTAAATCACATTGTAAGGATGTTTTTGAACAGACTTTTTTGAAATAACATGTACTGTAGAAACCAAAGAAAAAATAGTTTCTTCTATCTTCTACAATGCAATACCTCTTATGGAATCTTTTATGGAATTGTGTACTTCCAAAGGCATTTGAACATGAAAATATAAAATGTTTCTAAAGGTTTAACAAAGATGCATTCAAAACAATATTACTGTTTTTTCAACACTTCTCAAAATTATTTTTAATGCTATTATCACAAAGGCAGCACTTAACAAGGTGTTCAAAGCATCTAAACTTACAAACCAAGTTCACTTTCACAGAATGAATACTCTGAGGTGTGGTCGGTCAAACAGTTCTGCTTCTGAGTGTTAATATTTAGGCTATATCATTTCTGCTTGATCTTATGTTTAACAATTAGATGATTGTTTTCACCTGTCATTGTCAAACCATTGTCTTGTCCTAAAATGCCAAGCACCTGTTTAATTTCCATGCATAAAACTATGTTACTCAACAAACCACTCTGAAAACCATGTAGATATGCTTTTTGACAGGAATGAAATTAACAAGGAAATTTTTAAAACACTAAAAAGTATATTTAAATCTATCTGGAAACACTACCAGGATATGAAAAATGTTTATATTTAACAGGACTTAAAATCCTTATTGCGAGACCGCAGTGGCAATTGAAAAAAAAAAAACTGTATCTACTGTACTTCTCCAGTGCTTTACTTCATCAAGTACAAAACAGAAGAAGAAAATACTGTATGAGAAAGTTGTGCTTTGTGTGAATGTTGAGTTTTACGCAACAAGGTCAAACGGTAGTAACTGGTGGAATAGGCACCCCAGTATTCTGTGTCCTCATACAGAGCCAAGTTTAGCCTTTGCTTTGACAGCATTTTGTATTGTAACCTAGCTGATGACTAAGACCCTTCATGCAAGGTCTTAAAACTCCAAAAGGAAGTTCATCTAAAATTATTATAAAAAAAAAGTCAGTGTTGGAAACAATCCATCTCATCCTACGACTTCCTGCAACAAATAAAATTAACCAACACACATATGTTTTAAGAAATTAGGGTGATACTTTCCTATGTCTTGCAAAAGGTTTATAGCTACAAAAGCTTTTATAATGCAAAAAGTAAATACACAATGTATAACACGTACAGGAAGAACTTCAATACAACAGATAACCTTTTTATTACAACAGCATTTTTGCATTGTTACCTGCAACTTAAAGTGTAGTTACAAGATTATAAATTATCTCCTAAAACTATGTAGTGTAAAATGATCATTTATGGTAAAGCATATACAGCCAGAGGAAGGGTCTAGGTTAAACTGCTTCCTTTTTAAAAGTTCAGCTTAAATTATACCTCTACTTTCATTCTCCGAAATAAAAATAAAATATTCTTTTGAAAAAAGCTTTTTTATTTTTTCTTCATACAAAACAGTTAGATGAAAATAGCTAAATGTACATTTTAGGAGTGTAACGCAACTAGTAGACCATTCCAGCTCATTTGTGGCAAATTCCTGTGATATGATTTCAGAACAATGTCTTACATCGAAACTGTCATAGGCCTGCTCTCAGTTGAGGGTTTTCCAGCCTCTTTCAACTTTTCAGAGCACTAACCACACCTCTCATCTTCTAATTCCAGTAATCAAGTCCACGATCATTCTACAGTGAGTTCAGACAGCTATTTTAAGACATAAAATTAATCCTTCTCATACCTGAGCAGAATGTTACCACAAATAATCAGAACAGCCAGGTTGAACATTTAAATGGACTAAGAATAAAACCAAGGCAAGTGCACATAAACAAATCCAGTTTCAAGGCTGCCATTGGTGAAGATGTCATTTCACATACATGGACAATCATGATGGAAATGAAAAAAAAAAAACATACTTCCGACACACCATTATTTGTGATGTTACATAGTCCTATAGCAATGATTGCACATTGGGTACTAGCAAAGTAATAATGCTTCAAGTAACATACATGCTGATTCAGAGGTGGAACACAGAAATGTATTCCTCTTCATGGAAGCAGGCCAAGGACTTCCAGGTGGAAAAAAAAGTAACATTGACATTTGTAAAAAAAATCTTTGGGATGAGAAACCAAAAAATAACTGATGTGTGCCATCATTTTTAACATAAATCCAAACAAAATTTAAAACTATATCATAGACAAATTAGAAATGCCAGCATTATTTCCCCAATCACCTTTGTTTCACAATATTCAGGGTTATCAAAAGAATTCTTCTTTAACTTAGTGACACAGGGAAGACAGCAACTGCCTTTGCTTACACACAAACAATTAATATCAGTGCTAAAGCTGGCTTGCATTTCCTGCCTTTAAGAAATTCTTGGGATTGGGATTTGACTTCCTGTTTAGTAGGCTTGGTTCCCAAAAACCAGCAAAAGGAACATTCCATTATCTCATAAAATATCAACAAAACAGAGTTTGCCCCAGCAAAAGAAAGCAATGGAGTTTCTCTCCATGCAGAGCAAAAAGAAGATAACTGAATTTTGGCAACTGAGGTCCCCTAAAAATAAATAAACAGCAAAAAATACATTTCTACAACATTTCTTACACTTGTAAGAATATAATTATCATCCCACCAGTCCCAAGACAGTATGGTTTTGATTTCAGCATAAACGTTAGTCTCTTTACCTGATTAGTCTCAGCAAACAGACGCTGGCCAATGCGAGGGATGTAGAGAACTGTGACTGTTCATGTTGCATCTATACAATTTGAAGCTTCACCAATGCCGTCCATTGGAAAACAGTGCACATGTGAAAGTCATTATTTCCTTCGCAGCCTGACTTTGAAACCTGAACTGCCTTGTCAGTATCTAATTAAGATATCCAACATTTTTTACCCAGAAGGGCATTCAAATATACTGTAATCCTTTGAGGGTTAGTGATTTTTTTTACATAAAGTTGAATCCTAACAATGCTGCAATTCAAATGAATTAATAATCATGACATGCTATGTAGAATGCTGTTCTTTCATGACACACTTATGTAATATTAAGGGAAAATACAGAATTACTGCCTGTAGCTTCTCAGCAATGGAATCTTATTATACGATTTACAGTACAAAGATTTCTGATCCCTTTCACACTTAATCAAAAGTTCCTCTCATACATTTAGATTAAGTTTTATCTCGTACATCAGAAAGACATTGTCTACCTAGTACAGACCCTTAGACATGTTTGTTGCTGGAGTGCTGGTAAAATATTCTGACATTCTTCACTAAATCTCTGATATCTGAAATTCAATAAAGACCAATAATATAGTAAGGCAGTGTCAAACATGCATTCATCACAAAGATCAGAAAATCACAAAGAGACGTATGATAACAATACACATTCATTAAGAGCAAGTTACATGTTTGTTTGTTTTTTGTTTTCAAGGCTTTCCAGGTGAGCACAACCAGAATTAGCTCTGGGTGTAAAGGAATCATCTTATGGAGAGGGTGATTTTTCCAATGCTTCCATTTTCACTGTCTTCCACTCTTGAATCAAGAGAAATATCCTGCTTCCAGAAAATAAAGCTGTTGAGAGCAGTATTCTTGGGACTAGGCAGATTGGTTGCATCGCTGCATAATTTCAAGTAAAACATTTGGAGGTCTCTCATTTCCTTCTTCCTCATTGCAGCCAGCTGCTAGAATCTCAAGAGGTTCCAGAGGTCTCCAGATAACTCTGAAGCTTGCGGACTGTAGTTTTGTCCAATGAGCAAAGATCAAAGTCAAATGTAGTGTTTGTTATGTGAAAGTGTCCAGTTTCTTCAATGAGGTTGACAATCTGTAAGAGAGAGGAGGTGGGGAACATTTATATACAATACATAAATAAAATCAAAACAGAGCAGTATAGTTAAGTGATTCACATATAGAAGGAACAGACTTAGTATTCTCCAAGATTTCAAGTAGACAACCATTACATATACACAGAACAAGATTAGTAGCAGGGCAACACAGTGGCATAGTTGCTAGCATTGTTGCCTCACAGTGCTGAGGCCCTGGGCTTAATTCTGGACCTGGGCTGCTACTTTTGTCTAGTTTTTATGTTCCGTTTACATGGGTTTCCTTCCAGAGCTGCGGTTTCCTCCCAGTGGCCAAACACATTCTGGTAGGTTAACTGGCTTCTGGAAAAATTAGCCCTGGTGTGAATGTGTCTGTGTTTGTGTGTTGCCCTGTGATGGACTGGCATCCCTTGCAGGATGTATCCTGCCTTGTGCCCATTGCCTGCTGGGTTAGGCTCTAGCTCCCCCACAAACCAGTTTTGGATAAAGCAGATAATGAATGAACGAATGGTAGTATTAAGACTGGGAAAGGTTGATGAAAGAACCCATGCCCATTCCTCTATTTTATTAAGGGTTCTGTCACTGTCCTAATTATAAACATACAGCATGCATTCATATTAATGAAACTAATTAATTCCTAGGATATTAAAGGAAGCAGGAAGCTGAACTGAAGCAGAAAATTATGGATGAGGCTGGGAGACACTTGAACTGAGGAGCACAATGTCACTAATACAATTGCCTGGAAGGCATTTCACAGTGGAAGGTTATAAAATGATTTTTAGCACTCTCCAGCTAGCAGTAAGGCAATCTCTACTTCTAGAAGCCAAAGCTGAAGAGGCTGCTGAGACAATGGGTTATCATCTACAAACAGTGGTACTAGAAAGTTGGTGAACCCTTTAGAATTTTCTGAATTCCTATATAAAATGTGATCATCATCTAAGTCATAAAAATAAAGATAATCCAATAAAACAAATAACACACAAAGGGATATACGTTTTCATTCATGTATTGATCACAATGATCCAACATTAAATGTCTTTGTCGGAAAAAGTATGTGAACCATCACTTTCAGTAACTGGTGTAACCCCTTGAGCAACAATGACCAAACGTTTACAGTAACTGTTGATCAGTCCTGCACATCGGCTTGGAGGAAGTTTGGCCCATTCCTTCTTACAGAACTGCTTCAACTCAGTGATGTTGGTGGGCTTTCTTGCATGAACTCCCCGCTTCAGGTCCTGCCACAACATTTCTACTGGATTAAGGTCTGGCCTTTGACTCTGGCATTCCAAAAAACAAAATTTCTTCTGCTTCAACCATTCTTTGGTAGACTGACTTGTGTGTTTAGGGTGGTTGTCTTGCTGCAAGACCCACCTTCTGTTGAGCTTCATTTCATGGACGGATACCCCGACATTCTCCTGTAGAATTTGCTGGTACAATCCAGAATTCATAGTTCCGTCAGTGATGGCAAGCCATCCTGCTCCTGTGGCAGAAAAACAGCTCCCAAACCATGATACTGCCACCACCGTGTTTCACAGTTGGGATGAGATTGTTATGTTGGAATGTAGTGTTTGGTTTTTGCCAAACAATGTTTCTCATTTAAGCCAAAAAGTTCTATTTTCAACTAATCTGTCCACAGAACATTCTTCCAGTATTCTTTTGGCTCATCCAGGTGGTTTTTAGCACACTTTAAATGGGCAGCAATGTTCTTCTTGGAGAGTAGTGGCTTCCTCCTTGCTGTCCTCCCATGCACACAATTCTTGTTCAGTGTTTGCCTGATGGTGGACTCATGAACACTGACATTAGCCAGTGCAAGAGAGGCCTGCAGATCCTTAGATGTTACCCAGGGGTTCTTTGTGATCTCCCGGAATATTATACGCCTTGCTCTTGGAGTGATTTTTGTTGGACAACCACTCCTGGAGAGAGTAAAAATGGTGTTGAATTTTCTCCATTTGTACACTATCTGCCTGACAGTGGATTGGTGAACCCCAAAGTCTGTAGAATTAGTTTTGTAACCTTTTCTAGTCTGATGCGCATCAACAATTCTTTGTCCGAGGTCCTCAGAAATCTTTGATCGAGGCATGGCATTCAATCACAAATCTGTGTGATGAAGACCAGCCTTTGGTAGTGACGACTCAGGTTTATGTTTTTTAAATAGGGCAGGGCCACCCAAACCCACACCTGATTGTCATCCCATTGATTGGCACTCCTGACTCTATCCCCTCAACTGAACTGATAATCCTCAAGGTTCACATACTTTTTCCAACAAAGACATTTTATGTTGGATCATTTTGATCAATGAATAAAAGAAAAGGTATATCCTTTTGTGTGTTATTTGTTTTTTTGCATTCTCTTAATCTATTTTTATGGCTTAGATGAAGATCTGATCACATTTTAGGTCACAATTATGCAGAAATTCAGAAAATTCTAAAGGGTTCACCAGCATTCTAGCAGCACTGTACATTCTAGTCTTGACCCATGTTGACGACTACCTTAAATGCTGTGGGACCATTCAGAATGAAACGCAACATCTAAATGCAAGAACATTTGTACCTTTGAAGCCCTTAAAATTATTTCATGATTTGAAGCTGAACTCACAAGCTGCAATATTATTTGTGGTACCAAAGAGTCTGGAAAGCCAAATCCAGAAATACTCTATATTCAGCTGCAGAAAACATACGAGTCAAACCCATATAGCATGTGACTGAACAAAGATGTGCTGACAATGGGGAATGGTTGGTTAAAAGAACTCATTTGTCCTTGCTAAAATCTGAGCTTGTATAAATTAGTATCCCCGAAGTTTCACCTTTAATTAAATTGGTGAAGCAATTTTCTCCACCTGGTGTTCTCTGTAGTTGGATCTAAATACATAAAAAGCAGTATTATTGTAATTTCATTATCACAAAATTTCTGTTAACCTTGAAAACCTTGAAATAAATTAACACATTCAAAATCAAAACTGAATTTTAAATAAAAAGAAAACAAACTCACTGTTATTAAATAACACTCACTCATCCCCCACTTTGCCTACTACCACTTTGTCTGTAAAGAAATCGAGAATAAGAATACATTTATTGACACTTAATATGCTATTCCTTCTCATCCACAGCAAAATTATATGCACAACTGAGGTACACTGAAATCTGCCAGCAACTACCTTTAGCAGTGCCAGTCAACAGCACAGAGACAGAATGTTCTCTCATTACATAAAGATGTGCTTTACAGTGTACAGTTTTCCAAAATTGAAAATTTACAATGGAAATTTACTCAAATTAGAGCCTAAAATCTGTACTGCAGCTAATCAAGAGTCGGGTGATAAGGTTGGTTTTATAGTTTTTCATTATGCCTAGGTTTGTTTAATGCATAATGTGCATATCTTATTTTGATGGGAGTTAAAATAGCTGCATTAATGTTTAGTAACTTCACACTGACATACCTTACCCTTAATCTCTTTCAATTGATAAAAACATGTTGTGATTTCATTTTTACCATGATTGTTGTGTGAATTATGCCTAATTGTACCATGACAAACTTATATCCCAAAAAAAGGAAAGAAATAAAGAGTTATTGGGAAATCTGTTTAATTAAAAGATGAAAAACCCCTTCATAGAATACAATTATGGTCAACCTAAGATGTTTCACTTTCAGTACAAAGTTTCCTTGCATGTTTTCTGTAAAACACGCTGCACTGCCAGTACTGTATATACAAAGCTCAATCCCAAGCCTCATTGTATATTAATCAATTTTTAATAACTGCTTTATCTTTAGAGGCTCAATCCATTCCAGCAGATAAAATGTACAAGCAAGCTATGCCTTAGATGAAAAGCCAGACCACTGAAGGTGACACGCACTCACTAGAGATCCCACATAACCTGGAGAACAGGTCTTCGGACTGTGGAAGGACACCTGGAGCACTTTGGAAATTGCCTCACAGCCAAAAGGAGACCATGCAATCCAGAACCCTATTGTAAAAATCAGCTAAAAAACAACGAATGAAGTCAAAGATCTCCAAGATAATAATGGGAAACTTCCAGGTCATAAAAGAAATGGCTGATGTTTTCAATTAATATTTCACTCAATCATTTAGCAAGGAAGAAATAAAATGCCTCAGGCTAAGGATGAGAAGTTCTATAGATATTAAATAGTTCAAACACAGAAGAGACAGAATTGTTATAGGTACTAGAAACACCTAAGTATATACGATTGGGAGACTTGTAGCAATTATAGACAAATTGATCTTACGTCTTTATGTACAGTTATGGAAACAATACTTAGAACTAATACAAATGATTACATATGTGGTAAAAGGACCCTGGAGATAGTTACTTAACAGCTCTTGAAACAAGCAAAACACTAATGTTCCAACTGATTGATTCATAACAGGTTAAGTGCTAAAAAAACAGCAAAGTCAGTAATCAGTGATGTAATTAAAAGTACAACAGGGGTCTATGAGGACTACAGCTTTTCCTTTTTTTGATTAACGATCTAGATTCTGTACAGTAAGTAATTCAGTGAATACTCAGAAAACACTATAAAACTGCCAATAAGCTTCAAATAGTTTTCACAAGATGAAGACAAACAACTGACAGTTGCTGTTTAATGTAGTCAAGTATTTGCAATAACATGCAAGCAGTATATATTACACATATAAGCCCCGAAAAGAACAGCCTGAAGAAGCCACCCATGAAAAGAATTAGAATGCATGCATGCTCATAAGCACCTTTTTATTTTAAAACTCGACATGCAGGGAAGAAAACAATTTAAATCATGGGATTTACAATGCAGTATAAAACCACAATGCAGTTTAGACTGTTGTGTACAAGTATGATCACCATGTTACAACTGTTAGTTGGAAATCAATCCAGAGAAGAGCACATGGAAGTTTCAACCTGTAAAGCCACACAGTCTAACCACATGGAGTAGTTTAACCCGTAAAGGTGCTACCCAAGTGCCGACCTCTACGATTGCAGGTTTGAGCTTGGGTCATGTCATTAGTCGATTATGAGCTGTATTCTTAGGCCTTAGGCCCAGGTAGTGGCCTAAGTGCCACCACCACTTTCTCTCACAGGTGGGTGAGGCTTGTAGCTGTGAGCCAGAAAGTTAAAAAACCACAACTGGTAGTTCCCAATCGAATGGTATAACAAAAATAAGCGGGCATTCTAAATATTTGAAAAATTAAAAGTGCGACCAGAACATCTCAGGAATTAAAGGAATGTCCTCCAATGATGGAGCTACCCACCTGAACTATTAAAATGATATGCTTAAATTCTGTGATTAAAAAAATAAGCAAACTTGTATTTTGATTGCAATGCTTTGGAAAATCACACAGCACAGCTTTTACACTTGATTTTTAATTTCTGCTTGTAGTTACAAATCCTTTTTCACAGCGGTTTCCTTTCTTAAATGTTTTGACAACTTCAATCCTAGTTTTTTTAAGCTTAGCTCTATTGAAAAACGCAATATAGCCCTTCACTACCTTGTCCTCTAGAACTTTTGTACATTGTATATACAGTAGAATATTCCACTGTGAGTCTGAACCTCAATGCTCAATGAAATGATGATGGAGGGAATACATTCGTATAAAAGCATCTTATTCAAGGGTTTGTTAAAGTATATTGTGCCGATTAACATTTATGATTAACAGGGGAGGAGGTCTGCTTTTAAAATCACGGGATTTAGTATATGTCTGCGATTGGAAGCAATACAAGCTGTATTGCTTCAATGCTGCATGGTTTGCAATAGGTGCCATCTTGTGAGATTCTGTCCCATTCCTCTCACTGAATTTGGATATATAATTGTTCAGTGCTGTGCCAGTTCATCCCACAAATGTTCAACGGGACTCTAGTCTGGCAACGATCACATTCTCATCTTCACAAGAAAACCATTGTGAGCCAAGCAGCATGAAGACATTTACTGTCCTGCTGGAATGTTATGATGTCAGGAAGAGCCTGCGGGAAGGGCATCAGATGAGATCCCAGGATCAATGTGCAGTCAGGTTGTCATGACTACAAGTAGAGTTCTGCAAGTGACTAACCACTCCTGCCCAGAGATCCCCATCAATTGGTCTTTTGTACACAAAAAGGAGCACATCTTCACACACCACACTCAATGTAATTGTCCATAATGGTGCTTTATACAAAACCACTATTCATTAAGAGGACAAGACTCCACTGCTACATATTCACCTGCAGTGTTACTCCAGCATAACAACACAAAAGTGTTCTCCTTTGATAAGTAGGGTGTATTTATTCTTTTCTTGATTTTCACCAAGTTTGACATTCAGCAAATTAAATCATCTCATCTCCTGAGTCTAATCAACTCTCTTACTGATGTGATTCAGCACTTACCCAACTGCCCAAGTCACTTGGGTGTCTCACAGTCATAAATGATCAATCAAAAAGTGACGGCAAAAAATGTAATCAATGTCTGAACCTTATCACACCCCATGCCTTTGATACTTTGTGGCAAAAGGCTAAAAATTAGCATTATAGTAAGCAAAACATTCATCCCAAAAGTAAACTGAATGAAGAAAAAACAAGTGAAAATGAAAGGGAAGACAGGAATCACGTTATAGTTACAGCAGAAGAGGTCACTCATAAAAAAAATGACGGTTCAAAACATGCTCATTGTAGATATAAAAGGGCTTGTTACAAAATATTTAAGAATTACATTAATTTGAAGTACATTTCACACCTGGGGGAAGAAACAATGCAGTCTGGTAATAGTTATTTTTTTCATTCATTTATTCAAAACATATAATTGATTATCAGGACTCCACAATGTCTGGGTTGAAGAAGCCGGTTCATAGTAGCAGCACTCATACTGACCTGGTTTTATTCACACTACAAAGCAAGTGTCCATGTGGAAAGCATTTTTAAAATTCCGTAAGTTTGGCCAAAAACTAGGAAACCCAGAGGGGTATTATGACATCCAGGATACAATTCAGATGGCTTGATAACACATGCTAATATTCTGAGCAACAAATTGTTTGCATCTTAAATTTAAGCATGGATATATCAGGTCAAAAAACAATCCATTCCTGTTTTTTGTCACTAATTTATGTTTTCATTTATACAGGGGGTAAATACCACCCAGCTTCCTTTGCACATTTAATACAAAAACTCTTCACTTGTGGCAAACAATCTACAAAAAAGGCTTCCCAATGACATAAGCTAATTTTCCAATTTGCGGTCTCCTAAAAAAAATAAAAAAAATTGATGTTAATGGTTTCCATCTTCCATGGCCTACAGAATGAAATCCATGTGGAACACTTTAGTATGCTGTGCATGTGCTTTTTTTGTTTCTTCCTTAATCTCTTATTGGGTATGTACTGTATGTGGTGACTTCCAGCTAGCTTCAACCCAGGAAAACAGAATGCTAATACTCCTGTCAAACACAGAAGAGTCAACCTCCCTGGTTTGCAAATCCCCACAGAATTTCTGGTGCCTTTTCAATTCTACTCTCTCAATTCTTAGCACATGTGGCAAATTCCCAAACCTCCTTTCAAGATTGCTTAGATTTTACCAAAGGCACAAAGGGAATTCCATTCAAAAAACAAGAAGAACTGGAATATGCAACTGATTTTTTAAAAGATAAATCAGAGAAGTGTGACTTTCTGATACAGTTACCACGCATTAGGGTTAAATGCAGCTTTTTATTAGTTAAACAGGTCTTTATAAATCTTCTACTGCATTCCACTCATTTTAAAAAAAGGACTAAGCAAATGCAACATTAATAAAAGTGCAGTAGTACCATTTAACACAATGTGCAAAAATTAAAAAGCATGGTGTTTTACTTTGAAATGTCTGAATGGTACTAGTGTCTTTTTGCACTTAGAAGAATCAGTACATTAAGTCTGAATTCTAATTTTATTGAACAGTTTATAGGTAGAAGGTATACAAATACCAAGTAAAGACTGGAAATGAAATAAAAAATCATCATTATAGAAAAACATGCACTTATGTAAAGGCAGTAGCCTTGTCTTGTATAAGTCAAAGAAAGATTGCAGTGGGTACTGGAGGGCTGAACAGAGGTCATCCTTGTATTTACTAATGCTTTTATGTTTGGGTACATCAAGAACAGGCTAGTCAAGACAATATCTCTTAGTAGGTAGCCTGGAGAAAGGGAGGTCCTCTAACCACATTCCCCTTAGGTGTTGTCTTCTAAGAGAAGGACTCCAGTTCATTTTACTTCACCCAGCATCTCTCAGACTGTATCAGAGGCTAACTGATCTGGTATTCACCCCTCCTCAGATAATGTCAAAAGGTTTACCATCAATGATTCACATCATATTCCTTTTATTTGTAACTGTAAATGGTTTCTGAGACAGCAGTACTGAGCCAGGGTGCATGTCCAGTTTTATCCCACACATCTCCTAAAAATGCCTAATTTCCATCTGAAATACAACCCGCCTGACAAAGCTAATTGTTTATACAAAACTTCAGCACTTAGCTCCATGCTTTCCGAAGGGCTTACAAAGTGACTTTTGTTCTAAAATAAGTACAGGAAATCCATCAATTTATGAACATTCATTCCATGAAAACTGTAAGCTAAAATTTGCAAACTGAAAATGAAAACATCATTTTACACAAAAAAGCCTCTGGTTCTAGACAAATCCCAACAATTTTCACATAATTTAGAATAGTACAATCATTAAAATAACAATGATACTTATGATAATTACCTATTTAGCTCTAGTTAACATAATAGAAAACTTTTCATTTTTTCAGTGTGAACAGTAAAGTACAATAGTTACTGTAATGTACAGTATATACACATCAGAATTTAAGTAAACATGTTTTTGATGTTTTTCATCAATAAAACCTTAAATTACTAAACAAAAGTACAAAAAATAAATGCCAAGAAATTAATAGTTCACTGAAGTACAAATGTCCTTGGATTGTTGGTTATTGCCAATTCTTTTAATTTTCTCCAATTTAGTTGCCACCAAAATTGTGCTCATTGCTTCTGCCACATCACCTAAAGAAACTTTTGTTTTCTTGGGTCCATTTGATTCATATAACTACTTATGTTATTGCATTATGAGATTGGAAATTTGCTTTGTAAAATATCATACATAATCACAAGAGTATGTCACAGAAACACTACAAATTACATGGACGAAGTGGGAGATTTTTGATAATGAAAGACACAGTTTTGGATCTAGTTTCTCAGGCATTCAATACTTACCAAAGACTGCTCGCTAACAAAGGGATATTTTTGGCAAAAATGTTTGCATACAGATCAATGGGTATCAATTTACATGTAGCATAGTTTTGTAAAATGATTATTTCTAAAACATGGGATGATTGTACTGCTGTATTTGTCAGTGTAGGATTGAATGAGATAAGCCAAACTATTCTTCTTCACCTGAACTTTTATCCCACCTACATTATGGTGGAGCAGAGATACACCCTGTTTACAGTAAGGAAGGATCTCCACTTCTGGACCTCACAGGAAAGCCAATGTTGCATAGCAAATCAATTTAGCAAAGCATCTTTAGGAGGTAGGAGTGAACCCAAATACCAGGAAGAAAGCTATAAATACCCTAGGGCAGTTAACCACTTAGTTAGCCATAAGATAAACTATCACTATTACATTGGTTTATTTTTTCCCAACACCAACACCATTGCTTTAACAATGCACTGCTTACCATGTCCCAGAATATTCCAAAAGGCAATTCTGAAAATGTTATCAATTGAGCAGTTCATTCATTTTAGAGCAAGATGGAAGTATAATTCCTACCTGCTGCAGTATATGTCTCTCCCTCAATGTCATCAGCCTTCTGTGCAGTTCAACTAACTCATCCAGATAGGCCTGCAAAAATCACATTAATGGAATGCAACAGTGAACAGTTAGATTTAATGATTAATCGATAGTTGACAGCTCAAAAAGAACACAGGCAATCTTACTGCATGAGCTCATATCCAATAAGACATCCTAAGACTCAACAGGTGCCTTGCTTGTCCCAGGAGCACTCTAAGACAATATTTATAAACCCTTAAAAATTATGAAAATTATTAAGCCACAATCTTAACCCTTTAATATTGTTCTGTTAAATTAAGATACTTTGAATTAAATTTGGCAAATATGGATCTATGATCTATAAGAGAGCTTGATTCACAAGAATCACCTACAAACTGCTTAAAAGCCCAGTGTCGTAAAAGGAATTTAAAAAGTAACAAGTGAGGATTTCAGTAAACTCCACAGACTCCATATTACACTTAAACTTTAACATATGTTTCTTAATAAAGTGAAAAGGTCTGTAGCTTAGTAACATTAGTTTGAACAGGAATACAGCATACTGCAAAATGATACGAAAGGCAATGTAAGTATTAACTTTTGATCCACTGCTTTCTAACTGTTTATTGAGCCAGGAAATTCATCAAGCCACATGCTAAAGGATCTTGATGAAACAGCATCCACAGCATGCTCAGACAGGCTTGACCACTGTATTTAAACTTGTAAAAAGCCCCTAGACTTCATTTCTATTTTATACTCCTCTAATATCCTATACTACCCTGGGCTGCAAGTTCCTCACCAGGTTTTTTTTTTTTTGGGGGGGGGGGGGGTAGCTTAATAGATACAGTTCTTTTCCTCCAAGTATGACAGATTTCAGGTAGTGGCTCTCTCCCCCCCAACAATGTCATCTTTGTTAGGCAGGGATAAACAAATAATCAAGTACCAGCTGAATGACACTAATAAACCATGAAAGCTGTGGCTAGGAAAAGTAAACATTTTGCTATACATCTAACTGAAATGCCTCACTTTACTGTTGCTTGGGATAGGAAAGTGAGGGCGAGGGCAAAGACGGGAACATTTGAAAGAGCTTACATACAATACTAATGTAAATCACAGACTATGAGGTTTACAAACCTTTCCCTGAAACTGATTTTCACCTTCTAAAATCTGTTGGGCACATATTCCCACTGTACACAGCCAGGCCATTGTGTAAATGATTTATTCGTCACATTAAAAGACATTGTTAAAATCAACCTTAAAAAAACCCTGTAAACGTCATTGTTTCACTGGAAACAATACCAAAATTCTGAAAGTGCTAATAGTCTTCATATCGTATCATTGAAACAATTATATAAAAACCGTTCTTCCAAACTGTTATATGAATTTTTCAATACCAATACTGAACATTTGCCATTCTAAAGCTGCTGCTTCAAAATAAATAGAAAATTACTGTGCACGATTCATTACAATGGCAAAGAAAAGGCCAAGACTTACCTTGTCACAGTCCCCATTTTTAATGTTTTTTTCTGGTTTTGTTTGCTTTATTGGACTTTTTACTTCAAGAATCTGCAAAAGAGGATTAAATTAAGTAATGGAATCTATCAATGAACAACTTATGCAAAGTGATATGTTTTCTCAAATATTACTTCACAGAAAACTGTTTTACATGTGAAGTGCACATATTTTTCCATAATTTGTTCAAGTTTTCAAAACACCTCAGGAATAAGTCTAGAGGCTGTATCCAAAGTAGTTACTTGTTTTTTGCAGCTGTATTCAACAGTATAATGAGATGTCATAATAATACAAAAGTAAAGATGTAATAAACAAAAATGTATTTCTGTTTTTACTCTGAAATTATATATTTTTTTACCAGTCGACTTCAATATTAACATGTACTTAATTTCTAAATTTAATGTAAGCATTTCCAAAACATTAACAAAACTGAAGGCAAAGGTGAACTGAAGGTAGGCAGCACAGGTATTGAGAGGAGACAGCACGTCTCTCTCTTACCTGGTTATTGCTGGTCTTCAGTAAAGGCGGGGGGTCACTGCGGGGAGGAGGTGAAGAAGCAGAGCTGTTCTCACTGTCGCTGCCATCACTTAAACTTACCCTGCAGAAGCAACAAAGTTAAGGGCACCATATCGTAGTAAAGATTTCCATTGAGACGCAGTTATAACTCCAACAAAAAAAGATATGACATTTCTTAAGTTGATAAAAGTCATTTTAATTTAAAAAATGGTTCTGCCCTCTCACTAAATGCCAATAGCTGGTGGCCCTCTAACAGAAACAGCAATACCCCTGTTGAAGTCCTATAACCTCAACATATAAAATTAAAGGCTGTATGTAGAGTATGGAAACAATTACTGTTTCTGGTGTTAGAAGACTGGTCAGCAACTGATTTGCCATGAAGTGGACAGAAACCAGCTCACTTGCTTCAATGGAAATCATGGACATTTGCAATCACCCACAAGGTGTTCAACAACTCATAAAAACACTCTGAATATTGCAGAAATAGTACCAGCACCGCTCTGAAACGTTTACATAAAAAAGGATCCCAGTTCAATGTATTTTTGTTAATATTTTGTTCCTAACTCATTTGCACACATCTTACATACCATTTAAAGCAACAGCTAGCCTTACAGTAGCTGATTAAAATGGAAGACAGCTCGATCAATGTAAAGACAGACCAGGGCAAATATAACAAATGCAGCTCAAAAGGAAAATTGGAAGTGGAAATATTTTGGATTAATCACAAATGAAAACAATTATAATTGACTAAGTGGATTATTTGCCAGCCCAATGTGTCAACCTATTTTTCCTCTGTGACAGCAATGAAATTAGAAGGCCAGTCCTCTGGAAACACAAGTGTAGCTCTCTTCCAATGGCTGGAGATATAGGCAGCTATTTTCCTCAAAAAGGTAAGTTTAACACTTCCACTGTTCCACCACTCCCAAAAACAACAGGGAATCTTAAGTAAACGAGGCACAGAAGTATGTTTCTGAAAATGTAAAATCTGTTGAATTAGGTTGGTGCTTGTGGGCATTGTGTTTATTCTTAAACACTGCTTGATGACAAATGGATGATGACAGAGTTTTGTGTACAAATTAATGGGAAAGTTCATGACAATAGGCAGCAGAGAACATAAAGCCAGCTATCATACAGTCAACACAGAAGCTTATTTTGGATGTTTTGTTTTTCAAACGACAGACTGGAAGCACTAATATTATGACCACTCTAACAGATACAACCTACTCGTCTGCACTCGAGGACAAAGCCTTCCTGAAGAGATCGTCTTCAGGCAAAAAACTTATAGCCATCTAGACACCAGTAAAGTCTGAGACTTAGAGAAATGTCCTCAGCAAATGGTTTAGAAGATGTTGAGTATTGTAGTGATGACATAATTTTGCTTTCAAATGAATGTAATCATATTCCTAAAGCAAGCAAAGATAAAGAGTTTGATCTATCTTTTTGGAAAGGCCTCTTGTGTTCCCCTGCCTGGCTTAAATAACTTGCTTCGTCTTATCAATTTTGGCAACCAGTACGCTGACTGAAAGATTTTTCAATGGCAGGATTTGTTTTACAAGAAAGAAGGAGTCAGCTGAAACCAGAAACAGAGGACATTCTCCGTCTACACAGTAACTAGCAAAAGTTAGGAAATGGGTTTATGGTTTTGTTTAAACATAATTGTCACTATTTTGTAACAGTGCAGCAATGCCTCATTTAATGGTGTCTCTACCAATTATGATTTGCCAAAAGGCTATTTGATCTGGCCATTACTTTAATGACGTCAAATCCACCTGTATAAAATAACACACAGCACAAAAATTATATTAGTCATTACAAATGGAACAATTGAAGTCCTCATACTGTACATCATTCATACATATGAAAGAGCACTTCTGGAAACACATGCTATTGAACCTATGCTATAATTGCTTCTGCAAAAATGATGCATGATCTTATGTAGACTAAGTTTTTGTTTGTGTGTCAATCAGGTCATGGCTTTTAAGCGGGTTGGATTGGAAGTTAATAAGATGCTCGTTATGCATATTTGAGCCATACATATAATACATCAGGACCAAGATGGTTGTGGGTTTTTAAAATCAAACTCTGCTACATTATTTTTTAAGAAGTACAGAATTTAGACATGCATACTACCACATTTAAATTAAATTAGGAAGGGGTGTAGAAATTATTTATATATGATATCATTGTCACACTAAATCCATTTTATAATTATAGATTTGTTTACTGTTGCAGTGGTGCTAATGACAGCATGGCCACACTTAAAATCTTCAAGGTTTTGGTTTGTGGAAAGAGGCCTACATGACCAGTAAAGTGTTCATGTCCATCCATATCCTTAAAGCTCACCAACTTTCAAACTCACAAATCCTTCAACAGAAAAGTCAATGTAAAAGACCATTATACCACACACTCTAAATAAAGGGTATAAATTCAGCTAAAAGCATGATCTTCATTTTTAATAATCCATAATGAAAATCAGCTGCACCCAATTTTACAGCCCATGATTTGAGGACCCCAAGAATGTGAAAGTAGACCCTGACCTGCGATGTCTGTGCATCATGTGTGTGTGTGCTGGCCGCTCCATATCAGAGTCATTTTCATTATCCTCCTCCTCTTCTGAATCCTCTTCATTGTCATCTGAATGAAGATCTTGCATTATTGACCTCAATGGACCCAAGACTGCCAAAGAAAGAATTTTCTAATTCAGTAATTCATTGGTGTATTCATACTGTTTATTATTCTCTATATGCAAGATTTTTAATACAAGAATTATTCTTTAGTTTCAAACAACCTCAATATAAATATTCTGTGATCAGCCTTGATACAGTTTTGTTATAGATCCATGTTCATGGACATTCCTGTACTCAATGCTTTTTGATAAGCAAGGAATGCTTTTTTACTTCTGTTTCTAACAGCAAAAAGGGATAAAAGTAGTGCATATGATAAGGTATATTTAGATTTTCAGTAGGTCTTTGAAAAGATTTCTTATAAAAGATGAATTCTTAACTTGCTGACAGTAGAGTTTCAAGGTGATGCATGTCTTTGGATTAAGAATAATTAACGGATAGAAAGTGGAGTATAGGTAAGTGGTGAATGTTCACATGGGGGTAATAAAATTAGGGGAGAACTATAAGGATCTGTATTAGGACTCTGGTAGTTATATCAATGATCCAGATTTTTTTATGTTTGCTTTCAATACCAAATGAGCAGGATTAGCAGACACTGTTGAAGCTGCAATATAAACAAATAATTCAAGACTGAACAAACACCTGGCACATGACATTTAATGTCCACAAAAGGAGAATATTACAGTATGTGCAGGTACCAAAAACAAACATAAGGTGTAACACTCTAAGTCAGCTATCAATGAGTAAGGCAGGCATTTAAGATGTGGATAAGCAATAAAAGAGGCAAATGTGATAGAATATACAGTAGTTAACATTATATTTTTTACAATGCATTAGCTACATTGTGTTTAAAATAGTGTACAATTTTAGTCACAATGTTACAGAAATATGGCTGTTCTGGAAGTAGTTCAGGAGAATTAGATTCATTACTAGGGTTAAATGGATATCCTAAACTAACAAGATAAAAGAAATGAATATTTTTAGCCTTGAAAAGGGAAAAATACGAAGGGACTTGATCCAAGTATTCAAAATCCTCAAGGGCATTGATTAAGTCAACTCATTAGAATTCTTTAGAATTAGCAGTGAAACATGAGCCAAAGGACACAAGTGGAAGTGCATTTAAAATAGAGAACAAGAGGCACTTTTTACATAAAGTGTTGTGGGAGTCTGGAACATGCTACCCAGCCACATTGTTCAAGTGACAGTCAGGCTTCTTTCAAGAAGCAGTTGTAGGAGATCCTCAGATTTTTAAAGTCATCGGGTTTCTAACTGCTACACAAGCTAAATGCTTGTAAGCTTTATTTTCTTATATGTGATCAGATTCTTTGCAAAACAGAGGAAAAGATTTTAGAGTGAGATTCAAACTTTCAAGCCCAAGGGGCTAGGTTTAATTTAAGCCATAAACCAGGCTTGTACTGTAAATACTTCCAGAGATATTACAACATTTTTGAGGGGACATCATACCAGGCAGAAATAGATTCTTTTTCGACAGGCGATAAAGTATTAAAATAATAACAGGCACCTAATCAAATCATTTTATAGCATGAAATGTTATATTCTCACATAGTTCACAATTATTCAAACCAGTACATAAAGCAGATGTCAGTGTATGACACTTCATTGAAACGAACCACCATAACTGATAAATACTTCAAATGGATTACTTGTACAGTGTTGAAACCAGGCATCAGCCAGTTTAAAAACTTGACTGTAGATGGACTTTTGCATGAATTTGGCTGGTTTCAGATGAAGATGAGTAAAAGATGTGAATCTTTACTGACTGCCGCAGTGAGCACCGCCTATCAATGTTATGGATTTTTTTACCTGTGTGGGCTGTCGCAGGAACAGCTACAACCTTCCTGCACACGTCAGGCACTGTGGTCATGAAAAAAAAAAACAGTTTATTTTTTCCCCACAATAAAACTGCTGAACAGAGATGCAGGCACTCCAGGATTTTATTACTGAAACAATTGAAAAATAACATTTTTACTTTTAAGTACCAAAATGAGATGCCATTAGGAAAACCATACACAACAGAACCCACTGAAACATACTGTAGATGACCAACAACGTTTTAACCATGTACTGTATATGACTTTCAAGTGTGTATGTACAAATTAAGCTACTCTTTTTCTTGAATTACAAGTAGAAGAATGGCTGAGATGCAGTTTAAGTGAAAATATTGCGACACAAAAAGCCTAATTCTTATACATCTTCAAATATTTGTGCAATCAACAAACGAATCCATTTGAAATACATCAGTTAGACTGGAGCATTTGCAGAGTTTGTTCAAAATTTTAACTTTTTCTTAAAGATATTATTTTTTATATTAACTATTTAGTTTGTTAGGATTCTAAATGACCTAAAGATGGATTTGTAAACCAGATTGGTAAACATGAATCCAAAAGTAAATCCAAATTGAATTTAAAAGATACCCCTTTTTTTCCCCACAAGACATTATAGTGTTGCATTCTATTTAGTGCGTTCCACTCTGCAGATCATGCTTTCATTTCATCTGTCATAAAGAACTTAAATGTTATTCAGCATTTTTTACTCCGTTAATGATTAAGATAGTTTATATAAGCAGAGGTTACAGTCCATAACTGACAATTATAGTATTTTTGGGAATCATGTTTTTCAATATTTTTAAAGAAATTCATATAAAAAATGAAAATACATATTATGACATAAATGAGAAGTCAAGTTTGAAACGCTCTCTTATTTGAAAATCGGGAGGACTGTCATTTATAAACACTACCTTGTCTTTTCTGAACTGGGACGAAGCCGGAGCTAGAGCTGGAACTGGAAGTGGAGCTTGCTGGGCTGGGCTGCTCAGACTGTGACAAAAGAAGGAAAATAATCAAAAAAGAAAGGGTTAGTGAAAAGTTCTTTCCTGCTTTTACCCAGATGTCAGGGAACCCAGCTTTCCAGGCTTCAACTTCAAAGCTTCTCCATTCACGGAACTTTTCCCATGTGGCAATTCTCAGGGAGCAAGCATCTTCCGAAGAGGAAGCCCAGCTGAGAAGTTCCACCACACTGAACAGTCTGCATAGAGTAGATGGCACACTTCTCAAAGGGCTAATTGGGGAAAGAGGGCTATCTACAGCTTGGAAATGAGGCAGATTTCACACTGAAGAAAACACAACAGCCCCAAACCAACCATCAACTGGGTCCTATAGGATGCAGATTGACATTCCCAACCTGTGACATGATGGTTTTAGCCCCTCACTTCTGATTTGAAAACAAATCAGAATACACAAAGCAGATAATCACATATATTAGGCAGCATTAAATATAAACACTTGGGGTACTCCATATTGAATAGAAATTAGCACTTGCAAAACCATAAATGATTATGCATAACATACTTTCTGCTTCCTGATAGGAAATGAAACAAAATAACCTTTTAAATACGGTGAAACTCAACATTACAATATTTTGAATAATATGAACTCCTCTAAAAATGAAAGAAAAATGCTTATTTACCGAAAAGCCTGATAACATACCTATAGAAGACTAACTCTTATCCATATTTAAACTTTGGTACTTGGCCCACCATTAAAGGAATGATCCATTGTTTAAAAAAAAACACAGAACTCATTTTGTTAGTTTACCGTGAAACCTTGACCATCCTTCTGGGTGCTTGAATTTTAAAGCCCTTAAATCACAATGCTATGATGAAGTGACAAAAAATAATTGTAAACTATTCTGCTGAGTGTCCCTGAAAGGGAACAAATTTCCTTGGATCATAAACTACACCATTATTTGAAGCCCCTCTTCCATGGAGACAGCTTTGATGGTCTTAACAGTTGCTTCCTTCAATAAATCAATCTTCTCTACCCTCCTAATGAACAGTGATTTACAGAGCCTTACTACCCCAGTGTGCAATTTACACAATGCTGTCTTCTGCATTATTCAGGTTCCTTTTCTTTTCACGGCGAGAGACATCCAAAACCCTCTGAACATCTGTTCACTTCAAATTACTGGCAATTTTAGTGCTCATGACCAAGACGTTGTATTACAAAAACCTGCACCAAAATGTGCAGTTTTAGGTGAAGTATAAAGCACAATGTACAAGCATTTTAAATAAACTGTGGGATTAGAATGGAACTAAGTTCTCACAAAAAAAAAACTTTGACCATTTCTCTTCCTGCAGGGCTATGTGATGAATCTTAAGATTTACGGTGCACCCCGAACTCTGCTGACAGTTTGTCACTGTTTGATATCTATTAAAAACAATTGGTGTGATGCGGCTCTAGTGCAGAGTAAAACATTCCCTTAGGAATAAGTGCCAGATGCGATTTATTCTGACCTCAAAGGAGAACAGAAACCAAGCGACATTCTTGATTAAGCTCCAAGTCCAAATTAAACCACAGATCTTGGTAGATCCACATAAAGAAAGTTCAAGGGTAACAGTTGCATAAATAAGTCTATGATACCACTAAGAAACAGATCTGTACAACAACCCGTAAAAAATATTTTCACTGTACATGCAGCCAATGTACCAAAACTACTTAATCAGCAAAAAGATTTGCTTATAAAACCTAGGAAAAATTTATATTTCAACATTTTGTTTATGCAAATTTTTAAGGGCCCACAGAACAAGAGAATCCTGATTTCTAACAACAAAGTGGATTTAAACAAATTACGGTGCCACAAATGAATGTAAAAAGAAAAACATTTTACATATTACATATTGTTCACCAAATGTTTCAACACCCGATTTTCGTCTGAAAATAGTCCATTAAAAAAGTTGATTTTTATCATCAACAACTCCATACAAATCTTTTCTATCTTACTGAAGCTTAACTTCATGTTACAGAGCATGAGCGTTCAAGTTTCCTGTAGTTTGCTGGAAGGATCCATAAATCAATTCAGTTAAAATGTTTAAGAACGTCATGGATGTAGAAAAAATATTAAAATGACGTTGAAACAAAAATGATAAAATCAGAGAAAATTATCAGTGGACTTTCAAATGCACTTTATCCCTTACGAAGATTAGAAATGAGCAGTATAAAACACCATAATTCATAGTAGACACCTGGACTATGTCACAGCCTAGTGTTTCAATAATAAAGCAGATTCATTTCTATTTTAAATTAGTTTCAGTTAGAAGTGAAGCATTTTAAAGGGTTTTCTGAATTAAGGCATACTACAGTCAGATTAAAGGCAGTTGCTGGCACTAAAGAGCAATTCCTGACAGTTTTACAGGCTGCTATCCCTGGGGCTCTGGTATTTACAGCCTTTTCATTCAGACTTTTCTTCTCTTATCCTCTGGTTATACACAGAGATTTCATGGCCCTGAAATTCGAAGGACTTTGTGTAATGAGACCCCCTCCCCCCCCAAAGCCACACCAAAATCATCACTGAGAAACCTGTACACTTCCATCCTGTTTGACTCATTTTCTGACCTTGCAAGTTACTATGCCTGCAAACCATCCATTGCTCTAAGAAGACAACCGGGTCTGGGGATTTATGACTAGAAGGGTCTATCTCTCCAGGCTGCCCATTGTAACTTCATTGGAAGGTCTGTTCCCTTCAGCAATAGCCGGACAACACAGTAAACACTGTGGTTGCATGCGTACTTCCTAAATTATCACATTATGTCAAAGGTCAGAATCACAGTGACTACCTCTGGAATCTTCCATGTTAAACTATATCGATATCATATTAAAGAGTAAGTTTTCCTTCATACATAGTCAAACTTTGTGTTTGATGCATTCATATTTTAGCCCAAAATGTTTGGGGTGCATACAGTTTTAAACAGCTTCAATTTCATCTGCTTACCCCTACCTGTGGCAAAATCATTTCTGAAAACGCTGTCCAACACAAATATTAAATCCATTGTAAAATAAAATGCCAGAATTACATGCTGATGGGTTTTCTTTGTGTGACTCAATTCTAGTATGACAATGTTATAGTGTAAATGTTATAGTAAATATATGTCTTGTAGATTAAATTAAATTAAATCCAAATTTAAGATAAAAGCAACTACAAGGAAATTTCTGCAGACTACCCATTTTCTGTTCTTAAATAGAAAATTAAATAACAAATAGAAAATAGTTTTATTTACAGTTGAAAAACAGGAGGAAATGTTGCCTTCAGATTGTCCTGTAAGACTGATCAATTTAAATATGAATACCATAGGACAAATGAAGCTACAGTAGGCCTACCTAATGATTTCTGAGGTTTGTTGCTTTCTTGTGTTTCTTGATACCACATTTATTTCCATTGGTTTCTTGCAGTTTTCTTCAGATTTCAATTTGAAGCTATGGTTAAATTCCAAATGATTCCCACAATGTAAGAACTACTATTAAGTTAATCCTTTTTGGATAACATCCCAGAGAGAAACTTTTAGAAACTATTAAAGTTAATCTGAATTAATTTGTTTACATTCTTCTCAGATGACCTTCTTTGTTTAACAGGGCAGCAATACTAAAAATTTATAGTTCCCCTAAGAATTTGTAATGTAAACTAAATGAATTACGCTACTGGAGAATTATAATTGGACAGGAAAAAAAAATCAGCTGATAAGCAGAACCTTGCAAAATCCAAGTAAAATACATGTTAAAAAGATCTGAATACTGAGGATTAAAATATATTTCAAAAGCAAACAAAAAGTACAGGGAGCACAAATGGAATTGTGCAATAAACAATTCAGTCTTTTGTTTTTATTGCAAAAATAAAATACCTTCTTAAGATTTCAAAAGGTTTAATACAAGCCTGATATCTATAAGTTCTCCTGGCTTTACAATAGATAAATAAAGTATCAGCAAAGTTTTCTACAGAACTACCCAACTTCACAATCACAATGATCATAGACTGCTTCAACTTCTTAAAAGATTGCCTAATTTCTGATTTTAATTGGGAATTGGGGCAATTCAAAAAATCCCCCTTTAGTCTACTGAAGCCCACACATGGTTTGTTGTGTGGTTTTCTCTGGGAATGTGTTCCTCTCTAGGCTAGAGAAGACAACACCAAAAGCTCAAAAGAGCACTGCAACTAGGGTGGTAAACAGGCAAAATACAGCCTGTAGAGTCCTGGGGAAATGTGGAGCACTTTGATGTTTTTTTGTGCGATTTACAGCCTGTTTGTCTGCCTGGGTGTCTGGCTGACAGCAAACACATGGTCAGATGTCCTGTCACAAATTACAAGTCCATATCCACAAATCAGCAAGTCCAGCACAGATGATGCTTGTAAAACCAAGAACCTAAACAATAGCCTTGATTTCTTCACCTCTATCAAGTTCAGCAGGCCTTAAATTTGAATGTTGTCTGCTTTCTTCCTATTTTTGGCTTAACACTGCGGTAGCATGGGAATACAAAATGACTATCATTTAACATCGTTTACGTTTATGAGACCCTTCTTTATGCCTGTCATCACAGCTTGAGTAATGGTCTGTGTGGTCACAAAACTATAAAATGGTACATTACATTTTTTTTTAATGGTAATGAAGAACTCGATTTAGTCAAAATAGATGCAGAGAACAATACAAGACAGCAGCTGATGGGGAAGGAAGATCTGGTGCAAAAAGAAAAATGTTTAATATTAAAGGAGATGCAACAAGGTATTTTTAGTATTATCCATCTTTTTCCCCATAGCAGATTAGTCATTTTAAGAGGTTTCTTGATAGAGATCCTTAGAAAGGAAGACAATGCCCACAAAACACAGCAAACAGGTGTTACGTACTGGCTTAAGGTCTGGTGAGGAACTAGACATGCAACACCACTATTAAGCATATGAGAAACAAAGATCAAAATAAACTTTACAATTTCGAAGAAAAAAAATTCATGCAAGAAAGAAGGCAGCCAGTGAAAGATTTGACTGCTAGCTTTCAGGTTTTTGGGGTATATTGTGTCAAAATATTTTTCCACAAAATAAAAGGAAATGAAAAAGGCACCTCATCCATTTTCCAAGAAGAGAGGAAAACAGCCCACAAAGCCCCAGACCTGTAAGATTTTCATTGAGCCAGTTTTTTTGACAATTCCTGCCATGATTTCCAATTAAGAAATGTTTTACATTCCAATTTGTTATGAGTTCTGTCAAACAAATTTAGATCACAATTTCAAGGGGCTTGCAGGGAAAAGAACACGATGGAATAGCTCTAAAAAACCAGTGGACAAGAGAAAAAATGACATGAAAACCTGGTAATAAGTTCAAAGTGTATTCAGGATTCCACTTTACCATTTTTAAGCTCCATTAAAGTTTTGCGGATGTCATTAGGTGGGGAAATATTGACAGTATTAAAACTGAGACTGAAAACTGAAAAAGTCTCCCCTCCTTTACCATTTTGCTGAAATTATTTGGATCCTCTCAATATGGTAGGAGATGGATGCACAGAAGGATTTGCTAGGGACACAAAGATTTAATTTTTGGAGCCAACAGCGACACTCCAGGCAAAAACAGCATGACTGTTCCACCACAACACAAGTAGCTACCTCTGCAACTAGCTTAAGAGAAGCTGTTTAACCACAAATCGGCCCGTATTAAATCTTGAACAGCTTAAATTTCAAAAGTGCATTTAGCATAGAAATCTTTGCTTGCTGATATAGCCAATGTCTAATGTGAAAATAGTTCACATTAATTCATACAGTGGAGGTTGTAGGCATCTAAGATAAAATTTATATGAGAAGGATATATGAGAATATATCAAATATAGCTAAAAGCATAAAATGTAATTGTAATTTAAGTTGCTCATCACATCCCTCCCCCCAGAAAAAGCTTTTGCTGCTTCAGAATCAACTCAAAGAAGATCAGGTACACACTTGGGTAAAAAGGAGTATCCAACACCCAAAATGAATCAATCTTTTTATTCTTGAAAACAAGACTACAGAGGGACTTCATTCAAGCAAACCACCCACCAAGGTAATGATAAAGAACACCTAATGGACTTCAAGATCAACAGGAAAACACAGTCCAGAGGGCACAAGTGGAAACTAAGGTGACGTGCATACAAGACTGACAACAGGAAGCACTTGTTTACACAAAGTGTTGTAAGAGTCTGGAACAAACTCTAGCCACACAGTTGAAGCCGATACCCAGACTTCCTTTAAGAAACATATGGATCAGTCTATAAACTATACAAGCTAGATGGACTAAATTGTCTCCTTTTGTTTGTAACCTTGGACTTTTATGATACAATTACTTTACATTTCCTCTGACTCTCCATGAAATTCACCAAATCAAATGACTGTGTTCAATTCCACCAAAAGTACTGGTTGTCTACTTGGTTATAAAGTATTATGTTCCCAAAATTAAGTAAATCATCTTTCTTCATTCATTTTTTCTTGCAAATAGGTTATGAAAAATGCCTTATAACAAAAATAACAGACTTAAATTCAGACAAAATTAAATTAAACCTCAGAAGTGATTACATTTTCTTGCTTTAATGTTTTTGTCAGAATTCTTAAAGATATTAGTCAGATTCTTAAAGAAGCCCAATGAGCATTTCAGAAATAAAAGGGCTCATTAATCTAAAAGTTTAATGGTGCAAAATTGAAAAGTGTTTTTACTTGTGTTATTTTTGAGAACTATGAAGGATGCCCTTTTTATAAACATTGTTCAGCGACAATGCTTTGTAAAACCTACTCAGCACATAATTTGTTGGAAAAATAAAATGATTATCATGAAGCAATACGATATGGGGGAATTTATATTTCAGTTCCTAACTAAGGAGGACCGAATCTGTCTCTTTCCCCAATGACTTATTCTTGAACTCTTCTCGTCTGCTGCTGATTATATGCTCCAAGATTAATGAGCAATGTTGTAGTCTCAAGAAAAACGGCTGAAATAATTGCTCGTCTGTCTCTACTCTAGAGTAAGAACAAACAGCATTTCTCAGTTGTAAGAAGCCTAAGAAAATAAAAAAGCAAATCTAAATGTTGGAGTCAATCATGTTTCTTTCTTATGTAACGTATATTGCTGTAATTACTGGTTGTAACAATACTAGAGTGCTTTTGTTAATTTTAGGCTTTAATTTTCTTTTTTGACATGAAGAATTGAAAATAATTATTCTTATTCTGTGATTAGATTAATTCAGTCAGCCACAATTGATAATTTATGCTTGCACTCACAATTTTTTCTTTTAATGTACCCAACATTACCATTTTAGAAACGTCAGCTGTTACAAATGCATATGAAATGGAGAACATTTAGTGATTTCATGTAACTTTAACATGGCACGTTAAAACGGCTTCCATAAAAATGCTAAAATGAAAGGAGAAATTAATTTCACTTCACTTTGTAAACAAAGAGTGCTGAGAAATATTTTCAGTTGCCCTAGAAAGAAACTAAACCATCAAATTTATATAATTGTATATAATTGCGGCTAGTTGTGCTACTAGTTCCCCCATTTCCACAAAAATCTTCATCAGCTTTGAAGCATTCTGGGTAATCGGGAAAATACAGAGTTGGCTGAGCTAACTGCCAAAGGTGGATAAGGCACTGAATGTTACATTTCCCTCAATAATCTCCAAGGATGGCTGTTGAATATTTTAAGTTTTACCTTCTAAAAAAATACTGTCTGATAAATGCTTTATAAACTAAATTTCAGGGTTCCTGTCTAGCATAAAAAAGAAAGAGCTTCTTATTACTTCCAAAATACTAACTAGTCGCACATAAAATCACAAGAGACTTTACAGCAAACTTTTAAAAATGTATATGTGGATAATTTGGGGAATTTACAGTTCTTTTAACTCCATCTAAAGCAGTAAAGAATCAACATTACTAAAGTTTGATTTTGCTTAAATATTGCTATAAAATCAGGCTACGGTAGTGGTACTAATAATTGTGCCTAAAGGCTTATAAGACTGCTTGAGGAAGGCAACTGAATTGACTGAGAACATCTAAAATTGAATTAAGCTGATGCATCTGCACATTTTCACTTGAAATATGAGAAATTCAAGACTTTTCTAGGTGTTTACTGATGAGGGATTAAATTTATCAACTCTCCAACTGCAAAAACACTTTGACAAAGTCTATACCTCCCACAAAGAGTGAAGGACACACTATTAATTGGTAGACTGAAGGTCAGCAAAGACTTCAAAATTAGAAATATAAAGCCATGACAAAAGATTTCAAACACCAGCTTCAAACATTCCAGCTACATGAGACATACAGTACAGTATACTATTTTGGAGAAGAGTCTCCCAACATTTGGGACTATGAATTACTTAGGATACAGTTGGGGCATTATAACGCATGATGAGGTAATTTTAAAGTTGTTTCCATCTAATTCTGTTGTGCATCAATCTTTAGGTCTTTCTATCTTAAAAAGGTAGAAGTGCATGTGGCAGCAATTAATCACACTCAAGCTCAAGATCTACAAAATGTTTTCTTTGGCTGTGGGCAAGGTCTGCTTTATCTGTTGCTTGTATGCTGAGTTAATTCTGCTAAATGACACCACTGAAATCATATACTTCCCTTGATTCTTTTTATGAACTTTTGGATACAGGATCTGACTCAATTAACACCGTGTGGAACACTATTTTGATTTCAAGTAATTGGAACAGCATGTAAAGTTCAGGGAAGGGACTGGTCTACCATGCACAAAGGGAATTTACAAATTACCTTTAAAAGATGAATGCAGAAAAACTTTTAGATGTTATTGCAGTTGTATTTATAGTTTTTAAAGCCAAAAAATAAGACTTAGCAGGAGAAATGACCCTAAATAAAGAGGACTGAACTTTTCTGTAAATTTACAGATTAAATTCAGGGTGAATTACTGGCACACATTGCAAATAGATTTACTGCACTATTTTTGCTCATATTATCTATTTTACCAGTATTTATTTTGACTGAAGCAAAATTATCTAACACAAAATGCAGTAATACAGGTTAAAAAAAAGCAGAAATACAGTGAATACAAAATAACATGCCTTACAGAAGTGATACACTATACTGCATCAAACAGCAATGAAACTCTAAACATATAATGAAGCACACAACTGACATTATAGTCTTTTGCATACAGCAGAACCTAATCTGCATGGTTACACAAAATACACAAGTAGGACAAAACAAAAACAATCAGTATTTCCAGTACAGTTTGGACAGACCACATCTTGTAAGGCACAGAAGAGAGTTAATAAACTAACCATAAATTGAACAACTCCACTATCTTTTGATAGATTAATGACTTTCATTATTGAAAGCCACCAAAGAAGTTCCTACTCAGAGTGGCATCCACTTTCATGACCATAACATTGTTACAGGTAATACGTTATAGAATACACCATTTAATTCTAAAGCTGTGACTACCTTATTTACAACATTTCTTAGCTAACACAGCTAAGCTGTATTACTTACAAATTGTAATGCTCAAATCATATAAGGTCTTCAAAAATTATTTAATATATACACGTGTATCAGATGGATGCTGTTTTGTTAGGAACCTAATTCAGGTACTAAAATAGGCGTAATTGCATCCAGATCTATTAAATGCCATCTTGTGTAACCCAACGTTAATACAAGGAAACTGTAAAGACAACACAAAAACCAGAGCCAAGGCAGAGGATAAAGAATACTAAATCAAACACCTCTGGCAGAGTTTTTTTTCTCACGAAGTTCATGATTCAGCTAGGAAGAGCTGTTGGCTTAGTGCCTTTGCGCTGGCCAGAATAAAAATTATGAGCTGGATGGTTTTCAAGCCTAGAGGCCTGTGGAGGATGCCCTGATACTTGATTCGTGCCATCTAAACAGTTATTTTCCACAGATCATGAGCCAGCAACTGAAAGATTAACTTGATTTTAATTTTCCCATACTGGTGTGCTCTCTTTTCTATTGTTCTGTAAAACTTACAATTAGCCTGCACAAACTGTCAAGCTATACTACACTATGTCTCATTCTTTTACAGCTCAATAGAAGCATTTAAGTACATATTTACCATCTCTGGTCCAGGTATTTACACCAATATAGGCCAGAAAGTTATTAGTGAAGCATAGCAAAATATAGTAGTGTGCAACTCCTAATTACATCTAAGCACATGAAACTCATTTTTATTGCCCAAGCTTTTTCTCTATGGATTCTTTTGTACACGTTAAAAACCTTAGCCTTGCAATTCAGCCACAATCCTGTGTTGCATATGAATTAGAAAATCATTCTGGGGAAAAGCCACTTGGCAGTTTGGCAAGGTGAAGTTAAAACCTGCTCTTTTTCACAGCAGTGCTACAGCCTAAACATTAAAGTGAGGTGAAACTATACAAGTACATTCCCAGTTTACACTAATTTGAAGCTAACAATGTGACACAGCAGTGACTAGTCTTACAGTACTATATCACCGAAAAATCAGCAGGCCAAGCAGATGAGAGCCGGGCCACTTATTCCTAAATACTGACTTCAATCATGAATTCAGCTTGTAAATGAGCTTTGTTATCGCTTACATGATACTATGTGCAATTGCAATCAATTAACCCCTCTAAGAAATGGTCTGTACTATTAAAAAAGAAAATAATGCTTTTATATCCGATTCAATATACATGAGATCTGCCATATTCTAGCCCAATTTTTCAGTGATGGGATACTTCAATATTTTCAGCCATCAAGATTATATTTAAAATTGTTCTGGTATTAAAGCAGGCAAATGATTAAAGCGAAAGCCTGAAGTATTCATGGTGTCCTCATTACTCTAGTTCACTGCCGTAAAACCACAAATCTAGCCTCCACTGCCTACTAATAAAACTGTCTTCCTCTTTGTGTGGGGTTTCTTTTCCAAACATGTGGGGAACTGGCATTTTTTAAAGGACGCTAAATCATTATTACACCCTTCAGATGTCTTAAAAACTACTTCAGTATTTTAATTACCCAAACAAAGAGCTTCTGATATACTATATTTACTTTTTGACATCTCAATAACTATAAATTGAGCAACAAGGTAAAGCTGCTTTAATGAGTGATGAATGGCACCCAGACTTACAAATGAATAAAGAAAACCTAAGATAAGGGAAGACAAAAACTTAAGCACAACACTAAACCGACAGGCAAAGTGTACTAGCTGACACCTGCAGCTGTGCACTGGAGCGCTCATGCTTCAGGGGAATATACCTCAGAACAGTTTGCAAAATGTCAAATAAAGAGGTGACCTTTTCCATTCTAGAAGCTAAACTGAGTCCTTGATGAGATTATTCTACATATTTCTGTAGCACTAAAAAAGAATGTCAGGATCTATTTTTAGACAGAAAGCAAGCAAGAAAAAAAATCCATTTAGTATAAGAGGCTTTGTGTGTAACTTGCCAAAAGTTTGAATACTTCAAAAGGCAGCTGCCTGAAAGAATGAATGCAGGTGGACATCTAAAAAGTAGTACAAGGATTTTCTTTAAAATAGACCAAAAATCTACATCTACACAACTGAAAAAAACGAGGGATTTTGAATGCTAAAATAACCGTAGACTAACAGAAGTACAATAGGTGAAGAACCATCAAGGCATCTTGAACCGCGACTGGAACTGTATCACTGTTTTTGAAACCGTTATGTAGAGTAATAAAATTAGCATGATCTCTGTGGTACATGAACAATAAATGACATGACAATCAACCAATTTATGTTTACTAAGAAGTTTTGTTAGGTAATAAATCTTGTGCAGTCAAAGACGGAATAAAACCCATAACTGTAGAAGTAAGATGGAGCATCAAGCTGTCAGGTGACATCGATAATGTGCATTCATAGTGCACATAACAAAAATAAGAAAACTACAGCAGAAAATGTAAAAAATTGCAAAAATCAGCATTTTTACAAATTAAGCATTCAAAATTTAACATTTTCCTACTTTTATTCATTATGATATAGACCGACTATTAAAAACAATCACTAACAAGAATTAATTACCCATTCTGTAAATTGTAACAATTCACTTTTAAATCTATACCTGCAATTTTTAATTTGATCAACAGTATGACAAGACCTTCCCTGAAAAAATCTCTTATAAATTCATAAGGATGTTATTCCAATGCTTAAATATATAAAAAAACAATCTTTTGGACTCTACAGACCATTACACACCTTAAGTTATGTGAAAGCACTGTTTATAACAACTTACGGAAAAAAGTAACACCTTTGTGTGTGTCCAACTTGATGTTATGTCATAGGAGGCATACAATTTAAAAAAAAAAGATTTTAATAAAATGTTTGGGACGCACTTGGGCGTTTCAGTTTGGGCAGCGATCGCAATAATGAATAATTCAACAATAACCATAATAGGGCCTGTATGTACATGTGTTCACAGGAATGACATATGAAACTTAACCAACTGCTAGATCCAACACGCAAAGCATCTGATTACATGTCAACAGTATAATTGAATATATAAATCCATCACTAGACATCAAAATATAAAGATTTATCATATATAATTAGTGGTTAATTCCACTTTGAAATTAAAAAAAGTTCAGCTGCGGAGGCTTCAAACTTTTCAGCATAAAATTGAGCTCTATTTGCTCCTTGACAGCTTTCACAATGACACAGTTCCCTGCTCTAACACTGATCACAAACAATACATTCAACCTAAATATTAATCCTAAAACAAGGCCAACAGGCTTCCCCTAAACTCCGGAAGTGTTCATTATTTAACACATTTACTGGTCTGGAAAAATAAATCTATCCTAAGAAAATCACCTGGTTAAAACTTAAGATGATCTACTATATACACATACTGTACCATGAACGGCAGCTACTAGCAGTTTGAATTTCAGCTACTTTTAACATCTTGAGAAAGCAAACATCTTTTTTAGTTTGGGTGAAGTGTGCACATTGCAAACAGTTCCCATTTCTTTTTTGACCTACTGCAGAGACAGTAGACATCTCTAAACACCAAAATGAATACTGTGAGAGACTGTCATGAGAAAAACACTCACTTTACAGTAGAATCTACAGGAAAAAAACATTCTACACATAGGAACAAGAAAAGGTGAAAAGAGAAGAAAGGAAACAACTTTTCGGCTGCAGAGCCTTCTTCAGGTGCGATTCTACATCATATATGTGTATATGAACATTTAAAAATAATATGTTAATTGGAAGAAGAATTCATGTTTTGTGTGCTTGAGGCTTTTTTACTTATTAAATGGCCTTTTATCATTTCTAAAATTATTCAGAGGGTTGCGCTACCCTACATGCACAGAAAATGAAACTGTATGATGGAACCAATAGTTTACATCATCTATACAGAAAAATAGAAAGATAATCCGCAGCATTTTAGCTGTGGGAAAAGTTAAACCTCAGGTGGAATGATGGGTGTCATTTTTCTCTGTGCAGCCTGCATACTGGCACAGCTCCCCATTCAAGCCTCTGCGTAATGTTACGATGACTTTCATTGTACCAGCATTGCCCTTCTTTATACCAACAAGTCTCAACCCAACCCACCATCCCCTACTTTCCAACTATGTGCAAGCAAGGAACGTCTTCAAACTGCGACTTCAGCTTGCCCCAGGGCCAAACAGTAGACTACCAGACACGAACACCATTCAGTAGAACTTACAATTTTTTTTTAAGATCTCCGCTATGGGGGAATCTTTTCAGTGCATATGTAGCGTACATTTGATACATACTGTCTTGGTGTGCACTGAACACTCCTTTCCAAAGAAACCCACAAAAACCATGCCTGTGGGTGTCCCCATCAGCCCCTTTCTCTGAAGAGCTTTACAGTCCCTTTCCCCTCAGACCATAGGGCTCACAGTTTCAGTTTATTAAACATGGTAAATGTAGAAGAGGAAAAAGCCACTAGCTCTCAGCCTGCAGTAATTATGTAAACAACTGAACAGATGGTCCATTTCACGTGTTAAGAAAAATAAATACCTTACTATAAAACAGGCTAAAACAGTAATGGAAAAATGGTTCAAGGTTAGCACTGCTATTCCGAGTAGGTATTCTGCAAGCTTTCTAATAAAGTATTTATTTTTTATCAGGAAATTCGGAAGAGGTTTTGAATCAAAGTCACTTGCAACAACAACACCATATTACCACAAGGGTAATATTCCAAAGCTTACAGTTAAATCCATGAAAGGTTCTACTACTTCTGTGCTAAATAGATGCAATGGTCTTGAAAAAAATGAAATGTTCAAGTATCAAAACTGTCTTTTCTTCCATCTCTCTGTAAGAAGTAATTTTCTGTTAGACCTCTGTGGAACAGCGTCCTTGATTTTTCTTTTGCTAGTTATATCAATAATATACTGTGAGCAAATTATGATGGAACTGCATTAAACACGGCACATAAAACTATCCTGATGCTCAAACACCACCGATGCCCACGGGGCCATTAATTCAACTATGTAAATCACCACAGATGAAATTTAGCTACTGTCCTATCCTAATACTGTTCTTTACCTCAGCTGGGGGAAAAAAAAAAAAAAAAAACTCACCTCTGATTTGGTAGACATATTGTCCTCCATGTCAGAGTCATTTGGATCCACGAGATCTTCAAAAGGCGGCAAAGTGGGTTTCTTTCTCTCTGGCACCTCGCTATCCATTTTGAGCTTGGTGGAGCGGATCTGGGATTTATCCTTCATCAGCTTTTTGTCAGAGTGATGATGCAGGGGAGAGGAACCAGACACGGCCTTCATGGCCGTCTCCGAGGTGCTCTTCTTTCGCTTTTTGGATGCATGTTCTTCAGAATCAACTGCTGGTGGCCTTTTGCTGGGAGCTTTCGTGTTGTGTTGCACACAGGCTGTCCCACCACCATGAGAAACGCTCATCTCTGTCTTTAGGTCCTTGGACATGGTCTTGGGTTCCTTAAAAGCCATCTTGGGGATGGGCCTGTCATCTTTAAGTGGCTGGTTTTCTTTGGGTTTCTTCGAGGAATCTTTGGAAAGTTTACTGGGTTCCCTGGTAGGTTCTTTAAAGGCACTTTTATGCTCCTTCGAGTCTTTTAAAGATTTGTCTTTGTGCTCTTTCATAGGCTTATGAAGCTTTGAAGAACTGCTGCTGCTACTATTAGTGGTGGTGGTAGTAGTGAGGGTGCTACTACTGCTCTTAGCCACATCCTGAAAAATACATTAAAACAAAATTATAATGATGAAATATAACTGGTTTAAAAACAATTTTTGGCTTAGTATACAATTTCTATGCATTGCCACCCAGTAGAGTTGAAAGTAACATCTTACTACTGACTTGTAAGACATGGATTAGCAATAATCAAATTTATGAATTTTCATTGCACACTTCTAAGCATAGCTTTCAGTCCTTGACTGCGGACATCCAACAATAACAAAAAACTTATGTTCCTTCAATGAGAAAGCCTTTTAGTTGCTAGCACCTAGGCTATGAGATGACCTCAAAGGTCTGAAGAGTCTCTTCTTATTTGTAACTTTTCTAATCTTCTTATAAAAGCCTGTTGTATAGTTACCATTTTTAAATCTCAACTGACAACTTCACGGTACCCTGGCTTTTACTATCAGACTTCTTTTTGTACTATATAAAACAAATAACAGAATTGATCATTGTGGAAGTGCGTCCCTATGCTTGTAATGTCATTATTTGGAAGGTTTATATTTAGTGCAACAACATGAAAAGTCAGAAACATTTAAACTGGTTTAAAAGGATTTGCAGAAAATCCAGAAATCATGTACTTAACCCTAATGACCCTACTGGATCTTATTCAAATACTTCTAATTCTTTAGCTTGCAAATACAAGAGGGAATATTAGTGAGAAACACAATAAATGGAAATCAACTGAAAGTTCATACTACGAATTGTTCATGTTCATTTTGCGGTTATAAAGAAAGATACCGTACAATAATATGCAGGTGGTTACCTAGGATTTGATAAGAAAATTATTTGTTAAAAGTTTTAGGATCAACAAACATCTACCAAGAAGGGACCACTGACATCCCCTTGTGTATAACCCATCTTAAAATAAACATATAGGTCTATTGGTTTATGGGAGAGGTTTTGTAGCAATTTTTTATGCTTATTTTTCAAAATTGAAATCAATGCCTCTTCTTAAAAACTGGAAAAGGTATTTATATACCTGTACTTCATTCTTCCCATGCAATATATATTATATGAATAAGAATAACATCTATTAAATAAAAGTACTGGCCCTTAAACAAAAGATGAAAACTTAAAATATTGCCCATTTCTAATTATGAAACAATGTTTTCGGATGGGACAGCAAATGGCCCATGCACATGAATAGCAAACACCTTAACAGGGGCTATTTGACAAAGATAAGGGGATTTAATCTCCTTAACAAGCAGTCCCGTTTGTTCCCTGGGTCATGCTTGCTTGCCCTTGTCAATATTTCATCAATGCAGTAAAGCCATTAGGAAGTCTAGACGAACAGCAAGTTACGAGCTGCCTTGACCACCTTAAAGCATTTATTTTGTCTTCTGCTTGTGACCCCTGAACCTCTTAGCATGAGGCTCTTTTTTCCTCACAGACAAAACAGCCCAAAGTTTGAGTCACTGCAGGACTCCTGGTTCAAATGTCCAAATGCCTGTTTATTTGGGAGGGAAGTTTTTATTGTTCAAGCACAATGTGTGGTTCTAGGCAGCATAGCACATCCAGACTTAATTTATAACTAACTAAACTGGGCAGGAAGCTTTTTAAGACCATGGCCAAGAGCTGATTCCTGCTTAAGATTAAACCTCCCAAGTAAGGGTGAAAACTGCATATTGCCTCAGAAGTGAGAGAAAACCCATTTTCTGAAAATCTTAAAGTGTCAGATTATGGTTTCTGTGCCTCTGCACATCACATTTGCTTTTCTCATTGTCTTCATAACTTTTTTGATCAGTCCTATTTTCTTTCTCAGGCTGGCTTCCATTTGTTGTTTTCTGTATGCCATATACTTGTATTCATATATACTTGATATATCAACTATATCCTTTATCAAAATACTACAAAATTATAAATCTCTCTACGGGACCCAAGCATTGACCAAGAGAAACGTAGGAGAAACTGTGCTACATAATAATGCATATAGTTGCCGAGCCCAAAAAATTATTATTTTCTAAGCATGTTGAACAACAGTAGATCCAGCTACAGATGTCTTCTAAAATGCTGAAATGTTCTTTGCTTCTCAGTGCAAAGCTGTACTCCTGTATTATTTCCTGATGTGTATTCCTCACATACTTAAACCAAAACAGTTTACTACATAAAATTACATTATAAAATAGTGAGAAACATTTTAGGATGGTTGTGTTACAATTTTTAAATTCTAAGAGAAAGGTTAAAAATGGTTCTCAAACACTGAATTCACCTCCTTACCATCCCTTTCCTTTTTACTTATGGTCTGTGCAAATCTAGGCTGTCATTTTCCTTCATGCTACAATTTGTCAAGCTGAGTAAGCAAAAAGAGCTCCTGAGAAGAGGTCTCAGAGCTGAAAGCCAGGAAGCACAGAGGAAACAAATTAGAATCCTACCAAGTGCACAACTCCATTTGAGGGGCATTATGTTCTTTACCCTGTGGAATATTAACCTGCGTCTACATTGTCAGTATTCTATACTTGAATAATTGGTAAGCCTGTAAAATAATAGCTAGTAGGAAGGATAATATTCACTCAACACGCCGACAATTATAGGAAAACGCAGATAATGCATGTGTTTACAAAAATCAGACTTAAAGCTTCTACCATTTCAACCAAGTTTACAATACCAAGAAAATTGTAGGACTTACTCACGTTTCAAAATGGGAATAAAAAGGCAAGAATAAAAAAAGCGAACAGATAAAATAAGTGAAGTGTTGTCCCAATACTTTGTGGAGAATGAGGGGTGTTTCAGCATTTTTATTTTTCCAATCAATGCTTTCCAGCAAACACTTGAACAGATTTGTCGTTACAAAGATGAAGTTAACACTTGTTCAGAGGAAACTTTTGTCTTATGTGACCTCTGACCAGTTAGTAATCCATCACTGGTTGCGTCTGTTTTGATTTAAAAATGTTTCCATGTGCAGCAAATCATTTTTAACCTCTAACTCACATGACTGGCCTTATGAATGATTCCAATACAGCTCAAGGTAAATGAAACCACTTAAGACTACAAATAGCACATAATGGCAGCAGTATGCCACATTTCAAACTTGTATAGTTTAGTAAGGGAAAGGCAAGCAAACAAAATATGAAGACTGAAGTCTGAGCTACAGAGGCTAAATCACATTTCTTTTCTTAAACTTTACGCTGGATGTCGCTTTTAATATTCAGCTGGAGGAGATAATTGGCTAAGTACAAGCTAAGTGTGACACTGAAATGGAAATGCAGCAAAGGAGTAATTTTCTATGTCCTCAGAACCCCATTGTGCATTTTTTTCCCCAGAAGTCCTTAATCACATGCAAACCATCACTGACTACCACTTAGGAAAGCAATATAAAGGTATAATTCAGGTGTTGCCTGGAGTGCATTTGACTTTTTGAGTTTTTTTATTTCAGCTAATGCAAGCTATAAGTCCTTTCCATCCAGTTTGAAATAGCGTAATCTTCATAATAAGCCTTACTTATTGTCACTTGTGTTGGAAGAAGAAAAGTTTTAGAAACAATACCTGCCAGTCATTTCAGGAAGACATTTAGCTGAAAATGTCATTTCTCTTAACCTAAAATGTCCCATAACACCATAATGAAACTGAATCACAATTCTGTACAAGCAAAATAAATTCAATTGTAAAATATCAGAATCGACATTATTCACTGGTATGAGTAACTGAGCTTCATGTACTAAAGTTTAATATATTTTAGATTAAATTTAACATTATCTGGAAACAATTTTGAACATAGGATATAAAAAATTGGTTCAACACAAACAACTACTCAACTGTTTATTACAGTGGAAACATGACAGAACACAAAATACATCTTACCACAACAACCAGAAAGTACTACATTTTGGATTTGAAGAAACGTTTTGACAAACATTAGCAAAGTCTGTTTGCCAATCGTTCCTGGAAAGTGCCACTGACCTTTGACCCATGGGAGGACTTGCTCTTCTTCATGTCTGAGAACGTCAGTGTCAGTGAGCTGCTGGGAAGGGCAGGAAGCTTGAGGTGTTGCCCAAAGAGGGACGTAGAACCCTCCTGCATGACCATAACCTGACCAAGACAAAACATCCAGACAACATAGTTAAAAGAAATTCAGAAAAGGCGGAAATACTTTAAATAACATGTATTAAAAGGACAGGTGTGTGTGAAAATATGGATGGTTAAGTTTTGTGAAATTGAAATGTAGTTTCTCTTTTAGTTTTAAAGTGTTTAATTCTAAAGAAGGCTCGGAACAATCCATTCAAAGTTTTAAGATAATGAAGTTTAATATTACCCCAATTCAAAACTAAGTTGTGGCTACTTTTCTTGATTTACAAATACCACATGCAAAAATACAAACTTTAAGAAATTACAAGTAACTTGAAAATTACAGTTATTTCAATTAAATTCAGAGTCTTGCCAAGTTCTCAACTAGAAGACTAAAATGCATTTTATGTGTTCAATAAGGCTAACAATTCAAAATGAATAAGTATTGCTGATAAAAAAGGCTTAATAGCTGGTTCCCACATTGTTAATCTCTTTCAAAATAGTTTCTAACGATATTATCCTATCTAAGGGTCTGATACAATCTTAAATTTCTTTGGTGAATGTCCAACGGATATCTCCAATGTTGCAGGAAAAAAAAAACAGGTCTTTACTTATGTTATGTACTTCTTTTATGCCTAAAAACCTGGTATGCCAGGTTTCATGCATAAAACATGATATTTTGATTATAGAAAGATAATGAGTTTACCTTTCTAGCAGAAACCAAGGCACTGTACAGAAACAATAATTCAGACAGAACAATTCTAGCAAACGAGCAAATAGAGACATGGATGATTTAAGAAGTAACTGGTGGTTATGCTTTATCAAGACTAGTCACAAGGCAGAAACTACTGTAGATGTGTTTTCTGACATTAGCATCCCTAAGCCCTATGTATTAGTAAACTAAAGCTCCACTTAAATGGCTACTTTTGGCAAACACAAAACAAATCTTGAATTAAAAAAAAATTACAACAGGACTCGTTACAATAACTAATACACAGAAGTCTTTTTGAAGTCCAACTTACTTTACGGCTGGTACACTTAACAAAATGATACATACAGTACACATTTTGTTTTAAATATTTTATTTAAAACTTGAATACTAAACCTAAAGACTTCTAAGGGTAATTTACAGCAAATGTAATCAAACACTAAAGACAAGAGACTGAAATTGATTGCCTAAGTACTCAGACTTACAAACTCTATCTCTTCTAGCTTTGCACACTAGCTTGGTCCAATGTTTGCCCATGTTTTAGCAGATTTTAAACTTTTTGTGCATATTCCTAGCAGGATTCAAGTAGGAACTTTGACTGGGACACTTTCTTATTCTTAAGACACTACAGTATAGCTTTGGTCTTGTGCTTTGGGTCACTGTCCTGATGAAAAGCAATTGGCCAGTTTTACCTTTAACAAATGGAAATGGGCTTTTTTTTTTCCTAGTACTGGTCTAACGCACCTTTCCAGTCACTACTGAGGAGAAGCGTCCCTATAGCATGATGCTGCCATCAGTGGTGATTGGGAGATGTGTTGTATTGGATCTACACTAAATGGCTTGCTTGTCCTTCAGAGCAAAATGTTTTAATTTGGTCTCATCTGGCCACACATCTTATGCAACATTTTTGCAAGACCACTTAAATGCATTTTTGCAAACCACAAACTGCATGCAGGATACAAAGTGGGTTTTCCATTCTGCAACACAGGCAAGCTTTGGGAAGTGGCCATTGCTGACTGATGTCCATTTTCCCCCACCCATTGAACTCTGCAGCTCTAAGCTGTCACTGGCTTCACAAGGACACTCCTCCCCAGTTCCTCCTTGCTACTTAGTTTGGAGGAATGTGTTGATCTCAGTAGTGTCTGGGGGGTATGATGCTTTATGCTTACATGGTTGAGTTTTTGCATACTGTACGACAACTGCACAGAGACAAATGAGAACTTCTATATTTGTACACAGAGGGCACATAACCAATTACAATTAAATTAATTATGGAGACCGTTCAGGTCATTTTTGCATTTTAATTTCTGTTGATCAAAGCAATACCAATCCAATCATACCTTTTCTATTTTTTCCCCATATCATCAATTTACTTTTTTTTTTGCTTTGAATGTGTGGAATGGGATGCAATAATAATAATTAATAATTCCTTACACTTATATAGCGCTTTTCTGGACACTCCACTCAAAGCTCTTTACAGGTAATGGGGACTCCCCTCCACCACCACCAATGTGCAGCCCCACCTGGATGATGCACCGCCAGCCATAGTGCACACAGTACGCTCACCACACACCAGCTGTCAGTGGGGAGGAGAACAGGGTGATGAAGCCAATTAATATATGGGGAGTATTAGGAGGCCATGATTGGTAAAGGCCAATGGGAAATTTGGCTCGGACACCAGGATTTAACACCACTACTCTTTTCGAGAAATGCCCTAGGATTTTAAATGACCACAGAGAGTTAGGACCTTGGCCTTATGTCTCATCCAAAGCATGCATTAGGACCGCCACAGACAGCAGGGTGAGCACCTCCTGCTGGCCCCAGCTTCAGTGAGCTGCCAGTTGTGAGTAGCAGGGCGATTTGGCTGCTGTTGTGTATAACGAATATCAATTGCCTTGACTGCAATTTTTAAGCAATAAAATGTGGAGTGTGAATGCTTTTACAGAGCACTGTATATTAGAGCTTGTAAAATGATATCCAGAACAGGCTGATAAACTGAACATTAATATGATGGCCAGGAAAATTCAATTTAATTTTTGAAGACAATATCACTTCTACATTTTCCACAAACAGGCTGGTAAAACATAAACCCATTTAGATAACATCACCTGAATAATCATCACATTAAAGGCATTTTCTATGCAGCTTTCAAAAGGATTTGTGATCAATCACACACTTTAAAAAGCAGGCCTGATGTTAAATATAAAGAAAAAAATGCATATTCAATATACAGATGTCACAAAGAAGCTATTAAGACATATCGGACAATCTACTGAATGAAAAATGACACTATAGTATTTAAATAAACAGTATTAACATGTTACCTCACATGAAGATAAACCCATTTCTGAGATCAGATTTTGTCAACCTTGAAGACAGTTGCAGCAGACTTTTGTGATGCAGTTCAACAGCTCATTGCCTTCTTGATTTACTTTCATATTAGGAATCCACCATTACTTAAATGATTTGACTGAATAAATGAGTAGCAATGAACTGGCAAATACATTCTTGATATGTGGATGGCATGACTGTGGAAGTGTTCTACACTTGGAGACAAAACTGCATGCTAATGCTAGTTTCATGAACTGTAAATTGTTTCTGCCTACAGAAACATAGTATTTAAAAGTACTGGTTAAAGAATGCTTACCCTTCCACAAAGCACATGAACCTAGCCCTGCAATGCCAGTTAAGAAAAGTCATTGCTGAGGCCTCTGTTGTGGCTCTGCTGGAAGGGAAGTTCGTCTGACAGGGGTCACATCACAGGCCGAACAGCACTGGGACAAGTTGTGTATTGGAGGCACAACTGGCTGAGCACCACCAAGGGCAGGATGGGATCAGCTGGTTCTCTGCAAAACGGCAATTCCTGCGGCCTCACAGTTGCAGGTATGAGTATCGTCAGTCTTCTAATCGGCTGTGAGCCGAAACATGAAATCAATTGGCTATTCCAAATTGGGCCAAGCATAACACAGTTAGTTGGCAAAATTGTTTTTAAAAACAAATGCACTGCTAGAGTATGACCAACTCCGTCAACCCCTTGAATGACTAAATACAATGTGATTTTACAGTAGACAATTATTTGAGAAGAGAAATTGTTTTGACAGCACTTAATCATTTTGTGATTTCAAAACACTGAATAATAATTGACCTAATTTTGAATTCAGGATAGTATTTTTTTATGTTTACTCTCACAGATTGATCTATTTTATAGCAAAGATTCACCATCAACATGAAATTTGTTCTTTTAACATTGAAAGCATTGACTTCACGCTATTTCAGTTTATTTGATAGGGATTTTGTAAAAGACTGTTCTACATGTCAGATCAAACTTGACATTTTATCTTTGGAATGTTTCTCTGTTTATAAAGGGTTGAGTGAAATGTAACATTCAGTAAGCACAGGTTTCACTTTTTTACTGAAGGACTGAACAGTAAAGCTGAAACTCTAGAAGTATTAGTAGTCAATTTGGTAGGAACTTTATCCTCAACTATTTCACACAGCTCCATATCAAACAGGCTGCCAGTTATCTTTTGTTTTCACAAAATAAGTAAAGGTGGCTTAATGGAAAGATAAATGTTATCACATGAAGTGATGAAATCCTACATTTCTAATCCAGCTTCCAATTAACCTAAACTCAAGTATTAAAACCACCTCATACCAAAAGAAGGTTATGACATATGTTAAAAAAAGCTCAAATAAACCTGTGTGAAATTAATGTAGGGCACAGATGCTAAATGCCAATTCTTTAATGCATCTAAGTGTCACAGGTGTTTTCAAATAAAAAGGACTTATGCTTCCACACCCTTTTCAACAGGATTTGCAGGATCAAAAAATAAAACATGACTACTTTGCCCTTAAAAACTTGTCTGGATGGGTTAATGTTATTCATCCGTGCACTTTTTGCATGTACAGCAGTTCTGGAATGAATCACAAAATAATTTGGCAGGAACTCCATCTCAAATGTAGACAATTCCTCCTTATAATTTTAATGCTCCTTCCAGATACTAGAATGTTTTAATTGTCTTCTATTCCTATTATAACAAAACTCTTAAGTACAAAACCAAACCAGTTTACTTAGTATTTCCAGATTATTTTTCCACTATTAATTTGCACTATTTCCAAATGTACTTTTGTTTCTGAAGGTACTAGTCATCTTTTTAAAACCTGCATGGTATTCAATTAAGGTGCCAGATTGACAAGCTGAATCAATATTAAACCAACAAATATTCCATGATGGGTACTAGATTTTATTCTCCCTTCAGCCTTTTTTATATCATAAAGGTTAAATGCAGTGTTGTATTAAAACTTTGCCTAATCTGAAGGTGCATAAGTCCACTGGATATGATTCTCTTGCTTTGTATAAAAGCAGCTACCCAATGAATAAAAATAAGACTAAGGATTACAGCTTCTGGACAGACCAGAGAAATAGTGTAGGACTACAGCTTTATTGTTGCCTGTTTCATTTCTAGTTTGTCCCACTTAGGGGACTAGAAAGAGAATAGTAGTAGCCTCCTAGTCAAAGACACTACACAACTAGCAAATTAAAATTTTCTAAGCACACTTCTATAAAATAGCTATAGTGGTTTCCAATTAGGGTCTGTTTTATAGGGTCCTCTACATTTCTGAGGGGAAGTAAAAATTAAAACCGCATTACTTCAATACAGTAACAACTTATTCCTCCCTTTGGAATAATATTGCCAAAGATTAATGCAGTATATAAAAGTATTATACTTTTTCAAGCTACAAAAGTTTGTACATTTAGGATTTTTTTTAAATAATCCTTAGTTTAGATAAAACAAAATGTTACTATGATCAAGAATACGTTTTATCTGCTTGTATTATGATTTAAACATTTTAAAATCTAGTAAACACATCTATTAATGTAAAACTTCTTGTTTTGCATGAACATTAATTTTATGTAACTCTTAGTTAACATCATAAAAAATGACATTACATCATCGGAAACCACTTTAAATTGGCATGTATACATATATACACATATATAAAAGGAAAAATCCATTATGTATGTTCCTGGATTTGTTAATTATCTCAGCCTGCACATCTTTAAAAAAAAAATGCATGGTTAGAGTAATCCACCATATTTCAGCTTCAAGGAGCACACTCTCCATTGACTGGACAAAATAAGATGTCATTCACAATCAACACTGCCAGCTTATGGGCACTTAAGTAAAAAGATCTTACTCTTCTGTGGTAAAACAAAGGCTACTCTAATTCTTGACAGCAAATATTGATAATATTCACTAGGGCTCATGAACAGAAAACATCTCAAAAGTAAAACATGTTCATAACTCAGCAGTGTGTAAGTGATGCATAAGAGCAACACATTCTACTGCATAGGGTTGTTCATTGACTGTTTCAATGTTCTGTTGTTTTTGTCAAGAAGTGAAACAGAATATCTCCTATAATTGTTTATATATCTATATATATTATATCTCTCCTATAATTTGTGACTTTCAGAGCTTTCCAGGCCATCAAAACTTCTATTAACCGGTGGAATGTATATATTTTTGCCTAATATCTCATTTTCTCTATAAAACGAACATGTCCACAGCACAACAAATATAGAAAGCAATACTATACATGATTCTGCTTTAATGTATGACGTGTAAATTAATTCGCCCATCCAGCCTATCCAAAAACATTAAATACTAGAACAAATCCATAATCCTTTTTGCCCTAAATGTGTACTTACATTCCGTAACAGAGTTCGCTCCACCAAATACAATCAACATAAGAAGTATCATCAGGGCAAGTGAATCTTTAAAATTTTTGACTAATAGAACTGTAAACTTACTTTAGAGTCTTCTGTACTTCTTTTCTGAGGATCTCTTTGCTGTCAGGGACATAAAAAGAAATGCAATATGTTCAACACAATCATGTAGATGCATATATCCGTAGAAAACCGGAGGAGATTTTTAGAACAGACATTTCTACCCTACTCAAAATAATTACACAAAAACCTACAGTTTAATTTACATTGTTCAATAACTGAGGTCAACAGATGCTACTCAGAAATCACATCAACCTAAGATTAAGAAATACATCTTAAGAATTTAAAAGTTTATAGTAACTCTGTAGTAAAAGTTATGAGATACCCCTGGACAGTTAAATATTTCTCATTGAGACCACGTGCTTTATCATACAACAACCCCCTCTCAGGTTTCAGTGTTCTGCCACTTGAGCTTGATCTACACACCTATCTGTGAAGTCAAATGAGCGCAGAAGTATAACACAAAAAGCCATAAATCCACATTGCACTGAAAACACAAGTTGAACCTCTAATGAAGGTAAAGGTAATTAAAAAGAAACCTATGGAAAGTCAGCATTGCTTGGTAGGCTCTTCTACATTATTCTGAAGTGGCATGGCACTTTTCTAAAAGCCAAAAAATAACTTGCCAGTGATAAATGAGCAGGTTCTCCCTTGCTCACTCTAATCTGTTATGTTATGGTCTTGGCTACTGTGAGCTATAATTACATTAAATCTGCTACTTAACAATGCCAATAATTATGTAAAATTAGCTCAACAAGAACAATGTAGACAGCCAGGAAAATACAGATCCAGCCAATCAAAATGAGAAAGGTACGCTGCGTTAAAACGTCGTGGACATATCGCAATATACTGTACCACAACATACCGCATGTTTTTTTAAATTGGATAACAGTATCCAGAAGTACCTTGTAAAACAGCTAGGTGGAGCTAATAAAGCTTAACGTCTCATGTACAGCATTTGAGCTGTTGCCAGAAAACGCACAGTTTCAAATCCCAGTAATTGCTGAGGGACAATTTAAGTTGTATATTGTTTAGACTTTTAATCATTTTAAACATTAAAAAGTCTGTATATTTTATAAAAGCCAGATTGCTCAGTTCGACAAAAGAAAACCTTCCACCTTATTCATAAATGATTTAATTATGCATCAATATTTTATGCATCAAAGTCTTTAACTAATCAATTTACAGTGGGTTATGGTTTTAACGTGCTTGTTCTAACATTATTAAGCTTTTAATAATTAAAAGTTAATTACACTTTATAAAATTGAAAAAGTTTTGTTTTATCCTTTTCTAAGAATACATACTGTAGTAAGAACACCACTTGCTGTTATTGTGAAAATATAAATGTTGTTGTGATTTAACATCACTTGATAGCATTACTTTCGGTTTTTTCCTTATATAGCCGAAAACATATAGTCCACTATTATAGCTTATTGTAAACATGATGCGTCTCTTTCAGGTTTACATCCGAATTGAGAAAATCTATATTTTGTATAAATCCAAAGTTCAGCAGCCAGTAATCAGCCAACAATTTAACTTGGAATAATAAAAAAAATTAAACTGTACTATACAGTGCACCGCCTGGGATTGAACCCAGTCCGACAGCGTCATTCAACAGGAAACCAGCTGGCTGAGCTAAAGGAGACCTCAGCCCAGGCGCCTGATTTGCTCTGGGAGGTCGTTTCTGGCAAAATTGGCTCCGGAGTGTGTATCTGGATGAATTATTATATGTGATGGTTTTGAGTTTAAGGATTTCTTCATGGAAATCTTTAAGTTAAACAGGGGAGGGGGGAATGGTTATTTTTTTTTACCATGGCCAGTAATCGGAAAACAGCCTACCAACACAATCAGCAAACAATTTTTTTTATTTTTAATAAAAATAAGATACAATGACGTGTCCCTGCCTAACATTGCATGACTTTAAAAGCTGTAAAAAAATGGTTTAGTTAAAAAACCAATCGTGTCTGTATTTATCACTTAGTTTTTAAAATTAAACAACGTAAATTGTTATCTTGGTCTTCTAAGTCCCTTAATTAACTTTAATAAGCTTTTTCAACATTGACATTTATTTTTCATAAAATTGTTAAACAAAGCAGGAGCGTATTGTCCTTCCTAATAGCATCACACATGGAAAGATTAGATTGTAATCGTTTTATTTTAAATAAATTTTAGCAAAATGTCATCTGTACAAAAAAAGTTGTATTTAATGACAATTGATAGTTATATTAATATAGAATCGTGTAACTAAAATATCACAGGTGGACATTTCGGAAACATTGACACGTTTCTTTTGAAAAAACTTTTATTCTTGTAGTGGTCATGGACAAAGCTCTGCACCCAATGGTTCAAAGCGCGATCAGAGTATTACGGTAGGTTTGTTTCATATATAGTGAATACATAAAAATAGTCCACTATTATAGCTAGTTGTTGGCTCTGGCGTGAATTTGTGTATCTGAATAAATTAAGTGATGGTTTTATGAATAAGGATTTCTTCACGAAATTCTTTAAGTTAAAATAAGGAGGGAAGAAGGGTTTTTACAATTGGCACTCCCAAGATTCTGACCGATTTGATTATCCTCATTTAGCTGAAACATACATTAGTTGTATGTATAGGAAGGCACTATTTTATTAACAGACACTCTGACCCAAACCTGTGTCATACAGTGATATAGACGTGGGTAATGTCTTCCCCATTAAACAATGTGCTTATCGTGCTAATTCTGCTAAACTAGGAGCATTGCAGAAGGTGATAAACTGTACATTATTTACTGGAGCACAGCCGAGTTCAAAGAAGGAAGTTTGTGAAGCCCCCATATTTATTGGTACCAAATATTGATGAGACGTCACAGTTCTGCACAGATTACAGAAAAGTGAATGCTGAAACACCACCAGACAACGTATGTACTGTTTAACCATAGTCAAGGACCGATGTGCTGTTCCCTTTTGTAACAGGGTTACTCCCTGGAAATTAGACAAGAAGAGTATTATTGGACAATGTGTGGCTCTGGCAGAATTTATCTGTATACTGAAAGGTTATATAGGAGAAATGTTGTGTATTGCCTCTTTTTACACTTGTAAGAACATTCCAATGACAATATGACATGGAAGATGTTATTAATAACTTTTTAAATCTAAAGCTGTTAACTACTTCACACCTGCATGTCAAGATCACCGGGGCTCTCCTTGACAGCTGACACTCCTCCATACGCTTAAGTGAAAAATTAATAAAAATGCAAATGTAAACGTCATATTTACAATTTGTAGAAAATAAAAATGGTTGTAAAGTTCTAAAGCATGCTCGGTAAAGAACGAGAATTCACGTAGAGAAAAAGATCAGCTAAAGAGGGAAGAAAACGCTGTCAGAGAAAACAATGTTTCAGTTGTAAAGAATACAGAGCCCCCATTCAATTGCATCCTAACCTTTCCCCACACACCCTGTCCCCGCAGCGATTGGAATATACACAAACAAAGCACTGAAAGCTTTACAGTAGATGCTCAGGTGTTTCGCAGACGTTGGGATAGTACGTAATTCTGGCTTTTTTTTTTTATAAGATGTGGAAGAAGTGCAACAAATTATAACATTGCGAATTTTAATATTATTGAATACTAATAGTTTATGCTAACATCTGACTTTATTTAGATGTAAATAGAACATTGAACTAAGCATAACATTCAGATAAAACGATCAAGAACAGACTGTGGTATTTGTATAGATGAAACTTTTCTAAACGTTTAATAAAAAATAGAAGCTGTTGAATGGTCTTTACAGTTAGTGGACCGTGTGCTATTTTTTTCAGCAACCCACTGACCAGCTTAACACATGATTTTATTTCTGTACTGAATGCGTGTTTTGTTAACAAAATTAAAGTGTTTAAAATGTTTAAGAAGTATAAAGAACTTACAGCTTGGTCAAAGATTTTAAGCTGATTGTGCGGAAGAAACACACCCGTTTTTTGTGCATAAGTGTTTTTAACCCATTTATATATATATAAAGTCTTTTCATGTAGATTTAAGGTCCTTCTTTCAGGTAGATGGCATGATTAGCATGAAACAACTCGGGGTTATTGTTATGATTTCTCTATAATTGAATCCCTCAACACGTTCACTTGTGATTATTTTGGAAATATTTTGATGTTCCTTTTAACCACATTGCTGCAAATACTGTTGCAATAGACAACTAAATGCTCAGAATTTTTAATGTTGGGCACTCTGAACTAGTTCAAATTTGATGCAGTACAAATAAATGTATTTTCCACAAGCTATACTGTAGTGGCTTTAAAACTATACAACATCTTGCTGTATGTATGTAGCACACCTTTCTTCAAGTTTTAAAACTACAGTATGAAAAAACGAGTGTAAAAGAAAAACAGGACATTTGATTGCTGGTTGCCTTATGTTAAAGGGCAACAATGACTCAGAGCATGCAACTGAAAATTCATTTCCATCCTCCAGAACTGCCTATTCTACATGACAAACACAGTGGGGTGAAACACCTAGCCTAGCCTTTGTGAGAAGTACCGAGCTGTGTTACATAAAGTAACTGCAATGGAATATACTAATGGGTAAAGGTTAATTCCAAGCAGGAAAGAAAAGACCTAACGTGTCTCCTCTATAACTCCTCAGCTTAAAGGTAATTTATTATTAATATCTTCTGCATCGCATTAAAATTGGAACGTTTTTTACAAATGTAAATCCACCTATTTTCTAACCGCTTTATCCAGAACAGGTAACAGTTCACCAATAATATTTGGTAACATTTTTTACAATTTTGACAGACTTCAGAATGCTTCGCCTGATGCTTAAAAATGTAAGAATGTATACTGTAGTAAGAGCACAGAACATCTTTCCGCCTGTGAAACAGGAAAATATAGAGGGGGTTTCAGAAATTAAACAGAGGTCTGGAACACCCTGTCTCAAAAATGGACATTTAACAAATTGAAGGATGTGAAAATGGTGACATATCACCCCGAACAAAATACAATTTTAAAATACAAGCAGTTTGAAATCATTAGTTAATAAATCACTTAACTTCAAACATGTTGTGATACTTAAAAAAACCCAAAACATTAATATAGTGTCCATAATATTAACTATTTTAGTTTTTCAAAGAAATTTATTTTTTAAAAGAAAACTCAGGCCAGGAGCTGGGCTTGAACCCCCGAACTCCAGCATGCGAATCACACGCCAAAGCCATTACACCAACACACCACTTGACAATTTCTGCTACGGCTGAAAAGGGCAGGTAAAATGTGTCCAAGTAATCACGGGTGAATGAGTCAAATTGATGCAGATGTTTAGAAAGAAAGTGGATATATGAAAATATCATTAATTTATTTAGATATGCGATTCCATATAATATTCCTATTAATCAAATTTGAAAAGAATGCTTTTTTTACTGCGATAACGAGTACAAGTATTCATAGAAAAGGTTAAAACATCATAACCTTTTATGAAGTATATAAACTTAGTCAGAAGTAGCACATAAAAACTTTTCCAGAATAACCACAGTAAATCCACAGGATTTTAATGCACATTTTGAATGGCTGCATCTTTGTATGCTTTACTCACAGGGTGTTCCTTCAGGTGGAAGACTCCCAAACTCTTATGTTAGGCATCAGGGCCTTACACTCACAGGCAGACTGTGTACCAGAATGACAACCAATTCTAGCACATCTGAATGGACTCACCCCTCCTGCCTTCAGCAGCTTTCTCCGGAACTCCTCAGTGGGGTTGTTGAAGGTGAGCTTTTCACAGCGGAGGTGGTTCACCGGGGGGTGACCCTCGAGGTGCAAAAATAAGTCGTAGTCAAAACGGACTTTCTTGGGCTCTTCCTGTTCAAAAGAAGCACAGGAAAATGCATATGTGTACAACAGTGAGGAATATGGCCAAAAAATAAAATAAATAATCCCCCTTCCACACCCAAAGAAAAACAGAATAGAAAATGAACCAGATACAAGTTGATTCCTGGCAAAAAATGAAAACATTGTCCTATTATATATCCTCCAGATATATTTTACTTATGCGGTACTGCAGGTACTGCAGAGATGCACCTCAAGTTTCTTTTTTCTGCTGCAGTTGCTGCCAACTCGTGGCATACAGGTTGCACATCCTACTTCCTGCCAGTTATCCATGGAACGCCTGAATGGCCTGTTGGTCTCTCAAGCTGGAATATTACTTGGCAGAAGAATATTTAACGTCTTTAGAGGTTTCCTGTTGACATCTATAGGTATCCCCTTATATAGTCATGCATCCCCTTTCAAAGTATATCCATTTGTGTTAAAACTCCTGTGTATGGAAAATAACAGGTCCTCAGCTTGAGACTTCCGCTCACCAGAGCCTATTCAGAGCACAGTTAGGTGCTAAACATGGGGCTAGAATAGTCATCTTTCTTTTAAATCTAAAGGTTCTTCTTTGGAAAAAAATGTATTAAATGTTTTTGTATACATATATCCACATCGCTTACACAGTCAGTTGTGGACTCTTGAGAATTGGAGCGCTCCAAGACACTGCACTCAAATAGCTCATTATAACATGGTGCTAAGAGATGTTGTAATATCAGCATTTTTTACTTATAACTGACATGAGGGAGTCATTGGGTTATTTCCTCTAGTATACTCTCCACCAGATAATTTTAATGACTTTTATATAAAAATACCTGACCAGGAACAATAAAATAAGCTCTGTTCTCCACAAGCCTTATAAATCTACTTATCCACGTAAGTGCAGGTGTCCACACACTGTTGGTCACAAATGCTGAAAAAGTGAACATAAGGCCAAAGCAACATTTTGCTTTGAAAAAAAGTTAAAATTAATCCAGAGAACATTCACTTCACTTACTCTCAATGTCAACACCGAAATGATAACCAGGATGCCCTTTTCTTCCACGTTTCAGCCAGCTAATGGATTTTCTTTCAGAGTTTTTTTATGCTAGAACATTTTATCAGTACCATGCACTTTTGAAGATGAAGAAAACCAAGCACTCAACTAGCACTCTAAGAGTCATGCATGTAGTTAAGGCAGTTACCGAAATATACAACCCTTGATTAACAAGAGGATGCAAAGAGGAAAAATACATTCATCATCAGGATGCCACTTAGTCCTGGTAAGGATCACAACAACCCAAAATCTAGCTGGGAAGAACAGGGCACAAAGCAAGACTACAGCCTTGATAGAATGTGAATCTATCAGAGGCCACACACACAGGGACAATTTAAAACCACCTATTAACCCACCTCTCATGTCTTTGGAAGGTGGGAAGAAAAGGGAGCCCTGGCAAAAACCCACACAGGAGGAGAAATGTGCATCTCTAAATAGATGGAGCCACTAGATTGGAATCCAACTCAGGACCAAATGTTGTTCAGCAACTCAAAGAAAAAAACAGCACTTAAAAATGTGATACAGCATAAAATATAAACCCTATTATATTGGGGATTTTAGTGTAGGAGGACAACAGTTTCTTCACTTTTGCAAGTAAAAATAAAAACTTTGCATGCTAAAAACAGCTAATTAATCAATCATCTACACAGCAGTGCTGCAACTTAACAAGCTCCTGTGACAAAGTCGAACACGAATATCATCGTTCACCACCTTACAAAATCAGTCCTGTATCAAGCAAATCAAATGTCCCACATTAGCCACTACTGACAAAGTTGTTCTGGCAGCGGTAGATCTCAAGGATAAAACCAAGAAAAACACTACAGCTGCTAGTGAGAATAACTCATCTGCAGGTAGTCGCGTTTTCTGAAGTCCCAATTAAAGCAGGATGCAAACACCCCATGACTACACCTCAATCTTGCACCTGCCTACCTTCACAATGGCATTAGAACGTTAGAAGGCTGAAACTAATTTGTTCCAATTATGTCTCACTTTTGAGCCCAAATAACTTAGGATCTGCTTCTCCACTTACATTAAAAAGGTTACAAACAAGAGGAGACCATTTAGGCCATCTAGCTCCTTTTGCAGTTAATTGATCCAAGGATCTTATCAGGTCATTTCTTTAAAAAAGCCAGAGTATCGGCTTCAACCACACAGCTGAGTAGCTTCTTCTGGACCCCCACAACCATTTGGGAAGATTGTTCAAAATGTTATTTCAAAAGATGAAAAATAAAATTTGTTGAATAAAAACAGTCAAGTTAATAGAAAGAATCCTTTAACTGAATGACTGGAAGTTGCTGGATTGCCGATTGTTTAACAACAAGCAGGGTTGTGTAAACATGAGTTATTTGTAATGCAGCGACTGACTGAAAAGTTAATTTGGCTTTGCAATTCCATTTGCCTTGGATTAACTGCATTACTATATTCTGGGTTAATTACCATGAGGCAGCAGTGTAAATTAGTACTTACTTGCTGTAGTCTAAGAACTGTTAAGAGTATAATTTCAAATTCCAGATACATGGCTGGACTCAAAATTGCTCCAGGAAAATGTCCAGTTGTATAAATGGGTACACTATAAGCAATTTCTAAATAGAACAGACAAATTAATAACAGCCTGCTAATTGCAGGACTGAACATCTTGATTTACAAATTCTGTATTTTATCACAGAAAAAAAGAGCTCATGCTTTAGAGTAAAACAACTCTTAGGTATGATTCACATTTTTTTAATTTTCACACACGGCATCATAGTATTTTCCCGTTTGTGTGAATGCTGTACTTTGATAATTTTGGTAGACTGGTACATTTGTCATTTCTTTCATCAGTTCAGAAAGTCCAGCTTCTGTAAGAAACTAAAATAAACATGGGTATTCGGCTTTAAAATGTTATTCTAACTAGATATGACTCAGATATGTAAACTGCATAATTTAAGCAGAACAAAGTCAGTTTTAAAAATCTTAAGATTCAAAATGTTTATATTCCAGAATTATCAAAAGCTTATGGTTCCATTACTGCTTTCTCTTAAGTCTGCTTTATCTATCACTTAAGCCTGTTCAAATATTGAATAAAATATATTTTAATTGAGTAAAACGGTGATTTTACTGTTTATAAGCTGTTCATAATTACACTGAGTACTATCAATTCAAAAATATACAAATTTTAAACCATCCAGCTATTTAGTTTGGAGGACGAGCCTGATTTACACAGTATCTGAGTGTCCTCTATTTAATAATGATTTGATTTAATGATTGAGTTTGTTTGCAACAGCAAAAAAATTTAATTATGAAAGAAAAATATGATTTACTTTTCCTTGTGTTGCTTTAAATGTGTGCTGCATGCTGTGTTTATAGCCAGTATAAAAATACTTCAAAGCATTATGAGTGCAAGCGTTAAAGAAAAGGGGTAAACTGTCTGAATAATTTTCCTTGGCACTGTAAATGATGCGTGTAGGAAGGTGTAGAACTGAAATGGTTGCCCATGTGGGTGGAACCATTTGGGAACCATTGGGTTATTTTACTCACTTTAATCATGTAAAAACAACTCCTCACCAGAGCAGTATCAGGCACAGAAACCAGTTTCAATATGGCATGTTAAAAAGTAAAGCCTATTAAATCAGCAGGATTGCTGCAGCAATTGTTCCTAAAACATGATTTGATCATCTCGGTCATAATAATAGAGTGACAGCCAATGCCCAAACTAGCACATCAGGTTGTAGTACGGCAGGAGCACAAATCTGATGATCAATAACGTCTGTCACTGAAACACAAAGGATTTTAAACTTTGATTCCTTAGGTCTTTGTTAAGAAAGCACATGAGCTTTTTTAATTCTCTTTTTCAAGCAAATGTGCTGGTAACCTACTGAGCTCAAGCAGAGATGTGAAGGTGCAGCTTGTAATTGACACCGTCATTTCCTCTTCAGAAAGATACTGGCGCCACTCTTCCACTATCCAACAAGCAATCTAGCTCTGTATTACTCTGAACATGACTGCAAAGAAGCATCATGAAATTGGCCTCATCAGGTGTCGGGCCTTTCAATCATCCACCTCATGGCAAGTCATACTGTATGTGGGCCCAGTTGATTTCTTTGCGACTTCTCAAAGCATTAATAGTCCTCCCAACCACAATAAAAAAAGTCTTGCAACTCAGAAAATTGAGGAGCCTCTATGTAGGGGTCCTAGAATTTGATTAGTCAGAGCTTCTGACCAATGTGATACTGCAGTAGACTAGGAAGTTGTCTGTTTTAAACATCACAAAACAAACACCTCCAGTATATCTCAGATGACAGGAGAGTGCATAACCACATGTGCTTCACTTCCAGCAGGCTTGTTCTACCTTAGTTATTCATTCACTTTCCTTTTATCATATCTACCCAGCTTATTTTAAGAATGCAAACATACACATACAAACACAAGTTGGCAAGGCAGAAATATTGAAATTCATCATAAATACAGTTTTATACCAAAAGAATAAAAATAAAATAACCACATCTTCCAGAAGCTCCTGAAACTAGCAAAATGGAAATTCACCAGCAATTGTTTTCACTGAAATGCTGTTAAGTGGAGTACCTTGTTTTTGAAGTATACTTCAATGGGCAAGATAAAACCGGCGTACCCAGACTCTTCCACTTTATACGGTGGGTCCTTGCACACTGCAACAAAAAAGGGGAAGGAAAGAAAAATGTTGAGTATTGATCTCTAATCTACACTTACCTTCAAAGACAAATGATCAACATTACCACTGATCCCATCTGACTCCATTAGGTGCACACTGCCCAACCTACATTTTGCACCCCTAGGAACATGGATGTAAAAATAAAGATACAATAATTTCACAGTTTATCAAATGTAGTCATCTGCTAAAGAAGTCAGTGTCTGTGGAAATGTTAGGTCTTTTTCAAATAAACAATGATGAAATGAAGAGAGAAAACTTTATTGGATAAGCGGGCAATTTCACCTACAGTTCTCAGCACATTTAAGCATATTCCCAATAAAACCGCTTTTGTAACCAGCTTCAAAATCGTGGAGGTCAAATACTATAGATCTGCAGAGTACAGAGAATTATGTCAGTAACCATGATGATGCAAGAGATTACTGAATGTTGTGATTGCATAAAAAAAACTTTCAGCAATGCTTAAACAACTGAATAATATATCAGAGTAACAGGGTGCTGGTATCACTTATAATACATTGATACTTCAGTAGCAATATGTAGGGCTAACCTTAATAGGAAATACAACAAATAATTAATATATGTGAATATATATAGAAACTTCTTTAGTCTGAATTGGCAGTGTCGACACATATGAGCCATTCATTTGATGTTGACTAAGGAATGTCTCAGTGTCAACAATCTCTAAAAAGGTAGAATAAACTCCAGGGATCTTATCAAAAAGACTGCATTGTTCACAGATGCTCAAAAGAGTATACAGTCTTTATATACAGTATATATAGATAAAATAAATTGTTCCAGAGGCATTCATTTGCATTTTAATAACTTAAGCAGCATTCTGTATCTGTAAATTCTCAAATTCTCTCTAATTTGCTAAATTATTAAGTAATCATACAACAGACAGACTCAAGCTTTGTCTGAACCAGACACTAGAAAAGTACAAGATCACGAGACTTGTAAAAACCAATCCTTAATTCATTTAAGAGCTGGACTTCTGAAAAGGTCAGGGGTCATTCCACATGACCTCAATTCCTCGTTGACCTCAGCACTTTTGATGTCAGTGAAAATTAAAAAAAAATGTTTATCCTTGGGGGAAATGATTAATCTGATTTCAAGTTCCTGAATGACCAACTAGTGAGGAGACGAAGGTGCTCTAATGCGAGACAACCTTATCCTCATCACAGATAAAGAAGGATTATTTTGATATTTTAAAATTGGTAATGAAAATGAGGTCATTTTGACTTGTTGGTATCAATTATCTCAAAAAGCACTTCTCAAAATGGCCTCAATTATCTCAAGGTCAAAATTAGTTTGACCTTGGGGGATCCCACAGTGAGCAGGATTCCCCAAGCAGTACTACACAACTGACAAAGCTTTGGGATTACTCAAGCAGGACCGGGCAAGCAACCTTTGGCATCCCAAGCACCTGTTGACTTGTGGGACATTTCTCACAGATGCCACTGCTTCACCAATTGTTAACAATTCTCACTTTTTTTTTTTTTTTTTACACAAAGCAGTAACTTGTTACATGTCACCTCATTCAGTACACAGTTGAATACACCTACACTGGGTTGGCTTATAAAATACAAACACAGAAGAAAACATAGAAGGGTACAGGAAAATTATTTACAGCCAAGGTATGTTTTTTTCTTTTAAATTTCAACTTGGGCAGGGTGTAATCATCACACTGTGCTTTACTGTTCATTTGAATATGCATAAACTATGCACCTTCCTGTCAAGACTATCACCAGCTGAATAATTTGATTTTGTAGGATAGTCTATGACAAACTGCTCAATCTGGTCACCATATATTTTATTAAAGATCAAAGTTTTCCATAGTATTACAGCACATGCAAAAAATGGAAAGGAATTCAAAGAAGCCATTTACTGTAAGTAACCCACCAAGCTCACACAAAAAGATCAGATCTTTCAGTTCAGCATGACATAACATCACTGTCAAGCCTCACATTTCTCCAGATTTGTGTAATGGCCAAGATTAATGTAAACAGTGCCACATATTTTAAGCACATAATGTACAATAATGGAAATCAAGAACTTCAGTCCCATTTTTCACCCTGTGCAGGAGCATGCATTTCTCTAGTGCATGCCCCCACAAGTCACTTATTTTGATATTAAGAAGGTGCAAGCTATAATTCCATTAAAACACAGTATTTTATTATCCCAGCAAGACCAAAAACGAAATGATATTCCTACTAGTCAAGTAGAATGAAGGTTTTACAAAGCATTAAACTGACCTCTTAAAAACTGGTGCCAATGCCACAGCACAACTTAAGCTGTTTATTAGCTAACACTTGCAAAAAGTCGGAGTTTTTGGCCCTAAAAGTGATGTGTTCAGGAGAAAGTGGCAGGTTTCCAGGAATTCAAATGCTTAGTCAGCCTGCTGTCTTTAAGATGAGCTTCATTCTCCCTTTAAGAGTGCTTAATTGATCCTGACAATTTGGTATTTGAATGTCAAGAGAACGGTCATTAAACAAATATGCTCTATTGGTCAGTTTCAGGCGTTAAATCTGATTGGGAAAATGAGTTCTCAAAATACAATGAACAATGAATAGGCCTTTACTTCTTCACACTGACAGTAACAATAACTCTTAATGTTCTCCGCAATAAAGCATCACGGTAATCCATACCAATCTACTAAACAATCTTCATTTTTTAACCAGTGTTTTATCCTCTGTTTAAATTAATTGACTGACATCCGCACTGGCTAGCCAGCAATCTATCTTGTTGCCAGGGTAACAGTGGCTCATACTGATAATGTTGTATAAATATTTTGGGTCATGATTAATTGTGCAATTGAAGGTCAGATTTAGCCATATGGAACTAAGAAGGTTTCATTTAAAAAACTGCTTTAGACTACTTTTTGCAAGACAAAATGCAGTAAAGCAGAAAATGTTTGAGAAGCAGCCCTCAAAATTCCATAGAGTGACTGATTTATCACCATTGGTGAAACATTTCAAAAACTTTTAGAATGTTGTGTCCATTTTTCCCTGAGAGTATACCTATATCATTATACCCCTCACACCCGAAGAAGGCTCCACAGCCGAAACGTTGTTTTTGTTCTTCTCTTTTCAGCATGAAATGAGCCTTTAACTTGTTCCTTTGCAGCCTACGTATGCTGACGCAACTACCCACCTGAACTCTTTCTACCTATATCATTAATGACTTCTTATAATAAAGGATATATCAGGTTTAATAAAATTACCCTTTGGGGTTAAAAAAAGAACAAGAAAAATAATTTTACAATAATTTATTGTTTTAACCATGGTAGATCAGCATAAGTTGAACAGGTCAGTTTACATCCTTTAAGAAACCCATGACAGGAACTTGGCCAATGATTACAGCAAACTGTAACGAAGACCGAGACATCTATGCTTTAACTGAGCTGTCAGAAAGCACTTGAGCCACAGACAAAACTGAGATGGCATTTACTACAGTATGTATCTGCCTTCCCCCCGCCCATCAGAAATCATTTGTTACGGTCAATTTAAATATTGCATTATGAAGAACTTCTCACAGAAGGGAACTACATTCACACTGAGTATATATGTTCACCTTTAATTGCAAAGAAAATGTCACAAAATTAAATACTATATGCAGAATTTAAGTCCCATTTCAGTCATATCAACAGATGTGTGTAAACAATGTGTCCAGACAAATGTTTATGAAGAAGTTAAAAGTATCCATGATGCTTTATGATTTGTACACTTCGACATGTAAAAGATATCTTAATTTTTACAAGGTTCATATCCTAATCATTTACTTATAAAAATGTATCTACTTAAAAAAATACCAACCGCTATAAACCACTTTACATACTGTACATTTATCAAAAGGTCAGATTTTCTAGACCATTTTACCTAAAACCACTACCATTACTTGTCAAGTAAACACTATTTTTCCATCACTACATTCACTAACATTATCAAAAGGTAATGGGTACCCCTGGAAACAAATGGCTCAATTGTAATATAACTGCAGCCCAATCTTCAACTAAAATTTTTAGTTTGCATAACATAATCCAGGCTACTTTATCTGCCTAGATACCCCTAACATTGCTTGGAATTAAAGTTTAAAAAGCTATACACTGTTGCCCTAACAGTGTAACAAGCCCATGATGATGAATAATAATGCTGACAAATAGTTCTAAATAAAAATAAAGCAGTATTTTGTTTTACTTTAACTCCAGTTTTAAGCATTTTGATATTTGAATGTTCCTCAAGCTGGAAGTAGTTTAGGACACTCTCATCTCTTGCCCTCTTGCCTCAGCATAGTGGTCTCGCAACTGCAGCATTTGAGATGGGTCACAGGGTAGCTTAGTGGTTTTGTGGCCCGACAGCATCACAACTGATGCATCAGTTAACCGCTTCAGATTTTTTTTTTTCCACTACACTCCACATTACTGAAAAAAAACTGAATAATTTATAGATACCATTGTAAACAATGTCATATTTGTTTTAATTCACATTCTGTTTTGCTTACTTTTAGGTAGGTTCTGCAAAATGGTCCTGATTCAGCTACGTTAGAAACTACAAGACCTTTCCTAACTTCAAATAACTAATGCTTTTTGCACACGAAAAGTGCAACTCATCAATACATTGTGAGTCCTGAACAGCAACCCAAATTTCCATCAGCTAGGAAAACCATCCATCTCAGCCAAAACAAAGCAATCAGCAAGCAATGACATTTAATATCACTACGGTGCGGAAAATGTGACAGACTCCTGTCTATATAATTAGTTTTGATTATTTAATGCCATTTGACTATCTAACCAACCAACGAAACTGATTTAATTGCACTACAGTGTCATGTTTGTTGCTTTAAAGTGGATGATTCACACATTTGTCTTCTATTTGTGTCTCTGTGATTACAATATTATTACCAGAGCTTTCATGGAGAGCTGCAGACCTTATAAGGTAAATGCACCACAGTTTAACATGTAGGTTGGTGAATATACTGTAAGTCAAGGAATAGAAGCACCAAGAATAAACAGCAAGCAACATTTATGCACAGGGAAACAACATTAAACCGCTCTTACAATTCTCTTTGCTTGAATAACTGGGGGGAAAAAAAACAAAGAACCTTACAGAATTTTAACCAAAGCTATGAAGATTCTTCCAAATCATAGTTCAATTTCTACAATTTGAAAATAACTGAATAGAACAAAAAAAAAAGTTGTTTGGCGATGTAAAAATGTGCCATTGATTACTCATAAAAATACCTTACAAATCCATGTGATAGATTGTTGTTCTGGAATCACCAAGCTAAAAACAGTCTTTTCATAACAAACAATGGAGTTGACACAGACAATAGGAAATATTTTCTGCTAAATGGCAACTGTCTAGATTTTCTCAAGCTATTTCACCTAGTTGAACCTATTAAATAAAAACGGTCACTTTAATATTTTATTTAGTAACAGTTACTTTGGGATGACAAGCTGTTTTAAGAGCCGGTTTAAAATTCATCTGAAGGCTTTATTTAAAGAATCTTGCAGCCTAATTGGCTAAAAAAACAGCTTCCAGGATGTAGAGTCATATGAAAAACTCACTAGTTTTTAAAAATACCTTACAAATCCATGTGATAGATTGTTGTTCTGGAATCACCAAGCTAAAAACAGTCTTTTCATAACAAACAATGGAGTTGACACAGACAATAGGAAATATTTTCTGCTAAATGGCAACTGTCTAGATTTTCTCAAGCTATTTCACCTAGTTCAGCCTCGGCAACACCATTTACTGGCCACCTTAAGGATTTCCAAGGCAAAGTGAAGATGTACTGTAAATATTGTCTGTACCTGGGACCTAAAGATCTGCAGGAACCAGAAACTCTCTTTAAAATGTATTTACAGGAGTACAAATGGATGTACTCTCAAAGATCATATTAAGTCTTAAAAGTCAAGAGGCAAGAAAGGAAAAAAAAGTTAAGCAATTCAAGCTTCAGTTGTTAAGCACTTGGCTAAAAAAACAAACTCATGTCTACTGTATTACAATCTCAAAACTACGTACTACACATGGTGTTCCTCAGACATACAATAACACACACGGGTCAGGGGTTCCTGGTGTGAGTTTATTTGCACAGCACTAGACTAATCAAGTTACATAAAGTGTGCAATGCAAGGCAGACTTCTCTGCTATGAAGTACGGGAACACAAATCACACGTCACCAGCTGTGGCTTTAAATACCTTTCCAAAAGGTGTCAATTTGTTTTCTGGAAGAAGCAATTTGGCCAAGCTTCAAATGTCAAAGTTTTTCTTGGTGCAGCTGGGAATGTTTTTATTTTCTGAGGAAACAAAAACAGAAAAAGAATTGCACATACCTAAGCACGTGCTTTCAATCTTGCCAGAGGTTCTCGTATTCTTTCCATTTACCATCCCAACATTTCAGGCAACAACGAACAAATACATTCACCACTGTTGATGTGAAGTACAAAAACTTACTTGAAAACCTTAAGAAAGGATGCAATTAAGTGTAAGAAACTGAATCATTTTTCCATGTTTAGTCTTCTGTAGCTATTACTATTAATAATTAGCAAAGCAGGAAGACAAATGGAAATTCAGTTAAAAGGTTTGTGATAAGGGTACAGAACAATGAAGATATCTAGAAGCAAAACGTCAAACATGTCAGTTCCCAAGCACATCCAACAACCAAAGAATACAGCAGCATTTACAATATTAATTAAATAAAAACGGTCACTTTAATATTTTATTTAGTAACAGTTACTTTGGGATGACAAGCTGTTTTAAGAGCCGGTTTAAAATTCATCTGAAGGCTTTATTTAAAGAATCTTGCAGCCTAATTGGCTAAAAAAACAGCTTCCAGGATGTAGAGTCATATGAAAAACTCACTAGTTTTGAAGTGACTCCTCTTCTGTGAGAGTCAAAGTGACAAAAATAATAGGTCCACCATAAAATTGCATTTCTGGATCAGAAGAGACAATGAAGGAAGATCTCAGGGGATTTATTTAAAGTTAGGTTATACACAGGACTCAAGCCATTCATCTTCAAGTAACATCACAATGTCTAATGTGCAACAACAAAATCTGCAAAATGAAATTGGTATGCATATACTTGGTACCTGACAGACAAGTATAAACTGCTGTATATACTCCCCTTTTTCTCATGTTCTGTAGTGGTAATCTAGAGAGATGGATTTTTTTTGGTTTACAGCTCAGAAACAACAGTGATGAGCTCCACAATTACTGGAAAATGGCAAAAAATAAGCTTTTGGAGCACAAACCAATAGTAACCACAGGGACAAATAAAGATATGAAACATAAAGGGAAGCCATTTAAACAGACTACTATTCTAAACATGAGAAACACGGTAAACACTCAGTCGGGTAGCTAATCTAATAACCTAGGCCCAGATCTTAAAACCAGATTGTGCTACTCATGAGTTATAACTAGCATCCCCAAATGGTGTTACTTACTGGGTTAAGCATTGTTTCATTTAGATGAACTCTGAAGAGAAGCACATTATCCTTTGAGATATCCTGAGGTTTTCCAAGCAATTGCCCACACTTTTTAACCCTACTATGAGCAATGAATACAGCAGGTTTTGCAGAATCACTTTCAGATTCTTATTTTAAAAAAAAATTAGACTGATATAAAAATGAACACATCTTCTTTAGCTAAACATTGCATTCTTATGCATCTGGGGGGAAACACACCATGAAGACTGCATCACGATCAGGTTTTTACAGATTACCACGGGTCATTGTTTCAATTATCTGATGAGAGGACTTAATTTGATTGGGGGTAATACTTTGAAGTCACAAGCTTAAAACGGTCAGAATGCAGCCACGGTCCAGATTCTACTTAGGTAATCTGTTTGGACATTTAAACATCATTAAATTGTTGCAATTGTGCATTTCAGAACTTCAAGATTCTGATATCATAAAAGAAAATCATCTTGATCTTGACTATTACAATTATAGATTTAGGGCATAAAACATCATAAAATTGTGTGGTTTTAGGATGTTGCATTCAAATACTGCATCTTAAATGTAATAACATCTATTTTAATTTTAGATGTATTATCTAACCATGTAGTGATTTAGATATACATCACTGATCAGTTGTACACCGATGCCTCTTATGCCAAACCGTTATTCATTTTAAATCTTTAATTGCTTTTGATTCACTGATTCAAAAAGTGTTTCCAAATACAGGGAGGGGGACCACAATCCACCAGACACAGCAGCAAAATGTTAGGGCAACCAGAAAATCTAACAAAGTCACTTATAAAACCAGCAAAGGCAGACATTTATTTCTAACATTTCATTGGAGACCAAGACGTCTTCTATATGAATTTTCTTTAGCTGAGGACTCAATAACCTCGTAGCCTACCCATGATGCTTCAGTGAAAAGCACACCACTAGGAAAAAGGAGAAGCATGTCCATCACATTATACCACACAAACAATCTACTGCATGACTTTAGATCAATGAGTGACTGAAGGGGCTTGTGCTTTTTATCTAACACATTTATTGTATGTGGTAAGCTATTTTTTCTGGTACTATTTTAGAAGGTTTTGGTTTCATATGCTATATCTTGATTAACCGTTTTGAAACTGGTTTTGTAATTATGATTAGAATAAAACTAATTTAAAATAATCCACCATTGACAGTTTCTGAAAAAAATAATTAAAAAGGTTCCAGAACAGAGTAATCTGGATTACAAAATGTAGAATAACAGCCTCCATATCAATTAAAAAACAGTACATATCAGACTGGTTTTAAAACACTTTCCCCATCCCCCCCCATGAACAGTAGAAAACATTGCATTCTGCTAAAAAAAACTTTTAAAACCTCTTATCTGCTGTGATATTGCAAGTTAAATTTAATGTTCTGCTGTTCCCTGTTTGTCTTAAATTGCTTAGGCACGCAATGGGAGTGTTTGACTCTGGATTAGAACCCGTGTTCAAAGGCAACACAGCAGAAAAAGAAAATAGCAAAAGGGACCGTGGAATCTCTGAACGTCTATATGTACAAACAATAAAACAAGGAAAGCAAAACACCTTTCCGTCTCTTCTCCAAAAGCATGAGTGTGAATCAGTTCTAGCAACAAGTTTGTGAAATTGACACGCGGCATAAAACAAGATGTTATTGCATAATTACAGGATAACTACAATTCACAGGGGCCTTGCTAAAAAAGAACATACACAATCAAAGCTAATGTCAAAAGAGAGAAAAACTCCCAGAATTCTGCACATTTGCTTTTTAACCAAACTGCTCTCAAAGTCTGTCACGTATTCCATTTTAATGTACATTACATTTTAACTCCCCCCTTTTAACCTTTTTTTAAAAAAAAGGTAATTATGGGTCACGTCAAGTTTTTGAGTTTGAATTTTATTAACCCCTAATATGCCAGACTGAAATGTGAAGGAAATAGACTTTTAAGAGTAGGCAAAAACTTAATTCTAACAAGCAACACTAAGCTTTTAGGGACCCATTTGGCACAGTAATGAGTAAGTGCTGTTAGTTTTTTTATGGCCGTTGGACGCTCATTCATGCTGTGTGGCCAGTCTAAGTGGGACTTGTCACTTGTCCCATTTGCTTCCATTACAACATTCCTGATGCTAAACAGTGACTGCTGACAACTCATATAGAGACGGTGGTGGAGTGAAAAGCATTAATCCTTCTGCGCATGTAAACTCTGCGAGACGTTGCTAGCTTTTTATTTGATACAAATTGCCTAGAGACGTATATGCAACCAGCTTCATTATGTGCTTGCCAGGCATGCAGTTCTTCAACTCTGCAGGAATGAATGTCAAAACGGATGATGGATCTGCAGCTGTAAGAGCCGTAAAAAGGCCAATGTTTCCTGGTTCCCTCTGGCCCTTTTCTTTCTTTGCAGTTCCAATATCTACGCCCTGGAGGTCCTAACATTCCCCAACCTCTCACATCACTGCACGTGAATCGTTTGTTTTGTCCCTTGTATCACAATTATAGTGCTTCCAAATGCTACAGTAGCTTAAATAAATAAAAAAAACAAAAGAACACGCTTCAGATAAGGGGTAGCCTTTCCAGAAGGAAACTTCATTAAATTAATTTCACAGATATTAATCAAAGCAATTTAACACCTGGGGACAAAAAGTCCAGATTAACTGTTGATCCCTTACTATGTGAAACTGTGAGGCAAAATGTATTCTGAACAAATTTCCATTACATTTCTCAATGTGACTCACAAATTAAAGCAAAATCCAAAACAGAGCAAATTTTATTGCTCCAAACAAGTTTTCAGTCACCTGTATACACTGTCAACTCTGAAAGGCTGTAAACGTTTCTGTGAAAGGCTGCAAAAATGCATGTTTCATTCAAAGATTCACTGTTCTCCCATTACCATAGCTTACAAGTAACAAATAAAACAGATTTGTACTTTGTACACACAAACATTCATCCTAAATGTGAATTTGACAACATACATAGGAATTAAAAGGGCATTCATTTTCAAATGTTTCTTTTTCTCAAACTAACTTGCACATATAGCTTACTTTAGCCCAACTTGGTCAATGCCAATGGGAATTAAGGTTTAGAGCCCATGCACCAAACATCAGTACAAAGTGGTCTTATAGCCAGTGGACCCTCTAAAGCTCATAAAAGCCAGCCACTGCTACTGCCTGTGGGAGCACAAGCTTAAGAGGAACAATGCATCTTTCATTGTCTACCCTTGAAAGCTTATCCAGGGCATGAATTAGACTGGCTCTCTGGCAATAAGCTGCTTGGAGACCAGCAGCTATTGATACAAGAACTCTAACAGGAAAGAAAAAAAGAAAGTTACAATTTTGTTTTAAAAAATAACATGGTTTTCCAGTGAACTGGGTAATCTTTTCTCTAGTAAACAATAGCCTTTACCGAACTCAAGACTCAATTTTTTGACTGGATACTTGTTAAAATGCTTTTTTACTAGGAAATAGAAAGCAGCAGTATTGTGCAATTCGAAGTTATGAAACATTCTATATATATATAAATAAAAGTGAGGTCTTCTTTTCCCATGCATTGATTACACTGAATATATACTGTAAAAAGAAATGCAGGGTATACTCAGTATGCCTCCAGCTGAAACGAAATGCTTGTAATATGAACTGAAGCAATATGAGAAATGTTCATGAACGGTGTTGTCAGTGAGTGTTTACTCTATCAGCTTTCTCTAGGAAATGGCAGACCATCTACCAATTAAAACTCCATTTAAAAACCACAGAAACCAGTACCCTACATAACCCTACTTTCATTTCCTTGCCAGCCCACACAAGAGTGTAAAAACACATTGTGGTGGTAAATAATTTGGTATGAAATGATTACTTGATGAGACAAGAGTTTACATACAAACAAGCTTGATCTCCAACTACCCCATCTACTAGGAGTTTTTTTACTATGCTCCATAACTAGCAATAATAATTATTCCTCATTTAAAAGTATATCCTAAACCAGAATTTTCCAGAACATGTGTATACTGTATATTACTTTGTTTGATCTTCCATAAAAGAGGTCTTTAGTAAAAGTTAACGATATTCAGTTACTAAATTTATGTCAAATTGCAATACCCAACGTCTTAATAACAAAATTTAGACTATTTTACTAGTAGTGTTGTATTTCTTCACAGTTTTAAATCCTAAATGTTTTTAAGCTGAAAGCAGAAATCATTGGTCACACCATCTCACCAAAGATCACATTTTATACTTCAGTTCTCTTGGTTCTGAACTTTGAAACACCCAAACAGAACAGTAATATTTTCATGCAGCTTTTTTTCTCCTTTTTGTTTTAAAAAGCTTTTCAAATTCAAGATTGTACTTGAACTGTTGCATATACTGTACAGTATACACTCCATAGCAATTGAATACATAGCTTTGAAAAAAAATCTAGGTTTTGAGAAAAAATGATAGTTTGGTCAAAGTTGTTACATTTTGTAACATTTTACTACCAGGAGGACGAAATAAGTAAATGGCGGCCAACAAATGACACAAGAACCCAGCAGAAAATTAGACAATTCCAACAGCTACAGAGATAAAATACATTACTTTTTTTTCCCCCAACCACAGCTGGTAATACCATATTAAATTTAAATCAATTAAGAGTTTATAGTTTCACAGCCAATGAACAGAAATTGTCAATTAGCCGACTGTCCACACTTCCGATGACTATCAAAATTACTGTGCTATTCAAACTTAACATTAGAACACAAATTCTGATATTAACATCGAAATATTACACATCAACCAAATTATAGTGACAGTAGTAAGATGAAAAGCAAAATATATTTCATACCCCTCACCCTGGCATGTATTACAAGGTTCCATTCGGATAAAATCACATACCATAAGTTACTCCAGAGTTTATATACTGGCAAAATACTCAATTTTTTATAATACAAAATACATTTCCTAGGCTCTACTGACTGACAGAGCAGGGAAAAAACATTAAACACAAGGTTAGCTTAGGGTCACAGCATCATGACAATATTCTCCACTTAACATGGGGAGCAGTTTTCTTCTCAGCAGCAAGTACAAGATATTTACTCTAAATTCCACATTACCACCTCCTAATTGGCACCATACTAGGGGGGATCCAAGTTACTGAGTAACATTCCATTATGTCCCTCATTAAAGAACATTAATGACTGCATCTTGGCCAATTCCACTTCCTTACCCAATGATTTAATTTCCTGAACAGTACTGTTTGGTTCACCTCCAAAAGGCTCCCAAGGTTATCTAAATGCAACAAGGCCACCAGTGGTCAGTTTATCACCTTGTTTCTCTGCTCACCCTGCCCTTTAAACCAAAAAAAAAAATCAACAAGCAAAATTTAATGAATTTACCACCATTCACCCCAAGACCTCTACACAGGCTGCAACGCATCAAATTTCAACAAAACTAACCCTTGAGTATTTCAAATGCATCTAAATGCAATATTAGCATCAAAGCACGGATCACTTTAAACCACAAATCCTCTGGGCCTGTTTAAAAGGCAAGCGGATTTAATCTGGATTTCTACACGGTGAATCACAAAAAAAACTGTACAAAACAGACGCTTTTATCAAATGTACTTTAAGGAGTAACCCAACTGGCTGATGATATTACAATTCTGTCTGTACACTAAGACAAAAGAGCTTTCATATAAGGCAAAAAAACAGTTGGTTACATTGAGAGAAAGTAGTCTTGAACAGAATACATAGGGAGCCAACAGGAGTACTCTCATGCTAGCTTTAAATTTAGTGTCCTTTAGAAAAAATGATCTACATCTAACCTCTGTTTCTCAAAGACATGTCACAAGTCAGCAGCAGGCCTTCACGACTTTCCAAGTGAACTCAATTAAAAAATGAATTTCACATTTAATGAATACGAGCAGAATACAATTTTACAAAATCCCGACACTCTTAGTAAGTTTATATTCTGCTCCATTACCCTTAATGAAAATCCACAACAAAAATCATACATGAACCACATTGTCCGAAATCAAGGGCACATTTTAGCGCATGACCATTCAAAAAAGTCCCTTGTTCCTCTAACCCACATGACAATCTCATGGTTAGGCAATATTGACATATGTGAAAAAACCTCATTATGCAGTTTTGTATATGAATCTTATAACATGTGAAGAAGTTGAGCTTTCACATGGTAGGAGGCATTCATATGTCCTTCTCTGGTATTCATTAACATTTTAAACATACAACTCTCCTAAGGAAAAGCAAATAATCCACTATACAGAATTTTGAACACATAACCATAATTTCTTTTTTTAATGTTAAAAGTTTACTTGTGAATTGTATACCGTGATGCTAATGTGTTTTGGGCTACATGCAACAGGCAGCGCTCACCAAATAGTGTCTATAGAAACATCTCTCTTTATGTCCATCTGATGGGTTAAGGTAAGAATCTCTCTTTAAACTGCTGATTTTCCTGCTAGTTGATGCTTTATTACTAAAGATACCACATATATGCATTTTCCTGCATTGGATTTAGGATCAGGATCTTGTTAACCTAATCTGGTTTAGGTGAAATAAAAGTGTTTAAAATAAGGGTGTTCCTAATGTTTTAAGATTTTGTTAGACAGGCACTTACGATTGCAAAACATAAAACATTTAAAGGATTCTAATTATTTCCAGTATGGCGAAAAGTACACCCCCTTAAGATTTTATGGTTTAACATACTGACCTCTAAAACCACAAAAGGTTTACTTAGTCATAATTAAAAATTAACCTAGCATTCAGTATCTTTGTCCAACAAGGAAAGTTCATTACCATATCTCTTATTTTTTTCAACACACAATTTTATTGCAGGTCTAAGCAAATTGTTTTTGCTCACGTGCAACAGTGTATAAAAAGAACAGAAATGAACATCAATCACTTCTTTATCTTTCACGTTCTGTTTACATTAAGTGTTATTTTAGCTTGTATGTAATACATGCCATTGTGATTCTATAGTTGTAAGGACAAAAAATATTAGTTAGCAAAAATCTGCTTTTGAGGAATGTTGTATGTTGTGAATTTCTAAGCACTTTTTAGTACTTAAAGAAAGTGAACTCTCATTTGTTTTCATGAACAGGCTTTATAAAAGAAAAAAACAAGCCAGCTTAAAAGAAACAACTTAAAATACCATGTAGTCCACATAAATTTACTGGACATTAAAAGGTAATGAAACATCAATTTTCATACATTTATATTCATAGAACAAACTGCCATCAACTTTTAAAACTCACTATGATTACAAAAGCACTGCTTAATAAGTCTGTTAATAAAAAATACAAGACAACCCAGATAAAAAAAATCATTATAAAAAGCAGTGCAATAATGCCTCCTTCCAAATTTATTGAATTATTCACTAAATAAATTTCATTTCTCTAATTTAATTCACATCCAGAATTATATTCCTCTTAAAAAATACAATATTTTTTGGTAATAACCGATTATGTTGATAGTTTCAACAAGATACACATCACAAAACATACATAAACCTGAAGCAAAACAAATCTTGGTATTACCACCAAAAACTTTCCATTGCTTTTCACTTCCATTCTCTCCCTTTTACCATGCAGTTGTTCATAAAACTTATATGCTTTGACTTGCAAAACTTGTGTAAATGTGCTCTTGGTTTATAGCTGTAAAAAAATCACAGATCCTGTACTTTCTTTTCTTAACTAGAAAAAGTAATATTTTACATGAATTTACATGATTTTCAGATTCTTAAAAAGAGACCACACACAACTAGTCCTAACAAAGGCCTTTCAGTATAATCAATATACTATACTTTATTAACAGTCAACATTTTATAACCTAAGCCAACCATGCAGTAGTTTTATTAGCGAGTGCCTTAAAAGAGATGGTTTAAATCAACACCAATTTTTATGTGGATTAAACTCATTTTCAATAGCAGTGGAAATTTCACTTTAAATTTATACAACATCCAGTATGCATAATTTTATTTCCATATTGTATAATAAAAAAAACTTTAAGACGAATGAATACAAGCAAACAAACATTGTACTGTTATAACCGAAATACGAAAGGAAATTATATTTGATAATTAAGTGGTCTTATCAAACTTTTTAACAAATAATTCACAATTGGTATTCTGACAGTGCTGATCATGAGAGGGGACAAATAATATTTAAATAAAAAATACCAGAATCCAATGCGTTTTCAGAGGAGGAACTTCATATTTAATGTCTAATGAATTTCACAGATCTGTTACACCCCCAATCAAAGCAGTCCACAGAGCCCAATACTGAAAAGGAGTAAATGATATGCAAGTAAAAGGCAGCAAGATATATACAAAGGAGTATTGGCTTTAGCCTCCATTGTAAATGTTTTTTTAGTATTCCAACAGCAAAAGAACACTAAAGGAGGAAGTAAAATGAATCTGGGATAATAATGAGAGAGCTCTCAATATTGGTGAAAAGGAAATGGCTGATGTGATAGATTAACGAAGGTGTTCACTAAGGAAGAAGTCAACAACATGCCTCAGGCAGTGGAGGGTCAGAGTTTTGTATTAAATAGAAAATTTTGCTTCTTCTGTGACTATATTATTATCTCAATAAATTATCTATTTAAATAAATTAATATTGAATATAGTATCCTACTCATTGTACTTTATGTAAGCAAATGAGATGTTATCCACAAGCCAATAACACAACTCCTCCCACATTCATTCATTAGCTAAAAAGTACTAGCACATTGTTAATCCATTAAAAAGAATGTCAAAACCAAACCACAATTATAGACCAATAATCCTGCCTAGCAACATCGCCCAACATGGTATATTTTCAGATAGCTTTTGATTCCTTATAAAAGATTAATTCTCAAATTGCAGGTGATAGGTAATCAGTGAAATGTTTGGATTGAGAATAGATTAATTTACATAACACAAATAAGGGGTTGAACACTCAAAACGGGAAGATTAGCAGAGTAACAAAATGTTTAAGACAACTGTTCTTCCCAATTTGGACCAATGATCCAGATTGTAGTACAGATAGTTAAGTTTGCAGGAAATACTGAAGCAGGAGAATTAGCAAGCACTTTTTTTAACTTGCTGCTTCTAAAGATTTAAAAGACTAGGCAGACACCCAGCAGAAAATTAAGGTAGACAAGTGCAGTGTTACACGTACAGCAAAAACAAAGTAGAGATACAAAATGAGGATTTCTGAATTGAAAAAAACTTAATCTTAATCATGTTAACATCCTTTACATTTTCCAGGCAAGATGGGGAAGCAATAAAAAAAACAAACAAACAATGACCTTTTAGCTATATAACCTCACATTGATTTAAATCAAGGGATGTTAAAATTGTCCAATGCACCAATAAAACCTCATTTAGAATATGGTGTACAATTTTTATCAGTAAGTTATAGAACAGAGTTTGCTACTCTGGAATTCTGGAACCAGAACAGAGCAACTAGAGACATTCAGGGGCTTAGAAGAATGTCCTACACTGACTGGCTGAAAGAACTGACATTTTTTACTCTTGAACTGGAGCCTAATCCAAGTATTCAAAATCCCCAAGGCACCGACAGCTGTGACACAGCCGGGCGTAACGTGCCGTAATATCGATCTTTCAAATAGGCGAGTCTAGGTGAAACACACGCACAAATGCAGCTGTAAGGTACAAAACCAATGCTCTTTATTTGTAGTACAAATAAATAAATCAAAACCAACACAAACGAAACCAAAGACTAAAAATGTGAGTATTTAACTGAGTTTTTCAGACCCTCTTTCATTAACTGGATGGCTAAACTGCTTAGTGGTTTTCAAACACTGATTCTAAAAAAAAAAACCTCCTTGCCAAGCACTAAGCTTCGTTATGAAAATCTTTCACACTTTCTTTCGAAGCCAAAAAAAACCCAGCATTCATCAGTTGCTAGATCAGTTCGAGGCTTCCTTCTCACTCTCTTGCAGTTAAAATCTCACAGAGGATCTACCCTCTGTATTTAGAATGAAGATATTGACTAAAATGGAAATCTCAACTTCTTGATTTTTTAAAATTATCATCTGAGCAATTGTTTTATCTGAACTGGTCAGGTGACTGAGGATAACAGTTCCTTCCTCACCACATTCTGGAGGATGTGGTTCTGACAAGGATCTTCATCTTGTCTGAACCTACTTTCCTCTTACACAGTCAACCTAGTGAACCTCTTCAGAATGAGCAACAAAGCATTAAGTGGAGGACAAGTGGAAACATACAAGAAAGTGCATTTAAAACCAAGAACAGGAGGCACGTATTTACAGAAATGGTTAAGAGTATGAAATAAGATACTCAACTATGATATGAAAGCTGATAATGTGCTGTCTTTCATGAAATTGGTAAGTAGTATTAATTAGTTACTAACAGCCATACAGAATGGCTTCCACTTGTTTGTAATTTTTATGCTCTTTAACACCACTCATTAGGAACTTCAAACTACAGTGTGATAGAATTCCCTGCAACTGGCTTAGTTTTACACCCAAGAAGTGAACTGAAGTGTCTTTAAATTATCTTGTTAGAAAGTACAAGCTACATTAAGTGAAAACAGAGTAACTAAATATTTAAACTGTACAAAATGGAAAAAAATGCCCCCTTGAACATTGCATTAGGTTCTAATCGGCAAAGCTGATCCTCTGCCAGAAAACCAAAAATTTCCAAAGACTGGACATTTAGATGTGCTGTCACTTTGTACTCTGCATCAGATAATCAGATAGATTTCAAGAGTGCATGAAAGAAAGTACAAATAAAAAGCTCTACAGCAAATTCATGCCATTCAATTAAGTGCAAGTTAAAACCAAGCAAGGTTATAGTAGCTATTTTTCTATACCTAATAGCATAAATTGTCCTCTTTTATAGTTAGCTGGGGCAGCAGGTGAACACTTCTCAGTAAAAGGATCAGTAACACTGATGGAAGCCATAATTGCATTGAGCAGTCTTTCAACAACAAAACTCCAGTTAAGCCCTGGGTAACAAAAAGGAAAACATTCACTATGACTCTCCTTGCTACAAGAGATGAGAGGCCATAAATAAGAGGAGTCTATTCAGCCAATCTTGCTCACTTCATTAGTCAATTAGCTAAGCCAATATAAAAGTTCCCAGACACACCCACGTCTTTGAGTAAAAAATGCATTTCCTATATTAATTTCCTTTGTTTTCCAAATATGATCCTGCCTCACTACTGAGTGTGAAAATAGTTCCTTGACTTTGACCTTATTTGTACTGCTTAAGATTTACTTCAATCAATTCTCTTCGCCATCCCCTTTGTTCTAGACTGAAAACATTCAGCTCCCTCAGCTTTCTGTACATGACAATCCCATGAGATCTCAGGATCCTTCAAACTAAGGATATCAATCTTTTTAAGCATCACATTTTTTGCTAAATACTCAAGTATTATATTGCTTTTTTATTGCTTCACAACACTGTCATAATAAGGACCTAGAAAAATGTAAACACCCAGATTTCATTCATGTGTATAGTGTAGATTCTTGGAGTTCAGAATCATCCATGTGATGCACATAGCATGTCCCTACTTTTTGCAGTATGTAGATTACTTGTGACTTCTCAAGGTTATCAATGTCAATGGTAAGATGCAATAGAAGCAGAACATCTCCCTATCTGTTATTTAGCTACAGGGATAAAGGTCTTCAAGTCATTTGTCCTGCATCTGAATCCGATCTATTTTATTACTATTTCCTTCCTCCTGTTTTACCTCACACAAAGCTCTCCAGAAATACTATGTCTGTTAATTTTAATCTTCTTAAATCATGTAATGCACTCCAGACCAGGCTGTCCTGTAAACCTCTGACTGTGGTAACAGGGACCTTGTGTTTTCCTAGAACAGAAGCCAATCACATTCATTCTCCTTTCAAATGAAAAATTAAAAGCAATTGCAACACACACTTGTACAAAACATTAATTCAAGGGGAAACAAATACAGCAAAATCCTCATCCTCATGAGCTATCAGGTGGATGCTGCACATTGGTGGTGGTGGAGGGGAGTCACCATTACCTGTAAAGCGCTTTGAGTGGAGTGTCCAGAAAAGCGCTATATTAGTATAAGCAATTATTATTATTATCATTCAGCCAGGCTATCCTCAGCTTGCACTTGTGATACACCACTGCGAGCGAGATGTGTTCGCACCGTTATCTGGGAAAACTGCATCTTTCCCTGTGATGCCGATGCGCAACTCTGCTTCTTCTAGACCTGTTTACAGCCTTTTGTTTGGCCTAGACTAGAAAATCCAAACTGGGGGAGTGTTTGGTATAAGAAAAGCAGTTGGCCATCTTCAACTTAAAGTAAATGAATAACAATATTTGCAATATTTATTTTCCAAAAAATAACAGTGACCAGTAAGCAAAAAAACTATTTTTAGAAAAACAATTTTAAGCATGCTGTTATGGGATTTGTCAAGTCTGGTTTCCCATTTTGTATACATTCAAACTAAAGTACTAATAAGCTACACAACTGACACATCAAGATTTCTTGATCATCATAATCATGTTGATTGTCAAATTTCACTTAACAGCCTTGCAATATGTTGGGCAAATTAATGCAATGTCTCTGGATGGGCACTATAATGCATAACTATGAGCTAATTGGTTATGTATACAGGAGGTACAGAATTCCCAAAAGAATGCTAATCATTGTTGTAGCCTGAAGCCCAATACACACAAAAACAAAATCCTTTACTAGCTTGGGTATGAACGTGGTAGAATGTGTCATCCCCCAAAACTGGTTTACCCAATACTTTCCATTAATTTCAGGATTCATTTAGCTAAACATCCTTCTAGCATTACTCAATGGAACTTACCCTAACAAACATCCCATTTCAATACAGTCCGCATATGTAAAAGCATCATTTGCTTTTTGTAGGCTATTTGCTAACAAAACAGAAAGCAAACATTAAAAAACGTAAAAAGAACTATATACATAAAAGTAAAATTAGTGTAATTTAAACCCTAGTCATCTCCAACATAATGGATTTTGTGTTTGCACGGACAGATAACCTTTCCTTTTGCAAAAGAAAAATAACACAAAATCATAACTTCACTTACTCATGTTCTCTACGCATGATCTGTAGAAGGAAAAAATATTTTCACGGTTTACATGTGCATAGTGAAAAGGTAAGTATTCTCTCCCTGAATCAATCTACACTTTTTTACAAATTACCAAAATCTTTATAATGTTCTATCTCCACTGATCAGAAAGACAATCATGTTTGATTTCTCCAAGAGCTTTGAATTATTGGCTCATCCTTTGACAGTCTCAAAATACATTCCATTACTCCAAGTGGCAGTCCTCAGACTTAGGGACATACAGTAACAGAGATGACTACATTTGTTTCGAGTGGCAAGTCCCCTGGACCCAAGATCATCTGATTATGAAGGAAATCTTCCAACTCTCCAAAATTCAAAAAGTCTACAATATCACAATTTCACAACACCTTCCCAAACAATTTATCAGTCCCCCCAATTAAAAAGAAAACTGTATTACTTGTCACATTATTGATTTGTTCACTCAACACTGTTTAATAATAGTTGTCAAATTGATGTTATTAAATTGGACATAGTCCAAAACTTACTTCTGCAAACTGCGCTCTGTGACGAACATAAAAGACAAAGCAAGTGCTGTGCAGGATTGGTTATATGTATACTTCACATTATTTTTAACGTTAAAAAAAATATTAATATAAAAGAACTCCACAACATGACTGGTTTTAACACTCTAGGGAGTAAATGCATCTTTCCGGATTTTGTTAAACTCTTTCTTCAAGAGTGATATGACCAGAAGGAAAAACTAAGGATTCAAAGTCCAAGCAACAAGTCGTCCAAAATGTGACTCCAAGCTCTGTTAAAAGGTCAGTGGAGTGTGTAATTTCACCCTAATTATAATTCTTAAATATGTATTAGCTTGTATAGGTCAAGTTATTTTCATTAATGAAAACCATAGAGAAAACTTATAAGGTGCTGTCAAAACCTATAATGTGTTGTGTAACATTGTGATGTTGTGACATTGAGAAGTTTGAAGGGAAATTAATATTGCCAACACTGATTATGCCCTTAAAAGTCTTCACAACACTACTTAAAAATAAGTAATGCAAAGACCACCATACTTATGTACAAAGAGCCAAAAATGAAATGTATCAACCACAATAAAAAAAAAGTTAAATCAGGTAAAAGGAACACGTTTTTATAATAGGCAAGCCTTTAAATATCTGAAATACTAAGGTAGAAACAAGGTGTACAATACAGGCTAACTTGTCTCTGTGGCACTCATAAATGAAATGGAATTTCAAAGTAATGAACAAACAGGCAACATTTTGGACAGAGACATTACGGACATTCTTACAGGCTTCTGTCTTTTTAAGGTTAGTCAAAAGTATGTTTCTAACAAGGACCTTTGACTAACAACATACAGTATATGACATTAAGAAGCATACAATAAATAGTGGATATTTGTTCAGTAGTCAGACCTATATACAGTAGCAATCTTAATTCACACCTTTGTTTCAGAAAACATGCAAATCTCTGGAGTTATATATTCATACCAGAGTATTCATAACTTTCAGATAAAGCATTGCAGGAGAACAGGACTCATGCACTCAAGCAAAAAAAAAAGAAAAGAACGGTGACTTGCATTGGAAAATGAGCAGAAGCTTCAGACTTCCTTGTGTCAAAAGAGCAGTAAAGTAGGAATAAAGGGTCAATAGGCAGGTTCTCAGCACCTGGCCATTCGCTAGATTACTGCAGTTTTTTTAATTCTATTGTAAAGGTATATAGAATGAAAGTGAAAATAATATGACTGCCCTCATGCTACACAACACATAAATCATGGTCTTTTACCACCATGAGTTAGGAGATACCTTTCAAGAGGTTACAAATCATCGTGATGCACTGTGCTATTTATTAAACTTAAAATACAGAACAGGTTTAAAGAAAAACAAATCTAATAAGACATTAGTATACACATGCATCTCAAAATAAGATATGATCATGGCATGAGTATCACCATCTCCTACCCTGATTTTATCAGATATCACAAATGAAGACTGTTCAGTACTGGGATTACAGACTGACAGGCAAAATCATGTTGTTGTGGCAAGTTGTGATGACGGACCAGTTAGAGGCATTCTGTCTTTGGACTAGAACTTCTAAAACAATGCCCTATGGTGACCAGGGACACTGTGCTGTAGCAGCAGGCGTCTTCTTTCAAATAAGATTTGAAAGTGAAATTTTGAAAGATTATTCAGACATTAAAGACCCTACGGCTCTTCTAATAAAACTAGGGGTGGTAATCCCAGTATTCTGCTTAACGTTTACTATGGGTTATACACCCTGGCCGAAAAGTTCTTTTTCAATCCACTCTCCAACTGAGTTGTTGTGTAGTGGTGCTGCTGGCGTACGTCAGCGATGCACTTTAGTGGTGGATGAGCTAGGTTCTTTACAACACATAAAGCACAGTATTATTGCAAGAAACTATTAGAGGACTTGACACTTATACACATTCACTATTGTAAAAATGTACACATTTTCCAATTGTTGTTGAACATGTTACATGTAAGCTTATGCTAGCTAATTAAAGCTAAACTACAGGGTCACCTGCAAAAAATTACCCCAATGAGGATTTAGAGAAGGTAGTGTAGGTCTTGCTTAGTGAACTTGAGTTGTTCAAACAAGTAAAAGTAAAAAGGGTGCACAGAGCACACAATATGATGGCTTTAAAAAGGTTTTGGTGATTTTTTAAAAGGCTTTGGATTAACTGCATAGTTTATGACCAATTTTCAAATCAAAGGTGGTAGGTTACTCAGAGAAATGCATGTTGGGATTGGGGAAAAAGCTCAAACTGAGGAGATGTCACTAGTGGAGTACAAAAGAGATTAGTACTAGGACTACTGTCCTTAGTTGACATCTAGATTCTGGTATACCAAATAGACTTGTCAAATTTTCTGACAAAACCAAAACCGAAAGAATTAAACACTATAGAAGAAACAAATGAAATAAACTATTTAAATAAAATTCGAGACTGGGCAAAAAACTGGAAGTTGACATTTAATGTGCAGAATATTACAGCAAAACCAAACTAGAGATACAAAATTGGAGACAGAGGAAACTTTTAAAAACCCTTAGGTGTTGATATACTTTTAAGTTTGCTACTCTGGAATCAGTCCAAAGAAGAAAAAATCAATCAGCTCCATTCTTAAAGCAATGCCCTTCACTGACAGGCTGAAAGAGATTAACCTTTATAGACTTAAACAGAAGACAAGGGGACCAGATCCAAGTATTCAAAATCTGCAAAGACATTGACAAAGTCAACCTAGTGTACACCTACAGAATAAATAGTGCAACACAAGGAGGCCACAAGTGGAAGTAAATCCGAGAACAGGAGTCGCTACTTTACACAAAGTGTTGGGGGAGTATGGAACAAACTAACCACCAAACTTGCTGAAGCTGAAAAAACTTTCTTACAGGAAACCACTGGATGAGATCCTCAAATTAATAAGTTTCAACTACAAAACAGACTAGATGGTCCAAATGGCCTCCTCTCATTTGTCATTGCTCTTGTTTTATGCAGACTTTACAAAAAAACATATTCTTCCATTAGTTTAAACTACAGATTTTTTGTGGAATACTATTAACTCAGTTCTCTCTATTGCCTTATAAATTCCACCTCTATACCATACTTAAAATACCATCCAGATAGGGAGGAAGAAACATAAAATTTTATAGTTTATAATGGTAAATCCCATTGGGTGACAACTCTATAATGTCCCTACGAACAGCAGAAACTATTTGATTGTTTGAGTACCATCTTAGACATATGCCATCATACCTTGATTCATTTTCAAAGATGAATCTCAGCTAATTCTTATTAATAAAATGTTATACTTAATAGGTACGATTTATTCTACAGCCAAAGATGCAATAGAATGTCACAGTGGGAATAACCTGTCCCAGACTACACCTTTTTTTTTTAATAAGAACATTTTAGGGAAAGTCTCAAAGCTTATTTTCTCTTGACTTAACACTGCTTACAGAAAACATCTGCCTACTGACATTTTCCTCCAATTTCTCCACAGACGTCCCATGATTTCAAAAAGACTTGACAGACAGCATCCTGCCTTTTCAATCTATGACCCAATTTAGACTTTGCTCAAATGGAGTCAAAACTGCCCCAACTCTGTTGCCCATTATGAAACATGCTATGTCTTGCATCTGAGAGACACCCAACAGGTATTCTGACAAAGATCTTAGAGCATGACAGTCTTTACTTTGCTGACAGCTACTTCTTACATTTGTCTGAGTATTTTCTCTCTCCAAGTCAATCCTCCACGTCAGCATTCTCTCTAGATAAGAGCATATCCTAATAAGATGCACCCTGCAACTCCACTATTCTTTTTAGCTGCATTTATTGGCAATTATTTTACGTTCACTATTTCACTTATTCTGCAGAAGGTTTTAATTTATTTTGACACCACCTGCCACAGGCCTGATGCGGCTACATTTGGTCCTATAGAATTGTCCTCTGCTAAGCAATTTCCTTTTTATGCCACATTTGCTGAAAGCCTCAAACCCAGAGAAAATGGCCCTGTTTGGTTGAGATCGTTGCCTGTGTCAGCCTGTGCCGAGTACTAGAGAGTCAGCACATGGTCATCCAGTCTTCCTTCTGTTACTGTTTTCAACCATGTGCATCAACGGAACTAACTAAACTTTTGCCTTTTGCCACTGGATTCATTCTTGAATATCACTGCAAAGGACCATGGTGTCTTGTTTTTACTCCCACCCTGGACCCTTGGCGACTTGCGATTCGAATGTTACCTTGATCTTTAACATCAGTGCCTCCAGGTCTTTACTCGTTGAGGATTATAGGTTACCTACAAGAAATGACTGACTGCAGCCCTTCAGACCAAGAGTGAACATTACTACTCTATTGCAGCTGGCCCCAGAGGACTGGACTCTCTCAGGACTCTAGTAGCTGCCAGAGCTTGTTGGATCACTAAGAGGCTCTAAAGCCTGTGCTGCCCAAATGTAAAAATGGATTTGGGCAATTCGTCCGGCTGCTACATCCAAGATTATACATTATGTTCAGATTTTGCCAAATTTTCAGTGTCCCAGAATTGGTCTCTGTTTCCAGTGTAAAATATGGCCAAGTTCTTCTGAACTAAATGCTGTTATTGGCAAGTTAGGCATAAAGGTCCATATACCTGCAGAGGCTCACATCTTTGTTTTTTATATATTAATACCACCATTAACAAAATATCTCAATATCAGCACAATGAGGCAAAGGGTTCCTAAATAACATGAAACCTGAATTTTTAAAATATTAGCGCTAAATAACATTTTTACAAATCAAGTATGCTCAGTACTTGCCGCACCACCTAAATGAGTGTCATGGTTCAGCTCCACATATCGTCCAACCAGACAGTTCAGGGGGTCTGAACTTCATGTTAGTTCACAAAGACACCATGGAATTGATTTAAGCTCCTTTTGTGGTCTGCCTACCTTTTTAATCATGTAATATCACCTAAACCGCTGTTAAAGTAGCATTATTAACACTCCCTGCTTGAAAAACAAAGCTTTACTACTGAGACACCTGGCTGTTTAAATAAAAATATGTAATGATCAAAATTAGCTAAATCAGGTTCATCCCCCAGGAACCATTGCCTAGCAAAATGTTGTATGTCTTATAATAATAATAATAATAATAATTGCTTACACTTATATAGCGCTTTTCTGGACACTCCACTCAAAGCGCTTTACAGGTAATGGGGACTCCCTTCCACCACCACCAATGTGCAGCATCCACCTGGATGATGCGACGGCAGCCATAGTGCGCCAGAACGCTCACCACACATCAGCTATCAGTGGGGAGGAGAGCAGAGTAATGTAGCCAATTCATAGAAGGGGATTATTAGGAGGCCATGATTGGTAAGGGCCAATTGGAAATTTGGCCAGGACACCGGGGTTACACCCCTACTCTTTTCGAGAAGCGCCCTGGGATTTTTAATGACCACAGAGAGTCAGGACCTCGGTTTTACGTCTCATCCGAAGGACGGCACCTGTTTACAGTATAGTGTCCCCATCACTATACTGGGGCATTAGGACCCACATGGACCACAGGGTGAGCACCCCCTGCTGGCCCCACTAACACCTCTTCCAGCAGCAACCTTATACATCAACCAGCACACTCTCACTATGATTGAATGCTCTGAGGCCTTTGCCTGTATCTATTTTTATAATAATTTGAATGCAGAGCACTGTAGTTTGTTTCCATTATGCCTCTAGCAATTATTCTACTATACAGACCGTGAAGGAAGTATTCTGTCTTGTTTGAAGAATTTTTGGCTCATCATCCCTTGTGCCTCATTTTTTAAGTCATTTGAATTTTAGAAGATTTTAATATTTATGTTGAGTCTCATTAGCATTATTTTATGGAATAAATTCTCAGGTCTCCTAAATGATTTATTCAGCATATGAATATGCCCACCCACAAAGGTCACAGATTGGACATTATTATCATCTGTGATCCACCTGTTAGTGACTTCTTTGCCCTTGATCTGGGCATTTGAATTCTAGATTTGTTTTGAAGTTCCACAATGTCCTTACATTACAGCTATTCAAATTTGTTTTTCTAATCCATTTCAGATCTTGTATGCAATTGATAGTGCATCTGTCTTTATATATTAAAAAAGCAGCAATCTGAGAGGGAGATTAAAATTAAACCTATCACAAGTTCCTTAGTTAGTGATTACATAACTTTGCATTGTTCAAATTTTGCAATTCTTTGACCCATGGTCAGGCAAATAAATAAAAAATGATTAAGATCTCAAATTGTAAACTGGCTCTCAAACCTCTAGCTATTACTCTGCAAAAAAAAAAAGTCCATCCTCCTCAGCAATTCTTAACATTTGGAAAGGTTCTAGATGGGGCTGTTGTCATTCACTTACAAGATAATTCATTTACAATAATTTTAACTTTAATTAACCATTAAACCTAGGTTTAAACCAATGCTTAGTTCCAAAACCAGTCAATAGGGTTACTACTGATATATTGATGACTACTCATTTTCTTATCCATTATCCTTGTTGGCCAAGGATGTTGCTCAACCCCAAACTGGCTAGACAGAGTGAAAGGCCTCCTCACCTTGGTAATCTTATGGTCATGTGGCATCTGGCACAGCTCATGTTTCTAGTCTTTTTAGTATCTATAGGTCTTGTATTTGAATCTATATTCAAATTTTTTTACAATGTTCCTAATGTCACTCATAGGCATTCACATCTCTCAATTTGATGGACAGAAGCTAAAACAATTATGTTCTTTCCAGGCTTCACTACTACATGCCTTGCTAGTGTACCAAAGAACTTTCAGAACCTGCAGTATGTTCAGAACTCAGCTGCTCAGATCTTAACTTTAACAAGTATTTCTTTCTTCTTATTTGATTCCTAGCAATGGGAATTTCTGAATAAAATTCAAAGTATCATCTTATCCTGAAGGAAGTGAATGCGTTGGATCCTGACTACAATCGGTGAACTACTATTGCCCAAAACATCTATAGGTTAATGGTTCCCATGTCAGATGCTCAGCAGATGTTTAAAATATGTTCCAAAACCAAAGTTTGCCCTTAAAGGACTATAAAGTACTGATTTCAAAAGATTCAGAGGGCTACCGTGCACTAAATTACAAAACCTTAAAATATTAGCACTAACAGATCTGTGTCTACAAGTAAATAGACAGCACAGGATATCATGTACTAGAGCATTACTTCCAGCAATAAATTCAGACAACCCAGAGAAACTACATTCACATCCCGCCAGTCCAGGGGTTCTGCCCCCCCCCCCAAGAGTGATATCACACTTGGGTTGCTGCATGCACACTTCAACCCTCTGTTCCCAGCCACTCAATGAACTGTACACAGAGAGACAGCTGGTTCTGGAGTGGTGGCTTAAAATGCTGAATAGTGTGAACATTTGAAGTTTTAGGATTTCACTCCACATACCGTACTGTATGTGCCGCAAAGCTATTTAATTTTCAAAAGTCCTACTACACTATGTCTATAGATCCCTGAAGCTACTCTAAAGAAGGACCCGCCACCAAACTTTTTTCATTTTACTTTGGAGTTTACAGCACTAATGAAGCTTCCTCTTGCAATACTGTAAATGCCAAGCTACAATAAAAAAAAAACCTATAACTGGAGCATATGTAACAATCTCATAATGAGTTAATCACTGGTGTTCCAATGATATATGCTGTGAAATGTTACTTACAAGCCATTTATGTATAACCTAGTAGGGTTCCTTCACCATATGATGCAAGATGAAAGACCATAACTGATTCTCATTTGTGAATCATTTCATGAATTACACCTCATCAGAAATGTGCGATACGTTTTGTTTTCTTTTTTGCTAGAACCCACTTTATAATTCAGAATTAATACGGACATAGGACTCTTTTTGTGGCGTCATAATAGCCAAAAGGCATCTGAGAAGTAGATCTTTAAGTTCTAATCTAGAGGTATTTATGGTTTTAATTCTGTAAATAAGTGCTTCACAAGCAATTTAAACTTTTTTTTACTGCAGATAAATCATACCAGAACCCAAGTTTCACCCATTCAAATATCTGTTTATAGACAAAAGGGTGGACTGAATCAAAATGCAATCTGCCTTCTTCCCTGTGTTTTGTAATGTGAAACATAAGGTTAGATTACTTCCACCTGAAGGACTTGAGGGGTTTCACATACAGCCAACATGACTCTTTAGTTTTTTAAAGCTATATCCATTATAAAACAGAATGAGAAGACAAGAATACTGGTTTAATCTTAACGTCTGTTTGGAATGGTCAAGCATAAATGCAGGCAAACTATTTCTCAAAACAAACAGCAGGACCTTCCAAAGAAATTATACAATGACAGAAGTGTAGTGGGGAGTCTCTACCAATATGTAAGTCATTGTAAAATTCTCTTATGCCAAAATAACCACAACAAGGGAAACATTTTAAAATGATCTCTATTTCATTGTGAGTTAGTTCAAATGCCAATGCTACTGTTTCACAATTTCAAAATCTACAACACATGCATGCCAAGACACAAGAAGTCCTCACAGCTGCAACGGTTAAACTAGAATTAATTTTCTTCTGGCTGTTAGAATGCACTCAATCAGCAGGAAATGAGTCGATCCTACAGCTGACAATTACATTTCCACAAAACATTTTACAATCCCAAGCCTGCTTTGCTGCACTATAGAAAAAACAATTACAATTATTAATTCAGCATACAATGCTATCCAAGCAGCTCAATGGCATGCTGGTTAACTGCTGCCTTTCTGCTCCAGAGTTGGAGCAGGCTTCCATTATTTTGACGTTTGTGGCACTGCTGCCCTGGGACAACAGGTGTTTGATCAAGGAGCAGAGCAGAGCGCTGACATGTTCTTAATGCTGCCTTGTACCCTATGCTTCGGGGACAGGTTCCTTCTTGGCATGAGTCTCACCAGGATAAACACCTTGCTTATAACGGCACTTTACCTATATGCGTTACATGATCACAGCTCATTCACATCATTGACAAACACTAAAAGAGTGCAATATTTTCAACATGTGGGGTCACAAGGTTTTGAGAAGTTTAATGCTCTCAAGTGGAAACCTCAGAACCTCCTGGAAAGTGAAGGTCATTCCATCCCACCTGTCCTAACACATGGAGACACGGTCTACCTTCTTGTGGGAAACCAAGTGACATTTTATGGAGGAAAATGTATATCCACCAGGGGCTGAACTGAAGGGACCTGGATTGTGATCCTGGAAAGAACACATGAACATCTTAAAAAGTAGATGAGGGAACTCTTCTCGTTACCAATTATAAACAAGCAATAGACCGATCGTGCACTGGAGGCACTTATTATTCTACATCAAATGCAAAGCTACTACCGTAGATCGAAGGTTCTGAACCTGGGGATCCTGCACTCCCATCCAATATATTTCAAATGTGACCTCATCATAACAGATGAAGAAAGACAATACATGTGCAATGACACACCATTACATATACACCTTGGTCAGTATATTCTTTTTCCATTTCATCAACATGACATGGGAATTGTTCTGTCAAAAACTGTTCTGCAATTTTGAGCTTTGGCTGACATCGAACCATCCCATTGAAGGTTATAAAAATTACGTGCCTCTTAAAAGATGCTTTTTTAAAAACAAACATAATAATGAAATAATTCACTAAAAACTTAAACATTTGCCATAATAATAAAATAAATGTGGCAAATTTAATTTGTAATAAAAACACTTGATTAAAGTAGTATACATTTATCAATCCATTGAACAACCTAAAAACACAATCAAAAGTGATGAACACATTATATTTTGGTGGGGGTGTGGAGTACCTTTTATCACTGTAGGGAGTGCAGAACCTGTAAAAGTTTAAGAACCCCTGCGCTAGATTAATCAGGGTACTAATTAATGAAACATTTACTTTGAAATGGAACAGAGTCAGCATCTTCATTACCCCCATTTGGTTTAATGATCCAAACCTCTCTCTCAATGCCCCAGTATTATTATGAACATTAGGTGCTATTGCATTTTAAGTAGTTGGCACTAGACAGGTTGATTTAAAATTCTGCTCTTGGCTGAAGTATCAGATGCCATTGGAAAATGAAAGGATATGCAGTCACTTCAATCCTGTTACACCGAGTCTGAAACGGTGCACTGTTATTTAACCAGACTCGGCACTGTTCTCGCAGACTGACCTGCAGGAAGAGAACGAACCCCTCCTCCAAATCTCGCTCGCCAGGCTGTCCACCTCTTCACACTGTAATCCGGAACGGAAACAAAGCTTAGGTGTCAGTCAGAGGACAGGCAGCCTCAGCTACATGGCATAGGCCTACAGAAGGAGCCGTGTAATCGGAAGGAGAGCTATAGTTTTGCAAAATGAGGATATGATGAACAGCCATCCCTCATTTGCTTCCAGCAAAATTAATCCAGTTACAGTTTATTCAACCGCTGTGTATTCCTGGTGGAGTTACCACTCTAAACACAGTTTGAGAATTTATTCCAATTGGAGAGGGGGTCACTTGATCACCGTTAAACTTAAATATCTAGCATGGGAACCAAATACCCGGACCCCCCACCTGTAGTCCCTCTGAACTTCTGCAGTTACAGTAGAGCAGTGGCAAAAAGCAGTCATGTCAATCACTGCACACACTTGGGTGGAGAACTCCATGCTCAACAGAAGAAGAAGTCCATAAAGAATAGGATTAATTTAAAACAAAGAACACAATCCACTTTACCGCCAAACAGTATTCACACACTTAAATGAGGGTAGTGTGGCCGAGCGGTCTAAGGTGCTGGATTAAGGCTCCAAGTTTCTCAGAGGGGCGAGTTCAAATCCCACCCTGCCAAGTCTTTCTGAGTTAAGACCCTGCTTCCACTGATTACATGTAGTCGTGGCCGAGTAGTTAAGGCAACGGACGCGAAATCCATTTGGGATTCCCTGCACAAGGACTTCGAATCCTGTCGACTACGCAGTAACCCCAAATGGTACTTTTTACCAGCAGCCATATCGCCCTGCAACTCACAACTGGCAGCCCACTGAAGCTCAGCAGGTATGAGCGTGGTCAGTACCTGGATGGGAGACCTCCTGGATAAAACTAAGGTTGCTGTTGGAAGTGGTGTTAGAAGGGCCAGTTGGGGGCGCTCACCCTGCAGCATGTGTGGGTCCTACTGCACCAGTATAGTGACGGGGACACTATACTGTAAAAAAAAAAAAAAAGTGCCGTTCTTTGGATGAGACATAAAACTGAGGTCCTGACTCTCTGTGGTCATTAAGAATCCCAGGGCATTTCTCGAAAAGAAAAAAAACTCTTTCCATTTGCCTTTACCAATTCACGGCCTCCTAACACTCTTCATTTATGAATTGGCTTCACCACTCTGTTCTCCACCCCAATAAAAGCTTTTGTGTGGCGAGCGTTCTGGCGCACAATGGCTGCCATCGAATCATCCAGGTGGATGCTGCACATCGATGGTGTGGAGGGTAGCCCCCCATTACCTGTAAAGAGCTATGAATGGAGTGTCCAGAAATATATAACTATAAGCAATTATTATTTATTCTTATTATTAAATGAAGTGTTGACAACTGCATAAATACCTTATCATTCATTAAACCTATTCAGCTTTGGGTTTTTAGAGAAGAGGATTTGCAGTAGTTTTACTAAAATCCTTGATTACAAGACAGCTGGGGCACAATCATTGAGATAACAGTAGCAGGTATAGAATTTAAAATTAGCCTTATCACCGCTTACATTCTGCAGTGATTGATTGAAGAGTAGCAGCATATTTTACTTTTTACTGCAAATGTGATCCTAAAAATGATTGCTTGGCATAGCTTACAATTTATTAATTCAGATTTTCCTCTGCAGGATGCTATGTCTGCCATCTCCATCCAAAAAATTATAAATTTAAAATGAGGTCTGTAGAAACAGTACAATCTGTCAGAAAATAAAGCCTTGCACTGTGTGCATTAGAAAGAAAAGGCTTACGCTTTGAGTTTTCTGTAAGATCTCAGGACAGCCTTCCGACAGGTCATTTCAAACACAAAGTAAGGTGCACAATTTATTAGTTTCACCAAAAAAGCACATTGAATCATTATTAAAATTATTAATTCAAAAATATTGAAGTCAGTTTGCAAAGGCAAGTGTATCAAGTAGGCTTAAAAAAAAATTTACACAGCACCCAAACTTGTTTTGTGTCCCTGAAGTGATTCAAAAAGTATGGGAAAAGGCTATTTTAGACCAGATACAGGCAGAAACGCTAAACCTCCTCATTACATTATTTTCATCAATCTTTAAAATGGATGCAGTTAAGGTGCCTATGAATTAAGCTGAACATTCTTCATTAAATGTATTTGAAAGCAATCTCCAGATCTTGTGTTTCCCTCACCTTAAACATTGATTTAGGCTAAGGCCCTGTTGTTTAATTGAACAACTAATGCACACAAATCTAACATACAGAACCCTATTAAAATCTTATAACTTCTGTAACCTTTACTTCTACAACTACTGCATAATGGCAGAGGAAAAGGGGAAAAAACAGAAAGCAGCCTTCCAAGAGACAGCCCTCATAAACTATGCTTCAATAAACCGCTTCCTCCACCTTCCTTTCATTGACAAAACTGGGAGAATTAGCATTTACAGCCCAGTTCCTGTTTCAAGCAATCTCCCACTCCCTCAGTTCCCTTTTTCTTTTCTTTATGCCAGCAGCAACAGCTTGCTGTTTCACAGCTCTGCCTTTGTGTGCCACCTATACAAGTAGGTATGATTTCTGGCGAGTCGTAAAACAATTACTGGCAAATTCCTACAGCTCTTTGATTTCTTGCATGGACAGGGGGAAGGGGGGCATCAAAGCCCTATTTTACCATACAGTACAGGGGACACGGGCAACTCCTTGAAAACTCTTTTGTCTGATTCAGAGGGTCCATAAAGAAATCTTGCTGCTTTGTGTCGGTGCAGATCCAGCCATTTTTAGAAAACAACAGGATGGAAAACAAACCCCCTGTGTGCCATTTGCGGTTGTGAAAGGCAGTGCTGTTGCCACCCTCCTTTTAGGATGTGCAATTCAGGCTTCTGGACCTAGGAGGTTTACTGAAAAACAACACTTCTCCGCATCAAGCACTTCTTTGTCTCTCTTAGACAAGCAGCTAACATACTTCGATAAAGCAAATCACAGTTCCAATTGCTTTGGCTAAAATGCTCATTTATCACTTCTTTGAAGAAACCCAAACCTTAAAATAAAATAAAAAATCATTGCTTTATATTTTGAAAGATATTTTCTTAATGAAATCACTTTTGGATTAACTGGAAAAATACCATAAGATTACTTTAAACAATAGCAATTTTGACTGAAAGAGTATAATCAGTACAGAAGTAAATTCAATATGTTCCACTCATATGGAGTACATAGAAGTTAGCAAAAGAGAAAAGTGCTAAGAGGACTATGAAGAAATATGTAAAACTCCAAACCAAGTTACAGGTTGTTTTTTTGCCATTTCATCATAAATGGGGTTATAATACTAAATAGGTAAAAATACTCCATGTAGCTCGTGACCGATTTACAGCTGTGGTCATATTAACATACAATGATGTACATTACGTAGGTAACTGAACTCCAGGTTGTCCCAGTGTATGTACTGTAGTCTATAAAGTAACTTTAGTGTCATGCTATGAATCCCTTAAAGATATTTATCTGGAAGGCTTTCAGACAGTGAATGATAGCCTAAATGACACAGTTAAGACATCCTAACAGATCTGTCTTTGATACAATTAGGGTCAGACAAAAATGTAAAATGACAGAAAAAAATCTGGCTTTAGCAACTACTACAGATTTCTATATTGAAAAGGAATCTGGGACCCTGAAGTTACTGTATGAAGATAGCTGTGCATCCATTCAATTGAAAGGGTAGCAAATGCATTTTTGACATTTCTGTGGTCACTCCAATGTAATATTAAAAGTAAAATTACATGCTTATTAAATGGCTAACAGTGGTACCTAAGGTAAACCAAAATTGTTTCTATCTGAGCTCTGAGGTTCCTGTGGTTATGTCTTCCTTCAAAAGCAGACAGTCAATGACTTAAGAGGAAATTGAGTCAATGCACATTGTGGGAGATGAAAGTTAGTCAAGGATGAAGGATGACATCATGTTTCACAGCTAGAAACCTAATTATATAAATTGCTTGCTATAGTGGATAAACCCATGAAAATAAGGCATTTTTCTTCTCGGGGTGAAGGGTGTTTCGTTATAAAAACATTCCCTATATCTTCTGGTATGCTTTCGATATGTTTGCACAAATATCCCCCATGGACAATGGTTTTTCAACTAAGTCACTGAAAACAGAGCATAATTAGGAGCAAATATGACATCTCAAAGGAACAGTTGATATCTGCATTTACATATTATATACAATCTCTTACTAAGCCTTGGAAATGGATATGCAAATGAAAATGAGTTGGCATCCGAAGGATCTCAGTTTCACTGCCAATTCTTCATATTCACTATTTCCCATAATGGTTAATTTCAGACAACTGCATGCAGAATTTGAAAAGAATAAGATCTAATAAACAAAACTTCACTTACAATATATCAAAAAGAAGATTATGGGCTAATGGTTTCATTGCATTGCAGTAGAAAATGACAAACCAGAAGTTGGAATCAGCCAGTTCTGGAAATCATAGCTCATGGGGATATAAAGGGGGCATTATCAGAAACCCACCTATTTCTGATCAGGGCAACCCATGCCTATCCCAGAAGTCCAGGGCAAAAGGCAGGACTATACATTGGAGAGAGCGCCAATCCATCAGAGAGCAGCACACACATATGGACAATTAAAAAACACCAGCTAACATAGCCAGCATGTTCTAGAAGGTAGAAACAGAATCACCTGGCTAAAACCCAGTAGGATCTTACACAATCCACCCAATAGATGCCTCAGTCCACAACTGACCATCAATCACAAGATAGCAGTCTTTGTGAATAAGCTTTATTTCTGTGAAACAGAACTCTATGAAAGTTTTCACCTATTAAAGGTTTTCTGTACACAATGCTGCAGCTCAGAGTATACTTGCACCTGAAAAAAAAGATGTTTATATTCTTGCTGGTTATAACAAAGAATCTCACTGCTAAAAATGTTAACTTCACTGCCATTTCTAGCAGCTCAAGGAGTGGTCTTTCATGGAGATGCAGATAACTCGCATTTTATTCCATTTCTCATAAACAGTACGCACCCACAGAAAGTTTAGCCGAACTTACAGAAGCTCTCCAGAGTGGTCTTGCAAATGGAATTTGTAAATCCTCAAAGAAAAACTAAAAAAATAAGACTCTGAACTCTAGGTTCATTTGCACAGGAAAGTGCCTATTATACAGACTGCAGGGATGTTAAGGAAAGCGTTTTACAAGATAACTAGAATTTAAGAAAGATTAAGAAATGAGAGGAGGTCATTTGGGTAATCCAGCCAGGCTAATTGCTAGTAGCTAATTGATCCAAGTACCTTATTCAGCTGTCTCTTGAAAGAAGCCAGGATAAACTTTAACAGCATAGCTACAGTAGGTAACCTTTTCCAGATCTATACAACCTTTTGTAGGAAAAGAGCACCTCCTGTTTTCAGATTCAAATGCACTCGTACATAGTTACTAGTTATGTCCTCTGGTTCATATAATGGACTTTTTCCAAATTGACTGTGCAATATGTATGTTTTTGTATGTATGCTGTATATTATACACAATATTCTAAATGCAGTCTTAGCAGTGAATTGCATAATTTTAACATAGCATTTTGCTACATTTTAACTAGATATCCTAACGATGTTTGCCATTATTATGGCGCTAGCCTTTTTTTCTTACTCTTACAGACACTGCTGATGTACATGGGCACTGTAATAAATCCTTATAATATGCAATCAGCATACGGTACTTTAAATTTGCTTTCTTCCTGTGTCCATTTCCCATTTTCTGGCCACAATGGGACACATCAGACTGAACTGCGTGATCATAGCAGTCCATCAATTAAATACCAAAACCTAAATGTGAATAAGTCTGCTGTTGGTGAAATTTCATTAAACTATGACATCATTGAAGGCGACTTGTAGGGGAGTACTAATATTGCAAAATAACCAAGAACTAAAATTTTGTTTCAGCTAAAAGTTACAAATTAAGGTACAGTAAGTGCCAAAATAATCAATAAACTGTTTTCTGAATGAAGTTTATATACATACTGAAAACACTGCTGCAAAATCTCCTACTGCAATATAAACCTCCCCTATGCAAATCCAACATCACAATTGTGAGTGCCACACTTACTTGGTTTCCCACCATTTATCGCAGTTCAAAACTAGATGAATTTGTCATTAGTAAAATTGCTACAGGCTGTGAAAACCCTGTCTGCGTGCGTGAAACTAAAAAATGGCCAATGACCATGAACATTCCAGCTGAAGTATGTGCAGAAGCAAAATCACCAGCAGCTGTGAAGGGCAGTGCAATCTCACAGCTCACAAACTTTACAAGTCTAGACCTTCATCTCCTGTGCCCCAAGTTCAACTGGCCACTCAGGTGCAGAGAAAGGGGAGGCTGGTCTCCAGAGGCCAAGAAGAGGCCACATCATGAACTCTGCTTAAAAGTGCTCTACAATGTACTGCAACCGAGATCCTGAGAAAAGATCAATTCCAGGAGTTTGGTGAATTTGTCGTACTTATAGTGGTGTAGTACATCTATACTCCAGTTTACCCTCCTGCTAAATTTTAAAGCATAATGAATAAGAAAGTTTAAAAAATATGAAAAATATTTAAAATAATTAGAGGGCTGTTAATGAGAGCTATGCATCGGATATATTCTCTGCATTTTATTATATTTTATTTTATATACTGTACAGGACTGTATTTGCTGTATTACTGTTTTCATCATTTAAACTACATACATACACTTGATTTTTATTTAAGGGAGGGGAATATGAGGGTCTAAGGGAGGAGTTCTGATTATACACGCTTTTGGACATAGAGGCTATGTCAAGAACCTAACTACAGTGTAAAACAGAAGTCTATTGTATATTGTATAGTGTACTGTATATAAGCTCCACCACCTAGACTCATTCTAAAACTGGATAATGACAGTTAACAGACGATTGCAATGCCTCCTCTGTCAGGTACCTATACACTCCATACTGAGGAATAACTAGCCTACTGTACATTGAACACAGTGAACTGGTAGTTACAGTTCCGGAGGAAAAACATATTCCCTTAAGGGTACTCATATATAGAAGCTACTTCAGTAATATTTCTGATACAGCATGTGAACAGAAACCACAAACTTGATCATAAATGGAAAAACACAATCCACTGTCTGAATCCTATAAATCTAGACAGAGACATTAAGCCCAGAGGCTAACATATCGAGCTAATCATTAAATACAGGATTAAAAAAATGAAGCTTGTAAAATGTGAATATCTGAAGGCACTTTAGCAGCACTAATAAAAGAGTTCAGTGATGAACAGTAAGTTTTTCAAAACCTGAGTTAATTGATCATTAAAGGCTAGGTATCACTCAAATTAAAAACATCTTTTCATTTACACACTGCATAATCCACATTCTTTACATCTTCTCAATTTGGAATAATGTAGGGTTAAGAGCTAAAGACCAACCATCACATGAAAAAGAACAATTATACCCATAGCTAATAATCCATTAAGAACACTTTAAATACCATTCTCATTTAATGGATATTGTTCTGGAAAAAATGTAGCTGTTAAAGTAACACCTTGAATGATTTTTAGCCATCTGGCAGGTCTGCAGGGATTTTAATCTGCACCTACCGCACTCATCCACTTTCGTTTCATGTAAAACTAAATAAAACCAATACAAAACTTTCAAGCCATGCAAAACAAAAAAGATTGTGAATGCTCTACTCACGAAATGATGCTATTTCAGGAAATCTACTAATCTCTATTGCAACACCCGTGTTCTTCTCTCAAAGACTGATAGTCCCAGTTTTAATGAAGCTTGACCCTACCTGTAACATTACTGGCAATCCAATCATTCATTTTTATACAATAAAGAGCAGCATCCCTGGGTCCAGCTGAAATCAGAAACTTAACCGAACATAATAAATTATAGTGAAGCTCATCTACTGTATAATTTTTCCATCAGGTTGTTAGTTTAGATATAACTCACATCTCCTCTCACCTTACACAATATGCAACATAGAGCAACTTTATCAAACCAGTTCACACTGAGACAGCTATAAGAAGTAATGCAATTCACAATGTGTTTTTCCATGACATCAGCACCAAAAACAGTAGACAAAGACCCATATTAGGGGGCAAGCACTGTAAGAAATGAACAGGGTTCTCTCAGTTTATCCACCTCTAATACTGTTGTCAATGTTGGAGCTATATTATATCTATTCATCAAACTAGTGTTAAGAGTCAATGCAGGTTTTTCCAATTCCATAAATGCAAAAAAAATAACTAGGAACATTAATTGCTATCAGAAAACTAGAATTGATCCCAACCCAGAATCATATAGCTACTAGCTAACTGTCAAGACTTAATTTACTTCAAATTTCACTATATACAAGGGTCATTAAAGCAAAAACCGAATCTGCATCATAACTGTCCACCAAGCCTTGAGTTTCAATAGAAAACAGCAGGTTCATTAATGGAAACAAGCAAGAAAAAAAGAAAAAGCTGAAGACAACCCAGGAAGAAATCTCTACCAAACTGTATTATATAGCTGAGGTAGTTTAATGTAATGCTTCATATTATATAGTGCAAAAACAAAAGGGACTAGAAGTTAGCCTTCTGATCGTGTTGTAAAAATATCCAATCAAACACAAAAATTTACTTTTGATTAAAACAGAGAAGAGCACATTAATCACATATTAAAAGAACACATGAAAGTAGAGTTCACTTACACTGCATTTCATTCTTATTGTGACTGCAACAATTTACTAGTCACTTCAAAGTAAAGAACATTAATTCTATCTCCATTTAGTATTTCCAAAGCCTTCTATGTGTGTGGCAACATGTAAATCTTCCTGAACTAAACATGAAACCATAGTATGACAGCCACCCAGGGGAAATAAAATCTTATGCAGAGACAACACAGTTTACATCTCCAAATAACAACATACAGATGTTATAAGGATCTAAACTTCAACTGAGAGCAAGCAGTCCATTAAAAACTTTTGTCTTAAAAGGATATTTGAAAATGCATTTCTCTCCTTCACAGTAAACTTGAGGGAATTTGTCAGATTCAGTAAATGTATTTTCAATGGTCTATACATAACATGGTCTCAATTTCTACACAAGTAAGAACATTAAAAAATATTAACCACCCATAAAGGAAATGAAGGTGAGAGGTTTGCCAAACTGTTTCAGAAACGGCACTATATTTCACAATCATTTAATTTAGATTTCCTTAACAGATCAGAACATGCTCAAAGTGAAATAAAACCACGTTCCAGTCCATTTATTTTGAGATGGTCCCTTCTCCCTGATGACTTTGAGAGCTAAATATCAGGTTTCCAAGGCTACCCAGCATGGCTGCTAATCATAGCTTTTGTTGGACATCCATTGAGCTCAATTTAAATGTCTCGGAGGCTATAAAACAGAAAATTGCAAGATTAAATCTGTACAGGCACCGCAAAGGGAAGTAAACTAGATTAAAAACTGACCTTGCACCGCAATGGTTAAAGATTAGCACTGCTCATTTCTGTAGCCTTAGGATAAATAAGAAATATAGGTGTCTTTGTTGTCTGCAAGAAGTACTCTTTTACAATATTTAACATCTTACATTCAAAACCAGTTTATTTATAAAGACATGTTTTCAAAGCAAGGTAAGTGAAAGACTCCTTTCATGTCCTAAGAGGGCACCAGTATAATCCAGAACAGCTGGGTAATTTGACTATATAAAACAGTATAGACGCCCCAAATGCAAAGGAAGTGACCTAATGCAGGACCATACTCTTCTACAGACCCATATCAATACGAGTTCATCTCAAGGCAGCAGTGTTGATACCAAACTATTCACAAGTCTGTTAGCATTAAAATGTCAAACACATGTACATCAGGAATCACATTTTCCTCAACTTTCAGTCAAACAGTCCTGATGATCAAAGCCAGGGGGGCCCTGGGATAGAAAATAAGCTAAACCTTTTACCTTAAAACAGAAAAGAGCAAACTTTTCATCCAGAGGTATTTCTTCTGGGGGGGGGGTTAACAATTACCTCCAAACATCTACTTTCCAATTTTTTTTGCTGCATTTGTTTAACTAAACTTAAAATAGTAGTAGTGAGGCGCAGCATAAAAGATGACATTGAAACTTCAAAAACCACAGAATCATTTGTTAATGGACACACCCTGTTACTTTAAACATCTTATTTTACAGGATACATTATTTTAAATTTTCATATACAAATAAAACATTAGTCTGATCAAGGCATGAGGAGTAAGCTGTGGTTCATAATGAAGAAAAATCTATAATTGTTATTTTCCCCCCAGTTAAAACTTTTTTTTTTTATGGAGAAGGGACTAACATTCAACCAAGGTTTGAAATTTGTGACTACACGTTTGCTTCTGACTACTGTAAAGAAATCATTCAATAATTTGATCATTAAGATCTAACTATAAAACTTTGTCAAAAGTTGTGTATAAATGAGGGTTTGGCATTGACTCAAATGTTTGTGTTTTTAAAAGAGGAAAAGTGCTTTAAGCATTTAACTTGGCTTGTTTTAAGTCTGATTAGAGGATTTATTTAAGGCTAGTATCCTCCCATTTTGTGTGACATTTTCTTGAAACGTTGCGCACATTTATCAGAAAAGAAAACAAACATTGTTTCGGTGTACATCTCATCTTCAAAGGCCTTTCTAAAACACGTTTCGGTAGTTTAAGAAAAATTCAGAATTCCTACAGGATTTATGGATAGTATTAATGCTTCAAAAAAATAAATATTCGAGATGGATTTTAACCGAGATGTCATACAGGCTCAGCTGTTCTCAAGTGCATCTCTTCCTTAAATCCAATGTAAACTTTCATGTCTATCAGTCTCTATCATAAATCAGAGTGCCAGTGATATACGTGCTACACACAGAGGAAGCTAACCACATCAAAACTGGGACAAGATCAGGTGTTTTCAGTCCACCAAAAATGCATTTCATATGTGCTACAGAACCCCCAATTGTATCGCTGCGGACATAGTCCAAGAACCAACAGTGATTATCAGAGAATTACACAGCAAAAATTAAACTGAATGTAAAGATCTTAGGTCACGAGGAGAATCTAACAGATGCAGCAAGATGGACTTTCAGCACACTGAAAATTAAAAATACCCAGGGTTATGTAGTTCATTATGTAAGGACATAGGGAATATTTACCAATAAATAGTTATATTTCACATTGAGTTTTTATATTAAAGCTTAAAGTACAATTTAAAACTTATTCCTTAGACATTTTAAATGTACTTTCCTTAGATACTGTACATTTTAAGATTGTGTCATTTTGTGCATATCTGAGAACATCATAAATGCCAACTAATAAAATCAGAAACTGAAAATAGCCTGCTCACATCTAATGAGTCACCAAAGAAACATCAGGTTTTAAATCACATACCATTTATAGCCATGTTCACATTAACTATAAGCCCAGGGATTACTGAATCTTACTCAAATCATTGGACTATATACATGATGTTTGCAAACTTTTCTCCTCTGTCATACTCATTTCAACAAGATGAAAAAAGCTAATAACACCCAAGGAAGCTAGTTTGGTATGTCCAAAAAAACAAAAAAAATAACCATTTAGAAATTATAATTAAACCCTTATTAATCATCTAAGCCTTTTCCAAAATATCCACATCAATAGCAAGTAACACTAAACATTGATAAAACATTTGTGTATGGAAGCACACAATGACCGGGATTCTTCACACTGCATTTTCTTAAAAAAACGTATTTTAGCTAATTAAAATCCTGTGGGTACACAGAGACACTGATTTTCAAAACATTACAAAGAGCCTGAAACCACAGCCTGCCATTTAGCCAAGAGATGAGAGGTTGCCAGACAATAAAAGGCAGGCAGGCAACAGACCTTGTCTACCTGCATTGCTTTACTAACCAACCAAATGGCTGCCACTGAAAACAAAACATTGAAAGAATCCTTCAATGTTAGATGACCTCTCTCTCCTGCTCTTTCATTCTCTAGAATGTCTAGAAATGTTTTTTCCACAAAAAAACAAATCTGCTCTCAAAAAGGACTTTTTTTAAAAGTACATTTTAGGTTTGGCCATTTTCTTTTGCAATGTCAAAATGATCTTGACAGGACTCTTCCAAATTGATCTTCTTCTAAAGAAAACTTAAATTATAAAACTTAAATAGCCATAAACTGTTGTATATGTTGTGTTGGCCTATGATATGGTCACATTATTTTTAAAAAAATAGGACAACCTAAAACAATTCAGAATGATGTGTACCAATTTCACAAAACACTAAGAAGCAGACATTGCAGATTCTCACACAAATGCATTGCAGGAGACTCAGTTGTTCAATTAACAGTGCTATAGGGACAGATGCTTTTTCTTAAAAAAAACTGTTTCATGTTAAACCCCTTTTACTGTTTTAAGTGAGAACTCACTCTGTGTATTACTTCCCTTTTCAAGTTTCTTCTCTTTAGGAAAATAATCCTCTCAAATAAAGATAACAGCAGTATTAAATCAATTTCTGGAAGTAGATATTTTTTCACAAAGGCAGTGATCATTTAACTTCTTTTATGATAAATGGTAATGAGAAATCTGGCAGTCTACTACGCAGATATCAGACACTGCACTTTCACAATTATTTCAACCAGCACAGATCATAAAACACAATATATTCTTGACAAAAATAATTTATCATTATTATTCTGTGAAAACAGGCTGACTGCAGATGTACAATAAAATTACATCGTGTGTGGTACTGTATATAAAACCCCGCAGCAGTCGATTTTCAACTTGTAAAATGCTTGAAATCATTTCGTCTCCGCATGCCAAACCGTGTTAGATTTTTGCGGTGCCTGTAGAAGCGCTAAATCCATAAATCAAAAAGGATAGTCCTTAGGAGACCGGAATAAAATGACGTAATTAGTCCCTCTCTACCTCACTCGATTCTTTAAGATCTCTAAATACCGAACATGGTTAACCATGAAATATCTAAAAATTTAAATATTTTCAATGCATCTTTTTTAAAGATGATTTTTAAATTAGTTGCTGCAAATTCGTAATCAGCTTTATTATGCTGTTGTCGTACAGTATACTAGATTTTAACTAATTAATCGTATAACTAGTATTGGAAGAATCAAAATGTTATAAAAGTTACGTTCGCTTCCAGTATAAGAAAAAAAGAGTCGTGAATATACAGTACAGCATTTCTTTTAAAGTGTTAAACACTACTTCCCTGCATTAATTCAAGCGAAAACTAAAATATACCACCTGAGGTTTTCCTATGATAACAGCAGACAAAAAACGTTACAAACAGTAAAAAGGGTCTATTGACGTGATCTGAAAAGCTAGAAGATGTGTTACAATAACAAATACAAGAGTTAGTGTAGTGCCATCGGGCTCAGATTCGCAGTGCTATTGTGCTCTCTGGGAAGGTCGGATTCAGATGACAATCAGCTTTCCACATCATCTAGTTTAACATATGTGTTAAGTGGTATTTGTACATATCACCACGATCTAAACAGATTGGAGCACAAGCTCCTCGTAATTAAAATCAATTTTACTTCCTTAATGAGAACGCTTTAAACAAATAATTGTGTAACCCAAAGTTTAGAGAACTACAAATTAACAAAAGGTTTAACTGTCATGATTACTAAGTATATACATATGAACGCAACAGAAAAATGTGGTGACAGGAGTTACAATACATAAATTTCCAAAAATTTACAAAAAAAAACACTTCGACTACACAAATTCAATTGTCATGGGGCTATATATTTCACATACATGTAACTTACGAAAGGTGCCATAGTCAGAGAAATTACGAAATAACATTTTAAAAGTAACTATCAAGACGGTCGTTGAAATTAGTTGATAGGATCAAAGGCAAAGGCGAATTTTGGTTTGTAATTACAAACCTGAAAAAAAACTTCAAACACAGCTCTTCAGCAACTGCCATACACAGAAAAATGCTGTATTTTTATTAACACGCTCCTTCTCGGGCATCATCGCGTATTAAGTTTTAAAAAGACGCACAGAAAGCAAAAACGAATCACAAGTGAGCGACCTGCACAATGCAGCTCAACCTTACAACTGTTCTCAATAAATAGAGAATGTTTCCTTGCAATCTGAGTCGCGTGTAATTACAATATGACAGGATCTCTCTAAGGCACTGACTTTGGCATTTTTCCCAGGACTTGTCACGTCAAGGAAAACTCAAAAACACCAGCAGCTACATAAAAAAAATCCTAAACCAACAAATATTTAGCGGATGCCTTCCAACCTTGCCAAACGAATACTCAGCCGGTATGACGTCCAATTTACAACCGCCCCCCTCCCAACTCCGTCCTTCACATACAGTATACATGTATACAGTAGTGTACGTTTCAGTACACAGTTCTTAACAACAATGTCACGCCACACCTAGCAACATCCGTTCCAGTACCAGATTAGGGTCTCCCAAGGCTCCGTACAAAGCTATTATATATGGCATAACATTTGTCTGACTGCATCACAGCTTGCACCCTTAAATCAGTAGGCTGTATTTCTTTTGTTGCATTTCTGACTGAAAACTGGTCAGTTGCAGGCTATCGTAGTCAACTCTAATCTTGGGATTATCGTACGTAAACACAGTAAAGTAATTCCAGTTTCACAGCAGAAAGTTCTAGTTTTAAAAGACTAGAATTAAAAAAACACCAGTTTTACCCCCAGTTAAACCTTTCGCAACAAACTATCGCAGTTCCCGACAAATTGTTTCATATTTAAGCAGGATGGATGTTACAACCAGAAAGCAAAAAAATTACTAAAAATAGATTTTAAACTGAAACGAAAAGTACATAAGAAAAAAAACTTTTTTCCTAACAGGTGTCTGATTCTTTTCTTTATAGGAGGTGCTACTAAGCTTGTTACGCCGGGAAATACTTGCATTGCATTTAGTAGTAGCATTTTATGGTAAAAAAAACGTTCCATACAAACACTTAGTTATATCAAATAGTATAACCAAAGTTTTTATCTATACTTCATGCTAACGATACTTTGCTCCAAATTACCTTAGAAGTCGGTAAAACGGATCACTTCAAACAATACCTTGCGCGTGAATTTTCTATCACCTTTCCGAAGCCATTCTGCATGTTACAACACAGCTTCCAGGATAAAACTAACAAAGCGAGGGCTTAAATGCGTAATTATCTCTTAAATCGACTAGATAATTTGTACACAAATCAAGGCGAAAGCAGTTCAAACACAAGTAAGAAAACAAAAGACATCGATTTGATTTGATCATTGAGCTAAACAGATAATCCAGTGGACCAAGCTGAAGTCAATTTCATTGTAGATGCAGGTAAATGCACATCAACACCACAAACAAAGCCAACCAAACAATACCATATTTCAGCTAATCGATATTCTTAACCATATAGAACCAGGGACGTTCTTGTTCAGTTATCGTAGTAGAAGGCGAAAAGGAACAGTATTGCTGTTTAATAGTTTACTCCCAATAAACAATATTGCCCCGATCTGCCATTACTACTGCTACTTAACACTCTACAACCACAAAACACACGTAGTACACATTTATACCTGTACCTCAATATTTATATTATCTCGACCTCACACCTGCGAAGCGGCGTCCTTACCTCTTTTTGGTCTTGGGAAGCTTTCATGTAGGTGAAAAACTACTTTTTCCACAAAGTGCTGAATGTTGCTGTGCTCGGGTCCTCTGACGAACACCATCCAATCATGCGTAAAACCCTCCACGGTAGGTTTCTTTCTGACCTGGGCACGGTGTCCAAGCTCTAGCTTCACCTGAACTGCGCCCTACAACATTCGAATACAACGACAGAAGTCAACTTTACCATCGCTACAATCGCCACGGCCTGACTAGGACAATTTAGAAAGAGAACGATACGAATCGTAAGATAACATGAATACGCATACTTATAAATAGGTACAGTCTACTGCACAACTACACATGAAATAATGAAAACGCGCAGAAGGGAACGCCACAAAAAGATAAACTATTGCAATGCAGTGATTCCCGAGCAAATACATATTAAAATTAGCAGTAGTCCCAATAATAATAATGCACATCATATCACACATCATATGTAATATAATATGAAAAGGAACTGTTTCACCAAAACCTGTTAAGACAATTTACTAAATCAGCATCAGCATTCAGATTCTTATATCGTTCTTATAACTAACCCACCTATCATAATGCATGACATTTTCTGAAGCAAATATCCTAGTACTTGCAGCAACACTTACGTTATTTTTAAAACTTTGATTAAAAAAAATACCAGCCTACCACTACTTTTTTCGCAGACATGCTCTAATGCGTGAGAAATGCAGCATTCTAGACGCGCCTCTCAGCTTAACTAGTTGTACTGTACTTGTATAGAAATATGGCTGGAAATCTGCAGCACAAATAGGCTGAACAGTATCACCTTCTTAAAGCAAAACCGATATCGTACAATTTCACCAAGCATACGAGCGCTAACCACCGGATACTCACCGAGCTGGCCATGCTTGAGGCCGCGCGTTAGTGCTATTTCATGGAGAATTTGGTTTAAATGAAAAGACAGAAGAGAGCAGAAGGTTGATGGCGGACATGGTCTCTTAATTGAACTCAGCCCGAGTTTCAAAGGCTGAGGAGTGAAGCAAGACGCATGCGCTGTTTCTGTGCACTGACAAGAGAGTCGCAGACATAACACAAAAAGGCGAACCAATGAAACGTGGTAAATGAACAGACAGCCAATGTCATGCAGCACCTAACTTACCCACCTAAAAAGCCCAGACACTAGAAAGATTTCACTAGCTTGAAAAGCAAAAGAACGACCTATAATTGTGCTATTACACTACCAACCAATTACAATAACAAGTAACTAAATTTAATTCGGTTATCGATCATGTGTTGTATCCGGTTTTATCACAAAAAAACTGCAACTTGTCGAATATGTAACAGATAATCTGAAAATAAATACATTATTGTGGACTTTTTGCCACCTTGACAGTCAATGAAGCGGTTTTTAAGAAAAGCGTATAGTAACTGCATTTGAAATCAAATAGCTAAAAGGAGGCAAATTTAAAATTAATGGAGCAACTAAGCGTTTTGGCAGGGTGACTGTACACAAGAGTACAGAAGTGTTTGTAACTTTACACTATAATGAATAAAGCTTATGAAAACTCCACAGCCTTATAAGTTTTTAAAAATAATAATAACATGTAATGGCTTTTATTTATTTCGAACATGTTTACATTAATATTATGTTGTGGATAATTTGAATCTAATGCATGTATGAAAATATAGTGTTTGTGATTTTTTAAAAGAATAATTTAACCTTTGACTTCTGTGCATTAACTACAATCGCAGCTGAATTAATCTCCCCAGAATTTGGGAGGGATAGCATCACCCTTGCAGTGACGCTGCATTTTCTTGTCTTAATTCAGCCCCGAGGTTTGGACTTAATGTATCCGCGCTAAGGTGCGCCACTGGAATTATATGTATTTCATAGTAAGCATTTGAAAGGTGAAACAAGAGTTTTGCGGAATCGTAACAAATGAACAGAGTATATTCACATTAAATTATGTTTTACTTTTATTGGTCACCATAGTAAAGAACGTGGCACGTGTACTGTATCTTAAAAATGGTCGAGTTACTCTTAAATCGTTTCGGAATTACATAGATTAAAATTGTATGCCTATGAAAAGGGAAAAGGTTTACGGTGGTCTCGGCTTGAATACGATCTAATTAATACACATCAGTAATAAATTGACTCGATAACGTTTTAGATCCATCAAATATTATTATAGAGAAGTTAAATAATGTGTCCATGGAGTGCGTTGTTTGATAACACAGGTGAGAACAAACTGCAAATATATTCAGGTCAGTACTTCACAGCGACCGACTTGGTATTCACCAACTTTGAAAAATGTGTAATAATACATATCAAATAGCAAGAGGAACCAGTACTTATATTATAAGGAACGCTATAGACTGGTATACAGTACTATATGTACTGTACAGTATAAAGAGATTAAAGAGAAAAGTTGATGTGATCTTATATAATGAGCAAAACATTGTTCATCATCATCAAATATCTAAAAAGCAGATTTTCACCGGATCGGTCTCTGAGTAACGAAAACGTAGGATAGGCAACCAATACGTTAATAACACAAAAATAAAACATAAAACCAGCCCCGCATGTCTGGCAGAACATTTAACGGAAAAGGTGAGTCTAAAATACGGTTTAAGTTTTACTAATGTAAAACAAATCAATCGCAATACAAGTATCCATTATTCACAGCTGCTTGTACTTTTAATGGTTCGCGGTGACTCGGGCAGACCCAGGGCGCAAAGTAGGATTACACTCTGGAATAGTCAACAGTTTAACACTCTTGGACTGCATCTCTCTTACTTTACACAAAGAGCGAGATGGAGGAAAGCTTCGTACAATATTCAAACAGTTGTGCGTGATGAATTTTGATAGACCAGATAAGACAAAGATACTGTATTGTTCATTAGTGCTGAAGGTTGTTTGCGTGTACATTTAATTTTTGCTGAAGAAGAAAGCAGTGAGTCACTGTGCCCACGAGGGGGAGAAATACTATGTTATTGCTTACGCACGCTGACGAAGCCAACTCTCCCGGCCAACCCTGCGAATATAAACGGCCACATTCAAAGTCTCACAGACAGCCAAGTTGCAACAAATTTGAGAAACAACAAAATACAAATAGAAACAAACAACAATCACTAATACCATAACACAGAAGTAAACCTGTTCAGTCCATTTCTACCCCAGAGGCACCTGCAGCATTATTAGTCTGGTCTTCATTGGTCCTGTCACAGAAATAAGTAACTCAGAGGCCTTTGGGGGCATCACAATGCCTCCACGTAGCGCTGAGAATCCCCGTTGGCTTCAAATAATACTACTAACTAGCACACAAAATACAGAGTCCATGAGGCATGCAGCTCTTAAGATGCACATGTGGACCTAGGAGCCCTTCCGCACTCCACAAACATCACAAGTCCAGCTGTACTCTACCCTAGTAAAGGTGAAGCTTACGTTGCCACAGGGTTTGGGTTTCCAAAGTGTTCAGTTCCTGACGAGCTCGTGCTCTCTCCTGTTCCTAGTTTCCCTTGCTTTCCTTGTACGTCCGGTTTCTTGTCTGGGGCTTTATATTTCCAGGTCTCTCCTTCCTCCTCGCTCGGCGTTGGGATTGGTAGTTGAGAGGCTCACCTCACCAGGTCGCCCCACATCCTCTATCTGAGGGCTTATGTCTCACCCCAACTCCACCCGATACCTTGAGCCTGGACAAACCCTCTTGCTCGCTCTGTTCCTACTGCTACACATAGGGTCCTACTACCTCGCCGGTCTCTCCATGGCTAGCCCCTGGCTTCTGTGACAATCAAAGACCACAGATTATATTCAGAACAAGATGTCAGAGAGTTTTTGGCACCACTAACTGCCACTTTGACTCACTTTCCATCAGTTTCTTCCACCTATCGTACAGAAGCCTTTTTTACAACATCAAGGAACTACTCAGCTAGTGCTGTAGTGTAATGGCTGCACAGCACCTTGACTCTACAGGAATAGGGTGTCAGCTCCACAAGCACTAGCCTGTGTTCCTTCATCCTCCAGCACACAACTGGACCCACCTTTAGACTAGTCTCCGGCAGCTCCTGTACCTTGCAGACTGTCACAAGTGGGAACCAGCTGGCTTTTTAATGCTCCTCTGGACGTGGAGAGTACTGACAGTGCTACTTACCTTCCAGGTTCACAATGAAGTGCTAGTGTGGGAAAGAGACAGGCAAAATTGCTATAGTAACTCCACACCTGCCAGGTGCTCTTGCTGCATCATGTGGTAGGCCTATTCAATAACCAGTCAAAAATATGCCACCACCTGCACCCCATCTGGACTTGTATAAGAAAGAACTCCCCTTGTTTCCTTGTCACTCACATGGCTGTGAAAGAGAAGAACAAGATCCAGTTATACTCACACAGCAGTTTCTATTAACACTACTTGTAGCAACTCAGTGACAGCAAAAAATGTCCACATACTCAAGAAACAAAGTTATCTATGTTCAGTCTGACTCAGTCCCTATCTAGGTCAGGTTGTGATCCTATGTAGTCATCATATCTAAAAGAATGTGGTCTACATCTATTTGTGAACCATGTAGTAACTCGGCACCTGGGGCTTGTTGTGACTCTTTGCCACCCATGGTGGTTCTCATAGTGCTGCCCCCTGTTCAGTTATGCCAGGGCACTTTGCAGCAGATCCAGGCATAGGATACCACAATGTCTGCTATCTAGAAGCAGTGATGCAGATGTAGCAGTCAAGGTAGAGAAGAGTCATATATTGGCTGAGCAGGGAAGCTGTTTGATCCATTAATGTACAAAACTTCTTTTGGACCAGGCCCCAGTTCATCCTCCGAACCCCATGTCTCAGGACAGAAATGGTGGAGATGGTGTTAAACTATGACACCAGTGAACTACACGTGGCGTGTTCCAGCAGAAGGAGAAATCTACTGGAAACATCGCCCACCCAGCCAGAAAGCCACGTGTTGTAGAAGCAAGTGGAAAAGAACAGGGTAGCATTTCTCCTTCTATTCCCCATGTTGGAATTTTTCAGCCGGCTCCTGTCATGCAGTTTGGATTTGGCTATTCTAGCTTCAGTGCCAAGACCATCTAGTTTGGCAGGGTTTTATTATCAGGGTTACCATCCTGCTCTCATCCTTGGCTGTCTCTGTGGAAGCATGGTGACTGGGATGGCAGATGAGACAAGACATCTCATCTTCAGCATGTTCTGTTATTGAGAGCAATTTGTTGAGAGTGGCACACTTCCCCAGTATTACATGCTGACTAAATGAATCAGGAGCTTGGTCGCTAAGGGTGGTGGCCAGTTGGTTCACTAAAGGGCATTCTGTCTCCAGGAAGGTCTTATTCACTATGCAGCAAATGTAATCAAAATGTACCTAAAAGTCACCCAGTCTAGCAGCAGGTGCTGTGTTTGAGTCATATGAATGCTGAGACATCAAGTTGTGGATGTCAGGTTCTTTAACAAGCAGGCTGTCTCCTTGGCGTCCAATGTCTTAGTCTTAATGAAGCTGTAAAACATAACCTTCTACACATCCCATACTCATCAAAGCATCTCAGTTTATTTCCCTTGGCTAGACAAGGTGGGGACACGTTCCTGCTGTGTACTTGAAGCCATCTTCAAGGTCAGAAAATCAGGCTCCCTTCAGAAGGTTTCAGTCTTGCTGCACAGGCATGGTGTTGTCCAAATCTAAAGTACATTTCTAAAGAGAGCTTTCTCTATCACTCCCTTATTGATCTTGCAGAAATGTTGGGGCTCTATGAGCAGGGCTTATTTAGAGATGGTGTAGCAGTTCCTAGATACTCCCATAGTTTTTTCAATATGGAGTATTTCATGGAACTATGTCCATTAACAGTTTCAGACAATTTAGACAAGATGGAGTTCTTTTTTCTTGTGTCCTTCATTCGAAAATGGAGGAGTGCAAAGTTAGTGTCACATTATATACTGAGTTATTCTTAAGTCTTTTTCAGAACCCAAAAGTTCCATTTTACAGGACTAAATGCAATATTACATCTGGTCATTTTTCAAAAGCTGTGTTTTCTACTCGGAAAGTTTATTTTGGTGATCTGTAGTTCTGAGTTGGTATGAAGGTTATTGGCAGATTTAATGTCAGAGTTGCTGTTACTTAGTTTACAATGTCACCTTGCAGTAGAAGGAAGAAGATCATTCAAGTTGATATTAAGAGAGATAATTAGATGTTTACTTCAAGTTCTTTATCTTCTTTTTTAATTTAGAGTAACCCATTAATTGTGTTATAACCACCTGTTTTGCAATCACCAATTCTTTAATTTTTATATCTGATCTCAAAGCTACGAACCCCATAACTGCATACAAGGGAGAATGAGGAGAGAATGAAGAGGTGTTGGCCATGTTCTTTGTCCTGTCAAACTGAGTAACTTTTAACTTATCACAGGCACCACAGCCCTGTTCTGGAGGTTCAGCGCCAAATGGAAGAAAGACACTTCCCTAAAAAACAGCACTGAATGTCTGCAAACACCTGGAGGCAGAATTATCTAGAATACTATAAGCACTCAAGATGAATAAATCTTCAGGGCCAGATATAGTATATCCTATCAATTGTACTTAATGAAACAAGTGATGTTAGTCAGAAGCAACTGATACAACTCTGCCAACAGTTGCTCAAAGATTGGGAAAGTGCTCATAGATGGGATCATTACTAGTACTGTAGTGCCCATCCGTACAAAGGGTGACAAAACTGAAATATGTAATTATAGATCAATAAGTTTGACTTCTGTTAAATGAAAGGTTAAATAAATAATATTGAAATATTGAAATATGAGACAATATGCAAATATGAGACCCTATTTCTTAGTCAACATTGATTTAGAAAATGTAGGCTTAATTACCTTTCCATTTTCTAACCACTTCATCCAATTTAGGGTAGTGTAGGAGGTGGAGCCTTATCTTAGCAAGCAAAGGGAACAACCTTGATCCTCCCTAGTAGGAGACAAGTCTATCACAAGACACAGACATGGACAGAAACACGCACACGCACACGGACACACCAGGGCCAATTATCCTACCAGTATGACCGTGGACTATGAGAGAAAAGCAAAACACCCAGAGGAACCCACACAAATATGAAGAGAACATACAAACCCCATACACATGCCATGCCAGAATCGCCCTGGCCCTGCAAGGCAGCAATGCTATCCCCTATGCCCCCATGCTGATCCTTGCTGTTCTTTTAACATGCAAAATCAGTGATTGACGCACATTCAATATGGCATACTCTGATTTTCAAAGATTTTTCATTAGAGATTAACTCTCAATAGCAGGGAGTAGGCATTTGAAATGTGTATATTTAGATTGATAACTGGTTAATGGATAGAAAACAGTCCACAGAAAGGGGAAATGCTAAAACTGGAGTGATGAACTTAGTGGAGTACAACAGGGATCTGAACAGGGACCACTGCTCTTCTTAATTTCATTCAAAGATCAAGATTCAAAGAAAGTAAATCAAACAAGATTGTAGAAATACCAAAATAGGAGGAAAAGCAAACACTGTAGAAGCAGCAAATGTAATTGAAAAATATTCAGATAAAATTCAAGTTTGGGCAGACACCTGGCATTAGGTATTTAGTGTAAGAATGCAGAATGTTACATGCAGAGAAAATAAACAAAAACTACAAATAACGTATAAGAAAAGCTGAGACTGAAGAGGCTTCTTAATCTTCTAGATTGCGTGGGGAATAAAAAAGGCTTTTGTTAGGAAATACAGAGCCTTACAAAAGTAACTACACAAGTAGTCTGTATTGTAAAAAGGTTTTGACAAATATATACACTTTTTAGTACTACACTCTTATTTAGAAGGCATATCATAATATTTAAAAATGATATCCCCTCTGCCACCTCAAACATCCTGGCTATGCCACTGCAGTGATAACATCTTGTGATGAATTACAAATGATACACACACATTTTTAGCAATGAATATTTTTAGTTAAAAGTTTAATACTCAATCTGGACATGTTTATGTGAGGAAAATAAGCTAAACATCAGAAAAACTATCTATATCTATAGATAAATATACAGTAGATAACTATATCACATTAAAATTGTACAAAGCACTCAGAAGAACATTACAGAAAAGAAAGTAAATGTTGGTAAAATAAGACCTCTTGTCTACGTGATAAATTACATTTTGGGTTCAGAACTATTATCACATTTTATTTTAAATTCATAATTATTATTGATTTAAAGTTATTCATATTTTAGAATTTGTTAACATACATGTAGTATCACTATATTAGAAAAAGATTTTGTGACTTTCAGTTCAATCAGTTCAAAGAAGAGCAACCAGATACCTCCTGCAGCTTAACGGAATGTCCGACACTGACAGTCTAGAAGAACTGAACCTTTTTAGTCTCAAACAAAGACGACTAGTAGGGGACCTGATCCAAGTATTCAAAATCCTCAAAGGAATTCACAAAGTCAGCCTGGTAAACGTCTTCAGTATCAACACTGAAAAATGAACCAGAGGTAAAAAGTGAAATCTATGTGAAAGTGTATTTATATCTGAGAACAGGATGCACTTCAGTGCACATTGGGTTGTGGGAGTATGGAACAAGCTATCTAGCCAGGTTGTTGAAGCCGATAACCTTGTTGTTGTTGTTTTTTAAAAAAACAACTGCACAAAGTTCTAACTGCCAAATAGGCTGGATGTGCCAAATGGCCTCCTCATGTTTGTAACCTACCCAGTTTCCTTGTAATAACCAGAAAAGGGAAAGACACTTCATTGATTGCTCTTTTGTGTATTGTTAATAAAAGGACAGAGCAGTATTTATCCAGTATTCTGAAATAAGTGTAGAGTCATATCTATTAGAGCGCTAATCTTACACTAAAATCACAAAATGTTTGATGATCTAATTGCTCTCCTCCCCTCCAATGGAGAACCAGAGGGTTGTGAGAATATGGAACATTATTCAAAGCCAATACCTGTCTTTCAAGAAACAGATGGAGGATTCTTGGATCAATTAACTGGATCAAACAGGTATGATGGACCAAATAGCCTACTGTTGTTTGTAACTTTTTTATGTTCTCCAGAGTCTATTGATGATATGATTACTACATTCTATATTGAGGTGCTCTGGATTATCATTAAGAAATTTAAAAGCAGTTGTTTTTTTACTTTTAATAAATGCCGTGAGAAGACCGACACATCAGCAAGCAATTGTGCAACATGAATGTGTAACCCTCACTGAAGTGAAATTCCATATATTGGTCCTAAAAGAAATCTGGAAACACCTTTATTTGGTCCCAGATGACTATACTCTTGAAATTCCACCAGTTCAGTGGTGAATACTTGTATGTAGTACCAGGCCGATTTCCAAACGCAAACTCGAAAGTCACTTGTAGAGCCTGTCAGTATCCAGCTGGCTATGTCACAGATATGTGGACAAAAGACATGTAGCCGAGACAGCTGGAGAGCCTGGGAGCCAAGCTAAATTTTGCAGAGAATACGGTCCTGTTTTGCATGCTTACCAGATGTGTTTATTGAAATTTTGTTGAGGATGCTGAGGAAGAGGAAATTTATCTAGAGCAGACTTGGAGTGAGTAAAGCATCCTTTTATCCTTGCAGACAGACACATCAATTTCAATAGACAGTGGAAAGTGCCTCACTGTTTGGACTCTTTGTTATTCATGTTCAGAAACAGGAAACTGATACCCACTGGGGATTTAATTTCAGAAGAGGCAATGAGTCCTATGGCACAGCTTTTGGCAAAGCATTTAGATGGAGAGTTTTTCTATTTCATAGGAACACAGACATATTTGGAAAATTGTTAAATGTATGCACCCATAGCTTTTGCATTAATTAAATTAAAGACTTTACTCTTTTGTTCTATTTCCAGCAGAAAGAAATTACTGTTTGACATAGATATCTTCAAAGGAAATTAAGTACATGGCACACATATTAGGTCTATTTTGTATCTGCTATTTTGTTGACCATTCTGAACATTTTGATTCTTCATTGTTCTATAAAGATTTAGTCTTATATGAATAATAATAATTCTTATGAATTACCAGAACATATGAATGGTTACAAATGAGAGAAATTAAACGTTTTTTTTAAAACATTCTTTTGTATTCGTATTTTGTTTCTAAAATTATTAATTATGTTCTTTGTTTTGGGAATATGCATTATTTTATTAAAGAGCTATACGGTGTATAGCTATTTATTTCCCCCCCAGAAATGTAGTTAAAATGTTTTATATCTTGCAAGACAGTTTTGGAAGTGACAGAAGAGAGAAGCTGAGGACATATTGAACAGCTGGACCCATGTACTGTAGTGCATTTAACTTGTTTAATAACTACAACTTAGTTGAGAGCAATAGAAGGTTTCTTGGAATATTACTATCCTCAGGATTTGAGGAAAAGGTGTAGTGAAGTGTACAAAGAGGTACAAGCCTGAATAGTCAAAAGCAATTGTTTTTTATTATTGTAGACCTGGTTAGTGTTATTGCACCTTATTGATGTCCCCCTTTCTTTGAAAATACTGTACAGTTGTAAAAATTTAAGTTCTATTGCAATCTGTCCTGATCATTTCCATTCCCCACTTGAGCACTAGGAATAAGTAAATATTTGTGCTGTATGCAGTAAAGAGCAGTATGTAAGGAACAATGGGAAAGATTAACAAAGTCAAACTGATCTGAATGCCACAAGATAATGAAACTTGCTTTAAATATTCGGGAACATTTCTGTGTTGTGTTGCAATGTTAAGTTAGCCATTTCAAAGTCAGATCTGTGGCTAAAAGTGTAGAATAAGATTTATCACCTAAAATCTACATATTGTATTTCTAAATGTATTATAATTATTGGTCAGGCCCTTCCATCTAGTCCAGTCCTGCTGTATTTATTAAAGTGAAAACGGTATTGCTATTCTAATTCACTTTCTAAATGTAATTTTGGTCTAGCTGATCACTGTAGTTTATGTTTACTTCTTCATAGAGTAATCAGTTTTAAATAATGTATAATGTACAGCGATTTTACCTAGTTCAGGAGATATTAAAGTCTTGTTTACTAATGAGCAAGGATATACGCTATAATAAGTCCATAACTGAGAATATCATAGGAGGACTCTTATTTTAATAAAATGTAATTGTTCAGAACCTCACTTAGATCATATTCTTAACTTTCATCAGCTAAGAAAAGCAAATATAGTGTGACAATATTGAATCATATTCCTTATTTCTTAATCATGTCCACAGTACACTTACACATTAGAAATGACACCACAGTTTGTATCATTACTGAGGTGTACATGTGACACTTAAGAATACGTCTAGGTCCTACTTTGCATTATGTACAGTAGTTTGTTAGAATATTAAATAAAATTGGTTTTAAATGTTTCATCTGAAACCAGAAACAAAACGGCCAAAAGACAAGAGATGTGTAAAGACATAAACGGGCGTTTTTTTGAACCGGAAGGACTGTAAAGTAATGTAGTTACAATTGAGCTCTACTTTCGAAAAACGAGTTTTGAGCCTTTTGCTACGCCGTAGTTTTTATAAACCTGACAGGTTTTACAGCGCTGGTTTCTATGAGCTGTAGAACTGCTTATGTACCGGTAAGTTATTCTCTTCTGTTTTGTTAAAATGTTCGACTTTATTGTTGTGATAAATAAACTTTTTAAATAGTCAAAGTGAATCTGTGGAAATTTGCTTCATTCGATATTTAAAATAATTTATTTTGATCCAGGATAGTTTTCGTTTGAGCTTCAGACTTTGCATCGCAGTACAGAGCACTTTCACAAATATCAAAGTTTTCCAAAAACTTTTGGGTTCATATGTAATGAAAATCAAAGTTAAAAAAATATAGTTTATTCACTCCACAAGGTACACAAGGTTAATCAGTATTTCTTATTAAGAAACGCCGTTAGTACAAATAAGGTGCTGCCACACTGGCAGTTTGAATACCTCACCACTCTGTAGCTACTGTACTGTATGTGCACTAGCAAAAATGAGCTGAATGTGGCTCTCTAGGTCAGAATTACTAATGTTTTAAAAAGCTGGAGGATTATTACTATCTGAGTATACAGTATGTTATCATTAGCGGGTACAGTATTTTGGCGTTTTTCTCGTGTTTTGGAGTGTTGGGTGAGCTGAGTACAATTAAACTATTAAAACAAGACAAGCAAATCTATTGTAAATTAAGCGTTCACCCACGTTTGACAGGAAATATTTGGTACCGCCACTTTTACTTTAAGAAGGACAAAAACATTTTCTTTAAACATCTTGATTGATTTCTTGGCATCCAGTATATGTACCGGTTTTATATTCAGTTGTTATCCATTCTTCCTTCTTTGCGTGGGTGATGTGAACCAACGGTGATCAATAAACCATGCTTATTAAAGATCGATAACTTCAGTTTTATTATGTAATTTTAGAACTGATGTTCACCTATATACTGAGCATGTTTTGGTGTGACTTAAATTGCTTTGTTAATCATTCAGAAAGAACACTGCTAGTCAATGATTAAATGAAGTGACTAAAACAAATACATCAGCAACTCAATGTATTTATTCTGAAATAAGTGTAGAGTCATAAAGTCTTAATGTAAATGTAAAGGTAGCATTCCCTTCTTTGCTCTGACAATGCTAGACACCAAACATGTTTAGGAAAAATGATAAACATTTTTAACATTTTATATTTATTGACTGATGAAATCTATTTGTAGGTTAATGTGTTTCCTCCACCTGATTGATGTAATCTTTTTCTTACATTTTTTCACAGTGAAAAACACTGCAGTGCTGTTTAAGTAGCAGACGACAGTACAAAAAGTGCCTCTGGGCTCAGTAAAGTGAATTTTGCATCAAGCCATCTAAGTGTTCTACACTACCATATTGCATAAAACATACACTTCACTATTTTATTGTTGATTTTGTTTTTCCCCTCAAATTTTATTTTTTCTTCAAATCTTGTGAATACAGTGAATGCAAGGAAGAATTAACCCATTGTAGGGAGTAAGAAAAAACAGAGAAATTCTTACCTAGCTTCACACAGGATGTCTTTTCATTTCTGAGGCTGAAGTATGTCTGCTTTCATGGGACAGTTTCTTCTGTTGTTATCAGTTCATGGGAGGTGTTTTTTCTATCATGTTCCCCTGTCAGTTTCCCAGGATACATTAATCTATGCTGGCAATGTGCCACATTCAACCTGACAACAGCTGTGTAGTTTATCCTTGTATTTTATTATTCCTACAGCAAAACCTGAGAAGGTAAAAGTCCGAATTAGGTGCTTCACATGATACTGAATATGAGAGTTTCTAATGAATAATTGATCAGCTTATTAGAAAATTAGAAAAGTAGAGTATCTTGTTAGTCAGCTAGAGGTTAACTTTTGACATGCTTTTAATATTTGCTTTAGAAAGTACAGTAAGATCTCAGAGGTCTATGAAATGTGCCAATAAATACACAGAATATCCCTCCAGAAATCAAGGGATGACAACTTTAAACATAAGAACAGTTGCATACTTGAGGAGGTCATTCAGCTGATCTAGAGCACTTAGTGAATAACTAATTGATCTGAGAATCTTATCCAGCCATTTCTTGAGGGAACCCAAGGTATTACCTTCAACATCATGGCTGGGTAACTTGTTCTGTACCCCCACCACCGCATTGATCACCTTCTAAAAGTTAAGGTTTAGGACAAACATCTGTGCATAGAATGGAGCATTACAATAGTAACATTGAGCCAGTAAAAGACAAAAATTCTGTTTTAACAAATAATTTGAGTAATAATGAAATACAATGTGTAATTCCACATTTTCATCCACTGGTCTTGGAAAGATAGGATAATCTCTGGACCAGGCATTCTTGATTAGGACATTTCCTATTCCATGATGCTGCACTATCCAGAGAAAACCCTGCCCTGTGTGTCATGGAGTGATAAGAACTGAAGAGGTCTGGGTGTGTGAGACTTATCTGCTACAGTATCTGAAACACCCATCATAATCCGCTCAAAAGCAGAGTGGGTTAGTATTCTTCCAAGAGCCTTGATGTTCTGTTTCTATTGACCCTGCTAATGTGCTGCTCAGCTGGCCCATTGGTTAAAGTGTTTCATTTAAACTTTAAATGCAACACAACACCTATCAAATTGTTGTTTTGTTAATTACAGTAGTTCCATACATTATACACTTTCTGCTAGCTGATGTCCAGTATTTCTGGGTGGTAGCCCAGAAGGACTAAGATCGAGAGTTCTTAAAGACCCTAAAGGAACAATGCTTCTAAAGATACCCAATAACAGTGACTATGCATGAATGTATTTATATTAATAAAAAGAGTAAGACCTAAAGGTATTGAAATTTTAATGTATACAACAGGATCTTATCATGAATGATAAGATCCTGTTGTAGACAACATCTACCAGTGTTATCTGTACTGTATCTCAGACAATAGAGTTGAAAAAGATAAATACCTAGAGCTGGTTAGTGTACGTAAGATCAATATGTTCTGTTTTCTTACACAATTAGAAGCCCCCTGCTGTTAGGGGTCACTTAATGGTGTTAAAACAAACCTGCTGTCTTGTACCATATTCTTTATAATAATTTGTCTTGAATGCTAAGGGCAAGAACAGCTTTTAATCACTGGGGGGAGGGACTGGAAAAGAAGAAAACTGCACCATAACTACTGTAAGCAATGTATTGTGTGTGGGGAGGGGGTTAAAGTCAGACTTCATGATCCTGGTTTTGGTATTGCAGTTTTATTTCTGTGATGTGTAGTTTATTTGTGTCAGTGAAGAAACAATGTATTTTTATGTTGTTTTTAGAAAGGCTGGATGTTGTGGTTGAAGAGTTTGCATGCACCACATAATCATGAGTAGTTTTAGCATGTGTAAAGAACTAAAACATGGCCATCTGCCCATCCATGCGGGCATTTTTAGCCTCTTTATCCAATTCAGGGTCACAAGCAAGCCCGCACCTACCCCAGCAAGCAGTGGTGCAAGACGGGATACACCCTGGACCGGACATCAGTCCTTCTTAGGACACACCCAGACACAGACACACACACACTTACACCAAGGACAGTTTTTCCAGAAGCCTTTTAACCTACCAGTATGTCCCAGAGGAAACCCCCATTGGGGAGAACATGCAAATGGCACCCCAGGAATTGAACCCAGGCCCCAGCACTGCTAGGCAGCAATTCTAACTACTGCACCACTATTTCACATGTATTTAAACCCATAATATCTTAAAAATACTGTAAAATTCTAGTATATGCATGTGTCACAGATCCTATTTTTCCAATTGCCTGTTTTTTGGTCATGTGACAGCTCTTAAAGAGGAAAGTTTTGTAGCAAGGGAAATGTACCCATTATGATTTCATTTCCACTTTCATGATAGGTCAACTTATGAGACCCTTGCTGTGCAAGATAGTATCTAAAAATAAGCATGTTTCTTATGGAAAACCTTTATCATACATTCCAGCCACATTATGATAAGTTGATGTATGACATTTCTTTGCTTCCTTTGCAAAGTCAGGAAGAAGCTGATCTAAGTCTAAGCAGGGAACAAGGAGCATTGAGGTCACTCTCAACAGACCAGGCTGCCTGGGTCTGCAGAAGTTTTGTCTGTCAAACTGTTGTGAGTTGAATTTGATAGAAACGTTAGGGAGATAATGGCCAAGAATGAAAAGCACCTATGAGGATATCTGAGCTGTGTCTGGATTTCTTTTCTTTGGAGTACTTTGAAAAATAAATTGTTTGAATGTTACAAAATGAACAAAAGGATTTTAGGACTGATGAGACTGGTGTTAAAGTCAAATTTTTATGCCTTTTTAGTTATATAGAATAATAAGTAATTGAGAAGTAATCTTACTATGATACCCTTGTTTAATCAAAACAGGTCTTAAATAACCAAAAATGTTTGTTTACCACATTATATGATTTTGCTTTGTCTCACATACCCTTTAGCTTATTTGTGTCTTACAGAGTAGAACTGACTTTGTGCAACTAGTGTAATGTGCAGCTTTTACTGTGTTACTGTGTTACTGTGTTACTGTGTTACTGTGTTACTGTGTTACTGTGTTACTGTGTTACTGTGTTACTGTGTTACTGTGTTACTGTGTTACTGTGTTACTGTGTCTGACATTCCTTATTGGTAGGAACACAATTTGCATTTTTCTTGCCTTCATAGCAAGATGAAAAGGTGAAAAGGGTTTTTATATCTTTATAAAGGCATTAATCCATTGGATTTTCAAAAATAAATACTAGGTAGCCCAGAGACAAATTAAGTAGCAGCCCAATCATGCAGACTACTTGTTATCCATCACTGTTTGCAGTGCTTTACATGTCAGTAGTGATTTCTCATTTTCAGTATAAAGTTTCATGATCAAATGTCAGAAAATGATGCATATATTTTAAAAACATTTTAAAAACACAGTACTGTATATAGTGGTTATGCACTGTATCTTATATAAAACAAGTATCTAATTAAAATATATTGTCAGTAGAGTGAGCAAAACCAGATCTCACATACTCTGTTGTGCTGCTGCATTATCTTTTAATAAAATATCAAAACTCTGGCACAACATGATTTTTTTGTTTGTTTTTTATCTTCCCAGCTTTGCTCCTTCCTAAAATGACCATCTAAAATGTCTGAAGGATTAAGGAAACAGCTTGAATTTCCCAGTTCTCTTATTCAAGCCCAGGTAAAGTGCAGCCTCAATAACAATTGTGTGGTGTGTTTCCTAGACCTCTGTTTAAAGCAGTAATAATGATCTCCTGTTCGACCATTTCTGCAGGCTGTGAGGAGTCTTGTCGCTGCTGTGCTGAAAGAAAAAGGGCTGAATGAGAAGATTGCACAGTCTTCTAATCAGGTTAGTTCTATGGTACTGCTACAGCAATAAAGTCAAAATGCAGAATGGAAATCCTACAAGTCTCATTATTTTTCCATTCTTCATTCTGATTTTGTTGCTGTTTAAATGCTGGGGCCGAATAATGAAGAGACTGCAGTTCCAAAGGCTTCTTTGCAAAGATCGTTTTCTGTTGCACACCTTTACAAACACAAGGAACAGAATGTGTCACAGAAAAGATGTGCAGGTCACCCAGCACTGGGTCACGTTTAATGAATGACTCTATTTTCCTTCTGCCCAGCAACAGAGCATCTGATTATTTGCTTTGCAGAAAACAACCAAATAGAGAGGTGTTAGTGTAATAAAACATGAATCTTTCCTTCTTTTTGAAACACAAATGTTTTGACACGCAGAGCTCCTTAAACACAAAGTAAGGGAGGTTTTCATGGTTCTACATGATGGCCAGAATAGAAACTGTTGTTGTAATTTCATCTTTCCTGCATCTGTTAAATCTTGTGCAAGGATTGTAATGTTCCTTAAACCTAAGTGTAGCACACAGTCATGCATGATTACATGATGAAAGGTATCACTGGCTCTCACTGGTGATTGTTAAGCCTCGCTGGTCTGTGGTCCTGTCCTGCGGTAACTTGTGCTGGTGAGTGTACTACAGTGTGCCGCTGTATTTCAGAGCCCTGCCCTGGAGCTGCTCTGGGAGAAGTGCTGCAGCGACAGTGTGCTGGTGAGGTCAGCCTGCTGTGATGCTCTGGTGCTGCTAGTGGAACAGAACCATGCTGATCTTCAATATGTGCTCAACAGCATCCTCAACCTCATTCCCTCTGCCAGGTAGAGTTGTCCACTGGCATCATTAAATAGCAGCCTGTTGCTAATAGTTTATTCACAGGTTACTGTTGCAAATTATGATTTTTGCTCATTCGGATCACCACCTGTGGATTCTGCTTTGTAATAAACCTGATTTTACTCTCTCATTTTCCTTTTTAGTAATGAATTCAGTACATATTTTCATTGGCTGGAGAACGTGGTCTTTATCTTTTACTGCTGTCTAGTTTGGAGACATTTAAAAGAAGGGCTTCACATATCATGCCCCATCCTGTGGAGGTGGTAAAATCTTGTTTTTTGGGCTGTATAGATACACCTGGAATTAGGCAGTAGTTCTTTATATATCACATGTATTTTGCAGTTTGGAACAAGCTACCCAGCCATGGTCTAAAGCCAATACTTTGGCTTCATTCAGGAAACGGCTGAATGAGATCAATGGATCAATTCGCCACTAGCTTCCCAACGGGCTCGATGGCCCGAATAGCCTCCTCTCATTTGTATCTCTTTTGATGTTTTTAAATGCTGCCTGATTCAGAAGCTAAGCAAGGCTGGGCCTGGATAGTGCTGAAATGGTACTCCGGCAAAGAAAAACAGCTTGCCACTTTGAGTGATATTATTCGACCAGGCTATTCCCTTTTGGACAGAATTTTCAAGCCAATGCTGCAGTATGATAATCGTGAACACTGTGCTGTAGGAGATCAAGTCATGCAGATATGTTAATCTGAGGTCCAGACTACTTGGTTGTCAAAGATCATTAAAGATCTCATGATACTATTTACGACGAGTAAGAGTGTTAATTCTGGTGCCCTGGCTAAATTCCATTGTTGGTTGGCATAATCTGTTATATCGAAAGCCCTCACTGAATTCATCTAATGAAGCAGTTTCTCTTTTCTCTACCTGATCCGCTCTGGAGTGGGGTCCATGATGGATAATAGCTAGGTGGTGCCACACTTCAGTGGATGAAGTACTCCTCCTATATACTGTATAAAGCAGTTCAGGATTATTGAGGATGAAAAGTATTACAGTACATAAATGCAAGGAATTATTATATTCAAAAGCACCCCAATTACGTATGCTCACAGGTGCTTTACTGTATATCAGGGTATTCCCTCAACATATGAATCTTCATATCTGAGTTGCACTTGAGAAAGGATGAGAAGCGATACTCAAGTGAAAGCATTTAAGAAACAAGTGTAGCGATCCTGTTCTGAAACCATTGATATAGAAATTGTATATGTTTGTTGCACTTGACTATAATGACTTAGCAGATGAGCTAAATTATTTGAAGAAGAGAAAATATTGTCTGACACTGCATCCCAGTAAGGACTGCCAATGACCTTTTCTGATTCCATGTGGCATATATTGGTGACTGGAAAGGGGCTACTTTTAAACATGATACAAAAATTGTATAAAGAAGAAACGGGCCCCTTGTAATGTTAGTTGAGGCAATTACATGGGCAGGTTAAGGAGTAGCCTATTGCAGCTTTTAAGTGTGAAGGGCCAAGTAGAACATGAGATCTATAAAATGAGATATCGCAAGAAGAGAGTTAGATTCCTTTAGTTTTGGAATGTGTGCATGCCATTGTCATTAGAACTATTGCCAGGTAAGACGGGTAAAATTAAACCAAAACTATTCCAAATACATAAAACCTTTGACATGTTGGAAGAATATTCTGAAAGTATTTCAGTTTTTGTCTAGATGACCACTGGTTCTGAGATAATTAAGTCCATCTCAGAGGAGATGGTGTTGACCTTAGGGTGAAAAAAGATAAGTAGAAGAAGAAATTTAATTTGCTTCATTAATGTCTCTGAAATTGGTAACCATCAGGTTAATAATTAAAAATCTGTCCCATCAAAATCTCTAATCTGACCTAAATAAACTAAGCTTGAAAGCCCATTTATATTTGTAATGTACAAGCTCAAATAGAGTGCTATAGACTTTTCAAATTAATTCTTGGTCATTTACCAGTGGTCACATGTAATCATAATTGACTTTTATTTGATTTGCAAAAAAATATAGAACAGGTCCCTTTGTCAGAAAAAGTTTGTGATCAACAACAGGACAGAAAACTAGTTGATGACAAAAATGGAAACCAAAAAATATTTCTTCAGTTTTTCTTCAGAGGCTTCCATATAGGTTTGGAGACTACTATTGCACGTCCAGAGAGCAGAATGTTATTGTAAATTTGTGTTTGATGGATCTTACTTAAATTAATATTTAGTGAATAAATGTGAAAAGGTTATTTCTGGAATTTATTCAGTTATGTCAATTAGGATAATTGTGACTTTGCTCTGTGCAGTGATATAAAGATTTCAGTATGATATTCTTAGACTATGTTAAGCTCATTATTGAATTTATAACTTATGTTGTGTGATGTCTGTTGCTCCTGACTCAGTAGGGGTTTGGCTAAATCTAGATGGCACTGAACAGTATATTTACATGATCCCTTCAGCATTTGTCATGTGCTTATGGTACATTCCCAGCTGGTTCAATCCTCAGTCTCTAAGGCATCCCCCAGCTCTTAAAGCTGCATAGTTCCTAGGCAGACACACACATCTCCTGAGCCAAAATTGGTCAAGTAATGCAGTAACAGGTCCACAGCTCCATAAAATGAATGAGCCATTTTATACACATTCACCAGCACATGCAAGTGAATTCCTGTATTGTGCTTGGTGTTTTGTTAGAGTATTGTCTTTAAAAGGCTTCATTCTTTAATAATGCAGAATTTTAATGCACCAACACCACTGCTGGAAAAATGCAATAAAATAATCAGTCACCTTCCATTCAATATACAGAATCATATTCAATATACATTTTACTCTTCCACATTGTGTAGTTTTTTAAGATACATCTCTCATGCAATAGTGCTGTTCAAAAAGGCATTGAAACATTGTAATGGGATTTTTAAATTCTGAATGTTGTGATGTTGTATTCTCTTTGTGACAGTGGAAATAAAATGTTAAGCTGACCACTTTATTTTTGCTATATAAGTGGATGTGTTCCCTGGTTAAACAGAATCTTAAAATTAAAGATGGGGGGGGGGGGGGAACAGACAGATTTAAAGTGTCAAATTCCCTACTGTGGGGCTGCTCTGACAGTTATAGTGGATGAAAGGAGAAGATTAAAGAAAGCTCAACCCACAGCCGTAGATAATTGATTTATAATGTATGAGCAGCAGCAGTAACAACCACTTGTCAGGGAATGTGAGTGCTGTGTCTCAGATCTGGTGGGCGACAGACCAGCTCTGCTTCTCCTTCCTCTGCTGTTCCCTAACCAAAAAGATGCTGCTGTTATTCTCCATTTGCTGAAGCTGCTTTTTGGCACTTCTTTTTTTTTTAAGTTACATTGGTTCTGGTTAGTGAAATGGGATCAGTTTGTCCAATCACATTCTTATATTGTATGTGTATACTAATTACAAACAATAAATTCATGTAGGGATAACTTGAAAAATCAGTACACTATAGATGATTGCCTTTAGACATACAGAATTTGGACAATGAAGTAGTATTTTTACTATGAGCTCTATTCATTTTTCATAAAAAACATGACTAATAATCACAGCTCTAACGTGTTATAGTTAATCGTTAATAGTTTTGGACCTGTTTTTTGAAAGAACAAAGGTTTTGGGATAGTGAGCCTACAGGTGTATGTTTTTAGGTAATTAGACACTCATAAAAGAGCCCTATCAACCTGCCTTTGACTTCAATGTTTAGTGTCCATACTTAAATGTCAAAATGACAACGGTTAACTTTATTAGAGAAAAGCAGGCAATTTTGAAGCTGAAATAAAAGAAAACCTCAATTGTACCCATGGCACAGAGATTGGGCATACCAGAATCAACATTTTGGAAAATACTGAAGAAAAAAGAAACCAGAGGTAACTGTATAGAGCTGTCAAGACTGGGTCAGCCAAGAAAAGACATTTATGGTTGATGAAAGAAAAATTATTATAGCTGTCAAAATAAACCCTAAAAATTGTCAGTGATTCTAGCAACCTCCAGATTGCCGGAGTGAGGATATCTGAATCCACAGTTCTCAGAAGACTGAGACAGCAGAAATACAAAGACTACACCACAATATGTAAATCTATCATCAGCACCAAGAACAGAAAAACAAGATTAAAATTTGATGGGATTTAGTGTACAAAGATGAGAAAGGAAAGATTTTTAACGAGGTTTTATACACAGATGAGTCGAATATAAACCTTTAGCAAAGTGCTGGAAAGGTTACAGTATGGAGAAAAAAAATGAACTGCAGATGCTCAATAGAACATCACCTCATCTGTGAAATTTGGCAGAGGTAACATCATGGCCTGGGCATACATGGCTACCTCTGGAACTGACTAACTCATCTTTATTGATGGTATATCTAATGATGATGACAGCAGAATATTTTGCACTCAAATCACAAGTATGCATAATGCTCAAAGGAATTGAGAAAGCCAACCCAGTGAATTTCTTCAGAATAAACAAACGCAAACAAGGAGCACAGATGAAAACTATGTGGCAGTGCACTTACAGTGGCGACAGGAAAAAAATGTATTTGCATGAGATCTAAGGTGCTAAACTAGGACACAAATAGATCGTTGGTCAGATTTAGCCACTTTTTACCTTGCATTCATATTTGGCTCTTATGTCTTAACTGTTTATCAATGACTTTCTAATATGATTTGTTCACATTATGGAGACAAATTCCTATACTAAATACTAGCTTTATTCTAGCTCTTCCACCTTCATGGTTTTGATGAGCTTGTGTGCCGCAGTAACCATTTCTGAACCTGCCGTTATTTTTTTTTATTTTTGTGCTTCCTGTGTGATTTTTATTTAACATATAAGCTTGTCTCCCCAATTCACACTTCAAGAGCCATCTACTCCTTTTCATCCTGTGAGTACCACAGTGCGAAGGTCAGAGTTACCATTGGACTAGGGTTGCACTTCAAGCACTTCTGGCATGTGATACTGTATGTCACTGTTGTGCAATGAGGATATCATGGCTGATTGAAGACTGCCCAACACCAGCCATATTTTGGCAAAACGTGGAAAGGGATTGTTAGAATCCCAGAGATGAAGATGACATTCAGAAAAGTTTTTCAATCACGTTTTACAGTAAACAGATTCCTTATGTAAGAAATTCAAATCTCAGGTGTTTTATGGATTAAGAGGTGAACAAACTGTTGATTAGAAGATTTAAATAAGATAGTTCATTCAATCAAAAAGCAGACTGATGATTCTTCAATCAGTGAGCTGTGGATAGGAAAGAATGGGTGTTTGTGTGGTGTTTTTGTGCTACGGATGAGACATAATTTGTCTTCATGTTTTACATGTTCTTAGATGTGACTGAAATTACTTTTTGTTCCTTCACTTTCATGGCATTCATTACTACCACACTGCTGTTCTTGAGCTGTCACCTTGCTCATCTTGAGAGGAATGGTGTAGTTTTCCAGACCATAAAATCCAGGTTTGTAATGTCAGAGCTTTAATGCTTTTATATTACAGTTTTCATGGGAACAAGAATCACTGGTTGGGGATCACTTTCAGCTCAGTCATGTGATGTGAAGAACCTCTGCAGAATTCTTGAGAAACTAAAGGTTATTCCTTACCCCAAAGTAGACTTAATTAACTGAAAATAAACATCAGACAGGCCAGCAGCCATTTCACCCTGCAGCTCTCAACTGGCAGCCCACTGAATCTAAGCAGGGCTGAGCCTGGTCAGTACCTGGATGGGAGACCTCCTAGGAAGCTATGGTTGCTGCTGGAAGTGGTGGTAGAGGGACTGGGGGCGTGCCGACCCTGCAGTCTGTGTGGGTCCTAATGCCCCAGTAGAGTGGTGAGGACACTATAATGTAGTGGACACCGTCTTTTGGATGAAACGTTAAACAGAGGTCCTGACTCTCAGTGGTCATTAAAGATCTCCGGGCATTTCTCGAGAAGAGTAGGGAGGTATCCCAGTGTCCAGGCCAAATTTCCCTCCTCAGCCTATACCGTGGCCTCTAAATTGTCCCCACGTATGATTGGGTTGCACTTGCCCTGCAATGTGTACCCTGCCTTGTGCTCGTTGCTTGTCAGGTAGGCTCCGGCTTCCCATGACACTGTGTGGTATAAAGCGGTTTGGCAAATGACGTGACATGACATGAACATCCAACATAGGTAATTCTCTCTGTCTCTGTAATTAGCTGACTTTTTAATTGACAAAAAGAGGCCTTAGTCTCTTTGTACAGTATCTTTTGTGTTGTTATTAATTACATTATATAAAATATATCTTATGTCACTGAGGTCAGGTGACCATTAAACTGTGCTGCTTTTGGTTTGTAGGGATTAAGTTTTTGCAATACTGTATGTGTCTGTCACTAATTGTGGATCTTGCTCAGATAAGGTTTCTGTATTGATTATCACTCTCCACAACCTCAAGGAAAGTCTTGCTCACATGTGGTTCTGTCTGTGGAAACTTTAAAAGAATGATTATATGTCGAGATAATAACATCACATTTTACTGTTAATTATATTTTACTTTCACATTTGAATGATGGTGTTTGTCATTTTTAATTCCGAAGTCAGTGAGGTATTTTAGCCATTAATGAGTGTAACACAGCCCATGGCAACTTAACTCTCTTATTTCTGTATACATGATTATTTAACTCCCGCTGTTGGGTGTATAGTTATTAAAATTAACTTTTTAAGGACTGTGTTAATAATATTATTTAGACAAAATAATATCACAAGTGATTATTGTTGTCATTACTCATTTGGATGAAGCTTAAACACTGAAACATAAAATGAAATTTTGTGATGCATTGAAATATTTTGTTATAATTACTGTATATTCATTTGCCCTTTGATCTCAGACAATTGTATTCTCTGCAATTAAGTCTTCCAGAAAATCTGACTTTTCTGAATCAGTTTCACTTTTATATGTTGTGATCTGAATAAAATATACACAACATGAAATAGTTTCAATCAACAAATTAGGACTTTCAAACCGTTTTTCACCATTATAATGAGTATTCGATGGTTTAGGAAAATGGTACAAACATCATTAAACCATACAACCATTCTTTGATTTGAAACTTTTGTGTACTAATAACTTGGCTTACATTATACACACTAGACTTTACTCATTTTTAAAAACATGCTTTTTTATTCCTAAGGTTAATGAGCTCCCTCTGGCCCATGAATAGTATGAAACTTGCTAAACATGAGTTTAGTTGAACAATCGTTATGTTTTTCATCTAATTTATAAAAAAATATTTTATATGGTTTTAAAAAAGGATTGTTTTTTATGAGCTGTCTGTAATTTAAAAAAATAGTCTGTTAGAATCTTGTTTTCTCAAATGAGTATTCACCTAATTTGATTTCATATATCAAAGAAACATTCATTTATATGTAAAATATGAAAAAGGAATCCTAATAATACATTAGAATTCACAGACAGTTGAAGGCTGTATCCTCAGAATCAGGTTTTGGATTTTGATAAAGCTACACCAGACATTATTGAAGAGAGATTGTAATTGATATGAATGGTGACCTACTTTTGTTTGCGATGCTGACAACTGGCATGTGAAATTCATATCCTTTTAAATGATTTCATATACTGCATGACTTGAGCTAACCCCTCTAGAGCTACAGTATAGAAATGTGTAATACTGAAAGATATGAGTGATGAAAATTTCTGAATCTGAAAGGGAAACAATAGAAATTATTCATGTTTGTCTTTATGAACAGAATTTTAATATTGATGAAAACTGCAGTATTATTCTTCAGAAACAATGAAAGGTTTATTATTTACTATAGCACTCTGAAAATACAGAAGTATTTGTATTAGATGTGTAATTACTTAATTGGTATCAAGATGTGTACTATTTTCTAGAGACTATTATTAGATGTCATAACATAGCATTATCCATTGTCTACTGTACATCTCCTACAGAATTATGTTTTGCGACTTATATTGTAAGTCAAATGTGCAAAGTGACAGTGTTTTCCATATACTGTATATTAGTGTTTTTTGATTGATTTCTGATAGTGATCAAATGTACACTGTTGAAGACGGCAAATAAACCTGCGTGAATCCTGGTTTGTGTTGCAGTTACTTCAATAAAATCAAATACATTTTAAAAAAGAAAATATGGAAATAAATCAGCAAGACTTTAAGTACACTTATTCAGTTTCAGAAACTAAGCAAAGGAAATAAGGTTTCCATTAAAATGTGGTACAAAGGCATAACAATTTAAACATCTGATTCAGCACAGGACCAGATTATCATTTTCTCACCATGAACTTGCGTGAATCTTCTGATTCAATTAACCATTTCATTTTTGCAGCAATGTGCAAGGTCTGATAAAGGTGATTGGGAAGTTGCTGCAGATCCAGTCCTTGCAACACCTACAAGATGGAAAAGCAGTCGGCTGTCCTTATACTATAAGGTGAGTTGACTTTTTCAAGTCATTATGGTATGAGGAGCAAGTGTGATTTTAACGTTTTGAGTGCTAAATTAAAGCCTATGATCTCCACATGGAGTGTTTTATTAAATGGTTTCAGTAAATAGACCTTTGAAAAGTGCACCATGGCAGTAATGTGGCAACTGAGACTAAAAGATGAATCTTCTTTTCCAAGAGTACAATATATATATATCCACATTTCAAAATATTTACTGTATGTGGACTGTTCACTTTCAGACGCCTTGATGCAGTTGTTTCAGGGCATGTCACTGAAGAACAAAGCACAAGGTGTATTAACCTTTTTGCTGAAGTCCAGGCCCAAAAATTCTATTTCACTTGGACCTTGCTGTTGATTTCCATTCAGAGGTGAGAGAGTCACCTTGTTAGTATTGATAAACAGGGTTCATTTGACTAATTCAGTAATATAAGCCACAATCGATTGGCTAGTATCTAATTGATTTAACTTTACAGGAAAAGGTTTAACGGTTGGTTGTACTTAGAAGCGGGGTGCTGTATGCATGCTGAACTGAAGGATTCTTTGTTTATAGCTGTTGCAGACAGGCTTGGTAGCTGTCTGCAAAGTACCCTCTGCCTGTTAATTGTTTGAAATGCTTAAATAACTGCTATCTCTTATGAGAGTCATGCGGTAAATCAAATTGAACGTCTCTTAGGTTAAGAGATTTTTCCAAAGGTTAAGGTGAACCAAAGGTTAAGCACCGCTTTCAAGCGGTCTCTTAGCTCATGATCGTAATGCAGAGTGTCAAGGCGGCGATGGTGCCATTACACCAAGGGAGCTGACCTGCGTGGGATTGCGGTCAAGCAGTCAAGCATGCTGTATCTTAGAAGCGCAAACGTATTCATTTTTCAAACTTCAGTGTAAATCTCCCAGGACTTTGATGTTGGCCTCTTTGCATTGGCATCTTAAATCAGCTACAGTAAGACAATAAATATTAGAACAAATATTTTTTTCCCTTTGGAGAAGAATAGCAGGAAAGATCTTTTGCTCCAAACAGCAGGGGGCTATGTTGGGTCTATTAGTTGTGGTACAGCTTAGCTTTAATTATACAATAAACACGATAAATTGTGACATTCAGAATATTTAGCATTTGTTGAGCACTGTTGAAGCTCAATAATAGAAATAGATGCCAGAATGTGACATCAGAAATCCTTTAAATCATTTTTAGAAATATGCATTAAGCACATTAATAAGTGCATTAAGACATGTGACTAAACTATATTTTTTAAAAGAAAATATTAAAAGCATGAAAAACATCAAATGGAATCCCTAATGTTTTTATTACATCATTGATGGTTTTGTAAGTACAGACAAAAGCTGCACTTATGAGAAAATATAGCTGATTCATAATGTGAGGATTCTTTGCTACATGTGTATGTGTTAGTCTTTGCAAATAGTGTTGGTTGCTGGATTTTATTTGAGGCTTGGGGGCTGTCTGGTAGCACCCTGTGTTGTGGAGGGTATGTTTCAGTGCCAAAAAAAGATAACAAGTTTGACTGCTTTCTCATCTGCTTCCTGGGGATCATATGAGCTGGACAGTTTTTACCATAGATCTCAAGGTAGCTGTAAGATGAAATTACCCTTTCATGTCTGTGTCATCCCAGCTTAATTCAATTTTGTGTGAAATATGTTTATATGGTTTCCGTATGAATTTTTCTATAAATTGCAAGAGCAGTTTGTTTTTTACCAAAGGTTACTTATTCTTGCCTGGAGCTATTTTTCTTCATATAGAGTTTCAAATGTGTCTTTTTTTCTTCTCCAGAGCAAAATGTCTTTGCTAGGTTGAAATGTAGAAGTGTATCCACCTACCTTTAGAATTAAGTATGAAACTCCAAGGGCACACTAACTGGAGGACTAGATTTATAATGTTACAGCCACCCAGGAGAAATTTGCATAATTCATGTCCTTTTCTGTTGGTGTGAGAGTCCTACTTAATTGACTATGATTAAATTAGTTTTACACATTTTCTTTTAAGGGCAGGAAACAGGATTTTAAACTTTAGGTCGCCCTAAGCTATGAGTTTTAAATATGTACTCCTTGTTCTTGTATGCACAGAACTTTGCATTAATTACCTTTTAATCATCCATCCATCCATCCATCTCCTAACTACTTCATCTAATTCAGGGTCGCAGGGGAGCTGGGGCCTATCCCGGCAAACAATGGGCACAAGGTGGAATACAGTCTGGACCGTAGGCCAGTCCACCTCAGGGCACACACAGACACAGACAGAGACATGTACACACTCACACGAGGCCAGTTTCCCCAGAAACCAATTAACCGTCCAGCATGTCTTGGGACTGTGAAGAAACCAGAGCATCTGGAGAGAACCCACGTTAACGTGAGAAAAACATACTAAAATCACGTAGATGGCACCCTAGGTATGGAATTAAATCCAGGATCCCAGTGGTGCGAGGCAGCACTACTAACCACGAAGCCGCCGCGCCTCCCCCCTTTTAATCGTATTCAGTGGTGTCATACTTTTTACGTTGTGTATACAGTATCAGTGTTTCTTGTGTGCTTGCTTATTTGTTACTTTTTTAACACATAATCTTACCATTCCTATCATAACTTCTAAAAAAAATTAATAAGAGGAAAGTAGTTTTCAGTAGTTTTTCTTCTCATCCACTATTAATAATACAGTTAACGTAGGATGAAGTATGATCACTGATCTGTAAAACACAGGAAGTGCAAAAGGCCTTTAAGAATGTGCTATGTGGTATAAATACCTTGCATTGTCCATTTATCCATGACCAGATAGTCACTTATTTGTGGTTAAATTGACATGTAAAAGGTCTTATTCTTTTACTTGTGTGAGCATATTTGCATTTGTCCTGTTAAGTGTTTTTCTTCCTGTGAGGATGGACTCTTGCAGGGAAAACATTTTAAAAGATGTTGAGAATCTCCAGTACCTTTTGTTCTTAAAGTATGAATCAATTGGAAGAGTCATTATAAAAAGCTCAGAGACAGGAACCTGTTTCATTCCAGACTTACACCTCATTTCAATGCTGACATTTCCTGAACTTGCATTTGAACTGGTAAGGACCAAGGCCAACCTGTCAGGTACCTTTCTCATTTTGTTTTATTCTTAAGGCAGTTAATAGTGTGTGTGTCTGCTGGCTGGGCGTGATTGATGGCCTGCATTGATATGTGGGCTGGATTTAAGCACTTTACAGTGGCACGTTTGCTGTGGGAAACTCAAGAAGAGAGATGGTCAATGAGATTGTGGGAGTGCGCTTTGTTCCCCTGACTGACAGCTTGTAGGTGAATGAGGCCATTAGTCCTTTATACCTTGGACTTCTGACTTGTGTTCACAAAGATGAGCTTGAAGATTGATATTATGCAATGGTTACTTTAAGAAGCTCAATTTGTTTTCCCTTCTCTAGCAAGTTCTGCTTATGCTTTTGTAAGTTTTTAAATATTTTTATTTAGCAAATTGTTTTCTGTTGTGGAGCAGATAATTTAGTTAAGACTAATATATGAGCCATGAAAACCACTGACTGAAGAATTCACATGCAAACTGCAATTATTATGTGTTCCACCATCACAGGCCATTATCATGTTTTCCACCATGGGATTACCCTGACTTGAATTAAAGTAATATTGAGAGGAAACTGTAAGTCAGCGTGTTTTTGTTGCACCTTGTTTATTTAAACTGTGAGTAGAACTTAGTAATGTCCCCATTCTATTCTCATAACAGAGGGTATCCAGTCTTGGGCTGTACTCTAGTGAATAGGAGGAGGAAATGGCAACAGGTGTTGGCAACAGATTTTGTCTGTACTGCTTTACTCATTTATTATTACTATATGAAGATTAAAATAATCATCATTATTTGTTTGGCCCTTACACACATCTTGAAACAATTAATCTATTTTTTTTCCAAACAGACAGATGTGGTTTCCTTAAATTTCATGGAACCTGGATTTAGAAATTTATGAAACAAAGTGTAAAGAATGGGAGTTCAGTAAATGCCCTATTTAAGAAACCTGACTAAATCCTGACTGATTGGTGCAACAGTCATTAGCCGGTCTAGCAAAGTAAATACCATTTTGCTCACTTATTCCTGTATCATGTGCAGTGGTGTTTTATTGGATTGAAGATCATGTTTATATATGCATTTATTTCTTTCATTTAATTTTAGTTTACTGTATTAAATTACATCCATTATTAAAAAAAAGATCTGGTACTGATTATTTCTCATTCCGATTCCTGTTAATACTTTTAAGTGTATCTGTTTAGCAAAATTCTACCTGCTTAATCTTTAAGCCTAAATCACAGTGTGAGACGTTATGATGCACAATCTTTATTTTTTGTTCTAAGGGATCACAAAAACATCACTTCCTTAAAAATAAAAGAAAAGCCTTCAAAGCTACCTGATTTGTATTATATTCATTACTTCACAATTGGTTAAAGAAGTTCCAGTAGGTAACTGCATGCATAGGCTGCAAAGGAACAAGAAAAGAGATATAGGAGCCTTATTGTACAGTCAAAATGTTGTCTCTTTTCTTTTTTTTTCAGCATGGTACAAACCTTTACCTGTTACTTCACAATTGGTATTTTTCTGTTTACAGATTATAAGTGTGCATTCAAAGCTTGTAACTTTTGTTTATTATACATCAAGTACACTTCTTAGAAAATAACTGCAAATAACATAAAATGATAATACTGTGTGATCTGATTATCTGTGCAATCTGTAAAGTTAGTTTAATTAACACCTTTTCCTTTCATTTTACAACAGGACCTTTTTCTTTTTCCTTTTTAAAATATTTAATAGAAAACATTAATACTGCACATTAATGTTGTTTTCCTCATATACTTTCTGGTACACCAGCAGCAATAATTTTTATTCAGCAGCTTATCCTTCAAAAGGTAAAGAGTTGACTTTCACTCCTTTGATCAGTGGGGGAGAACATGCTTAAGTTGCAATTTTTCAGTTTCAAAATATGGTTTCAAACGGGGTGTAGAATCTGATCTTTAGGATTTCCTTGGCTGACTCTTCCAAAACACCTTTGTTATCTCTAGTTGGATATCTTTTTTACCATACTGAGTAGTCAGAGATCTGAGTTTCTGTCTGAGATAGTTTTCACTGGCTTCATGTGGTTTCCGAAGCTGGTGGAGTGTAAGGTAAGATTCCTATGGTTTTGAAGATGGAGCCCTGTTTGTCTGTGTATGATTTATTTGACAATCCGATTATCTATGGTTGTAAATTTGAATTTTGTGCAGAAACCCTCCACATCCATATGTTACCATCTTGGAAAACCGACCAGACTGCTGGCCAGTCCTTTTGAGGGAGATTGGCGACTACATACAGCAGTGCATTAAAAAGTAAGTGATCTACACTGTTGTGTAACAACAGGTGTGTGAAATCATTAAACATCACAAACATTCAGATGCTTTTTACAGTGTTATTCAGCCACTTTTCAGACTTTTTTACTAAATCATTAGATCGTTGTTTTTTGGCTAATTTGATGAAAAGGTAGTTTGATTTGTATTTGTACCATTAGCTGAACCTTATATAACTGTGATAATACTGTGTAATTCAAAGTTAAGGCTAAGGTTCGATTTGTTTGATTTACATACACATTAATGCTGTGTTAGGAATATGATTAGTGATCCCCAAGCAACCTGAGCGAGCTTGAGCGAATGTGCAAAGAGTAATGGGCAAAACATCCACCAGCCTTGTGTGGCTGTAATAGCTGCCAACTGTTCTGTCAACAAATATTATTTTCAGGGGTCTGAATATTTATGCAATCAACGCATTTGTTTTCTGTTTTAGATCTTGTTGAAATTTAATGTAGCTACTGTTGGTCTTAAAAGAATTTAATTTGAGTGTTCAGGTACTGAATATTAATTTAAAAATGACACAAAGTACTCTAAATTGACTACCTGTGTTATTTTGTACGTTATGAACCATGTCTATTACCTGTGAATTGCATGTTAGTCGGACTTTGTACAGCAATTTGCAGAAAGGCACACTTTCTTCTAATTTAAGCAAATTGTGATTGAGGTGGTGTTGCACTATTTACGTGGCGGAGCCGAAAGTTGCATTATGTTTACCACATTTGAAAAATGTAACCACGTGGCAAATCTTAATAACATTAACTTCTTTTCAGAAGTTAAATATTTTTTCTTCTTTTCATGCATTCAGCTGTTTGTAGTTAATTAAACAGCAGTAGTGTGATCATTCAGTTCAGTATATAAAAGTGTTACACATTATGCTATATATTGCACAGTTGTAGCACTCTTACTATATTTTATTTGGTCAGCTTCACTTAATTTTTGTCTATTATACTTCTACCATACAGAACAAAATCATTTTAGATATTACAATCCTTATACAGTATATGCAAAAAAAACTGAGGTAAAGTGAAGTTGTTGTTGTGCAGATGAAGTTTGTCAGAGAATTCTCACATCTGACAAGATGAAAATAATGATGCCTTCTTCTTGCTGTAGAATGGAGCCTGCCTATGTGGCCATGCTGACTCCATTCCTCAGGTATGTGTACTGTGAGCCCCTGCACTTACCTGAGCATGCCGAATTCAGACAGAACCTCCTCAGAGTGCTGGTGCCACACTGCCAAGAAAAAGGCGAAGAGAGTGAGCCTTCCTCGGTGGCGCAGTGTGTGATTCGCTCGCTCTTCGATCTGATCCCACATCTCCAGGTAAGCTTTAGGGAACGTTGCTGTCTTTCAGTTTGAGGTGAAATGCAGGTTTTGGATACTTAAGGATGTCCATCTCCTTTTAACTATTAACTAACAGATGTAAGATGAGAAGCATGACAATGAAGTCGCATTGAATGACGGCTCCAGTCAGTTCACGCTCAAACAAGAGCCTCACTCACCTGATTCCATTATATCAGTGTAAGAGTCAAACACATGTTTAGGAAGGACTAGCACACATTTCATTACCTGACTAGTTTGTAAATATCACACACTCTTGTAAATAGGACATTGTAAGCTTGTAAGCGATTCTGGCCTTGTGTTATTGGTGTTAGTGTTCTGTGCCTTCTCTCTCTTCTCCCATGTTGCAGTGTCTCTACCAGTAACATCTAACTGTATGTCTTGTCTAGTGATGGCATTTTTTAATTGAAAAGGAAGTTGGAATTGAACGAAGGATGAGAGTTATGTCACTAAGTAGCAACTTGAGGGTGTGATTTGTGAATTATCATGAAATGTACAGTAATTGTGTTTTTTCTGGGGTGGATTTGGAGGTTTGTTTTTTCATTCCTGTGTGCAGAATTTAAAGCCTTACATTTTTTTGGCCACTGTACTCCAGAGTTCAGTTTTTCCTTTGTTACTGGATCAGTTGCCATTGACAATAAGCAAATGGTTGAAATTACAGAGTGACCCAAAGATGACCTGTTTGTAATGTTGGTGAACAGAGAGGAACACAGGGCATCTGTCTGTCTTCATCTGTATCTCTAGAGATCTTGGGTTTGTGTTTCTAAAAGTAAACTGTGGGTTACTAGGAGTGTTAAAAAAAACGAATCTGGTTAGGAGTTAGGATTTCTGTTTTTTTGCTAAAATAATAAATACATAGTATTTTTTAAATAAATATGAATTATAGTAGTAATAAATAATAATAGTAATAAGTAGTATTTACTAATGAAGAATGAATCTAAGTATAACAAGCACTAAAAATATAGTTCATACAGGCTTTCCCTACTTGAAGACTAGCGACGTTACAGTCTTTTACAAAATAATCATATAATAGTTATTGTAGTTTAGAAATGAAAAAAAATAACACTATCATCTTGTATTATAATGGTAGAAGCACAAAAGTTATAAGCATCCTATCGCAAATGTGTCATAATGTCCTCTAATCTTCAAGCATTTACAGGAGGAAAAAAAATAAAAAATGAGTGATACACAAAAGACAATTAATTAAAAGGTTAATTAGTTTACCTAGTCAATAACAATGTGTTTTGTTTCTTTAGGTTGTCACTGTAACTCAAGTGGTGGAGCTGGGTCTGTTTGTGAAAGAGCTCTCCTCAAATTTGCTGAAACATGCCAAGTTTTGGAAAACAGAGCTGTGCCAGCTGTCACTCCAGCTGCTGTGTGCCTGTGAGCTCAACTTGAGGATCACTGGCGAATTCTCAGCTTTGATTGACCTCATTGAGAATCATCTTGAGGTCTGCTCTGAGGTGAGGAGTGACACGCGTGCTGGGCGATATGGGAGTTCTTAAAACAGCCTTTACTTGCATGGTTGGCCAGACATTCAGTTTGTGAAGTGGGTTTAGTCTTGCTGAAGTGTTGTGGTGATGTGTTTTGATATGGCAGAATAAATCAAGCCCAGTAAGAACTTCCATTTCATGTCAAGAGCAGTCAGGAAAAGCTACCTTAGAGATTTCTCACTGTTTGATACATGTTTGCATTGCAAGAGTAGTTGGAAAAATTTACAGGAAATATCAAAAGGGAAATATTATGGTAAGCTTTGGGTCATCGGTTTAGTGAGTCATGCAGCTGGGAGATTTGAGATGTTTTCTGCACTGATGTGGCTGGGGACACACAAATCATCCAGTTTGCAATTGGTTGGCACTGCTATAATGAGATTTACTTGGCAGTGACTAATGTCAGTTCCACATGTGGTAAATCCACTAAAATTTGATTAATTCTGTGACCTTTCAGCTGTAACTAAATGGAAGGGATCAGAGCTTTGTTCACTATGTGTGAACTTGATTTGTTTTGATTTGATTTGTTTTTAAGAATCACTGGTCATTATATTGATTGTCCAGAAAGAGCTACACTGGCTACTACACTGTCAAGAGCTGGGTGGGGAACATAGGCTAATACTTCTTTAGTTCCCCTTTAATAACTAGCTCTGCACAGGTATTACTATATGTAAGACAGGGGAGAGAGATATTTTCCCCTTGGGTGCAGTATCATGACCACATTTGCTGACATTTTTGAATAAGAGGAAATAGGATCTTTCAGTGTTAAACTAACAGAAATTTCAATAGCAGTGTTGTTTTTTTGGAGAAAAATGTGAAATTGAGAGCTCTTTGACTTTCACTTTCTTTCCATGGGTTTTCATTTCATGGATTTATTTTATATGTTAGCAGTATTATAATTCTGTACAGTGTGTTATATATACTGTATATATACAGGTATATATTTATTTTCTTGCATGCTATGTTCTTTTGGTTCCCTGTCTTTTATCAGTAGTTCTACAAATTAAACATATTTTTTAATATCTTTTCGGTTTAACGGTTTGTGCTTCCAGCTTGAATTGTCGCATTTGCACAGTAGTTTCTAAGTAGAATCCAGTTCACTCTCTATGTGACAGCCAGTGTGAAGCTTATCGTATGGTTTGCCTCAGGCTAAAGAAAGTCTTAATACTGAAAGTCTTAATGTTTACCTGGGAAATTTAATAAGGTGGATGAAAGGAACCCACATTGCTTTTAGAACATAATATAGCAGTATGTCATTGTAAAATATTGGTGGAAGTAAGGATAATTTGCTCTCAAGCAAACCACTGACAGCTTTATAGACACAGGTGTGTGTCCCCAATTTTCTTGTACGCTGTATCATTGTGATTATTTTTAAGGTCAGTCTGGTTGTGGTGAGATCAGTGTCACTCTGTGTGAGGTTATTAATTATTCGTTTTACGTTTCTTTTTCTTTCTCTACAGATCGGTTTTTTATGTTATTTTAAGGTGTTGCTAATTCAGAATCATCAATTCAGAAAAGTTCAAAGTTTCCATCTAAATAAAGCTTCAGTACATTTCCAAAATAGTTGGTGGAGAATATAGTACTGGTTTGTCTACATAAAGCTTAACTGCTCAACTTGTAAGACCACACAATAACCTTAGGATTGTGCATGGGGAAACATTCATTTCTTTTTTTCCAGGCCTGGCATAATCTATGAACATAAGAAAAAATCCAAATGAGATGAGGCCATTCAGCTCCTCTAGGTTTTTTTTTAACTGTTAGCATTTAATTGATCTGAAGCATTTCATTATTAAGATTATACAGTACATAATTATATTACCTGTATTTTTTACTCCTGGTTTCAACTCAGCCAAATCTACCATTAAGGTTCTACATAGTTCGACAGCCCAAATACATTAGTTCAGCACGGTGGTGCTATATTACTGTACATGTTTTGTAAATTGTCTCAAGATACAGAAAAATACCTCATATCTGATAACCATGCATCCAGAAACGTCAGGCAATGGGAAAAACATTTAAAAAATCCTTGTGATAGCGTAAGTGAATCCCAAATGCACCACAGTGTTTTACTTACCTCCCACCCAGAAGTCTGAGCGCATTTAAGTATAAATGTGCAAATACTTTTATGTTAGGTGTTGAAACTAAAATTGAATTTATACTTACGTGCTCTGGATTAGGGGATGCCCAGAGGATTGTGAGTAACATTTTTTTGTTTTACCATATTTACATTATTATACTACATCACTTTTAATTTGATTTTTTTTATCATTGTGGTGTTGTCCTAATAATTTTGCTTTTGGCTAGGTATCACTGTATTATTGCATCTCACCTATCTGAAAAACTCCTTGCTCCTTCTCATGCATTGCTTCTTCTGTTTCAATGTGATTATAGTTTAAATCATTATTAAAATTATTCACTTACATCATTTGTAATTCTAAGTGCAACATTGTTGGAAGAGATGAATAATTTTGTATATATACAAATTATTTATATCTTGCTAATAGCATGCTGCTGTAGCACTTTGATATCAATCACTGATGGATAAAGAACCATTTATTTTTAGGAACAAGTAATAGGTTTATTCCATGCTGAAAAGAGAAGAAAGAAAACGCAATGTTTCGGCTACACCTGAAGAAGGCTCCACGGCCGAAACATTCTGTTCTCTTTCTTCTCTTTTCAGCATGGAATAAACCTATTACTTGTCCCTTTGCAGCCTACGCATGCTGACGCAGCTACCCACCTGATTTATATTTAGGTTGTGTAAAAACATTTTACTACCCACTATGAGACACTATCTACAGCGTATTGTATCAATTCTTACAATTAAAAAAATGTCAGATTTTCATTGGAGAGAGTTTTATTGAAATATAACTGCCTTAGCAATTGTCTATGTTGTCCAGAAAGCATTATATTCTATGTAGGAATTTTTGTTTTTATTGCAGGACTTCCCATCAGAGCAGATGATAACTGGACTAGCGTTGCTCCTGCTGAAGGCTCCTGCAACACAACAGATAAAGATTCTTAACCTTGGTATGAGAAAGCCTTTTAACACCTTAGAGCATATAACTGAAGTTTAAAAAAACTTTAGTAGCTGTGAGATGTTTTTATTTTGGCACTGCTTTTTTCTACTGAAACGTCCGTAATTCATTGACTATATCAACAAAAGATTACTTTTCCTATGCAGCTTTCAAGATCATCACCTCTTCTGAGATGCCGGTGTTACCTGCAGCTGCCCCTATACTGGTCCTTCCCTTACTGCAGATTCTGTCTTGTACTGCACTCATGGAAGCTTTATCAGACAGCCAGATCAGGGAAACTAATCAGCACCTGGCTTCAACTCTCCTGCAGACTGTGCAAGGTCACACCTTCAGTCAAAAAGAGGTATTGAAGCTGCATTTTGCCGGTGATGTTCCAAACTTGCACCGTAATACACATAATAATGCTTCTTTTTCAAGTGTAAACACTGAGATCAAAGAAAACAGATTGCTTAAGAACAAAATCACCCTTGGCTGGATTGTGGATTAAATGTGGTAAAAAGGAATTAACATTTAAAACCTTGAGGGTTTACATGTGAGACTCTCAATTCTAATGCAAAAAGCATTTTGGAGCTTGTCCATACAGCACTAGAGCATGTTAGTTATAAAGTACTTTGGAATTTATCAGTGAACAAACTAACTGGGTGATGAGAAATTCCAAGTATAAATTATAAAGAGTTTCTGAATTTTTTTGCGTTTGTTTTATTAAGTCATTTAGCTAGTGAATTTGCTAATCTGAGGTTGGTGAGGCTGTAAAGGGAGCAGATTGTTAGAGGACATCATTTGTAAAGCAGTGAGGTTCTTAAACAAACACAGTGCATGCATGTTCAGATGTTGTTATTAGTGCGATCTGCATTAATGTTGTGTACTTAATAACTCCAGTTATTACAATGAAAAATATATGAAGTAAATGATACATTCCATCTTGTCCTTGCCTTTTTTCTTTATAAATAATCTAATTTCAGACTGATTAATGTTTACAATTTACGAGTTTTTTCAAATGAAACATAACTTATGACTTCAAAGAAACTATCTTGCATGCTCTTGATATATTTTAAGTCTGGCCTGTGTCTTATTTATTATTAAAATACTCTTGTAGTGATTCAGGGTGTACCATATTCTAACTGAGATTGATTGTAACTCAAGTGCTGCCTTACTCTGTGGTCACGATATCCTGGAATAGCTGTATAATACCATTGTTTTAAAAGAAAATGTGCCACATTTGAATGACCCCACCCCATAATTGAACTTAATCTCATTTTAACATCTGGGATTGCTTAGTAGATTGTGTAAATTTGATTTCATTATACATATTAAGATGATTTTTGTTTTCTTTCTTGTTGCCATTAGGACACCATCAAACTTCCTTTCCCAATATGCAGCTGGTACAGCACGCTGCTGATAACGACAGACGCACTGCACAGACTGAATGAAGACCAGTCTGCTGCCTGCAAATGGCTGTTTTCTGTTCATTCGGCTCTGCCATTGAATGAGAGCATTCCTGAGCATGTTCCACTCCTTTTGTCCTACCTTATTGTCAGAGAAGAGGGAGAGGGCTTGGAAGTGGCCCTGAGAACTGTCGCGGAACTGGCCAAAGCAGATCCCTCACAGGTAAGAGCTTTTCAGTTTTGCTTGGAGAAGTTTCCTGTTGCAAAATGAGTGATGGCGTGCAAGGGTAAGGCAAACTAAAGTTCAGGATCAGAAGACAGGAGAACTGGATGGAAAACCTCACAGTGAATATTGTATGTTTCTAATGGATAATTTCTGTTATGTAGTTCAAACCATATTTACATTACTCCTATTCACTCAAATGTCTTTACACTTATATAAGGACTCTAGGCATGTTTTTGGAGATCAGAAAGGATAATCACCTCTTCCCTTTCTATCAGTCTTAATGTAGTTCATTTACTGAGTCCCTTTGACTCTTTCTGTTGTAAGAGTCAAATCTGGCATCTTCTGTCCAAATTAGGTTTACAGCAGAAGAAAAAAGACATGGAGACAAGTTGGAGAATTTATTTTGGACTTATTTTATAAAACAAGTTATAATATATTAAATGTTAATTTATATTGAATGTTTTGGGTTGGACAGAACATTTCAGGAAGCAAAAATAACAATTTCAGGGCATTGTTAACAAAGTATTTAAAAAAAATGCTTTGAATTAAACACCAAACCATATACATAACAAGAAAACTGCACTTTTTCCTCCCCTTGGTGAATTTTTTTAGTAGTCAGGATTGCTTCAATAAACTTGCAGTCTTTCCCAGTCTGTAGTTGTAGCTAGGGAAATAAAGTTGAAATGATGGGACTCATGCTGTGAAATCCCAAATCCTCTGTGCTTCCAGCTTTCACAGAAAAGGAGCAATCCAAAGTGGAGATTCACATGAAAATCCAGTTTGGGGAAGGCCACGTTACCATCCAATGTCAGTTCTTTAAAACATTTACTGTACATGTTCTCCAAATAACACACTTCTCCATTCATTACTTGGCCTGAACAGTATACTGAAAACAACAGTTTCTTCCGAGTGTTTTGTCTTTTTGGGGAATAGTGATTGTCAGTCGTTTATAAATACCTGGCCTTTTATTAGAAATTGATTTGAAACAATTTCTCACTTGGATACACAATTAATATTCATATTATACATAAAACAGTATATACAGTGCCTTGCGAAAGTATTCGGCCCCCTTGAACTTTTCAACCTTTTGCCACATTTCAGGCTTCAAACATAAAGATATAAATTTTTTATTTAATGTGAAGAATCACCAACAAGTGGGACACAATTGTGAAGTGGAACGAAATCTATTGGATTTTTGAAACTTTTTTAACTAATAAAAAAATGAAAAGTGGGGCGTGCAAAATTATTCGGCCCCCTTGCGTTAATACTTTGTAGAGCCACCTTTTGCTGAGATTACAGCTGCAAGTCGCTTGGGGTATGTCTCTATCAGTTTTGCACATCGAGAGACTGAAATTCTTGCCCATTCTTCCTTGCAAAACAGCTCGAGCTCAGTGAGGTTGGATGGAGAGCGTTTGTGAACAGCAGTTTTCAGCTCTTTCCACAGATTCTCGATTGGATTCAGGTCTGGACTTTGACTTGGCCATTCAAACACCTGGATACGTTTATTTGTGAACCATTCCTTTGTAGATTTTGCTGTATGTTTGGGATCATTGTCTTGTTGGAAGATAAATCTCCGTCCCAGTTTCAGGTCTTTTGCAGACTCCAACAGCTTTTCATCCAGAATGGTCCTGTATTTGGCTGCATCCATCTTCCCCTCAATTTTAACCATCTTCCCTGTCCCTGCTGAAGAAAAGCAGCCCCAAACCATGATGCTGCCACCACCATGTTTGACAGTGGGGATGGTGTGTTGAGGGTGATGAGCTGTGTTGCTTTTACGCCAAACATATCGTTTTGCATTGTGGCCAAAAAGTTCGATTTTGGTTTCATCTGACCAGAGCACCTTCTTCCATATGTTTGGGGTGTCTCCCAGGTGGCTTGTGGCAAACTTTAGACGAGACTTTTTATGGATATCTTTGAGAAATGGCTTTCTTCTTGCCACTCTTCCATAAAGGCCAGATTTGTGCAGTGTAAGACTGATTGTTGTCCTATGGACAGACTCTCCCACCTCAGCTGTAGTTCTCTGCAGTTCATCCAGAGTGATCATGGGCCTCTTGGCTGCATCTCTGATCAGTCTTCTCCTTGTCTGAGCTGAAAGTTTAGAGGGATGGCCAGGTCTTGGTAGATTTGCAGTGGTGTGATACTCCTTCCATTTCAAGATGATCGCTTGCACAGTGCTCCTTGGGATGTTTGAAGCTTGGGAAATCTTTTTGTATCCAAATCCGGCTTTAAACTTCTCCACAACAGTATTACGGACCTGCCTGGTGTGTTCCTTGGTCTTCATGATGCTCTCTGCGCTTTCAACAGAACCTTGAGACTATCACAGAGCAGGTGCATTTATACAGAGACTTGATTACACACAGGTGGATTCTATTTATCACCATCAGTCATTTAGGACAACATTGGATCATTCAGAGATCCTCGCTGAACTTCTGGAGTGAGTTTGCTGCACTGAAAGTAAAGGGGCCGAATAATTTTGCACGCCCCACTTTTCATTTTTTTATTAGTTAAAAAAGTTTCAAAAATCCAATAGATTTCGTTCCACTTCACAATTGTGTCCCACTTGTTGGTGATTCTTTACATAAAATAAAAAATTTATATCTTCATGTTTGAAGCCTGAAATGTGGCAAAAGGTTGAAAAGTTCAAGGGGGCCGAATACTTTCGCAAGGCACTGTAATAACAGGCTATATGTATAGGATAGAACTTTGTGTCTGTTCATTATTAATTCTGCCCATGTGACACATGAATAAGACTAGCATGTGTTAGCTTGCATGTAACTTACCTGGACAATCCTAGCCAAAAGTGAAAAGACAGGTTTTAGAACAGGGTGGGTGAAGAAGCCATGACTATTATGTACAGTGGAGTATAAACAGGCCTTCAGTCACAGACAACAACTTCATATTTTGGACATGTAAAAGTATTCGGATGAGACGTAAAACCGAGGTCCTGACTCTCTGTGGTCATTAAAAATCCCAGGGCGCTTCTCGAAAAGAGTAGGGGTGTAACCCCGGTGTCCTGGCCAAATTTCCCCCCTGGCCTTTACCCCATCATGGCCTCCTAATAATCCCCCTCTATGAATTGGCTACATTACTCTGCTCTCCTCCCCACTGATAGCTGATGTGTGGTGAGCGTTCTGGCGCACTATGGCTGCCGTCGCATCATCCAGGTGGATGCTGCACATTGGTGGTGGTGGAGGGGTGACCCCATTACCTGTAAAGCGCTTTGAGTGGAGTGTCCAGAAAAGCGCTATATAAGTGTAAGCAATTATTATTATTATTATTATTATTATTCAGTGCTCTTCTAGTGGAGCGTTTAATATAATTTGCTTTGTCATGATGCAGACTGGAAAAGAAAATTATTTTTCTTCCGTAACCTTTATAAGGGATTTTGTCACCATACTACTGGCATTGCCTTGCATATTCTTGTAAAATGAGTATAAATTAAAAAGAATTCAAGCTTTGATGACATATCCTGTACTAAGAACTATTAGTGTATTTTTTGACAGTTTAATTAATCTAATTTCCTTTCATTTTTATGTGACCTACTGAATTATACAGATTGTTTTTTCCTCTTTTAAGGGGTCCAATGTTTTTGGTGTGTTAAAGGGAAATTAAATTTCAACCATGAGTTCTACTAGAAAGAAACTTGGAGTGCAGTGCATTTGAGGCCTTGCCTTTCTCTCTTATGGATGATTAGTGATGTAGATGTTGTGGTTGCTAAGCAACAGGCAAGGTGCATGAAATGAGAGCGATAAGCACTTTATGTAAATAATCTCTTATCGGAGTTTGGGTTGCCTTGAAATGTGATGCATAAATGAGCATCTTTACATTCCTTAATATATTTGACTTTTTATAGGTTATAGTGGGTATTTTTGTGATCTGAAGAAAAATGCTGTAATTATAAAATACATACAGTGCAGAAAAAGCCATGGGGATATGGATCACATTTTAGTTTTTAGTTATGAAATCACAAAGGACAGGGCAAACTCTTGTTTTTTTAAACTGGTCTTATTATTAAGAATTATTAATTCTTATGAAGCACTGCCTGTGCTGGCATTTAGGTACTAGATGCTTAGGGCATTTAGGACCACTAATACACCATAAAGACATATAGACAAAAAAAGACGTCTTCAATATTAATTACATCTTAAGCACTTCTAATAAAGTGACATTTGTCAATATTTAAGTAGGAATTAATTTCTTTTTATCATTTTTAAACGAACTCACTACATCAGTAACCTTCTTTTGATATACAGTACATCATGGGATTGCTGGGGTATCCCGGGGCACAGATTCACGTGTCACCTCTTAATTCTATTATTCATGTTGTGGTTGCATATGTTATTCAAATTGTGTTGGTCACACTTTATTTCGTACTTTGTGGTCAATAGATCCTATGTCAGAGAGGACAATATATGCCTTTTCACAAATTTACTAATTTCTTGTCTTTGTTAAAGCAGTATGATGATAAATCTGTTTGTAGGGTTGGATGTGGTTTTTGAATGAGTATTTTGACCATTTAAATGTTATTTTAACAGTTTAGTCTCCTTATAATACTGGTGCTGATTACAAAAAATGGAAATTATAATAAAATAAATATAAGTAGTATTAGTAAATACTGAAATATTAGTAAGTATAACCTTTATTGGTTTCTGCTAGTGATTTTATTCCAGTTATTTCTGGTATCTGTTTTGGATCAAACCCAAACACAATTTATTGCTAAAACCCAAAATGCTTTTTGTTATGTTTATTAAGATACTAATTTGAATGTCTTATGTACCTTTGTTTTTACGCTACAGCCTGATTGCAATGTAAATATTACAGTTTCATTAAAATATTCTAGAAGAATATTGTGACCACAGTTTCCAGTCATTTTCCTGACTTTACTGTACAACATGTGCATTTCTAATATGGTCCATGCTACCTCTAGTGAACAACGCAGTTTGCCAAGTACATATTCTTTGCAGATAATATCTTAGCAGCAAATGCTAAATCGTACTGTTTATCTATTCTCACCTGTTAATGCATTATAAAATAGCTGCTAAATCACAGCCGTTCCAATATTTAATTAGTATCCAACCTGCTCAAACTCAAAGCTACTTAAGTACATTTGTATCCCTTCCAATGTTAATCATTTCATTATTTTTTAATAAGTAATGCATTGATTTCAAATGACATTTCATTTAACAATACTGGAATTGTTTGAACCAATTTGTTATTTGTAATGAATTAAATGACTAACTCTTGCCACTTATTCTTAAGGTTATTTGTAAACAGATAACATAATGTGGGGTTTTTGAAACTTTAGTTTAATGTTTGAAGTCCCTGCACTGTTGATTTGCTTGAATTAAAATGAGACAGGAAAAATGTTTGGAAAAGAAGTTGATACTAGAGTATGTTTTATTCTTAAATTCATGAAACGATGTACAAACTTAAATTAAAATGTCATCAAAAGACTATAAATGTTATGACAATTTATAATAAATTGTTATACTAATAATTTATTTTTAAAGTCTCAAAAACAAAACATTTCCCCTATCTCCCAGTTATATCTACTCCAAAAACAAGAACGTTCATTCACATTGGAGGATTCTCTTATTTCATGCAAAAAATATTATTCTGTTTAAGTGTACTGTATGTGCAGTGGGGCACCTTCAATCTAATGTCTACGTTCATAATGCACAAGCAGCGGTGCCCAGCCCTTGTCCTGGAGAGAAAAATTCAAGCAGGTCTTATAGGTCACCCGGAAATATTCAACTTGAAAAGACTTAGAATGTGAGTTTTGATCTATTAAGTAAATTAATGAGTTACTAGAGTTACATCAGGAATGGCCAGTATTTGCTTTTAAGAGCTACATCATGTTGGTATTTTTATTTCAAATGATCTCACAGCTATTTAATTAAACAAATCACTAGCTTAATTGATCTAAATAAATTTGTTTGAAGTCTTTACAAATTGATGACCTCTAACTCCTGCTGCTACTGTATGTGGCTCTCCATAGACCATAACTGGCCATCCCTACACTAAGATCTCACTGCCCCTAACTAAAATCTGCACTTTTTTTCAACCCATCTCCTGATGGAATTGGGCCAATTTTTTTAAGTTGCCGTAAAGTTAGTAGAAAACTGGTGGTTCTATATATAGGTGTGTGAGATCAAAAGATTGATTACTTCAGTTTAGGGTACCCAAAGTGCTTTAGCCTTTTATTTCCTTTTTTTGACTGCCAGTTTTTTTTCTGCCAAGTTTGTTTTTGGTGTCTCTTAATCAAACAGTGCCATTTTGTGCAAAATATGCCATTAGGTTGCATTCTTCATTCTGTGTACATCAACTGAAGAATATTAATTTTGTTTATAATGTTTTCAACAGGCAGTAATTTTTGTTGTTTTAAACTAAAAGGATTTTTGAAATATCACTGAAGGAAATAAAGTATCCACCTTCATCTATTATAAGGTTTAGTCCTGATTTAAGGGTGATTTAAACACCACCTTTTTTCCAGTTTGAGGTTGGACTAAAAAAAGGCAGGATTAGATGGTTTGATGAATTTTAAAGTTTGTATGACTGTAAGTGTTTTGCAAACTATACCCATTTCCATTGGGCTTGTCACCATTTTTTTGTAATTTGCACAACACAAGGTTGAATAAACCCCACTGCAATGGAAACACGAGGAATCATTCAGTTTGTTGTTTGTGCGGGTTATTACAGGCTGCAAAAAATGACATGCCTTTATGGTTATGCGATTTATTTCAGTTCTTCCGTACAGGGACTATTTAGCTACATATTGTATAATTTAAAGTTTTAGTAAAAAAAAAAGCTATTAGTGCTGTTTCTTCAAATGCAATTAAAATCATGTTTACCATAATGACTATGTCCTCTGCATCCAAGTCATAGCTTCAGTTGTGGCTGGTGTGCTGTGTGTTTTTAATCCTTCTGATTTATTGTTAACATTTTCTTGAACTTGCCTTATGTAGAGAAAGCTGAAGCGTGTTCTTGAACCGACATCTAAGCGCTAATGTTCCATCAGATGAGGTGGGGTAGGGGGTCACTAGGATGTCACAAAGTTTGAGGAGATACAAGTTACATTTCCCTTTAGGGTTGTTTTTTTAATCCAAGTTTTTTATCTAGAACTCATCTATTACTTATTAACAGGATATGTAGCTCTTGCAGGACAGTACTTGAGGGAAAATTTACCATTAATATTTGTTATATGGGATTTGTACCAGATCACCAGTATTCCTTGTTGACCTATTTCACAATTTATTAAGGAACTAAATTGAGGCAAAGATGATGAAGCACAGTAATCAACATTTAAGATAGGAAACTCTTGGAGTCCTTTGATCTTGGATGCCTAATGTTATCCTTATGTCTTATATTTCTTTCTTAAATTTCACACTGTATTGTACGGAAAATAAAATCTAGTGCCATACTTCTACCTTCATTACTTACCTTCAGCTGGAAACTTAAATTGCAAATAAATGTGCATTAAACAGCATGTGGAGAAACTTAACAATTTTACAGTGTTGTTGTTCTTTGGTGGAATGGTGGTGCAGTGATAAGCAGTACAGGAGTTCAATTCTCAACCTGGGGTGCTATCTGTGAGGAGTTAATCTCCCCGCTGTTTGCGTGTATGTCCGATGGGAGCTCCACTATCCTTCCACAGTCCAAAATTAAGTAGATTAATTTTATTCTGGCCCTGTTGTGAGTCTGTTTGCCCATTTATGTTTGTGTGTATATTTGGAAAAAGTGGTTAGAAATAGATGAATGAATGGATGTTGTGAGCCTTACACCCAAAGGAGGCTCCACAGTCGAAACGTGTTTTCTTTCTTCTCTTTTCAGCATGGAATAAACCTATTATAACTTAATTAATCCCGGCATCTCATCTGGCCATTGTTTGAAAAATGCTACTGTGTCGGCTTCAACAACAAGGCTGGACTGTTAAATCAATACCCCACAGTTGTTTGTGTGAAGGAGTGCCTTCCATTCTCAGGTTTATATGCACATACTGTAGTGTCCACTTGTTCTCTGGTTTGCTTTTCATTTTTTATTCTGAAGAAGTCCACTGGCTAGATTTAGTTTGGATTTTGAACACTTGAGTCAGGTTTCTTCAGTCTTCTTTGTGCAAGACTAAAACAAATGATTCTTTTAGCTTGTTAGTGTATGACTTTCTTTTTAGCCTAGTAATATATTTTGTTGCTGATTCCAGAGGAGAAATATCTGTTTTGCAACATTTTAAATAAAGTCTTATTAGTGCATTGTATATTTTAACATCCCTTGATTTAGGATTTATAATTAAAAGTGTAACATTTATCATTGTTCAGCTTTTTGCTTCTCTTCATTGTTTCGAAGATGTAAAGGTCTTGTATTTTTCTTCTGTTATATTGTGTTAACTATTCTACAGGGTTCACAAAAAGAACCCATAAATACACTTTTTTAATGATGATGCTGATTTTGAAGCAGGAAAAGGCAGATGTCTGTGGCCACTGCTGTAGGTGTTGGAAACACTCAAAAGCCTAAGAAGTATCAAAACACCTTTAGTGTTGATATTTTAAAAGACCCCATTTCTTGGTCTTATATTGAGTGCACTTCTGATTTCTTTAAATTTGAATGTGAACTTGAATTAGTAGGTGAAAAGCAGAATGAATTGTACGTCTGGAGGATGTAGTCAGTTTTGCATATATAACTTGGTAGACCCCATTGAATAAGAGAAACGACATACTTCTGTTTTAGGGTGTATCTGTTATTAAATGGTACATTATCTTTTATTCAGTTTTTATATAGCATAATTTATTGTTTATTTATTATTCAAATTAGTAATTCAGTTGTTCAGATTTGTGTCTTTCTTGCACAGTACGACATTTTAAGAAGCTTTGTTTCAAGTTGTTAAACATGGCAGAATATATGGCTTAGCAGCATTGATACTGTATGTAGATAGGAGAGTGAGGAACTGAAGGAATTTAATTGCTTTCTGACCAAAGACACACAAAATTGTTTTTGTTTGTTTTCTATAACAGGTTCCAAATCTTATTCCTGTTCTCATGTTCAAGTTGGGGAAGCTTTCTGACCCAGTCTTATCCTGTGCTGTGCTGTACGCACTGCCCAGTCTGGGGACTCACAAAGTAAGTTTATTATCCTATGTTATTTATTAATTAATTGACTTATTTGTTCTCTTTAGAAATAAAAAGGGTTACATTTCCATAAGGAATAGAATTGAAGTAATGGGACTAACCAGTCCATCACATATAAATAAATTTGAGCAGAATAATGTAATATGATGAGACAATTTCTCTGCAGTGACCATAAAAAGACTACAGGTTGAGAATCCCTTATCCGAAATTCCTGGGACCGAAAGTGTTGCGGATTTTGGATTTTTTCGGATTTCGGAATATTTTTTGATTTGCATCTATAAAATGGGATAGCTTGGGGATGGGACCCAAGTGTAAACACGATATCGATTTACATTTCATAATATAGCTTATACATATATCCTGAATGTAGTTTTATATACATTTTTAATATTTGTTTTTACATAATACCATCAGAAAGGTATGATATCAGTCTCCACCTACGATGTCATGTTTTGATGAAAAGGTTACAGTACACATACGCCATTTGTATTTTATTTTTTACTATACAGGTATTAAGTTTTATGTAAGGTATAAAAACAAAGCATTGAATATGATTACAGGTAAATAAAATGAAATATGAAAAAAGCCAGCATTTTATTTTTAACGTTATGTACAAGTAATGACGCTAGTCAAGTTACACTCATACATAGAGGTGAAATTCAGATCTCACGTAAAAATAGCGTTTTGAGCTTACTATACAAAAACAAAACATGATGATCACTGCTTACAAACTTGAAGATAAATGCAGCCCAGACATTACAACTACATCAGGTCTGAGAAACTTGAGGGAGAGGGTACGTTATCGATGACATCACTGTGAGCTGGAAAGTTTCGGATCTTTGAGGTTTACGGATTTTGGAATTTCGGATAAAGGATTTTCAACCTGTATTAATGTACTGTCCATGAACCAAAACAATACAAATGAAGCTTGACATTATTTTGTAATAGTAATGAATACAATTAACATTATTAAACCTCAGTCATTTGTAAGTAATATCACTCACATTTAATTTCAAAATACCTGTCCCCTTGTCCACACCATGCCTTGACAAGTTCAAGCAAAGCAACCATAGTTTCATCACCAGGTACTGTATGTCCAATACTTGCTCTTTCCTTGACCTGATCAGAGAATGCATCTGAGCTTCAGGAATGGCAGTTGATAGTTCTTTGACCTCTAACTCAAGCTCAGTGGGGGTTTGTGGTTTGTAACACATAAGTCTGGCGACCACAGATGGGATTTAAATTCTCATTCATTAAAAACAAGGACAGTAACACATTGAATTTGACAAGTGCTGGTTATCCCATTGAAGGGAAGCTCAAATGTGTCTGGGAGCAAATTGTGGTCAAGTGATATTTTGATTAACATGTATTCCTACTTCAGTCGGGCTCCTCAGAAGAGGCAATGGCTCTGATCCCACAAAGCGCATGCATGAAGTTTACAGAGCTCTTTGGAACTAATTGTGAAAATGATTGTTTCTATTGAAATGGCCCTGGGCACACAATGAATCTATCATCCTTCAAGCTGTGTGGTCCCAAGTTTGGCCACAACCAGTATCTTTTGTAATCATAAACAGTTGTTCTACATTCAGTGAAAATTGTGGCAAAGTGCAAAATAGCTGGTCTCTCAGCTTCTGACCACCATGGCACTGCAGTGACGGTTTAAATGTTCATTTCACACTTAACACATTTTTAAGCAAATAGCAACAATAATTCTCAAAACTGTAAAAGCCCTGTTCATCACCTACACTTTGTTATTCAAAATGTCAGATTGGTTCAAATTATCATCTCTGAAAATGTTTTATCCCTGTTGTTCACGAGCTTCCTAACCAATTAATTTATGACTAAACAAGTTATTCAGCAGTATTCTACAAAACCCATACTCCTAGCTTTTTTTGTTGCACTTATTACCAACACTAATTCAAACTTCTAGATACCACAGTATTTGTATTTCAGTGACTATAAATGAACCTCTGATGTTTATTTGCTTCACTGATTAGGGATGAACATATGATTTTTAAATAACTGGTTATTTTAGATCATCACATATCAACAACATTCACTTACAGTGCTCCAATTTAATGAATGAAATACAGCACATTGGAGTTTATGATGAAATAGATTATTATAGAAATTATAATCTTACAACAGATTAGTAAAAAAATGGAGGAATTAACCCTTGTTGTAGTTTTTGCATTTAATCATAGTTTTATCTTATTGAATGACCAAAGCCTGTTTTCTTGAAGTATTTTTTTTTATTTTATCCAGCTGGCATGCTTCACTTTTGAATTTTCACATACTACTATTCAAATTCATGTCAGGCATGGACTAAAAATTACTATGGTATTTCACAAGATCTCAGTCATATAATTTGTGATTAGGTCCTTGAACTCTAATGTCTAGTTCTGCTTCTCAGTTTTGTGTTCCTCAGTTGCTACAAGCTTTACAGGTGCTGGGAAGTGCATCAAAACTAAGACCTGTGGTGTTGAGGCTTATGACATCATTGTGGATAAAACAGGTGAGAATATCTTTACTTGACATTTACGTGCCATTTTTGACAACAAGGTGTGTAATTGCCAATTATCTCCAAGCCCAAATTTAATTTTCTGAGCTGTACAGATAAGATATAAAGTAATGAGACTTCTGTTTTCAGCATGGAGTTAACCTGTACTTGCCACTCTTATGTAAGAAACAATAGTCATATCATGTCATTTACCAGACCGCTTTATACCACACGGTGTCACGGGAAGCTGGAGCTTACCTGGCAAGCAACGAGCACAAGGCAGGGTACACCCAGTCCATCACAGGGCAAGTGCAAGCCAATCATACATGGGGACAATTTGAAGGCCACGGTATAGGCTGAGGAGGGAAATTTGGCCTGGACACTGGGATAACTGCCGACTCTTATCGAAAAATGCCAGAGGATCTTTAATGACCACTGAGAGTCAGGACTTCGGTGTAACGTCTCAACCGAAAGACGGCACCCACTACAGTAGAGTGTCCCTGCCACTATACTGGGGCATTAGGACCCACACAGACTGCAGGGTTGGCACGCCTATCCAGGTACTGACCAGGCTCAACCCTGCTTAGCTTCAGTGGTTCAGTGGGTAGAGAAACAATAGTCATAATAAAAAAATGTTTATAGTGGTAGTATAACTAAGTTGTCTTAATGCAATTTTTGATTTACGATGCCTTCTGTAAATTATATAGAACTTATTTTTTAAACTTTATTTTACAAAATGGCATTGGACAAAAAAGGACACAAAAACTGTATAGTTCCTTCTGTACTAGGAGTCAGAATAAGCAGCCTAAGCTTGTGTATGCTGCAGATTTGCACAGGTCTGACAGTTTTGCCACTTTCAGGACCGGGTGTATCCAGAGCTGCAGAAGCTTATGGCGATGTTGGACAAGTCTTCTGTTGTGTTTGGGAAAGAAGAGCAGTGGGAGCAGATTTTAGCTAAAGCTGCGTGTATCCGAGACATTTGCAGGGAAAGGTAATGACTACACAATGCTTCATCACAACTGCTTCCACTTGAGCAGAAAATACCACAACACATCTACAAGACATTTTCTTTAATTTGCAGAAATGTCCCAGTGTACCAGAGTGAATTATTATTTCAGTGTACAGTAGTTTTACTTCTTACAATAACAGCAGGTGATGTCTTGTCTCTATGTCCCACAACATTAATTAATTGTTAATTATATGCTATTTATATTTGTTAATTGAGTTATAAAACTGAGTTGCATAATTGGAAAAACATAATTACCTTTTTGGTTTTCATGATTTTTTTTCTTGACGTTTACTGGTTACATCATTTTTATTTCTAATGACAAATTACTTTGCAATGTCAGATGTGTGCTCAAGATGGGAAACTATTTGTAAATACTGATAATCTGGTATTGCTTTCTCCCTAGGCCTTACCAACATGGTGGTGACATGCTGGCAGCCATCACTGAAACTCTGTCCCAGTGTACAAAGAACGACCAGGCCACACCTGCAGCTTTTGTTCTGCAAGGACTACTGGAGCTCTGTCGAGCTGAGGTAATAAATGCTGCTCCTCCTGCTCACAAGCAGGACTGTTTGTTTTATCCCAGTGATAAGTACTTTTACACTGGACTAACTTGTCACTTGTAACCATCTTCTGTACTTATAAAACAACTGAAAGGAAGCAACACCTTACTCTGCCCTATAATTCTGTGGAGCAACAATAACATCTCTGTGTCCTTGTTAACATTTCTAGATCATGGTTTTGATCAAAATTCTATAGCCTTTTAAATTACTACTGGTGTGAGAAGCACTAAAAAGTGGAGGATTTTTATGCCACTTAAAACATAAGCAAAATAATTAAAAAAATAGATAAGAGGAGCATCACGGGTGTTATTTGTGTATAGAAGTGTTAGGTTCGCAAAAAAATGTAATTTTGTGAATTTAATTGAAAAATATAGAGAAGTTAAAAAGAGAAATAGCTTTGATTGTTTAAACATTATTTGTCTAATTTAGACATTGAAATATTTTTTAAACATTTGGACTGTCTTTAATTATCTGGATCAGGTCCACTATCTAAAGAAAGCTTCACAACAAAAACATCATTTTATCTTCTTGCTTTTCAGCACCTCCCCACACAAATGTATACCACTATGTTTTTCAGCTGACTTTATTTTTGGCTTGTAGGTTGTTGACATTCGCTCAACCTGGAATGCCTTGTCACCAAAGCTGAACTGTGACTCCCGCCCAATTGTTGTCAAGGCCCTGACCGAACTCTTTGCTCTGGTGCCGGTTTTGTCAGTGAAGACTGAGGAATATGAGGTAAAGTACAGTAATACAGGTCCTTTAAAATTTAAATGGTAAAAAAGTAAATAGCTATTATGGGTAAAATTCTAAGTTGTTTGGGACAAGGTTCACACTAAAAAAATATAAAAAATAAACACAATATAAAAATAGATTGCTCTCTTTTTAGTATTAAAACTCAATTACAGTAAAAGTTTTATGTTTAACAAGGTTACAGACCATAATATAAGACATTCTTTGATATATTGACTATTGACGCTACTCCATGTGTGTGTAAAAATGTGGTCAGTTTAATTTCAGGTTAAATTTTATTTTTGATCTAAACATTGATCACATAGGCAATGACATGTTCTGCTCTGCTTTATTTTGTTTATTCCTTGAGCATGCTAAAAACTAATATTTATAACCAGTAGACTTTGGGATACACAGTACTCATAGATAAAACATAAGAAACGTTAGAAATGAGAGAGTCAATTTTATTTGGTTGCCAGTAGCTAAGTGAAGATCAGCAGTACAGAAGATCCCATCCAGCCTTTTCTTAATGATGCCAGGGTATTTGCGCAGGGTATTGGCTTTGACAGGATGCCTGGAGAGCATGTTCCAGACTCCCACAACCATTTGTGTAAAAAAGTGTCCTTTGATTCAGGAAAACATTTCATCTTGTGTCTTCTCATTTTTATATCTCGGTTGGTTTTGAAGAAGTTCAAAGGCTTGACTGTCAGTGCTTTTGGGGGTTATGAATACTTGATTTGGGTCTTTTTAGCTCAGGACTAAAAGGATTGATTTATTTTAGGCTGTCAAAGTAGAGCATTCCTTTAAGCCCAAGAATGTTCAGTATCTGGCCACTCATTCCTTGACTGATTGCAGAGTACAAACATCTTTTTTGTAACAGTAACCCCAAGTATATACAATATTCTGAATTAGGTCTTATTACTGCATGGTATACAGTAATTCTAACGTAACATTTCTTTGTTTTCTGCAGTTTTAACTATATATTATATCTTTCTTGCTTCTCCACATTGTCTAGAAGATGAACATGGTGCCTATATACTATACTGTCCGTCTAAGTCTTTTTCACACGTATTACATTTTGTAAGTGCTTTGGAAACAACTTAGTCCTGTACAAAAGTACATTTGTTATAAACATAATAAAAGTAAAGATAAAGAGAAAAAGAAGCAAATTAATTCAGTTACCCAAAAACTAACATTTAATTCAATATCAAATGGATTGTGAAATAGTACTAAATTGTTCTTTAATTAAGTAGATTTCAATACTTTACTTACTGCATCTGTAAGGGATTTGGACAGTGAGTTCTACAGTTGTGGATCTGTACAAGATAAGACTGTGACTGACTGAGTGAAGCCTGGTCTTCAGTAGAGTTAGGAGGTCTGAATCAGCAGGTCTCACTAAGATGTTGGTATGCTCATGCATTAAGGCCTTAAAAAAACAGGAGCTGGACCATTCAGTACTTTATACATGGTCAGGCGAAACCTTTAGTCCATTCCACATTTCACAGGAAGCCAGTGTATGAGATGAGAGATATTTGCTGAGGATGATTAGATTTGATTAGCACACAAGTTACAGAATTCCAGACACATTGAAGCCTATTTAGTAACTTAAAGGATTCTAAATTAAGGCATTCTAGTAAAGAAACAAGTAATAGGTTTGTTCCATGCTGAGAAAAAGAAGAAAGAAAACACAACGTTTCGGCCTTGGAGCCTTCTTCAGGTGTGAGGGAACCTTTTTTCAGCATGGAATAAACCTATTACTTGTTCATTTGCAGCCTACGCATGCTGACGTGTCTACCCACCTGTTCTAGTAAATAAGTCTCATTGAAATAAAGGTATGTACCAGACTTTCATCCATTAGATGGAGCAAGTGATTTACTGTAATAGAACCCTGTGTAAATCCCTGAGGAAGTGGGACGACATCAGTTTTGCAGTAAATCGGCCAAGAACTGCAAATTGGCTCCCATTTAAGCAACAGCCAAGCCCATGAAACCAGTACTTGTAATCCCATATCAGTTTCCACCAGTTCCACTTGGTTGCCATGATTGACATGATCAAAATCTGCTTTGAAGTTTGGAAGGGAAGAATATTAATTGTCCAGAGTCAGAAGCCATCAGTAGATCATTAACTAGTTTAACAAAGGCTGGTTCAGTCTACCTCCTAGTTGGAAATTTTCATATAGCTCATATGAGATATGAGATAAGGTTGTAATTGAACTGCCACTGGAAATCCCAAAATGTTTGTGAAGAAAGGCTGATTGTTAATAGTACAGAAGTTACGTATCTACAGATATAAGACCAGGTGACTAATTGATGTGTTAGTAACAAGTGGGTAAAGGGCAGAAAAGTTAGATGTGGAGTAATACGGTCAAACACAAGTAGAACATTTCATAACTAGAATCAACAGCAGTAAAATATGAGAAGCATCTGTGCATGTATATGTGGGTATAAGTATCATAATCGCATAAAAAACAGGAACTGGTTATTATTAGTGTGTGATTTGTTCAGAAAGACTTTCATAAATGTGCTACACTATTCAGTAGAGAGAGAAAAACACGACTTACTAACTAGCTCAATAATTTTATTGGTGGTGGATAAAAATGTTTGGAAGTTACTGTAACCCCATTCGATAAGATTGGAATAGAAAGAGAATGTTGCCATATTTAGGGCTATTTATGTTATGAATTAGCCTGTAAGTGAACGGTCAGCCCTGTCTTCCTCCACTAATGCTCAAGATGTCATCCTGCTGCCTTAATAACTCAGTTTATTTGTGTTTGTGTTATTTTATAATAGTTCAACTATCAAAAACACATCAGGGACTCTTTGCGGAAAGGCATCCTTCAGCAAAAGAAAGATAGTTGTACTAAATGCATTTTTTGTGTTCTTCTCCACCAAACTAGTAGAATTAATCAAATTCATTCTATGAAAAGTTATAATAATCTTAGTGTTAGGACAAGAGGAGAATCAAAGAAGGAGGAGTATAGAAGGCTGAAGTAGGACTCACGTCTAGTAGAAATGTATTGTAGTCAGAAATTTCTAGCTCAAATGCTTGTAGGTTAAAAAAACCAGAACTACCAGAATTTTCCAGGTCTTATATACAGTGACACTTATGTGTTCAGAAGTTGGGAAATTGATTATATGTATATAACCAAGTCAATCTAAAGTGGCTATGGTATCGACATTACCTGAGTATTTGGGATAATCCAGATGTACGGTGGCTTTCAGAAGTATTCATTATATTTGGATGTTTATTGTGTTCCGAATCATATTGTATTTAGTGGGAGTCTTTTTCCATTTGTCAACACAAAACACTCTATAATTTCAACGTGAAAACAAAATTCCTCAGAACCTCCAAAATCATCAAGAAGAAATATACTTGGATTACACAAAGTGGAGTTAGTAGATTTGAAAACTCTGGTACAAATCTTACGGTGTGGCAACCCAGAAACACCAGAAATGTATCATTTTGTACTAAAAACTAAGGATTCAAATGGTGTAACATTCCACACAGGAAAATCTTGAAGAATAACTTAAATGGCTTATATTGGCTCTAATGTTTCTCATCTTGTGTTTTTAGTTTATACTGCTTTCATGTAATAATCCATACTTGTCTACTATTAATGTAATGTTCTAGGTAATTTTCTGTAATTTGCCTGGCATCTTTTACGGTATAGTATACGTACTATAACAATCTAATGAAGATCATTGATATAAATGAAGAAAAGAAGTGGTCCTAATACAGACCCCTGTGGTACTCTAATACTTACATCTCTCCATTTAAAAAATCATTCCTTTCTGTAGCTTCTGCTTAGTATTTGTTAATCAGCTCTAAATCCAAAATGAATCTATACCTCTATAATCTATATTTAAAGAATGTTTAATTTACGTGAAAGTGAGAATGCATTTCAGGTCAGTCCAGGATTAGGATTACAAGAACTATTAAATTTTGAGTCCATTTATGCTTCTTGTTCCATTTGAAATGATGACATTTAGAATGTTTACCAATTGAAATGTGTTTTCTTAACGCTTTTAATGTGATCCATTTTTGCAGTAGCGTTCCTTTACTTTGTTATACAATCTAAGTGGCCAAATCTCTCTGGAAAAATACAATTGAAGATGGGTAGCAAAGTTTCACTGTTCATAAAGTTCACTTGGGCCCTGTAATACAGCGATGATCTTAGTAAATGTCTAAGTACAGTGAGAATCCTGACCCTGACCTTAGCTGGGTTTTAATCTGATTTTAATCTTTTAATCTGGGTTTGGGTCGGATTTTCACATACAACTTCAGGCTCGGGCCAGGTTCGGGTTTGTTTTCTAATAAGTGAAAATGAATTATTATTTTATGTTTTAAATATATTTTTATTAGAAGAAATCCATAACTCGTTTTGCGCCATCACTCGCATTGTAAAACTACATCTGTAAAAATCCTTCTTCGTGTGCGCATGTGTGTCTACTCACAGAGTGACCGATTTCGGGTTTGGGTTTCAAATTTGGCAGTACCATTCGGGTTCGGTTGGGTCGGGTCTCTAGGTCTCATGTATGGGCCGGGTTCGGGCTTCAATTTCATGCCCGTGTAGACCTTTAATCTGAACTATTCTGTCCCTGAAGTGCTCTGAAGAGTTTTGTTTTTGTTGCTGTTTTTAATGTATGGGTGCTACATTAGCAATCTTCCTGTCAATAAATATTCACCTTTGCCTTGATTGTGTGGAAGAATTTGGTTAATGGACTTGGAATAACATATCTTGTTTCCTTAAATACAATTAGTTGAATAATATCAGGCCCTGGAGGTTCGTTTAACATCATTGCTTTTTCTGCCTGTAACACGTTTGTCTCTTTTGTGCTTATTCTACATTATATAATATTAGACTTTTTCTTTGCTAAGCCTCGGGGATTTTGCTTTAATTTCTGTCATATCTTAGAGGGTGATTAAATTAGGTTTTGAAATGGCAAAAAACCATTTTATTTGTAATCAGGAGGTTTCTTTATTTGTGACCAGAGACTAACATAGACTGTTTTTCATTTCTTCTCAGAAATTTAAAGACCAGGTTGTCATCATTCTGTGGAGCTATACCCTGAATAAGGTTAGTGTTTCTGAAAGAGAAATATATGCCCAGAGGAATTACTTATGATTCCACCCACAACAATTCTGTGAAATGGTCATTAGGAAGTCTATGGAAAGGGACAGATATAGACTGTTAAAAGTGACATTGTAATAATTCTACCAAATAGTTTTATTCAGGTCTCTTCTGTGTTATATCTTGCCTTAAGACTGATACAGGGTTTCTTTATGGTATTTGTGTGTTTATAAATTGGGGAAAAAAGTCCTGGCAACGTCTCTGGTGACTGTTAGTGTAGGACATTCTGCTCTTACAAGTTGCAGCCCACTATGGAGCTTGGATCCTGTGTGGAATGGCTCTGCAGATGGGTGGGTTGGAGGTTCAGTACAGGAGTAATTACTGTGAGAGAAAAACATAAAGCAACAGTTTAGCGTATATAAATAGGTTGGGTAGAAAATTAAAAGCAAAAGAAAACTATTGCTTTTTGTCCCTCCTATGGGCATTTTTAAAAGTAACACAAGGTGGTTAAAAGTCAGGTGGCAAAGGAATGGTTTGTGTTTCAGGATCCTCTGATAGCAAGCTGTGGTTATAGAGCCCTCTCTAATTTCCCAGAGGGAGTACATACGATATTACATCTACCGGAACAGGTAAGAGTTTTATGGGAATGTGGTGCGTTGTCATTATGATAGCTAGTGCAATCAATGGAGATGCACTTCAGTGTTCCTGCTGCAAGTGATACAGTGATACAGAGGGAAAAACAAAGAAAATTAGCAATGGTGTGCTGACCTTTATATGTGACACATTGTAGAAAATGCATGGAAAAAAATAACTACATACTGTCATAAATACTCATGGAAAAATTGGTAAGGAATTACTTTAATGTACAGTAAATTGATTTCTTTAGAATCTAGTGAAGTATAATATTTTGTAGATGCAAAAAAGTGCACATTGGCAACTTTGAAGTAACTATAGTCTAGTAAAATCTCAGCCAGGGGCTGAGTAACATTCGAGTTTTAGCAGTAAGCTTATTTTTTACATAAAGAACAATGCAGTAATGGGTTGCATTTTATTATGCCTAGACCTGGGACCAGCAGGCTTTTTCATTAGCTCAGTAATCATATCTTCATAAAGCCTCATAATTTTTTTCATGTTGATGATACTGGCATTAATAGGTATACCCTTGAGGCCCATGCAATGAAAACAGCTTATTAGTGTATAATTTTGCAATGTATGATGCATGCATTACCAAAGCAACCTGTCTGTATTGCCGTAGTTACCACATACAGCTCATTGGAGTATTATCAATTTAAAATCCACACTTGATTACTAAATTTTTCAATTATTTTTATGAATGATTTTCCTAAAAGGGCAAAATAAGAAATTATTGCATTTTCTTCAAAAGCTTAAATCACTTCTTGCTAAAGTAGACATAGATGTGTCAATCTTAACAAGTTTATTATACCAAAAGGACATTTTTAGATTTGTAAACAAGGGTAATTTAATCTGTTTTGTCATGCCTTTGCAGTTATTCGAACAATACATGTTTTTACACCAAATGCTTAATAAAGTGAATTTCTATGTCTAAAGCGTATATATCCTTTTACTTTTTTGTTTTCTGCAGCTGTTGAAACAGTAAAGAACAAATGTTCATATGTTTTCTTTGACTATTTTTGATATTTATTAGATGGAGCAAAAGCAAAACGGGGAAGAGGGTAGAGGTGAAATACTGAATATCTACACTCCTGATGCATTTGTTTTTTTGTGTTGTGTGATGGCTGCTGTAATACTACATGAACTGACTTGCCGTTGCTGGCTTCAGGCCAGGCCACCAGTGAAGACTCCAGACAGTGAGGAAGAGATAAATGAGGATGAGGAGAAGGAGGAGGATCTCTCCATACCAGGCGCTTCCTACATCAAACTTTTGGGTCTCACGCCACCTGCCGTGTTACCTGGTATGTACACTGAAGAGAAAGCATCATCTTATTGTCTTCAGCTCTTTGGCAGTTACCCAGTATTTTGTTTACTCCAATGTGAGAATAAAAGCGATTCTTTGCAAGAGTGGCTTTGAATTTGATTTTTCAGTGTAGTGTAATATAAAAGCGTGTTTTGGATGTACTTTTGTTCGGGAGTGATTCATGCTGAGATTGTAGTTTGCCACATCAGTGACAGCCTTTAGATATAACTCCCCTTTTTTTTGCATACTATGTACAGTAGGTCATGCTGTTGCTAAATGTTGCCTCTAATGCTGTTATTCCTAATGTGGCATAAACTAAGAAAACATGCTTAAAGGGTTCATGTGCCAATTGATAAATTGCTTGAGCAGTGATAACATGTTTATCAAGGCAAAGCCACTTCCTCTGGGTGCCAAGAATGGCTTAGCAAGTATTGGCTTTTAGTTTGCAATTCTTGCACAGCAAGAAAACACGTCTGTTCACTTTTCATGCCAAACCGCTGTCCATTAATATTATTTGGTCTTATTATGAGGTTTACATATTGCCATTTTGTAGGTTTAGAAAATTGAAGTTAGTATGAAAGTAATACAGAAACATACTTAGCGGGCTTGTTATATTGGAACTTAGCAAGTTTATCCTTGACAATTGGTTGGCACTGTACACTAGGGAAAAATGTGTACTGTATTTATCTTATGTTCTTTTAAAAAAAAATCTTCTTTTCATAACATTTAAATGAGCACCCCAAAGCATTTTAAAGTAACCTTATAGTGCTTAACTTAAAGTGAGGTATTCATTTTTTATTAGCTGTAATTGAATTCCTTGATTTAAGTTTATTCAGCTTGCAGAAATAAATCATCAAAGTGATTCAAATACTTAGAGACAATCATCAAGTTGTACTGAACTTCTGAATATTGATGTCACCTGGTATTTTATGCAGAATTTTATACTATAGAGAAATTATTTACTAGAATCAGATTCAGTTATTAGAATATAGTATAAACTATTTACTATTAGAACAGTATCAGAGCACACAAAAACCATATTGATGTGTACCATCCCTTGACTCTTGACTTAATACCTGCTGTTCTACACACTTAAAGCCTCTTACACTAGCTAAGGTTACTATCCAAATAATAAATTAGTGGTTACTTAATAAATGTGTTTCATGAGTTCGCAAGTCTGTTTTCCTGTGTTTCAAAACTAACTTAGAAACGCATATGGTTCAAACCTGACAGGCATATTAAATGTAATGGTAGATCATAATTGCAGCAGATAGTTGATTGACTTTCAGCAACTTGGCCCAGCCAAGACATGCGTTTCTTGGCTGATTGTTCCTGCGCTGGCTGTAGTTATTTCACCCCCGGCCGGTCTTGTCAGCACTGCAATTAATTCAGACAAAGAGATCATTCAACCTCATCAGCAAGAGCGGTTCAGACCATTTGTCTCCATGCCAGAAGCCCTTGATATCCCTAAATCAGAGTTTCCTGACCCAACACTGATCCTGAGGTCAGCTTTGACTTGCACAATTAGTTGTCTTTACTGAGGATCTTAACTTTGAACTTGCAGGAACTAGTCCTTCTTTGCTGCTTGCAGACATAGTTGGAAAAAATCAAAGGTTTCCACAACAATAATGTTTTTTTCTTTTTTTTAATGCTTGTGTGTTCATTAGCAGGGACATAAAACATTTACTTTCTCGGAAGTACTTTAATTTTTGCATAAGTATGATTGTCCCAAAACAACACAGTGACTTCCTTTTAGAATTCATTTATTGGTCTTTGTTGCTTGAGGGGCATCTTTATATCATATTGAAGCTAAATTTTGTTTTCTGACAGGGGACATTTTTATTAATAATATTGTATATATTAATTTAATAATTGTATTTAATGTAAATTAACTAAGCAAGGGTTATTCAATCAATAAAAAAACACAGTATATAATTTGTTCATTAAATGTCTTTGTTTTACATAATTGAAGATTGCCTTCAAAATGTGTTGCTTTAAATACTACGAAGTAAACAACTTAAAGAATATTTTTTTCATAGTATTTTCCTAAACACTTGTAATAGTTCAAATCAAATGTGTTTTCCACATTACCAAAGTGCCACTAATGCAAAGCTTCTGTGGGTGGAGCAGTATGAATGACTGTCAACAGTCTAAATTATTTTTACATTTATTCCACAAGTAAGTACTTTTTAATTTTTATCATAAAAGAAACATCATAGTTGTGTATCTTTTGATTTATAAACCTCATTTGGCTTTTTTTCCCACTGGGATAAATAGCATTTATTGTATCATTAAAACCTCTGAGGTATTACTCATAGTAGTTCATTGGCCTAACATCTTATTTACCAGTTACTCTGTTGCAAATGATCAGTATAAAATTAGCATCAAAGCTGGATAAACATCAATTTATGGTATTAGCCAGAAAAATCTTGGTCAGTGCTAAGCAACTATTTAAAGGATTTTCAGTCTGTCTCTTTATTGTTGATATTTGCATAATTTAACAAAAATATCTGTGAAATGTACCTGTACCTTTGTTCTAATATTACTCACTACCTTTTTCCTCTTCAAAACAAAAAAGCAATAATGCAGTTATGCAGTATAATTGTTCCTACTGATATTTTAAAGGCATCTGATTTGAAGAGATTTTTCACTTTTATCTTTGTCATTTTATATTCACTGTTGTTTGCCGTCTGTTTGAAATGAAGCATACCCACAACTGTTGGCATTTTTTTAAATAATCATACATTTGAATGTGTAAAGTTTACAGGTTTGGAATGTTTTACTTCTTTTGTCTGTCTACTATTTTTCTAAGCACTGTAGGCGAACAGTAAAGAAGGGGAAGGATTTGAAGGACAGAATGCGAATGAAATTGTATATTTTTGTTTTCGTGAATAGCCCTAGAAGTATTTCTCACGTCACTGGTGAGACAGGAGATGGTGGAGATGCCACGCGGAGTGTACCACTCTGCTCTGAGAGGGGCGGCCTCGCGCTCGGACCTGGGGAAAACAGTCGCTGGGATTCCTGGCTTCATACTGAAAACGTATGAAAAGAACAAGCAGCCTGGGCTAAAACCTGGCCTTGCAGGTTAGTTAGTTTCCTTTTTGCTTTCACTTACTCTTTAGAGCAACAAAATCATATGAAATTGAATTGCTTGCTTTTGGCTCATTGAATCATTTTTGGCTTCTCCACTTAACAAAGAATGCACCTAACATTTGTGTTTTACTTAAATGTTAGTCTTTGGCTCTTTGGCTCTACCTAAAGCTGTAAATCAAAATGAAAGATTTTATAAATGCATAACAATACATAGACAACAGTTTACCTTATACAAAACGGAATGTCCTTTTCTGTTTGACCTCAAGATATGTAATCATAATGCTTGAATGTCTTTGAAATGGTTTTATAGTATATACAGTACATATTTTCTTCTCCTAAATAAGAAACTAGTTAATGCACTGATAGTTCTTGACTACGTATTATAATATTGGTGTTCTTCACTCAACAGAATGCTCACTGGTGAACTGTAGTGCAAGGACACTGTATGTCTGTAAATGTATAATCTTGTCAGTGTTTTGAATGTCCTGGTTTCTTCAAAATACATTTTTTAATGCACTTGGTGGTATGACAAAGATTTAGTTGTGTGCTTTCTTTGACAAGCAGCAGATTTTATCCAGTGGTGTAAAATTAATAAACTTGGTATGCTATATTATGTAGGTTTTCCCCACAAAGTGTGCAATCATTTGATTTTGTTACAAATCATTATTTTGAAGTGTTCCTTAGCCTCACATACTTATGTTTATTCTTTTATTTGATGCTTCACTGATGTAATATATTGGCTGTAAAAGTGCCTAGAGTTGATTATATTTTTGAATAATTCAAATATAATCTTAAAATTGGTTTTCTTGCTCATTGTTATGGGATTTGATCAAAAGTGTAACTGCACATTGGATTAAAAATTCACAAGTTCTACAATTTAATTTACAAGATTTAATTTTATACTGCATATATTGATCAACAACAGCAAATTTACAGTTAGGATAATGAAAATCTTTTTTGAAGCAGGTGAACTTATATTTTTTTAAAAGACACTTAATCGGTAAATTCTTTATGTTTATTAGCATTTTTCATCAAGCACATTGATTGATACAGGGGCTGTTATGAAAGCCAGAAGCTACTAGAAATACAAGCTGTACATCTGAAATGCATGCTTTACATGAAATTTTACAAACAAGAGGAAACCATCAGTTCATCTAGATCATTTGAGAGTTGGAGCTGAATGATTGAAGGATTTCACCCAAACATTTTTTTAGAAAAGCCAGTCTATCAGCTTCAACAACCTTGGTAGCTTCTTCCATGCTTCCTCAACACTTTGCACCAGATTGAAGATGCTATTTTGTGATTGTCTCATTCCTGTTGAGGAGACAACAGAACCTGTTTACTGGTCTCTATATCTTAGGTGCCACATGTAATCCCAGCTCATTTGACAGATATGTGGGATCAAGTGGGCTCATGTCTGGAGAGTAGGGTATGCATGGTATAAGTGTCACATTTTCATGCAAAGAAACAGTTATTATGTAGGCAGCTTAAGGACCTTGAAATGTATTAAATGGGGGCTTGCTCAAAACTAAAGGTCTTAGGTGTGCTTGCCTTGCTGTTATGTTTCAGCTGGTCTACTGCTATGCTACGACCTGCCCATTCAGACTGACAGAGATGGAAGGCCAATTAACCGTTTCCTTGTTAGTAGAGGACGCAGCTTTCAGCAGATGTTGGCAGCCCTTATTCATGAGGTATTTTATTTTTCACAAATTATTTTTTTTAGCTTTAACAATTTTCAGGCAATAGCATAAATATATTTAATTTATTTGATTATGTAACTGACCATGTAATTTTAACTAAATGAATTAGTTGGAATTGCGGTTTATACTGCAAGACAGATGTTTAAAAGTCAGATATAATGTTTTTTTTCTTAAACTTCACTAAGAGAAAATCTCAAAATCTGTGTGCAAATAATATTTTAAATATTCTCAAATAGTCAACCTTACTCCTGTCTTATGTAATTTAAATGGTTATTCACAACATTTCCACATTGCCACTTGAAACCACTAAGACAGGTTTTTAGTCTCATACACAAAGCCGTCACCAAATGTCATAGGTGTGACAGTCATAGTCATGCCTTACGAGTGTGGGATAAATGACCAAAACTTCCTGTTGTTAAACCACAGATAATTCGGTAGACAGTTTTGTGTCCATGTTGGAAGAAAAGTCAGTAAAGCATCGTGTGGTAATGGGTTGTGAAATCTTACAAGAAAAGCAATGAAACCTGAAGTTCTCCACTCAATCACTTCTTAGAAAGGAGCTTGTCGTAGAAGCTTCATAAAGACACATACTGTATATTGTCTGCTGTGTTCGTAAATGGAGAGAAAACATTTCACGTGATCAATGCTGAGGTGGTCACGCGTAACCATGTTCATATGATGTAAAAGCCTTGAGAGACACAGCTGTTAATGTCAAGCTTTCTTAATGATTATTTTTCGGCGGCGAGGGCACCTGGGAGATCACAGCTGTCTTCACATTCAGATTTTGAAATTTAGTTCAAAAATGAAAAAAAAATTAAAGCACTTAGTATTTTACAGTAACGCAATGGTCCACCCTGATCAAGATTGTTTCAGAAAAAAGATGTAGAGGTGCTTTTCATTTATAGTATTGTGTAGTTGTGCTGAATTCAATTGGTGTGTGCTCACATTTTGTCACATAGACTCGCATTTTGATAAACATTAAATTTATCAATTTGAACATAGGAACATTCAAGGGAAACAAGACCAGGCCATCTAACTCATTTGGTTCTTAGTAGTTAATTGATTTGAGGACAAAAGTACATCTTCGCCTCAGTGGATGGGTAAGGTTTTCCAGACTTCCATGATTCTTTTTCTTTGTGGATTTAGTTTTAAATATATATAGTTTTAAATTTTAGAAAAAGATTGAAAGAACGTTACACAGACATACAGCTAGCAGCTGTTCTATGTTTAGAAGCCTTTCAACACCATATTAGAGCCACATCTGGAGGTGAACAAGGGGAACTGTATACAGTTCACCTACACCTCAGGTATCACCTCTGCAGCTGTAATTGAAAGTCTAAATTATGTAACAAAATTAACAGTAGGTTGAAAAAAATATTACTTTTTAAAAGCGTAATATTTCAAATACACTGTGTAGATTAAGAAAATGTTCTCAAGTCACAATTATAAGTAATATTACACAACTGATCAATAATATGAAAAAGAGCCAAATGTTATAGCCATATCAATAATAGACAGGTAGACTGTGGTGGCAAATGCATTCACTGATAGCATTGGAATTATAAAATACTCTATAAATATTGACAAAAGGTTTTTGCCAGAATGTAATCCCATGGCAAGGAAATGTAGAGAAATTGCAAGCACAGGAAATACACAATTCTGTTAGGGTTTGCTCTTTGTTTCTGTGTTCAACTCGTTTAACGGTATGGGCCAACAAAGCTGAGTTGAAGGGTTTTCCTCCCTTTATGCTGATGACAGGGTTAATTATCTCAGTCATGTTGATTTTTACATACAGTATATTACCATTGGAAAATTGTTCCTGAATTTCAGTACAGTACTTTGTTAACACAGCATCACATGCATTAAATTAACATTGTTGGACAACATTTTCACGAGACACTCCAATGCATCAATCAAACACAATGGACTAAGTCACCATTATACTTGAGCCTTTGCCTGACAAGCCTATACTGTTACCTCCAACAGCTGAGCATGTGCTGCTTTCTGTGTCAATAAAAAAATGCACTGTCAATATTTTTTTCTGAATCACTTTCAGTGTATGCGGATGAGAAGAAAAGGAACGTTTTGACAGTACTGCCTTTTTCTATTTTATGAAAAAGCACAATGATGTGATAATGGTCTTTATCATCATGGTAAAACAGTGGTAACTTTTATGAATAACTCCCCTAGTGTTCTTTTTTTTACCCCTGATATGACTCATGCATTTTCATTCAAACAGCTCCCTTTAATGGCATACTTTGACTGGCAGCTTTGATAGTTATTTTCTCCTCTAGTTTTTGATGTATAGCTTAAGACCATCAAAAGCGTAATTGAGAAAAATTACCTTAATTTTAACCACATTACTCTTCTAGACTTTTTTCAACTTGCAGGAAGCGTTCTTGGTTTATCAAGCACAGTAGGCTGCACTTAGCTCTTTGTAAGGCAAATTGATGGGATGGAATTTATTAAGAGTAAAATCTGGATTATTTTTATATGGCTTCAACCACTAAGTCTTCAAATTTGTAGTAGACTAGCTATATTACCACATCTGCCTTCTTCAGTCATTATTAACAGACTTAATACTTAAGTGTCTGTTAGTATCCAGGTGTTAAAGCACTTGAAAATTCTTAAGACAAAGAAAATATTGGCAAAAAGTACTTAAATTAAAGCTTTGCTTTCTTTGTTTACACACATCATGCTTGAAATTAAATCTTTGATGACATTTGTTTCCACAGACATTAAATCATGCGTGTTACTTAAATCATGTGGTATTGTTTTGGAGTGTAGACAAGGGCTAGTAAACAATTGCTACATTATGATAGTAGTATTTCACTATGATAGTAGTATTTCACGTTACCTCTTAGCTGGGGGGAGGGGATCTTGGAAAAACCTGCCACATTTTAGAACATTTATTTTTTAGAATATTCATGATATTTTTCATTTTTATTTCCGTTGTTTCTTATTTGAAGAGCTTGGAACGTTTTTTTGCTTACTGACTTCTTCAGAGGTACGGTACATGAAAACATATTTTTAAGATCCCTCAGATCTTTCTTAACCGTCTGGTGGGGGGACAATGGCCCAAAAATATCTCATGCCTGTAACAAAAGTGCTTTACTTAAACCAGAGTCTGTATGACTGTACAATGGTTTGAGGTAAAAATGCTTTTTTTTTATCAAACTCATTTAAATTATTACCTCTGAAGTACTTTTTATGGCAATAAATGTTTTGCCTTTTATTTTAATGTTTGATGCATTTGATACATATATTGTGCAGTGCATTCATTCTGCATATTTATAATAAAAGTGAAATTGAACATCTTACAGTACTTGAACTGTCCTCGTAGTGTTCATGAATAATGGATGTTTTTCTTAAAACATATGGGAACCATGATGAACCCACAGCTCGACTTGTTTGGCTTAAAGGAAAACCCTCTTCATTTCTTTTGGGACATTTCCAGAAACGCAGCCACAGGCCACAGGCCACATTTGTTCCCCCCCCCCCCCCTCTGCTTTTGTCCCCGTGCACTGGCCGTTGCAAGAAATTCAGAAACATGACAACATGCTGGTGTTCATGACCCCTGAACCACTTCGCACGTCTGGAGGAGATGGCCTACATAAAACAAAGTCCACTAATTGCTATTGCAGCTGAAAGTCATGCAAGCTGATTCCATTTAACATCCTTGGGATCAGCAAAGGGCATTATCATTCAGGACATCCCCTTTATTCGTAGAGTGTGAAACCTGGACACTAGCAGCATGTGGAAGTGCCACCCGGCCTTGTTCTTCGCATTCTGTGTTGTGCTTGCCCTAGTGCACAGGGACAAAGAAACTGTGCAACAAGTGAAGGAGCTGTCTAGTCCCACCTACTGGTGAATGTGCCTTTTTATCACAGGACCAAACCTTAACTGAACACTCTGTAGCTTTTCATTTGCAGACTTTCTTACCTTTTTCTGGTCCAAAGGAGATCTTTATATAGTGTGCTGCAGTAAAAGGGAGTTTCAGGATGATGTCAGCTGATCTAGGGCTAAAAAGCTTGAAATGAAACCATAGTCTCTAAAAGTTAATTCAAGTAATACAATAATACAGTGCACTTTGTCTATACAGTATCTTGCAAAAGATATCTTGCATCTTATCTGTATCTTGCAAAAATTAATTAAGTTATCATGACATCATTCTCTAAAGAGTTTCAACTCTTACCTTACTGATTGCTGACACTTTGTCTCTTTTGAGGGTTTCTGTTCTCATGGTGGGTTAGTTAAGTCTAGTGTTCCTCAGGACTTGATACCAGGTGGCACCCTACTGTTTTTACACAGTCATACTCCCACTTGGATGGTTATTAAGATTGCATTTGTCTAAATTATTATTTCTATGCTGATGATACTCAAATCTATATCCATACTAAACCTGACGCTGAACTAGCGGTTTCTGCTCTCTAATTGCATCTCTGATATAAAATCCTGGATGGCACACAATTTCCTTCACTTAAATTGCTTCTCGGCACCTCCCAACAAGTACTGTATGTAAAGACAATGCAGCAACCAATGGCATTGTACTTGAATTTCAACCTAAAATCTAGAATTTGAGGGATTCATTTAACCCATGCTTGACATTTGACCCAAATGTGCCAAATATTGTAAAAACATAATTCTTCCATTATGCCCTAATCTCTGAGGTATCTAAATCTAAAAAAAACTAAACAAACCTCAGAATATCCAGAATTCAGCAGCGAGAACCCTAAACATGTCAAGTACAAGGGATCACATTACTTCTGTACTGGTGTCTGTGCACTGGCTTCCTATAAGGTTTTGTGCTGACTTTAAACACCTCATGCTCAACTATAAGGCTCTATATGGTTTGGCACCTCAGAACCTACCTGACTTGCTATCTTCTTACTCCCGACCCCACAACCTGCAACCTCTGTTCATCAGAATCTAATCTGGATGGCCTTCTATGCCACAAAGCTCTGGAATTCTGACCCCAAGGATGTCAGAGGATCACCTACCCTGACCGCTTTCGAATTCAGACTTAAAACAAGGAAGGTTTTTATTTAATTAGTGTCTGTGTCTGCACTTTGCAACTTCTTAATCCCTTGTGTATCTTTGTGCAAATTTTATCTCTTATCTTTGTTTTTATTATTATTATTATTACTACTACTACTACTACTACTACTACTACTACTACTACTACTACTACTACTAATAGTGTTGCCTGATGATTGTACTCCTCTCTGCAGGTCAATATCCAGCCATCAGAGTGGCACCGCTCCATTCTGCTGCCGCAGGGTTGGCGAGGCTTCATGAGCAGGGCCTACCATGCAGTCTTACAGGTGACAGTGTGACAGGCAAACACCTTTTTCTTCAGAACTCCTGTTATAGTCTTCTTTTCATTTATGAGTCCCAAGATTGTCTTTAGCCTTAAAGTGAAGACATTAAGTCACTCATACACTTGATTATGCAATGCTTCTTTATCCTGTTTTTACCTGCTCAATGTTATGCTAAAGGTTGATTTTCAGACAAAAATAATCACATGCTAGTAGATGATGACAGTGTCTTTTTAGGAAATAGGACCAGTAGAACCTTGCTGTTCAAGTATTATGTTTCCTGAAAATTCCAGTAAAATTGAGGTGCAAACGTATCCATGAGTTGGGACCTCAATTCTGAAATTTCTCACCCCTTTTTGCAACATATGCAGAGCATGCAGTAAGTTAAGATTTTAGAACATTGAGTAATTTACAATGCTTACTGTATGTACTGGAGTTGTGGTGGCAGAAGCTGAAGTCTCAGCCAAAAGGGGGGCACAACTTTCTTTTGTAACGTAGCCCCACTGTGACACTTTTTGCTGAGACTGATCGTCAATGCCATATTAAGGACTTTTTTCCATCTTTGCAATGGTGGGATCGTGGCAACTAGCAAAAACCACTTCAGCATTAATAAGCATACTTATTCGTTTTCCATCATCAGTTTTCACCCATACTTCCACTTTCAGTTGACTCAAAACTATAGTCGTGGTCTCTCTACTGGCATCCAAGGGAAGCCAAAGACTTCACTCTTGTTAATCTATTCAGTAATTCTTACCCATAAGAAACATCACATTTTTTCTTGCTCTTTTCACCAAGCTTGGTACTAATCGCTTTTCTTGTAGATGACATTGGCACAATACACTGTAAATAATGGCCTTCAAAGCAGAAATATACTGTACTGTATTAAGATTGTGACTGATGACTGGAACAGACAAACCTTGAGTAGGGCACGTACACAGACAGGACTCTACTCCACAAGTACACCAACACATTGTTAGTTCAGCACTAGAGCAGCAGTGGGGAAAGGTGCGTCTCTGTGCATTCATTTCGATGACGCAAATCCTTGAAGGTGAAGCCCAGAAAAGGATTGAAGCATCTGCTCCACAACTGCATGCGAACAAGATTTTCTTCCACAGATGTAGAAGTTATTTTAATGTGTCAGACCTCTGTAGTATCAAAGAGAGCATACGTTTACAAATGAGAGGAGGCCATTTATTTATGCAGCTATATTACCCTGCAACTTATAACTGGGAATCCAATGAAGCTCAGCAGTGTGAGACTGACCAGTACCTGGCTGGGAGACCTCCTGGGAAAGATAAGGTCGCTGCTGGTTGTTGTTAGTGCGGCCTTTAAAGTCTTTGTGGGTCCTAATACCCCAGTATAGTGACGAGGACACTATACTGCAAAGAAGGCACTGTCCTTCAGCTGAGAAGGTTCTGACTCTCCATGGCCATTAAAAATCCCTGGATGTTTCTCAGAGTAAGGTGTAATGCCAGTGTCCTGGCCAATTTTCTCTTGGCCTTTGCCAATCATGGTTTCCTAATAATCCCCAATTTATGAGTTGGCTTCGGTATTCTGCTCTCCTCCCCACTGATAGCTGATGTGTGGTGAGCGTCCTGGCGCATTTTGGCTGGCGATGCATCATCGAGGTGGGTGCTGTGCATTAGTAGTGGTGGAGGGGAGTCCCCATTATCTTTAAAGCGCTTTGATAGGAGTGTCCAAAAAGCACTATATAAATGTAAGGTATTATTTATTTATCTCTTAGACTGGGCCTTCCATTACTTCAGACCCAACCATGAGCTTCTTGTTATTTTATCCAAGCTTAGAGATACTTAGCTCCACCCTTAATTGAATAGCAACTTGCTTAATTAAGCCTTTTTCATTGTTTTCAAGTATCAGATATTTGGTGATTTTATCATATAGATCATATTTTAAAAATAAGATGAAATCTGCAACAATTTAAGATGTGAAGATTGTTGAGAAGGTCCACAAATAAAAGGAAAGGCTCACAATAGACAAGAAATTGATGAGCAGACAGGTGCAGATGCTAAGCTTGCTCCTAAAGTCTGTCAACTGTATTGTGTCTTGGCCACAGGGTCGACAAGCAGAGTTGGAGATGCAGCAGAAACATGGCAAAGATAGTCCAGAGGAGCTCCAGTACAAGCAGTTCACAGCCTGGCTCTGGTAAAAAGATCACCTATAGTGCAGTTCTGTGAGGCCAATTTAAGAGTTTTAAGCAACAGCATTTCATTGACTTCTTTAAACAATGTAAGGCTGCTTATCATTCCAAGTAAATTTAGACTTATGGTGGTTCGGGCCGCAGACGTGTATCCTGTCAAGATGGTTGGTTTTAAATATTATTATTTTGTATTTTATTGTGTAACAAAGATGATGAACCTGTATTTAACCAGATGTGTCAATAGGGAACAATTTGTCATTTATTGTGACTTCCTGGAGACCCATTTATCCTGTGACATTTTACTAATGCAACCTGAGTGAAGTACTTTGCTCATGGGCATAACATTGGTGCGCTAGCCACGAACCCACAAAGCTTGTTAAAGTTTTACACCACACTGTACTGAAAAGTGTACTACTGTGCAAGTCCTATATCATATAAATGAAGTTCACTTCTACCTGGAGGCATACAGTAGGTAAACACGAGGCCTGTACAGGAGGAGTATTTTCCCAAGTCTTAATCTTAACAAATCTATATGTTCGACTTGATCAGAAGCAGCAGGTTAGCATCCCATTTTTTATCCATACTTCCAGAGAACTATTCAGAGTCTTTGCCCATGGCTGAGTACTTTTTCCAAAACATTTTCTTAAGTACTCAGTTGCCCTGACTGCTTGAAATGATTAAATTAATTTAAGATAAGTGGTAACCTTTCTACAAATTACTTTTTTGTGAACCTTTACAGCTACTAAAGTAGCTTAGGTTTTAGAAGTTTAGAAAGGTTTTATTCATAGAGAATATAAGAGGAGAGTAACTCCTATGTTTATTAAATACTTTTAAAAAGAAATAATCAACCAGTTAATGTTTGGTGAATGCTGGTGTGGCTAAACTATGACTAGAATGGATTTTGGGAATTTAGTGCCAGTAGAGAAACTGCATACTGATTTTTAATATGATGTATAATTTATTTTATACATGTAGAGTGCATAATCTATATGTATGATCTAGGTGCATCTAGCACCTGTCCCTTTAGTGTAGTTTTCACAGGTTCATCTTAGAACAGATGTGGTACAGACACATTTTTTGGTTGTACTAAAAGTGCATATTTATTGCAGCAACTACAGTCTCACTGGGACACAACCTACTACCTTCCAATTACAAGTCTAGAACCCTGAACACTGCATCCACATTGCGGCATATCTCTAGGCGTGAGAAATTCTTTGGAGCTGTTATAGAAAATTTTAAAAACTAAGTTCCCTAGACAGACTACACCTTAAGTGTTACAGGTTACACGTCCGATGTATGGGATCCACACATTGAGCTGTTTAAAAGAAAAATAAACAATGATTGTAATTCACAACACATTTCTTTCTGTTAATTCTGTTTGTCCATCCTATCTGTAGTAGCTACCAGAGTTAAGATGACTTTGTGGGAATCACAAAAATTGCTGAATGCACATTTTATAATCAGGCTTCATTCAGGACTTTAAATTTAGTTTAAAAAAATGTGTTAAATAGATAGAAAAAAACATATAAATCGAGCAATAATTTTAACATGGGTTGTGATGTTGTAATAATGTTAACAAACATCTTTTATAAAATAGTCACTTATTACTGTTGCCTTATTAATTTCTGTTTTGTATTTATTTAATGCCCGATCTTACAATATACTGCTGTTTTACCCAGTTATCAGCTGTAACTAATAACTTTATCAAATAAAGTATTGTTAAAGTTAAAGGGCTGTTAATGAAGCTTGTGCTATGATGACATTGTTAGCATTTGTTCCTCCTGTAATGTAATGTTAGCAGTTCGTAGGTTACCTCACAGTTCATTGAAATGATTCTGTACCAGCAATGACTCAGCATGTGTCCTACTTCTAGAAGAAAATGTTTTCGTATGTGCTGAGATGTGGGAAACACAAAAATTAGGTAGTCTAAAAGGTGGACTCTTTCTTGCTATGCCATCACAGTGACTGATAAGGTGACTGAGGAAAGAGATGAAAAGCAGTGGGTCTCCTGACTGGAGACTGTTAATCAGCTTGTGTTTGAAGATAAAGCACAAAGATGAACTCTGTACTGCACTGTAAATTTTGTAATCTCTACCTTTTCTCACACATGTAGGGTCAGGGACCAGCTGACTGATGTTGTCAAATCTGCTGCTAAGTAAGTGTTTGTTGTAACCATTTAACTTTCATCTCTTGGATGGTTCTCATCTTCCAGAACCCTCTTGTTTCTTAAAAATATATACTTATACTTCTGTATAATTATTTTCTTATGGGTCTTCTTCTTCAGATGCTCATCTTGGTTCATCTGGATATAAGCTAAAAAGCTCAACCTTGAAGCACATAAAATACTGAAATGCTGAAATGAATGAAATAAAGAAGTTTTAGAACTGTGAATTTAATATTTTTTTGAATTTTATGGTCTTAATTCACGACTCTATATAATAAAAGAATTGAACCATATTAAATAATGTTGGTAACATAGATGCTGGAATATGATTTCTCTGGTTATGCAGGGACAGTCCAGTTGTTCAAGGAAACTCTGTTTTAGCTTTAACTGGACTTGCAATTGCTGTCGCCAAGTATGAAAGCAGCCTGCCAGCTGATGCTGAAATAACACCGGAGGTCAGTTTTCCATGATATTGCAGTACAGTATCCAGACACTTTTGCTTCTAACACATTTGAGTATGAGTATTAAGACATTAAATGTTCTGTGGTTTTAAGACTAACTGCACAAACTACACAAACTATACATTTCTTTTTCAATTTTTGATTGTACAGATGTTTTGTTGATTTTTATTTTTCCTGTAATATTGTCTGGATGTAGATTATAAGTTAGTATGTACAAGAATATGATTTTGTACAAAATCTGAAGTAAAATCAGTATCTGTAAAACAGAAATATACTGAGCGAACATATCTTAAAAATGAAATTCAAAGCAAAGGATTTGTAACTAAACTAAAACATTACACATATATTTTTTTTAAAATAAAGGTACAAAACTGTATTAACATTTGAAAATTAAAAGAATTGGATAAAATGTTCTAGAATTAATAATTGTCTGAAAATGTAAATAAGGAAAAAAACATTTTTTATTTCTGCATAATTTTATGGAGACCCATGTGCCTTGTACTGTAAATCAAGAACTATTGTAGTCAGGTTTTCTGTTATTTGCCGATGGTTCTCAGACTTTAGTCATAACTCTTTATAGCCTCTTTTCTCTAAAATATTAATTTGCACCATTAATTTAGATTAACTTTACATATATTTTACAGCTATATGGTCTATTTTAGATTTCATATTGTTTCATTGATGACTTTGGGTCAAATCATCTTTTACAAAAGTCTGACCTCTTGCTTCACTAAAGCGTGTTTTTCTTATTTTAGATTGGTGCTGAAATACTGTCTACAAAGCACTGGCTGGGCATGGTGTTGGATACTCTCTTGTGTGTTGTAAATAGTAGCTACCGCCCCAAAGGACGAGTGTTTCCTTGGTTTCAGCATGTGAGTACAGTATGTGTTGTGTGTTTACATTAGAATGCTAATTTATGTGGAGGGCCTAGACTTAAGGTTCACGACCTCTTCTTTATGTTCTGCTAATAACTTCATTTCTTAATTGTATTAAATTAAAAGAAGAAGATAATTATATGAAGTTTATGTGCTATTTATTTATTTTTGTACCTTGTCAAACAAAATAACAATTATGGTTATGGTATAAAAGGGTATGATTAACATACCCTTATTTTTTTCTTTGAACATTCTTTGTTTTTTTTGTCATTGTTGATGTGTTGTTGTTGTTGATAAAATTATATCAGAGTAGGGGCTAGTGTCAAGGAAATGTTGCCAGAAATAAGCAGCACAGAGGTTTTAAACGGGGAGTCAATAGCAAAGTGATAAATACTTACTGTATTCCTAATTGTTAGCATCAACAACTTTAATAAAAATAGGTATTCAGTTATGCATTAAAAATGGGTCTACAGGAATAAATACACCCACCTGTTTATAGAAAGGTGGTGTATTTGGTGTTCCTGTAGTGTTTTTTTTTATTTGAACTCCTATCAGCATTCCCCAAAGAAAGGCAAAGTGATTTCACCCTGGGAATTTCTTATGAGAGACCTGGTTATATCCTAATGGCTTATGCACATAATTGCTTTGTATTTGAAACACTAAGCCTGCCAGCAATATAAAACGTTTCTTTTTTAAACAGAAAACAGGCGACAAGAGTTAAATTTATAACATAAGGTGAAGGAAGTGTAGAGAATGGTATGATGATTTTTCTCCACTTGGAAGTACCAAACTCCTAAACAAACAAATACACTACTAAGAAATGATTTGGAAGGTGTAACTAAGGCTTTGTTATTAAAGGAGCTATTACATTTAATTCCTGTATTAAATGTTCATTGAATAGAATAATACATGATTTACAAATCCCCTTCTGTGGAAGAAGTGAAGATTATTGAACTGACTGCCTGCTTGTGAAACCTAAATACTCTACTAATAAAATAGCTATCCAATTAGCGATTTATTGGTAAAATGTTCCCCTAGGCATAAAATCCAAATTAATTTTAGGAGCTCCTTCCAGGTCAACCACAGTATAGTATAAAATAAGATAAAACAGGGCTATTTGGAGATTATTAGTCACTAATGAAGGCTTTTACTATTCAGGTTCCTAAGTGAAAGGTACATTTGTATTGATAAAAACAAACCCTGTTAGCAGGCTACATGCCATTAATAATGTACTTTGCTTATTGTACCTTTACTCTAAAGTTAAGCTCAATGCTCAATCACTAATTTCATAGCAATAAGTATTTCTGAGGTAGGCTCAGTAAAGAAGGTACAAACAATACCTGTCTGTGAAGTTACAAAAATAATACTAAAGTGAAAACTGCAAAAAATCTCTTTTGGGGTTGTTTATAAAAAATATAAGTGTCTTTTTTCCATCAAATGTTGACAGTTGGATATTAGCAGCAGTTTTTCTATTATTTATATTTCTACCTATTTTTAGTTCTAAGCATAGAAATCAAATTGTACACATAGTGATAAAACAGAATTTTAGGAAGATGAAAGCAACTAGCTGAAGGTGATTGGAGAATGTAAACAGCTATGAAAACCCAGCGGGTTTTGTTGTTTTGCTGTTTCTTCTGTAGAGATCTTACTCTGGGGAGAACGCCGCCAGTGCCATAGCACGCTCCTGTGCTGCCCTGGCTCTATCCCTGATGGTACCAGTGTTGATAACTTCCCACAAGGAGAGCATAGAAGAAATCCTCAACACACTTACCATGGGGTTGCCTGGGAGACCGAATGCAGATGAGTCCCAGGCTGTGCAGTTCCACACAGGCCTCGCAATGGGAATGTTCCTCTCGTGTTTGCATGAAGAACGGATTAGGTGGGGCTTTGAAAAAAAGACAGCAGATTTACTGTGTTCATCCTGTAACCACAAGAATGCAAGAACTATTAAGGATGTTCCTATCATTACTTCAACTATGGCAGATATAAAAATCTTTATATTTTGAATTCAGAAACCATGGAAATACCAGTCCTTTGATAACCCTCACTTCGATTGAGATTTTTTACAGTTTATTTTACAGTTCTTTTAAAATGTATTAGGGCAACCTGCAGGAAGTGCATAAGGCTTAATATTTTATTGCTGCCGTTGGTGGATTTTATTTCTTTCATATACTATATCTCAATTGCCGGTTATTATTTTCCTAGTAACATTTAATGCTGCTATTTAATGGCATCCATATTGACACTTGAAAGAAGCCTGGTATCCTCTTTGAGAAAAATATCCCTTCCTGCATAAGAAACGCCTCATTTTCTCAGTTTTAAGTACAGTCCCTCCTAATGTACCCTTCTGGCTTCTGCCTAATATTTCATTGTTGATTCTGAAAATGTCCATTGGATTAACATAGCCAATGCCTTTGTGTAGCTTGAGTACTAAAATAAATTTTCCTCCTAGTTTTTTTTGCTAAATATGACTTCATATTTTGTAAAAAAATAATATTTTCTTCTCTGTAGACTATAAATGGTATAAGTATAATGTGCTTAAGAAACAACCCTTTCCCATAATTCATCATTTTGTATCCCTTCTACCTTCCCATTATTGGAACTTACCTTGCAGCGGCTTCATGGGTTGCCCACAAAAAAGTGGGCAAGGTGGCTGTGATAGTTTCATACTTATGACCAGGAAATCTTTTTTCAGCTAGATGGGTAGATGGATACCAGAGGCTATACTGCATATCTTGAAGTACTCAAATCAAAAACCAATCTTTCCTGGAATGTTCTGTCCAAATATGTTAGTTACATTTAGGAATAATATACAAACTGTATTACCCAGAGTTTTTGTGGAACAGATGCAATCACTACTCTTTTACCCAATTCTTCTCTAGACAGAGTACCCTGAAATACTGCTTTCTCTTCTTAATGATTTAACTCCTTAAAAAGGTGCTTTGGCCTTTATTTCACAGTTGTCTTTCTCAATATAGTGACATCTCTGGACAGAAGATGAACCTTTTCCTGATGAAGAGTCTGGATGTTCTGGAGGGCTGCTCTTTTGACACCAGCTTAGAATACAAGTGAGCTTTAAGAGTGGAAATTTAAATATTCCCCCAGATTGTGCTGAACACTCTCATTATTGCTGTGTAAAAAATTAACAGACCACTTCTTTTGTGTCTGGTCCCAAAAGACGCAAACATAAGAGCTAAGACCTGGTTTTAATAATGTACATCTGTATGCAGAACATCTCTTCTAATTCTAAAAATAAATAAATGTATAAATGTGAAAAATAAATAAGTGAATGTCGTGAGATGTTATTGTGTTTGATCCCAAAGTTTATGACAGCCTGGAACAGATTCCAGCCATTTTACATGAACAATGTTTTTACACGGAAAACTGAGAACTCAGATGCTGAGTTAGTCAATTGCAGCATCTCCACTATTCAGCACTGAATAAGAAATGCTTACGTTTGCAAAAAGGAAACTATAATTATAATAGTACAATCACTGGCTTAAATAGCATGACCTCCAGTCAAAGAGTAGGCTCAAGTCAGATCCAGGAAGACTTCAAGAACTGAAATGAAAGTGTTCTCCATGTGGCAGTTCACATGAGCCTCAGTAAGCAAATAATAAATTAAAAAAATATTTTACATGTTACTGGTTGTATCATAAAATCAAGTCACGTTGAGGGCTGGCAATCCAAACAGTCCTCAAACCATGTCATTGTGCTTATCTAATTTCGTGACTTGCCAATGACTTTTCTGAATTAACTGCATATCTTTGCAAAACAGCACAGTGAAATCTCCGTTGCTGGAAAATATTCCCCGTTGCTTTTAAAAAATTTAAGGAACACACAGAAATGACTTAGGACTGCTTATTTGAGTCCAATTTGACCGAAAGTATGCCTTATGAGGGAAACCAGTTGAGCGTGAAATTGGTAGTGTAAGCATGTGTGCATTAAGCTGTACCTTTTAGACTGCCTTGTCAATCACTTGTCTCTTTCTTCTGTCAATGTTCCCAGTACTGGATGCATCCTGGGAGTTGGTCTTGTGCTGTCGTTGTTAAGCCACAGCAGTCAAACGGAGTCCAGAGTACATGTGGCTGCAACACTGGAAAAGCTGCTCTGCAGCCTGGAAGACAGCAGCAGTCAGGGCAGGATGCTGCAGGAGGTAATGTGCAGAGGGCACCATGTTTAGTCTGTGACATGACAGTGACAAAGAACCACTGCAAAAAGTATGAACTGCTCATTCCATTATCAGCTGACTCAATTGAGTTACACGAGTAATAATGTCATGACCTACAGTAGTGTGCAGTGTGTCAGGATTAGTATTAATTTTGTGGCTTTATAACTATACACATCAGAAGTCTTGTGCCCTTATAACATACAACTTCTCAGTTTTTCTTTTTAAAAACTGATGATTTTATTCACGAGTTCACTCATGCATCCATAAATTAAACTGGAATTCTGTGGAAACACAGCTTTTTTTTTTCTTAATTTTGTTCTGTACTATAGTTCACAGAACTGAGTACCAGGTACTCGAGTATTCTGTTAATAAAGGGGAAGTGCACCCCCCATTTATCAGACTGGTTATTAAATCTTGGTAACAAAATAAATTCATCGACGGTATAGAAATATTTAAAACATTTTGAATTAAGCACAAAATAGTGAACTTTGAGAAAATACTGTAAGTCGCCATGTTGTCGCAAACCGCTAATTTCGCCACAGGCGAAGCTGAGAATTCCCACTTATTGTGAGGAGATGTGGCTCTTCCCGCTCACTAGTCACTCTTAAGGACTAATATAAAGCGATGTACAAGTGGATTAAGTACAGGTTGTGCAGCAGACATTTCACAGCAGGTTTCCAACATGATCTGCACGCATAGTTAACAAGTAAGTTCCAATTATCGTTAAAACCATCTTGAGGTCAAGAGCAATATTTCTATTGAATTAAATTTATTCCCAAACCTGCTTGTTTACTATGTAATGGGGCTGCTTCACGTTGCCTCATTCTGAATCACAGAACATTGTGCTGTGCAGACCTGGAAATGTAGTCTATTTTGTGATATAAATTGGAGGTTTTACATGTTACTTTCATTGCGGTTTGAAATGCACTCATCAATGCTGATTCTTTCTAACCCTGAAATATAAAAATACCTTTGGAGTTCCTCTTTAATATTAGATTTGCTTTAGGTATAACTATTGTGTATTGCTTTTTTATTTATTTTGTTAGTGTTTTGTTGCAGTTAGTTAAAAAATACAGTACATTTATCTGCCTGACTCCAGTATGATGCAGTGGAATCCTGCAGGTATTCGATAGCTAGGGGATGCAAATGCACAGAAAATCTAAGGAAAGACAGTTCATTATGTCTGGAATACATTAAAAGAGGCAAAAACAGAATTGTTAATACAAACCGAATTGTTAATGTGAATGTTTACTGAGCTTTGAAGATTTCTTAAGTTATCAAATTTATTTTTCTTTTTTACCCCAATACACTAGTTTACATATCTTTGAATTATTTCAAGAAAATGATACATACAATATATACCATATGTTTATTCGTATTTCAAACTAATGTAATATTCCTTTGAACTCATTCTTGTGCTATTGTATACTTCAACTGGCCATTTTTTTACAAACTGTGTAGGAATAAAACCTCTTCACAAAGGTATCAATTGCATCATCTTTAGTCTGTTAAAAGTGTTTTTGTTTTGACAGCTTTCCTTTCAGTTGGCCCAGCAAATGTAAACTTTCCTGCTGAATCTTTCCACTCCCTGTCATTCTTTCTTATATCCCTAACAGTAACCTTCTCGGTCTTTGATTCTGAAGCAGTAATTTTTTTCTACATTCATTTTTTAAGCCTTTCTCATCATTTAAACGTCTCATTTTTATTGTAGCCTTGCCTTGTCTGTTATGCTGTCTAAAAACGAATTTGTTGAAAGCATTGTATGCACATATATATTAAAATATTAAGTAGTATTAAAATACTTCTAAAAATGTTCCTTGCTTGATCTCTTGCAGTTTAATGATACAAATTAGTAGATTACAGGAGGAGAGATACATAGGATTCGTATTGTTTCTGCTGAAAACAGTCAAATACAGCACTCACATCAGGTTTAGAAGGGGCACCGTTACAATTTCCTGTCCAGAGCAAAGTGTTGCGATTAATTTTGGGCATGAATACTAATAAGCTCCCATCCAATCTCATGCTGAAGACCACTATCTAAAGACTTCTCCTTTGTATAAAATTAAAGTTAGCTCAAATTAGGATATTGTAATTTTCAGAAATAATATTGACTTTCTGATAACATAACTACTCTTTTCACTTTTTCTGTTCTTCATCGATGATAATGTAAAGGAGAAGCCTTGCTGTTATCTTTGATTCAAGCTGTTCCTTTAGGGAGACATAAGTTCTATATGTGAAAATCAGTTTGAACTTGAAAAATGAAAAAAATAATTGGGGACCCAGAAATAAAGTCGAGAGCTGCAGTTTGTTCTTAAGACGCAAACCAAAAGTGCCTTTCCTGCACTAGAAAGCTATGCCTGCACAACACTGCCATATGTCTTACATTTGTATTCCAGGGTTAGACAGAAATAACACGGATCAGTAAGACGTAATGGAGTGAAGTGAATGGTTTAAAGAGTCATCGCTCTTTTTTAATGGATAACTGGGTCATCGTAGTAAGATAATGAAAGGTGTCTTAAGTGGTAAGGACTTGATGTGGTTAGCAAAACAAAACCAAAATGAATCAAAAGAAGAATGAAGGCAGTCAATTGGAGGGAACTGAAGAATATGATCAGACCTTTACATTGAATTTGACCGAGTGGATACTTAGATCAAATTAAATCAATATGAAGTATTGTTGATATATTACAGATGTGCTGATACAATAGTATTAATATTCACAAAGTGAATATTTCCAGATTTAACATACTGTATATGCTTTCTCATATCTTACTTTTTTGTAGCCTGTATTATTTGGGTGAGATCACATTGTCAAAGCAGAAAGGGTTATAACCTTCAGGTGACAGTAGCTCTGTCCATGCTATGTTATCAGGACACACTAATGTCCTTCTTTATCACCACCGCAGTGGTAACAAAGTACATTAGTGTATTCGGGATCCAGTACCTGGTTACCGACGGAGGAGAAAATGTTTTCCAAGGCTAATAGAACACGGCAAATTCCCCACTATATTTTAGTCTGTGACACAGACTAGGACAGGAAATTCAAGTGGACATTCTTATTAACGCCCATTTCATTGCTGTTTTTCACACTCTTGCAACAGAAGACATTGACAAGTAAATCAGTATATGACAGTTAAGTTACATCACAGTATAGTAATGCCATCATTTTAAACCACTGTACTTAAAATGTAACAGTAATTCCTGGTGTACAAATGCGTGTAAGGAAAGTAGTAAAGAGCTTTTAGTCAAAAATGTGTCCAATGAAAACAGTTTATCTCTTAGTTTGTCTTCACTGACATACCTGAGGTTTCTTTGGTCTGATGACTCTACTTATCACAGGAAATTTTGTCCTGAAGTTCAACACTGTTTTCTGTGACCATTTGAAATATTGAAATATGTACTGATTTATCTTTAAAATTGGGGATTTCCAAGAAAAGAGGATTGAGTTATGTGAAGGCCTAGGATACCTTGTGAAACAGAGCAGTAAAAGCATAATTGAGTCCCTTTGCGATTAACTTCCCTGTTTTTCTCTGTCTGCTGCTTTTTTCGACTGTTTTTTTTTGGGGGGGCAAGGGCAAGAGTACAACAATTTGTTAAATGTTTATTCTGGAATAATTTGAAGGCTTACAGAGGTATATTTGTATTCAGCTAGAATGATAAGATTTTTAACATTTTGCCTGTAATATACACTTAGTAATTTGGCCACGCAGCCTGTTTGGTTACTAGTTGTTAATTGACCCAACGATCACCTGTGTTCATTTCTTAAAAGAAACCAGCGTATCAGCTTTGACAGCATGATTTAGTAGTTTGTCCCAGAGTTTGATGAGCTTGATTTAAAAAAGATCCTCTTGTTTTAAAAGCACTCCTCTGGTCTTCTGGTTTGACTTTGAATACCTTTGGGGATTATGAATACTTGAATTAGATCTCATCATAGTGTTCTGTATTCAAGCCTATCAGTGCAGGGCATTTCTTTAGGCTTTATTATATATCTGCTGTTCTTCTATGGAATGATTCAAGAGCAGCAGTATCTTATTAGTAACATGATGACCAAAACTGATCTAAGAATTCTAAGTGAATTCTTATTAGTGCATTGTACAATTTTGAGATAACATTCCTTGATTTAAATTCTACACCTAAAGTAATATTTTTGCCTTTTTATTGATCCTCCCATGTCGAGATGTTGAAAGTGATGTCAACATGAACACCCAAGTCTCTTTCATTGGTAGTGTCTTCAAGCTCAGTATTTTCCATCTTGCTTTAATAATTTGATTCCACTTCCTGCTTGTAACACTCTGTATTTGCCTAAATTAAGAGTCATAGATCAGTAAATATAAAGTATTCATCTCTTGACAACACATGAGTGTCATTAATTTCCATGTAATTACACATGAATGCAAACTTATTGAAATCATATTGGTTTTATTGGAAGTATCTGATATTAGTTATATGTCTCATATTATATTGTCTACTCTATTCAGGACAAATTCACAATTTAAAGTTATTATGAAGTGTCTACTTTATACAACTTTTATAAAGTGTATACCTGTAGGTTTAGCTATGAAGCTTCTATAGATCAAAAATATTTGATTATATATATATAAAATATATAAATATTTGAAAAAAGTTTTTAACTTAAACTACTGTAAATCTCAGTACAACCTGCAGTTTAGTTTTGAGATTAGTTGTTCTAATAAACCTTTTTTAAGATGTTTTTTTTTCAAATTGTAGATTTTTTTAATTTTGGTTCCAGAAAGAAAGTCTCTGTAAGTTAACAAAACTTCACTTTGAAGTCTGCCTTCTTCCTTCTGTCTCTTCTGTCTCTCAGACCTGTAACTGTTGTTCCCTTTCCAGGTTTTAGCATATTCAGTGGCCTGTGTCTGTGTGTCTGCATTCAGTACTGGTATCATTGACGCCAACAAGGCTGAGGAAATCATGAACAATCTCCGACTCATGACGGAGAAAAGCCAACAGGTGCGTTAATTCTTGAAATTGACCTTATTTTCTCCTGTGGGACAACTGTGTATCTAACTCATTAATGAAGGGGTGGGCAGGTTACCCAGTGGAAATATTTGGGTTAGATATTTTTAATTTGACATAATATGTCTTCAGAAAATGAAGCCTTAAACATATCACTGATACGTTCTTATAATTTGTCTTTCTTGATACCGTGATGCTCAGTCATTTTTGAGTAGTTTCATTCACATTTCATTTCAAATGTCACCTTTCCTGTTGAGGCCTGTTGTCCAAGGAAGGACAAAAAAGTCACATTGCCATTCATATTTCACATAAATGCCTTAGTGCAGCAATGGTCCCAATATTCAAAAAGTGTTTCTGCAGTTAGTTGAGTTTTTTGGAAGTGATTGTGAAGAAACAATTTTCTGATAAAGAGGTCCTGGGCAAATGTAACATTCAGCTGTATGGTATGTGTTGCTAGTCAGTCTCTTCTAAGACAGTCAACAGTTGATCCAAGTACCATGAGAACTCTTGTCAATTCAGATCCAAGCATCTGGTCTGTTGGTGTCCTAGAACTTGATTCCTCTCATTTTTTTGACAAGCATGGCATTGAAATGACACAATTAACCTTTATTGTTCTTCTATTCAAATCTCATGCGCTTGTTAACCTCGGAAGTCAATAGCAATTTTAGCTCATATAATCGTTCATTACAATCCGTATACAGTATAATCATGTGTCACATGAAGTCTGAAATTGCCCAGACTTGCCTGAGAATATTGGATTTGAACAATGTAACCCCATGTACAGTACAATATTTATGTATTACATGTATACTAATGCTATGGTCATTTATTAAGTTTGTATTCTACACAATGTTTTGTTAGAATTTTTCATATAAAAGTTGTCAACCAAATTACATACATTTGCACAACCATACCAACCTGAGACAAACTGAATAAGTTATGTTACTGCTGCTTTACTTTGATTGTTGCATTTCATAAATAACAATGTTACGAGGAAGATTAATGTGTAATCCATTGTAAAGGATTTTAAACACTTAAATTAAATGTTATGTTGTGTAAATTCTATAGGATCTGTATTTTTATAGTCCTGGTAGATTACTGTCTTAATATTTGATACAACTGAAATCCAAAGCTCTTTTGCTTCTGAGCAATCTCAGTTTCCACAATTGGATCTCAAACTGGATAAAATAAGTGGCCAGATTTCCATTGTGCATGCTTAAATTATAGTAGTACATAGCAACTCTCTTTTCATAACATAATTCTGTTCATGATAAGCAAAAAAACTTAGAGGAGAGGAAAAATAAGATTTCCAGTAGTACTTTATATTATCTATTAAACCTAACTCTTTATTGAAATTTGTTAAATACTATAAATATTGAAGATGAAATATAGGTAAATAGAAGTTTTGGCAATTATATCTGCTTATATTTTTGGTTTATGTTTGTGCTCCAAAGAAACAGAGTACTCCAAATCTGAAAGTATTATCTGAAATGTATCATGTGGTCCCCACATAAAAAATATTTTTAAATGTTTTGCCCAAGCCCTTTTCTTTTCCTATGCCCTGTTTATAATTGTTGATGTCTGAGGCGGGTTATATTGTACTTGAGTCTTTAAGTAGCGTTCAATTTGTCTTTCAGACGCCAGGGTTTGCCTTGTCTTTAGGTATTACTGTTCATGGCCTGTCTGCCTGTGGTCACGGTAAAGCAGAGGACTTCTATTTCAGACTTCTGGGTGCTTGGATAAAAATACTTCTTACAGAGGTAACTTTTTCTTTAGTAGTCAACCCTGCAAAAATCCAATGTACTGTATATGATGTTCATTCTCATTCAAAGCAAGCACAGTGATTGTTTTGGCTGTTATGTATTTAATCAGAAGCTTAACAATTACTCCCAGCTGAGGAATTAATTTATCCCGATAGTCTACTTATCCAGGACCCTGAAAAAGATCAACTGGGAAAAAATTAAGATCATCATCAACTCTGTTCTTAGTTAAATTTGACCGGTGTGGTTTCATTGCTTTCAGGGTTGTCCCACAATGCAGCGTCTGGCAGCTGTAAATGGTTTGGTGGCACTAGTAGGCTCTGAAAGTTCCCTAATTCAGGTAAGTGTCAACCTAACTACTGTATCTGGGTTTGTATACAGAAATCATAAACACAAGGTTTCTTTTATTCCTTTCAATACACATGTATTGAAGATAAGGTCCTTGATTTTTTGATTGCCCTTTCACACTTTGTTGTTAATTACATTCTTCAAAACTGCGGGAGTTTTTTAGTTTCAGTGAAACATATTTTTGCTTCCTGACTAGATTCGTAGACAGAAGCTTTGACTGTAATTCTGGTGCCAAGATTATTCTTCTGACTGTTCTGAGTAAAGCTGTTTGTTCAGCTACCAGAGTTTTACTTTCACTACATTGCTTTTCATTCTCTTTATTTTGATATAGGAACAGTATAACACATCATTATTCATCAGTTGTAGTTGATAAAGTTGATGTAGTTGTAGTTGATGTTGTAGTTCCCACACACCATCAAAGACCCCACACACCCCAGCTACAGACTTTATGATCTGCTACCATCTGGAAAACGGTACCGGAGCATTTGGGCCCAGACTACCAGACTCAGAGACAGTTTTTACCCCCGCACTATCAAACTATTCAACTCCCAGCCTCTCTCACTCTCACCTCACCTCTCACCTATGATCTGAACCTCACAGTGCCTTCTTCCTTTCTTTCTTACCAAAAACCCAAACACACATTGAAAATCTACCTCTACCATACATGTCAAAAGCTCACTCCCCATAATTTCTATCCCTTATTTCATTCTGTTGATGCTTGTTTTTGTACATAACCTGTTACCTTTTTGTTGTTTTGCACATTGCCTGTTGTTGTTTTTGCACATTGCCTGTTGTTGTTTTTTTTGCACATCGCCTGTTGTCTCTGTCTTTCTTTTGTTATACAGTTGTGTTGTTGTTGTTGTTGTTTTCTTTGTACTACTTATGTCCGAGAGCTAGCTTAATAGCATTTCGTTATACCATATACCTGTATATGAGTATAATGACAATAAACTTGAACTTGAACTAAAGTTAAGCAATTTAAACAATAAAAGGAAACGTCGCAGATATGTACTAAGTCATGTATGTAATACGGTATTTCTCAGTATCCAATTACGGTATTCAATATGTTATAGAGATATGATGATGACTGACTTTCAATATGTGTAAACTAGATGTTTAAATAGTTGTCAAACAAATGGAAGGCTCAGTATATAGTCAATGGTAGATAACCAGAAATACTTAAAATGTAGTAACATAAGTCACAGAGCACCATATATTTGATGGGACAAACGTTGTTTCCAGGTTGTTCTTTATCTTCTACTCCAAGTAGAGTAAGTAAGCTTAAAAACTGGTGCCTAGAGACCATTATTTGTCCATATTTGCAGCATGGTATTATGAAAATGTTTGAGAGAAATACCATGCAATACATTGACACTGCAAGTTAGGAAACAACATACTGTATTTAATTCTGTATGTGCACATCTTTACTCACATATGATGAGTAAAGTTTTGTTAGTGCATAAATATTGTTCTGTTTCTATTAACCAGTGCACACTGTCACCTCCTTTGTCCATTCCCCTTTTGATAATAAAAGTAGTTATTTATCTCTTTCACTTCAGGAGCAGGTGTATGCAAAGCAGAGATCCATGCACTGTGCATAAATATTGCATGACCTTATTACCACACCATCACTACTGAAAGTGAGCTAATGTATCTACACCAGCACAAAGTAGAGTTTAATTTTATGTTTCTTTCCATTTGGGCCACAATAAAACTCAATTAAAGTAGCTTACATTCAGTATTTTAGATATGTCATGGGAATACAGCCAACTTTTAATGCCTATTTGAATTCCTGTTGTGCTATTTGTCTTTGAGGGCATTGCTGGCTCTGTATCACTTTACGGTCCTTTTGGTCTGCCCTTGCGCAGTGGGACAGACATGTGGGGAGCCTTCCATGGCCTGAAACTGACACCCTGGACAGAACACCAATGAGTTTTAATCTCTGGACACCACCTCAGAGTGGTGGTAGCAAGCACCGTGTGTTTCCATCAAAACTTTCTATTGAAATTGAAGTAGTAAATGCTTTGATTTTTAATTGTAGAGGGCCTTGTCATAACATTAGTGGTGTTCTGTGGAATTTCCTGCATAATTTCCTACTTTTATCAATAAGTGCGGCTACTTCAGTTAATGCTTGCAAATGTTTGCTTGTGTAGTTTCCACATTTTAAGATGGCAGTTTTTTTTTTGTTTCATAATATTTTGAAAAAAAAATCACTTGAATGCATAATGTATTCTGGATTAATATAATGCACTTGACCACACACACTGATTGGAGCAACACACATGTATCCATTAACAGTTAAATGGAGAATATTCCGTGTAAATCCATCATGCTTTCATTGAAACCCACTAATAGTAAAACATATTCCAGGACCAGCATAGGAGGCCCTTGCTGGTTGATTTCCAAAATAACATAAAGAAGGGACCAGGCGAATCATACATCTCTCTCCCGGTGTTCAGAGGTCAGCTTGAGCTCATTCACCTAGATTGTAATACATTAATCCACATTACAGAACCATAACTGGTCTGCACAGTTTACCTCCCTTGGGAGATATTCTGAGACACCACACAAAAACAGTCAAAAGACATAAATGTCTCACTTCTGTCTGTAGATGGTCACTTATAGCATAGTGCTAATATTGCAAATATTGCAAGAACAATGTGGTAAAGTTAGATATGAGCTCTACCCATTGTACTGTACTATCCACTGTGTGGGTTTGGGTGTTTGGCATTTTACTGCTTGCATTAAATAAAATAGCTCTGAAACTGAGAGGCTGAAGAAATGCAACATATCTTAGTACTGTCAATGATGGAGCTTGTAAGGGCAAATGAAGAAACTTGTTTTTCCATCACTGGGAGAAACAAAAGCTTTTGTCTAACTCACCTTGCTAAGCCAGGAGAATTGTGTATAATATAACAATTATGTAATGCCCACACATAGATATGCTTAGCCATCTGCAGTATTCACAACTTACAGTAGGTTGATACTTTATTGTCCACTGCTGTGGAAATTTGTCTTTGGCTTCTCCCACAGAAGTACAGAACACACAAGCAAAACATAAGAGTCACATAAAATCACAACAGTATGTAATACATAAATAGTTGGATAAATAGGTAGAGGGCGGAATATATTTACATACCTTCATTGAGTAGTTTTATTGCAGAGGGGACAAAGGATTTCTATAAATGTTTTTATTTGAATTATGAAGTAAGGCTACTTAGCAGACAGAGACTGGTTTTGTGAAGCTCTGATGTGCAAGCTCTCTAACTCCAATGGGTTTCTTATAATCAAGTTCTAATTAAAATGATTATATTGTGCATACTTTGACAGCTTAAATGCAGAACATATAAACATGTTTCCTTCTTTTGAAATGACTTACATCTTCGGAAACTGAAGTAGTAACAACTGCTTGCAAGGCTTTTCTTCTGTCCTTTTCTGGTAAAGCTCAGGCTTTGTACCGTAAATTATACCAATCAGTGCCCCTCTCCTCTCAGCTGGATAGAAAACTCACAGGACACCAGTTGTTAGTCCATTTCTTCCCCTATATTTCCATTTAAATGCAAATACTCGCTCTCTTGGATGACTGCCAGGAAGTATTTCCATAGAAACATTCAGTAATGCTGCGCTGTACTTTTTAAAGCTGTCACTTGTTACGAGCCTAGGATATTGTTGTTCTTAATTTTTTAAACCATTATTTAAAGAAACAGTTAATTATAAAGATTTAACGGTATTTTTAATTTTTCATTTTGTCCCTTGTGAGCTGTGTAATTCTCTTAGGAGGCCCTCCAATTTCAGAATTTCTGATGTCTGATGATAATATGTTAGATAGCAGACTCTTTCTCTGAGTTTACAGCTGTGCTGACCTTTTATCTTGTAGCATTGATGAGCTTGTCAAGTGATAAATTCAATCATATGTAAAACAGTTCAGTGACATACAAAACAATTAAGTATTCTGAAAAGTAAGCTAGATATGCCCTCAGATATCCCCTAAACCTATGAAATATTAAAAGTCCATTTCTTGTATGTTTTATTGGTCAAAGTGGAATAGCCAAAAAAAAACAGAAAAAGGATTTGTATTTTTTTAGCATAACGGCTAGTGTAACAATGTAAAACTTTGCAGAATGTGGGGATATAGTACCCTGTGAATCTTAATTCTATTTAAAAGGACATATTGAACAATGCATAACACCCAGTAGGCAGCTACAGCCAGTGAGCGAAACTGTTTTTGCTATCAGAGACTGTTGTGCAAACTCACAGAATTCTGAGTTCCTATGGCGAACAGCCTGAAATGTGGTTTCACACAGAGTGTTTTTCAGTTCTGCACTAAACTGCAATGTAGCTTGCTTTGGGGTGGTTTAATTTGATAAAGGCAAGTAAACAGTTAAGAAAGAAGCTTACGGTGGGCACGGCCATTCTGAGCGGCAACCTTTCTGTAGTCATGAAAAGTAGAAACTGCGAATCTCCACAGTTCTCTGTTATGAAGCTTTTTATTTCACACAAAGAGCCAATTCAAGCAGGGCACAACTGTTCAGAGTTTCAGTCAAGTTCAGTCATGCAAAATGAGGAGGTTCAGGGCACATCAAACATTGCACTTGTTAAAGCATTGTCTTGAGGCAAATAGGCTTCTTAAACTTCAAAACCTTTGCACTATTCAATCAATGCACTGTCTATGCTTCACCAGTGTATGGTGCTATTGACCTTGTCTTTTCAGAAATCTTCTGGCATGCAGACCAAGTTCCTAATTGCATCTGTGACACTTAAATCTTTAAGGCTTTTGTTTTGTTGTTCTCATCTGTTTCTCATTTTTTATGGTTGACTTTTTAAAGATACAGTACATTAAGAGTTATTGAGCTGTAAAGTTTTACCCTGTATTTATTTTTTTTAATGATGTTGATAACTCTATTTTATATGCGATTATCTGAACTCTTAGCTAGACCTTTTTATTAGTCATGAAAATCACCATGCAAAAAGCTTTCTTGGTGAAAGTTTGTTTCTAGTGCAGAAATATGATCAAGATTGCACTATGGTATATGTATTATCAGTTATCTTAAGCTTTCATTTTTCCGAACTGCAAACCATCCTTGTCAGCTTTTTTGAAACTTCAGGGGGAAAATGACACCAATGCACCCATGCTTCCACCACAAGGTGGCACTTAACTTCATGGCATTACTCTGCAAAAGATGATACCAGTGTTAATATTTTTTATTATTATTTACAACTAGAGACATGCACAGGTTTAAGGAAACTTTAAAAAAAAGGCTGATGCAGTCTGTGCTCTGCAGAAAATGTCAGTGCTCTGTTTTCTCTCGCAGCTCAAATCTGAATCTGGACAGTCCCCTCAGCAGCAAAGCAGACTGAATGAGGTTATCAGAGCAATAACCCAAGTAAGATTGTACTTAAAGGTTCAATGATGTCCATGCAGAATTGCTTTCTTTGAGTTGTTGTTTATTGTATTGCTTTTCTTTTCATTGTAATTAATACTTTTTAGCTGGCAGCAGTCCTAGTTTTTTCACTTTTTGCACTTTTTACATGAGGTATATAGATCATTAATCAATCAGTAAGAAAGATCACATAGCTGCATAGTATGTGTTTTTGGAACCTTTTTACTTGTCCTTCAAACTGTGGCAATTAAGCACTGAATTTTGTTGTGCCTCCTTATTATTGCTGTCTGTTCCTGATTTATAGACTTTATTCAATCTTGTTGATTCCAAGTTAAGAACAATGTGCAGAATTCAAATAACAGTATATGTCTTCTTCAAAAAATAAACTAATTTTCTAATTAATGACTAAATCTATATTCACACACTATTAAATGTAAAAGCCTGAGGGAATAAAACTATTAAATCAATTGAACACCACCATGTGTTAAATAGAGAGTGCAATGCAAAGTACTGTATGTTATGGTTTTATAGAATTTTATTTAATCCTGGTGTCTACTCTTGCATAATGTTCCATTTCTGACGAACGTGCTACTCATTTAGCAAATAAAAAGTCCTAGATTTAATTTCATTAAGGTGAGTTTCAAGGATAATAAGGAATAAAAAAATTCACAGTAAATTGATCCTCAGTAAACCAGTATACAGTATTTGAGTACAAAACTTTGGGCTGACTTTTTCCACAGGTTATTACCTTTTCTGGTGCTGTTGGTCTGCAGTCAAATGCCTCCTGTCTTGTGGGACATCTTCACCTGGCAAACCTGTCTTTAGGCCAAACTAGAACATCAGGTAAGATGAAATATTGTAGTGATGATGGCTATGGTAGTAAAAAAAATGTTGATGGTCCTGAGCTGTTTCTTGTGAACATACTAATCATGTTGCCTCATCACATGTTTGGTGATTATACTGTATCTGTCAGTAGTTTTAGATAGAGTCTATTACATTTCAGTGGAGTCCCCCATCACAGACAAGGAGGAGGGCCGTTCATGTGGATCTAAACTTTTGTGTGCAACCAGACGCTTACGAAACAAACATGGATGAATCACAATGAAAACAGAAAACGCTGTTAATTTTTCAAGAAACTTTTATTGAAGAAAAATCTTGTAGTAGAGCTATCAAAACAACAAAAATGAAACATTGATCCTAATATATTGATGAAAAAAATATACATTTAACCAAAATGCCATAAAGATAAATCTAATATATTAAGGTTGAACTTCAAAATGGGATCAGTTTCAGTCCTGTTCAGTTATCTCCATCTTATATTTCAAATAAATTAAAATAGAAACAACAAACACCATTAGATATGTGAAAATAAATATAATTTACATTGTGATACAAATGATAAAGAAGTCTCGAGTCTTATGCACCAACTTATTTTTTTTATTTTCAACGGGCAGCAACCCTCAAGCCGAATTTGTCAAAGTTAACCAAAACATTCCCTAAATATGTATAGATGTTGCTGGTCTCTTTGTTTTTTTTTTTCTCTAAACATATTTACTCCTTATATTAATCTTTTTCAGTCCCTCCTGATTTTGGCTACTTGTCTGAAAGGAGTGTGATCAGAGCGGCTGTGGATTACCTTATTGAAGCAGGAAGAAAAGGTACGGTCTTCAGCAAACTTGTGCTATAAATCTTTGAAGATGTCACTCTTCTTTGTTGGGCTTTCAGACAGCTTTATTTTTAAATAGCACCTTCAAATAGCATTGAGGTACTTTACATAAATTATACCTTTTAATAACACAATACGTTGAAAACAATTACACTGTATATCTGAAAAATTTCAAAAAATAGAATGCAATTTAAAAACCATTGACAAGATGTAAGTTTCAAAGCAAGATTTAAAAACTTTGACAGACGCTGCATTTTAATATCACCATGAGAGTATTCCAATGATATGGGGCTACCGCTTTAAAGCATGGTCCCTTGAAGCCTAGAATCAGCCACACACATTTTTCATAGTAAAGATGATATCTTACCTTGTGCGGGGTAAAACAGCTTTAAAACTTTGAAAGTCTGAGCAGGGCTCCCACATAACTTAACTATTATTAGTGTTCATTCAGAACACAAGGTCAGCCGTATTCTCCCAACATTGGTGGCTCACATCCAGTCTGTGTCGATGGATAGCAATTTCCTGAGCTGCTGTGCATAATTTGCTAAACCCCACCAAGGTTGGATTTGGTTTTGATTCTGTCAGAGTAATCTTGGTATGCTGTAGAAGAGCAGCTTCTACAGAGTTTGCAGTGTTGTCTAATTTCTCAGTTCTGTGTGTATTTTTAGGGTCTTTAAGCTCTAAATGGTCATAGTATGAAAAGAGGAGATGGACTTAACAGAGAATGGAGAGTAATAGACATGAGTTTAACTGGTTGATATGGACAAATTCTAACTTGTGTGGTATAAAAAAGAAAAATATAGATTCCAAATTGGTGATTGCTTTTCATATATATTCATATTTATTATACATATTATCTATTTTAACATTTAAAATAAAATATTACCCAGCAGTCTATATTGGAGGACATCTGTGCGCCACTGTGTTGATAAATTAAAATGAAATGGTCAACATGAAACAATACATCAATGACAGATTCACCCCGAGTTTGTGTAGTGTGCCTGGATGCTCTGCGCCTGGTCTGAGTAAGGCACACTAATCTCTTCTTTGTTAGAATGGCTTAAAGTTTTTTGGCCGAGTGGGTTCGACACAGGGCGTGTCAGTCCTGCCACCCCAGAACTCCTCCTAGTTACTATCAGGATAAAGCCAGGGTGCCTAACAGGTTTTCCTTTATCAGTGTTGTCAGAGGATGGACTTCATGCTGTTTCCTCAGAGACAAGTCTCGATCCATCTTGGGTTCGTTCACTCTCATGGAGTCAGACTTTTCACTCTCCTTGTGGATCTTTTACTCTGCCACCGGCTTTTGTTCATTGTCTTCTTGTAAGCAGGCTCTTGCTCTGTCTCCTCCATTTATTGGGTCTGCAATAACTGAGACTAAGGCTGTTTTTTTTTTCCCTGAACCTCTTAAGTGTCCCTCAGGTAATTAATTCCACCTGGAATGCACTTTTTCTTTTCTTGGCTGCATTATCATGTGAATTTCTGCATAAAAAAAATCAAAGGTTCTTTTCTAGATGCTTCAGGGCCCTCTAGTGGCTAAATTGGGAGACCCAGATCACTTATTCTGCCAACTTGTCAAGCTTACAATAAATTCTATTTTAATTATCCAAAACATTAAAACCACTAACAGTATCTGTGTTTCATGTTGTAAACAATATTCTCAGGTTCTCATTAAAAAGACATCGAAACATGAATTTTATTCCTGAGAGACAAATGTGAGGAGTCTTATACTGCATTATAAAGCCCCTTTCTGTACTTTAGTGAGAAAGTAATGCACCTGGGGGTGTTTCGCTTCTGTTAAGTTGGCATTGTTGAGGATTGACTGTCTTTTGGTAATTTTATTGACTTATTTTCCCATGTATCACTGTCTTTCTCTAGGTCCAGAACACCTGCATCCCAAACTGGTGAATGTGGTACTGGGACCACTTGCTTCAGTGGGCAGTAGCTTCCAATATCCACCGGTCAACTGGGGGGCAATTCTGTCTCCCTTAATGAGACTCAACTTTGGTAACACAGTACTTTTCATTATGTCAAGCATCAGATTCTTTTATTATTTAATACCGCATTCTTCAACTAAATAATTTATTGAATCTACTCAATGTTAATACAATGTTTTAACATTTTAGGCTGCTTTACCTTCTTTGAAATAATATGCAATTGCTTAATAAAAATACATTGGATGGCAATCTTATGTGCACTGTAAACAGAGAATGACATTTTTCCCTAAATCCTTCACAAAGCACAAATAAGAATTTCTGACTTGAATGGTATGATTCTGTGTTTAACATACTGCATAATTTAGTATGTAATAGTAAATAATACTTAAGACCTTTTCACAAACTTATCACCAAATAAAGATATTTTATTTTAATCACTTATGAAAATGTTTGAAGATTTTGTTCTTACTAATACCATTTTTAACCCTAAGCTACTATTTCCATGTTTTCTTACTGCTTTGCTAAAATATGCCAGGAAATTGCCATTGCTGATAATTTAAGATCCTCTTCTTTCTTAGATTAGCTAAAATTATTAATGTTTTTTTATCAATGTATACTTATTTCAAGAGCATGATTGAGAACAAAAGGTGATATAGTTTAAAAACGTTATTGTAGTCTGTTTGCAAGCAATACTAAAATTCATCTGGTGAATCAAATGAATTGATACAACTTTTGTTACTGAAGCACAGTTCCTGTGCACCTTTGTACAGCAAATTTAGCAAACTTTTTTTTAATTCTGTTTAATTTTTTTTTAATTAGAAGTTAAAATGTGATGTTTGTTTCTAACATCCAATACAGGGTCGTGGTGGAACCCGAGCTGATTCCGGGAATGCACAATTTACTCTATGGATACCAGTCCATCACGTGGCAGATAGAAACACAAACAGACACACACACTCACACCAGGACCAGATTTACCAGAAGCCAATTAACCTACCAGTATGTTTTTGGACTGTGGGAGAACATACTGTACATCTATGTCCACGTAGATAGCACCCCAGGAATTGAACCTAGGGCCTCAGTGTTTCACAGAAGCAATGCTAACCACTGCACCACCAGGCCGCTTCAGTGTCAATGTATTTATTATCATTGCCTACAGATTACTTTTAAATCTCATCAGGTTTTATGATTTTTTTTGTAGGCGAAGAGATCCAGCACCACTGCATTGATGTGGCTGTCACGCAATGCCAGTCCTCCCAGAGTGCCTCTATGTTTCTCGGCATGTGGCTAATACCACCACTTGTCAACAGCCTCAGTGTAAGTTATTGTACTGACATGTCATTTTGTGGATGTTGAGTGGCTGTAGAGCATTCATGAAGAGATTTGATGAGGTGCATCCATCACTTATCTTAGAAACAATCACATGAGTAAGACAGACCTGAAGAGACCACCTCTAGTCAGTAACCTTTCTTATTTGAAACAATGAGAGTTAAACAATTCACTTTCGCTCAGACTGTGTTGTACAGATGTCGAGATTGAAGTTTGCAGAGGAGGAGCACAGCTTTCAGAGTATACCATCTCCTCAAGACCTTTTGCAAATTTAAAAAAGAACTTAAATGAACGGAAAAATTGTAAACACCTAAAAAAAACAACTTATACATATATTTTTTATGTATAATTAATTCGCATTTATTTACATTTATTTCAAGTTGGTGAACGTGGCCCCGATAAAAGCAGATGATATCTTATGGTTCACATACAGTACATTTGCAGAGCTTTGATTAATTATCCAGACTATAAAATGTAGAATGTTAATGCATAACACTGGTGACAAAGGTCGTTGAAATAAAACCGATAAAAAGTTGTGCCTTTTTTTATGCTGAGGACTAGATGAAGACATACAGTACCCAATGATTTAAAAACTGAGACACTCTACAGCAGTGGTCTCCAACCCTTGTCCTTGACCAGTTCAGTTAGATGTATAGCAATTGGAAACACATTGATGAATAAGCAAGTAATCTGTTTACTTAAGAGAACTCTGGTCCTTGAAGGTTGATTTGGTTTCTCAAATGGTGTCTCAGCTACTTAATTAAAAAATATCTGCCTAATTGAACATAATGAAATTGTGATTTTATGGTAACATATAATATCTTCTAGAATGGGGCCTTCATAACCTGGGCTAAACCCCTTGCTCTGTAAGTTGCTAAAAATAAGAAAAATAAAAATGCAGTTAGTGAAACACTAACCTTTTGTGTCTAAATCTTTTGTGCCCCAATGGTGAAATGTGGCATTTCACCAATGATGAAAAAAAGAACAATAATGTTTATGAGAGAAAAGATCATTTGAAAGTGTTTGTTAATTCTTTTCTAGCTCAAAACAAGAGCCTATCTGTACAAATCAGTGTCTGTGTGGATGAAGCATGTGCCCGATGACAAGCTGCAGTCATTTGTGGAGGTGCTTGGAGTACAGCACCTCACAGCAAGCAGCCGGCAGCAGAGCCCTGATCTGTGTGTGGCCGTCCTGGAGGGGCTGGAACAAGCCATGAAGCTCCCAAATCCCACACAGTTCTGCTGGGGTGTGCTACGTTCCACCACAGAGAGAATTTTCATGCTCCTGCCAGATGAAGTTCAGGTATTCCCTGAGGAATTTTAGAATTCTTCAGCAACACTTATGTGTACGATATCTAAAACATAGATGATGCTTGCAATGGGCTGTGACAGGCAAGAAGAGCAAAGCTGTCTTGAATTTTGATTGGTCAGTTATGTTGTTTTCTAATTTTTTAAGTGCCTAAACAAATAGATATATACAGATTATATTCCAAAGTCTCATTTTGAGAGTGTCTTTTGAAAATTCAGGTACAGTATAAACCAAATTGAACAAAAAAAAAATCAGGAATAGCATTCATCTATCCTTGAGCATTCCATTGCAGTTATAATTTCTTATTTCAGTTACATTTACTGTTTAAGGTAATATGACTTTTGTCTATCTCAATGTTGATATCACAGAAGGGGATGAATACATTTGAGCTCAAACCATGTTATTTTCTAAACTAACGTTTTTGCCTTAATTTACAGTTCTGTCAGAATTAACTATCATCTTAAAGGAAAATGGCTGATCAAAAAGTGATCAACAAATCTTCATCATACAAGAAGGATGAAAAGAGTAGCACAATAAAAACTGGCTTAAAGTTTTACACAGCAATTATATTGCTATTAACTTTAAATGCTTGCATTTGTTCTTTAACATTGGTCAGTTTCACATTATTATTTTTCTGTTATTTTCACAGGACGATGAGGTAGAACTCTACGTGAGGATTGCTACATGCCTGTCAGAAATGGAAGACACAGAGATTGACAGGATAACTCGAGTCACTAAGGTAAACCATAACGTCATCTGCACCTGTAATTATTTTCCATTTACGCCTCTGTCAAAGGTTTTGAGATCTGAAATGTTTGTGCTCACAAGTTTTCCAAAAAAACAGTTTTTATTACATTTTAAGTAAGTATAAGTATAAAAGTATAAAAGTTTTTTTTTATTGGAAATTGAAAACACACTTAATTAAGCAAATTCCATATTCAGTTAATTTAATAAGGAATGAAAGGTTTCCTCCAATGGTTTGAACTCTGTTCAATCCAAGAAGTTACAACAAAGTAAGACTTTGTTGAAATTATTTTCTGGTACATAGTGACAAATTTTCCTCTGTCGGTGTATTTGACATTGATAAAAATGAAAGAGTTATGACTAGCAAGTTACAATGAAAAAACATTGTGTTTCATGGGATAGTAACAATGAATAATTGCTTACACTTATAGCTTATATAGCACTTTTCTGGACACTCCACTCAAAGCGCTTTACAGGTAATGGGGACTCCCCTCCTTCACTAATGATATGCAGCATCTTGTTCACTTAATTTGTTTTTCTCTTTAGCCATTTCTTTACCTACACATCTGTTTGAATGGTTATGTTTGTCTAGCTATCTACCTTTCTACATATACTGTACAGCAGTAGTTATGTCTCTCTTCTTGCAAAGAACAAAGAATTGTAAATGTTCTGATGTACTAGCACTGTGAATGGCAGCTGTGTAGTCAGGATGAAAAAAAAGGTGGAAGCCCGATTCAGTTTACCTGGTGTCAAGTTGCTAAGCTGATCTGTCTGTTGCAGGCTAACCTTGTGAAGACAGGCTTTACCATGGCATACCTGGTCTCTCAGGGCAGGGTCCCGCTTCTGGGTCTTAATGATGTAATTGCGGCTGCGATAGGAAGTTGTCATCAAGAGGCAGTCAGCTCGCTGCTGGTGCGGAGTTTCTATCAGTCACGCCTTGCAGCCAGTCCTAACACGGGTAAGGATCGGAACCGCTGGATCCCATGGCATTGCCCCAGAAGTAATATTGCCTTTGGTTTCCTCTTGGAAAATTAGTGTAACACTTTTTTCTTATCTACATTTGCCAAGCAACTGGTGGGGAAGTACACAGAGACATTCCAGACCACCTCACCATTGTTACTCACACAGATAAGCATTTATGTTCACCTATATTAGAGGAGACAAACTCATTTGTTATGGTGGGCCAGATGTGATGCGATTCAAATGGGCAAAAGCCATATCTTGTGTAACTTATCAGAATAGCAGACACAACCATGATCTAGTGTTGTTTGTTTATAGTATTTCTTAGTTTTGGTGTTTGTTATAATGGCATACCTCTGTTTAAGAAGTTATGGAAAAGTCATGGAAAAGTTTTGGAATTTTGTTGATAAAAATGAGTGGGAACCCTGTGATAGGATAGTTATTAGCAAAAATTGAAATAAGATTTAGTTCTAGTAATTGTTTCCATAACCTTATATGTAAAATAAGCCAAATTAATTGATATATACTTGCTTGATTCAGTTTTCCCATCCTTTTTATAAATGGGTAGTACTGTACATTAGCAGATCCCCAGTCCATGGGTACTTCCTCAGTCTTATGTAACTGTTGGAACAGTAGGACTGTGTAAAGCGGTAAATACATTGATGTTAAAACTAACTTTATTTGTACAGTTATTGCTGTTGCTCTTTGACAACATCTACCTGTTGTACAAGTCAAACATAGACTTTCCATTCCTTTAAATTTAAATTTCTCCACTTCTCTTCAACTACACAACATTCAGGGAGTTTCCTTTATACTGTATGTAACCCTGACATACAGTATATTTTCCCACAATAATGTATGCGCTCAGAAATGTGCTTGAGCGCCTTGTATGCTCTGTCAGTGCGTAGGTCTGTCAGTCCCATTTTCATAGGAGATGGTCCACTGATCTCCCTGCAACCCAACCTGTCGTTCTTTCCATGGGTCATCTCCACCTTCGAAGTCCCTCTGCCCTCCCTGTTTCCTTCAGTTGGGGCATGACAGTTGAACTTGTGTTGTTCAGTGTGAGCACTGTAAAGTTACAATGTATATGCAGAAATGCTGTTCCACTCTTTGTGCACCAAGGTTCTATAACCGTGGATCAGATGTCATCTACGCAGCCCCTGTTCCACTGGATTGTAGCCAGTTCTAATTTGGCCTGTAAGACAGCCTTTTAACCCCCTGTTTGATCCTTACACAGTCATTGTTATGACCTTTTTTTTATCCTAGGTGTTCTTAAAAGAATGGAATGGCTTTTGGAGTTAATGGGTCACATCAGAAATGTTGCTTATGGGTCAACCCCTGTGGAGAATGGAGATGTTAAACAGGTATAACCGGAACAGCACCCAATTCCTCATGTAGGCCAGATCATTCTGTGATTCTATCCATAAACGCATCCAAGGTCTACTAGTGAGAGTATTTGGAGTTGCCCCATAGGATCTGAATGCTTTATACACAGTTGTATAAAATAAGTATGCATGCCTTGATACCACTGGGTGTTAAAATGTAATTTGGTTGCAGTGCGTTTGCTAATGACTCTATGACAGCAGTAATGTAAACCCAAAATGTTGTATCATTGCAATAATCCAAATGTGTGTATTAACTCAAAAGATCTTATTCTGAGAGGTTGATATGTAATTTATAAATATATTAGTGCTTTTAATTTGCCCATCTACAGCCTAACAAAGCAAGTCTTCTGCAGTATTTATTTGTGTTGTTGTCATCCTAATAGCAGAGTTATGTAAAAAGGAGATGGATGTTGTCTGAATCTGGTTCAGAAAACAGGGCATGAAAGGCCATCCATAAAAGATATAACAGTCATATTGCAGTTCTGATCATTCAAAATGTTTTGAAAACGAATGTAATTAATATAACTGAAGGAAGGTGATCAAATTGAAATAAGCCTTCACTATCAGGAGCAGATGCTTAGTTCCTGAATTGTGAAAAACAACAGGAAAGGTAAAGCATGTTTGGTGCTGGCTGTCTTTTCCCTAACCAAGCATTTGTTTCCTATTTAGGCAACAGACTTCTTGTTGCAGCTGTTCTGTGCCGCAGTTGTGTCGTGGGCTGACCATTCCTTGCCACTGCTACTCGGAATAGGAGCTAAATGGCTGCCTTGGAAAGAAGACAATGCAGTGCCCAGCTCGCCCCAGGCTCGTTTTGGAAACTCTTCAGCTGATGAGCAGTTAGCTTTGCAGTGCTCTAAAGGTCTTCCATATAGTATCCAGCTGTTGTTGGCCAAAGAGCCATGGAAAGGCCAGACTCATAAGGTATCACTCTAGACTTTGTGTCCTGTTCTACAGTGTGAGCTGTGTTGGATAGTTAATGTGCCAACAAAAGACAGTAATATCCTGTCACAATAACAGTACATCTACAGTAGATGTGAAAGTAACACCTTCAACTTTTGATATTTTATTTGTTATTCTTACGTTAACAAGAATAAATGTCAGTATAAGAATCATTAAAGTAAAAACAATGTCAATGTAAAAATGTTTTCATTATTGCTCCTTAACTCATAATTGGAATGATCGTTGCCTTTGGTTGTTAATGCAGCGTGGGTAAATGAGCAGGACATCTTATATTTTTACTTGTTCTTTAGTTTATAGACTGGTTCTTCAGCATACTGGAATGTCCAAAGCAAGGCTTATCAGAAAGATCCATCAGAACTGTAAAAGGTAAACCTCCTTTTTTCGAATATCATGTAATGGACATGTAAACAAAAAAAATTGTTGGGGGGGTTGTGTTTTGTTTAACTCCACACCAATAGAATTAAAATGTACAAACTAAGCGTTAAATTTTTTTGTGCATAGTGGATATACAGTATAATAAATGATGCTTTAGTACAACAAATTTGAATTACATTTTTTAACTAAAAGTACTAATTCAGTTTTGGGGAGCAACAACAGCTCCTGGGAATAAAGATAATTTACCTATCAATCTGGCATCTACATTATGCTAGAGATAAAAAGCAAGCTAACTGGCTGCTGAATTCTCAACATATTGCAGTTTGTTCAGTGTGGATATTGTGTTTATATATTCCAGAGAGATATTCAGTAATAATCAATAATAGAATTGCAATAATCACTTCTAGAAAAGACAAATGTGTTAAATATATTTTCTGCAACACTCAAAGACAGCATAAGAAGCAGTCTGGCAATATTTCTGAGATGGAAGAATTATATTTTTACAATATTATGAACATTAAGGTCAAAAGTTTTAGTTGAAATTCAAGTACTGTATAGTGCCAACAGATAAGGTTACTGCATTGGCTTTCCATAAGAGATGGAAGGAGCCAAATAGCATGACCTGAGATTTGTCAGTTTAAGTGAAGGAAACTATGAATCATTTAGATTTTTCTATGTTTTAACATTGATGTACAGTATTCACGAGCCTCTAACTTATTTCTTTCCCAACAGGTGCTTTACTAGCCTTAAGATATCTTCCAGAGTTCAAGAAGAAAGTTGTGTGGACCAGAGCTTATGGCTGGTAGTTAATACACCATCTACATTTTGACCAACAACAGACTCTTAGCATTCATAACGCTTCCATTTTGATCCACAGCAAGTATTCCAAGATCATCTGGAGAACATCTGATGGCCTCATTCAAGTCGACCATGACTATTGCATGTGCATAATGTGATCTCTCCTATGGGGTGAGATATTAACATACCTACAAAAGCATGGATTGGAGCTTTGAGGAACAGCTCATGGCCACAGCTTTTATGGATCCCAGAAAACAATTATGGAAAAGTTACTTAAAGGACTTTAATAATGGATCATGTTATTATTCAGTCAGATGTAACGTAGTATAATAAACAGAATTACTTATTTCAGCCTTTATTCTTGACTTCTGAAATTTAAAACTGCAATTGAAAATTCTGACTGTTTGAATACAAAGCATCTTGAATAGAGTTTAATTTGAGCACCGATTTAAACAGAGGTTTTCTTCTATGTACAGAACACAAAGTCAGTTTAACGATATCTGTAAATTCCTTGCAGTGATCCAAGTACAACGTTCACAATCTTTTAAAGGTCAAAATGCAGTGGAAAACGTTCACATATTTATATTGTGCAATAAAAATATAACCCCTAAACCATCAATGCAATAAAATTATTAGATTAACAAGATAAACAATAAAACTATTTTGAAAGATATTACTTCAGCTAAAATATGTTAAAAAATGATACAGAACCTTCGTAACGATGCAAATGTAACTGATTATCCCAGTCTTCTTAGTTAAGTTAAAGTTAAAGTTAAGGTAAGAAATAATAAACTACAAATAAATATATGAAAAGACTAAAAGATATATTTTGTAGTTACCCACAAGGAATATTGTTCATAATCCTTTCCATAACATAACAGCCTCCTAGTGCTTTGATTTTTCATCTGCCAGTTAGAAACCTACCAAAGATATTATTGTTGTAGAAATAATCAGAAAAAAACAATCTGGTATATGCTTTCATTCTTTACTTTTATTTTTATTATATACTCACCAAAGGTAAACATGGTTTACTTTTTACCAGATGTTTTGTGTTTCGTGCCTGTTATTGAATTAAGCCATGCTGTACTGCAAGAATTTGCTAAAAAATGTAAATATCCTTCATATTGGGCACTTGCAGTTACCAAAAAGTTTTTTTTGCACCTTTCATTCCCTAGAGAAATATTTCTTGTATTGCTTGTATTACGATAGGTTTTAATGTCCTATAAATAGTACCATATATTTCAAAAAGTATATATCCTTATATTTAACTAAGGGCTGTTCTGAATTAACTGGATTTCAGACCACGGCAGATTTCACAATTATAAAATATTTAAAAATACATTAGGGAAGTATATCTCTATTTTCTTGAGATATACAGTACCTAGAAAAATAATAATAAGCAGTACAATTGACTCAGTCCTAAAGAAATCATATAATAAGTCATATATATACTTAATGAATGTGACATTTTTACATAAAAACAAGCAATATTTCTGCTCTTAGCGAAAAATGTATTACAGTGCAATTTTTTTTATTGCAGTGGTAATTACTGTGTATATGCATTGGCCAACTTTTTTTCTCGTAAGAATATCTTATGTTCTTCATTAAAGATAATATGAGTGTAAAAGCAAGATTATTTGTGTTCAGTTTTAAGTTACAGCAAAAAATGTTGCACAGTCATGTATTACTACTGATACTTTGATTTGAGTTAGTTGGAGTGGGCAACACACAAAATGTACATATTTAATACAACTGAAATTAAGAACTGAAAATAGTGCATTCATGTTACTAGTGAAAGTGAACGTTTATACAAATGTTTATACAGATGGGAAAACACAATGAACAATGAATCAGACAATGACACTACTTGAAATATCATAAAAGTAACAGTTTGACAGTCCTGAAACCAAGTGATAGGATGTTTCTACTGTAAATGATTACCATTGTACTTCAAAGCCGTCCAGCTTTTCCAGAAAGGCCTGCAATGATCAGTTCATTTTCTTCAAGAAGTAGAACAAAATCTGTAATCATCATTTCAGCATCCCATTTTGTAAACATGCATTTTATAGGTCATCCCTGAAGCTTTATTTCCTCAAATGACACCACTGCCCTGAGGCTGAAAGTGAACATTAAAAAAAAAAGCATTTATCCTAAGGAGCATAGAAAAATGAATTTAGTTTTTTTTTTATAATTGGCATGTCTGGAAATATCAAAGTCCCTGTATAGAAATCTCAACCTGAGTTATATGTACTCTGACAAATACAATAAACAACCAATTACATTTTGTATTAATACAGTGAAACACTTCAGCAGTGTCTTATAGTGCAGTGAATTCAACCAAACCAGAAGGCACTCATGAACAGAGAGAAAACCCATTTTAAAGGGTCTGGACAAAGAACAGCCTTAAAGGTACATGTATCTTCAAGACAGCAGGAACTATGTTTTTAATATAGTTAAATGAAGTGACCAAATTACAATAATAATTGGTTAATAAAACAACAATGTGGATATTAGAAATATGGCCTGACCAGGCTTACAGTTAGGCAGTTAAGCACAAAGGATAGCACTCTTATCATGCCATATATGCATATACATGTTCATAAAATAAATACTGACAACTGAAAGGCCATTTCCATGCCCATCCCCTTACCACTTCTCACACACTTCTCACAGTTTTTCAGTCATAATTCAGTCATCAACATTTTTTAAACCAAATTTGTGTATTTTAACACAACAATTATAATAATATGTTGCAGCATATAGAAGTTAATAATACCGTGTAGACACTATGTTTATTGTGGGGTCTGTGCGCAAGCTGGAGACTTAGCAGAGTCCTGTGCAGTTGTCCTATGCAGCATTTCTCAAGTGTGTTCTCCAAAGGGAAGACTTGCAAACTGAGACACAAAAATGCTAATGACCTGGAGAATGTAATAGCCATTACAGTTATTGACAGACTTGCATCTACAGTATATGACTTATAATGCATTCTTAAAGGGAAATGGCTAGTATATGAAATGAATATTTCACTGAGAATTTCACTGAAAAGTTTTCACATAGTTGCATTAAAAATATTTTATAATCTTCAGTTCAAAGAGAAGGTTTGTAAAATAGAAACTATGTATGTATATTTAGTGTGTATATACAGTATATTAAGTAAATAAACTTGAAAATCTGACTAAGCAAAAACAAAGTTCTACATTAACAGTATTAGCATAGAAGAGCCAGGTATTAGAAGCACTTAAAATCTCCAGAGTTTGATGGTGATCTACCAGTTGTGTATTTAGCAAAAGGATGTTATTCATAGGCTATTACAACTCTAAAGACAGGTTTAACACCTACTGTAAAATTGCTAAAGTAGCACCCATCTATAAAAGAGACACAAAACCAAGCCCTTTAATTACACACTAATTATAACATGAAAGGTTACGGAAGCAATACTTTGAACTACGTTAAAAGATCGTCTGTGTAGCAGCAGGACTTTAGGGCATAGTCAAAATGAATTTAGAAAAGACAGGTCTTTTCTTAATTAAACGCTGTTCTTTGAACAAGCCGACAACAGGATTACATTCGAACGGAGCATGTGATACGGCATATTAAGATTTTCATAATTTTTTCTCTATAAATTTTCATTGTAATAGATCAATTTCTAAGTAGCAATCAGTAGGCATCCTAGATGAATCTATAGAGAACTTAGTAATAGAAAGGAAACAGTATAGATAAGAAGTAAATACTCAAAATGGGGTGTAATAAATGGAGTGCAACATTTTCTGGATCAAGACCAGTGCTCTTCAAAACAATCTTGATTATATAGTTAGTAACCTAATCAATTTTTGCAGCTATTAAAATATGAGAATGAGCAAATATTGTAGAAGCTTGCAAACAAAATCCAACAGGACCTGGACAGAATTGAACACCTGACAGATTACATTTACTGTACACAAGAATTACATGCAAATAGTCAAAACAAACTATGGATTTAAGTTGGGAAGATTAAGATTTTCTGAAATTAGTGCAACTAAAAACAACCGCAAAACTTCACTGATATAAAGAAATGTCCTATGGTGACAAGCTGTAAGAACTAAATTAAGTCTTGAACAGAAAAGACTATGAAGGGATGTCAAGGGTCCCGTCAAAGGTGATCAATTGTTTTCTGGTGAAACACAAACCACAGGATACAAGTGTGCATTTACAGATGAAACCAGAAGGCATTTCTTACAAAAAACTGTTAATGTATGTAAAACAACTCTCCAGCCATGTCAAAGCTGACTTCTTCCAAGAAGTGGCTGATTGATGTGCTTCTTGGATCACTTATCTACCCAAATCTGAGGAGCTAGGTGGTCCTCCTCTACTTTGTAACCTTATGGTGTGTTTGCAAATCATACATTTCAAGTTTTCATATAGTAACATTACAAATATTTTTTCAACTTCAGTTCAAAGGGAAGGGTTGTAAAACAGGAATATATATTTAGTTATACTCTTCTTTCTTTTTCAATTCCTTCAAAATGAAATTTAGCCAACACAGCTCACAGAGGTTAAAGTAATTCAGCTGTTGGGGTGAATTTTTCATTTCCTTTTCAGCTTTTTATTGTTGCCTTCCAGTTGCTGGTTTCTTTCCACCAGTAGCTGACTGATGTTTATGCAGGCCCCTAAAATATAATAAATTCAGTTATCACACAGAGCGTGATCTGATATGTAACACATGCACATGAAGTAATAGAAAACACAGTATAACATATTCATTTTAAATACAATAAAAATATTGTACCAGAACAATATGTACCATAATATGTGCATTAAAGAGCACTAAAAGAGCATTCAAATGCACAGTTCTAGAATTGCAACAGTTGTAGACAAAGTATAACATCCACTGAAGCAAGCTATTTTATTACATTTCTTCTACAGCATCTATATTAAGATATCTCAATTAAGCCGTGACCTCAGTAAGTCATGACTTTTTAATACAAGGCCACTGAGTACCTACTGTACTGTATGTGCCCAATGAGATGCCCGCCACTTAATGTCAATTAAATTAATTAAACATTTTATTTTTTTTTAAGAAACTTGAGACTGTAAGGTGCCAGAAAGTCCTAGTATATTTAATATCGTCATATTTCATAAGATCCAAAAATTCCCTAGGTTTCCCTGTAATTGTCTTTTCAACAGCTGCTGTCAAAATGTAATCATATTCTGCCAAAATACACAATGGTGTACACATAATGATAACAGGTTACAAGTAATGGCATTCTTGGAAGTCCAATCACAGTTCTAGTTCATTTTTCATATTTTTAATAGTATTTTATATGTTGAAAAAATTCCCTAGGTTTTGATGTGATCTGTTTCTCCAGCAACTGTTCTCTAAATGTAAACCTATTCTGCCAAAATACATCCTGTATGGTGGACCTTAACAGGTTACAAGTAATGGCATTCCTGTAGTTAGAATAAAAAAATCTTAGAAGCAATTATTGTCACAATGATTAATGTTAAAAATGTGATAGTCTTATTATATTGCATTCTAAAGTAATCGTAAATACAGAGTATACTTACCAACAGCAAGTACTGGCATGTAGATCTGTAGCACATAAGGAAAATGGATGTATATTGGTGCTGGTAGTGTCACATTAAATGAAAATGTTCCCAGGGTTTCAAAGAATGGTAAGGATTGATAAACAGTGATCACTATTCAAAATAAAAAAAGCAAAAAACAAAAATGTATAAATTATGATTTTATCCAGTTAATAAAATGTATACAGTATGTAAATGATTTATATAATATAAATATAGCAGCTGAAAAACATATTCCTATCCTTCGCATGTTGTCTCATTTTGTTAAATTGCAAAAAACAATGGAACAAGTAATTCCATACAAAGAACAAACATCATTTGGCTGTGCAGCCTTCTTCATGTGTTTCTTTTTGTTCCTTTGCTGCCAGCACAGCTCCATGTTTGATGTTCTACAAATATAATCTTTCAATTTTTCAACTTCATCCCTTGGTTTAAAAGCCCTTTGGCCTTCATGGTTGAATCCCTATTTGAAATTCACATGAAGCACTATTATTGCACGCTGTCAGAAGCCATTCAACTTATGGTGTGGTTCCCGCCGTCATTTCCTGAATTAAAAAAGCAACTTTAAATGTTTGCATCCCTCCTCAACCTCATCTCCACCTTTGCAGCCGTAAAGCCTACAAAGCTCTCACTCTACATGAGGCTCCTAGTATCCCTTTCCTACAGCCAGTAGGCAAGTTATCAGAAAAGCAGGGTTAATACAAATCTTACTGTGACACTCATTGAACATGTTTTATTATATTCTTGGGTGTTGTTATTCTTTCTGAACAGCTAAATGAATATAAATTTTCAGCTTTTCCTTACACTAGCTTCCCTCATACATTGCATATACATATACGTGCTTTAATAATTGTTCCAGCATATGATTATAATTGCAAATAATACTCAAAGCTGAGACCACAGGCATGCACGAAACAACTTCAAGGTAGCAAGAGTTAAAAAGAAAAGTGCAGATGTCAAACATGCTTGATGTTTATGCTTGAGGCTATTTGTAAGAAAGATTTACTGCTTTATATTGACAAATCATTTTCACCTTCCAGGCAATGTACTGTAGGGAGGCAATCAAAAGGCAATTATAATGCTGTTATGTTATATAGTTGTGTAAGTGTACAATTTAAATTAAGAGCTGTTATTTTAAAATTGTGCAATACCCTAATAAGAACAAATTTTTAATTATTTATTTTTTCATTTTAGACACCACATTACAAAATCAATATTGCTGCCCTGTAGTCAGTTTAAATAAGAGCAACCAGGTACATTCCTGGCCTTAAAGGAATTAAAAAATTATGATCTGATTCAAGTACTTAATGTCCAAAGGCACTACCAAACAGGTGAAATAAGTACCAGAAGGTAAAAGAGCTGTGGTAGTCAGAAACAAGCTGCTCAGATGTTATTAAAACTGATATGGGAGAACCCTGGCTTCTTTTAAAATTGCTGGCTGAGATCCTTAGATCAGTTGGCTAATAAACTAATAAATGGGTCAAATGGTCTCTTTTCATTTGTAACTGTTATATTTCAAACTTCCATAAACTAATTTCTGATTTAAATTAAATATCTTACCATATTCATTTACAAAAAGTCTATACACCTCTATGTAAGTTTTAGAAAAAAAGTACATGGATTTTACATTTTTATTATATTTATGGTTGAACTGTTACATAAGCACTACATTGCCTTATTGGTGAGTAAGTAAGTGATGAGATGATAAAGCTTGTTCAACATCAAGCCTACTTGAACATCACAAAAAACAGAAAGGACTCAACGTGCCCTGCTAATCAAGAGAGAAATGCCTTTGGTATGTTGGAGGTTGTACTAAATCATGTAGACTTGACAGTAATTGAGCCAAGCTCTTGCTAGTGATGACTCAAGGTTTTGTGTATCCCACACAGGTTAACGTCGGGAAGGCTGGCACTGACATGTGGGATAGTGTGCTACAACTAGATAGTTGTCTACAACAGACCGATCAATGGGAAGGTCTGGACAGCTCCACTTGTGATGAATGATAACATTTTTATTGTCCCCTGAGGGAAATTTTTTATGGACACCCAGCACTCCTGTACATTTAAATAGAATAGAATGCAAAAAAGAGAGAAGAAAAACATTGCATATTTTACCATTGCAAAAAATAATAAAAACATTGCACATCATTCCATTGCACATGTACGGTATAACATAACAACATGTAACATTTATAACACATCACAAAAACATATTGCACTCAAGTGGGTCATAAGAGACAAAATTGTGTTTATCCTTGACATTTGCGTTGACAGCTTTAATGGATAGTGGAACTAAGGAATTTTTGTATCTGTTTGACTTACATTTGGGAACCCTAAAACGTTTGCCAGAAGGAAGAAGTTGATATTCAGAGTTGAGGATGTGGGAAGGATCTGATATAATTTTTCTTGCCTGTTTGATTAGGGATTTTTCAAAGATTGTCTGCAGGGAGGGGTGATGTTTCACTCTCATGACTTTCAAAGCTGTCTGGATGAGGCGGGTAATTTGTGATTTAAAATGAACTGATAGATTACCAAACCACACTGAAATACCATACCTGATAATGCTCTCGATTACAGCACGGTAGAAGAGTAGCATTACTTCCTGTCGAACCCCAAACATTCTTAGTCTTCGCAAGAAATATAAGCGCTGCTGAACTTTGGAGCAAACTCTCTCAATATGAGTAGACCAGCACAGGTTACGGTCTACAGTATGTGTACACCTAAGTATATGAGTCAACCTGAGTGATACGTTTGTCGTGGATTACTACCTGTGAGTGATCACCAACTGTTCTGGGATCGTAAACTATTTTGTTTTATTATCAATCAAAATTAGGCTATTGTTGTCACACCATTGCACAAATCTGTGGATTTCTGACATGTACACAGATGAGCTTCTACCTCTATGCATTAAGCCAAGAACAGCTGTATCATCTGAGAATTTGAAAATGAAGTTGCTTTGACTACTGCTTGTACAATCATTTGTAGCACTGAGGCTAATAGATCGTGACTCAGAAAGAGTTTTGTTGACCCTGACATACTGTGTGCGGTTTGTTAAAAGTGAATGGTACCATCTTATAATGTTATGATTAACGGACATTTGCTTCAGCGTACTCATCAATAGATGGGGCTGAAGCGTATTAAATGCAGAGCTGAAGTCCACAAACAGCATCCGAGCATCGACATTGGGGTCTTCTAGGTGTTTTAGAATAAGATGCATAATGCTGTTTATTGTATCATCGGTACCCCGCTGGTGTTTATACGGTACGCAAACTGATATGGATCCAGTACAGTGTTCACTTCTGAGCACAGCACGGATTCCTTGATCCTCTCAAAGTATGGCAACCTGACTGCATGTCACTACATTGATTAAGTCTCTAGACCTCTCTTAATGCCTTTCTGTGGACTGAGTCTCACATGACAACATTCTAGCTGCACAACCTCGTGTTGCCTGTGCAATTTAGGCTTTCTTGCACAACGAGACTGACAATTTAACTGTGAAATATCTACTCGTCAGACCTGGGGTTAGAGATTAGTGAACAGGCACATTCTTATCAAGGCAATACTTATCACATACAGTATGTATTGCTTACAAGAGTGGCTACATACTTCTAACCTGTGACATCCTCCTGCTGATGATGTTAATCATAAGAAATGGTACATAATAAATGTTCTTTTACCATGCCTATTTAATCAAATGTGGTGCACAAACTACAAAATGTTTTGTTTAATGTGCTACATGGAAAACCTATTTTCCTGATAACTTTGAATTTGTGATTAATTTATGTTGATACTGAGTATATTATTGAATAGAACAACCAGCGAGGATGTTTTACGAAGTAAACTGTGTGTGACAGATAACCCCAAGTGAAATGTTTTTTCTATTTGTCTTCCTAAGAATATGAAATGTGGAAGAAAGAGATATTTGCTAGTACTGTGGAGATTGCTGACAGAACTGGCAGGCCTTCAAACCAAAAGAGCCACAGACTTCCTGCATTTCAGATGGATCTCTAGCCTTTTCAATGTAACACTTAATTTTGTAAACAGACATACAGTATAGCGTGCCTTGCAAAATTATTCACCTCCTGCCAACATCACATTTTGATTAATTAAAAGTAGGGTATATAATTAATTGAAATCTTATAATCAAACTGAACAGCATTATCTGTGGAAGATGTTAAATGTTAACAAAATCTGCAAAGAGGAAATCTACATTTCATTTTAAGGACTAAAATATTCAGGCCCCTAAGTCATGTGGGAGACGTCTGGGAATTGAGGCTCAGCATTCTAATACAAAACTCATTCAACAGATTACTGTTTTTGGAATTCCAGCAGGCTTCCAAGCTTTATTTTGTAATGCATTATAACTAAATACATTTGGAGACTGCTCAGAAATAGCTTAAAATATTCATACAAAATAATAATAAGCTTTAGAGAAGAATGCTATTACCACCTCTGTTTTACGACATTTTACAAACTGCTACTACTCCTTAAATACTCCCTTACCTTTCCCTTAACCAGTCTAAAACGCCACAACAAGACAGCCTTTTAGAAATAAACCACTGTAATTAACCCATTTCAAAATGCACCTTTCAGACTGTAATGCAGTTAGTGACTAATATACAACTGGTATTACTAATACACACCTGGTGACATGCAGAATACAAATGTCATTTAGACTGAATTTGTCGTTCCTAATGGGAGGCCCATGGTTATTACAGTCCTTCCATGAGATAACTTGCCACAGTCAGTGCATGGTGGTTGAACCAACTATCAGTATTTTTACTGTAGATACTATAGGTCTACCAGCTTTGCACAGTGGGATGGTATAGTTTGGACTCTGGGTGAACCAGCCACTCAAGGACACTCGTTCACTCTAGTCAAAACACATTAGTTTGACTTTAGCCTTGTGCTTCAGGTACATCCTTCCAATGTGTGTGTGTTTTGTGAGCTTTACTTCTTGAGTGATTCAAGCAGGTTATCCTCTTGGATTCACCTGTACTTTGCACCATGATGTCACAGGCTCCTACTAAGTTTTTATTACCTAAACCAAAAGGTAAGTTTTACAACAGCGGGCAAAATAAAATCTATCCAAACCTTACTGTAGTTTAAGTTCCCAGGAACCATACACATACAGTGTAGGAGTAACAGACCATCTACCTCTCTGCACAAGCCTTCTGTAACTGCCTGTTATTTCTGAAGCTTCTCCACACACAGCCCTTAAAGGTATGCTGCAGCTTCATACACATATTAGTCAAGTGACATTATACTGTATAGTCAAAAGAACCACCCTTCTTTCCACACACTTTTTTGTACTTTTATATTTTCATAAGAATGGTTACACAATTGTCCTACATGGGTAAGTGATTGGACACCAGTATATTTAAAAGGATGGAGATAGACCACAAGAAGTGACTGTGGAATCAAACCTCTATCTGTCCAATTACCATCCTCCTGTGCCATAGTTTTGGCCTTTTCTCTCCATATAGCTTTGGTCTGGAATTGTTTTTAAATGAAAACATATAAACATATAATTTTAAAGCAAATCAGTTTGTTAGTACAATTTATTTTGCAGGCAATGAAATCTCATCCCATCCATTTTTCCCTACGTCCTAACCAGCTTCCCAGTCACTGCTGATGAGAAGCATCCCCATAACATGGTACTACCGTCACTGTACTTCACAGTTGTGATGATGCTCACTGGGTGATGTGTTGGGTTTAAGCCAGAAATAACACTTAGCAAAACTCCTTGGTCTTTGTGATCGATGTATTGATTTGTCATATTATTATGTGCATTGTGGCTTGAAATTTAATCCATTAAGAGTACTTACGGATACAAATGCATTTACTCTTACATCAAGTTAAACCACTTTAATTAGACGCAGAGAAGGTCCAGTGCAATGATATGACCTTACAAACCCTTTTTTTGCACTTGCACTGATTTTGCGTTGCCGTAGCAATAGAGTTAATCACTTATGCAATTGAGAGTCTTTCAATTTTCTTTAAAAAATTAATTAACTTACAATGAGCTCTATTTTTCTGTCTATTCTAAATCTAAGGCTGTTGAAGGGTATTGTATATCGATTATACATTTTTGGATTTCAAATTTTCGAAGTTATAATGTTTATTAGGAAATTATATTTTAAAAAGATCTAACTGTATGGTGCAAAGACCACATCTGATGAGGGTTTAATTTGCCTGATTAATTTTATTCAAAGCAATTTACATTTGGACCAGTTAATAGAGATGGAACATCTAGGTCAAGTGTACAACAGCTGTACCCTATGTAGGGATTTGAGCCCACAACTCTCCAGGTTAAGTATGTTAAGTATCCTAACCACCACTCCAAACTTCTGCCTACTGATGGTGGATAGTTGGAGCTCCAATACATTTCTAAATGTCAGATACTGTGGCTAAAAACTGAAACCTGTAAAAATGTGTCATTAGACATTGTTTCATTAACTAAAACAAGAATGCTATTTCCTTTCACAACAGAATGGCCTACCAGAATGGCCTATTGATTTCCTTCTGATTTTTCCTTCTCATATTTTAATAAGTAAGAACTGCAGATTAAGACTGCCGATGTATCATAATAGAATTCCATTATATTGTATGATGTTCTTAATGGTGTGTTATAATAATAAGTTAACACCATGGTTGTGTTCTATTAGCATACTCAGTACTGTGGTTGGTAAATTAGTATGAAGTCAAAGACTCGTATTAAAGGCACTATTACTGCAGTTCTTTTCAATGTGCTGTAGAGAGAGAAAAAAGAGACATAAGGCTACAGCCATGATCTCCAATATTTAAGTGATCTGCTGCTTAGTTATACAGTAGTTGCTCAAAGTAACATCCATAGTCTCTTTCCCATTTCCTAAATATGTTTAGAACAGTCTTGAAGCAAGACTACAGGACATATAAACAAATGTAATTTGGCAAATAAGCCTGTAAATGATCGAATTAATGACAAGCTATTACAGAGAACAATAACTCATTTAATGGGAAGTTGAAGAATCCCAGTATAACAAAACTTGGCCAATACAAATATTTACTTTAAGCAGAGTTTTACAAAAAAAACATTTCAAGTTTCATTTCTTTACTCTTAACATAGGAACAGCTAGTGTTAAACAAAAATCAACTTAAACAGAAAGCATGCATGAGACTAAAGTACAAACAAAAGACATCAGGAATTTTTATCCCCATATTACTTCAGTTCACACTGCTGATCTCTTCCTATCTTATAAATAAGGCACCATTTTTGTACAAATTGCTAATACTTTTAAATCAAGGGAAAGAACACTTTTAACTGTCCAGACCAGCTCCATCAATTTCAGCATTCAGATATAAAGTTGTATGCAAAAGTTTGGCCAGTCAGTACTTAGTAACACCCCATTTGGCAGAAATCACAGCCTCCAAACGTTTCTTGTAGCCAGATAACAGTCTTTATATTCTTGCTTTTGGACTTTCCCCCCTGCCGACTCTTCCTTGCAGAGCGCTTCTAGTTCAGAAATATTCTTAGGTCATCTTGCATGCACTGCATGTTTGAGATCTACCCACAGATATTCAGTAATATTCAAGTCTGGGGACTGTGAAGGCTATTCCAAAACCTTAACCTTTCATTTCCTGAAGTAGTTCATGGTTGATTTTGAGGTATGTTTTGGATCATCGTCTTGATGTAATATCTAACATTGTTTCAACTTCAGTTTCTTCATTGACTGTGGGACATGAGCTTCCAGGATTTGTTCATACTTAGTAGAATCCATTCTTCCCTCTACCCGCACAATATTTCCTGTGCCACTAGCTGCCACACAACCCCAAAGGATAACAATCTTAAAAGTTGGCAAGGTGTCCTTTTCTTCAAATGCTACTCTGTTTTTTCTCCAAATGTACCTTTAGTGATTGTAGCCAAAGAGTTCAATTTTTACTTCCTCAGACCACAGCACTTGGTTCCAAAACACCTCTAGCTTATCTAAGTGTTGTGTTGCATACTTCAGATATTGACTTTTGTGATGAGACTGAAGGTAAGGTTTTTTTCTGATGACTCTTCCGTGCAGATCATGTTTGTGCAAGCAACCCTGCACAGTGGACCGGTGCACCACTACTCCTGTGCCAGCTAAACCTTCCTGCAGGTCCTTTGCAGTGATATGGGGGTTCTGGTTTGCATTTCTCACCAGTCTACGGGCAGTTCTATCTGAGATTTTTCTTGGTTTTCCAGATCTTGTCATGACTTAAACAGTTCCCCTTAACTTCCATTTCGTAATGACATTTCGGACAGTGGAAATTGCAAGCAGGAAGCGTTTAGATACCTTTTTATAGCCTTCCCCTGCTTTGTAGGAGTCAATTATCTTTATTTTCTGATCCTCAGTCAGCTGGTTAGAGGAGCCTATGGTTTTTGAGTGTAAGCACAACACCCTGAGAGGTTTGAAGAATTTATTAAGCTCTGGAATTGTCATCACCTGACTTAGATTAAGGCCTAATGAATTAAGTTCTGAGACCTTACAGAAAAATAACACTAATGGATCAACTAATGCATCAAACTTTTGCACATGCCAAATTTAATGTTTTATATTTTTCAATCTGTTAAATTTAGCAAATAAACAGTAACTGTGCATTAATATTTGCAGAAATATGTCAAGTTTAAATTTGTTCGCTGCAGAGGTTGTGTTAATTTCATTTCACTTAGAAAATCAAAATCAAGAAAAACATAATTTGGCCAGGGGTGTCCAAAATTTTGCATTAAACTGTACATTAATCTGAACATGCCTAAAAATACAGGTCAACCCACTGTATAATAATTTTATGCTCATTTAGACAAATGTAGAACTTATATCAGTTTCAAGTATAAAATAAATGTGTAAATAAATCAGAGCAAGTACTTAATGCCCTATTGCATAAAAGTCCTGACACAGCTGCTACATTTCCCTTAAAATTATTTAATGCAAATTACTAAATTTAATTTCATGGCATTAACATCAGGAAGTAAACAGCTCAGAGATGGGGATGGACAATTAAAAAAAATTAGGGCACAGACCTGGCAGATTTTGTAATATTTTTTTCTATTTGCTGTCTGTATTCTATCTTATGAAGGTATTAATTGAAAAATCATACAAAACATTAGGTCTGCTTTATTCTACAATAACATAGCAAAATGCACAACTGTATTGGAACTGCCTTCACTTTATAATTTTATAAGTTTTTCTTTTTTCATGGTTTGTCAGAAGCCAATAGTAACCACATGCATCAGTACTTTTTGTAATGTCATAGTAAAGTACAGTCTCTTTGCTGGTGAGTTTTACTGTAACCAACATAATGTCTAGTACAAGGTTGAATGAAAGCTGTGATATCGTTACATCACACTTGATCATATTCATTTGCCGAAACTGTTCTTAAGAAAAGTATGGCTAGGCTACATTTTACCAGTGTGAAAACTATGACAGCATAGTCAGACGTCTGTTCTTATTCCTTAGGTGTGCTGGCTTGTTTCGCTGCTTTCTTTTGAAAAGAGAAAATCTAGTACAAACAATGTCTATGTGAACTGCTCTTTTTGTGCCAGACATTAATGTAATGCAGTAGTTCCAGGCCCTCAAGGACAACAGTCCAATGGATTTACATGTTTTTTCAACAATTTGCCCCCTAGAAAAACTATGAAATTGATTTAATAGAGTGAAGAAATAATCAGTTAATTAAGTAGGAAGAAAACCACACAAACTGTAGCATTTGAGAACCCCAGGATTAAAATACATCAGAAACCTAAAAGCAATCATTTATATCATTACAAGTAAAAGCTTAGAGTACGTCTGTTCACATATTTATATATAAATTGCCTTGAAAAATAATTTCTCAACAGTTAAAGAAAACAAAAATTCTCTCCTATGCGAATTCTTTTAAAATAAACTTTTATTTCGAATTCCCAAATGTTTGTGAACTGCCTGAAAGTAGAACCAGACTGCTGATGCTAAAAGTTATAAGAACAGTATAATGAAAGGCTGATTCAATCTTTTTTAAGATTGGCAAAAAAAATATTTAGATTGATAGTACTGACACTGGAAAGAAGCACATTTTCAACAAGTCTCTCGTCTGGAGAAGTTTTGACACATATAACAAAGAAAAAAACCTGCGGACGTTACTGTTTTAAGATTTGACATTTTAGCAGGCTTCTAAGGCTTTCACTCACGGTTAGGGATTATCAGACAAAATTAGAGTTATGTAACACAATGAATGATTGCTATTCTGACATTAAAATCCTAATTTAATTTTGATACTGTATCTTTATTATACTATTTGATGGTTCTGTATCAGAATATACACTACAGTCTTTAAATAGTGCTGTATTTGCCTGAATAAACAAGATTGTTTTATTAATTAACTATTAATATATTTCTTGCTATTAAGGTACTGTATAGCATAAACGTTTCGCAGCAAGCAGTGGATGAGAGATTCCTCAGATCTTTTGCTTTTGCTTAGACAAAAGTAACAGATAAAATCTGTGTTAGTGTTACACAAGGCATTAAAGAGAGTTATCAAAGCTCACCAAATAAGGTTAAGAGAATCTGTTTTCATTTACATATTGTCCCCAGGACTGTAAACAAAAATACTCCTTACACATACTCATAGACAAGTGGTTACAGACAGAAACAAATTCGTCATTCTAAATCTGGCACAAGAAATAGCAGAAAAATTAACAGTGAAATGACAGAATAAGAACAGCATTTCAACATGTTAAAAATGGAAATTGTGAAGCTCACCTTCAGCAAGGACTGCTAGAGGGTATACTGGAATCCATAGGGTAAAATGAGCCCAAGTAAAATTGTATGATGGAGTGCTTATAAGAGACAGAAGTCCATATGGATACCTGCACAGCACAGAAAGCCACTTTATTTTTTCATCACTTTTGTTAAGAGTTTTTTTTACAATATACAGAAGAATGCATTCTTTATGTGTATAATTTGCAAAGTCATTATTAGCAGCAATAGACTCTTTCACCTTTAAACTTGCAACAGCTGATTCTGATTCTTTTCACACCTAAAATATATATACTGTAGCACTCATGTTAGAGCAATGTTCTCTATGTTACCAGTATTTATCACAAAATCTGACATAAAGAAAAATGATTTTAAGTCTCTAGCATCTTTGAACAGCAAAGTGGTCTTTATCTCCATTTACTGTATGTTGACGTTTGCAAAATGAAGAAGCTTAACAAGACAAGATAAGGTTTTAGTCTATACAGGTATTTGACAATCCTTTAAAGCTGGCAGAAAACCAAAGTATGTCTTTGGTTAAAATCCAGAAGAATCTTCTTTCATCTCCTGTATAATTCTCAATAGAATTATCCATGTACCTCATTGTTGTCAAGCTGTAGGGTTTAATCTCCTCTGAGGTACAATAAAGAGGTCTTTATTCAGATGTAGTAGTCGGGATGTTACCAATTCTTCACTTACTATTGATGTCTTACCTTGATAACAATGATAACACATTGCTTCTCTTTTGCACAGCAAAACAAATTTCTTTTAACATTAAACTAAATAAAATCTGAATTTTTTTTGTTACTTTGTGTAGTAACAAGACATTGACTGAATTAAGAAGACAATTAAGAAACATGAGAAAACAATACAAAGTTTTTTTCACTGATGGGATACAAACCATTGTTCAATGTAAATTTATAAAACAATACTTACTGTAACAGGCCTAGAATATTCCACAGATAAAAAAGCATACAAACGATATATCTGCTTTGCATCTCCTCCTGGCTTACAATTACTACAAACAAAATGAAGTTTCTTTCCAGTACCTGTAAGTAGGAAATACAAAACATAATACCAGCAAATATTATTTTTCCATTTTATGTGTTTCTTTCAATTATAAAAGAAAAAAAGAGTTAGACAAATTAAAGTATATACTGTATCTAGTCTTGTTAAGCAAGGAGAGCAAAAATTAAGCTCAATGGGACAGAGAGAATTCAATTGCTCAGCATTGCAGTGGATGGTATCTCCTGAGATCTGAACTAAAATACACATGTACAACCAAACGCCTGCAGGTCATTGTGCTTCTAAACAAAAATATCTTCTTGTTTTTTACAGAGATAAGTCAAGGTACAATAATCAATTCAGATAAAGTGACAGCATTCTTTGCCCAATCTACACCAAAACATATTTAAAAAGTATGTACAGGCAGCAAGTTCCAGGTTTTTGTAAAAACCTGTACTTCCACTTTTCTGTTCATAAGTGTTACACCATGAACAAATTACACAATACTTACACAAAATCATTAAATAGACTAACAGTCTCATTGATACATCTCTTTATTCATTATCTCAAAAGAGATTTACAGGTTCCATTTCAGGTTTTTAGGTCTGAAAAGCAAATTATGCCAGTATACCAGTTCCCATAGTGTAAAATTTACCGTAAGAAACTTAAAACTACTGTCACTCCCCAATAATCTTGGCAGCGTTCAGACATTATGGCAGAGTGGGTGTTATAAAACTTGCCTGAACAATGAGGGATAGGCCTTTGGAGATGCATAAGACACCTTACCCACACTACACTTACAGACCTTTTTCAATGGACAGGACAGTGAAAAGTAACTTTTTTAATGAGATTAAGAACATATTCTGAATTCAGAACTTAAATCTAATCATTAGAAAAATAAGAACTTCCTGGTCCATATGCATTTTTAAGATCAGCCAAATATGGAAGTAGGCTCATAACTTTTTTTTACCTAATTTATAAAGAGAAAGCTATTACCTGACCCAGGGGTCATTCCATGTCAACTCAGCAAGAGAGTCCCATAAAGATTCATAAACCCCCAACATCTGTTTTCCAGAACTTCACAGAAAATGTAACTTTCCATCTCTCTCTAGAAGTATTCATAAGCCTGTTTGCTTCATAAACACAATTTTTGGGGTCCTTGGAATAACTCTGTTACATATTTATAATTGAGTTCAAATATTTGACCTAGTTTTATACCTGATCTTCCACTGCACTAAATACACACACACAATACAAATTGTGAAATCAAACTTTTCCTGGGTCTTGGATGAGTTCACAAGGAATGATACAATTTTAAAAGCATTTGAGTTGAATTGTAGAAACAGGCACGTGTTAAAAAAAGCATGAAGATGACATTTTAATTTATAAAATATACACTACATAAGAAACATACCTGTAAGAACCTAGGCAGTAGTTTACTGTTCTCAATACCATCTAAAATATGGAATAGCTCCAGCACTGACAACAACTGGCACAAGCTCATAACAACTCCAATGGAATAGAACGTATCTGCCAAGGCATCTGAAAAAGAGGAACGAAATGGAGGCTTTTTAGTAGCTCCGAAGAGGTTACATGAACTTTTAATGATCACTTCCATAACTCATACTTTCAGATTGCAGCTTCCAGTGATGCACCTCTGTACAAAAACATTTTGCAATTAGTTTGATGGCTAATATTAGTTTACTGGAAAAAATTACAAATAAAATATTTGCTAATTTTGTGTTTACTAATAATCTGTAACATTAATGCACTGCGAAACATACTATTAATAAAATGCATATGCCATACATGCACGTAGGTGCAAACATCTGTTGTCCCAACAATACTGTATCCCTTGAATGCAGTTAGGAAACATATGTCCCTGAAAAAACTATGCTGTATAATATTCAATTTCTGATGGAATGCCTCTCTGCAGGACCTGATCTGATACAAGACAATGACATAGAAAAAAAGATGCCTCTCTTTCTGTACAGCCTTATGCACACATGGAAATATTTTTTTTATCTTGGTGTTGCCATCCAAACTAAAAATAAATAGGTATGCCTCAGAGATCAATACATTCCAGAGTACAGGTCATGAAACACTATCCATAGATGGACCCGTCAGAGCATACAGACATACAGTAATTGTTTTGTAGAGTAGCTATTTCATTGTGAGTCTGTACCTCTTAGGCGCAAAAACGTCAGGATTCAATACTTGTCCAGCATTGTTCAGAATGAAGATTATATTTTTAAAAAAATCCTTTTTAGGAATCTCATATTCAAACAAAGATTGACTCCTGTCATGTTCATCTTTGAAAGAATTTTTGAAAGAATCACTCATTACATTACATTATGTTAAATTATTAGATTTCCATTTAATGTTTTATGGAAAAACTACAAATAATTCTGTTGCATCAACACAAAAGGTATGTAATCTGGATATGTTACCGTCACTGACTATACGATCCTGAGAGTAGTGACCAACTTTCAAAATATAATCTTTGATTTATTTTGAGTAGTTTTATTTTTCAGTGAAGCAAATGTGTAAAAATCCTTCTTTATTTGTCCGTCGGTATGAACATTAGTTCTAATTTCAGATTGGTAGAAATAGAAATTATATTCTACATTTTGCAAAGAAAAGTGCATGATTAAATTAGTGGCTGGGCAGACTATGACTTGGGGGTTAATATGGTAAAGGAGAGAAGAGGAGACCTTGAAACATAACCTAATAGTTATTTTCTCTTTAGTCATATTTGTATGTATACATATGCTATATTTAAAAATATGCCATGTTCATCACTAGGCAGAATTGTTTATTATACAATATGCCATCTTTCTTACCTTTCCCAAATGAAAAAACTCTCGCTGTCATGTTTGAAAAAATCCATGTATGCCCACAGAACTGCAGCAGATTATATATAAAAAGATACACAAGCCTAATGGTGTCCCTTTGAGAAAGAGAAAAAAGTTAAAATCTTGCAATCGATGACACTTTAAAAGGCGTCATGTTAGAACAATGTTTGCAGTTCGTCACTGAAGTAAGGCTTTTAAAAATACAGCGTGAACAGACTTATCACCCTTCAAGTACTGTACAAACGTGAAGGATACAAAGGGATATGTCAATAATGAACTCGGATCTGGTAATGTAGTTATGTATTATATAAATTATATGTTTTTCTTTTTTTAATATCCTCGTTAAAACTTCCATGAAATATGATTTAATGTAGAACGTAGCATCATTTTTAGAGAAAATCCCCCCCCAACCCTAATATTGTTTTCAAACACTAAAATAGTACGGTTGTCAGTACTGTTGAAACACACCTTTAATATTCTGCTAAATAAAAAAACTAAATAACTATGATCAATTGTAATCATATTTTTCGCGCCATGTTAGGATGGAAATATAAGAACATAAACACTTTAGTTTATGTTAATTAGCACGCGTACATTCCTTCAGAGTTGAGGAAGGGATCCGCCCTCAGACTGAACTTACATACAGCACAGCCCTTCCAGAAATGCTGCTAAACGTGCTCAGAGACGGGTCCTCTGGTGCGTTTTAAATATGGTTTCTATGAGATTGATCTCAACTGCCATTTCCAGAGTCATCCCATCACTAACAAGCTAAGGACGTGAGGTGTTAAGTCAAACTGTACAAGACGCAAAAGCTTTCTTTAATAGATTAACCTTATTCTTGAAGTTGTTCCTTACGCGAGATGCTAAATAAAACCTCCCAGGTGTACACACCCAAAATTTGAAATAGTGGTTGAAACTATACTAAATCTATAACTTATATTTAATTATCGTTGCAACTGCATCAATACGCTGATTCAAGCGATGTGCAGCATTCGACCTCTTAAATTTCAGAGCCTTGTTTTTTTTTATTGTGTTTATACTTTACGTAATACCTGAGCAGAACATGGTTTATCAAAACATATGGATTAGAATGAACAGGCTACGACAGGAACTCTCCTGACCCTAGGGTGTGTTCACATTCAAAAGTGGGTTAACTTAAGGTTTCTTCACAAAGAAACCGAGTTATAAACATATTGTAAAATGCAATATTAGTATATTAACTTTTTTTTGGTACAAACTTCACTAAATGTACTTTATACCCACTCCATGTTATCGACAGACCAAAAGTTAGGCAGTTGGAATCATGCCCTACCTCATTTCAGTCTACTCGTCTGATGTTCTATCCCTTTCAAGCAGTTTCCTTAAAACCTCTGTTTGAGAAAGGCAAATCAAGGAAGTGAAAGTATCTCGTACGGAACTTGACGTCAGAAATTTTTCTTTTTTTCAGAGTAAATTCTTTCTGACCATTGTATAACCCCAGTAAATGGTAATACTGACAAATGTTTTCAATGAGATCTTGAAATAACTATCCACAGCTCTTATCCAATGTACATTTCTAATGCATAGCCTATTGTATGGCAGTTGTTTGGTAACAGCATAGAGAGCTTCGACGTGTAAATTACAGCCTATGTTAAATATTAGAATGGTTAGGATGTAAAGTTTGATTTGCAAGAACTATACATAAAATACTGTAGTGCCCTCACTGTGTGCCTTAGCAGATGTGCACCCCGATGATGTAGGTGCAGGTTGTGTACCGCTGCCGGGGGATGGACTGAGGGGCCTCAGGCTGGCAGTCTAAATAGTGATTAAAAAGGGATATGTGCATAGTTGTGTTGTTTGTATAAAGGACTGCAGACTTTTTTACATCAATAGGTCAGAAATGTTCATTCATGTTGGGTGTGTAACTCTGTGACATGAGAATCCCTTTGTCAGTGAGAAATACATTTTATTTGTGTCTGGTACCCCTGAGACAGAAGGCTTATAAGAGGACTGGATTCTTCTCCCCGCTAAGCGATTATGGACTCATTGTAACTTGTTGTACTAGGGTGCTCAGGGACTGTTATTATTTGTGGTTTTGCTCTAAACTCTGTATTCTTTTAAAAAAGAATGTATGCTTCTTGCTTATTGTACTGCATTGGCTTATTCATTATTCAATATTTACATGTTGGCTACAAGGAACCAATTTGTCAATCTTTGCTATTACAAATCCAATGTTCCACCTTTACTATTTAATATTTACATGGTGCTACTGTACTTGATCTTTGCATTCACCATGGAAGCTAGGGTTTAACTGCTATATTTTTGCACATAACCTGTTACCTTTTTGTTGTTTTGCACACTGCCTGTTGTCTTTGTCTTTCTTTTGATACACAATTGTATTGTTGTTGTTGTTGTTGTTGTTGTTTTCTCTTTGTACTACTTATGTCTGAGAGCTAGCTAAATAGCATTTTGTTATACCATATACCATGTATATGAGTGTAATGACAATAAACTTGAAACTTGAAACTTGAACTATACCGTAATATTCACATTTACTGGCAGACCACAATAGATACCATTACAGCTGTTTCTGCTCTCTACTGCTCTCTACAGGTGGTTGTCTGATAATAAGACTGAAGTCATGTTCATAGGTCCCCAACATTAGCTTTGCAATGTCTGTACCTTCAGTGCCAATATTAATCATTTGATCAGAAGAAATGTGGGAGTGTTACTTCTGACTCTTTGTTGTCACTAGAAACACATTTAGGAATGCTACAAGGTGTCTTAATATAATCAAAGGAACAAGTAATAGGTTTATTCCATGCTGAAAAAAAGAAGAAAGAGAACACAACGTTTCGGCCGTGGAGCCTTCTTCAGGTGTGAGAGAGACAGGGCAGTAGGCAAAGGTAAAGTAGCGGGAGAACAAAGGTTGGGAGGGAGGAGGAGTGAGAGGCGGGAGCAGGGGACAGAAAGAGAGGCCAATCAAGAGGTGTGAAGTCAGAATGGGTGCAGAGAGGTGTGAAATGAAACTTCCAATGAATGGAGAAAATTTAAAAGAACAGTAATCTGTCGTTAAGGGAAGGGAGAATGTGTGATCCTAACTGCAGAATAATTTTAGTTTCGGTGGTCTTTCTGATGTATGAGTTCGGAAAAAAGTCTTTAAGAACACAGACGGAGAGATTAGTGTGGTCGTGGCCGTCAGAGGTGAAATGAGAAACAATGGGCTTGGAGAGATCTTTAATCTTCACAGCCCTGACGTGTTCTCTGAAGCGGTCTCCGAGTCTCCTTCCTGTTTCTCCAATGTAGATGGCTGGGCATTTACTGCAAGAGATACAGTAAATAAGGTTGCTGGAGGTACAAGATGCTGTCTGGGTGATCCGGAATTGTCCTGAGGGGCCTTGAATGAGTGTGGTGGTGGCTTTGTACTTGCAGGTGATACAGCGAGCTCTGTTGCAAGGGAAAGTGCCTGGTGTGGATGGTTGTTGAGGGCGGTCAAGGGAGCTGTGAACAAGGAGGTTACGCAGATTAGGTGGTCGGCGATATGAGATGATAGGGCGATCAGAAAAGAGGGCCCCAATGGAGGGATCATCCTGTAGGATGGAAAAGTTCTGGTTAATGGTCCTGGGGATAGGAAGTGTGTTAGGGTGGTAAGGAAGCACCAAGGGAATGCGGTTGTTACGGCGGGAGTTCCTGATCGGGTTGATGGTCCGGGGGGTGTTTTTGGCTCGGGCAAGGGCCCTGTCAATCACACTGCTGGGATATCCTCTGTTGATAAAAAATGAGTACATTTCGAGGGCTTGGTTCTCGAAGTCGATGTCGTCGCTGCATAGTCGTCGTAACCTAAGGAACTGTGAAAAAGGAAGAGAGTTTTTAGTGTGGTTGGGGTGAAATGAGCTGTACAGGAGGTACCTGTGTGAATCCGTGGGTTTGTAATAAACTGAAGTGGACAGTCGGGGGTAGTTGATAGACAAGTGGATGTCTAGAAATGGAAGAGTGGTGGAAGATATGTTAACCGTATATTTGAGGGACGGGTGGAAGTTGGTGAAATGGTGCAGGAAGAACTCAAGCTGATCGTTGCAGCATGTGGCGGCACCGACGCAGTCATCAATATATCGTTTGTAGAGGTCAGGGACATAGCCAGTGTAGGAGGCGAAGAAGCGTTCTTCTACCCAGCCGACAAAAATGTTGGCATAGCTGGGTCCTATTCTGGTGCCCATGGCAACTCCACTGACCTGTTGGTAAAAAAGATTATTGAAAGAGAATGCGTTCAGTGTGAGGACCAATTCTGCAAGGCGTACCAGGGTGTGGGTGGGTGGATCAAGCACTGTGCGTTTGTCCAGCGTGTGCTTGAGTGCTGTAAGGCCATCATTATGGGGAATGGCGTTGTACAGAGATGTGATGTCCATGGTAAAAATGTGGCATTCGGTACCCTGAAATTGGAAATCATTGAAAAGTTGGAGCGCGTGGTTGGTGTCTTTGATGTATGAGGGAAGATCTTCAACCAGCGGTCTCATGAGGCTGTCGAGAAAGGCTGAGATGTAAGTAGTTGGACAGTTACATGCTGATACGATGGGGCGTCCAGGGGTGTCCGGTTTGTGGATTTTGGGGAGGAGGTAAAATTGAGATACCTGTGGATGTTCCATGATGAGCTGGTTCGCCTCCTGGGGGAGCTCCTTACTGCTGATAAGAAGGGAAATGGTGGATTACCACTTCCTTTTGGTAGTCAGTGGTAGGGTCCTGTTGGAGAGAGAGGTAGGCAGAAGTGTCAGTTAGTTGTCTAGAGGCTTCAAAGATATATAGATCCTTACGCCACACCACAACAGCACCTCCTTTGTCCGCTGGTTTGATGACGATATCATCCCTGTTGCGGAGAGACTGGAGCGCCTGATTTTCTCCTTGGGTGAGGTTAGACCTATGTTTACTGGGTGTAGAGAGTGCCTTGGGAGCTTGATTAGTGCATTGGTTGATGAAATAATCAACTGGTGGAAAACGGCCAGAGGAGGGAGTCCAACAGCTCTGTTTGGGATTAATGTTGTTAATGACGTCAATAACCGGGTTGTTATCAGCTGCCTGTGAAGAGGAATTGTCGGCAAAATGTGCTCTGAGACGGATCCTGCGGTAAAAGCGGTTAAGGTCGACATTGGTCTGGGGGATGTCAAGCTTCCTGGGAACTGGTACAAAACTGAGCCCTTTGCTGAGGAGGGATCGCTCGTCCTGTGAAAGGGAAAGGTCAGAAGGTATGGTGACAACAAGGTTAGGGTTGGTGAGGGTGTCCGGGGTGTTGATGGTTTTCTTCTGTAGAAGATGACTGAGTTTTTTGTCCTTCTCTGTAGTGAGAAACTGGTAGAGTTTAGAGTTGAGAGATCTAATGAGGTTAGTTATGAAGGGAAGATGATGTGGAGCTGTCAGCCGTAGAAATTAATATAATCAATGCCTTTGACCATACTTACTGTGGTAACGTCTAAAGTGCTAAATGATCTTCAGAACCTTCAGTGCATCAGCTTGTAACTACCATCTTCTGTGTTGCTCTATGTACCGGAGAAATTAAGAGTGGTCTTCAAGGTTGTTTGGCTCATGGATCAGGTACTTGATCCAGATTGTCTTAAGGATGTATTGCACGAGTATGGTTCGCCTCATAACCTTAGATGTGTTGATTTCCAACCTCCTTATTCAGGAAAAAAAAACAGACTTCAAACTACTGGCAATACAGGCCTGTTGTGTACAGCACCATTTCTAAGGTTCTCACTGCCCAAATCCATCAGAGAATCTGACTTGACGTTTTAAAATTTTGCTTAAGGTTTCTTTCACAATGGCTTATAATGTATGATTTCGTTTTGCCCTGGGTTTTTCTGGATCACTGTGTTGTGTTTTACTTTTTCTTCTTTCCTTTTAGTTTTGTTGTGTATATTGCATGTGTGCAATTTTCCAAAGCTTTGAGATTCATGAAAAGAAATCTTAAATCCAAATTTATTTTAGTATCATTGCATCATTTGGGCCACAAAAAGTGTAGTGGTCGGCTTAGGGATATTCTAGAAATATCCTGAAACATTTAAAAACTATATTTGCAATGTGTTAGTTCATATCCCTGCCTGCACAATAAACTGTGTACTTAGTCAACTATGTAAATGTATTATTAGTCCACAGTTTGCAAATAGATTAAAATGTTAGGCTCTTGAAGATTGACAGATGTTTGAAGTATAGTATACTTTACACAGACAAAAGGCTCTGAGCAGATAAGAAAGAATGGATTATGATTGTCAAACCACATGAGCATAGCTAAGCCTCATCACAATCTTCACATCATTGAGTTGGGATAGTAATGACTTTTTGTTCAAAAGCACATTAGTCACCTCTGAAGAATAAGTAGGACTTACTGTAAGATCCCCTCAGGAAGGGTTGGGCAAGATGATTACATGTATCATGATGTTTTTCTTGGCTATATCTCTATTGTGGGGTAAATGCTAGCATAGGTTGACAATTATATATTATAATGATATGCTGTATATTGTACAATGTTAATAATTTCTAAAATATTGTAATGCTTTGATTTTTAGGTGTATCACCCACACCTACTCTATGATATGGGTAGTGTAGCATCAGGGCCTGGATGAAGCACAATACATTGTTCCATGTTCAGCCGTTGCAGTTCAGGGGAATCCAGAAAATGCTGTTTGTCAAGTTGCTCCTGTAAGAGTTCGTCCTGAAGAAAGTGGAACAGTCTCACTCTACTAATGTAGACTAACATTTAATTAACAACGAGCTAATTATTAATAAGCTGTACATCACCAGGCGTATTGTTCTCCAGAAATTTAATAGTTCCAGGCTTATTGCTCCCTCCAGTGGCCATCATATATGCATTTCCCTACAAAATGACTCATCTGTTGCTTGTACTGTATTTCCTCTGACATTTTTACACTGAAGATACCCTATGAAATTGGTTAATACTGCTGTAAACATTTTCACATAAATGCAAAATGACCTGCCAGCAACGTAAAGACTAGAGAAAACCACATGGACTTAAAACACGTTTTGAGTTAAGCACTGAACTCTTGAGTTCATGTTAATACTTAGAAGTAAAGTGTCTTTCGTGCCATTTTATGAGACTGCCAGTTCAACCACCATGAAAATGCCTTACCTGTATATATCTTGCATGCTGACAAAAACAAAAATTTCACACAAGCACATCTCTTTGTTTTAATCTACAGAAGTACATTTTGTGGTTTCAAAGCAGGACTAAAAACATTATCTTACCCAATACTTTGTGTCTGCTAAATGATTTATAGCTTTTGACATCATGCCAGTGTATAAAACCAATTAAAAGGGTTTAATGATTAATGTGCACTATGCTGAAGCTTTCATAAAGATGTTTTCCAAAAGTTGTTTTGTGATCCACCAACCTTCCTTGTAACTGGGTACCTTGGTTAGTTATTATAGCCCTATAACTTGTTAGTTTGTTAGTGATTCTGTTTTCTGTCAAATATTTTAATTTTATAAAAATCTGTCTTAACTTAAGAATAGTAGGTATATGACTTAGTCATGCCACGTATGTACTGCTACTTCTGTTAATGTGAAGCCTAAATTTGGCATAATTTGTACTTAATGAATACTTTTGTGACTTGTTCCTTACAGTTGACTGAATTGTAGTTAATTCTTACAAAATCCTTACAAAACATAAAATCAGTTTGACATGTATTGATTGCAAGAATTATAAAATGTTATATGTTATGTTACGGCCAGCAGCCATATCACTCTGCAACCCACAACTGGCAACCCAGTGTGAGCCTGGTCAGTACCTGGATGGGAGACCTCCTGGGAAAAAACTAAGGTTGCTGCTGGAAGATGTGTTAGTGGGTCCAGAAGGGGGCACCCACCTGCGGTCTGTGTGGGTCCTAATGCCCCAGAATAGTGACAGGGACACTATACTGTAAACAGGCGCCATCCTTCAGATGAGATGTAAAACAGAGGTCCTGACTCTCTGTGGTCATTAAAAATCCCAGGGTGTTTCTCGAAAAGAGTAAGGGTGTAACCCCAAATTTCCAATTGGCCCTTACCAATCATGGTCTCCTAATAATCCCCCTCTATGAATTGGCTTCATTACTCTGCTCCCCTCCCCACTGATAGCTGATGTGTGGTGAGCGTTCTGGTGCACTATGGCTGCCGTCGCATCATCCAGGTGGATGCTGCACATTGGTGGTGGTGGAGGGGAGTCTCCATTACCTGTAAAGCGCTTTGAGTGGGGTGTCCAGAAAAGCGCTATATAAGTGTAAGCAATTATAATTATTATACTTTGGGAAATATTTACGTTTTAATCCACCTACTTATTAAAGCAAAGAATGAAGAAAACTTGCAAAACAGCAAATACCTATTTTCAAATTGTGAAAGTGGCACTTCCCTGCATTGTTTCTTTTACTGTTGGTTGGTTGTATTAAATATAGTGTACAAGCTAGTCTCTAAAGTATTGGCAGTAATTTTCTTTAGATTCAGATTTAACATGAGTAAGGTTTCAAAGATTCACGTGGAACTCAGGTATATATAATAATACACAATAGGGAATTATACTAATATTTAGTTAATTCTACATGAAAGAATAGCATTCTACTGCACCATTCTTCTGATTGCTATATCCTCAATCAAGTGGATCAGTGGTGCGTATCATATATTTTTTATCCACAATACGTCAAGTTTAACTTTCCAGTTTTATTTTAATAAGATTTTCATAAACATTCTATTACAGATATTTAAAAAAAAACAGGGGAACTATATGTACATAAGTAATGCCAGTAATGCAATACATGACACCTGGTCAGCTAAATACTTTTATTATTTGTCTTTTCTTTTAAACAACCTTCTATTTTAAAGAGAGATCCATGTTGTGAGGCAGGTGCATTGATAATTGTAAGTACATAAAGTAGGTGACTCTTGTAGTAGTGGGAAAAAAAATATGTCTCAAATATGTCTGTAAAGGAGCACTTTAATTCTGTCTAAACTCACCAGCAAACCTCAAAGTCCTACCTAAAAATTAACATTCTCCAGGAATCCTCACATGAGCTGACTCTTGTGGTGATTATAATTCTACTACAACACAAGTTCTCCCAACCCCAGATGCTGCTTTTATATTATACAGTATAAATGACTGATGAAACTCCAGGCCGAACAGTCTTTATATTTAAAAAAATGACCTTGAAATTGTCTTTTCCCCAGGACAAAAGAGGAAAATGTATTGTGTGTTAAGTAACATATTTTGCTCTCCTAAGGACATCCTTACTGTATATCTTAACAAAATAAATAGATTTAGTCAAAGTAAGGGGACAGGAGCTGGTCAATGGCTGGAAGTACACTCAAAACAGAGGTTTCTTTGTTTGTGATTCATCCAAGTGATGGTATACATCCTATGCGCAGCATTTATTGTCAAGCACCTTGTTAAGCTGACTGTTGCTAACTGTGACCGAGCATGTAAAAGTGAGAACTAGTTTGTCCTAAATTACTAAATGGAATGTATGTTTGAGGCATGTTAAAACAAAAATGTGTAAAGAACTACTTGTAAGGAGTACATGGATTCAGATCATGTGACATGGTGACCTAAGCAGTTTTCCACTATAAGCGTTAAGCAACACATCAGAGTGAACATTCCTGTCCAAACATGTCTTTATTTGTCTGGTGTGTACCAACCCTCAGATTCTTTATTGTATACATCCCAGTCTTTGAATTAAAGCAATTCCATTCAGTGCAGGGATAGGGCAGTTTAAAGATAGAATTCACCTTGTTTCTACTTTCCTAAAAAAAGCAATGTGCTTCCAGTTTAATACATATCAAAGTTTTCAATGTTTGTAAGATTAAGAAATCTGAATCATAAGTGCAGACAAATCCTAAAGGGGAGGAATGCATTATTTTCTTATATTAATTCATCTGCTCCATGGAACTCAACAGGAGTGACATAGATGAGGTACACGGTGCATCTACAGATGGAAGGGTTCTGTTAAGTACAAAATAATCCAAGTCCAAGAAACGATAAGTGAGGCCGTAGTCGAGGGATAGAGCAAGAGTTTCAAGAGCCAAAAAGTAGATCCGAGAAATCGAAAATTTCAAAAAGGTAGGATGCAGGTTGAGCTCGGGAGAGGTAACCTCAATAGTGAGCCGAGACTGAGTGGAGTGAGTGGGTATAAATAAGGAAGATCGTGTGGAATGATAATTGATTAATTCGTTTGTGACTGTCTATGGTGAGAGGTGTTCGTGGGTATGCGGTGATGTCTAAGTGCTCGTGTGTGGTTCGTGAAAAAAACATTCAGTAGTAGCATGCATCATCATGATTGAGGGCAGAGAATACATTGAAGACTGCAGGAAAATGGGCAGTGATCTCAACACTAAATGTTTTCCATGTATTACCTCCACCTTCCTAGCATCCATCCATCCATCTTTTAACAACTTCATCCTGTTTAGGGTTGTGGGGGAGCCAGAGCCTATCTTGGCAAACAACTGGCTCAATGCTGGATAAACTCTGGATGGGATGCCAGTCTGCTCAAAAGGCAGACACAGACCAATATAGCCATAGTCTTGCTATTCTTTGAGCTCTAGTTGACTTTTTCATGCCCTCTCTATCATTAACTGGGCAGCTAAAATTCTTATCAGTTTACACACTAAGTATCTCTCTGAGACTCTTCCAAAATTCTCCCAAAGTTACTTACTGTAAGTCAAAGGTTCCACAGTTCAGTGGTTGTTACTCCTTTCTCCCTGTGATCCCGTCTGCCCCCTCTGTGTCCAAAGATATAATGACAGATCAAATCGACACAGGATGCCTCTAGTACCTAGATTTTTACTTCACTAATCATATTTTTAAAGCTGATCAGGTGATTGAGGGCAGCTGCCCATTCTCCACAGCATTTGGGGGAATGTTGCTTAGACCTGGAACTAAACTAACTAAACTAAACCTAACTCTTTTTAAGGTGACAATATCCTTTCTCTATTTTACATAATGTTCTAGATCTATATCGTATATCTGCAGCAATGAGAACTGAACATAGCATTCAAATTAATATCTCAGATTTATAGTTGGACTATACTCCTTTAATAAACCGGTGTTACAGTAGCCTAATCACGATGAAGGCAGAACAGGAGTCTTAAGGAAGAGATGTTGTGAAGGCGGAAGAAACATTCTTAACAAAAATTCAAATTACAACACAGAGTCAAAAGTAATAACAAAGTCTCTATTTCCATCACGGGTATGACTTCAACAGCAACAACCTCAGTCTTGTCACAGTGCTTAAAGAGAGTTGTATTAATATCTTTATCAGTTCAGGTGGGTAGCTGCGTCAGCATGCATAGGCTGCAAAGGAACAAGTAATAGGTTTATTCCATGCTGAAAAAAAGAAGAAAGAAAACACGTTTCGGCCGTGGAGCCTTCTTCAGGTTTTTCTTACACCTGAAGAAGGCTCCACGGCCAAAACGTTGTGTTTTCTTTCTTCTTTTCAGCATGAAATAAACCTATTACTTGTTCCTTAATATCTTTATATTAGACAGACAGCACAAGGGGGCAGCAAAGATGCATGGGAATTAATATAAAAAGGGATATTTAAGTCCTAATCATAACTTAGAAACACCATTCGTACATATTTAAATTGAATTGTCCTATAATAATATTTAACTAGTTTATAATTAATTGCTGAAATGTTTTTCAGCAACAGTTTGAAGTAGAAGCAATGTATTGATCAAACTTAATGCAGTCATTTGTTATGAAGGAAGACAAGTGTATGAAACTTTGCAATTTAACATATAGGCTGTTTCTGAAAAGAGATATTTTGACATCTCAAAACAGTATTGCAGTCATATATTTATTGTGGCCTACACAGCAATACAACTTTACAATATTTCAATCATGTTTACCCCAGAATAACTACCACCAAGTTGAAAAAGGCTTTGAACGTCACAGTTTAAATTGTGGCTGCATTCTGATATTTCTATGCTTTCTGTTGTTTGTAAACTCAAATTTAAAATTAGTTTATGTTGATAAATATTGAAGCAGATGTATGTGCTGCTGATGTTTGTCAAATTTCAAAGCAATCAGGATGCGTTTTCCAAAAATGAACAGTTTTTAACCATTTGTTTAAAGTACCGCTCAGGCTGGCACTTTGTTTGGTACAACAATGCTATTATTGTCATGTGTCAAATAGCAAGTGTCAAGGATGATACCATCCATTTCTGAATTGTGTTCAGCTTTGAGATGTCTCAATGTTAAGAATGCTATGCAATGAGGCAAATAACCAATCGCAGTCAGCTGCCATCTTGTTTTACCGATGCGCTACAGCCTAAAATATTTTAATTGAATAGCCATGCATATAAAACTTAATCTAAACAGGTTTACACATCAACCTGAAATATAGATTTAACGCAACTAATAATTATCCCTATTATGCTAGGCATAATGCCTGAAATGTTTTTAGAACAAAATAAGTCACAAGGCCATTTTGGTTTAAACAGGTAATATCACCATCATTTAATTGTATTGTCACTAGAATATCTACCAAGTTTGGAGCTTATTGACTCATTTTTGTACAAGAGCAGTTTGTAATAATTAATAATTGCTTACACTTATATAGCACTTTTCTGGACACTCCACTCAAAGCACTTTACAGGTAATGGGGACTCCCCTCCACCACCACCAATGTGCAGTATGGTGGATTGGCCACCTGGATCGGCAGACATAGTGTGCCAGAAATGCTCACCACACATCAGCTATTAGTAGGGAGGAGAACAGAGTAAAGAAGCCAATTTATAGATAGGGATTATTAGGAGGCCATGATTGGTAAAGGCCAATGGGAAATTTGGCCAGGACGCCAGGGTTAAACTCTTTTCAAGAAACGCCCTGGGATTTTTAATGACCAAAGGGAGGACCTCAGTTTTACGTTTCATCCAAAGGACAGTATAGTGTCCATGTTACTATACTGGGGCATTAGGACCCACATGGATCGCAGGGTGAGCGCCCCCTGCTGGCCCCACTAACACCTCTTCCAGCAGCCACCTTAGTTGTTCCCAGGAGGTCTCCCATCCAGGTCCTGACCAGGCTCACACCTTCTTAGATTCAGTGGGTTGCCAGTTGTGAGTTGCAGGGTGATATGGCTGCTGGTTTGTAGTGTGGACATTGTTTCAATAAGAATTTGATGACCAGGTGTAGATATAAGAATTATTGAAGCAATAATAAAAACGTAATCCAGAAAACAAGCAAGAAGGTCTGAGAACAGTTGAGACAGCAGGAGAGCAACAATCCGAAACACAAGACTAAATCGTAAACAAGAAGGCAAGAAGGCAAGGAGGTCTAATACCGAGTAGATAGTAATAGTAAAGGACACGCACTTAGGAGCTCGAGGATAATCCGCAATAGTGAGCAGGGAAGTGAGGAAAATAGGGAACTGAAATAGTGATAAGAGTGAACAGTGATAGGTACATTACTTGCGGTGTCAGCGTTTGTTAAACACAGTGCGTATGGGTCAGAGATGCGTGCGGAATGTGTAACAGTACCCCCCCAGGGGCGGTTTCTGATGCCCTACTAGCCAAGCTCTGATGGGTGCGAAAAAAGTCCACAATGAGGTTACGGTCCAGGATGTCAGCCTCTGAATCCCACAATCGTTCTTCTGGACCGTAACCCTCCCAGTCTATCAGGAATTGGCGGGAGCCTCTATGCCATAGGGTGCCCAAGATCTTATTCACCATATAGGTGGGTGAGCCATCAATGAGTCGGGGGGAAGGTGGATGTGGTTGACGTCCAGAAAGCGGGGATTTGTGGTAAAGTTTTAGGAAGCACACATGGAAGATGGGGTGAATCCTGAGGGTGGGAGGGAGGATGAGGCGGTAAGAGATGGGTGTGACTTCGGAAAGTACTCAGAAGGGCCCTATGAAGCAAGGACCCAATTCACTGGACGGTTGCCGGAGAGGAATGTTCTTGGAAGAAAGCCAGACAAATTGTCCTCGTCTTAGTCTGGGGAAAGGGTCATTGGTGTCTATCGGCAGAGATCTTCTGTCTACGGGATGATCTTTGTAATGCTGTCCTGGCCTTCTTCCATAGTCCCGGGAAAAATATATCTGAACCGTGGTAACGTCATGGTCAGGAACAGTGTCAGGGCTGATAGCCGAGTGAGCAAAGAAATGGAGACATGTCCATGGGGGAGGTGTAAAGATAATTATGGGTGTATTTGGCCCAGGGGAGAAGGGAGACCCAGTTATCATGGGCAGCAAAGATATATGCTCTGAGGAATGTTAGAAGGTCTTGGTTCATTCTCTTTTCCTGGCCATTAGCTTCAGGGTGATATCCAGAAGTGAGTGTGGAAGATGCCCCCAAAATTTGACAGGATGCTTTCCAAAATTTAGATATGAATTGTGGACCCATCAGAAACGATATTTTTTGGGATGCCGTGGAGTTGGAAAACATGCAGGACAAAAAATCAGCCATTTCCCAGGCCGATGGGATGGACAGAAGAGGGCCAAAACGTACGGATTTAGAAAAGTGATTGATAACCACCATGATCGCAGTTCTACCTTGGCTTTTGGGGAGATCCGTAAGGAGGTCAACAGAGAGGTGAGACCAAGGGCGTGTGGGAATGGGGCAGAGGTGGTTGAGATCAGGGAATGCCTTCCTCAAACAATTATGTTTAATACTTCATGAAACAATCATTGTAGGTTTCCTTTCTTGGAAATCTCTTAATTATAATAAAAGGAGACTATAAGGAGAAATACTGAAAGATTAATTTTCCCTTTTACAACTTACAAAATCTTTTTACATATACCTCTATCCTTTAAATACAAGCCACAACTTAAATATTAACACGCTGGCACAACCCTACAAGTGATTCAGTGCAGGAAAAACAAGTTTGTGACAGGACAGTCATAATTCAATCAGTTATGGGGTTATTAATTGCAATGTGCAAAAAGCATGCATCAGCAATGTGTTTTTTTTTAACTTTAATTAGTAATGTTTATTGTTCAGAAGGTATCCCAGAAACTGACAGGATAATTCTTTCATTGCTGCCATCATTGCATGGTGCCAGGTCTTTATGATTGCCTTCAAGGAGGTTAGTTACGAGTGATGAAACTGTGATATAAAGTCTGCTGTTAAATGGGTCAGAGACTCGTATCGTTTGATCTCTGCAATCTGAACCAGATATTATCCAAATGAAAATTATAAAATGGTGAAAAAATATGTTGGCACATTATTGGGAACCACCTTACACACTTTACTAGCATCATGGATCCTTTTTTTAAGATAATATTTATATGGAATCTATTTAATTCTATTATGTCAGTATGATTTTAATTCATGAATTACCAGTGATGGAGGATGGAGGATGGAGGAAATATTTTCTATTAGATTTGTAATATCCAGTTTAAAAAATCATGAAAAATGAAAACTATAAAAAAGACTAGTTACAATCCATATTACATCCCTCCTGATCTTCAGTCTGATTGATTTATCTCATGGACTAATATATACAAAGGGCTGTAATAGAGTGCTGCTGAATCCCACCTGATTCATTTTTTCAGATGTTATTTTTTTAAATGCTGTAATTAGTGGCTGTCGAACATTGATATGGAAAAGCACAGTAACAATAATGTGAACGTTGAAACCATTTCCAGGCACACTTGTTGAAAGAAAATGTTTTTTCTGTATAAAAACAAATATATTTACTGAGATTTTATATTTCCATGGACTAGCAAAATATGCTCTTGCATGTTCCATAATGATTGTATTTCTTACAAAATAAAGAAAACAGAAACAGTATATTTATGTTATAATCAGGAACACATTATAACAATCATTATTATACAAGGCTATGAGGTACAGTGATATGTACATTTAACAACTCCATTGTAATCCATGTCACAATACATTTCTAATCTTAATTAATTATTATGAGGTTTTAAACGACTTTTTCATAGGTATCTAAAAGTTACCTACTTGCTTTCTATGGTTTAAATGTAGAGACTTTATAGACTGTTATAAACATTCAACAGAAAACTAACCTATGGACTGTGTTGGGAGATTATTTTAATAACTATTTGATATGGATTATGCAGCTGGCACAGATTGTATTTACTCTGTAACATGTAGTTATGACCATGCAATGGAAGTAGGAAAACAAGCAATTGACTGAACAAATGCGTTTCTCCTTCTGAAGCACGGGTGGTTTGCACATGCTGCTAATCCTTAAAATGGCAGTTGATTGCCAATATTGGTTGAATGTTAAAATAAAAGCATGTCTTACTTTCCACATTTCCATGAAGCGTTGTCAAGATGTAGTTGTCTGTGTAGCTTTCTTCTTGGTAAACTTTAGACAGTGACTGGAAGCCTGCTTGTATCAGGATTTTATTTAACATCATATGTTCCTCTTTTCTTAAGGTGAAATCACAGCATCTTGCAGCAGATGGATAGGAAACAGGGCAATATGACAGCATAGCAGGTCCCTGAACTCAACAGCTATGCCAACATCTTGCCTTCTCTCCTTGTCCCAGACTCAAACAGCACAGGGCATCTTGTTCATCAACTTCATCAATACTTAGAACCCCCAACTTCTTACTTCTCAAATTGTCTGACAGTAAAACTGAAAAACTCACATTATAGACACTGGAAGAACTGTCAAAATAATAAACAAAAGACATACATTACAACTGTAGAGACGCATATAAATATTTCCTGTAACATGCTTATAGGAAACATATATAATCTTAGGGAAACTGTGGTAAACCAAATTATGTGCATAATATAGAGATAGTAAAACCATGAGAATAATATATTGTATAATCATTATTAGGTATAACATAATTTAGGGTGCCCTGATGGCACAGTGGTTAGCACTGCTGACTCACAGCACTGGGCCCTGATTTAAATTCTGGACCTGAAGCATTATCTGGATGGAGTCTGTATGTTTTTGCATGTGTTTGTGCACATCCGTGTCTGCCCTATGATGGACTGGCATCCCGTCCAGGATGTACCCTGCTTTGTGTGAGTTGCTTGTTGGGATAACTCCCCATGGCTCCCCCATGACCCTGAATTAAAAGAAGCACTTAGAAAAAGGATGGTTGGATTTATAAATCCATTATTCTAATGAAGATTTGGAATGAATGGTTGGGAGGAGTAACTGTGAAAGTTACAGACTAACAGTGTGCATGACCGCTGCTGAAAGCAGTACAAGCTGTTCATCTGTGACAGAAGCTTTGCACCAGGTTCCAGATGCTGTCTTCTGGTGTAGTCTTATTCATCTCATTAAGCCTTAATGAGATGAATGATGTGCCTGCTCATTGGTCTAGGAGTCCTAGATGCCACACATGATGCCAAAAGCATCACACAAATGTTAAATTGGTCTTAACTCTGATGAGTAAGGCAACCATGGCTTTACCATCAGTCTTGTACAAGTTGAGCTGTACAGCAACTAATGCTTCGTAGAGCATCACACTTGGACCTCCCCACTGATCTTGGAGAAGAGTTGTGACTTGGAGACTGTCACGAGACTCCTCCTACCCCTAGAGGGCTCTCCACCTTTCTGTCCTGTTCCCTGGTTCCCTGTACCTGTTCTTGTGCTTCCAGTGCATGTGGTGGAGGTTTGCTATTTATTTTGGGTCTGTCCTGTCCTCTTCGCTTGGCATTGGGATCGGGTGCTACCACGTCTGCTACCTGAGGGCTTATGTCTCGTTCCCAACTCTGCCCGATATCTTGAGCCCAGAGCGAGCCCCTGTGTTTGCTCCATTTCTGCCGCTTTGCAGGGTCTTCTCGTCTCGCCGGTCTCTCTCCACGGCTAGCCCCTGGCTTCCGTGACAGGTTGTCGAGCCTGCACTGGACCCTGTGAGTGGTCTCCTGGCCACCTTGGCTTCTGTTCCTTGTCTCCCTTTTCTTCTTTCCTGGTCCCCCTGACTTCTGGCTCCCTGTCCCACTGGTCTTTTTATGTGTCGTTTGTCCTCATGGATTCCTAGGTTTTATCGGTTATGCAATATTTTTTTGTGTTGTTTGTTCCCCTGTTCGTCAGGGTTTATTTATGTTGTGGGTTATTTTTTCCACGTGTCATTTGTTGCCTCAGATTCCCGGGTTATTTCTTACGTGTTTTGTCTGGTTTTTGACTCTGTCCTCGGAAGCCCCGTGTTTACTCCGTTTCTGCCACTTCACATAGGGTCTTCCCGTCTCGCCGGTCTCTCTCCACGGCTAGCCTCCAGCTTCCGTGACACGGTCTCCCTGAGAGTGACCTGCCTGGCATTAAGTAAAGTTTTCCGTGGTCAATTTTAAGGCAAGACTGGACCTGTTTACTTTTCTTCTAGTACAAAAACAAATATAGGATAATAATTTAAAGCAGTTTCTTTGAAAACATCATCATCTTTATCTAGGTATTTACAATATGAATCCAAAGCTTCCATAGTAAAATACAAAATGATACACTACTTAAAAGAAATGATAAAAATAAATATAACATGGATATTAATATTTGCATTGAGAGAAAGAAACCTTACATGACTGTGTACAGTAAATACTTACAGACCTAAGAAAAGAAATCTACAGGGTGATGAGACTATGGAGATAATGCCATGCAACACACTGTTTGTTCAAAAATTAGTTGCTGAAAATTAAAATATCAAATGTTTACAGCCTAATCTAAGACATTTTGTGGATGTGTTCCACTTTTAGGAGTCAGAAAACAACCATTGACCAGGAAAAGGCTTAAGAGGAAGTTACAACACCAGGCAGATACTGTGCATCTAGTCATTGTCCGTTATCATTTTGTCAACAACAGAAAATAATGCAAATACATTGTAAATATAATTATATAACAAAGGCCTTCTACAGAACTGAATGATACATTCAACCTAAAAAAAATTATCTGGGTTCTACAGAGTGGCAGGGATTTCCCGGGAGACATTGCACTAGGGTAGGGCAGGAGTTATTGATTGGGTATTAGAAATTCAAACAAAATGTTTATTAAAATAAATGTTCAGAATGTCTGAACAAAATTAAAACCTAGACAGTCTATAAAGCAGTGGTCCAAACAACTTATAAATATAAAATATAAGAAGAAAAAAAGTACATTATAAATTGAGTATAGAAAGAACACCATCCAGTTAAAAAAGTGCACATGCAGGTCGAGCACTGAGTAGAAAGAGTGAGAGAGGAATTTCATTACTGAAAATAAAGTGTTTTCAGTACAAGACAACATGAAAGGGGAAGCAGTGTCTAAGATATAATAATAAGATGATGAATTGGAAATGAAATCAAGAAATAAATGTTTTAGTCAGGTGTTCACTAAGAAAATACTGACAATATGCGCAGGCCCAGTAAAGACCTATTTAAGGCTACAGAAGAGATGTTAAAATGTTAAAGGTATTGTACTATGAGAAGCAAAGATAAACAAATCTTCAGGGCCTTATGGCATTTTACTAATTATAGACAAGGAAATGAGGGATTATATTTATAGTCCATTAAGAGAACTCTTTCAACACTCTCTCAAGACTGGAATACTACCTGTTAACTGGAAAATTGCTCATGTAGTGACCCTATATAAAACGTGCAGCACATCCTACCCTAATAATTTAGATATTCTTACTTCTATTACATGTTAAACAATTAATCTTAATAAATAAACAAATATAATATAAGGATTAATTTGTATTGAAATATGATTCTTTGGGATAGCAAGAATTCAAAAATGCTTCAATAACTTGCATGAAGCATATGATATGACATTTATATTTTCAGAAGGTTTTTAATGAAGTTCCACATACAAAATATTTTTTTAATTGAAGGCTGTTTAGGTATGGTGTGAATACACAGATTGGAGTGACGCTATAAGTTTAGAAACAAGGGATCTGTATTACTAACTGATATCTGTGATCCACATTCTTATACAGTTAATAAACTAGCCATGTTTACAAGTGATACCACAATAGAAGGACTGGAAAACACTATAGAGTTGCAAAAGAAATTCAAAAAGACAAAATTCAAGACTGGGAAAATGTAGACAGGCACAGAGTATTACATGCAAGTAGCAAAAAAAAATAAAAATTTAAGATGGGAAACAATAAGCTTGCAGAAGTCATCTCGGGACAGCAAAATTAGAAATTATTTTGCTTAATAGTCAGGACATTTTTGAATTTGTGATCATAATATTTATAATACAATATAATACATATATTACTTTGCGATAATATCTGAACACATCTGTTTGTATTAGAACAAAAACATACATTGGGTTCACCTCAATTTCAGGTGATCCTTAGTACTGGGAAACATTCACTTTAAATGCCAGAGTATAAAAGTCAGTATTTGGTTGTACTGTATATACTGTACCTTCAGGTGGGTATCTGCGTCAGCATGCGTAGGCTGCAAAGGAACAAGTAAAAGGTTTATTCCATGCTGAAAAAAAAGAAGAGAGAAAAAACACGTTTCGGCCGTGGAGCCTTCTTCAGGTTGCTCACACCTGAAGAAGGCTCCACGGCCGAAACGTTTTTTTTTCTCTCTTCTTTTTTTCAGCATGGAATAAACCTATTACTTGTTCCTATACTGTACCTTGTATGCAATAATTTAATGAAGTCCTTAAAGCATTGAGCTCTATCTATTCTGTGAGTTGCTTTGCTGCAGCAACTTTGAATTTTTGCCAATTCCTAGGGTATTCAGGCACATGCAAAAAATGCAAGCTCAATTTGATTTAAAGCTGGAGCTACGTTTTTCAGCCTTTTCTCCTGATGATCTCCTTAGTGTCTTTGGCTGTATATTTTGAGTCATTGCATCCAATATTTATGGCATTTTCTTCTACATAAGCAGACACAATGTTTCAGTAATCATCAAATTAATTCTGCTGTCGTCATTTCTCACATCACTAATTAAAAACAAGGCAGACGTAAAATAGACTGCTATGCATGAAAGAGGAAACAAAGGCAGGTGAGAGAACCATTAGACACATTTGATAATAATGTTGTATGCTTTGAAGTATGTTTGGAAACTCATCTGGGTCCAAAACAAGTTTACAATTTCAGCAAAACAAAGTTAAAAATGCCAAATACATGTTCTTATATTGAAAAGTTGTGATTTTAAGTGGTTCTTAGTCTTCTTATCATATTTACTCTCTATGTTTGCTAAGTGGATTTGCTGCTTTATAGGGCAAAAAAAGGGGACGGACATAGAAAAAAAGTGACTCATGTTTGAAAATATAATTTCAATGGGAGGAAGATACTTTTCTAAGCAATGAAAACTCTCCTTCCATGGTTTTATTTTATTTTAATATATAAAATGCTATGAAACATCTAATTTAGGGCTGAAAAGAAGAGCCTTTTGCTCCTGCTGTTTTTTAAAATGAAAAAATTGATTTAGTTCATTTTAACTTCCTGCTCTCACGGTTACACAATGTGCTCAGAGAAACAAAATAAAAGTCACAAAATAAAAAAAATAAATTAGGCCAGCGACAAAAAGGAGGAAATGTTTACATGTATTGGAGGTTTATGAATTCTGTATTTCCTTGGTATTACGAGTTAAATGATCTTCATTCATGTTTTTTTCAGTTTCAAGAAAGCCACACACACTCTTCTAAGAACTCCTTGGATGTTTGCCAATAGTACCATGGTAAGAAAGCTAAAAGGGCTTTTTACTGATTTGGATGAGTGTGTTTACATTCCATGAAAAATCAGTTTGGATGCTTTGAAATATATAAAGTGTTTTGAGAATATTTCATTAAAACAAAGAACTGAGCGGATAATTCATAGTTCTGAAACAGTATATCTTTGACTAATATTGTCTTTTCTTGTTTGCATTGTCCCTAACGAAAATCTGCCTTTTTTTTACTGTCTCTTTCAAATTCTTTTTAGGCTGCTCAAGATACTTAAAAGGCTCTGAAAACAAGAGTGCACAGTGCTTTCCAAAATATTCTACATGTTACAACTTTACTTTGGCTTCTTTGATTATTATTTCAATCACATTTTTTCAACACAATTTTCAAAATGTTTTTTTTTTCAAATTTGATCAAGTGCACTGTCATTCTGAGAAGCATACTTAATTTATTTACACTTTGACTTTCTTTGATTTTCTTGTTCAGATCTGCAAATTCCAGATCTTCAGTCACATTTTATTTATGATTCTAGATGAAATGAAAGAAACAGAAGCTTCATGATCTCTAGTCAGTTCAGGTATACTCCGACTTCCTTGGCATTGCTGTACAGGGGGGTTCTCTAACGTTGTTAAGGAAACTACTTATTAAAAAAAAATGCTCTTAACTGGTCTTATTTTTATAAAGCATAGGCTCCTAAATTTAATCTTCTAGTTTACACTTTGTCCTGAAAGCTTTCTAGAAAATCATTAGACCCTGCTAGATATATACTGTATATATACTTACCTAAATTTGGGTTTGTGGTAATCTCAATGATCAGGTCATACATTGTTGTTTCAAATGACACCAAAATGTATACATAGAGTTTGGTACTGTTCTCATAACCTAAACCACTTTATAGAAATGTCGTGCCTGAAATAACTGTATTTGATTAAGGTTTCGCAGGTGTACGGTACAGCTCTCAAAAGACAATGAGAGCGATTCAGGAGGTAAAAAAGGGGGACAGAGGGACACTTGAACTGTGCTGGATTTTTATAACACATTTTAAAAACATTGTAGTAACAACAAATCCATTAATACATTGTGACAGATACTATATCTCACATCTACTGGCAACTCAAGTAGAACCGAGGTACAAAAACTCTCATGAAACATTACAGGAAACACAAGCGCAAATACACCAACTCCTAAGACATTGCCACCTGTGATTGTAATTAAGAGAGGCCTTATTTTTTTTCTCTTAGGAGAGTGCCAGCTACTGTCCTTTAAAACTATTTCCAGCAGCAAAATATTAATATCAAGGTACTGTATTATATTAACTACCGTAGGTGCCATCTTTTCAAGAATCATGAGTGAAGCAAAAATGTCATGAAATAACTAGAAAATTCAAATACACTGGTGAAACACGATGACCAGACAAAAGGGAAATGTACAGAAAAGTCTATTTTAATAAAACTGTCCCATACAACACTTAAAATTGTTAGAACTACAAAGTTTTTTTATTAATTAATTCTACCCTACATGCTTGACTTTTGTAAAAAAAAAACATATTGTAAAATAAAGTATAAATATAATTTAACAACTTACAGATTTTGCACCTCAGGTTGCAGGTTAGGTAAACCTAACTTCACATTTTTAATAGATTAAAAAAAGTGTTTTTTTTATCCATCTTATGTAGTTTAACATTGATAATGTTTTTAAAAGCTGCTTAGGAAACTGGTTATTACACTTGCACACTGCATCAGTTTACCAAACTGATATTCTTCCATATTACTGTATTATATAAGATAACATGTTACAACAAGTACTACTGATAATTATAGGTTTTCTTATATATTATATTCCAAGCATAGACTTATACATCTTTGTTTCTATTTAGTATAAAAAATAAACTTCAGATCTTTCATCCTTTCAGTTAAACTATGGAAATATTTTATTTCAGCAAATGCTAAATTTTATTCAAAGTCAGCTCAGTCAGCACGTTAAACAACAAATAAGGATGTGCGGGTGATTTTAATATTTTATTAATTGTACCACCCATCCCTTTTATTTATATAGTGTTTCTAGGTGTTGCCATGGGGTTTAAATTTAATTATAAAATATAAATATATATAGAATGCAAAACAAAAATGAAAAATCTACCCTTTAAGCAGATATTTAATAACAGCTGGTAGAAATCAATTACCTAAATAACATACCCCCATGTGATACACAGAATAGAAAATAATGCCCTAATATTCATGAAACTATCACTAATTTTAAATCCTAGTCGTGCTCTAGAATTAATAAAAATACGATATTTTCCATTGGAAAAATATCAGAGAAGACACAAAAGAAAATAACCTGAAATCATTAAAACCTGAAAAGGATCTGATTGAAGGTCTCAGGTACCTAAAAAGGAATAGCACAACCTTCAAAGTCAAACTAGAGACAAAATTAGCTTGGCCTCTGTATGAAACACGTTAAGCTAAACTTCCCTTTAGTTTTGCCCTTACTTATTCCTCTAGGGTGTCGCACTGAACAGCAGGAAATATTGAGGTCTGCAGCCCAGTAAAGAGAAGAAGAATCTCCATTCAATACTTAGGTGCCACGACATGACATCAATTAGAAGTGGCCACTGGGGCAATCTACCTCATTTGGTTGGTCGTAGCTAAGTGATTATAAGATATAAGAAATCTGATTCAACAACATGTCAGTGTAGCTTGTTCCAGACTCCCATAACCCTTTGTGTACAATGTGCCTTCTGTACTGACTGAGGGATTCAGAACAACAGATACTTTCTTACGAAATGGGTTGAGGGGATTTGGAATAAATTTCAAAGTTTTGGATCAATGCTTTGGCTCACAAATTCATAAAGAATCTTATGAATGAGAAGACGAGTCTTAGTGGAATTCTTGGACCATTAAACAACATTAGTATTTAATTCAGAGATTTATTTCTTCTTCTTTCTTACTATTGGTATACCTCAGGAAAGGAAGTTAGAAGCTAATCAACTAAATTTCTACCTTTTACTTGAGAAAGTTACTGACTTCTAATTTCTAAACAATCACCATTGCTTAACAGATGGAAGCTCATTACCATTTGATCCCTTCCCAGCTCTGGACTGAGATGTGCAATCGCTTGTTGTCAAACATTAGATTTTAAACAATTATACTATAAAAATATACTGAGCGGCATTAACAACATAATAAATGCCACTGGTTCAAATACTTATTTGGTGTATTCGTAATGTCTCTTAAGTATATATTTTCCTCCAGTTTAAAAGTACTGAATTTACTTAAATCTATCTACATGTTACATTAACTAAAAAATGTGAAAATGTGAAAACAAAGAAAAAAATTAAATCTCAAGAACTTCTTCCCATCTGTGAAAGGTCGGCATTTTTTCATGTAGTACATAGAACTGCAGTTTTTACTACAAATAAGACCTGCTGTCTCTTGGAATTGACTTATTAACAAACATTTGGTCAAGGGTCTATTGACTTTTGTACAATTTTGTGGTGCAAATCCGTTGAACATCAGTATGAACAAAAGAGGCTTGTCCAAGAAGAACAATATGTGTGTTTTTTAAAACAGTTGTCATTATCTTCAGCGTCATAATAATGTTTTCATAGTTGATTTATCGTTCAAACTGACGTGTTGTAAAACTCTGTCCCTAAAACAAATTATACTGTAATGTCTTTATCAGCATTAATTGCTGAGGCGAATTCATTGTTGTAATGTAAATAATCCAGCAGACATTCACTCACTAATAAGGGTCCGGCGGTAACGGTGGAGAAAACAGGCTGTTATTTCAAGACTTCATTGTAAAGTAACCTTTTAATACGTTAATGGTACCCAAATAAATTGTAAGATATACAGTACTGTAAATCACATGCAGCGATCAGACTGATAATAATCGCTTGCCCATATGTAACAATGACTTAATTTATTTAAAACATCAAGTAACCAATGCCCAACAAAATGTCAGCTAATCAGACACATGAGGGGATTCTGACTCATTAAATTCCCCTTATTACAGAGTTTTGTCGGGAAAAGAAGTTTTGTTGACATACATGAAGCTTTCTTGTAATTCAAGTGTTTTCATATTTATATTCTTAATTTTATAACTTCCATGTATTATTCTATAATGATTTAATCTTCTAGTTATTTTAACCAATATGTCAAAAAAAGGAGCGTAATGCAGCTACATTGTCATGAAAAAAACAACATACTGATGACAATTTCTGTTCTATTTCAAGTATTTCATAATGTACCAACATGTTATGTTTCGTCGTATTTTAAAATGTTTAAGAATAGTTTTTTTTTCCATTTTGTTCTGTCAAAAGTAATTTCTACTTTACGATTCAACAAAACTCGTATTCGCCAGAATTTTGAAATGAATCCATTCCAGCTAACAGAATCACCACACACTAAGCCGGTTTAATTTTGACTTTGTCGCTAAAAGTACATAAATAGTAGGTAAAATCTCAATTCATGACCCATATTTGACCATACGCGCATTTAAAATAAACATTCTAAACATTTTTATATCTCTATAAACTTAGAGTAAATATGAAAAACAATAAAGTAAAACCAACAACGGTGTGGTTTGTCACAATACATCCATCCTACCTGTTTCATTTTGACTGAAGTGTATCCTTGGATATGGTGGGAAGCGCGGTTAGGAACCTGTTAGGGAAGCAGGAAAACAACTTCAGAAAAAGCTGTGTAATTCTCGGTACTTTTCTTTGAGGAAATGATTCAAAGTAAAATGAGTCATAGTAATGACTGCTACCTTCAACAGTTATTAGTGTACAGTGAACAAAAATTATCCGATATGATTCGAGACTGATGTTTCGTTGTAATTTAAGAAATATGAACGGGCTGAAGTCAAGGGAGGTGTGAGCTCGGACAGCTAGACGTCAGCTATGGGCTGTGGCTTGTAATAACACAGAACGCCGATTCCCACTGAAACGCAAGAATGATTCGTATGATAGCATCTGTAAATTTTAAAGGTATAGTATATTGTACCTTATTTAGTTTTGAAGAACAATAAGAGTAAAAGAAGATAAAATGGCTCTAAAACTGTTTTTATGTTTATAAGCAGAAAACAATGAGTAATGTGGCACTACATAGAGTACAACCGACTCATTGTAGGGGAAACAGTCTGATATGTTATTCTTATCTACATTCTTTGAGATAATAAGGCTAAAGTATATTGTTATCTATATGTGACTAATATATGGACTTTAAAGAACACCGTGACTGTGTGTTCTTCAAGCAGGAAAAAATGGTGGACATTGTACTCTGTGCTGCTATTTGATCGCTTAAAGGCTTCCAGTCATGCATATAATACCTGATTTTAACTTAGAAACAACTAGTCCATCTATATCAGCATTCATCTTAACACCACAACTAATCAGATCACTTTATTAGCCACATACAATTTCTTGCATTAGGAATTAGTCTTTTCACATACCCCAGCTTGCTCTCATTGAGACACACAGACAGGGAGAGAAGCTTGGGGTCAGAGCACAGGGTCAGCCATTGCACAGCGCCCCTGGAGCAGCTGGGGTTAAGAGCCTTGCTCAGGAGCCCAACAGAGTAGGATTCCTCTGCCAGCCACAGAACCACCGCTCCACCCCTAAACACTTGGAGATGCATTGGCTGGGAACCGAACCCGGGTCAACTGCATGGAAGGCAGCTATGCTTACCACTATACCACCAATGCACACACACACAATGAACGCACACAATGAAGCAACCCCTTTGTCAGAGGAGGTTTAGACTCTCATCCTCATGGTTGTGTTGTCACCCATCTTACCAAGTGGGTAAAGCCGTTAATATATCTGAAACCTTAATTAACCTGTTCTTGTTATGATTGTTTAGTTTGTTTTATTCAATATCAATTTTCATTCTCTTCTTTGTTGATAGGTTGAATCCTTTAACTCTGTATTAAGTCTTAATGCATGTGAGATTCACTCAGTTATTTCTACATCTTTTGGCCAAGCAGTGAACCCTCAAACCTCTTTGTCATCATAACGATAAATTCTTTGCTGATTTTGCATCTACATTGGAGATTCAGCTAGAGAAACATTATGCAGCCATTATCATCTCAGCTCTTTAGTGGGAATTCCAAAAAAAGAGGGTTGTTCAAATAAAAAAAGGTTTTGAAGAGCAATATATGAATTGGGTAGTGTAGCTAGGAGTGCTGGAGCAGAAAATTCAAGGCTATTATTTTCTGAATAATAACATCTTATTAAGGAAAATAATATCACACCTGTCTACTTTAAACACAGCTGAACATAGGGTAAGAATAAATGTAAGCATTACTACTACATAAACTAATTCTTAAGGTGCAATCAATATCTTAATAAAAATGATACAAACATGCACCCCTTGTTAATTATGCAAGAAATTGTTTACCAGTACAATACGTCACATATTTCAAGCCATTTTATGATATACTAATTTAAATTTACTAAACTAAAATGAAGTTAAGACATGCACAATAAATATTTTAATTTCACAAGTCTGGGGGAAAAGGCAATCAGATATTTGTGAACAACTGCAGAAAAAAGTATATTTAATAGTTATTTTAAATAACATGTACAAGAGTGAAAATTCATAAATATTTCAGTTTTTTTCAGCATCTGCTTTCTATTTTACAGTATTTCGAAGACAAAGACTTATAAAGCAATGATAGTTCACACCCACAAGCAGCTGGCTGCAATCTGAACAAAGTGTCAGGAACAAACCTAAGCAAAAACTGTGAAAAATAAGAATAGAAAAACAAATAAAATATGTAATTTAAGCGAATCCTTTTCACTTTAGGATGCAGTTATAAATAACATAATATCAATGTCTGGACTTTGTGCTTCACACTACATGAATCATAGCCCTACCAATGTGAAATGTCTAGACTTCAACATGACACCACTTCACTGCTTCTCAGACTATAGTGTGGAGATTCAAGTGAGTCCTAGTGTCCAAGAAAACCAATAAAAATAACCAGAGAAGCCTTTACAGTGGACACACACAGTACTTTGACTTTTATGTTCTGGCTTAGATGGGATAAATGTATATGGTAATATTGTTATGCAGTTGTTACCATATTTGCACTCTGGCACAGCCCTCACAAAATTATTTTTATTTGACTTTTTTATGGGAGTAGCATGACATTAAAAGTAACTTGATATCAAAGTGTATTGTACAATCTTAACGAAACATCCATTGATTTTAACTTTTTTATTTCATTTTATTTTGTCTGATTTTTTAACTGCTACTACTAAACATTTGTACTTTTTTTCTTCGTATGAGAAAGAGGGTGTGGTTAACACTCTACAAGAAATTATGGTTACCATAAGAAAGAAGTCATTGAGTTATCAATGCCATTCAGTCAGCTCATGCTGCTTCCCTCTCATCTGTCTTAACCCTTCTTGACATTTCTGCTGCCTGTGGCACTATGGATTACAGTGTCTTTCTGTTAACACTTACTGAGCTGGGAACCTCTGTTACCACTTATACAGTACCTCTATATACAAGGTTCTCATCCAAGCTTGTCAATTGCATTTATCAGTTCTCCAAGTTTGGCTTTACCTGTGTACCTCAATCACTCTCCACAGGTTTACTCTGAGATTCTATGGTGGGTCCCCTGGTTTTCTCTCTTTACACCCACTCTTTTGAGCTCTGATCTCTTCTGATCTCTGATCTCTCTGATCTCTTTTTCAAATTAATTTTTAGTAGATAATATTCAGATCGTGGATACAAGCGGCAGAAATGAGGTTTCTCTGCAGAGCCGCTGGGCTGACTCTCCGTGACAGGGTGAGGAGCTTGGCAATCCGGGAGAGCCTCAGAGTAGAGTCGATGCTCCTCTAGATTGAGAGGAGCCAGCTGAGGTGGTTTGGGCATCTCTTTAGGATGCCCCCCGGTCAACTTCCAGTGGAGCTGTTCTGGCACGTCCCACTGGGCGCAGACCCCGTGGCAGACCCAGGACACGCTTGTAACGAACAGTTCTTTCCGGACCCTATGCGGACGACACAATCCGAAGAAGTGGGGAAACACTAGGGAAACGTCATGCAGGAATATGGGGCTGAAAACAGGGGGGGCGTGTCCAGAGTGCGCTGGTGCACGGGGGAGGTGTGGCCGAGGCAAACAATCCAAAAGAGTAATCCAAAGTGGGTATTCAAAAACACACAAGGAAGTCCATAGCCAGGTAATCCATCCCAAACACAGGTTCAGCAGCAGAGCTAGTTTCGATGGCCGTCTGGCCAATGTATAATTCTCCTCGGGTGTGCGTGATCTACTGGAGCTGGCTTCAGTACTCTTGGCGTCTGTTCCTTTCAGTCATGACATAATACATGATTTTTGCGAGGTATTCATTTTCGATCACTTGTTCTCTTGGCGAATGGGGTGCTAAGCTGTGTCTGTGAAAGCTCGAGAGGAGGACAAACACTCATGTATTAGCGTGCACTGTATCAATGTCGCTAAGTATGTAGGCTGCATATTTGACATAACCTAATTTTATTAAAACAGAAAATATGAAAACCCATCTCAAGATTTCTGAAACCAATACACAATTTGGTTTAAATTTGGTTTAAAAAAATACATAATTTTTAATTTATCAATTTGTAATTCCCAATTTTTCAGTGCACACAACAAATTTACAGCGTCATCATGTGTACCACCTGGGGATGCACCGCTGTACCATCAGTGGTACATGTACCACAGTTTGAGAACCACTGTTCTAACTTATTAAAGTGGAGTAAATTTGCCACAGAGAATAAAATGTTCAACTGTAAGTAAAATTTAACTTATTTACAGTTTTAAAATTCATAATATTTTATGCAAAAACAAAATTTCATTAGGCTACTTTAGGTTCATATGTATTCTGGATACAAGGTGTTGACATTATTTTGTCACCCCATTGTGACTGATGAATATTAATTTACCTTTGATGTATTTGGTGCTGTACATGGAAAGAATAAGTATTTATTCTTTATTCTAGAATAGCACAAAAGTTTTGAGGTATTGCCAAATTTATTGCCCACTTTGAATCAATTCACTCGTACAGCACATTACATTATTTCAGTGACTAGCAAGCAGGAAAGGCTGCAACATGTCGCAATTCATAGTAACTCTTGTTCTCACCCGTGGCGAGACTGGGGATTTGCAACAACATGGTGAATTGCAGTACTTTCACAAAATTCAAGATTTTGTGCTAGATTCAAAATGTGTACACTTAATCACATTTTATTTATGGAAATGACAGTAATTCAATGAAGTTATAAATCTTTGAAATGTTAATGTTATATGGTAAACAATTCAATATAAAATATCAAACCTTTTTTATAGAAAATCAAACAAATTTATTTCTTGCACTACACATGCAGATCTCCTAATGTGTTTTAGGACATTGCTTCCATTCAAGATTTATTATTCATGCAATGTGGGGTATATTAGTCATGTTTCTGATGTTATTGGAAACATGTTTTAGATATCTTAAATAATTAAACTAAATCCATATTTATTATTTTGATTTTCAGTACCATTTATAGTACTTCCACCTCTGTGGCTTGTGCCATTGTTGGTACAGGATTCAACATCACATACTGTACCTGAGAATGTGGAATTAATATTCTTCAGATAGTTATAGGCTTATAACTTTGGCTAGGGCTAGGTGCGGGTTTATGATTAGCATTAATGTGTTTTTCTTTTTTCAGCTTAAACAAGTCTAAGATATTTGAAATAGAAAACACATGGGGGAAAAAAAGATACAGGTACCGTCTCATTAATTTTTTAGTCTTGGTGTGAGAGGTAGTGATTGAAGTATTTTGATTTCCCAAAGACACTGAGAAGGAAGATCCTTGCGTCAGTTAGCTACTAGAAATCAAAGATGTTAGATGGAAGAAATGGCCTCCTCTCATTTGTAAGTGTCCTTACATTCTTATGTTTTTTTTGTTGCCTTTATTTCCATAAGTGAATGTACAGTAGGCAGAACAATAATTAAAAATGAACAAGACTTCTAAAACCTTTTTTTTTCAATGCAGAATTTGCCACTGTTTCACACTCTAGATAAACTCCAGCTATTCATTATACATATATCTATTCCTTAGATATTTCCTTAATTATGATAATGAATAATATTAATACTACTAATATTAACAAGAATCAGAAAGACTCTTTCAATTTTCTTTATCATACTGTCTTGTTTTTTCTCTGTTAGAGTTCTCATAAAACTTTGTAAAAATAAAGAAAAAAATGGAAAACCAAAAAGTATAACTGTCTGAAAGACACATCCAAGGCACACTTTTCATATAAGTGGTTGGCCAGTGATTTTCAGTGATGAATATACAATATGATACATCTGGAAAGACAAATTTTGAAGCTATTCACAGTTTTGGTCTGAAGATAAGCAAATGATTCAGAGTTTAATTTGTCCTTCATTCCTTACTTAGTATTTTTTAGAAAAGAAAAAAAAAGTCAATTAAAAATGAATGTTTCAACAATGACTATCTTTTCCCACCACATTTACGTTGGCAGTCTAGACAGAAGCCCGTGTGTGTGCCGAGTATCCTTTGAGCTTCTGCTGAGTCAAGAGTGACTGCTGTTGTTTTGAATCATCAATTTACATCGTCAAAGTCCAGCTATGCAACGCAAAAACATCACAGTTCACGAGATGTTCAGATGTCTAGATATTTTAATTAAGGCTGAGTGCATGAGTTGTTGTTTACACAACAGATTTCTGATTTTGCCATTAATGAAAATAGAGGTTAAAAAAATCGAATTTATAAGGTGATGTGATGCAGTTGTAAAAACATAGTTTTTCAGAGACAAAGTACAAACAATTATATGTGTATACTAATATTGTTATACATTATTTCAGATTTTTCTTTATTGGAAAAAAAATTCAGCTAACTATTTATCTGAGAAATGCAAATAACAGTTTGCAACTATATTTTCCCATTTTTAAACTATGTTCATTTAGAATGTATTGGAAATAAAATATCTGTTTTAAGCTTTATTTTATTTTTAATTTTTATGCCCCAGATACAGTATGTTTACAAATTAGTGACATTTGATGGCCAAGGATTAACATGACTCATTTTCTTTAACCATAAGAAACAAATGTTTAACACGGGAAGAAAAGACAAAAAAACTTTTTTTTTCCCAGAGGTGCCAAAGGTGACAGTAGGAAAAACTGTAAAATTAGCAAGGATAAATGATGCACCCGAACCCACTACTCAGCAGTAGTGGTAGATCACTGTCTCAACCCACTAATCCACTTTTATAAGTCAATCGAATGTCAGCCTACGGCCCTTTCCCAATCAGACAGATGCGATCAATTGTCAAAAAAATAATTAGGTCATTAGTACTTCCCAGTCAAGTTCTGTCAGTAAATACTCAAAATCCATTTCCCTCTCAGTTAAAGGGAAATTGCTCTTAGACCCTTCATCAGTGTGTTTCACAATGAAAAGTCAATATCCTAGCACATGTAGTGAAGAATCCTATCTCCCTCACAATCTTCTTTTAGTCTGTGCTGAATTCAGGATTCAGCTATTAGACAAAACCTTAGATAGACAGATAAGACTTTATTAATCCCATAGGGAAGTTGATGTGTTACAGCAGTCTAGCCCAAGACAAGCAAAAACAGACATCAGAATAGTTATAAAAACAAAAGACAATGAAATAAATATCAAATAAATAAAAAATAAATAAATACATACTGTAGGTATGAGCAAAATGTGATGATTATAGTCACTGTAGAAACAATAAATTATGTGCAAAATGTGCATAGATTTATACAGACTGATTGTCCAAAAAGTACAATGGAGCAAACATGCTGTCCATAGAGGAGCAAATGAAGGGCTAACAGTCCTAGCCTAGGGCAGCCTTATACACCCTGACAGCTGCCGGGAGGAAAGACCTGCGGAAACGTTCCCTTGAACACCGTAGCTGGAGCAGTCTGTTGCTAAAAGTGCTCCACTGCCCAATAACAGTCCCATGAAGCAGATGAGAGGCGTTGTTCATGATGGCTGTGAGCTTGGTCAGCATTCTCCTCTCAGCCACCACCTTCAGGGGGTCAAGGCTCATCCCCATCACAGAGCCAGCCTTTGTGATAAGTTTATTGAGCCTATTTGCATCTTTTGTCATGATGCTGCTGCCCAAGCACACAACAGCGTTTAAGATGGCCACCGCCACCACTGATTCATAAAAACTGTGTAGCAGTGTTCCACACACACCAAAGGACCTGAGCCTCCTAAGGAAATAGAGTCGGCTCTGACTTTTCTTGTACAGGGCATCAGTGTTACCAGACCACTCCAGCTTGTAGGACTGTACCCCCTCTATGTCCTCACCCTGGATGGAAACAGGGTTCAGCGGAGACTTATTCCTTCAGTCTTAGTACCTCCTCATAGATATACAGTGCTCAGTCATGTGAGAAGAAGCCCCCAAAATACATTGGAAGTGTCTACTTTTCCCCTCTTCACTTGTGGGAAACACCAAGTTTCCAGTAGACTAAACTTTAGCCTTGTACAGGCGTTTTTGCACCAAGCCTGGCAAGATGACCATAGCCAAATGATCAGTCCCTCCTGTGTTCGAGTCTGCTCCATTTTGTGCTTGAATTTGTGTTGCATTCATTTATGAGGGTTTGTTTTTTTTTTACTGTGGATCTACAGTTGCTCATCTCAATGTATACTTTAAAGCATCAATTGTCAACAAAGAACAAAAGTTTTATTGCTCTCACTAAAGCATATTGTTTGAAAAAATACTTTGAGTTTAATAGGAAACAATATTAAATTTCCTGGAAAGTAAAACATTATTGAAAATGCCTACAGGTAACTGCCACAATACTACAGGATTCAACATCACATACTTTACCTGAGAATACCAACATAACAGTGTTTTAATAGGGCATTTGACGACTATGAGTCACGAGAACAGCTTCAATGTGCCTTGGCATAGGTTCTACAAGTGTCAGGAACTCTAGTGGAGGGATGTGACACTATTATTCCATGAGAAATTCCTTCTTTTGGTGGTTTTATTGATGGTGGAGAAAAACGCTGTCTCAGGCGCTGCTCCAGAATAAGTGCACATTTGGGTTAAGATCTGGTGAGTGGGATGGCCATGGCATGTGGTTGACATCATTTTCATGCTCATCAAACCATTCAGTGACCATTTGTGTCCTGTGGATGTTTCCACTCCCAGCAGGATAGAAATTCTTCACCACAGGATGAACGTGATCACTCAGAATGGCTTTGTAATTATTGGCATTGACCTTGCCCTCTAAGGGGTTGTGTGGACCTAAATCATGCCAAGAAAATGAACACCACACCTTAAGAGAGACGCCAGACCTCTTCACCATGGGAAACAAGCACTTGAACCTGTAGGCTTCTTTTGGTGTTTCGCAACAAATGTACTCATTCACTTATTGAGAACAGGGTGAAGGATGACTCATCTGACTGTATGACTTTTTTTCCACTCCTGAATTGACCACTGCCTGTGTTATTTGCACCACTTTTCTCATAAAGTGCATTTTTAGATGTAATAAAGGATTTATGCACTGCAACCAAACCATAGTATCCCTCTCTGTGAAGTTGTCGATGGACTGGACTGGATGAAACTGCCTGCTTATGCCTTAGATTGACATTTGCAGTCAACTGATTCGGAATTGGTGGCCAAAATAATGGGCAACAGGATCTGCCCAGTTTTTTAAACATCACTCTAAGCATGATGAGGTGTTAATTGCTTAATTAACTCAGGAACCACACCTGTGTGGAAACACCTGGTTTGAATATCCTTTGTATCCCTCATTTACTCAAGCATTTAACTTTTTTGGTAGTAACCTGTATATTTCTAATAGGCTACTTTTAAAATATATACAATACACAGTGTATTCTGCATTTAATGTTTAAGCTTGCTGTGAGCTGTAGAAATACCATGAAGACGCATACAATACGAAACCTTTATACTATATTACTAATTTGACATTTCAGTAGTGTACAAAAATCACCACAAACAGCTGCATAGTAATGCGATATTCTTAAGTATAGGTAATTAACCAATAACTCTCTTGTCTCCTTTAAAAGTGTTTTTTGTATACTTTTTTTGGGTGATGTTTGTTTTGTTGTGTTGCTGTGTTGGACCCTGCTATTTAAAAAAAATCCCCCAAAGGATAGTTAAGCTTGAATTGAATTGGATCAGATCGGATAGAATTGGATTGGATTAGAACTGAATTGAAGAGGTACAGTATAATACCAGTAAAAATGTGAGAGATTTAAAAATTAAATGTTTTACTGCATTATAATATAATATAGTATAGAAAATGTGAAACAGTGTCACTAAACAATAAAGTGAGGGATGTTTCAACAGAGAATTAAATCCACAAAGTGTGACTCTAAAATGGTGGAAAATACAAAAGGCACAAAACAAATCACCTTGTGTGAATGTCCAAAGAATTGATCATCTGTTATATTTAATAGCTGAAAAATGGCTCCAGACACACACTGAGAAATTACTAATGTATGATATGTGCACAACACACTAAAAAGAAAGAATCAATGCATCAAATGAGAATCTTCCAAAGAATGCAATTTTGACTTGGGGAGGATGTATTGTAAATTCCATACACCCTTGATTTCCACAGAAAGATGTTTCCTGTAATAATGTAGTGGTTGATTAAATAAAATATAAAACCCTACTTAAAGAAGAAATGCTGAACATGATGTATTTTGTTTAACAGAATGTTTGTCTTACATTTAGCGACATGAAATATAAACAAAATTATTGCACAGGTGAGGCAAATAGGAAAGCATTTTCCCAGCACCTACATTGGGAAATAGTAAGAACAATTATTAATTAAGCTACTAAGAACAATAGATAAGATCCTTCCATGTTTTGCAATGGTTATAGCATGTATCGTTGGGGTATACACTATCATACATGTGTACCAGATATTATTTATTTTACCTTATTTGTAAATGCATACAGTAGTTTATTCTGTTATTTTCATATATCTCATAATTAGCTCAGGATTATTATTGCATGATACCAAGTTTTTAATTGTCTACTTTATACAGTTAAAGTCAGTTGTTTTTTTTTCTGCAGTAGACAACATACAGTATTCTACATATTTTCGGCAGAAGGAAGTCTGTTTAAGCTAATACAGTACTTAAATATGAAAAGAAAAAAACATACTCCATAATGTCAAGAGCATTTACTATTCTTGTATTAAAAATAGAATTGATTTACATGTTATTTGAATGTGTTTTTAGCTTCTAAACTTTTTTTTTAAGTAAATGCTCATACTTTTCAACAGAGGGTGCCATCAAAAGACATTTTGTTTTAAATACTGGTAACCAAAAATTTTCAGAAATCTGTCCCAACCTATATTTTTTTCAGAAATGTTCTTACATGTTTTATATAATTGTATTAATAGAATACTCATATTTTGTCCTCGTTATCAGTTAACTATAAATTGTATGTTTTTTTTAACTTAAGCATAGTAAGGCTTCACAGGTAAATAAAACATTTTAAGATTTGAAAAACAGACCAAAACTCCTACTGTGTCTCAATTTATTCCAGGCTGTTTAATTAAATGTTGGCTTTAGCGATCTAGAGGCTGCACATTGTCTGTCCACAATTACACTGTGCATATACATGTATATCACACCGTCGGACATGGTGACTATTGAGCTAATTACATTTCTACTTATGGTTTCACATACATTCAACTTCATAACCACCTTAGACTTCATAATCATAATGCATAAAATAAATCCCAACGAAGCACATAAACAGTAAATATAAAGCCCCGATCAAAGTAAATTAAGCCCAGGTGTGTGTGTGTGAAAGAGCACATAGCAGAAAAGATACAATATGATCTCAATTGCAATGCACTGGACAGCAGAACTTTCAGATTGCAGTCTGGGTTAAGGACAAATAAACAAATAGTAAAGCTTAAGAGAAAATGATTGTATTGTAGAGCCCCTTAATTTGGACAAAATGATTTACCTTTTAAACTTATGTTACAAAAAAAATAAATACCAATTTCACAGGGACCATACGTTACTCCTTTTTTGAAAAGTCACACACAACAATTTAGGAAAAAATGTCTATAACTGATTTATTCTGTGGGAAAATATTTCCCTGTCTACGTTTGCTATTTTTTGATACTCCTTAATCGCCTAGAAGGAACATTTTAAAATTGCTTGGCTTTTTTCACTTACCTTGATAAATTAAAATTCATCTTCAAGGTAATAGATTCCCCAATTGGTACGTGGTGGCAAACAACAAATGGCTATTGTGTACACATAAAGTAAACATCTACAAAAATAATGTAAAAAAAAACATTTAAAAAGTATAAAGAATAAAACATATTCATGATAATGCTAGCTGGGTGTTATGCTGTTGTGGTATCTTAATGCTAAGCCAGAATGAATGATGAGAATATCATTTCACTGATGATGGGAGTTGTACGTGACTGATTCATTCTGAGTTACTGTATTTACTGTAAATTAGTACATTTGGGAGATGGATTTTCTTAGAATCCAGGGAGAGACTATTTCTAAGAATTTTTTTTACGTACAGATAAGTAAATGTAAGTAAAGCAAAGCTCTGTTACTAATGTAATTTAATATATAAAACACAGAAGATTGTCATAGTACTGAAGTTATGCACTGATGAAAATTCAGATTACAATATCACATTGTGGTTTTTCATTCTTCTTTTTCTAATTCGGTGAAGAAAAAGTCTCAAGACACAGGCTGAGCTCTTTGCCCAGGCTAGTTCCAACCTGGGTCCTATTGCTCTACATCTCAGTAGTAGATCACCTCACCTTAGTAGATCCGAGTTTCCGCCTTTAGAAGGATTCCTTCTACTTTTTACAGTTTATTAGTAAACACTTCCGATTTGTACAATGTTGTACTAATGTTCAGTTACTCAAAGAATAATAGTGACGGCATAGAATACACTTAATACTATGCTCTCTCATTAGTATATACAGTATATTATTATTAAGTGATGCATTACAGCAAAAAACATGACGAAACAGTTTGCCGGTACCTAGAGACTGTAGTGATGCCAGTGAAGGATGAGCCGCTAATCAGCCCTAAACTCTTCGCAATGGTTTCAAACAACGTACAGTATGTCCAGAATAGATCAATCACGTCCCCTTTTTTCATTCTGAGTTGTTCCATCTATATATTTTAAAAAACAAAATACCGAAGTTAATTAAAAAGGTGACTGGTAAGCGGGCGTATCAGAGAGCACTTGAACGAGCGCTACAACGGTTAGTGAGAGTGTACTAATCGCTTTTTTAAAATAATTCAGGGACCAAACTAATCTGCGAAGTCTTCTTCTTTCCTGCTCTGGGGTGGGAATCTCTGCCAGGAAACTAAATTTTGAAACATTAAGCAATCGTATGGTTGACAGTAATAAATAACTGTATTTCAAAGGGACAAAATATAACTTTTTATTTTTTTTAAAGTAATAATCTCAAAGGAGGTTACCGGGTTAGGTTTAAAAATGCACATTGTGCCCAAATGACTTGATGTTTTTGAGATGATGTTTCAGAGGTATGAGGTATTACAAGAGCACGTACACTTTAGAGGAACTTGTCAAACAAAGTCATGTGAATGGTAGTAAACTATTGGTGAGAAACAACATTTTGGCTACAAATAGTGAGGAGTCGTAGGTGTAGATCATGCAGAAGATTCTAAGCAGCAGAATTTTAAAGTTGACTTGAAACCTAACAGGAAGCCAGTACAAGGACTTGAAGACAGGATTCCATCTGCCAAATTCATAACATGATGTATCTTGTTCAACAGCCAATCCAGGATTGAAAATTATGCCAAAATATATATTATCCTAGCAGCTATATCACCCTGCAACTTTTTTTTTTAAAAAAAGAATAGGCACTGTCCTTCAGATAAGATGTTAACTCTGGTGTCCTGGGCAAATTTCCTTCTGGCCTTTACCAATCATAGCTTCCTACTAATCCCCATCTATGATTTTTTTTTTCACTCTTTACTCCCCGCCCCCCCCACTGATAGCTGATGTGTGGTGAGCGTACTGGTGCAATCCATCAACAACTGATGACAAAAACCTCATATTACAATTAAGATGCCGAACATTTTGTGCATCCAAAAATGTCCAGTACTGAGAACCTTGATATTGGGTTTAGTATTGACATGTTTTTCAGTACCATCTGCATAAAAAATTGTAAATAACATGTTGGAATTTTAATATTTGATATAAAGGAAACATACAAGTACTAGACAGAAGAGGGTTCAGTACTGATCCTTCTGGAACATCAGATGTAATCAACCTAACCTCTGAACTAAAACCAATAAGATAAATAATTCGTAAACCATTTAAGAACAAGCAAAATACAGTATGTAAAAGGGAATGTAGAGTGTTGTGATTTACTGTATCGGTATACATAATTTTAAAAGCGCTTCACCCGATTCAGGGTTGTGGGACAGCCAGAGCCTATCCTGGCAAGCAATGGGGATGAGGCAGGATACACCCTGGACGAGATGCCAGTCTAGCACAGAGCACATGCAGATACAGACTTACACACATTCACAGCAAAGCCAATCATTTGATATGTCAATAAACCTACCAGATAGAATTTGATGTAGTGCACATGATGTACAGTATATTGTCTTTGGACTGCGAGAGGAAACCAGAGCACCAGCAGGAAACCCATGTGAACACAGGGAGAACATGCAAACTCCACAAAGAAACCACTCCAGATCTGGAATTGATCCCAGGGCCCCTGTGCTATGAGGAAGCAATGCTAACTACTACACAACCATCCACCCTATCAGTATGCAGTATCAAGTAAACAAATGTTTAGCAAGTATAATGAAGTGTTATGTGTTTGTTTACTCTCATTACATCAATAGAAATTCTACTGTTCGATCTATAAGGATCTTTTTCATTTAGTTGTTCTTAAATGATTGACACCTGAAGAAGGCTCTATGGCCGAAACGTTGTATTCTCTTTCTTCTTTTTTTCAGCCTGGAATAAACCTATTACTTGTTCCTTTGCAGCCTACGCATGTTGACGCAGCTACCCACTTTAAATAATCTGTATTCAAATATGACTGTGCATACTTAGGGGACAGTGTACGTGTGTACAGTATACTTTAGGTGAGTAATCAACCAGAGATTACTATAATCAGACTGTTTATCATTACCTTGTGACTTCTATCATTATTTTAAATGCATCAAGGAACTACATTTTTGTGAAAAGTAACACTGTACATAAAAATCTACTGTTTAAAAAAAGAACATCATGTCTCTTTACAATGACATTTTTGAAGCCTGTAATTGTCACCCCTGTGAACTTGGATACCACTAAGTCTTTTTTATAATTGGTTTATTAAAAGGCACCTGGACAGTACAAAGACACACAGCGATATTAAACTCTGTGGAGAGAATAAAACCAGTTCCCAGCTTGACTTCAAACTTCCCCTTGAAAACCAGTAACCAGAATAACCATTTTAATTAATATTTAAATTAGTTAATCAGCCATTGCAAAGATCTATCCTTTTTTAGAAGATGATAGTTATTATATATAGTATTGGAAGTAATAGTAATAGGTTTGTTCCATGCTGAAAAGAGAAGAAAGTAAACAACGTTTTGGCCGTGGAGCCTTCTTCAGGTGTGTATTGTGCATATTCAAATATTCAAAACAACATCTGATTCTCTTGAGGTTTACTGTACATATCATGTGTTTTCAGACACTTAGTTTCTTAGGTGTTATATACTGTACAGTAAATTAAGTTTATTGTTAAAAGTTGAAACACACTTCACTATTAATCAACTACCTTGCCTTTATGAACCTCATTTTGAGGTGTGCAATTCTGACTCCTTATACTCTGAAAAACAAATCCTCAAAAAGTATCAGCTGCTGGTTCATATGACTAACATAGAGGTAAGATTAAAAGGAATTGCATGGACAATCAGATAAAAAAACAATCAAAACTAAACAGAACACCAGTTAACATTAGTAATTCATGGGAAGTACTATATTCTAAGAAGGTGTGGGAGAGAGCAATTCCTATTCTTAGAATCCCCCTAGGATAGTATCTTCCTGGAATGTTTCTTCTGAACAATGGAGATTTGCATATCAGCATTCTTACAGTGAATCTCCCTTTTCTAAACTCTATGTACATCAAAATTATTCATATACAAAATTATTTTTTAATGTTTAGTTTCTTTTACTATTCCTTTTTTTATATACAGTAACTTCAAAGAGGATTTTGTATGGAAAACCTCTACAGAAAAATAAAATAAAATTGCATTTTGTTACTTCTGAATGAAGTATACCAGATCCACAGGTATTCAATTTTTATTGAAAGATGACTGAAGACTATATTATAAAGGATATCTAGATATTTACTTTGATTAGCTTGTATAATTCAGTTTTCATTTTCCTCCATCTATCTCATTTTTGGGTACAAGCTAACATCAAAAGTGTGATGACACAAGTGTGAAACAATTAGAAGTACAGTATTTGCGATTTTCAGTTTTTTTCTTTTTGGATGTATATTCAATGAAGTTGAGCAAATGGGACATTTTCAGGTTGACTTTGAAAGCTTCTTTACCACAAACTTTTTTTTTTAATTTTCTGAAAGGGTTACATTGTATGACAGGTGGCTGGTCATTATTATTTCAAAATGAAAGTTAAAAATGCATGAAAGCATTGTAATGTTGTCAGCATTGCAAGTGAACTACCTAGGAAATAATGTATTACTTCATATGCAGTTACACTGGAAAATATGGATAGATTCAAAAGTGTTAATTTGAAAATGTTAAAGTTGCAAATCAAGCAAGAGAATATGTATCAGTATGTATCAGAAGATAAAATAAAAAACTATATTTCACTTAAACATGCTCACTTTTAACATTTTAATTTATAGTTAAAGTAGGGCATGATTTTAATAGATAGAAAATAACCTCTTTACGTGTGGGTTCTTGTGTTTTTTTTCAAAGGGCTGGAGAGCTCAGGACCCTAGATCACAGAATGTAAAGTTGTTAGTTTTTTCCACGTTTAATTCCTGAAAACCCCTTAGAAAACCACATAAAAAAGCTTTAGAAATCCCTATCTTAAATGAGCTTGAAATGGTTTTCAAGTCTGATATCTTAACTGCGTGGATCTCTTCAGGTGAGTGACAAAATTTAAAGTTCCCAGAAAACATGTTTCCTGTGAAAAGAGGTGGTGTTCGGACAGCACAACTGATACTCCCACTCTGGTGCATTATTTCCTTTAACTGGAATATTCTTAAAACTGACTAGACAGTACATGCTGGTTAATACTGCTGTAGGTGTACTACATACTTTCATCCCCTTTTGTTCACCCAGAACAATGTAGAATGGTAAAATGATAAAGTATTGTTCGAACAATGTGGCTGGTTCATACATGAGAAGCCTTTGTGTATGCAGGCCTATAGGAGAGGCCTCAAAAAGATGCCAAGGCTGCTGTCATTTCTTTAACAATCCGTGATACTCTGTGGTTTGTTACACACCTAAAATTACAAATAACATTTTTATTGACATTTGTACTGCCAAAAAACGCCAAAAAAGTGGTATTACTTGAAAGTAATAAAATTAAATCTGGTACAAGAAAAAGGTTTATTTTGCACAAAGTGCAAAAACATTTCCAAAACAGAAGCATAGCAGTTATCTATTAAAACTGCAACACATATACAACACTGAAAGAACTTTATACTAAATCTTTCAGACAACAAGTTAGAAACACCAAAGTGCACACTAAACAGATAATGTTATACCATACTAAACCTTGTGGTATCCCAGCACTTTCTAATATTATGCAAGTACCTTTATAGAATGTTATTGGATAATGGGAAAATAATAAACTCATGTAAGGTAGATTAATCAGACTACCACTACTGACACATTAGTACTATAAGAATTACAACAATACAACAAACTCCACAATAAGATTTTCCAAATTATTCAATAAAACAAAAATGTACATTTCAAGCTACATCTAAAGTGCACCAAATACACAATTGCTGTAGATTGTAGAAAAACTCATGTTGAGTTGCTTCTTTTGACTTAATATTTTGAACCATCCACTAAATAATGAAATAAGTAATTGAGTAAAGGGGAATGTACGAATCAAAGAAAAGAAGTCAAATAGTAGTTGGACCCCCAGCTACCCCAGTTTCTCAGTCTTGTTAGTGCTTGTTCGTACATCTGTTGAATGCTTATGTTTTTGCTTTACTGCCATAAAGAGAGGAAAATGATTGGGAAGACATTGACAGGAACATTGGAATTTTTAATATTTACAGTGACCAGAGTCTCAGATGTCCTACAGACAGACACATTTACAAATTATTCAGAACTGAGCACAACTGTTTAAGTAAAAACAATGAACAACACCACAGGGTTCAGGTGATCTTTTCACTGTTGAACTACAGTATTTAAAAAGCTTTCCGTAGTGGTGGACATACTGATACTTATTAATCGTTAATTCATTAAAAGGAGCTGCAGAGCATGAAGAAATACACCAACAATGCTTGATATAAAAACAAAAGAAAAAAAACTTAAACTCTATTTTTTTGGAGAGGGAGTTATCTTGTGAGGTTAAGTAGAGCAGGATAATTTATCTGGAAATAAGTTGTAATTCTGTCCAAAACCTAAAAAAGCTTCAATTTAAAAGAACTTCAAAGTTCACTAAATTTCAAGTTACTCCTAAAAAAGTTGAAAAGGTCTTAGAATGCTCTAGTTTTAAACATATTGAATAAAGGCTGCCTGTACAACTAGCGATCAATACAGTAGATTTGAAAACAGAATTTTACTTTAAATTTCAGAAATTTGTTGACAACAAAGTCACAACTTACTATACAAGTTGTATTGGACTGAAAAACATTTCCTTTTCTTTAATAAAAAAATGTTCCTTTAAATCAATTTTATAGTTCAACTTAAACAATTACACAGTAAACCAACAGGTGTAGGAATCTGAAAGCTTGGAACTAGAAAGTTCTGAATATCCAGGATATACTGAAAGTTATGCATACAGTATATTGAAATTACACCTTTAACACAATGAATTTGAAATTTGAAGCTATGAAATTGATTCCTTATGTTATATGTAATGCCTAGATTTTTTTCTATAGAATATATGAACCACTGTTTTAAAAGAGGAAAACATCAATGAAAGGCAAAATAAAATGAGTTCTACTAATAATGTATTGGAAACAAGTGGGTGTTTATTTCAGATGAGAAAGTAAAAAGAAGGGAAAAAACGTTTTGGCTGTTGAGCTTTTTTCAAGGTGAAAACATTTTATTTTTAGCTGAGTAATTAACCTGAACTACAAGTTAATGTACTGATAATTCCTAGTTAGCCAGTTACAGATGTCTAGGGGGAACTAGCAGTAATAACTTACCATTGGTCAGCTTTTTCTACAACTTATCATTCCATTCAGTTACATTCAGTTTTTCATTTTTACTGAACTGTTTTAAACTATCAACTTAATATGTGGTGCTTTCTGTACCAAAAATCTGTGGTGGAACAGGCTGAACGTACATTCTTTAAAATCCCTACATTTGTTTATTACACATACTGTATTTTTACTACAAACTATTACCTCTACCATACAGCTCTTGCGTTAACAATAAAAGGAACAGTTGTTATCTCAATTAGCACATCTCTCAAGTCATATAATGTGACAAACGCATTGTTATCTACATAATATTCATCTAGATATTGCATTTTTATTATGTAACTATGGTGAAACCAGATGGAGAAGGGAATAACAGGCTGGAAGAGACTTTGTCAGGCTTACTAAAACAGATTTATTGCTGTTATTTCTACAATGGGTGTGCTAGTCACTGGGAAAGGTAGCTAAGACCTAAGAGAGATAGAGAAAGACATCTGGAACTGACTTGATGCAAAGGAGTCTCTCCCCATTTTTATGGAGGAAAAGGTGGGAAAGGGTTGCTGGATCAGTCCACTCTGAGGTGTGAGGAATGTTACATTATTTAAAAATAACAGAAGCCAATACCTACCAGTTAACATTCCTAAATAGGGCAGCAAATGCAGAGAGATACAGAGATGATACAGAGACCATTTGATCTGGAGCTATATATATATGTAAACACTTGGGGGTGGTGTTGTCAGTTAACTGTTATGAACAGCAATAAAATACAATATGTATTCAGGAGGCCCCCGAAGTACATCAGCAAATGTCAAGAATGGTTGCCCCTAAAAGCAGGGTATTTTAGCTTTAAAATTCAAGTTGAGCTTTATTGTACTCTTTGGAGAAATGTGTTGAAAAGCATCACCCCTTAAAGAAACACTGGCTGTTCAATGCAAAATTAAGGACAGCATAGACCTGACATCTGTTGCCCCTACACCCATTTTTGCTCCGTGACGCAAGCAGTGTGTGACAAAATTCTGAATTTGGAGAATGACAAACACGTCATAGTAGCACAGTAAACAGAACCGGAGCTCATGAGGTGAATTTCACAATCATTTGAAGTCTTTGTAAAGGAAATTGATTCAGAACACAAGTATGTACTTCCCAATTGTGAGGTGCGTTGGCTAAATCATGGAAATGTGCTCAAACACTTTTTCGTTCTCTGAATTAAATTAGAATATCATGTCATAGAAGTGTAAAATTGTATTTGAACTCTGAATGATCTTGGTTTGAAGTTGCATGGCTGTCTTACAGACGTAAAAAGACTCTCAGGCAAAACTGAAGCAGACAACTTCACGGAGTAGGCACACTGTCTCACTTTCCCTTCTGAGATGGATTGAAAGAAGAAAGTGTTACGGTACATTTCCTTGAGATATTATGGCAAAACTTGACTTGTTGAACTTGACAATCCAATGACAGGTTTTTCAATTTCATGTTACATGCAAGCGAAACCCCACTGTTTGACAGCTCCTTTATTGCCAGTGTATCTAATGTGCCTGCTTCAGATTAACTCTGTGTGAAAGGCAGCATAATTCCCAATTAAATGTCATGTTACATGAGAAGAATGTGGTAGAGTTTTAACGAGTAATGAGTACCAAAATGTGCAATTTAAGGAAACAGTAAAGCATAACATCTTAGGACAAACTATCAGTAATGAAACTGAACATGCCCAAACTGAGAATCCACTTGATAAATTACCACCTGCATGGTGTGTTTGACAGATGATGATATCACACCTTGTGCCTAACTTTACTGGTTGCTGAATAACAAGCTCATAGCTGTCACTTATTCTCTAAGTTACATTTTTTATTTCACATTTTTCTACCTTCTCTTAAACGTTTTTTGACTGTTTTTAAAGAGGAAATTATATGCTACTAGATGCAACACAGCAAATTCATAAACCTTAAAATATAACGTGTCACCTTTTAAACGTTTTAAAAACGACTATTTTATTCGGCTTGCATTCGGTTGTTTTTGATCTACAGTATGTGGCCGAGTCATGCAAAAACTGAAAAAGCGAGCACTACTGTATTTAAGTACGAAGCACATTACGTAATGTCCCGTGTTGCCGTACAACATGTCCACCTCCGTGGTGCAGATCCTTTTCCGGTTCAGAAGAACTTCAACTTTCACCCCATCTTTCCCTCTTTCTTTTCCGGTTGCGCTGCCATCAGGTATGGTGGTTTGTGTCTCGTCGTGAAAATACTTTTAGGAATCTATGTTAATCTGCTGTCAGGATTGTTTTATATATACCTCTTTTTGCGAAATACATACCTGCTAAGGCTTTAAATAAGGTTTTGTGTTATATCTGTAGGGTCAAGTATTAGTTTTAAATAAAACCCGGACTCATCCAAAAAGACCTTTCTGGTCTCAGTAGAAGGCCTTAGGAAACATTCTGTATTTTTATTTCTTATGGGATTATATGGTTTGTTTCGTAAATTGATATAATTTTTGCTACCTTGATTTATGAAGTAGTTCGCTAGTTTTGAACTTGTAGTCGCAGAAAAAAATAGTTTAGATGACGAGATATCTGGTGTTCATGTCCCGTGTAGTTGTACAGACTTCATTTAAAATGAGTGGGATGCACTTCCCTGTTTTTTTTAATGAAACTAAAATTATTTATTTTTATCTCTTCAGGATAAACATGGTTCAGCGTCTTACGTACCGCCGTAGGCTGTCCTACAATACAGCCTCTAACAAAACAAGGCTGTAAGTGTGTTTTATATATTTATATAATATGTATTTAAAATCTAACGGTGTTCACAATTAGTCGTATTATGCTGGACATAGACTACATAAGACAAGACGGATATCTTAAATGTGTATGTCTAGTTTGAATGAGAGAAAGACTTCTGTTGATGATGAAGTACCATTAAGTAATGGTTGAAACTTAAGTAGAAACATGCCAGTCCCTTACGAATGCTTCGTGCGTTCGTCTGATTAGTTAACGACCAACTACACATTATAGCTAGTATGTAACTTGATGGATTTGTGGAATTCTAATACATTTTACATAGAGAATTATTTTTTGGGCACCTATGTTTCTACACGGCTATCAAGTCTTTTGGTGGGGCCCAGTGTTAGTTAAGTCTGTACAATTTGGTATTAGTGTTTGAGTTCAATCCTTTGGCACGACAGAGTTACTGCCTTGCAGCACTTCGAGTTCTGGGTTTGACTCCAGACTGGATGCCTTCACCGGGGTGTTTGCAAGCTCAGTGTATTTGTGTGGGTCGTCTTAGGTTGTTCCCATCTCCTGCCCCAGTAGAGAGGCATGCTGTGCAGGTTAACTGGCATCTTTAGATATCCCCCTGTATGTGTGTGGGTCGCTCCAGGGAACTGGCATCCCAAACAGAGTGTAGAGCATACCTTGCACCCGTTGTCTTCTGTGCAGTTTCCGCTCTCTAAGGGTGATGTGGTCAATCAAAATGGAATTTAACTATGGCGCTTGAGGCATCTGATATGGATTTATTTTTCACTTCAATTCAGACGTTTTCTTATGTTATTGAAGAATTTGCTAACTTGGGATTGAAAAGTAAATCAAAGATGTCTTGCAGCTGAGTGTACGGTATGAGCCCAAATCAGGAGACAGGAGCCCTTCGAGACCAGAGCTGACAATCTGTAACCTAGCACAGTGACATTGATTATAGTGTTGAACACGTGGAATCACTGAAATTTCCTCCTTTGACAGGTCTCGAACCCCTGGTAACCGCATCGTGTACCTGTATACCAAGAAGGTGGGCAAAGCACCCAAGTCTGCCTGTGGCATCTGCCCTGGAAGACTGCGTGGAGTAAGTATACCAGACGCATTCTTACATAGTTACCGTTTTCATACGTCTTTCAAGTGCACAGTGAAATCCTCTGCATTTTTAAGGCATTTCAGCTTTGTGAGAAATTATTTGCCGAGTAAAATGTCACGCGTTTGTGTAATGTATGGTTTTCCGTTGGTAATTGTTGGGAGAAATGGTTTTATTTTTCAAATTGCTAATTTCGGTAGACTGCACCAGCCAAGGTGCGATGAAAACCACACAGCTGTCTTGGGAAATTGGTGTAGCCAGACAGTTGCGTCTTTTGGTAGAAGCAGTCCAGAGCTCAAATATCCAAGTAGTTGTCAGATTTTAGTTAGAAACAGCATTCTGTTACCTGACAGGTGTTTGGACAGATGTTTAGGGCTTTCTTAGCTGTTTTTAACCCACTTCATTCCTACTGGTGCTGAATCAATTGTGCGTAACCCTGAGGAGCTCTTGACCAGGCGCAGCGCTTACATTTGTAATAGAGGGTACAGGATGTAGGATTTTTACCTCACTAGAACCCTTTACTGAGTGAACCACCCAGATGCCTAATTTACAGTTGTGTAGCCGGAACTGATTTATAGCCTTTTGATTTAGAATTTTCGGGTTAAGGTCTGGGTCCAGTGCAAAGGTTTGTTTAAAATATTCCATAATCTAAAAAGATTTGGAATAAATGCTGATGTATTGATATCACACTTGTGATTGAAAGCAGCTCTCCAAAGAATACAGAAACTTGCACACAGGATAGGCTGATAATCTCGTCATTGTAGATTGTTTGCAGAGACAACTGGTAATGGTTGGTTGATAATGTGTTTGATTTGATATATATTAATTATTGGTTTTAGTTTTAGAAATGTTTACAGGTAGTTTTTGAAAAATGACCGTTTGAAATGATAAACTGAAGAAATGGCAGATTTGAGTTGATGCTTCAAGCTGACGGTTATACTTTGTTTGATGGTCTAATTCAGTGGTTCTCAAACTTTTTGGACCAAGTACCACCCCTGATCAAACCAAAGCATCCAGGTACTACCTACAAGTCATCATCTCATAGGAACCCCAGAAAATCTCAATGACCAACATGAGTGCTTGTACACACACACACACAATAAATATTATAATAAACTTTATTTGATATAGTGCTTTTTAAGGTGGCTTCTCAATGAACTTTACAGAAAAAAAACAGGAACAACAACAATTAAAAATAATATAAAAAGCACCATTTCAGTGAGAGGGGTGAGCCTGTGTAGTCAAGCAAAGCAGATGTGAGTTCATCGGTTGAGCTTTGATACAATTCACAGCAGAGTCTAATAGGTTTTAAATCGTCAGGCATTTTCTTGACTGCCAAGGCCTTGCAGTGGATACTGCAGTGCGTCCACTTCATATCTGGAGCAACCTCTCTAATTCGTGCAACTACACCGCTGTATCGGCTTGTCATCGCTCTAGCACCGTCTGTACAAATTCCGACGCATTTTATCCAGTTGATGCCATTCTCTTCGATAAATTCATTCAGAAACTGAAATATGTGCTCTCCTGTAGTTCCTGTTGGTAGCGGCTTACAGAACAGAAAGGCCTTGTGGGACATACCCTCAAACTTGTATCTAGTGTAAATTGGCCAAATCAAACACATTCACAGACTCATCTAATTGCAGTGAAAAGCATCTGCTCGTCTTAACGCGTTCTAACAGTGTACTTTTGACATCATCCGCCATATCAATAATTCTACGAGTGACCGTGTCTTTCAGAGGGGCCAGCAGGTCGAGCTGTTTAGCAGCCTTTTCTCCACACAATACGTGTCGGCTCTTTTTGCCAAGGGTAAACAAAGTTCTTCACAAGTAGTGTGAGGCTTACCTGCTTTAGCAATCCGCAGGCTTGCATTTTTCCCCGTTTCTGTTTCAGAAGTTCGTCTCGGAAGTTAAAAGAAGTTTTTATGTAATGTGCATGGGAGCGAAACACAGAGACACTGTGTATTTTTTTCAAATTAACCTGGAACAGAATTTAAATATTTTTCTGTTATCATGCTTTGTGTTTTCACAAGATTGCCAGTGTTCCTTAACTATGCACATTCTCCTACCTCCCTATTTGCTGAGGATAACTTTTTTTAAATACAATTGGTCACTTACGTTCGTAGTATGTATTTCTATGCTATCCTGTGCTTAAAAGGTTGGCATTGCTCCAAAATCATGCACATTCTCTTACCTTCCTATTTGCTGGAGATAACTTTTTAAAATACAATTGGTCACTTGCGGTTGTAGCACGCATTCCTATAGAATGGTATAGAATTACATAGTAGCTCTTGTGTCCACTCAAGTATTAGCGCACACTGTATTGTAGTACGTAGGCTGCGTATTGGACACGCATTAAAATAGAAAATATGAAAACCCTTCCTGATTTTTCAGTGCACACAAATTTCCTGGCGGTGCTCTGTGGACCACAAGTAGTAGGCATACCATAGTGTGAGAACCACTGGTCTAATTCTTTTGTTTGTAAAATTGTTTTAAGGACTTTGGTTATTGAATGAAAGTGGTCAGCATGCTTCAATTTTTAACAATTTCTCTAGTTTCCAGACTTTAATCCTTAACTTTATTTTGCTTTTTAGACTGTATTATTGACCATTTTGTATTTGTCCTTTATATAATATATTAAGTGGTGTTTGTGAATTGGGAAATCTTCCAAGAAATGCATGTTAATAAAATGTAAACAATTACAGTTTGTGTTGAGAGTACTGATATGATAGGTGATGCATTTGTAGATAAAATCCCTGTATGTAAGTGCTACGAGGAACACTCACTTTTAAAATGTTACAGAATTGAACATGAACATTTCAAAGTGTTTTTTCTTGAGTATAGCAGTAATACTGCTCCTTTTGATCACAGTCTTTACCTTGGTGCTGGTTTGTATTTTGCCTTGGGTGTGCAGTTTGAAGCTTGTATCTGTTAAGTTAAATAGTAGGTTTACAACTGATTTCAATTTCTGCAGGCTTTTCCATTTACTGTAATTCTTATGTAGAATTTGCTTTTCCTTCTTTTAGGTACGTGCTGTTAGACCTCAGGTTCTGATGAGGCTCTCAAAGACCAAGAAGCATGTCAGCAGAGCTTATGGTGGTTCCATGTGTGCAAAATGTGTGCGTGACAGGTAAGGTGATAGGAGTGTTTGCTTCTGTTAACGTTTTTGTGTTGATCTGAAAATTGAGCATTTTTAATGTAGTGACAAGCCTACAAGCTGATATGTTCTCACACTTGGGCTGGAGTTCAAAGTATTATAGTATTAAGTATAGGGCTGGGCGATATGGCCAAAAACATTGTCACGATAAAAATGTTCATATCAGTCGATATCGATAATTATCACGATAAATGTCAAATCATAATTTCTTTCAAGTTTAAGGCAGATTTTTTCTTGTGAGTGAAAGTTGAAGAAACCAGACAGTTAATTGGTAAAATAAATTTTTTATTTTAAGAACACAGCAAACACTTGCCAAACAGCAGAAACATTAAACAAATCTGTTAGCTGCCTGGTCTGCAACATATACGCGCACTCGCTCAGTATTTTGTGGGCATGCGCATATCATAAACATATATATCGAACGTTTATCGAACTTTTGTTAAAATTATATCGAGGTAAATTATATCGCGGTAATTATCGTTATTGAATTATCGCCCAGCTCTAATTCAGTATTAAAGTGATCAGTAAGTGTAGTCTCATGCAAATGCATAGCATCTGGTATTTTAAAGGAAATTGGTTACCCTTTAGAATTAAACTGGTGGTATTGTAAATTGAAAGCTTTTATTTTAATAAGAATGAGAAACCTTGTAAAGACTATAGTTTTGAATACTTGTCCTAACTTCAGAACACCTCTGTAAAATACCTTTTTTGGATGTTTCACATAGGAACACTTCTTTTGTAAAATTGTAATTTGTGTATTGTTTACTTAATGATCATTAAAGTTTAATTTCATACAGGTCTGTCTTAAGTAGCTCTGGCAGTTTTGTGTAATGTGGTCTTTACAGGGGACAATTCAGAAGCCATTAGTGCTGTTTTATGGAATGATTTAGAATCTATAAAAAGTCTGTCAATACTTGTCCCCTCTTGACTTAATGATAGATAGCTTGTCTGCTGTGATCATAATCTATCTCTTTAGCGAAAGCTGTAGTTCACAGAAATATTCCTGGGTAGCCAGTCCAGTGACATATCCTAATTGTTTCACACTTGCAACATTTTATTGTTAATGAATGACTAGACAGCAGATGTGGGACATAAGTTAAAAGTTAAAAGATCTGGAAATTCCTATCCTTTTAAAAAACCTTATTATTTATTCCATTGTATTCACATTCATTAAAATTTGATATCTGTGATAGGTTATTCTCAAGAGTTCGGGATTGAAAAGCATGACCCTATTAAACCCACTGCTGAATACAAGATTTAGTCTTTTCCAGTTTGTAAAAATGCCTAATTTAATATAGAAGTTTTAGTTTTTCTTGGTGTGGTTGTGTTCTGTAGGAAAGCTGCTGCTACAATTAAATGAAGTGTTAAAATTTCTCTTTGTCAAGGACGTTTAATATGTTCACTAAAGCCGTCAATAATTGAAACCATGTATAAATCCTAATTTAACTATTTGTGTTCTATTTCCACAGAATCAAACGTGCTTTCTTAATTGAGGAGCAGAAGATTGTTGTCAAAGTGCTGAAGGCACAGGCACAGAGCCAGAAGTCAAAGTAAATGTCTGTATTTGTAATGCCACAATAAATAACTTTAAAAAAATAACCATGTAGTCCTTCTGTTGTCATTGTTTTTTTTGTGGTTGGAATGTGCAGTATAGTATGAATTCTTTGTAAGCTATTTATGTTTTTTGTAGGTGATACTATGTTTTTAATTCAATGACTTACAGTTAAGGGGGTAATTCTTTAATACGCTCTGACACCATTAAACAGGTCTCTATCTTTGGGCCTGGAAGAGCCTTATTTATGCCACTCAAGAAACGGCTTTCTGACTGACATCTTGTTCTGGATTGAAATTAAGTTGATTTCGGTTCATGGGCATTTGAAGTCCAACTTAATTGCAATTAGATCAATAATTGATCACATTTACATTGTTGTACGTCTTGGAACTTGGCTTTAATGGTTGCCTGAAAATTTTGGAAAGTTCCCCAGGACGAGGCCAGACGTCTTCTGATAAGCTGCGTTAATGCTCTTTATGGTAAAGAATGGCCATGTTGTTCAGGTGCAAGATAAAATTTTTAAATCTGCATCTGTTGATATGGGGTCATGTTAATAGTTTAAATACAATTGTTATAAAACCAACTAATGGCTCTTTGGCCCTGTGTGGTGTTTTTAAGATAGTTACAAACTATAGAAAGTGGTAAAGTAAATTTATGAAGTGTTAGGCAAAAGTTTAACAGGTGAGAAATAATTATAATTCCTTAAATTTGCATAGAGCTTTCCTGGACACCCCACTTGGCATTTCTGCAGGTAATGAGTACTTCCCACCACAACCAGTGTGTAGCACCACCTGGGTAATGCAACGGCAGTTGAAGTACACCAGTACTCTCGCTACACATCAGCTATCGGAGGGGTGGAGAAAGAGTACTGACACCTTTTCATAGTTGGGGATTATTAGGAGGCCAGGACACTGCGGTTAACGCATTCTATTTTTGAGAAACACCTTGGGATTTTGATCACGGAGGGTCAGAACTTCGGTTTTACATCTCATCCGAAGGACGGTGCTTTTTTAAAGTATAGTGTCCCCATCAATTTACAGAGCAATTAGGACCCAAATAGACCACAGGGTGAACACTCCCTACTTGTCCCATTAACGCCTCTTTCAGCAGCAACCTTACCTTTCCGAGGAGGTCTCACATTTGGCCACAAACTATCAAAATTGGCTAGATGGGCCATTGTAAGCTTCAGAGGAACAAGTAAATAATAATAATTGCTTACACTCAAAGCACTTTACAGATAATGGGGACTCCCCTCCACCACCACCAATGTGCAGCACCCACCTGGATGATGTGACAGCAGCCGTAGTGCGCCAGAATGCTCACCACACATCAGCTATTGGTGGGGAGGGGAGCAGAGTAATGTAGCCAATTCATAGAGGGGGGATTATTAGGAGGTCATGGGAAATTTGGCCAGGACACCGGGGTACACCCCTACTCTTTTCGAGAAACACCCTGGGATTTTTAATGACCACAGAGAGTCAGGACCTCAATTTTACATCTCATCCGAAGGATGGCGCCTGTTTACAGTATAGTGTCCCCATCACTATACTGGGGCATTAGGACCCACATGGACCGCAGGGTGAGCACCCTCTAACACCTCTTCCAGCAGCAACCTTAGTTTTTCCCAGGAGGTCTCCCAACCAGGTACTGACCAGGCTCACACCTGCTTAGCTTCAATGGGCTGCCAGCTGTGAGTTGCAGGGTGATATGGCTGCTGGCTAAAGGTTTCAAAAAAAGCAACATTTGGGCTTTGAAGCTGTGTTTCATTTCTTCTCTTTTCAGCATGGAATAAACCTTTACTTGTTCCTTTGCAGCCTATGCATACTGATGCAGCTACCCACCTGAACTATATTTGTAACCTTTATGTTTATAAATAATGAAGGAAAACTAATAAATAAAATCAGCCTGTTGTGAGCTGGGCGGTGATAATATCTGCTGGAAATGGCACGTGAGTTTTTTTGTGGCATAGCTCTGGTGAAAGTAATACATCTGTTCAACATGATAGGATATACAAATATTAATAAAACAAGACAATCTATACAACATACTGTACAATGTTGCACAACAAATGCCAGTTACACAACAACAAGTGCCAGTCAGTGTGTTTTATAGTCCTACTGTATGTTCTACAGACCTAGAAACCCAGTGCTCTAATCCTGTAATCTGAAATCACTATACAACACCGTAACAGGCCAAAAAGAGAACAACTCTGGGTCCTTATTAAATATGACTAATCCTAATCTAAAAGAATACAACTGAAATCTAAATCGATCTTCCTACAAAGTGGATGCCCAAAAGTGAATGGGAATCAATATCTCTATTCTAAAGATATATCACCATTCCACAACAAAGCAAATATGAATTTCTTAAGTTCTAATAATAATAATGTTCAGATCACTTAGCTGGAATTTCATCTCCAGGACTGATCAGAACACGGTTCTCTCACATGGAGCAAGCTTGCATCTCCCATTTCTCTCTCCTTTGCTTTCTCTTTCTTGTCTTTCTTGGTGGCAAATTTAAAGTTATGGATTTGATATTACTAGAGAGAAAAATAAGATAAAACGCTATTGAAGAGGTTTCAAAGCACATTCTAACAAATGTATTTCATTTTACCAAATATTATAAAATATTTGCCTTGGTAAAAAGCATGCTTTATATTCGGTTACTCTTGTTAGAATGTTCTAAATATATTTAATGTACATCCTTTTACATAATGTTGTCTTGTTTTGTCTAGCATCAGTAAAGAGCCTAAAGTGGTTTCAGAAAATTTAGGTAAGGACAGGAGGTGACCCAGTCTTATAAGATTAAAAACTAGTGACTTCCGCAGTCTACTCGAGTGTAAATCCTCAAGCATATTTTTCCTTTCAGTTATGTAAGAATTCTAACATTAATACGGGTGAGGGTGTGAGCTTTTGTCTCCAACCAAGGTTCACACCTAGTGGTAATAATAGAAATTCCATAGGTACCTTTTTGTCACCTATCGTAAATCCCAATCAACATTAAATACACGTAACTTCACTGATGCTTTCAAAAAAGTACCAGTAAAAAAACAAGACGCATCGAACACATAACCGCGTAATTGTGCACAAATAAATGAACTGAAAGCTCTAGAAACTAGGAAAGAATTATTTACGTACTTAGATTACTTAAGCGTGCAACTACAGTCAGCACTTCTGAAAAGTTGCATAGTAATGCAGCACTGCATTATTAATCTTAAATCACCCGTTAAGTCATTTAATGTATGAATATTTCACCATTTCCGTTGTCCCTGAAAAAAAGTAGTACTTAATATACTTGAGCACGGTTAACATTTCTCTGAAACTACATTTCCCAGAGTTATTTTAGTTTGGACACCATTCCGGCTCAAATATGATCTGCAATTAAAGTATATACCACGTAGTAACATTTGGAGCCATCATGGCAGACTACAAATTGTTTCAGTCTCGCCACGTCAACCACAAGAGGTCATATAAGGTGTTTAAAACTGGAATGGGATAATCAACTCTATTTTTTATATTTAGCTTAACAACGAGCTCAGTGTATTTTAATTAATTCAATGAAATATGAACTCCAGTATCCCTGTAAATTACTTTATTTAAGTATTTATTATTTATATTTTACTGGTCTTCCAGGACTTGTACTTCCGGGACACGTCTGGGTTTGCTTTGCAGCTTCGCGGAGTGGTGTATTGGAGTTCAAGACAGAGCTGATTTCTACATTTTAAAGTATTTTTAACTGTAACTGTTTGGAAGCAGAATGGAGACTCTTTATGGTCTTCCGTTTACTGTACTGGAGTGTCCGAATATAAAACTAAAAAAGCCTTCATGGCTGCATATGCCTTCAGCAATGACTGTCTATGCATTAGTAATTGTTTCGTACTTTCTTATCACGGGAGGTAAGCGTCAATTTAAATTGGTAAAAAATGAATGGAAAATGTATTTTATGTTAATGGGTGAAAGGTATACTGTGTTTGAAAACGTGATGTAAATAAAATTTGCAATTTTGATTAATACTGCTGATTTAGGTATAAATATAGTAAAGGCCTATATTTGTAATAGACTTTTATTGAAACGCTCTAGGGAAGTAACATTATTCTCTGCATTTTTGGAAAACGCTACAGTATTCTATATTAAAATATTTGTGTTGTGCACAACGCCACTATGTTTCTTTGGAAAAAGCTCTGCAGTGTAGTCAACATCGGGCTTGTGTAAATCTTGAGAGGTGTTGAAAAACTTTACTTTCGAGACTGGACAGTTTCTGACACCTGACATGCACTCTTTACTTATAAAAGTTCCCCCGACGCCTTGAGTGTTGTCGAACTCCATAGGAGATGAATATATTGAGCTCTGCTTTTTCCATATTTTGCTTCTACACTTAATGAAATCCATTGCCTTTGTGAAAACACGTTACACGGTTTTGCAAGAAAAGTTATTTTCTTGTGATTGATATCTGTTTAATTTTTGTACAGGCATAATCTATGATGTCATTGTCGAACCTCCCAGTGTAGGATCCATGACAGATGAACATGGCCATCAGAGGCCAGTAGCCTTTCTGGCGTACAGGTAATGGCCTTCTGTTTATGGCGGAGATATTGTTTACATTATAACTGTAACATAATTAATGGTTAGCTATATTTTATCTGTAATACATAAAATGTGCCAATGCTTGTCTATGACTGCAGAAAAACCTGACCATACTTTTGCTTCAATGTAACAGATACTTCTGTAAAAACCTCACAACCCCTTTGTTGTAACATAACTGACTAATATTTTTATATAATTTTTGTAATGGTGGTCATGAACATATTTCAGTCCAAAAGAAATCTCAGCATTTTGGAACTGTGATATTATTGTTTTTAGTAATGTTGAATGTTCCACTACAAAAATCATATATTTCAGCCTCTTGTCAATAATGAGGTCATATCCAGTAATGGCTTATGTATGAAATGCTTTCTTGACTTTTCTTATGAATAGAGACTTCTGTAAAAACCTCGTTTTACATTAAACTAGATGTCTAGGTTTCTTTGCAACATTCTTTGGAATACAAAACATTAATTATTGTGCCAGGCGCAGGACATCAATGTAAATGAGTATGTTCACAAAAGTCTGGTTATGAAACTAATGAACTTTTACTTTAAACTTTCCCATTGAAAGTATCTTAAACGAAGTTTTGTCTTGGTATTGGATACCAAAGGTTTTGCAGGAACCTTATCTATATTCACAATTGATTTCCATTTTCTTTTTAGAGTTAACGGGCAGTATATCATGGAAGGTTTAGCTTCCAGTTTTCTGTTCACCATGGGAGGTCTGGGCTTTATTATCCTGGATCGTTCCAATGCTCCAAACATTCCAAAACTCAACCGATTCCTGCTGCTCTTCATTGGATTCGTTAGTGTCCTGCTCAGCTTCTTCATGGCAAGAGTTTTCATGAGAATGAAACTTCCGTAAGTTCCTTTTTTACTTTTGTTAATGTATCCTTATGGAGCAAAGCCATCAGCACTGTTGTCTTCTCACTTCAATCAAATCATGCTTTGCATTTATGGATATATTAATGATTTCAGGGTATTCCACATTGTGTTAAATCATTTTGAACATTTTGTGAAAGCTATTTCATTTCTCATTTGACCTTTTTTTATTTTTCATCCGCAGTGGATACCTTATGGGGTAAAGATGCACCGGGTTAAAGGATCGGGAGTGAGTCTGTTGCAAGGATTTGAATCATCATAAAGACATTGGTGCAAAGTGCAAAATCCCTGAAAGAGAGGCGAAGGACTACCTGACCAACCTGTTGGGAACACTGCATTTAATTCGAAGCGGTCTGATCAAACTTGATTTAAGCTATATTTTTGGTAATTGTCAATACACTAAATGCCCTTGTAATGTTAATTGTTGCAATGTGCCAATAAATAATCAGGTTGCATTTTGTAATGAGTTAAAAGTCCCACACTTTTGAAGTTTAGAAGAATACAATAAAGTAGCACAAAATAAGTTTGTAAATGCATTATTTCACGTTATAAATTAACTAGGCTGTTTATGTTAAGTGAAACTCATAAGGACAATGGGTTTAATTTCCTACCACAATCATGTTCAAGCTAAAATAAGTATAATTGCAGTGGAGCTTGGCACATTGTTTGTAATATTCTTTGTTTTCTTAAAGAATGCAATGAAATCCTTTAGGTAAAGGTCTCACTCGGTCTCCTGAGATGTCTACTGTGGTGTTCAGATTGTTTTGCTATTGTAAATTTGTTTTCTAAAAAGAAACAAATAAATGTTTGTACTTTATGGAATTTGTCCAGATTTATCAAATACCTGTGCCTTGGCTTTGAACAGTTTTACCATGGGAAAGCTAGAGTAAGTGATTATTTTAGCTAAACAGTTATTCAAGGAGTACCGCATATCCATACTGTTAAGAGCAAAAGAAATATAAATGAAATATTTGCCTCTTTGTCTTTAAGAAAGCAATAGGGTTGGAATGTAAAATGGGGAAAGTAAACAAATTATTCAAGGAAATGTTCATGTGTTGCAAATACACCAGTTATTCTGTTCCAGCATTCTGTAAACAAAGATTGGCAAACAACACATCAATTTTCTGTTTAACAAGCTGTGCTCAGGTCTCGGATGGTTTTTATTTGGGTTGATTCCTTAAAACCCTGATTCCTTAAACTCAATTTGAAACACAGACCAATTATCAATTGTGGACTGCAGTTTCCTTTTAGTTTTTGCACACTTGTTTAAGAAGATTTGATCATTATTTGATGTCTTCCTTATTTAAACCTTTTTTTTCTTTCAAAATTTAGTCTACAACTAAAAGTACAAGTACTTACAAATACTTCATATTTCTTGGAAACAGTGTGTGAGGGGAACCGTGTGTTCACGGAAAGTGTGTGTGGGAGTTGTCCCTAAGGTGAATATAGAACTGGTCTGTGGAGATTCTAAATGCTAATGAACATGGCACATTTTTATTAGTGGTTTATATAAAACCTGTTAAAAGTGGTATTCTTAAAATACAGAATAATTTCTTATTAAAAGTTATTGTGAGAGATAATACCCCTGCTGTTGCAGTTCAGTTACTTTCTCCCTAGGATAAGTAAGGGACTTCTCAAAGTTTAAGCACCCTTCCAACAGCTCCCTCGCCACTCCAAGAGCAGAAATTAATAACTCTGCCCTGAAATAGTTTTCCACGTGCCCGCAGTGCTTGACAAGCAGATAGCGGAACCACAGTATCCTGGGCCATAACTCCACACTGACCTCGGCGACAGACCGGTGTTATATTTGTATTGTATTCTTTGTTGTCATTAATGCTTTAAAAAAAAGTGACACGTTGTTCGGACTTCCTGCTACTTCAGCGGAGTTACCGCTCTGGGCCAATCATCGCAGAGATTCGACGTCCTGCCGTAACCACAGCACACCTGTGGTCCAATCACCGCAGAGATCTCGGATGTCGGCTGAGCAACGCCACCATTGTCCAATCAGTGCAGAGATCTCAGCAGGAGGTGGGAGGGAAGCAGTTTTTGTCCAATCACACAGTGGGACATTACCGAATTGCGGTGGGAGGTTACACTTCCAAAGAATGTCCACCGGGCGGCGACAGAGATACACGAGTCTAGGAAGGTTAGATTTAGATCGCCCATCAATCTCAAACCTGTTGTGGGCAGAAAAAACATTATTTTATTTTATCCGAGTCTTAACATCACGTACATGGTGTTCATCATGTGCTCAGTCTTTTGTTGCTCTGTTAATTCTTTTTCTGTCTTGTTATACTGCAGTGTCTTTTATGTGCATATACCCTTAACTTATGTATTTTATTCTTTAACTTGTAATCATACTAAAAAAAGAAAAGACCCGCAGATGTTTCAGGGCGCGGGGCTCTATGGATGGGTCACATGTCGCTCACAGCACGGACAAAGCGGCTGGATGCTCTGCAGTCACCGTGTCGTGTTACAGTACGTAACTGAGCATCGGAGACCCATTGCAGTGAAATAGATCCTAATTAATAATAACAGGTGCCGCAGGTGTTGATTCTTGGCGACACCAGTCAGACCAACTGGGCTGGTGGAAAAGAGTGACGTCACCCCTGACAGGCGGCCGGCGGACTCGTGCTGATGACGTCTGAAAGAAGTCGCCCACGGCCTTATGGGAAATGTAGGTGTTATACAGTTAGCTATTCTGCATGTTTATTGTAGTAGTAGCAATAGTAATAATAAAAAAATGTGTTATCTATATTATGAACTTTCAAAATATTGAATAATGTTAAATTTCAATCCCAATGGAAATAATAAAAAATATTCTTTGTGATTGACATAATTATACAGGTTCAGGTGGGTAACTGCGTCGGTATACATAGGCTGCAAAGGAACAAGTAATAGGTTTATTCCAAGTTGAAAAGAGAAGAAATAAAACACAACGTTTCGGCCGTGGAGCCTTCTCCACCTTGGCAGTAAGCAAAGGTAATGTAGCGGGAGAACAAAAGCTGGGAGTGAGGAGGAGCGATGGGCGGGAGCAGGGGACTGAAAGAGAGGCCAATCAGGATGTGTGAAGTCAGGATAGGTGAAGAGAGGTGTGAAATGAAACCTCCAATGAATAGAGAGAATTTAGAAGAAAGGTAGTCTGTCATTAAGAGAAGGGGGAAGATGTGATCCTAGCTGCAGGATAATTTTGGTTTCTGTAGTCTTTCTGATGTATGAGTTCCGAAAACCATCTTTGAGAACACAGACGGAGAGATAAGAGTGGTCATGGCCGTCAGAGGTGAAATGAGAGACAATGGGCTTGGAGAGATCTTTAATCTTCACAGCCCTAACATGTTCTCTGAAGCGGTCTCTGAGTCTCCATCCTGTTTGTAGCAAATTGTTGTTCCAGTTTGTCCTTGTAATCCTTGTAATTCCTTTTAGCAGATCTTATTGCAGAATTGAGCTGGTTTCTGGCCTGTTTGTAGTGGTCCCTGTCACTATTTTTGTGAGCTGCTTCCTTTGCTTTTCGAAGGACTCTTAATTCCTTTGTGAACCATGGCTTTGCATTGTTGTATTGAACAATAATTTTTGTGGGAATACAAACCCCTTTTTTGGAAGCTAATATATGATGCTGCAGTGCCCGTAAGTTCACTAATGTTGCCACAAGCACTGTTAAGTCCAAACAATCAGCAGTAGTCCAAGTGTGCACAGATTTCTTGTTGGGTTTTGTTGTTTTAAGTTTTTGTTTATATGTAGGAAGTAATTGTAACATTGCGTATAGCACGGGACAAGAGCTTCTGATGAGAACCTGCCTCCTGCCATAGAATGAGAGGTGCTAAACAGGAATGCAAGTCTCTTCCGGTGAGGAGCCTCTGACACAACCCCAAATACTAGGTGTGCATAAAGAATCCTATTCCACAGTTGTGGTGTGAAATTGCCTCCAATCTTTGCACTATGTCCAGCAGCCATATCACCCTGCAACTTACAACTGGCAACCCACTGAAGCTAAGCAGGTGGGAGCCTGGTCAGTACCTGGATGGAAGACCTCCTGGGAAAAACTAAGGTTGCTGCTGGAAGAGGTGTTAGTGGGGCCAGCATGGGGTGCTCACTTTGCGGCCCATTTGGGTCCTAAGGCTTCATTACTCTGCTCTCCTCCCCACTGATAGCTGATGTGTGGTGAGCGTTCTGGTGCACTATGGCTGCCATTGCATCATACAGGTGGATGCTGCACATTGGTGGTGGTGGAGGGGAGTCCCCATTACCTGTAAAGCGCTTTGATTGGAGTGTTCAGAAAAGTGCTATATAAGTGTAAGCAATTATTATTATATGTGACTGATGGTCAAACAGAGGAGAGGGTAGAGATACCTTTATTATTATTATAAAATGATGGGTTTTGCTGGACTGCAGTCCCCTTGCACTCCACTTTGGATGTGCGGTGGTTTCTACACTGGAAAACTGTTTAAAAACTATTTTTTTAAATCCGTGGTCTACAGATTGTTCAATGGAATGGGTAGGACAAGTGAAGTGCCCCCTCTAATTGCCAACTAGTGGAATTAACCTGAAAAAAATATTCCTGAAACTGCGTTTGGCAGTGATGTGCCAATGGCTGCGCTTGGTGTTCATTTAGCAAAATTTCACATGCTTACGTTTTTTAAATTTAAATATAATAAGTAGTTCAGGTGGGTAGCTGCATCAGCATGCGTAGGCTGCGAAGGAACAAGCAATAGGTTTATTCCATGCTGAAAAAAAGAAGAAAGAGAACACAACGTTTCGGCCGTGGAGCCTTCTGTATGACACACCTGAAGAAGGCTCCACAGCCAAAACGTTGTGTTCTCTTTCTTCTTTTTTTCAGCATGGAATAAACCTATTACTTGTTCCCATATATTAAGTAGACTTTGTATAATAATAGTCAAGAAATTATGCCCCTAGTTTTTTTCAAGACTAACATATGAGCTAATGTTAAGTTAGTTTGTCATACAAGTGATCATGTTTCTCTCTCTGAAAATGACAGATTTGTGTTATTATTTTTGATATATAACACTGGGGGATTCTAACTGAAAAGTTAGAAGGTGGGATAGACTGCAGGTGTTCAGGCGCTGGTACCACAGCAGGTGAGTTAGTTCCCCAGCAGGGTCTAGTGGGCAAGTACTGCCTGCACTCTTGTGCCTCCTGTTGTCCAAGTCTAACTGTCCCCAGAGGTCACCCCTCTGAGGTTTGTGTGTGATTGAGAAGAGTGGAAAGTGAAACTGTGAGAGAACACAGTCAGAGCATGCAAACGCTACACAGACAGCACACAGTGGCACAGTGGTTAACATTGGGTTCGATTCCTGGGGTGCTGTCTGTTTGGAGTGTGTATGTTCTCCCCGTGTTGATATGCTGGAGACCCTGTGTGTTGTTCCCATCATTTCAAACGAGGTGCCGGTAATACAGGAAGTTTCTAAAGGTCACATTTTTAATGATGATTGTTAAATTTCTCCTTGTTTGGGTTAAACTAAGATGTTCCAAACAAGATGCCATCTGTCTGCAGTCAGAGCTCTCACTTTCCTGCCACTGGACCTCAATTTCACACAGTCCAGCCTGATTCCAATAACAGGTTCGGCTAGACATGACGATACTCTCACAATTTCACTTTACACTCCAGGTTTTTCTCTCACAGTCCGGATCCACTGGAAGCCTGGTCCGGTCCTGGTTTCCCCTTACACTCCAGATCCATTGAAAGTCTGATCCGGTCTGGGTTTTCCCCCGACACTCTGTGTAGGAGCCATGTGATGTTTTAATTTGGTTATACTCCTTCAAAAACAATCCTGTAAATATAATGATGTTCTACTATTTGAAAACCACATTGTTTTTTTTCTGTAAATTGTGCCTTTAAGACAGCCAATCACCAGAGAGGAAGTCAGAAAACGGTTTTGACATGCTTGTGTAGGTGCGTTTTCAGTTTACTCGAGTTATGAGGAATAGTTTTGGTATTCTGCAAAACTTCTCCTTTTCCTTGATTGTTACCGAAACCAAAGTGAATGCGAATAAAACAAGTTTAATTTTTAAACCTGGCAAAGTTTATTGTGGAGTCTAGATGGACATAGTCAGCCATAAGCTTGCCTTTCTTACAGTGGAATTTGGATACTACAACCTGGATCCATTGGAAGTCTGATCTGGTCCAGGTTTTCCCCTGACAGTCCAGATCCATTAGAAATCTGATCTGGTCCGGATTTTCCGAAGACAGTCCAGATCCATTAGAAAACTGATCCGGTCTGGGTTTTCCCCTGAGACTCTGGATCCATTAGAAATCTGATCCGGTCCGGGTTTTCCCCTGAGACTCCGGATCCATTAGAAAACTGATCCGGTCCAGATTTTCCACTTGAGTCCGGATCCAATGGAGATCTGATCAGGTCCGGGTTTTCCCCTGAGACTCCGGATCCATTAGAAATCTGATCCGGTCCGGGTTTTCCACTTGAGTCAGGATCCATTAGAAAACTGATCCGGTCCGGGTTTTCCAAAGACAGTCCGGATCCATTTGAAATCTGATCTGGTCCGGATTTTCCACTTGAGTCCGAATCCAATGGAGATCTGATCCGGTCCGGGCTTTCCATTTGAGTCCGGATCCATTAGAAAACTGATCCGGTCTGGGTTTTCCCCTGAGACTCCGGATCCATTAGAAATCTGATCCGGTCCGGGCTTTCCACTTGAGTCCGGATCCATTAGAAAACTGATCCGGTCCGGATTTTCCACTTGAGTCCGGATCCAATGGAGATCTGATCCGGTCCGGGTTTTCCACTTGAGTCCGGATCCATCAGAAAACTGATCCGGTCCAGGTTTTCCCCTGAGACTCCGGATCCATTAGAAATCTGATCCGGTCCGGGTTTTCCACTTGAGTCCGGATCCATTTGAAATCTGATCCGGTCCGGGTTTTCCCTAGACAGTCCGGATCCATTAGAAAACTGATCCGGTCTGGGTTTTCAAAAGACAGTCCGGATCCATTTGAAATCTGATCCGGTCCGGGTTTTCCACTTGAGTCCGGATCCATTAGAAAACTGATCCGGTCCGGATTTTCCACTTGAGTCCGGATCCATCAGAAAACTGATCCGGTCCGGGTTTTCCCCTGAGACTCCGGATCCATTAGAAATCTGATCCGGTCCGGGTTTTCCACTTGAGCCCGGATCCATTAGAAATCTGATCCGGTCCAGGTTTTCCCTAGACAGTCCGGATCCATTAGAAAACTGATCCGGTCCGGGTTTTCCAAAGACAGTCCGGATCCATTAGAAATCTGATCCGGTCCGGGTTTTCCACTTGAGTCAGGATCCATTTGAAATCTGATCCGGTCCGGGTTTTCCCTAGACAGTCCGGATCCATTAGAAAACTGATCCGGTCCGGATTTTCCCCTGAGACTCCGGATCCATTAGAAATCTGATCCGGTCCGGGTTTTCCACTTGAGTCCGGATCCATCAGAAAACTGATCCGGTCCGGGTTTTCCACTTGAGTCTGGATCCAATGGAGATCTGATCCGGTCCGATTTTCCCCTGAGACTCCGGATCCATTTGAAATCTGATCCGGTCCGGGTTTTCCCTAGACAGTCCGGATCCATTAGAAAACTGATCCGGTCCGGGTTTTCCACTTGAGCCCGGATCCATTTGAAATCTGATCCGGTCCAGGTTTTCCCTAGACAGTCCGGATCCATTAGAAAACTGATCCGGTCCGGGTTTTCCAAAGACAGTCTGGATCCATTTGAAATCTGATCCGGTCCGGGTTTTCCACTTGAGTCCGGATCCATCAGAAAACTGATCCGGTCCGGGTTTTCCACTTGAGTCCGGATCCATTTGAAATCTGATCCGGTCCGGGTTTTCCACTTGAGTCCGGATCCATTTGAAATCTGATCCGGTCCGGATTTTCCACTTGAGTCCGAATCCGATGGAGATCTGATCCGGTCCGGGCTTTCCATTTGAGTCCGGATCCATTAGAAAACTGATCCGGTCCGGGTTTTCCCCTGAGACTCCGGAACCACTAGAAATCTGATCCGGTCTGGGCTTTCCACTTGAGTCCGAATCCGATGGAGATCTGATCCGGTCCGGGCTTTCCATTTGAGTCCGGATCCATTAGAAAACTGATCCGGTCCGGGTTTTCCCCTGAGACTCCGGAACCACTAGAAATCTGATCCGGTCTGGGCTTTCCACTTGAGTCCGGATCCATTAGAAAACTGATCCGGTCCGGGTTTTCCAAAGACAGTCCGGATCCATTAGAAATCTGATCTGGTCCGGGTTTTCCACTTGAGTCCGGATCCATTTGAAATCTGATCCGGTCCGGGTTTTCCCTAGACAGTCCGGATCCATTAGAAAACTGATCCGGTCCGGATTTTCCCCTGAGACTCCGGATCCATTAGAAATCTGATCCGGTCCGGGTTTTCCACTTGAGTCCGGATCCATCAGAAAACTGATCCGGTCCGGGTTTTCCACTTGAGTCCGGATCCATTTGAAATCCGATCCGGTCCGGGTTTTCCCTAGACAGTCCGGATCCATTAGAAAACTGATCCGGTCCGGGTTTTCCAAAGACAGTCCGGATCCATTTGAAATCTGATCCGGTCCGGGTTTTCCAAAGACAGTCCGGATCCATTTGAAATCTGATCCGGTCCGGGTTTTCCACTTGAGTCCGGATCCATCAGAAAACTGATCCGGTCTGGGTTTTCAAAAGACAGTCCGGATCCATTTGAAATCTGATCCGGTCCGGGTTTTCCACTTGAGTCCGGATCCATTAGAAAACTGATCCGGTCCGGATTTTCCACTTGAGTCCGGATCCATCAGAAAACTGATCCGGTCCGGGTTTTCCCCTGAGACTCCGGATCCATTAGAAATCTGATCCGGTCCGGGTTTTCCACTTGAGCCCGGATCCATTAGAAATCTGATCCGGTCCAGGTTTTCCCTAGACAGTCCGGATCCATTAGAAAACTGATCCGGTCCGGGTTTTTCAAAGACAGTCCGGATCCATTAGAAATCTGATCCGGTCCGGGTTTTCCACTTGAGTCAGGATCCATTTGAAATCTGATCCGGTCCGGGTTTTCCCTAGACAGTCCGGATCCATTAGAAAACTGATCCGGTCCGGATTTTCCCCTGAGACTCCGGATCCATTAGAAATCTGATCCGGTCCGGGTTTTCCACTTGAGTCCGGATCCATCAGAAAACTGATCCGGTCCGGGTTTTCCACTTGAGTCTGGATCCAATGGAGATCTGATCCGGTCCGATTTTCCCCTGAGACTCCGGATCCATTTGAAATCTGATCCGGTCCGGGTTTTCCCTAGACAGTCCGGATCCATTAGAAAACTGATCCGGTCCGGGTTTTCCACTTGAGCCCGGATCCATTTGAAATCTGATCCGGTCCAGGTTTTCCCTAGACAGTCCGGATCCATTAGAAAACTGATCCGGTCCGGGTTTTCCACTTGAGTCCGGATCCATCAGAAAACTGATCCGGTCCAGGTTTTCCCCTGAGACTCCGGATCCATTAGAAATCTGATCCGGTCCGGGTTTTCCACTTGAGTCCGGATCCATTTGAAATCCGATCCGGTCCGGGTTTTCCCTAGACAGTCCGGATCCATTAGAAAACTGATCCGGTCCGGGTTTTCCAAAGACAGTCCGGATCCATTTGAAATCTGATCCGGTCCGGGTTTTCCACTTGAGTCCGGATCCATCAGAAAACTTATCCGGTCCGGGTTTTCCACTTGAGTCCGGATCCATTTGAAATCCGATCCGGTCCGGGTTTTCCCTAGACAGTCCGGATCCATTAGAAAACTGATCCGGTCCGGGTTTTCCAAAGACAGTCCGGATCCATTTGAAATCTGATCCGGTCCGGGTTTTCCACTTGAGTCCGGATCCATCAGAAAACTGATCCGGTCCGGGTTTTCCACTTGAGTCCGGATCCATTTGAAATCCGATCCGGTCCGGGTTTTCCCTAGACAGTCCGGATCCATTAGTAAAACTGATCCGGTCCGGGTTTTCCAAAGACAGTCCGGATCCATTTGAAATCTGATCCGGTCCGGGTTTTCCACTTGAGTCCGGATCCATCAGAAAACTGATCCGGTCCGGGTTTTCCACTTGAGTCCGGATCCATTTGAAATCTGATCCGGTCCGGGTTTTCCACTTGAGTCCGGATCCATTTGAAATCTGATCCGGTCCGGATTTTCCACTTGAGTCCGAATCCGATGGAGATCTGATCCGGTCCGGGCTTTCCATTTGAGTCCGGATCCATTAGAAAACTGATCCGGTCCGGGTTTTCCCCTGAGACTCCGGAACCACTAGAAATCTGATCCGGTCTGGGCTTTCCACTTGAGTCCGGATCCATTAGAAAACTGATCCGGTCCGGATTTTCCACTTGAGTCCGGATCCATTTGAATTCTGATCCAGTGAGGGGAAGCTGACCTAACTACAAAAACAAAACCCAAAACATGCGGTCTTCTGCGTCTTCTAATGCCCTGGCTAACCTTCACTAACTACCCAAAACCATACAAGTCTAAAGGCACTCACCCATCCTAAACTAGTGTTACTAATACAGAGACCACTTACGTGTGCACAAATGTACCAGCTAACTTAACTAACCCTATACACAAAAGTTCACACAAATACACAAATGAGTTATGGATACAAATAAGGGAAAACGAAAGCAGACAAGGAATACGGTACAAAGGAGCACAGAGGTTGATATGACACATTTGGACAAGGTAATGGCGAAATAAAGGATAAACACAAACAAACGAAAATGCGAGGAGACTAACACAAACTAACAAAGTCGAAGCTATATGAAAACACACACGAAGCAAAACAAACAAAAACGAAGCCGAAGCAAAATGTAAGCTAAATTAAGCTGAACCGAGCAGAAACAAAGTCAAGCGGAAGGCCCCTTCATTCTGAAAACCTCCAAGTTAAATACTGAATAAGCCAAGTTTTGAATGGTCGAGAGTTGATTGAAGATGATGTCACAACGGCACAGATGGATGAATTAATGAACCAATGAGGAGGGAGAACAACCAAAGTCAGGAAGTGTAGAACATAACATCAAATCACATTGGGACATAACACTCTGGATCTATTGGAAATATGATCTGGTCCAGGTTTTACAAAGACATTCTGGATCCATTAGAAGTCTGATCCAGTCCAGGTTTTTCCAAGACAGTCTGGATCCATTGGAAATGCGATCCGGTCCGGGTTTTCCTCTGACACTCCGGAACCATTGGAAATCTGATCCAGTCCCAGTTTTCCCCGACAGTCCAGATCCATTGGAAGTCTAATCCAGTCTGGGTTTTACTCTGCTGCCACTCTTTACTCTGCTCCTTTTGCACCTGTGTGGGTTTTGTGTTGAGCAGGTTCCAAATGTACCAAGGCAAATTCCTGTATCTGACACGTACTGGTGTTCTGAAATTTTGAAATAATAACAATGAATAACTGTAAAGGACAGAAACGTCTTAGACAGTCAAAACAATCTCTAGCTCAATATCAGTCAAATCAAAGAGGTAATCCTTGATTACATTACTCTGCAACTCACAACTGGCAACTTCCAATGGATCTGGAGTTGGATCTGGTCAATTTTCTAATGGATCCGGACTGTCTTTGGAAAACCTGGACCAGATAAATGTTTCTAATGGATCTGGATTCAAGTGGAAAACCCGGACTGGATCACTTTTCAGATATAGCTGCTAGCCGGTTTTCCAAAGACGGTCCAGATCCATTAGAAAACTGATCCGGACCGTCTTTGGAAAACCCGCTAGCAGCTATATCACCCTGCAACTTACAACTGGCAACGCACTGAAGCTAAGCAGGTGTGAGCCTGGTCAGTACCTGGGTGGGAGACCTCCTGGGAAAAACAATGGTTGCTGCTGGAAGAGGTGTTAGTGGGGCCAGTAGGGGGTGCTCACCCTGCGGTCCACGTGGGTCCTAATGGCCCAGTATAGTGACGGAGACACTATGCTGTAAACAGGCACCGTCTTTCAGATGAGACATAAAACCGTGGTCCTGACTCTCTGTGGTCATTAAAAATCATAAGGGCATTTCTCGAAAAGAGTAGGGGTGTTACCCTGGCGTCCTGGCCAATTTCCCATTGGCTCTTACCAATCATGGCCTCCTAATTATCCCCATCTATGAATTGGCTTCATTACTCTGCTCTCCTCCCCACTGATAGCTGATGTGTGGTGAGTGTTCTGGCGCACTATGGCTGCCGTCGCATCATCCAGGTGGATGCTGTACATTGGTGATGGTGGTGGAGGGGAGTCCCCATTATCTGTAAAGAGCTTTGAGTGGAGTGTCCAGAAAAGCGCTATATAAGTGTAAGCAATTATTATTATTATATGTGACTGATGGTCAAACAGAGGAGAGGGTAGAGATACCTTTAAGTGTCTTTAGAGTTTAAAATCTCCTCTACATTGAAATGGGAGGCCATACATCTAGGGCGGTATTCATTTTGATGTTTCAAAAACAAAAAAAAACTCACCTATTTTGTGTGGATTTTGTATTGAGCAGGTTCCAAATGTACCAAGGCTGATTTCTGTATCTGACACGTACTGGCGAATAAAAGCGATTCTGATTCTAGGGCAGTATTCTCTTGGATGTTAAATGTTTCAAGAACAAAAAGATACTCACCGATTTTAAGAGAAATACACATCCCTCCAGCCTACTGTAATGAACGGTAAGACTGTAGAAGCTGTCAGTGACTACGGATCCTTGGGACTGGTCAGATAATCTCCATTGCCACACACATGGCCCTATCCCATCTGACAGGCAGACCTCAGGCTGTCAGGCTTGGAAACCACACCTCCGGCACAGTAACTCTGAACACTGGGGTCCCCCAGGGATGTGTGCTTAGTCCATTGCTCTACTCCCTCTATACCCACGACAGTAAGGCCAAACACAACACCAACTCCATCATCAAGTTTGCCGATGACACCACAGTTGTAGGTCTGATCACAGACAATGATGAGAGGGCCTACAGGGAGGAGCTCAATCTCCTTACAACACGGTGTGATGACAACAACCTCACCCTCAACGTCAGCAAAACCAAGGAGCTGATCGTTGATTTCAGGAAACTGCAAACCGGACATGCCCCTATCCACATCAACGGGACTGAAGTGGAAAGGGTCAGTAACTTTAAATTCCTTGGTGTCCATATCACCGAGGACCTCACATGGTCTCTCAACACCACCTGTCTGATCAAGAAAGCGCAACAGCGCCTGTACTTCCTAAGACGGTTGAAGAAAGCCAAGATATGTCCCCAGATCCTCATTACCTTTTACAGATGCACTACAGAATGCACACTGACAGGCTGCATCACAGTGTGGTATGGCAACTGCAGTGCTGCGGACCGCAAAGCCCTACAGCGGGTGGTGAAAACTGCCCAGTCCATCACTGGGGTTACCCTCCCATCTATCCAGGACATTTATGACATACGGTGCTTGAGGAAAGCTCTAAGCATAATCAAAGACCCCACACACCCCAGCTACAGACTTTATGATCTGCTACCATCTGGAAAACGGTACCGGAGCATTCGGGCCAGAACTACCAGACCCAGAAACAGTTTTTACCCCCGCACTATCAAACTGTTAAATTCCCAGCCTCTCTCACTCTCACCTATGATCTGAACCTCACAGTGCCTTCTTCCTTTCTTTCTTTCTTACCAAAAACCCAAACACACATTGAAAATCTACCTCTACCATACATGTCAAAAGCTCACTCCCTATAATTTGTATCCCTTTATTTTATTCTGTTGATGCATATTTTTGCACATAACCTGTTACCTTTTTGTTGTTTTGCACATTGCCTGTTGTTGTTCTTTGCACATTGCCTGTTGTTTCTGTCTTTCTTTTGCTACACAATTGTATTGTTGTTGTTGTGTTTTTTTTCCACTTTGTACTACTTAAGTCCGAGAGCTAGCTAAATAGCATTTCGTTATATCATATACCATGTATATGAGTGTAATGACAATAAACTTGAACTTGACTTGACTTGATAAACCTGAGACGAGACAAACGTTACGAGACCATTTATAAGCACCTGAAGAAGGCTCCACGGCCGAAACGTTGTGTTCTCTTTCTTCTTTTTTCAGCATGGAATAAACCTATTACTTGTTCATTTATAAGCTTGGTGACCTCAAAGGAAACAGAACAATACTAACACTTTTCTACAAATCTCTCATTGAAAAGGTTTTCAAATACTGTCCCACTTGTTGGTTTGGCAACATCAGTACTGTGAACTGAAACACGTTTTCCACAGGGAATGATGAAGCTGGAATTGAATATGCAGACATTAGTCCTGCCTGGCATAAAACAACCTGTATCTACAGTGTACTGCAAGTGAACACACAAATCTAATACTATTAAAACCCCCTTTACAGGCTGGTGAATGATGTGAAATGAGGTATAGGAGCTGTAATTGAAGTGGACAGCAAACTCTAAACTGCTACTCGTCAGGACAGGAATCTTACAAAGGCCACTTCCTTCCAGGAGGATCAGAGTAACAAATACTAAACAAAACGATTAAGGTTCAAATTCTAACTGTTAAGTTTCTCGTCACATTTAGGTCAAACTAGAGCTTTAGTAGATATTACCTGAGATTATTAAAACACGCAAACTGCACACAGGCCCAGGAACTGAACCCAGGGCCCCAGCACTGCTAACCACTGCGCTGCCATGCCTCCCTGACAATCACATGTAATTTCCCAATTTCTCACCTCGTAGGATTGTGGCACATTTTCACATTAATGTGATACTAAGGCATTTTCAAAGGGGGCACATTGGTTAGCATTGCTGCCTCATAGCACTGGGGCCCTGGGTTTGATTCCAGGGGTGTTGTCTGTGTGGAGTCTGCATGTTTGTTCACGATGGAGGGGATACCTCTCCCTAACACAGGGCACACAGACACACACTCACACCACAGCCCATTACCCCACAACACAACCCACCCACCAGTATCAGTGTGGATGAGACTGGTGCACTGCAGGAGGAAATCCATGAGAACACGAGAACACGGGCAGAGCATGCAAACTCCATACGAGTCTCTCTAACAACTACATTTCCCCATCAACAAAAAATACAATACAATCAAGAGTATATATAACATATCAAAACATCGTCAGGGGTATTTATTACAATAAAAATAGACATTATGGAAAAAGTTTAAACAGAGTAAATAAAGAAAGTCCGCACCGCTTTCATATTTCTACATTTCGAAACCTGCAAATACACCTTTGCATCTATTTTAAAATGTTCAAACGTAAGACTCTTCCCAGATCATTTCACTTAATGTATACAATAACGTGGCAGTATAATAATTAAGTCAATTACAAACGATATTTTTTATTATTTCCAATGGGATTGAAATTTAACATTATGCAATATTTTGAAAGTTCGTAATATAGACAACTCGTTTTTTAATTATTATTACTACTGCTACTACTACAATAAACGTGAATAATAGCTAACTGTATAACACCTACATTTCCCATAAGGCCGTGGGCGACTTCCTTCAGACGTCATCAGCACGAGTCCGCCGGCCGGCTGTCAGGGGTGACGTCACTCTTTCCCGCCAGCCCAGTTGGTCCGACTGGTGTCGCTAAGAATCAACACCTGCAGCATTTGTTATTTAATAATAAGAATCTATTTCACTGCAGCGGGTCGCCTTCTCCCTTTAACGGGTTTCCGATGCACAGTAAAGTTACTGTAACACGACACGACACGGTGACTGCAGAGCGTCCAGCCGCTTTGTCCGTGCTGTGAGCGACAATGACCCGTCCATAGAGCCCAGGAAAAAGTTCTGCGTCCTGAAACACCTGCGGGTCTTTTCATTTTTTAGTATGTTTACAAGTCAAAGAATAAAATACACACCAGTTAAGGGTACGTGGACATAGAGACACTGCAGTACAACAAGACAAAAAAGCATAAAATGAATTAACAGAGCAACTAAAGACTGAGAACATAATGAACACTACGTACGTGACGTTAAGAGTCAGATAAAATGAAAAACCTGCCCGCAACAAGGTTTGTGTATTACAGGTTTGAGATTAATGGGTTATTTAAATCGCACCTCCCTAGACTCATGTATTTCTGTCACTGCACAGTAGACATGTCTTGAAAATATCACCTCCCACCGCAATTTGGTAAAATTCCGGAATTTATGATGTGCGATTGGAAAAGAGCCGGTTCCGTCCCGCCTCCTGCTGAGATCTCTGCGCTGATTGGACAAAGTTTCTCAGCCGTCATCCGAGATCTCCGCGGTGATTGGGTCACTGGCGTACTTTTTTATTTTTTATTTATTTATTTTTCACAGGCGTGTTAGGTCATGGTGGTACGCCGAATCTCCGTGGTCATTGGCCCAGAGTAGCGTCAAGTTGAAGGCGGTAACTCCGCAGAAATAGCCGGAACATTTTTTTTAACTTAAGTATTAAAAATAACAAATAATACAATACAAATACAGGGCCTGTCTGTCGCCGAGATCGGTGTGGAGTTGTGGCCCAGTATGCTGTGGTTCCGCTCTTTGCTTGTCAAGCACTGCGGGCACTTGGAAAACCGAATTTCAAGACAGAGAGTTATTAACTTTTTCGACGCAGTAATCAGACTGCTTAAACTGAAAAACTATACCCTTAATTCACCCAAAAGACGGTTCAAAGCATTCACTCAGTTAACGCCTTACTTGTTTTGGCTGTTGTAAACTTAAAGTATACTTTATATTGAAAGATACTGAAAGTGTGTGTTTGGATCATATAGATTACAAATGCATACATGCTTTCAATACCATCATTACATTAATGATAAGAGAAGTATAGAAGTTATCAGTTGCATGTCTGTAATTCAGATCTAAGGCTGTAAAGTTGCATGATTTAACAGCATAAACTTTTACATATAACTTGCATGTGCTTTTGATTGATGTCACTGTGAACATGTTAGATTTTTAGCCATTCAGCAGAAATAACCCTGTTTTTTCCTGTTATACAGAATACTTCCAGTGTATCAGTTGACAAGCAAAGATATTACTGGAAGATAAGGAGGACCTTGTATTCACAAAGCAATTAATCATTTTACTGTAATCTAATTTAGTTCTTAGGAAACTGCGTTTAGAGTCTAATCAGCCTTAGACTGATGTATATATATTTGTATATGTTATAGCTAATTGGTAACAGTTAATTAAGATAAAAATCAGAGGGCATGGATTCAGAATAAGCCTTTTTAGAAAATGTTAAAGTAGGGAGGTAACATAAACCTGAAAAAATGCTTTAGACTATCAAAATTGTTGCTAAATAATACTTATGAGGAATTAAAAGCAAATGCAAAGAAGTCTTGTTTGGAAAAACCCAGTATTGTGTTAGCTGTGATTCGGTTATTATTGTAACTCAACCAGTGGATGTGGCAGCATGTGACTATAATGTGGATTCATATCGGATTACTGGAGTTGTGTTCCTGTCACTGGGACTTTGTGGTTTTAACAGCACGGGTTTACTGGAAATCCATAATCAGCAGTACTTCCTCCTAGGCTCTTTTTTTCCCTCAGTATTTAATTTTTATTACATTTTAGCTTTGGAGAGCCTGTTGATTTATTTTTGTGTGATCCACTGTATAAGAAAGGGGTATAGTGGGAAAAATATACAAAACATCACCAGAGGGGCAACACCCTGTCTGTTGGCCAGTCAGTTCTTTTTCAAGGATGATAACCTCTCAGCTGTTTGTCTTAGAGATTGATCCCTGGGCGGTGACAGTGGCCTGGTGGGAGTGAAGCAGTATTAGCAGCAGGCAGTGCCCTTGAGCTGACTTCCAGAAGCCTACAGTCCCATGCTGCCCTGGTAGAGGGCAGCATGGTGACTAGACAGAATAAATATGTTCAGAATTCTCCTGTGAAGTGAAAGTTGTTTTGTTCACAACTACATCCTACTCTCTTCCAGACCATTTTAGATTTGAAAAGTTTCAAAACATTAAGACAAAACAGAACTGGAAAAATATCTGGTTAACTACGATGAAAAATTAAAAATACAATAATAGCTATGTAGTCATACAATCATAAAATAATTCTGTCTGAGAGCATGGGCCCCCTTTTTCATATTAAAGCTGTTACCCAGAGGTAGTTTGTTACATTTTAGCTTTGGTTAGTAGTTACTATTATATTGATGTAAATTTCTAGCTGCATTCTAATGGAAAAAATGAAAGCATTAATATGCAATTGAGTTTGTGTAAATAGCTGTTATAAGGCATTTAATTGGTGTAAATACAGTACACAAAACGTATTAAAGAACCCTTTGCTGTAAATATGGTGCTGCAAAGTCTGCTATTGTGTTAAGTCTGAACTCTGCTTAGAAAAGTACAATATGTTTCCATATGTTGCTATACTGTGTATCAGAGCAACCTCGTGGTTAGCAATACTGCCTCACAGTGCTGGGGCCCCAAGTTCAATTCCTAGGGTAATATTTGCATGGAGTTGTATCCCTATTTTTACGTGGGATTCCCCCCACAATCCATAGACATTCTGGGAAGGTAATTGGCGCCTGAGTGGTGAGTGGGGTGAGTGTTTGTGTTGGTGTCCCCTGTGATGGACTGGCTTCCCGTCCAGGGTGTATCCTGCCTTGTGCCCCTTGCTTGCCAGGATAGGCTTCAGCTCCTCTGTGATCCTGAAGTGAATAGAGTGCTTAGAACTTGGATGGATGTTGCTACAGAAGATAAGAAATATATATTTTTTAAGTTCCTGAAAACTATTAAATTCGCATAATTTTGGTGTGCTGGGAATGTTGAGTATTTCTGCATTTCTGGGTCTTACAAAAATGTGATTTAAAAATATGAGAAGTGATTTGGCCTTTCTGTTGTCATTGACATCCTCCTCTGATGTGCCATTATTGCTGAATTGACAGTTTAGGGATTAACAGTGGACAATCATTAACAAGAAAACGTTTTTTTTTAAACTGCTGCTGGGCTGAGGGAAAGGTCAAACTAGAACAGACCATAGTGCATGAGAAAGGATTTTTTGGATAAGGAACCTTTTCTAATTTGACCATTTAACTGTTGAGGCTTCATCTGTAAATTATCAGTATCTGACAACATTTTTTGGTGGTATAGGCTAAAGTTATTACCTCCACGTGGTACATCTGAACAAAATAAAAAAATCAGTGATTTTGATCTAGAATAAGAGGAAAGAACAACAAAATGCCAAGGACAGCTGTGCTTAGTTGAAAGCATATTAAGGGTAGTGTTCTTTTTGGCGAATCTGGATCAGGCTGTGCTAACTGGGAATACAGGGTAACCTATTTATAATTTTGTTTGCCTATACAGGCATCTGTTAAACTCCGTATGTTACAGCGACAAGAGTAGGAACATTTTGCACACATTAGAAATGAGTCTATATCTTCCTGCAAAGAATACATTTCAAATCCCTTAGAAAACCAAATGGTTGCAAATATGTCCCGTTTTTTTTCTCTTACTTTATACAGCTATTCTTAATAGAATGTACTTCGATTTTGGCAGCAGTGTTACCGCCATCTAGCCTGATCTCCTGAGATCTCAGTTAGCAAGTAAGCACGATCGGACCTGCTTTTTACTGGCTCTTACCAAAACCATGTTACTGCTGTAAGTGATGTAGGTGGTACCTTTTCTTCTAGACCAGAATCTCCCAACGAGTACGCCAATGTGGTGACACTACACTGTCCTTTGCATGAGACTTTCAACCGCCATCCTGACTGCTTGGTCCTCCTCCTGTTCACGAGACTAAGGGTGTAAACCCCAGTGCCCTGTGTTCATGGCAGCTGCATGTCAACAAGGTGGAACAAGGTGGGTGCTGCACTTCAAGAACAGAAGAAATGATTTCCCTCCTTTATGTAAAGCACCGTAGAATAAAAAAAACACTAAATACAATTGTAATTATTCCTGCTAGTCTATGTTTTGAAATCTCAGGATACAGTTTCAGTACGGTGAAAATAATTATTTCTTGGTCAAAATTATTTATTATTATATATTTCCAATTTACAGAAACTGTGTTTTGGTATCTCAAACTTTGACTATAAGTAAAAATTATTGTACGACGACATACAGGCAAAAAGAGAATTATTCCTATTATTTGGAAGATTTAGTATTAGATGTGTTTAACGTCTGTTTATCTTACTATCTTAAAAGAAAACATGGCACCTGCTAGAGTGTGTAATAACGTGCATTTCCCCTTCTATCAGAAAACCGAGAATGGTTCTCAAAACTGTTTAGAACAACAGAATTGCGGCACTTAGGGATGAGTGAGAGGCTGTGCAACCAGCTGGTGATTCTTTCAAACATGCAGCCTGACAGAGAAGTGGAAGAATATACAGTGAATTATCTTACCAGGAAGGAGATAAAATAACACTTTATGTTTACAATTTACCTACACCGAAAAAGTGTTTTTTTCTGAGAGAAGAAGTCCAAAAACAAAAAAAAAGTTTGAGTAATGATAATAAGTGCATAATTGCAGGCCCAAATCAATGCATACAAAATGTAAGCTCTGCAGATAAAGGTGTCCCAGAAAAAAAGAGGAAAATAGCCGAGAGAGAAAACGTGAACTATTCAGAGGTCTAAAGCTAGTCTCTTCCTAACTAGGACTCTACTTGTCTGCTGATCTTAATTTCACAGCTGAACGTTCTAAATCGAAGGAAAGAATAAGGTAAATTGGTATTTTGGAGAATTGCTTTTCCAGATGAGGTTCTGCTTTTTTCTTCAAAAACACATACAGTGCTCTAAGATCAATATAGTTTTATTCATCATTGTACTGTGATGTCTTCCAGTTATGGGTAAATCGACTATTTGTTTTTAACATTTTATCATTTATAAAATAATAATCAATTTTCAATCCACACGGTCTTCCCTATTCATACCCTCTCACTCCACTCAGTCTCCGCTCACTATTGAGGTTCCCTCTTCCGAGCTCAACCCTTGCTTTACCTTTTTGGGAAAGAACACTTTAAACCCAGTCATCTTTTGGCCCTCAAAACCCTTGCTCAATCCCTTGACAATGCCATCGCTTTACGGTGTTAGGAATTGGTTACTTTTGCAACTTTACAGAATCTTTCCAGGATTAATCTACCACAGGCTCGCATAGGGTCCTAACGAGCCACTTTGCTGCAACTCCTGACACAGACAGACAGATATAAAAGACCATTCCTTAGTATACTATTTTCCCTTTGGATCCTTAGTGCGAAATATGCTGAAATATTTAAAGGGCTTTATTAATTTTCTCTTACATCTAGAGGAAGAAAGAAATTTCCTACCTCTCTAGTAGGTCTGCAGGAGAAAAATGATGAGACCCTCAAGCTGTTGTGACCAGTACTGCCTTGTGATATTGAAAAAAATAGTCCAGAACTTTGCGTTAGAGACCCATTACACATCCTTCAAAGTTGTATTAGTCCTCTAGCGTATACCCACATTTTTGTTATTAGGAAACAACTGACGAAGTTGAAAAACTATCAAAAATGATTAAACTCCCAGCCTCTCTCACCTACGATCTGAACCTCACAGTGCCTTCTTTCTTACCAAAAACTCAAACACACATTGAAATCTACCTCTACCTCACATTTCATAAAGCTCACTCCCCAGAATTTTCTATTCTTTATTTAATTCTGTTAATGTATGGTTTTGCACATTACCTGTTACCTTTTGTTGTTTTGCACATTGCCTGTTGTTGTTTTGCACACTGCCTGTTGTCTCTGTCTTTTATTATACAATTGTATTGTTTTTTTTTGTACTGCTTATCGTCTGAGAGCTAGCTAAATAGCATTTCGTTATACCATATACCTGTATATGAGTATAATGACAATAAACTTGAACTTGAACTTGAAACCGCACATGTCCTGGGGAATAAGAGATTGTGCCTTTTTGTCCTCTCCCAGGTGGATGTGAGATTGCAGTTCAATAGGGGTACATTAAAAAAAGGATATAAATGTGTGTGTGGGAGGGGTGGCATTGGAAACTTTAAATTGTAAATCACAAGTAACATTTCTCTTGGCTGGGTTAGTCATTTTCAGCTAAATCAAATTCACGGGAGAAATTCAACATTGTGAATTAATTACAGCTGTGTTGCCATTCCAACTAACTCTTACCCTTCAGCACTATCATACGTAGGAAGCTGAAAGATGTAATTGTGTGAGAAGCCCACTGGAGCAGCCTTTCATCTAAATATTTAAAATGAATGCCTGAGTCATGCTTCTTGAATTGTCCTTGTCCACTGACGGGGAGGCCACTGACATGAAAACTTTGCCAAGAGAACAAGCTGTGCTCCTCTATGAACAGAAGATCCTCTTTCCAATGGAGCAAACATTTTTCATAGTGTAGATTTAGTGAAAACATTGGGTTGTGAAATACATGATATGTGCTAACACTTGACTGTTTACATTTGATTTGTAGCTTTTTAAGTTGTTTTTTATTTTCAATGATAACTGCGAGAGGTGAATTTATTCCTGTATTTAAATCTTGGAGAAGTGTTATTTAAAAAAAGTAAGATGGCTGACTGTTGAGTCAACAGCATCATTTAAACATTATCTAGAGAACCTGTGCTGTGATTCCAAGAAATCAAACATTAACGGGGTGTTTTTGGAGGTTTGTTATTCAGAGCAAAATATTTCTGCGTACAGTATATCAAAAGTAACTGGACAGGTTTAAAGGTGGAATGCTTTCAAAAGAGAACTGAAACAAATAATCACAAATTATATGATTGGTAGATCACAAGTGGCTAAAAAACAAGACAGAATATTGTTAACATTCTTGATATTTGGTGTTTTTAAAACTGATGGTCAGAAAAGCAGAAGGTCAAGTGGTTCACCTTTGTACTACAAGTCTGATAAAAAAGTAAGAGTAACAATTTTTAACTTAATATCTTTCCAGAAATGTTCAGAAAAGTTCTTACATCTTGTATACCTTTATATTTTACTTTTTTATTCCATATTCCTTTTTCACATTACAGTATTTTGTGGCTACCCTTTAACTTTTCCTTTCTTTTCTTTTATTGTTTCTTGTTTCAGTATTTTGAAAAAATAATATCATGAAGTATACAATTTTAGAGACTGTGATATCTGAGAAAAGTAAAAAAGGAAGATTCAAATTTAAAACTCTAAGTGAATAAATTACAATCTGATAATACTCTAACAGAATATAATTATTTCTCTGTCTACTAAATGTACTGCCTTCTTCCTGCTGAGATAAGCAAATCCTTTGAAGTGCCCACAAATGGCCTGTCAATTAGTTAAGAGAGGATAAACTTGCAGCTTTAAAAAATTGGTCATCCTACCGCACAAGCCTATAATGGAAAAAAGTGATTTTCTGGTCTACTGTTAACACTGCAGTAGTCTATTAATATTCTTGCTCAGCAACACTGTAGAGTCCTTGTAGTTTCAAATGCCAGGGTTCAGAACAGATGCTCAGTCTGGGTTCTGTTCTGCAGTTCTAGGCATGATAGAACAATCTACAGAATATGATAGATCTCTTACTCGTTTATTTGGAATGCTATTGCTGATTTATCATGTAAATTAATTCAGAAGACTAGACCAATGCATTCTATCCATATTCCAAGTAAAGTTGCTCAATAAATTTTTTCCCGTTGATTTGCTATTTTCAGTCATGCACACACTGCCACTGTGTGCCTTCATATAGGTACAGTACATTAAAACAGTAAATCAGTATACCATGAATAAACAGTCTAAACAGCAAGTTACAGGATACTGTATACATTTCAATGCAGTTCTTATGTGACCTTTGATGATTACTCTGCTTGATACGTGATTTTATAAAAAGGAATAGAGCACAGAAATAAAAAAAACAATAGCACTGAAAAAATAAAAATATGTTTATAGTATAATTGAGATTTATTTGTTTTTTAGCATTATTTGTAACATACTGTAGCTTTCAGCTTTAAAACAAATGCCATTTAAATTGAATTGACACTGCTTTAGAAAGTTCAACTTAATCCCAAACACACTCTTTGTTCATGAGTCTAAGAGATACATGATGAGAATATGTAAACTGAAAGTGACATTCACCACCAAATGATGAAATTATTGCCTAAATATCATTCAAGTAAAAACAGATCTCAGGAAAACAGATTTCCTAATTTTGCATCCAAAACTAGACATTTTCATGTAAAGATTTTTTTGTAAGACTAGGAATTTTCATGTAAGACTTCACTGCACTGGATATTTGTGCCAGATATTTGGATATTATCTGGATATTTCATTGTGTTACTTTTGAAAAATCCACTTTTTAGTCTTTTACAGTGTATCGCTATATACTGTAGAATAGTAAATACAATATTTATAATACTAATTTTTATTTTATAAAGCACCTTTCATGAAACATCATCTCAAGGTGCTTTACAATAAAACAAAAGCAAGAGAAAAAACAATAGAGACAGGTTAATTATTAATTACCTACCCTGAACAGTGGGAATCGTATACATGGGCATGGCAGCGTTAATTACCATGTGCTACCAGACAAGTCATCACATTTTGCCCCAGACAATTAGGAACATCACAGGCAGTATAAAAGTCCAGACTGCTCTTACAGAGCCCAACACTGGAAAAGAGCAGTAACAGAACCATTCAAGTTGAGTGAGGACAGTTTTCCAACACAAACACATAATGGCACAATATGCACTTCAAGACTTATCCAGACAATCAGCAGATTGAATTTTATATTCCCAGCAGAGGTTTAACATATAGACATAACATAGATGCATTTGTAACACCTACAAAGAACACATTTAAAAGGGTTTTCTTTCTCCCTCTCAAGGTCTCCCAATCATTTAGGTACTATACTTAACAATCAGGCTCTACATATCTTTAAAGGTATTTTCAGAGCCTCCCACTTAAATGATGTTATGCTTCTTACAATTAGTCTTAGAAATAAAAATACATGAGATAGTGTTTTTGTTCTGGTATAAAAGTTACATAAGGCAAATGGTATTTTAAGAATATAAGAACATAACATCTTACCCAAAATTCCAAAAGTTTTAAAATGACATACTGTATGTAATAATCATTTTTTATTAGACCTATAATTGTTTCTGCATAATTAACCTGAACCACACATCTTATTCCATAGATTTTATAGTTAATGCTCCATGATTCTCAAAATATCTCTTAGAAAAATATGTTTACAAGGTAATAGGTGATTGCGTTATGTTCTTAATCTTTTCTTAGGCATTGCATCAGGGGAAAATGAGATGTCTTGACTGCCTGCAGATCCATTCAAATGTCCTCCATTCACACAGTCCTGATGCTCAGATCCTTCACTAGTGTGTTCGCTGATGCTGAATGGCATCTACAAAAATTCAACATATTAAATTAATTCCTAAAACCTTGACTTTAGCATCTTACAAATCTGATGATTGCAGAACAAAAAGAAATTATAGTAAGTGGTAATTAAATCTACAAAGCTGTTAGCAATTAGGTGAAGCAAATTGTGAAAGTAATTTTTCAGCAAATGAAGATATGAAGAAGAAAAAATAGAGCATATGATTATGTTTTTATTTTCTGGAAATCCATTTTAATGGGTCATCAGCATTGAACTTTGTTCTTAAATGTATATGGAATTTTGCGGCCACGTCTTTCAGACATACTGTACCTGACCTCTTAAAAAAAACAAAGATACATAATTCCCCTAAACCTTCAAGCTTTCCCATTTGTAAATGCATGATTCATTGTAATGCTAAAAACAAAATTACAAATGTAAAACAATTTGTTTCAGAAAGTCAGTGCATTTATTTATAAAAAATATGTAATATTTGTGAGTTACTTAAGAAAAAGTGCATCATTTTTGTGAAGGTGGCACTAATTGTCACACTGATCTCAATTAAAATATCAAGGGCAGCAAACAGAGTAATTCATAGTGTCATGCTCACTTCTACTGCTGAGCTGTGGAGTGAGTATTTACATGGTAGCCAGCCACACCTATATCATTTGTCATTCGGCTCTGGTTGCCTTGGATATTAATCTGAGAGGAGCCTCACACCACCTGGAGGCAATGTATTACCACTCCCACCTCAGGTGGTTCAAGCTACTTCAGCTGTGATCTGACAGAGCTTATGACCCCTGTCATAGTTTGCTAGGCTTTTAGCTTCACACTAAATTCTTAGTTCACGCTGTTTGTTTCCTGGATTCTGGACCCTCACTTCACCCTTATTACTTTCATTGGGTTCTACTCTTTTGCTTTTGTAGAGTGTTTCCTAGTTTATGGACCCTTCCCTCAGTTTTGAGTGCAGATTTCCCTTTGTACTGTGCTTCTGTGTCAACCCAGCTTTGAACCTCACCTGTATAGGACTTAACACTGGACTGCATTTTGCTGCATTCCCCTGCTTGCAGCACACACTATGCCTCCTGTTCATGCTCCCCTATATACTTGACTCTTGCCTGTTTGTGAATGATGGTTTATAGTTGGAGCCAAGACCAGGCCAGGTTGTTCTCACCCCAAAATTTTTTTTTAAAACAACGCTTTGAATCTTTGCATTCAGGTAGTAAAGTCATATATGCTTTAATATGAGGGTTATTGTCTGTATCTAAATAAGAATGGCACAGCCTTGTAATTGCTATTATTTCCTAGGTTGTCTACAGGAAGCCTTCTTAGTTGTCTAGACTAAACTAAGACTTTTGTGTTCATTGCAATGGCTCTCCCAAGATTTATTTTCTGAATTTTCTAGCTATATTATCTAGCCTTTTGTGACAGATTGCTTAAATTAATGTATTTTACCCTTCTTTTGTTGGTACCATTTTCACAGTTAGTTGTGCTGCAGTGGTCAATTTGTTGTCTGATTGTTTCTTCAATGTCTGAAATAGAAACCAGAACCTTTTAGTTATAACAGCAAGGTGCAGGTGATACACAGTGACTGGAAAAAAAATGTTGATACTTTGCTCCCCATGCTGATCTCAACGATATTTAATAAACACAACCTGAGAGATGTTTTTCTTTCAAATCTGATAAGTAAAGTAATTAGGCATTTCTCAATGTCCAACTATTTCTCTTTCCTGTTTCTATGGAAGATTGATTATTTTGTTCAGCAGGTATTCTTTTATCCTCTTCAACTGAGGAACTTAATCACAGTATACGACCAATTTGTTCAACCATAACAGGTGGTGAGAGTACTTCTAGTCCCTGGTCTTTCCAGGTAGGGTTCATGTGTAGGTCAATCAGTCCATGCAAACTTTCTTTTGCTGAGTCTGTGAGGCCACTGAAGCAGTTATTAATGCTCTCTAGTCTAAGCCCAGAGACAAGGGATAACTGTATCAACTCTTATCTCAACAGGTGGCTTATATTTAGAACATCTGGTTTTCATTCAGTGGATGGATTTTAATTTTCCACTTAATTTATTTTGCAGTGAAGGATTAAATTCACTTCAGTAATTCAATGAAGGAATACTAGTCACCTGTACGCAGAGAATAGGTAATGATATTGATGCTATCTTAGCTCAGACAACCAGCTTTGTGTTTTGTTGTTGAAAAGCACTTCATTTTACCTAACTTCTTTCCTCAGTATCCAGTCCCTATCTTAAGTATGTTTTAAAAAAATATACTTAATCGAGGATAATTAGAATATTCAAAATAATAAAATAGCAGAAAGATAATAACAATTTAATAACAATTTAAAATATTTTACAGCATGAGAAAAGATATTGTTTTGACAGGAAACACAATGAGATATTTATTGTACTTTCAAGCAGTTTTATTTTCAAATACAGGATGTCTACATTTCTGTGTCATGAAAGTGCAGTAATTGTTTACCAGAATATATTTCATACCTGTGAGAATTGCATCTATGTTAATCACCACAAACTTGGCATCCTCTTCAGAGAAGCACATTGGTGGCTTGAATTTCAGAACATTCCTATGAGGGCCATCAGCACTTAGCAAGATATTATGTTCTTTAAGCCTGGTGAGTTAAAAGTCTCCCATCAAACACAGATACAAATGTAAGCACAATGTAACATTCCTAAAACATAGAATAAGGTGACTATAGGCATTCAGAAGTTGCCCAATTTATCTTTGCTTTACACTCTGTGTAGGTAGTTTTTATGATAGTTCATCATAATTTTATCAGAAATTGCCCCTGAAAAGCCATCAGAACTGATTAGGTGGAGTAACATGAGAGAGTGTGATGGTAATGTTTGGTTTTATAATTAAATCTGGGCTCTGAGTTACTTATGACCATGGGAATCTTTTGGAATTAACCCTTCAAGGAGTTTTAATACTAATGTAGTTAGCACAATTATAGAATATAGGGGTCAGGCATGAGTACAATCAAATATCTTTTTTCAAATCTTTTATTCACATATAACCCACCTGTAGATCACGTCCTGTGCTTCAGCTGTGGCTGGGGTCCTCTTTATTCGGTCCTTCACCAAGTCCACACCGATGAACAAACCAACACCCCTGAGACAGAACAACAGAAAAGGCAACACCTTGAAGGAAAAAGCTTTCATAAATCGTTTTCATCATACTTTTTCCATGATAGAAGTGAACACGTTGTCATTTCTAATTTTGTGAGTTTTTCTTAATTTGTTCCTTCCCTTGACTTTTTATTTTTAGTTTTAGCTGCAATGTGTCTATTGTTTTGCCTACATTTTAGTAGTAATGTGAAAAACTGGGTCTGCTTTGTCATTGTGCTGACAAGAGATCAAGTTACAATTCAAGGTACAGTATAACTATAAAGGAACAGTATCATTTCTCACTTTGCTGTAATGCCAAAGCTTCAGGCAGATGAGATGTGGATGAAGGGTTTGATTTTCAACCCAGTTTTGAAATGAAATTGAAATTAAAGAGCAGCTAGGCTAAACATGTTAGAAGAAAAACGGGTACAGAAATGGCAAAAACATGCAGGCAGAAGCTACAGGGAGAGTAAGGAAAGCTAAGAAGCACCATAAACAGTTGAGGTTTTTATGCCCGAATGAGCAAAAAATAAATTATGTGGGTAACATCATAAGAATACACAGCCATAACTGAAAACAGGGCATGTTTTTTTGCAAAATTCCAGTGAAACACCTTTTTTTCTTTCTATATTAGTAGAAATATCAGTTGTTGGTCATAATGCTTCTTTTTGTGTCTTATAAAAAAATAAGAATTAGTATCCTCAGAGTGCATGTACAGTAAATATAAAACACCCTGTATGCTCTCGGTCTAGTTTTTCACTTGAGGAAACGTCAGTTTAGAATGGCTTTTATGATTAGATAAGCTGACAAAAATAATCTTTCATTATCTCAAGTAGAATTTGTGTTTTCTCTGTAGCACAGGTCAGAATAACAGGTATCTTGAGGACCTCCCATCCCTGCAACAAGATATGATAACCTGTGAAGAATTATCCCAGTTGCTGTGCTGAGGTCTATGACACATGACACAAATGAATTTTTTAAGACCAGTTAATGAGTCTTGCAGCTCTGCTTACCTGATGTCTCCTATAAGCGGATGCTTTTCTTTCTGCTGGTTGAGTAGGTCAGTCAGGTACTTCCCCACCCTGTCAGCATTACCTTGGAGATCCTCTTTCTCAATAACATCAAGCACAGCTAACCCAATTGCACAAGAAACTGGGTTGCCTCCAAACTAGTAAAAGTAGAAACAAGGGAAAAGTAAGTTCTGGAAAGCTAGAACAATAACAGTCTAAATGAAAAGTCTTCATTAAAGTGCCTTATATTATACAGGATGATTTTAAGTGAATTCTTCACTGTGGATATAGATGATTAAGTATGATTAAATTTGCAATAGGTTAAGTGTTATCCAAAATGTCTGGGCGAGTCAGGGCTCACAACCCTCGGATTCCTTGGAAGCTGGGCATATTTCCATGAGACGTCACATTCCCCCTGGGGCTATACAGTCTTGCTCGAGTCAATTGCCCCAGCCTTCTTCATCCAATTAATGGGTGCTTTATACATCAGGCCAAACTACTTAAACCCTACTATGCCACTGATCTGGTTCTGTCTCATGGAGCTACTTTCAGGTAATTTGCTTAATACTAGACTATTTCCTTCTCAGCACCAGACTACTAACACAGTTCCTTGCAAGAATCCAGTACAATGGTGCAGCCTCTAAGCCCCTGTCTGCATCTGCTCTGAAAGAAATGCCTTTTTTCTTCCTGAATCTCTGCTTATCTTCATTCTGTTTCAGCAAACTCTGTCAGCCTCCATGCTGCCAGACCCCATTCTTCTCCTGCTTCAATTTCACCATCTCCTATCACCAAGGAATGAAGACTGGCAAAGCCTTTACATTATCAGCTGCTGTGTATTGGAGGTGCTTGCCTTTTTTCAACTATGTAAGCTCTGAGGAACCCATGCCTTCCAGCCCTCCTTTTGCATTTAACTTTTTAGATTTTGTGTCATAGTATGCCAGCAGCCATATCACCCTGCAACTCACAACTGGCAACCCCCTGAAGCTAAGCAGGTGTGAGCTTGGTCAGTACCTGGATGGGAGACCACCTGGGAAAAACTAAGGTTGCTGCTGGAAGAGCTGTTAGTGGGGCCAGGAGGGGGCGCTCACCCTGCAGTCCATGTGGGTCCTAATGCCCCAGTATAGTGACGGGGACACTATACTGTAAACAGGTGCAGTCCTTCGGATGAGATGTAAAACCGAGGTCCTGACTCTCTGTGGTCATTAAAAATCCCAGGGTGTTTCTCGAAAAGTGTATGGGTGTAACCCCGGCGTCCTGGCCAAATTTCCCATTGGCCCTTACCTAATAATCCTAATAATCCTCCTAATTGGCTACATTACTCTGCTCTCCTCCCCACTGATATCTGATGTGTGGTGAGTGTTATGGCCCACTATGGCTGCCGTTGCAACATCCAGGTGGATGCTGCACATTGGTGGAGTCCCCATTACCTGTAAAGCACTTTGAGTGGAGTGTCCAGAAAAGTGCTATATAAGTGTACAATAATAAGCAATTATTACACTGTCCATTTATATTCTTCACACTGTACAGTTCCCCATGTATATAAGAATGAGACATACCATTTAAAGATGTCAAACATCATTTATACTTTATTGCTGTTTATTTGGTTGTGCAGCCATTTGCTGGATTTGACATCTAACTTAGCACTGCTCAAGGTGTAATCCTATATCCAGAAGGAGCTACAGTACAGCTATCCCAGATGTTTACAGCATTTTGGCTGACTTGTTATCATAGGAGATTGTTACAAATTGAGAATAACCTACATGTATCAAGCACAATGTAGGTGTGTGTCTTAGCCACACACTTCAAAACCCAATATTTGTATCAGTTTCCATCACACTGCTTGTGGAGATAGAGTTAAGGAAACGTGCTCATGAAATGAATCAGTATAATCATATAATGCAAAGGGTCTGTAGGCTCCAAACATTACATCAGAAGGAGTTATCATTGTGGACTCACCGTGTTGAAGTATTCCATCCCAGATGACATGAAAGCTTCTGCGATTTCCCTTGTTGTGACCACACAAGACATGGGATGTCCATTGCCAATGGGCTTCCCCATGGTGACAATGTCTGGAATGAAGTCTTCCCCTTGAAGCTGGAAGGCCCAGAAGTGCTTTCCAACACGCCCGAAGCCGACCTGCACCTCATCTGTAATAACCACCCCACCTGCTTGCCGCACGTGCCTGAAAAGGAGAGCAAGAATCCTGTGCCACTGTGCTCCTCTACTGTACATGTAAAGAGCTGGTCATTCCCGAAATGTGAACTCCTTCCATCTGTCAGTGATTTAACAATCACTTTATTGAAGTGTATTGTGTGTATTCTAAGATCATTTATACTTTTGAGAGCAGGCTACATTTTAGGAGTAATACTTTTACTTTTAAATAAACCCAAGTTTTTCTCACTTTTGTTAGAAAAATATAATTTGAAAGTTACCCTTAATAATGAGATTTTGGTTTTTCAACAAGATACGTAGTTAGGAATTTGTGAACAAAAAGATACATTTGAAGAGTATCCATAACACATTTTTATCACAATTTACCTACCATACTACTGTACATGATAAAAAAACACGAGAGAAGATAAAACATATTTTAAATTGAAGATTTGTGAGGTAAGTGTCTTTAATAAAGGAACAAGTAAAGGTTTATTCCATGCTGAAAAGAGAAGAAAAGAAAGGCTCTATTGGCGAAACCTTGTGTTTCTTTTCTTCTCTTTTCAACGTGGAATAAACCTTTACTTGTTCCTTTGCAGCCTACGCATGCTGACACAGCTACCTACTTGAACGTCTTTAATAAAGGACCCCAAATTTCAAACAAAATAGGTGAACACTGAACAAGTTTTTTTATACATACTGTGCCACTTTCTGGAAGTAGCCTTTTGGAGGAATAACCTGACCTCCACAACTCTGCAGGGATTCCGCAATAAAAGCAGCAATCTACACAAAAGAAGATGACGTGAAAGCTACACACATCCATATCTAAGCCTATTTTTAAAAAAACTCTAAGCACGAATAAAAGAAAATGATAACTGTGCCATCTTTTAGTATCAAGGGACTTGAGAGCCACCTGTAAAAGCACCACCAAGTCCTTTTTCTGGCATCAAGAGGGTCCTCAGAGACTAAAAAAATAGCTGAAGAAATGTCTAAGACAGAATTACTTTGCTGGGGAGGAAGAAAAGTAGTTACACAACCACTGAGCACAAGACATAACAGGCAGGGCGTAATACCATTAAATAAAATTAACAACACAAATTCAGACATTAGTCAATCCACCACAGTCTTACATTTTTCTTCAACTGGGAAATCTACAGGAATGCAAAATTCCCTCAGAGGGTACAGCTCTCGTCAGTCAAGCAAGTGAGCGGTCACAGTAGTTAACACTCTGCTTTCCGCATAGTCTCTTTGAGTCTCTAGGAGCTGCATCAGAGATGTTGTCCTGGAATAGAGCCCGAGGCCTGGTCATCCTGGAATAGAGGGTTAGGCCAGAACCTCTGCAGCCTTCTTTAAAAAGCTGCAGGACACAAGCTACTGCAAAGCAGTGTGCAATACACACTATCGCCTTTTTGTGGGTGGCCTTCGCTTGCTCAAAGAACAACACTTTCAGGACCTGCCTGTGAAGACAAACTGTAGGAGGAGAGAAGAAAAAAGGAACAGGTAAAAAAAAAAGAAGAAAGGTTTATTCAACAGTAAAGACTCAATAAATTGTAAGTAACATCCATGGTGCTTTGAAAGGTTCAGTTTCTAGAAGAATCAAACAAAACAGTTGGAAGGTTTTCTTTTGGTAATTAATAACTATAAAGGGAAGAATAAAGCTTTTTGTCAATAAAGCCAAAGACATATTTCTTTGAATAAGTTAACTTCTTCAATCGACTTAGTTAATATTTACTGTACTGAATTACATTTTATCTCAAGTAATGTTATGTTAATTCAGGTAACAGTTTTAAATATTATTTTCTGTCATTGCTAAAAGATTACATTTTTTCTGAAAAATGTAATAACAAAACACAATAAAAGAATTGTGATGTATGTAAAAATGCTTTCACGTGTAACTATTATTATTCTAAAGAAAATTAGAATTAGTAGGTCAGTAGGATAGCATTAATAGGGTTTCGTTAATCATTTGTTAAAACAATCATAGTTTTTCTTTTTACTCTGTGCAAATATTATTCTTTTCATCATAATCTTAGACAAATATTGGAAAGAATTGCAACTATCATTGCATAAAGTGAAGAAAATTTTAGGAGGTGTGTTAGCAGCAGAGTGTCGCAATGGTTTATGGGTATCACTTCTTGTCCTGTCACAATGATATGCGAAATGGAACTGTTATAACTGAAACTGTTGTACTCCATTTTTTAATGTAAACACCTGTTCATGAACTTAAACTTTGTTTTTAGTGCAAAACAATGGAAAGACAAGTTTCAAGTAAACTGTATATCAGAGTCATTGCAACTATATGCAGTACAAAACGTACATAAAGAAGTAAGCTATAGATGTTTTGAAACATAATTTTGCTTAACAGTCACATACCATGATATAAGAACCACACATGAAAACGATTATACTATGAATTTTGTTTTCATAATCCTATATGAATTTTTGTTTTTCTAAACTATGACTTGACTACACCACCTCCTCTATGCTGTCCACTCATTATCTTTGTGGCTTAACACCTAAAATACATGGACCAGTGAAATCCTGATTGTCCTATCATTTCTGAACTGCTGTGCTTTATTATTTCATGTTTTGTAAATGTGTAATTTAAATGACTTTGAATTTTTCTCTTTCTTGGAAGCCTTCATTTTTGGGAACCTAGCTTTCACTTAGATTAAAATAAAATGAGTATTGATATTAATCACTATCAAAATATCCTATTACATGGTCTTCAATGAATGAGCCAAGAAGAGATAAATGAGAATGCTCTACAGTTCATTATGTGTTATCTCTAGGTGAAGAGCAAAATGGAATGTAATGAAGCTATGTGTCAAGAATGGAGCAATGATTGAAATTACCTGGGCCCTGTCTCCTTTATGTTAACAGCCTTAGAAAGATTTCAAAATATTGCTAACACTGCAAATTAAAAATATCTTGCTAAAATGCAGATCACATTACAATAGAATCCTATAAATGCCATAAAGACGGAGATAATGCAAACCCGTTCCCACACTAATGGTAAAAAATATTAGCCATTAAATATATTACAGTAAACCCTAGGTTCAACAAACTTCATATTTAACAGACACAATATGATTCATTTTGTCAGAAATACTGGACTTTCTCTGCAATGACTGGGAAATACAACAACAATTAAAACAAGGTACAAATAATTACTACATCGGTTTAAAATTCAGGAGTATCAATGCCATACAGGGGTAGGTCAATTACTTACTATAAGTGTTGGTTGTGTTTTGTATGCTTTATCAGATTTTATACAGTTTTTTTTACAATATATGGAATAAAAAGCTTGTGTATTTATGATAAAAAAGTAATAGGCACAATTTTCATTGGTTGTGATGACTGTTATTGTTAAAAAAGTCAAAAGATCCAGAAAGCATACTGTATAAATAGTACTGTATGTATATATTTCCCATATTATTGTGTGTTTCAGAGCTGAAAAAAATGACAGCGATTTAATGGACTTTCTGCAGTAACAGACACCCCTTCCCCGTATTAGTCTGTTAAACCAAAAGTGTGCAATTTACTGTTATATACATAACAATATACAGTTTACACATATGGATATAATATATGCATACATGTACATTTAATATAATTTAATATACATATTTAATACATGTACTGTATGTAATCCATTGCAACTAAATTTGGAGCACTAGATCTAGTGAATTAGAAGCAGGAGGATGTTATTTTTTGGTTATTGCAACACTGTTTTCATGGGACTTAAACAACTTAAGCAAAGAAAAACTTTCTCATGACCCCTTCTTAGAACAAAAAAATGTACACAGCGATGTAAATCTACTGCCAGCATACACCATACTTGAATACTTGAATGAATTCAGTAAATCCCCAAAGACAGGAATGCATGTGAACGGAAGCACACCTTATGTCCTTTCCTGTGGGCATCACAAATAATGTCTCTGACATCATCAGCATAAGCAGTGGCAGGGTCAGGATGATCTTCCCGGTATTTTCCTCTATAAATGTCAGGGCTAGGAGCCTAGAATTAAAACAAATAATAATAATAATAATAATAATAATAATTGTTTACTACTGATAGAAAAATTAAATTATTTTAAAATGGTAATGCATGAATATGAAGCTTAATATATCAAACAACGGTATTGATATTCATGAATAATGAAAGCTCTTAACATAGTCAGTTTGGCTATGCAGAAAGCATTTTGTTAGATATTCTTGAAGTGATTTACTACTAAATTTAATTCCTTGCACGTGCTCATAGAAGGAAGTGGCAAATTGCAGCCACTAGAACATTTTGTCAAGAAGCAGAAAGATATCAGGTAAGCTTTATTCAATAACTGTCTTAGTTATCAAAATTAGATAACTAATTGGATTTTCCTGAGTCTACAATAGAGGTTTTAATGAAATTTGCAGAAGAATTTTCTGCTAGGAGGAGTGTCTTCAAGGATGACAATGTCCAAATCCACAGAGTACATGTGGTCACTTGATGATTTGATGAACATGACATTGATGTTATCCACATATCAAGGCCTTCTAAGTTATCTGATCTGGGACACAATCTAGCTTTTATGAGATATTGTGGAACAATGACTGTGAAAATGACCACATCCATTGACCAGGTGTGAGAAGATTGACTTTTGTGAGGAAGGATAGTACCACATCCCACCTGCAGAATTCTAGACATTGGTAGACTCTATGTCAAGTGACTTTACACTGCTGTTTTAATTTTTCTGTTTGTCAACTTCCTGTCTACTACTGCATGCTTAGATTAACCAAAAATATCAGAAAAGGAAGTTTTTCTTTATGTTCCCATACTAAGGTAAAAGCTAAAGGCAGACCTCTACAAAAACATCTTTTGTTTCCTTTTATTTAAATTAATTTCCTGATGGTTATTTTTGTTCTGCAAAGCATTCTGCTGTTGTTTCTGCTCTAACTGCTATTTTTCATGCTGAGTGGGTCTATTTGAGCAGAAATAACTTCTAAAAGCTATTTCCTAGGATGCTCACCAGAGAGGAGTATCAGCATCATTCTGTATTTTTCGGATTGCTTTTGTTAGTAAAACATTATCTGTTTAAGGCAGTGAATGAATAGAAGCATGAATAGAATTTCATGCATAAATCCCTCTGAGGTGGTTTAGTGCAGTTAATACTTAGCATGACAAATACCCATTAACGCATAAACAACTTAGATCACAAAAAGGAAAAGTGACAAGGGATGGAAAAATGAGGCTGATGAACATTATTCCCTTGAAGACACTAGGAGCTCCAGTGTCAGAAAGATATTTTAGAACATGTTCAGTAAAGTCCCACACTAATGCAATACTTACCACATAGACAAAATCCTTTTTCTGATGCTCTCCTAGCTGCTGAAACTTATATGGGCTGATATCAATGAGGGATGAAACATGGCCATGATATGCACTGCAATGAAGGCAGTTAAATTTAATCTGTAGCTTCAAAACATGTATTCATCAATCAGCATTGGTTAGATTTTAAACTGAATCAGAACTGAACCAAAATAAATACAGGACGAAAGTTAATGTATCAGATGAGCTTTAACAGTAATTCGCTGCATTTGTATAGCCTCTTCTTTTTACAGTCTTGTGATCTGTAACTGTGCCTTGTACAACACACAGCTTCAAGTCAAAATGTTTTCAAATAAACAAAAGCAACATTCAGACCAAAACTATAAAGTGAATATTTTAATTATAATGTTACTGCTCAGAATGAAAACCTTCACTACTGAAATAAATGTCAGTAAAAACTGCAAAGAAAGATCCAAAAACAAAATATGTTAATTGGACAAATATTGACTTTGGCATCAATTGAAAACAGATGTGTTTTCAGATAAGATTACTGCACTACCTTTGTACCCCACCTTTGTACATTCATCTTGTTTTAGCTTTAAAGGTATTTCTGTTAGAGATTAAAGAGATGCACTTCTGACTTACTGGTCCAGAGTGATGATGTCATTGTGCCTCGTGTACTGCCTTGCCAGACGAAGAGCCAGGTCATTAGCTTCTGAACTGAATAAAAAAAAAGTTCAGAATCGCTAAACTGTGGAATCACAGTTCTTCAACACAGTTCTTCAAGGCTGTCTTCAACAGCCTTTCATTACCCAATTGTGCAGATCACAGAACATACAATAGACTCAGCTACAATAATTTCTGTAAATCTTCTTCCTAAAGTGTTACTTTGAGAGATGTGAAACAGTGTGACAATTCAGCTGCAGTGTGTTTAATAGGAGGATAAGGAGTTAGTGTTTTTGCTCCACTTTGTAGTGGAGTGACTTTAGACAATATTACATCTACCTAAAATATCATTTACAGTTAAAAATAATCCCAAAACCAGTAATCACTTCAAGAGACAATTACTAAAATTGAATGCCTGTAAAACAGTAATACTGTAAATTTTTGAGACACCATTGTGTTTGTTGCACAAAACAGTTTAAAAGTTAGTTTATTTGTAAACTGCATGTCCACATTTGTTGTATGTTGGACTTTTCATCTCCATAGTGCCAGAATGTTGATTTATTTCCCAAATCAAGTGAAAATCTTCAGTGAGACAAATTCTCAGTGGAACAAGAAATAAAATTCTCAATGATATTATGTTTCACAGCTTTGTAATAATACATGTTATGATATGCTTAGGATTTTGAAAGGAATTATTTAAGATTTATAACCCAGAAGTAAAAATGCTAAGAGCACATAGACATACCCCGAGTTCACAAAATAGCAAACCGAGAGTTTGTCTGGCAGGGTGGCTACGAGCCGCTGGGCATACTTGACAAGGTGGTCATGCAGGAATCGGGAATTAGTGTTCAGGAGCTCCATTTGTTTGGCACCAGCTCTCACTACATCAGGATGACTGTGCCCCACTGAAATAAATAATGTGTCTTTTTTGTTGCATTGCGATAAATAATTATATGTTACATACAGTATAAATCAATATCTGGAAAATACAAGACAAATTAAAAGATATTGAAACAGTAAAAAAACAAACAAGTTTGTCTGGATGTAACTCTATGTTATGTATATTTCAGTTTTTTTTAGTATTGTATAAAATTATTAAAAGCAGTATTTTTAATGCACACAGGCAGTATTAATACATAGCTGACACTTTCTTATTTTTAACACTTTTTGTTAAGGAATATTAAAATATACAGTATCGTTTTAAGACTTGCTGTCTTAGCAAGTTCTATCTGAAATGTTTAGAAAATTTTCCTTGAAATCTAATGTCAAGTGCGAAATGTCTGTGTAGGAATGTTTTAAGCACATGGGAGGTTTTTATTTAAAGGTGAAGGATTGCTGTGGGAAACAACTGAAGCACAACAGCTGCATTTCTTTGCGTTCAGTCAAATTCTAATAACTATGAATATAAATGATTAGGATATACGTATAATACTTTGGCTTTGGCCAGAGGTCAGCGCTGTCAAAACACCCCACACTAATGAGAAGTGAACCAGGGAGAATGCTGCAATGGTTGAAGTTGGGGTGGAGGTAGAAAATCTAAAAAAGATGCTTGCAGAGTTGCGGACCAGGGATTATTCATACTGAGAGCTGAAGAGTGAGATTAGAATTGTCCTTAACACCATTTTCTATAATCCTCTATTCTGAATAGGTTCGGCCTGTTCAAATAACTACAAAACACTCATTTACTGTCAGATGACTAAAAAACCTGCAGCTATGTTTGTGGTGGAAGATGATAGTATCATGCACATTTTTCTGTTGAATTCTTTGCATTATTGTATTCATTTTGTATATACCTCAGACCTTCTCTCTGTGTGGAAGGATACTTAACATGTTCATTATTACAGAAAAATACCCTCCACCAGGCATCTAAGAAAAAACAACAAATCCCACAATAGTGCGATAACTTTAGAGGTTGAAGAAGATCAAAATGAAATTACAGGAACACGTATCATTGTACAGTATGCTGTATGTATCAATAAGTGTGAACTGGCTCTGCTTACCATGAGCAACATTATTGATGCAGTCCAGGTATCTCTCTCCCCTCTCATCATACATGTACTGGCCCTTTGCACGGACTATCTTAATGGGATCATGGCTGAAGAAAACTTTGCAGGATGGCCTAAATAAAGGTTAAGTACAACACATATTCAACAATGTATTTCTCAGATTAGACAAAGAACGTCTTAATATTTTCTAAATGTGATTTACATTTTCGTAGTTATGGAACCATCTTTCACAATTTGATGATTTATTTCGTTTTGTCACAGATACTGGAGTTTCAACATGTTGGCCCAAAAACAATGCAAAAATCTTGCATATTGCAAGGCATGCTATGCAGATTGCAAACTTAAAGGCCAGAAAACCTTCCAAATGTATTTGATATTAAATGATACCTGTGGGATGTTCCCTAGAAAACTGCAGAGTTCTGCAGAAAACCTTCATGAATCAGAAGGGATTTGGGCAGAAAATATTCAACTCAGAACCAGAATTCTATGTCATATGACAACTTCAATAGACAAATACTTTTATATTAAATGGCATGACAAAGAATGTGACTTTCTTGTGAACAGGCTTTGGCTGGCATGGTAGCATTGTATGGCTCACATTTTTGGGTTTGGATTTATTTCCAGACTAGGACTCTTTGTGTGTAATTTGTATGTTCTCTCTGTGTTCCTTTGCTTATCCAGCTGCTCCATTTTTCTACTACTGTACCTTCAAAAGACATACAGATTGGTGTATCTAGATTGTATGTGTTCTTGTGTTTGAGTTCTGCGATGGACTAGCATCCTATCCAGGGCTCAAACACAACAACACACACACAAGCTTCTTTACCAGGAGTGTCTTTCTCAATAGGGACGGAGAGACAAATATGTCCCACTTCAAATTTAAACATTTAGAGTTCTTTTTTTTAGATTTTCAACCATTTGAGTGTCTCTTTTACTTTCAAATAAACCAACTGTGGTTCAAATTCTGTCCAAACCCATTGCAGTAAATCGCCATGTCAAATTAAAAAGGAAGCTAATAGAAGATTCAGAAATAGAGGATAAGACCTGTGATAAAACAGTGTGAACAAACATTCCATCACTTCATGAACCAGAGAGGTGCAACGGTGCAGATGGAATGTAAGGATGGGGTGCTAGAAAAGATGCCCACCAAGTTGTGAACAGACAACGGGAAGTTATTTGTACTGTAGAAGTATGGAAGTCAGAAATTAGATTTTGACCTCCTCCTGAAGTTCTGTTAAATAATACCATTTCACTAGTTTGTTCAAATTCTAATAAAGCCAAAATAATGAATATAAGTGGATACTGCACTTTGGCATTCACCTAGCTGAGGAAGAGGTCATTACACACAAGTTAACTTTGGCTGACCAAAGATCAGCACTGATATTTGTTCAGCAATCACTGATCTGATCTCAGCACTGTCACAACGCCCAGAAGGATCCTGGACTTAAAAGGAAGTCTGTTCAGCTGCAAAGTTTGACAGTACTATAGTCTAAAAGTAAATAATAAGTGTTTATGATAATAACTTGAACCTTCATAGAGTAGATTTTACATAGATACTGTATGTACTGTATGATGCATGCATGTCAGAAAACACAACAGAATGGATGAGGATGGATTGCTAGAGGAACCCTTGAAAAAAGAATAAATATTATCTACGTTCACAGATGGAAACTTGGAGGGGAAAGAGTCAAGGGGCTCAGCACCAGTTGGACATCAAATAAGGGAGGGTAGGGGGTGGGGGAATCGGTCATCATATCAGCCAGGGCTGTGATGGGGCATGGGCACCAGGCACGTTGAGGTCTGTGAACAAAGAGGCCTGGATCTAGTTTAGACTGACGCTGCGTGCTCACACCTTCAGGGTGGAGTGAGAGTCTGGGACCAGTGGCTTCCTATGGGGACAGAGAACAAGAGAACTCGGGAAAAGGGAGAGACAAAACAGCAAGGAGAGGCTGGGTTGTAGGTGTAGTAGGTCAAACAGAAGCTTAACCTGAAATAGAGAAAAGTGGGGAAGACTGTGGAGCAAGGGGGATTAGGAGAAGAGAGGAGGGGAGAAAGGGGAGAAAGTGGCTGCAGTTGAACAGAGTTCAAATGAGGTTGACAAAACCAGGAGAACTAAAAGAAAAGAGCAGACACCATGACAAGTGCAGTGAGTTGGTTGTTTTCCATGAAGAATTTAAGGTTGAAGAACTGCTTTTTCAAGAAGAGATGAGAATTGACTTTGATAACAGCCAGTAGAAGGGCTGCTTGGAAATAATCAGTAGTGCAGGCTGGATGTTGAGAAGCTAGAAAAATGTCAATGGTAGTACTGCCAGAGCCTGGAGAGCCTGGACAGAAGCAGTGCTAAGGAGTTGGCATCAAGAGCAACTGTGGCTGAGTGGGAGAGACCCGGGACTTAAGGTGCCAAAGATATTGGGCCAGGTCAGATACTGGTGATAGGAGGAGGGGGGAAAGGCAGACATTAGGTGCTGTAGAATGCCTGCTGACTGAGCCAGAGGCAGGACAGTGGACACTGGACAGACCCAGGACTAATGGGATGGCATCCAGAGCAATAGCGGCCGAGAGGAGAAACCTAGGCTGGAAGACACCACAGACAACTGGTAAATAGGCCACATTGGCACAGGAAAGCAGAAGAAAGTGCAGAAGAGTAGAGATTACATTAATTTTTAGGAGGTTGAGGAAAACAAGAGGCAGCAGGAACAGCAGAACAAGCAGAGATATTAAACAAATAGAGGGACAATCACAGACACACTTTCAAGAAGAGGGAATGTTAAGAGAAACAGAAACAGGGTGACCAAGCAAAATGGAAGTCTTAGGGGTAGCAGAAGAGGCAACCCAGGAGTCTTTTTGATAATCTGTAGCTGTATGTACTGTAGCTGCACGCGGGGTGACGTCATCCTTAGAGGAATAAGGAGGATAGCCCATTTGTTTAATTATACATGAGATGAAATCTTCTGTCATTGCAGTTAAGAGTGTGGTCCACATAGTGTATAGATGAATAATGTGTAAGTATTTTTCTTTTTAATTCTATCTTGTTTTCTCTTTCTTTGTTGTTTGGGACATGGTATATATTGTATATAGGTGAATAATGCTTGAAAGCATGATACTGTATGTAGAATAGATATTATATATTTTTTCTTCCTACCTGTCTTTGCCCTTTCCGTCCTTCTGTTTTTAAAGTGTGGAATACAGTCCACATATAGACAAATAATGCATGAAACAAAAAAGAGGTGTTTGCATGAAATATATAATGTGAATGATATAGTGAACATTGATAATCACTATGATTTAGAACAGCTGAGTGAAAACGGCTTGTTTGTAAGTATTCCTACTGAACCTCAGTTAAGAACTTCCATTTGCAATGAAAAACCTCAGCTGGTTGAAAACGGAATAAATGTCACTTGGCTTTTGTCATGCCATTGAGTCATACAGGGCAGGTTTATACTGTATTTGATTTCATAAACAATAATGTGCAGGAATCTGATAGAATAGCGAGTGTGATAGCCTGAACTCAGTTTGAAAAGGACAATGGATGCTTTTCCCTGTGTACAGGTAGCTCATCCATGTTAGTACAGAGATACTGTATGACTATTTCCACCTGTACTTTTTTACATTTTGTGTTGATTCTTTTGGGCTTTACTGAGGCAAGTCCAGTTACAGGTTAATGTGAAAGATTATTTTGTGCTTGCTCTCTGCTCTGCAAAGCACTCCTTATGTGATGCAATTCTGTCTTCTTTAAAGAGCTGAGCTGTAAATTTTAATCTTGTTGGTATCTTAGTTCACCATTGTTTATTATTCCTTGGTATTGTGGTTTATAACAGGTGAAGTGTTACTAATCTCCAAGATAAACAACAGCTGTTGTCGAATCCACATCATATTGAGATCCGTATTGCTATAATTGTTACATGCCCAATTGTCCAATTAGAGAACCTTGGACTTTGGATCCCCTGACTAGATTATCGAGAGGTCCTAGTCGTCGAAAATTAGAATTAATTTTCCTCTTTTCCTCATTTAAAGCAATAAAGTAACTGCTACAGGGATGATATGTTGTGTATGGAGAACCTCAGGTGGATAGCATTAAGTAAAGAACAGAACAAGCCAAATATTCTGGCATTATGCTGTACTTGCACTACAGTTTTCAGTAATAAAAACAACATTAACATCGCCAAGGAAAACGCAACATCGAATCGTTAATTTCACATGAAAACTTTCCATATGCTCTGATTGATCATTTTCTGTACTGCTGTTATGCAGACCCGGAAATTGAGCTGCAATTGAATACTGCAATTGAACTACTAGGTACAGCGCAAGGTAATCTAAGTGTTGTCAACAGTTCAAGCCTGGGTACAAGTGAACTACAGTCCTATCCTGAAACGCAACGAAATTGCGAAAATAGGGGTGCATTGTCATCCCAGGTTTTGAAGAACTGAATTAAAAAAACTGAACTTATTGTTTGCGGATCACTTTTCTTCACTACTACTACTAATAATAAATCACATGATTTAAACTCTTACCCAATGTGTCTCTTTCTCAGCTCAATTGTTGTCTTCTTGTTTAAAGTTTCTGTTGACATCTTGAAACCCACATTAAAATACAGCAGGGACCAAAACCTTCTGTTTCTGTCTCCCAAGTTCAGGAAAGAGGAGCCTCTGTGATCTGCGGACTGTGTTGATACCCTGTACGTTATGGTCCTTGCCAGTGTGGTTTGTACCCTCCCATTTATGAGTGTACAGCCGCCCGCTGGTATCTTCCTTACCTTACAGCGCGGCGATTGCATTAAAGCAGACTGAACTAGTCTGTCAAAGATTATATGAAGTTATTGCAGTGCACTGCAGTTTAGATACTGTGTTACGTAAATACTGTACAAAGATTATTAAACTTTACAACAGTTTGTGAAAAGGTCATTAGCAGAGCAAGGTTTTCGTTGAACATTAAGTAGGTTAGACAGCAGACCATATGAATAGCACTTAAAATACGTTACTACCCATTCCGTTTAAACTGAAATCTACAATATATTGAATGTTCTATCCATTCCGAATAAATTAAATCCCCATCCCCACTCCTCGACAAAACACTGGCTATTTCGCGATACTGTTTTACATTTAAAAATTCATAATTTCATAATTTTATTTTTTTCACTTTTTTCAATAGAAATTAAAAACAATTATTGTGATGAAGTCAGGTTGTCGATTGGCACAGTACAGTAGCTTGAAAATTTAGTCAGAACATTACACATTGAAGACGTTTCAATTTCAAATATAAATATTTCAAGGGCTTGTTACGTTCCCCTGTAAATAAGAAATTACATCATACGGGCGACCTTTATTTTTTTCATAAGCCAATGCACTCAGTCTATTGGTAAACTCAAAACCGATTATATAACAATTACAACACTGTATACTTTGTAGAGGCTGTATATATATATATTTTATCACGCATGAATATCGTTCTATAACGATAGAAAAGGGAAAAACAAATGAAATCCCCCATTACCTCTCTGAATTGAATGATATGGACTCATAATATACAAATAAAGCCGGATCTTTTATTTAAATTATTATATCTCAAAATATAAATTTCTTAAAATCATTTGAATTAAAAACTTATACTGTTGGTGGTATTATCGGGAATTGTTTGGGTTTTAAACTCTTAAGTAGATGGTTGTGAATTCAAATTCCAGGTTAGGACAATGCTGTAGTGCCCCAGAGAAAGGTGCTAAACTCTCAACTTAAACCAGACTGGGACTAAGAAAAATATATTAAAATAGTCATTTCCATCCATTCGTTTTCTAACCACTTTTTCCAACACAGGTTCGGAAGGGGAGTCAGAGCTTATTCCAGTAAGCAATGGGTACAAGGCAGGATAACCCATGGACAGAACACACATGGGGGAACACAGACATGCACACAAGTGCAAGTTTTTCCGAGAAGCCAGATAACAAATGGTATGTCATTGGACTGTGGGAGGAAACTGGTGCCTGGAGGAAATCCACGTGAACATGGGGAAAACAAGCAAACTCCACACAGATAAAACCCCAAGGCCAGAACTAAACCCAGGGCCACAGTGCTACAAGGACAGCAGAACTAACCACTGCACCACCGTGCCACAGAATTGTCATTTAAAAAGGTATATTTGAAAATGTGATTTCTCCCTTATACATTCTATAATTAATTAATTTAAAGACACTAAATAATGTTTAACATGAAATTCTGTCAATAACCAAAAAATTCTACTTTAAAAAATAAGTATACTATACATTGTCCTTTTATTCAAAATGTCTTTGTTAATTTACTGGAAATAAATAAGAAGGCTCCGCAACTGAAACGTTGTCTCTTTTCTTGTTTTTTTCAGCATGGAATAAACCTTTACTTGTTCATTTCAATAATAAAGGTAGCTGATGGACTCAAAGGTTGCCTTAAAGCTCCTCTATATAAACATGCGTAAGAGAGACCTTCAGCATTAAGGCTGAAGACCAGAAGTCTGAAGCAAGCCATAGAAACAGAACTCCATCTTGACCCAAAACATCATCACATGAGGCAAGCACTTCCCAGCCCTACACAAGAGATTTCTAAAATACTATACCACCATGGCCCTAGCATCCCCACTGCTCTGCTCCCACAGACAGATTGATGAGTATGAGAGAAAGAAGGAGAAGTAAAACTGAATTTATTTGGCTCCAACAGTACAATCTCAAGAAATACTTCTGACGTAATGTTTATTAACTGTGAGAAAAAAAAAACCCAAGATACTGTCAATGATTTAAAGCGTTTGAAAACTTTAAAAATGTAAAACAAAGAGAAAATACAAACTAAAGAAAAAAAGGTTAAAACGTTGCCATATACAGTGAAAGAGACTTCAGAGAGAGACTGCTTTAATCTTTTATCCTCTCTTCTTTATACACTTTTGCTCATTATAATGTCTCTTTTATTTCATCCAACAAGAAAACATGTTTAGTTTCAATACAGCTACTACTCCAAGTGAAAATGATTAAACTCTCCTGCAGAATAACCTCTTCGGAATTTGGATTATGTTACAGTCGCTTCATTAACATCATATAAACTACAAAATAAAGTGTCAGATCAGAATACCAGCGAGTAGTACAAAGTGTAAAAAAGGACAGCAAAAGATAAAATTCTGCTAAATGAAAATATAAATACAAAAAAAACCCAACAGAATGACACACATTGAAATCACAAACAAGTGAATACATAAAAAGCTTTGTGTTTCTGTTTTTCTGTCTTATATGATTACTGAAGGTCCTGCATGTAAAAAACAGTTCTATTAAATCCTAACTTACCAGCTCAAGATCTTGAATACACTCATATGTTATTGACTATGGTAATCAAGAATATTTTCAGTTCAAGCATCAATTTCAGCAATTCAGAGTCTGAAAAGTACCTGTTTACTGGTAAATAAAATTAATGTGCCTAATCAAAATCTTCTGACATATATTTTGCAAATTCAACGTTTGCTTAGAAGTATTTTTCAATGTCACACTGTACTCTCCATAGATCAGTATCTTAATGATTTCACTATGATTTTCTAATTGGTAAAAAAAAGGCTTTTTCTAAAAAATACTGAGATCACCTTGGTGGTCTTGGTTATACAAAAATACTACAGCAAGATATAAAAATAATTTGTTATATATGTAAAAACCTTAAAAATGTAAGGTGAAAATATGTTAAATGGTGAAAACATTGAAATACAGTGTAATGAAACAGTAGGCTTTGAAAATGATCCACATGAAAAACTACATTCCAATTAAGAAAAAAATCAAACTCCACATTAATACTCATCTGAACTTATATCATTCTACTGTCAATACACATATCCCTATCTATTGTTTTTGAAGGATGCCTGGGTGCTGTTATAGTTTGCAGTTTGTTTTTACTTCATAATACATCACATCATTTTAAATATAAAGTATTTTGAATTTAATAATTTTACACAGCAAAAGACTATCATTAAATGTGCAGCTGTAAGCTGCATTTATTGTTAAAATATCCCAGGCACACAGTGCATATTTTCCAATGAAAGCATGCTGTTCTTATAAAACATACAGTACATTTTAACAGTAACATAGAAGAAACAGATACATAAGAGAAGGCTTCAGTTAAAGACCTAATTCAGAATTAAAGCATGCAGCAAATATGTCAATTAGCTTATGTTTTGAGATGTAACCTGTGAAGTATAGAGTGTTTTTCTTTCAGTGGTACAAACCAAAAAAATGCCCTCCAAAAATACAAACATTAAAATAAACACCTTACTTCTTAAAACAATTTCTTTAAGGAACTGAGTTTTGTAGCTGTCACACTTGAGGCTTTTAAATAATGGAAAGTAGAAATATTTGTTATATATAATAAATGTATATTAATCACACAGTTTTTAATAGGAATTCTCAATGCAAATACAAATGTGAAAAATAGCTTCTGATACATTGATTTAGCCAGTCACATGTACCATCAAATACATCACTGAAATTTGATACATACAATATATATACAACAGCTCTTTCCATATGTAGCATCTCCATAGAATTGAACACCAGAGAACAAACTGGACTAAAAGTCATGAAAGGTGAAAAAGCTCAAGTAATGTGTGGTATTTCAGAGAGCTGTCATTTAAACCTTAAAAAAATAAAAAGATACCAAAACACACAAGGAATGCCTGCTTAATACATTGACAATTTCAATTAAAATGAAAATAAATTACTTTAAAATTAAAAAAATAATAATGTATGCAAAATAAAATAATTGTAAACTTGAAAAATGGAAAAAAATGTTAATGCTTCTTGACTGGCATCACATGGGATTGCATACAGTACGACTTTCCTCCAATGATTTTCAAAATCGTTCTTAGTACACCTCTTACTATTAGCACCGCAATTACTGGTAAAGCAAAGCTTTTTCTTTAAGTGTGGGTTTACTGAGGCATGAGCAATGATACTACATGAAAAAATGAAATCTGTGATTTCCTAACATTTCTTCTGATTTATTTACTCCAAGTGATACATTTAACCTGGCCGTGCTCTGATTGTTGAACCCATATTACAGAGCTAAATGAAGCGCAGAGAAAACTCATGGACATTTTTCTCTGCTGGAGTAGGAATGTTGTTTTCTGAGATATAATTGCCTAGCTCTAACATCTTGAATTGGTAACTGGTAAAATCCCCCTTACTGTATGTTAAAGTAATAATAAATATATTTAGTTCAGGTGGGTAGCTGTGTCAGCATGCGTAGGCTGCAAAGGAATAGGAATAAATAGGTTTATTCCATGCTGAAAAGAGAAGAAAGAAAACACATACAGCCAAAACTTTGTTTTCTTTCTTTTCAGCATGGAATAAACTTTTTACTTGTTCATAAATATATTTATATTTAATATATTCTTTCTAACTTACTGTATATCCATGTGGAATTAACACCATCAACTTTGACCCATTGGTGTAAGGATATCTGAGTGTGATTTGCTTCAATAAGAAGAAAACATTAGCTGAATCCTCTTTACAGACTTGTAATTTAAGATTTAATGATGTTTTCAAACCAGGCCTGTATATTATACAAAGGGTTCTGTGTTTTTTCTCATTTTTTGTGTTCTTCTTCCTGCAACTAAAGAAAAATCTAGTGCTCACCTACTGTATAGTTACCAAATCGAATGGTGTCATTTGATTTACTTTAGGATTCCACATTTAGGATAATTTAGGATGAACAGAAAAAGGGCAATTAATTCAGTGGTTGTCAAGTGAGTAAGTTTTAGGCAAAGCATATCCTTATTTCACCACTATCTTTTTTATCAATCAATTTTAACAGTTAAACACGTTTTATCAATTGGGCCACCAGAAATGTGTTCAAGCAAAAAATGCTGCAGCTCCATTTGCTATTAGCCAACCATCTATTTTAAATGTAGATGATTTTTAGTACTTTTTAAGAGAGGTACACTTTGAAGAATAAAAAAAGGAAGATAAAAAATTCTAACACAAACAATATGTATGGGAAAGCACAGCACCATTGTTAATGAAACCTTTTAAACCTTAATAAAGGAATTGTAAGGTCTAATTTAAATGTCTTAACAAACTAAGCAACTCTTCTAAAATTGAAAAGGAGGTCTGTCAGATTAGGAACTATCCCGATTGTGCCTAGACTGACTTTTTTTAAAAACTAGCCAAATTTCTTCTCAAATTCTATTAAGGATTTTGAAAAAATGAGGAAAAGGCAATTTGAATTTTCATGACTACATCACAGTCACTTAGTTAATATTGTACAGAAATTGTCTATAAATATATTAAACTCTCTTTGAATATTTCAAGTTAAGTCAGTCAGTTCAGTGACACAATTTAGAGGTAAAGGAAACCATATTTTTAATATATATGTATATATCAACCCTTTGTAAAAGCTGTAAATTCCCTTTTCACTTAATTAGAGGCAAAAGTCTGTTGAAGCAGTGTTTTCAGTTCATATTGAAGATAATATTGAAGATTACAAATAGCTTTGAAAAGATTGTTCAGAGTATGTGCATAAAACAACATATATAGTAACTTGTATTCAAGCAATTTCCCAGCCAACCAAATAACATTGTGAAAATATTATAAAAATGTTACAAATTTGTACTGTAACCTGACAATGCAAATCTTTAGACTACAGGGGATGCTGTCCAAACATTCTTTATAATGTTATAGTTTACAATGCTGCTGAATTCACATTTTCCAACTTAATAATGTCTACAAAACATACCCATGTAACATCTTGTAAATACATATACTGGGCATCGCATAAATGTCTGGTGTTTTTGTAATGAGGTTTTAATGTTATGTCTGAATGTCTGATATTCCTCCTAGTAAGGCTGCAAAAAACTTGCTAAAGCAATTTGTCCAAAATAACACAAGTGCAACCTTTCAATGACTTTTAAGGTAATTTTTCAAAGAAAGTATTAAAAAGTTTGGTGTTTGCTGGGTTAATACTGGTATATTGTACATAATACAATATCATTCCCCATGCTTAAGCCTTGGTGATTTCTTAATGTTTCCACAAAAAAAAGGAATAAATAAAAAATCCTCAAGGCACCAAAAAAATTCTTGAGGTGCCAAAGGCTTTTATGCAAAAATATGAATATGAATAATGACATATAATAATAAAACATCCTTCTGTTAAAATCCTTTTTTTCAAGTGAGCAGTCAAACTCTTTCTTTTGGAATCACCTTAGAGATGACTCCGATCCCTTCGTTGGCACAGAACCTGAATGACCGCAGGCCTTTGAAGAGGCATCTTCTCTCTCAGGAAAAAAGGACTGCAGGTCCTCTCCTTTCATCAAAGATTCTTCGTGTGAATCTGAAACACTGCTAGTCCACTGGAATCCCATCAATACAACTGTGTGGAGCTGCCGATGTCTCCTGTCTGAATCACTGTCAGTCTAAATCAGTCCATACCAGACAGTGTTTATGGTCCTCATTCTCTGCTCACCAAAATGACAAAATGCTGTTTTCCTCAACAAGCTTGAAAACCAGGTGTGCAGGCACAGGGCATGAGAGCCACACAAGTGTAAGGTGAAGATCTGTAGATCATAAACCACTGAAGGCCTCACCCAATAAAGAACAAAAAAGAATGACCCATCTCTATTCCTTTGGGATCAATTCTTTTCAAGCCACCAGCCATGGTGTGACTCCCTTTGGAAGATGACAAAAGAAAGAATACTGTTCAGAGCTTTATATATTTTTTTTTAAATAGCAATGAACCAGCAGCCAGTTAGTGTTTGAAAAAGCCATACTGTAAATCTATCACACCACAAGCAATATATACTTAGACTTATATATTCCTAATTTGGCACATCATTCATGCTTTTTATTTAATTGGCATGACAGTTTTAGTTTTTCAAGCTCGTATTATGGCATGAATGGATAATGACCTAAAGAAGAACACAAAAAGTCAATTGTCTCCCATTACAGCATGGTCAGTCTCTTCAATGATTTTTTTCTTTTATTATTGTAATTTGTTTTCTTCCATTTTGGTCACTTTTTCCTAACTTGTCCTTGGTTTTGCTCCATGCAAGCAAAACAGCAGGCTTCTGCAGAATTTTGACTTCTGCATTTCGCAAACTCTGTTGTCCTTTGAATTGTCTCCAGAGTCTTAATACTGTTTTGAGAGTACACACTTTGTTACTGCAGATGAGTAGAAGCAGCTACATGAAAACATTTCATGGGCTTTCTTATATATTTATATTTAATTAAAAAACTATAAATACAAAAGATGAAGCATTATGTACAAACTTCATGCTTTGGGTTAGATTCATCACTGCAAAAAAAAACACAAAGAAAAAAATCCATCAGGTAACATATTAATCTGAATGATTATTTTACCACATGGAATTTTATGTATTATCCTTGACATGTTTAATGCACTCACGTGGATGGTGTTTGTGTGTTACTGTGCTAAATCAACAGTATAAAGGCTAACATTGGAGGTTAAATCCTTTCCCCATTTGTATGTATTAAATGGAAAGCACAGACATCAACCCATTCAGAAATACTTTTAAAATAATGATTTCTGCAGTCTCTTTCCGATAATCTATTCACAGCAGGAGGCAGTGGCATAACTGGCAATTCTGTGTAAAACAGAAACCTTTAATTGAAACTTGAATTAGAGTCACATCTAAATATTTTTATTTTGTAATTTTATTGTTTTTAGCACAGACTAAATATTTTTGTCCTGGCTAACACAGGCATCATTATAAAATTAAAAAGATTAGTGAGAGCAGTTAGTCCTCAATGTTTCAGAGACCCAAAAAAAAAAACTAACCAGTGACCACATATTCTATTCTACAACTAGTTTTACTTTCTTATGACTCTCTACATAAGTTGATTTAAGCACAGAACACGGGAATTAATGAAATGGACAGTTGTGATGTGGTTTAGAGACTTTGATGACTTTATTTCTTAATTGACGTACCTTCTGCCAACATCCAGGCATTGGTAATCCATCAGGTCCCTGAAGTTTGAAAAAATAAAATGAAAAAAGTTTGCTTAGTCTTTTTCGAAAGAGATGTGCTAGAAGCATGGTTCTGATCTTAATGGTTATAAACCTGGTGAGAAATTTATTTTTTAAATGAATTTGTGATGAATATTTCACAACAAATGTATTATTAATATGACCTCATTAAAATAAATACTGTATAGTCTAATGCAGGTTCAACAATATGATCACTAATTGTGCTTTATTCCAGATTTTGTGTTGTCTTATTGTTTAAATTCTTAGCACAGACTGCAATAGTACAAAGAAGTATTTTTGCTGCAAAAGAAAGGATAGGTTCTTTTTGAAAACAAATATTATTACAAATTGATAATTCTGTATTATAATTTAGTAAAGAAATAAAAAATGTAAATCATGCAGTAAGAAAATTATAATCTTCTATTTATTTAGCATACTGTACTGCAATATCTTATCTTTAATTTTTCATAAATAGATATAAACGTCACATTGATTTGCACATAAGAACAATCATACTAGACAAATCAACATTTCACAATTACTGCAGGTATTAATGTATGCAATCAGTCCTAATTGTGCCATTACTAAATACTCGTTATTAGAACTGTTTGTACTAATAATGTGCTAAATTAATAAATATGTTCTGTTAGAATATACAGTACTATGATAGCAAAAATTAAAAAATGTTCCCTTATGCATTCACTGTATAAAATGAACTTCCATGCACACATTGCATAAAGCTAATTTGTAAAACACAATATTCAGTGTGTAAATAATATCACAGCGTCTGTCATGGGCAAAGCTAAATAAAACATGATAGCATACATAAATGTTGTGGTCCAAGTGATTTCAACATTTAATGGCAAATTTATATACACCAATTTGGATGGCACCTTTGTAAAATCTTGCCATGAAAGGATAACTATAAATAAATGTGTCCTATGCAAAATAATTGTATGCATTTCCTAAGATATTAGAATTGAATCATTTTTCAATGTATTTGCAAGTTATTCCTAAGAATAATATGTTGTATACATTTTGTATCTGAGAGTACTCTCCACTCAGAAAAATAAATGATTTGATTGCAAATTGGATTGCTGAACACAATAAGCAGGTGAGTAGTGATGTTTAAAAGTAGTCCAAGCATAAAGAAGGAAAATTGATTGTTCAGAAGTACAAGGCTAATAGTTTGTCCTAGTCTGAACCCAGCTTTCCATTGTATCAAAGGGAACTGAATCAAAGGAAACGGGAAAAAGATATCTATGAGAATATGGATCAATAGGGAATGGGACAAAACTAAAAAGATTGCTCAGTTAAGAAAAAAATAATGGCTAAACTGCGATTGACCAATAAATATTTGATCAAAATAAGAATAAATACAGGAAACACTGTATTTATTTAGTATTGTCCATTAATTTGTATTGGTATTGGTCTAATAATTTTGATTGTCCATATAGTGTATATGTATATACTGTATAAAGAACACTTTCTCCTTTAATGACATTTTTAATCTTATTCATTCCACTCCTTGCTTGTTCTGCAATTCGGTATTTCCTTATCATCTTTAATGTAATGGGCGGTGTAAACTTTGTCTTTACTTGAAATTCTTATTAACGGTTTACAAAATGTACATTTTCAGCTGTCATCATAAAGGCAAAGTTGTAATTTCTTATACGCACTACATTTCCAGAAAATCAATTCAATTACATACTGTACCGTTTTTATTATTATTACCTCCACTATAGACACACTGCATATCAATATATCTCCAAATGAAAACAGGAATAACACACATGAGTGTATGCCTTAACACAACCAGATTGAAAAAAAGACAATTGAACTTTTGGAGTTCCTTCATTTTCCTCCCTAGGTTTGTTTACAGAAGTTAGGTCAAACCCTAATTCATTAACAGAGAAGAGGCTTGGTTCAAATAGGAGGCTGAATGGGGTAACTCACTTGGCTGAGAAGAACGACAATGCAGGGCCCCCCCACCCCCCACCCTTAAATAGGGGATAAGCCAGGGGGCTGCTGAAAGAGAGAGATGTTTGAGGAGGGAAAATTGCCAAAATGAAAGATGTACAGTAAGTGGGAAAGCAAGAGACATATTTACTGTATATGTTGGTATGTGGAAGTGGTTGAGATTAGGGTTTGTCCTCCATCTGAAGTTTTGTTTTCAGTAGTTTTGCCAAACCATAATTAAAACAGAGAACAGGCACAATTTGAACAGTGAGCTTTATTGGGTTAACATGATTGGCAGAGGCAAGACCAAATTGACCAGAGACAGGGAAAAGTTTGAATATGCTGCTCCCATAAGACCAAAACTTGATCCTTAACTTATGATAGTGCAGAGGAAAGGCAGAAAGAGGGATTTGACTTTTTACGGTTGGGTGCAGAGAAGTTATGAAGAAGAGAAAGATCGATGATGAGACAGTTAGCCAGAACATGTGCAGGGCTATACTTAAAGGATTAATTCATAAGTAAGAAATGGATAGAACGGAAAATTGGTGCAGGGAAAGCAGGCATCAATGGACGGGCTCTTGTAGAGCAGCAGGGAAAAGAATTGTGTAATGATTTCACTGAAGCAGGCGATGACCTGAGCAGAGAGTTAGGAGTTCAGCAAAGCAGCCACAGAAGAGAGAGACTGGTATCCATAGTTTTAGAAACATTTCTGATACAACCAGTGAGAAAGCAGAGGTGATGTGATGTGAAGCGAAGGAATGAAGGTATAGGTATCTCTTTGGACTCAGCAGGGTGGAAGAGATAGAGGAGGAGACAGGAAGAGGCTCCTGGTGAGTGGCTGAACTGGAGGGATAATGTCATCAGGAGTCAGGGGCTGATACTGCACCATATTGGACACAGCAGGGAATAGAGGGCAGAAGTCTCACTGCCACATTCTACACTATGGTGAGGGCTGTGAAAGAGGACTGAGCCACATCGAAGGCAGAGTAAGCTTTAGTGGCTGGGTGAGGAGCTCCTGTGGAGCCAAGAGGTGGAAAAGGAAAGAAATAAGGGGGGGAAAAGATATGATAATGCTGAAGTCTTAGGTGGGTGGGCAAGGATGTCCAACAATGATAGATAAGGTGAAAAGAGGAAAAAGGAAGAAAAAAAGCAGACTGAGTAGAGACCAAAGGAGGAGTGAGAGGGAAAGGATGGGAAAAGAGGGTGGCCATAGAGAGCTGAATGATAAGGTCTGTATATTGTGTGAGCAAACAGCTAATGTAAAAACTAAACGCACCGAAAATAATACACATGTAAGTAAGAAATTAGCAGGACATTTATATCTAGGTAGGCTGAAGTGGGCGAGAATAGGGTTTGACCTCCTCCTGAACATTTGCTTTAAACTCCATGTATGATACAGTATACTGCCAAACTGGTACAAGAAGACAAGGCAGGGAGAGGAAACAGTTAACAGTAAAGAAGAGGATCCATGCTAGCACTCCACTGAAAAGTGAAACAGTTTATTAGGTAAGATATAAAAGGCAGAGATGTAAGTATAAAAACCTTATCTAATAATAATAATAATGGTAACAATAGTTAGAAATAGTTAAAGGGTATAAAATATAAAAAGGGGTTAAAAAACTGGGATGGAATGGGTTCGTTTTCATTCCCTTTGGTTTACACTCAGATGCTACTCATGATGTAACTGCAACAGATTTTGGCCATATTCACAAATGCCAGTGCTAAGAACCTTCACTTGCCTAAGGACAGATGGGCATTGTATATGATTTTGTGCACCTATTGTTGGAAAAGATAAAATGCCTCATATCAGGCTTTTACTTGATGCAAAACAGTTACTACTAATAAAATAATTTTAAGATTTTCAAATAAAAAAAACAAAACTTTCGGAACCTTTCCTTTGTAACGTCAAGCTTTTGTTACAGCATGAATCTGGCAGCTAGATCCACGCACTGTATTGCAAGTTAATGGTACAGGGGGAAGGAACATTTCTAACACTGTCTTCTTGTGATATCTTAAAAAGTTAAAAGTAGTGGAAAATCTTTATGTTTTAAATAAGTTGGAAATCATGCACACTTAATTTCATGTGGAAGGTAAAAGTGAATTTTGACCCATGCGCAAGCCATGCATCAATGGAAATACAAAGGCGGTGTGTTCAGTTGAATACCTTTGCATTGTAGGTAGGTAAAAAGAAACATGCATACAGGTTTGGTAGGAAAGAGAATACTGTACCAATTGGCAGGGGGCATCCAGCCCATCTAGGCCAGGCTGACCTGGTTCCCCCTTTTCACCCTTAAATCCCCGGAATCCCTGTTTGCAAAAATTAACTGGAATTGTTACTAGGAGAGGATCTCACCAGCCCCATCAGAGAGGGCCATTGAAAGCACAGCAACTGAAGAGAGCAGCAGCCCAGCTTTCCACCAACTCATGTATCAGCCCTTTAGACAGTATACAACGCAAGACTGCCCCAAAGGTAAGTCTATTAACCTGTTTTGCATTTGGGTACTATAGAAAATGCTGGAGTTGTTTTAAACAGCTGATGTGACAGCAGGAACATCTTTCAAAAATGCTTAAAGGCATGAAAAGCCCTTACAGTTAAATGTGTTTTGTGAATTCAGAATATTTTAAGCTCAGAGGAAAGGTTCACACTAAAATGGCCCGATTGTTTTTTCCCCTGTGATAGTGATGTTCAAAAATGAAGAGTTCAGAATGATGAAGGCGCTAATTGCTGTGTGTACTGATAACATGGTGGTGCTGCCACTAGGTGCTTCTCTCCTAGTTGTGATTGTCTTATGCCATATCGAGGTGATTTTCAGAACTTAGCTGAGACATACCAATGGGCAAGGTGCATCTAATCCAGGGGCACCCTGTTCACCTTTCTCCCCCTTAGGCCCTTTTTTGCCTTTCTTTCCCTTTTCCCCCTGTGGACACAATGGTTTGATCAGGAAAATTATTTTCTTTTCACAGAGGAAAGCTTTTCACTTTGTCTTTCAGATCCAATGAGGGCAACCATTTAGTGCTTGAGAGTTAAGGTACAGTAGCTCAAGAGAACAACACTTTAAGGAGAACTAAAAAAAGGAGGGTTTGTGTCTTAAATTGTTATAATTGTTTTTTAATATTTATTTTAACGCACAAGCAAATGTGTGGTAGATTTTGGTTGGATTCATAAAGGATATGTTTAAAATAATTAGCAGACCCAACATGTTCTGCCACATTAATGAATCTGAAATTTAGACCTTTGATGTCTAAGTTAAGGACTCTAAAGATGAACAGTGTGATGCTCACTAAATTCTAAAATATCAGTGGCTCTGTATGTGTCTTCATAACTGATCTATATCTAGTTAGATCATTCTGTAGTACAGTTGAAGATGCCGTTTTTGCTATATTTCCTACCAATAAATGGTGGAACAATTTGATAAAACATGTTCCTTTGCAGGTGGAAGTACAAACTCAAAAATGTAGATTTTACATAAAACCTTGTAAAATAAGTTTGCTTGTGCTGTAGACCTTGTAATCTTGTCAACTGATAGCACTATCCTTGACTTTCAATAAACAAAAATAAGAACTGGAAATGATCTTCAATCCTAGATTGACTTTGGAAGCTCATGGGCAAAACATGGTAAAGATATACAGTTGTTTTTTTCATCTCAGAAACATTGTCAGACTGTATCGTGTGCTACCTGTTTCTGCAGCTAAAAAACTGTTGTCTTCTCAGTTGATAATTGATTATTATGCCCAACTTGTCAGAGTCATTAAAATTATACTTAACAGGTTACAATGATGTCAAAATGGGGCAGACAGAATCCTGACGAGGCTGTGTGCAAGTGATCACATTAGAGTTCCTGAACTGGCTTCCTGTCAGGTTTTGAGTTGTTTTTTAAACTATTTGGCTAACATGCAAGGATTTGCATTGCTTGACTCCCCAGTCTATAGCTGAAATGTTAACTGATTACTCCCATTTGCTCAGCAGATTTGGATTTACTATGTGCTCCCACTACACTGTATGGGTAAATGGTGCTGTTGGAGAATTTTCCCCCACTTTCTCTTAAAAGTCAGGAGTCTGTCTCAGAAGTTTTTATTACATGCACGTGGGAGCGAAACACACAGAGACGCTTGGTGTATTTTTCTCAAATTAATTAAACTAGAATATTTTTTTCACACTTGTCTGTGCTTATCAGATTGGCAGTGTTCCAAAATCGGGCACATCTTCCTAATTCCCTGTCTGCTAAAGATAACTTCTTTTAACACAATTGGTTACTTAGGTTCGTAGCATGCACAGCGCCAGTTCTTGACTCGAACTCAATCCCATAAGAAACCAGAGTCTAGTCTAACAAGAAGGGCCTATTTCTTTTCTGTATCGGCTGTTTTCTTGCATTCATAATTAATTGTGATTAATACATTTTTATGTAAAGTGCAAGGTTTGAGATGAGTAAGGTTTGCTATATAAAATAAAGTTGTAAAGTGTCATATTATGTGCTTGCAATTATGAGACAAAATATTGAAATTTACTGCTCAAACATTGCTTGTTGTCAAAGAAGGGGATAGTCATTTTAAAGCTTTCCTCCAAAAGTTTCCAATCCAACAGCTAAATACTTTGAAAGTTGTTAGAGACGCTATTTCACCAGAAAGCACCAATATTGGAATGGTCGCTCTCATTGTATCTGAGCATTAGGATACACTGCAATAATTATTATGAGGGAGGATATTAAAGGAGAGCTTTACCTCTTTAGGTCAAGGGAGGATGTGATAAGTGACAGGAGGGTAAGTTAGATAGGGAAAGGCACCAGAAGGAAAACCAAGGGTGTTCCAGTTGTCAGGAAGTTCCTCTTGAGGGTAGACAGGGGAGGAGATGGGAAAAAGCCAGTGTACAAAGGTCTCAGAGGGCAGGAGGTGAGAGAAGGAGTAGCAGGGAAAGTGCCTCCAGGTTACAAAACACGCATGAACTTGCATCCCTTTCTTGTCATACAAACCACAGCACTTGTCCTATTGCCACTCTATTGTCATGAACATGACATTAGAGTACAGGAGAGTACATAGAGTACATACTGGATTTTTTTTTCAATCAGTTGAAATACAGTTCAATTATTTGGGCGATGCTGTATGGCACGCTCAAACAAAACAGAAGTGATACAAAGACAGTGTGGATAATTAATAGATGAGAAACTTTGCATATGTATACTTGATTCAAATCTAAGCTATAGAAATGTCAAAAGTGCCTTAATGAAATAATATAGGTATACCTGTACATACATGAATGTATATGTTGATGAATGTATGATTAACTGCAAAAAAGGGACACAATTTCAGTGAAAACAATACTGTTTTTGACACTAATACAGGAAGCCAAGTCCATTCCTGGAAAAGTATAACTATTGAATCAACTGTTTAATGAACTGGTAAAAAATACAATTAATGCATTATTGAGGGTTGGGTATTACCCTTATCTGGTACAACAATACTATCTTTTAGATTTGATCAAGGTAAATGCCAAATTGTTCAGTGACAAACTCTGCTGTCACACATCTCAACATTTTATAAAATGTGTAGCTTTCCAGGACCAGGGCTGCAGAACCCTGCTATATGGAAATGGCTTTAAAAATACAGCATCATTTTATGTAAAGAATTGTGGGTTAATAGCAGACATTTTCCAATGTGATATAGAAAATATGAAAAATTAAACTGTTCTACCTACATTCAAAACTGACAAAATAAAAAAGCACAGCTATAAAGTATATTTAAATAGATGCTGTATTCCTTTGACTGAGCACACCATTTAAGGAAAATTAAGATTTTATAAGTTGGTTTAGACAGTTCAATCTAGGCAATGACATATCAGAATGTACATGCATTAAAATAAAATAAAACCAGAAGCAGTGGTAAGTAACTATTAACTGACTGTTGTCAATGGACTACTATTCTCTCAGCTTACCTTGATATCAAAATAGCTTCTCTGTCAGACTACTCAGGGTGCTCAAAATCTAGTATTGGAGACCCATTTATCCAAGGTTAGAAACCCTGGTGTTATTTTTTAGCCTGTGCTGTCATTTGAAGCTCATGTTAGAAACGTCTTAAGGGTATCGTCTTTCCACCTTTGTAACATTGGCCGGTTATGTTTCTTGCTTTGTCTATCTGATGCTGAAATATAGATACATGACTTTTTCATTAATATCAGACAACTGTATTAAGTTCTCTTGGTTACAAACTGTATAAGGCCCTGAAGAATTTAATTCCAAGTTACCTTAAGGACTTATTGCATGAGTATATTCCAACACTTGATATGGTATCTGATTCATGCATTCTTGAAACATAACAAGAATTCCACTTTTTTAGGACTAGGTTTTGGGCATCCTTTTTTCAGACTGAAAAACTCTACAAAGTTTAGTTTGGTAAATAAATTTAGAGAGGTATTCTTGAGAAAACCAGAACTTTCATCCCATGAGTAGTAAGTACAAAAAATATAAAGGAACAAGTAATAGGTTTATTCCATGCTGAAAAAAAAAGAAGAAAGAGAACACAACGTTTCGGCTGTGGAGCCGAAACTCGAACCACGGCCGAAACCTGAACCGAAACCTGAACCGAAACCTGAACCTCCACGGCCCACACCTGAAGAAGGCTCCACGGCCGAAACGTTGTGTTCTCTTTCTTCTTTTTTTTTCAGCATGGAATAAACCTATTACTTGTTCCTTTGCAGCCTAAGCAGGCTGACGCGGCTACCCACCTGAACTACAAAAAATATAATTCTCATATGGTCATCTTTTATTTTCTTAGAAATACTGTACTTGTAGCTGTTTGGCAAATTTCATGATTTATAATTTACAGTGTCTTAAGAAGTATTCAGTCCCTGCCAATAGTATCACATTTTGATTAATTACAATTAATGTATATATGGTTTTTTTCAACCAAGACTTTTTAAAAATATAATGATGAACTGAAGAGTTACATATGATGGATGTCATACAAAGTGAAATTTACTGTTTGCATAAGCATTTACCTCCTTAGTACACTTAGTGCATAGTGGAAGCACATTTGCTAGCTATTAATGCTGTCAGTCCCTACCAGCATTGCGCAGTGGGATGGTGTAATAATCTTTATTATTATGGGCTAAAAAGCTACAATTTGGATAATTTATTTTCATAATATCATCAAGCCTCACAATGCATATTCTATTGCATTCAAGTCAGGGCTTTGATTGGTCTCATCAAGACATTCAGTCTCTTTTTATTAGATCTCTTCAGTGTGACTATGACCATGTGTCACTGTCCTGCTGAAATGTGACCATTTGAACCTGCTTTAAATACTTGGGGGATTCAATTAGGTTTTCTGCTAGGATTTGCCTATACTTTGTACCGCCTACTTTTTCCTCAGTCTTAACAAGCTTTCCAGTCCCTGCATGATGAAAAGCATCCTATTAAAATGATGCTGCCATGACAATGCTTGACTGTTGGAATTTTGCTGACTAGATGATATGCTGTGTTGAGCTTATCTTACACAGCTTATCTTAGAGCAAAACTTTCAATTAGTATTTTTTTACCTGCAATATTTCTTACACAGTATATTTAACTGGAGTCCATCTGGAGGCAGCTTTGTGTCGGAACTGGGATATTTTGTGAATGTAGTAATAGTGATTCCTTTCTCAGACACAGAAATTGTAATCTTTCAAAGTCACTGTTGGTTTTATAGTGGTATGCTAAGATAGTGTCCTGCTTGCTCAGCAGCTCAGTTTAGAAGGGTAGCTTGACCAGGGTAGTGTCTTTTTGGCATGATGCAAATGACACTTCTAAATGATCAATTCAATTTTACTCCAAGGGATAAGTAACCTTTTATGATCTGTCCTTTTCTACCCCTTTATTGATCTGTTTTGAAAACTCCTGGGAATTCATAGTTGATTTGTTTATCTGTATGTGAGTTGTGGCTTGAAATTCAATACAGTATCTACAGTAACTGAGGAAACATAAAGATACAGATGTATTTACTCTGAAGTTAAGTTAAACCATCTTGATTACACTAAATTTGTGACCTTTCAATTATTATCCACTTGAGCTGTTTTGTGGCTGCTGTAACTAAGGAGTTGAATACTTAAGCAATGGAGAATCTTCTAATTTTCTGATAGCTAATTCAGAGTAGCAAAGTGTGGAAATTTTTCAATTCTTAAGATAATACAAAATCAATTTTCTAATACTTCATGTTAAAATATCATCAGTCTTTCAGTAATTTTCATTATGAATATATTTGTTTATAACTAGACAGTCAAGAAGAGTGAACTTTAAAAAAAATACCTATTTTGTCCATTGACAACAGACAGTGGGTGTTAATGTGTTACAGAGTCAACTGCTCCCTTACTGAACCTTCCCAGAAATACAATATGTATCACCTTTTCTCCTCTGTCACCAAGATCTCCTTTCTCTCCCTTTAAGCCTGGTAACCCCTGCAAAATATAGCTTGGTCTTGTTACAATCATCTTTAGTCCTTAGTGTGAACAAAAAACCTCCGACGACTAACTCTAGAATATGCCAGATTTCAGATATACTAAAAACAAATAGAAACCCAAATAGGGAGATATGAATACAGTCTAAATAATCACACTAAATTGTGGAGTTGTCTTCTGATATCTTAGAAATATTTAAACGATTATAAATGTCATAAATACTCTGTGTAAAATAATAACAAAGAGAAAAATGAAGACATCCACAGTAAGAATAGTACTGTGTAATATGCTTCCAATATTAGGAAATAACTTCAAAGGCTTTATTTTAAATAACAATGTTCTTTCCTGCTTCCTTGTACTTACATCTAATCCAGGTGCTCCTGCTGTGCCCTGACAATAAAAGAAAAATGCCATTAAACATGAAACTGGGTATTCTTCAGCTAACAAAAGTTCTTTGAATAATATTAATATGACAAATAGTTTTGAAGCTTAATGTATATAACTTGTGTGTTTCAGGAAATATCTGAATTTGATTCTCACCGGCAATCCATAAGGTCCTCTTGGTCCAGGTTCACCAGGTGGTCCTCTTTCACCCTTACAAGACAATATTATCTGTTACCTATGGACCTTCTGATTCGTCAACTCAAGGTCAGATTTAATTTTCTAAGCTAACCAGCTGACCAAGGAGTGTAGTATAAAAAGCTGCAAGTTGAAAATAAAAAGTGATGCATTTTGAAAATCTAACATTATACCTTACAGCTGTGCTGGCTAAAAAAACATCAAAAGCAAAAGGTCCAGTAAGAAACATATTTCTTGATTTTTTTTTTGGCTACCACTTTTAGCTGTGTGATTTACATATGCAGTCTTTTATACACCTTAACATGTTACTGGAGCAATTAAAATTAAACACCTTGCTCAAGGAAACAACATCAGTGTCCTACCCTGGATCTGAATACCACAATGTTCCAATTATTCAGATCCCTAACCACTACCCCATCCTGCAGGTCATTTCACTTTCAGTTGTGCTTTGCTGTACAGTACCTGGCTGTGCTTTGTCAAGATGTCACAATATGCTTCAGGAAACAAACCATATGTCTTGAAAATCCTAATGTAGGATATGTATTCATCTCTTCAAGCAAACGGCCCTGTATGATCTACACCTGTGAGGACATTCTGAAAAAAAAAACACATTTTAATGCTGTAAAAATCTTGCTGGACTTACCCTGTCACCTTTGGGACCTGCTGGACCGGTAGGACCAACTGGACCGTCCATTCCCTGCAGAGAAAACACATGGCAGGTAATGAGGCAGGGTATCAGAAACAAATGTACATATTCTTTATAAATAAGAGGAAGATGTTAAATTTCCAGCCACAGACAAACATTAGATGAACAATAGTAAAGTAATGTCTAAAATAATGAAATAATTAACTTGAATTCATCAAAGCTACTATTCCAATTTTAGGTGACAACAACAAAGTTATTACTTACAGTAGATATAATTAAACCCCCCTGTGCTTTTGGGGTTACTTTAACAGCTTCACAAATCTTTTTCCACCTTGAACCAACATCCCTCCCATAAGTAACATTTTTATGTAATAAAACAGCATTTGTGTCCTTTTTAGTTTAATGTACACTTGAATTCAGGAATAGGAAGAGCATTGGAATGGAAAGTAATGAAGAATGATCCTGTATATGTTCCAAAACACATGCTGCACTATGACCTAGAATGCAGTCACAAAAAATGTATATTCCAGAACAACAATTATTAAAATGATTTGTTTTGTTGTTTCACCAGACTGATTTAGTTGAGCTACAGTTTTCATTTTTTCAGTGACTGATGTTTTTTTCATTTTGTGAGGTTACATTTCAATAACTTTTCAGTGCTCTTAAATGACCATTTATTATTATCTTGCAATTCAGGTTAGACTTTGTAACCCAGATACAGAATAAAGGAGCAAGTTTAAATTTGAAATGTAAAAATCGTGACATTTTTTGTAAAGTATAGGTGGCCTTGGCAGATGTACGACAGATAAACATTTTTTTTAATCATTTCTTATATCAAGCTTAGAGGTAATTTGTACACATGACAATTTAGATGTGGATATAAACACAATTGTAATGTAGAACATATCAGCTACAAATTGTTGCTAAAATTGTTAAAAAGTTGCTGGTAAAAGTAATCATGAGTTTAAATACAACACAATATGTAGATTTAGAAGAGCACTATTAATCAATGAGTGTTAAAATCATGTTAATTACATAGTAATAACATAAGCAAATGAAAGAGAAAAAGTAGTTTGGTTTCTTATGGAATAACAATAGATTTGGCATATAATGAAGACAATAAAGGCATAAAATGAGGTTATGCAGCATTGTGATCATTCTAATTATTATACATAGTATATATCTATGTGTAAATATAGTAAAGAAAGTTCTCTCTGTTATTATTAGTATTAAATGAAAGCTTAAGGGAGGCAGACTGGTTGTTAGCAGAAAGCTGGGACTTGAGACACTCACCCTGAGTCCTGGCTTTCCATCTAAGCCAGATGCTCCCTGTATAATTATGAGGGTATGAGTGACATGAACAAGGGTTTAGTACATGATGGAAAACAATGAAATGGACACATACGTTGATGCAGTTATAACAAAAATGGAGGTATTCAGTAGCTTACAAAACAGAACTGTGAAGCTTACAGTTAACACATTGTTACAAATACAGACATACATATAAAACAATGTTAAGCAAAATATTTTTTATGACTATTTTGTGAAAAGAGAAAATTAATTTGGAATATGTTTCTTTTTATATCCTTGTTTATATCTCTATGTGAAGAATGTTATGAATATAGACTTATACAGTAGATGTTTTTCAGATTTCACCTGCAAGACTAGCTCACAATTCCAAATTTGAAAGAGTCTGAATTTTTTAAGCATTTAAACCACTAAAGATAAATCTAACAGAAGACTTAACATTAACCCTAACTAAATCTATTGATTGATGTAAGTAAATACATTTTTGGCAGACTAGTTGTAAAAGCGGTTTTACATACTTGACTCCCTTTGTATTATTTCCTCTTTTAAAACCTAAGGTGGAAAAATGTGAGCTTAAAAGATATTAAAGCTCCTTCAAAGGACCTACACTATAGTTTGCTTCTTCAGTTATTTTATTGATGTCCCAGAACTAAGTCAATATTTTAAAAAATACTTAAATTACAGGATACACACAGTATAATTCTAACAGTATAAAATGTTATCATCAAGAATATTTAATGCTCTTTTGAACTTCTAAAATTTCTAAAACTCCAAACTACCTGTAATGCGGTACATAAAAAGCAAATTTTCTCTATTTCTGTTCTACTTTAGTATTTTTCTGAGTGCAGTAAAGATTGTTGGATTTAAGACCATCATTATGAGAATGAGCATCATCTTTCTGATCATCTGCATTTTGGGGTTTGCCACTATAGAACTAATATAGACAGATATATAACAAAACAAACAGAAATGAGTGACAGAACACAAATGACACTTAATGATGTTTAGGATGTGTTATTGCATGAAGTTTGAGCTCTACTAAATACACAGGGGTGTGGCTGAGCAAACCAGAGTTGTGTGGTAGAGAAAATTAGATCTGAAGAGATGTGCCGTACTTACAGGGAGACCAAGGGGTCCTCTGTCACCCTTGTGCCCTGGCTCCCCTCTCAATCCCTTAAGACCATTCAACCCTGGTTCACCCTAAATGTAAGAGTAGCAGAGGTAGGCTTGTGTGCTAAACAGGTAATTTAAGCGGGGGAAAACGTTAGGCTACCTCATCAAGCCACTGCAAATTCCAGTGTTTTATAGGTTTGACATGAAGCTTTTTTAATTTAATCTAAAATTTGCAGTTACATTATTCGTTCTTAGTTGATAATGTCCAATTCTAAACCAGATGAACTCTCTGTTACAATCCCTGTACAGTAGGGAGAGAATGAGGACCCGTGCACTCACACACACAAGATTTTGACTCTTGTCAGGGTTGTGTATCATTTGACACATTGTTGTCTCTGCAGTGCATTATGAGGAACCCAATACTGACTGGAGAGAGCAACATCTTTTATCAATGTCACTGCTGGCTCGCAGGAACCAGGCAGTTCCAAGATTCGCTGAAGTGCAGCAAGAAGAGCAAACCCTGACTAGCTGCACTTCACTCAGCCCTGCTCAGGACCACAGGCAGATAATTATAACTTGGCCTGAGGCCAAACTGGCAACATCTGGAGTACAGAGCTTAGCCTGCACTCTCTGGAAGAGCTAATAAATGTTCAGAGACTTTCTTCAAACACACTGGAAGATGCAGCAAATTAATTTAAAATGGTTAAACTGGTACATTTAACAGTTATCCAAAAGGTTAAGCACAAAACAATTGTGTAAGCAGTAAATTGACAGTACTTACAATGTTAAAGCAAAACTTCTATTATTTTTTTCTGAAAGCCTAAAATACCATTTCTATTAATTTGACTATGAACCGTGAGCACACCAACATGCTTAATTAATAAAAGCATTAATTAATAAAAACATTAAACACAACTAATAAAACTCCAAACAATTGCAAAACTGTCAGATTTACCTTAGGTCCAGGAAAGCCATGGGGTCCCTGCAAATAGGCATCATAAAGATTCAAATAAACATAAATCATTTCCTCCTGTATAAAAGTGATTCAATGATCCCCAATAATCTAAGTTTTGCACACAAACATAGACAGTGCAGGTAGGATGTTTTAAAGTAGAAAAACTTCATAAACACCTTTGTGTAAGGGAAGGAGTTTATCATGGAAATGCCAACTATCCAGGAAGACAGCCATTGAATATTTAAAATAACTATCGAAATGGGTATCAAAAGTGGTTGTCAGATTGGAATAAGCCTATTGGCCGTGTTGTTTTTGTCAATTAGAATTCGTTTTTAAGTATAAGAATTTTCAGTGCATATGTTAGTAATTGGGACATATTGCTTCCTTGTTCACTCTACATGAGATGCCACAAAGTTCCATATGATTCTCTTAATCTGAGCTGCTTCATGATTAGGCAAGCCAGGGAATCCCTTATTTCTTTCAACGAGAAACGCTATCAAATTACATTTTCTCAATGTAATGTAATGCAGTATAGCCTCCAGTGTCCTAGATGCTCATGTATAGTTCAACAAATTTATAACAACAGGAAAACCTGAATATAAACAGTTTTACAGAGACAGAGTTTCTGTGTTGTTCAAAACTTTCTTCTCCTAAATGTTCAGTAGATAGAACAGGTTACACAGTGCTGGGGCATGTGGATTGTGAGGTGTGCCTCCCACTAAGAAGTTACCATGGTGTATAGCCCTTGTGTCATGGTATTTTTGTCACATTACTTTTACATAGCTCTTACTAAGGTCAGTTACTATAAAAATACATCTTATTTAAAGTCATACACTCACCATTGGGCCTGGAGGACCATGTGGGCCAGGAGCTCCTGGAGGACCTATAATCTACGTGAAAAAATATACCTTATAAAACATCTTTAATATAAATTTTTATTTATCAAGTTTATTACTTTTAATTGTGAAGTTATTAAAAGTTTTTCTTTCTTTATTGTTTTATCGCCTACAATGTAGAAGTGTTCAGAAAACTCAACATTCATCTCAAGATGCATCACAAATCTCGTTACTGGTTTGCAAAAGTCATTGGTCAACATAGTGTACTAACAACAGCTAAAAGTAATAGGTTTATTCCATGCTGAAAAGAGAAGAAAGAAAAACATCTATCTTTCCTAAACCCTATGTTATTTTTCCTACAGCCGAAGAAGGCTCCACAGGCGAAATTTTGTGTTTTCTTTCTTCTCTTTTCAGCATGGAATAAACCTATTACTTTTTCCTTTGCAGCCTACGCATGCTGATGCAGAAACCCACCCAAACTACTAATAACAGCTAACCAAGAAACATAGTCATTGTGTGAAAAAAGCAAAAAATGAGGAGAGGTGGAGCGGGGGAGAATTACTTAAGAACCTCTTGTACGATCTCACATCCTAAGAGTTTATTTCTTTTTTTTCTCATTCTCAAAATTGGTAGTTCCAAAAATATGAGCTTTACAGTGTTAACAGTGCCATTTTTAGATTTGGGGATGAAAGCCTATGCAGAATGACATGAAAAGCTAAACTTAAATGTTCAGTGTTGCATCCAAGACCTGTTTTGGGGAGAACTTTAGTTACAATACAAGAAGAGACATCTTGACAGGATGTTTTGCTAAAGTTAAAAGAAGCTAGAACAAGAAAAAGAAAGAACATCCCCACATGAAAGGTGAACACAAAAGGACATAATTTAAAACAAAATTACCAAAGATACAAATTGAAACAGATTGGCTATGCCTAATAAGTCTTTATCAGCTGCAAGTTCAACATGACCAGTCTTCTTCAGTAAAACCATTTTTGGGAGACATCTGCAGAAATGGAGGAGGTTGTTTCTTATGCACTTGAATGCTGAAGAGGTGAGGAAATCCAAACTAAGACATAAGAACACGGTTGAACATGAAAGGGAAAGATAACTGGGGAAGCAAATCCTAGGCGTACTTACTGAAGGTCCCTGAGGACCTGGCAAACCAGGATCTCCCTTTTCTCCTTTCAGCCCATTAACACCCTAGGAAACACGAACAGTTTATGAGCATGTGTGAGCTGTATGTTCGGCATGTATGCCAATTCAATTCTTTGCCCACAGGTAGATCATCACTATGTTATGGCGCTGTAGCTTAAATCACACTGATCATCACAATGACATGTCTGGAAGCCTTAAATGTTCTTCAGATAAGCATATATAGCATTTGTTTCAGAATTCTCAATGCAGTTTTCACATGAATACACATTATTCCTCACGTACTGTATCACTTCTTGTATGAATATATAACCAAAATAATGGAATCAACACTGTACAATTTAGTACTGAAGTAACTGAAATAATAGAGCCAAAATAAAGTGAGAAGTAAAACTACTGTAAATATGATAAATCCTGGCAGAACTACTCATATCCACGTGAGATCTAGACAAATACCACTATTAAACATTGTTTTAAACACATTGACATACACAAAAAGAGAAACAAATTTTTCTTCCTTTCCAACAAACACTTGGTGGTGTACATACTATACAGTAGACCATTACTGCAAAGACCTCAATTTGATGGTGAACGTTGTTGCTAAGGATAAAAGTAATCTTACAGGTAGGCCAGGCAGACCCATGGCTCCTTTCTCTCCAGATATGCCAGGAATGCCCATGTCTCCTTTAGAACCTTTAGGGCCCTGGAAACATACAAAGCAACTGAATTAAAACATTTTGCTCTCCTAATCACAACACAAAGAATGTTTTTATGATTATTTTAAATAATTTGGTAACGTACATTCTCACCATCCAGTCCAGGCAGACCTGTGGATCCTGGCTCTCCCTGTAACCAAGACAACTGGGTCAAAATCAACACAAGTGAACATGGTACTTCTAGACTATCTATCCAAAAGTAAACCATATTTTGTTTGAAGAATACATTTATACTATAGGTGTGAACTAGACATGAATTGCATATTTGTTCTTCATTTATTGAACAAAATATCTTATTTATATATATATCAAGATTATAGACATCTGGGTGAGGTAAGGCATTTTACAGACGGTAAAAGGGTAGATGATATTTTGTATCTGATTAGAACACCCTATGAATCTCAAATTGCTTACTTAAAGTATGAGATGTTTTTGACATGTTTGTGTTTTGAGGAACTTGACAACTATTTTGTTTAGTTCTTTAACTTTTTCTCTTTATTATTTCAGGAATATCTGCAAAAATGCAGACCACATATACTTCCAGTTATATTCCAGATCTACAGGTCATTCTGCATTAGTAGATCAAGCAGTGATATGGTAAAATATAGCAATTATATACTATTAGAAGCCTATGAACATAAAATACAATCATTTGAAGCTGTATAAAATCACCCCTTTCCTCCTCATTTCGACCGTTGGGAGACCTGAGTTCCAGTTTAGTGTAGCTTAAGTATTACTCAGTGTCCAAGGCAAAAATGATGGTCTGGTTACCTTTATTCCCTGTGGTCCTACTGGTCCGGGAGGTCCTGGGGGACCCTAGGTTTACAAGCAAAAATAAAGTTTTTGCAGTTTTGTCACAAAGTATGCAATTTCTCATGTTAGAAGTACACATACATTATGACCACTTATGAAAAGGTCAGTGGAAGGGGATATTGACAAAAAAAATTGAACAACAACAATGAACCTGTAATCACAAACATGAATATCCATTTCAGGACTGAACTAGATTCTCACATTAGCTAGTATTTCGTGTTTGTCATGTGGTTTAATTCAATTGCTTGCTTCATTACTTTTCATGTCACAACAGAACTGACGTCAATGTTCAGTCCTCAAATGTTTGATTAATGTCCTTCTGCCTAGTATGCATCACAGCAGAAACTTGTTAGTAACTTTGTCCTTAAACACAGTATGAACACGCTAGGTACCATGCTGTACAAAAATACATCAAGCATAAAACAAGCATGATTCATGTCTGTTACCGTGACAGTTATAGTGGTAATCCTCTGTTGGCAAAACAAAGGAGCAAAAGATAAGATTACTAGCTCTGCAGCAATAAGTCTGAATGTCAGCAGATATCTGTTACAGTATCTTTATTTATTTTAAAATAGGATCATATGAACCTTGAACAAAGATCTTAAATTTTCTATGAAAACATGTCATAACACATTTATATTTTTATAAAGTCTTCATAAAGGAAGTTAAAGTAAATTGTTGATTTCACTTAAAGAAGAGAAAACAAACAGGCAACAGTATAAAATTGTGAACATGTCTTAAAGATTTTGACACAAACAGTGATTTCACATTTCAGTAGAAGAGGTACACAGTACACACAGCATACACAGCCTACAGTCAACAAAAAACTTGTTTTTTAATCCTTTATCTAACCTGGTACGTTAATCGAGAAAAAGTTATCATTTAAAATGATGGAGAGTACCCATTTGTAAAGCAGGGTTAGCGGAGTAAAGCAAACTCGAAAAAGGAGTGAGCTGAGTAAACTGCAATGTTTCAGGGTACAATAGCAGTACTCCACTTAGAATTTGAACCTGCAATGCTGTATTCTAGAGTCCAGAGTCATAATCACTACTCCACACTACAGCCATAAATAAGTCGAAAATAACTTTCAAAAAGCTAATTAGCAACCACACGTGGTTCTCGGCTAGTGACGATAATGGATGTGCTGTTAATTGTGAATGAAATAAATTGATATGGTAATGTGATAAAGTCAAACCAGATTGTAAACAGTACAAACAGTAAGACGATGAAAAATGTAAACAAATATGAAAATAAGAAAAAAATAGGAACAACTGTATTACAGAGACAAAAATATTAATCAAGAGCCTCCAAGACTCAGGAGCAGATGCTACCTTGGGCATAAAATCAAAATGAGACAGTGAGTCAATTGCAGTTTGCACAATGTCAAGGTCATGATAAAGGCCCTGCTCTTATACTGTAGAAACCTGTGTTTATGTGCATGTTGTCTGAATTCTGGTAGAATGCTTGTAAACACATATACTGTACACATGTTCTATATACAGTTTACAGTGTTTAAAGAAAGCTTTATTGAGCTAATCTTTCTTTTTTAAGCCTTTTAAAACATTTAAAGAAAAATGTGCAATGTTTAAACGTGCACTCTCTGGTAATAAAGAAATACCCATGCCTATCGACACAGAGACTACAAAAAAGCAATCCTCATTTCAGAAATAATATAATAATTTTTATTTAAAAAACTGATAACGGAGGTATATTTTATACTACTGTTTAGGTAGATGTAACATAGAAAAACAAAGAAATGAAAACATATTGGTTAGAAATCTTATTAAAAACAACAAACCAATGACACAAAGACTCTCCTGAATGTGTTGAATGCTTTGCAGTGTGGACTACACTGAAACTGAAATGTATCTTGCCGTTTATGTTGTGTTTGTTCATTGTATATTAATTGGTTCGGGTCACCTATACCTGAGGTATGAGGTATAAGGCACAATGCCAATGTGTGTGAAAAAACATCAGTGTAGCCTCTTCTGGTTTCAAGCATGCCTTTTGGGTATAACTCAAGTTACACTGATGGACTGACTCGTCCCATGAGCCATCAGGCATTTACCCACTATGAAATACTTGTGGAAACACAAGACCCTGCTGTATTACTGGTGTAAGGAAAATAAATAAGTACGAAAGAAACAAATTTCAGGGTACAATGGGAAATATTTTTTCAACATACAGTATTTGTAAAAAAAATTCAACGACATATACTGTAGTAATCACTTTCAACAAAAGATAACTGCATGAGCTATGTGTGTATATACTCTATATACACATACTGTACATACTGTATACTTGATAACTTATACAGTACAGGTTACTTTAAGAAAATGAAATTTTATGAAATCCCTAAATATTTAACATGGGATTTTGTTGGTATGTAAATATTAAATATTAAATTCCTGGTATCACATTCTCACTATAACATTCATACACATACATGAAATTCATCTGTGATACAGTGAGCCGTTTATTTAATTAGTAGTTTTCTTGATCTAAATAGTTTGATCACCACAATCTTGCTGTGAGATTAAAAAAGAAAATTAAAATTTAACCTTCACAACTGCTTGACATTAATACTGCAGTATTGTACATATATAAAATAATTATTTTTGTCTTATATTTGAAGAAATAGCAATTGTTTATTACTTTTTAAAATAGGAATTATAGTTTGTGCACCAATAAACTCATTATTTTAATAATAAAATAGTAAAATAGCAAAAAAAAAACTCAAAACTTTATACAAATGAAACATGTTCCTTCGGCCTGATAACAGCAATGCTTGACTGACACACGGTAGGTTAATACAGAATCTCTTTATTGTGAGAGCAGTTGCCCATGGAAATAATACCAACTGAAGAACTAGAAATACGTACTGCAGAACTAGAATTGTTTTAATCTAAGCATAACTAGCATTTTGCCTCTTACACTATGGAAAGGAACAATCTGAACTCCATTATAACTTCCGCTAATTCCGATAATTCCGATAATTCCGATAATTCCCACCTGTAGGGCTTCCTGGATGTTTCCATTATAGTCAATGATCTCTGTGGCTCCTTGGTCTCCCTTCTGTCCAGGTGGACCCTGTACAGTGTGATTTAAAATGTGTCATTATGTTCATATTACACTTTGTAATTAAAGAGGAGGGAAAATATATATTTATGATTGCTTTAATTTCCTTGTTCAATTTTGTGCAAAGGTTTTTTTACATGTTTGCCTTTGTTTGTACTATTATCCATCCAAAAGAGACTGTTAATTCACTCTGCTGTTATAATCATGTAGCACATGTATGTAATTATTACCATGTAAAGTACAAATGGTCTTTTCAAAAACATATATTTTAAATACCAAAGCAAATAATATGAATATGAAGCAAATATATAACACATAAGATATTCAAAATAATACACACAATTCAGTCACATAATTCAAATGTGCCCATTGCTTGCTAGAATAGACTCTACTGCTGTATTTAATACATGATTTGGCTGTATTAAATAAAGTGGTTAGAAAATGGATGGATGGATTGACCAAGGCTTTTTAAAGACTTTTCCTATGCTTTACCTGCACAAAATAAAATGCGCAGCTCATCTGGTTTGATTATAACAATGACGCCTGGGATTTGCTTCCAATCTGTTTCCATGATGAAAGATTGTTTAAATCCACTGGAGTGAGACTAACATGTAACCAAATTTCTTTAAAAAAAAGAATGTGTTGACTTCAAAGACATCATGGCTCAAATCCAAACCTGGATTTATCGATTGATGCAGGCATTTTAATGGTTCAATCAGTTAAGCCAAATTCCTTTTTGTGCAAAGTGGATTTCTATGTTCCATCACTACGTGCCTACCCTGTGCCATCTAGATAACTGTACTTTATCTAAAGGGACTTTACACATACGTTATGCAAGAGAATCAGTGCTGCTTCACAAAGCACATACACTATTTGCTGACTAAACAAATGCAGACATGAACATCAGCATGTTATAGCTTAGTTTTCAGGTTGCTACCACATTTAACATATAGTAAGTACCCTTTTCATTAAAAAAGGTTTTGTACTTTGTTTCAGTGAAAAAAAATATTTTAAGGTTTTACATTTTTTGACATATGAAGGATAAAGTAACAGACATCAGTAACTGACAAGTTTATAAAGGATCCTATTTGATCTTTAAGAATGTCAAACTTTTGAGTATATATCTAAAACTTTAAACAGAATTTTAATTTAGTCATTTTTTGTTTGTTTTTAGATCCTATGGCCCTTATTTCTTATTCACTATTTTGGACTTGGAAGTTTTCAATGATTTAGAGAAAAGCTCTAGTCTAAGTATAATCCAGATACACAACATCCTCAGTACTGTCATTTTAAGAGAATTTTTATTAAACAAAGGGTAATGTGCAATGTGCAATTTTTCAAATGTGCAACTTATGTGGAAACATTGAATTCCCTCTATCAACTAAAGGTTGTAGCTCAGACTGACACAACTAATAAGCTGTAAAACCAGTAAGTGAAAAAGGAAGTTAATAACAGGATCAGAGAGCACACAAAGAAACCAAGACATATTAAACAATATTTTTAGGGATAGGCTCCGGCTCCCCCAAACCCTGATTTGGAAGAAGAACTAAACTTATAATAATTGCTTATACTTATATAGCGCTTTTCTGGACACTCCACTCAAAGCACTTTACAGGTAATGAACCCACTGAAGCTAAGCAGGTGTGAGCCTGGGTGTTTCTCAAAAAAATCCCAGGGCGCTTCTCAAAAAGAGTAGGGGTGTAACCCCGGCATTCTGGCCATATTTCCCATTTGTTTTACGTCTCATCCGAAGGACGGCGCCTGTTTACAGTATAGTGTCCCCGTCACTATACTGGGGCATTAGGACCCACACGGACCGCAGGTGGGCGCCCCCTGCTGGCCCCACTAACACCTCTTCCAGCAGCAACCTTAGTTTTTTCCCAGGAGGTCTCTCATCCAGGTACTGACCAGGCTCACACCTGCTTAACTGCTTAACTGGCTTGCCAGTTGTGAGTTGCAGGGTGATATGGCTGCTAGCAAACTTCTTCTAACTATTTCTCTAGTTAGGAAGTATGTGATTAGATGGAAGACAACTGTCACTTTAGTAGAAGAGCTTCATTATTTTTGACTGTACGGTGCACAGAGACAATGAAGAAAAAAAGCAAGAATGTAGAAATGGAAAAATGTCCATGCATACCATAGCAGTATGGGAAATGCCTTGATGTTCTTTTCTTATAAATCTACTGTAGTGACTCTCACTAAGTGCAATGCTGCCTTCCACAGGCCAATGACAGAAACTAACATTCCTATTATGGTAGCAGCTCATCTTAATCACCAAAAACTGATGAGCTGAGCATTTTTTTTAAAAAAAGCTTAATAATTAATTCACCATAAAAATGTACATTCTGTTACACAGTTCTTCATATGCCAATATGACAGTATTTCACCACTCATCATGTCACTGAATCCATTTCTGCGACAGACTCCTTTAAAAAAACAATATACTTTTATACTGCTTTCTGGTAGCATGCCAGCAGCTGACGTCATGTCAAGAGATGAACGGCAAAAGGCAGTAATGTAAAGCAGAGGTGAGGAGAACAAGGGGCACAGAGGTCTGAGGAGAAGAGCAATTGGCCACATGTACTGATCTACTCACCCGTGGCCCCATGGACCCAGACTCCCCCTTTTCACCAGGATCACCCTGAAACACAATGGAAAAAAGTCATATTAAGCCTGTAAAACTGAAAATAAAAACTGCAGTTCTGCCGGTACTGCACCTCTTCTTTTGACTCCTTGAGAAATAAATATCTACCATCTGTTCTATTAGATGATTAACCTTTATTTTAATATTTAGTCTTACCTAAAACTGCAAAATGTGCAGTTTACAAATTACTGCAAACTAACAGAAGTGCAGCACATCCTTGTTAAGAAGCCATAAATGGACAGAACTAAATTACAACCGTACACACTTTAAACAGTATCCCATACAAGAAAAATTGAGAAAGCTTAATTTTGACTTTAATGGAGCAACAATTATTTCCTCATCTCAGAGACTGTGTTCGTCTTCTCAGTGAGTATCATATTGTATAAAAGAAGATAAGAAATTCTATAAAATGCTGAACATATTCTTTGATCTAAAAATACACATTTAGACAAGGCAATTTTAAGATACATAAAATACATTATGAAACATAATACAAATTCAAATACTACACTTTCTGGGCAACAGAAGGGCTCAGAGAAAAGTATTTTTTAGTTTGAAACCTGGTGTCAACTTAACCTTTGCCATAATATAAGACTAATGATTTATTACAGTTACTTTGGTATCACTAAAAATATTTGAATAAACAGTTGAAGACCCAAAGCTTCTCTCAGTCTAAGATAAATCTCAGTTGTAGACACTGACCTTTGACCCTTTGAGGCCTTGGGGTCCGGCCTCACCTTGCCCTCCCTGGCAGCAAGCAGAAGAGAGGTAACAGAAGGACACAGGGAAAAGAAGAGAATGGGAGATAAGATCTGCAAGAGCCATTCACCCCCTCAAAACAGACATGCACAAACCATACAAACATAACAGATCTAAGTCTACCGTGGAAGTATGCATGTAAAACATGTGAATTAATGCTACTTCCGATATTCGCAGGATTCTGTGGCAGAGTCTAGGTGTCAGACATAGCAGTTAGTGACAGTTAAAGGGCCTTTAAAGCAGGCAGGGTAATGACAACATGTGACTAATGAGAACATATTAGTATGTTTAAACTATTTCCAATACAAACAGCCCCTAATTAAAAGGAACTGGAAGTATTTAATTGTGCTCAGATTGATTGTCATGACCCTAATGCCCTTAATGTTTTCAGTTACTTTTTCTTAACAGATTTTTTGTTGCAGTTGCTGGCAGTTTGTTACTCACGAGTTTCTTCCCTGCTGGGCTTAGCTCCTGAGCTTTCATTTTAATTAGAAGTACATTTTTTGCAGGTACCTTTGGTAAATACACCCTCCTGTTTTTATTAATGGGACAGCTGTTCTCTCTGCGAGCGTGAGTGTGTGAGAAAGTAGAGTGGAAAAGGGAGCACTGACTGTGCAGTGGGAGGAAATTCATGCCAGGTAGAAAGTTGTGCTGCTGACGTATTACATTCAGGTGTCATGAAGTGACTGCAATGAAGGAATTTAAAGGTAAATGGCTGACACACGCAAAATAATATAACTATTATTGTGCCCCCTTTCCCATACCTAGTGGATGTGTTACGTTTATGGATGTTATTTTATTATAATGTTTAAAAATGTACATCATCAGTTCCTAGGATACTGTAATAGAAGAACTAGTCAACTCTGTGCACTTAAAGTAAAGCTAATGAATCATATCCCATATGCTAAGTGCTAGCAAATTGTATTTCATTTTGGCTGCTTGAAGCAAAGCTAAATGGTTCATGTAAATATTACTGTATTTTAACTTCTGCTTCATCAATAACATATATCATCTTCACCTTTTGCCTATTCTGTTCTCATTTCAGTCCTTTTACAGATATTAAAAGAACTTGGTAAATTCAGTCCACTGACATACTAAATTAATATAGCACAATATTTTCAAACTTCTTTCCAATTTGCATAATATTTTCAGTGTTGAAAAATCTGCTCCAACAGTATACTAAAGGAATGTTGCAATATACCTTTAAAATAACTGTGAAGACAACAACACAATAATCATAATAATCACAATAATAATAATAATAATAATAATAATAATAATAATAATAATAATAATAATAATATACCTTTTAGTATAGACTAAATAGACTAAAAATTAAATGTATTTATAATAAGAGAAATAAGGCAATAGTCCTCTGAATGCTACTTTTGTAATATCAAAGATCACAAATTAAGAATTAAGAACTTGCCTTTTGATAGTTACTACATTACTACTGTATGTAATATATACAGAGTATCCTTTATATGAGTTATATGGAGGTTCTACAGTACATGGTGTTATATGAAGGTCTTCAAAACCTCCATTTGCAAACACATTTGTTCAGAGCTAAAGAATGATCTAAATGCTTACCATTTGTTCTCCTACATATGAGGAAATATATTAATAAAGATTAACTTTCACCTATGGTAATTAGTCTATTGCCTTCACTAGGCAATACTACTGTTATTCCCACGTAAAATTAAGCTGACAAATGGGCCACACTCATGTCTGGCACAATTGCAAGAAACTGTATTTTTTTTTTCAAATTTTTGCTTCTAAAATAATTAAAATACTGTATGCTGCATGTTGTATGTTGTTTGTTAAGTATGGGTCCGGCAGTCATACTTATTGCAAGGCACACAGTAGATAGAATTAGTAAAACAGGAGAAAGGAAACCGTTAAAAGTCAAGATTGCAGGCTAAAGATGTCAGTAGCAGGGAGAGGCACAAAATTATTTCTAAATGACCTAAACAGGTTGGTTTATATGTCATTTTTTCACAGGAAGCATAATGTCATAGCTCATTTATAATGAGCCATGTATCAAAGTAAGTTACGTAATTTACAAGTTACCTAAAAAAAATGCAAGTATTAGAGGCAATGAAGAAATAATAATGACAAAATTTAAGTAAAAAGGGGGACACCCAATAATTGGTCACAGCTTTTGAAATAGTAAAATCTAATACTGTAGAGCTGTACCTCTATTCATGAGAACAATGACTGTAAATGAATGCAAACCCATGTGGTTAAAAGATATCTCATATCTCTTTCCCAAGCCTTGAAAGATAGCGTTCTGACTGCACTTAAAACTGCAAACAAAAGATGTCATGCCATACGATTGACAGTCATGGTGGAGTCATCACTAAGAAAGAACAACTGAGGCCTCAGTTGCACATTTGCAGCAGTCACATTTTAAATGTTAAATTACAGTAGTCACGGACACCAAAACATGCTGCATTACAGTACACTGGCAAAACATGTGCTGGTGGGTACAACATCAAGTAGAGGGTCAGGAACAATCATCATCTGGAACTGCTGGAATGGTGCTAGATATACAGGTGTTATGTGCTATGTGCAAGTTTAAAATGGCTTATTTGGTGTGTTAGATTTATAGGGGAAGAAAAAGAATAATCCCAGATTGCACTTCAGTCATCCAGCTTTTCTAATTCTCATTTAGAGTTAAGGTAACTGGAAGGTTACAAAATTATATCAGGAAGTTATCTGTGTCATTGTGTTGAATGTTGAGGCAATATGATCAGCCAAAAAATCTTTGCCTTTGTGATTGTGATGCAAGAGGTAAAACACAAACAGTATCCATCGGAATGGTATTATAAAGTATAGTAAAACACAAAAATGGCCTAAGGAAACACAGGGAAGTAGAACTTAATAGATCCCCAATCCCAGAGTATTATAACAAATCATGTATGGCATTTCTTGTTCAACAGAATACAAAGATTTGGTTTTCAAAGAAATGCACGCTTACACTGTAACTGGATTATTTAAGAAAAGATCTGACTTGAATGTCTAACAAAGTGTAGTCCATAAAATACAGGTTGCTTCTCTGCAACACCAAGACAAATCATTCCTTCTGAACTACCACTTTTGCTATTTTGAACAGACTACACTGGCTGCCATTGATGATCTTCAGCTTGGTCAGATGAAGAGAGCTCTGTACTCCACGTTGACAAAGGGTTTTCTGCCACAAGAGCAGAATACTTTTGAAAGATCAGGAGTAAAGTCCTGCTGAGAAATGGTTTCATTGTTTTTTGCCTGCCTGAAGGACGAGTTGCTGATGAGTATATTGTAATGTAAAGACGAAGTTATGAAGCTTGTCGCCCATAGCAAGGAAGGTAGCCATTATGGATTTATTTATAAAAAGTTAATAGGATCATCATTCTACAGCAAGCCAATAAAAAATAGAAGCGAGGAATCTGTCATTCAGTTTAGACGGATGTGATTTAACCAGGGTTATTTCTTTCTCACTTTTTATGCTCTAAAATGCTCTATTGTGGTTCTGGCACCGGTAGAATATTCACCAGTTTTTTGATGACATGAGGCAGAACAGCTTTCAGATGAAAACGTGAAATAAAATCCTTTGCTGAACTGAATTGCAGGTGTTGGACAAACTAAAAGAAACCCAAGTCTTGTATTACTGACCTTCTGCCCCATAGGACCGGGTTCTCCTCGTTCTCCTTTCCCTGGTGGCCCTGCCTCTCCTCTCTCACCCTGCCGGGAGAGACAACAAGTCATGAACATCACATTGTCATTGGATAATTGGGAGGGAAGCAAAATCACATCCTTAGTTTTGGTGCAAATGATGGTGCAAATGTATATCTTCTTAAAAGAAGAATTGACAAATGTTTTGTTTTGATCCTCCCATTACTAGGAGTTGCCTGCTTTAAATCAGCCTACTTTTAAATTTTGCTACTACACTCCTACAAGCACAGCGGGCATTAATGGTCATGCACATTATCTTCCATAATCTGAAATTGTTTATCTGTCAGGTTGCTTGCTTCTTATTTGTTCCACAGACCCACAGTGCCAATGAGATAGAACAGCGGAAGGACAGGCACAGTGCTTACAAGCACACTATAATAAGCTGGGAAAATCCCGACCCATATCCAGTCAAACATGTTGAAAATTTTGTAGACTCTTGCAGGGGGAATCATGTGGCTTAGGTTTGGACCTCCAGTATTTATAGGGCTTAACTGGTATTTGTATGGACATTACGTTCATTTTTAGTGGGTGGTGTAATAAGTACAATATAGCACCAATTTGTGTTGTGAGCAGCAGAGGGCACTGTAGTACCACTTGCTGCTTCAGTGTTTCATTGGCAAGCATTGAGTGTCATCTTTGATCTTACTGAATGTGAGTAGTAACAGTAACAGTGTTCTAAACTTCTTCATACCCTCCAGGCGATGTTATTCATTCCTGTCTTGATCATTGTTTTAAAGAAATCTTTCTTAATGCACCAGCAAAACAAAACAAAACTAACTTGTGAGTTATACAGTATTATCATCTGCCCTAAGGCCCGGTATCACTCAGTGACAGCACTGAGACTAGTCTAAACAGTGTTCTAATTCACTTTGCTATATTTTTTTATTTATGCTACTACTTTATAAAAAAACATTTGCAGAAAGCGTGGTTATAGAATAAACACAAAAATGAAAATATCTGAAACTGAAGCTGTGTTTCATTCAATCTCTAGGAATACTCAAAGAACAGTGATAGAGCTGTAAAGCTGCAAATTCTGTCCAGATGATGATAATTTGACTATGACTACCCCACATGGAAGAATACTGCCTGGGATTGTTTGAAGTTACTGATTTCAAATCTCAGGGCCACAACAGTGTTTTATGCCATTTTATTAGGAATACTTTTTCGTTGCTCTTTTGCAATATCTGAACTCCTTATTTGGGTATGAACAGCCAGAATTCCTACTCTTGAGATGTTCTGACCATGGAAGAATTTTCTCTAAGCTGAGATATGAACACCACTGAGGAAACCTACCTTTAAAAAAGCTTCCCATGGGTTTTACACATCGACTTTTACTGTGCATTGATTTTGCTTTGCTAGTTACTTCTTGTTTTTTTATCACGTGTTACAGTACCTCTGTATGCTTTACCATTATTTCACTGTACTTTATTATACTTGATCCTGTTTTTATAATGTTACAAGCCTCTGCAAGGGCTATTGCAGTCAAATGAAAGTAAATTACTGCATAAACTTGTGTGGTGCTTTCAAAACTGTGGCTTACATGAATTATGTTGTATTTAGAGACCTATTTCAAGGAATACTAATATTTATGAGCAGTCTATAATACATTTACCTCCATTTCATGTCCGCAATTATTGATATTTGTGCAACAACATTTTCATTTGTAGTGCAGAACTGACTTCAGTTCCAGTTTAGAATGGTATTCTAGCATGTGCACAGTGTACTTTCCTCACATGAACATACATGGATGTGAGGATATGTTTTGGTGCTCGGTGTTCTAACATTTCAGTTTTATTATGTTGGTCTTAGGATGCGGTAAAAGACTGTGTCAATATTTTATTAGGTAAAGCAGCACTAGCATCTGTCCTTCTTGACGAACCACTCACAGACAGAACTCTCAGAAGTGCATGAGGAGCTTGCAAGACAAGATCCATGCCTTTCCTGGTAAGGTAAAAACCCATAATCCTTGAAGCATACAAAAAAGGACAGGCCACATTTTAAACATCATACAAATCCAGTTTCCATCACACAGCAGTAGAATAACTGACCTCTTCTATGATAACCCTTGTATTCTCACATGGCACGGACTGAAAATCATTTGGACATTGAAGAGACCCCTTCTCACTTCCACAGAACCACTGGCATCTAATGCCTCTTGGGTAGAAGAGGAATGACCAACCCAAGATACAAATCCAACCTTTCGCTGGATTACTGACACTAATGGCTGTCATACAGTGGCTTCTAAAATCTTAAACCTACACAATTGAGGATAACCTATTGAAGATGAGTTACGATAATTAATGTACTTAATTACAAACACTTTTTGTCATATACTGTATGCATGGTCACAGATTAATAACCATCAGATGTGGAAGAATCAGTATGAATACTGTAGCAAAGGGACTGTACTCTGTACACAAATTTAATCATTCATGCAATTTATTCATTGTACTTCAATCAAGGTTTAATTGCGATTTCTCTGTGAAAGGTTCATTTACAGTGCAAGTGTATATGTCTGGAAATTCTCCAGTCATCACCTACCTTTGTTCCTGGCAACCCTGGCAAACCAGGCTCTCCTTGGGGTCCCATGAATCCTGGTTCACCCTGAAATATTCCAACAAAAATCAGATATAATTTAAGAAGAGGCATGAGTCAAAACCTGGAAGCTCAAGACAGCATGTCTCCGTTCCCTAGACAGAAGATTCCAAATCCCAGAACATGCTGCATTTCCAAGGACTATTCTACTAATTGAACTTAAGGAAATAAGAGCTGATTGAAGTCATAACAAATGGATGAACCGCTCCTTTTCTTCTGTACTAACCTTGGCAACTGATAGACATCAGCCTGTGAAATTCAGGTCATGGCATCAATATAATGCATATACAGTACAGTAGCTAAGCTGCTGAAATTCAGTCATGGATGCTCACACTCAGAGCGCTTACTTAACAAAGAGACCAGACTATAAGATTAAAAAAAATAGAATGGGATCTTATTCAGGCTGATGAAGGACAACGGTCTATATTAAATATTATTAGCATAGAAATAGCAGTATTACAAGTACTGTACTACATGTATTTCATATACACAAACTTCCAGTGTTTGATTATTGTACTGAAGGAAATGAAAAGTTATTCATAGACCATTAACAAAACACTTTTAGCAACCACTCAAGAGAAAGGGGATACACATTGATTGGTAAATTGTTAATTGCTGTGCTCATCCATAAAAACAATAATGAAAAAGAATAAAGTAATTATACACCAATAAGTCTTAGTTAGAATAGAGGCAGGGTTATGGGTACAATACTTATACAAATCTAAGAACTAGAGGATCACCTGCATAACAAAAGCATTCTAGGGAGTAGTCAATACATATTAAAAAAGGTGGGAATGTACAGCACAAACTGAGCACACAATACTGTACTGTACTATATTTAGGTTATACTGTGCTATATTCTCATTTTCATAAGACGTTTGAGAAAGTGCATCATAAATAATTAATTCTTAAGTTGCAGGTGATAGATATTTGAGTAAATGTGTGCATTTATTTGTATATTTGACATTGATAGTTAACAAAAGTTGTGCTTTGAGAACAGGTTTTTGTATAGAAAAGGTATAGATAAGATGTAATGTAAGATGTAATATTCTACTGTACATACAGTGCCAGTGTATGTACTAGGACTGCTGCTCTTTTTAATAAGTTTTGTTAATGATCTACATTTTGGTACAGTTTTGTAAACTAATAAGGTTTGCATATGTTGACAGACAAGATGGGTTAGCAAACACTATAGAAGAAGCAAAGGAAATAGGGAAAAGATGGACAATGCTCAAAATGTCACCTGGCAGTTGACATTTAACTAAGATTACTGCAGATTGTCTCATGAAGATAGCATAAAAATAAGTGATAAAAATAAGCAAAATACATGAGAAACACATTAAAGAAGCTACTTAACACAAAGTTTGTGCTGTACAGTGTATGTTGACAAATTATTTCCATCTTCCAACAAGTATGTGTGATCATTAGAAAAGGCAGAACTGTGCAATGTATAGTTTTAAAACTTCAAATTTAAATTGGGGGATATTATGTTAAAAGTGTGCAATGCACTTGTAAGACTTTATTTAGAATGTTGTTACAATTTTGGTCACCGTGTTCTAATCAGATTTAAAGATACTGCTGCTCTGGAATCAGTCCAGAGAAAAGCAAGCAGGTACAATACAGGAGCCAAAGGAATGCCTTGCACTGACAGGCTAAAAGAACCGACTCTTAAGTCTACAGAAGACCAAAAAGAGACTTGATTGAAGTGTTTAAATCCTCAGAGGTATTGACAAAGGCTACCCCACTGGACTTATTCAGAATCAACAGTGAAAAATGAATGAGAAGAAAATAAGGGGAAGAATGTCTAATCCAGACTAATTATCACTTTTTACATACTGTCGAGGTTTAAAGCCTGTCTTCTTTCAATAAATAGCTGGATAAAATCCTCAAATCAATTATCTAATAACTTCCACATTGGCTAGATGGGCAGAAGGACCTCCTTCTAGTTGTACCTTACTTATTTTTCTAGAAGCACCAACAAAACAAATCAAGAACTAATCATAAATCAATAAACTTATGCATATTTGTTTCAGATCACCATAAAATTCAGTTTGATTTAAACAATAGCCCAGAACGTCATTCTACCCAAGAAAGTAAAACTGCAAAATCAATACTTGATGATGACTTTGTGTGGAAAAGGCTATTTTTAATTTTTACCCAAAGGATATCCACCATCAGGTAATGGGTTTGAGATTTGTAGTCGATGAGTGTTTTTTTTTTGCTCAGGGCCTTAGTCTACAGAAAGAATAAACACTGTGGGTTAATTTTACAACATACATATCTGTAAATATCTATAATCCAGTTGGAAAAAGAGAGTTTAAGACCTAATCTTACCAAATGCCTCCTTTTTGGGATGCATGTTTAGATTAACAGTAGCAGTAGGTATTGATGTATTGAGTCCATGAAGCTCTGGTGTTAGATTCACAACTTGTATCTACATCTGAACAACATTGAATATTGCAAGAAAGCTGTTTATCTGATTCAGTATTATTTCTAAAGGATAGATTTGCCGCTTATGCTGTGTTGTACTGCAAATAAATTCAACTGCTGCAGACAGGCTGCGATCTAAAAGTTTCTGAAAACTGAAGAAATAAGAACATTATTTAAAAGTGTAAAAGATGTTATGATGTATAAATCTTATGTTGCATAATGCATTGACAGAATTTGCCTGAACAAGTAGTTTCATTAGGCTCTCATAACTTCACGATTTGCAAAAAGTCTAGGTCATATATTCTTAAAATAAGGGTTATATATAAGGCAAGATCTTTAGAAGGATAAAAACAATAAGCAAACTTAGCAAAATGTCTATGAAATGTCTACTTAAAAAAATAAAAACATGTGACTACAAGACTGGGGGAAAGTATTGTTTTACATCAGATATATTGGGGAAGAGTTTTACAAACGTGGTTTGATTAACACAACATGAAAGCAAAAGCTTTTGTGGGAAGGAGTTCAAATTATTCAGCAAAGTTCAATAGTTCTTTCAAAATAATTTGTTGAGCTCATTACAGAGTGTAATGAATGGGGAACTAGTTGGTTATTACAGGTCTATTACTTTTCACCAGTGTACAGGTAGCAAAAGCAACAACTAAGCTAACTCCATCATGAAAATTTAAAAGAATAAAATGTACAATGTTTTGGTTATGGGATTTGGTTATGTTCCATTACAGTACCTTTCAAAGAATTTCCATTTGTGTAACTAAAATCTTCAGTGCATTACAAACCCACTGATTCACATAATGTTTGCCTTTAAAGTGTCTTTTATCCCTAACATAATAAAAACACTCTTCCTTCCTTCCTCAGTTTTTGTAATTTATGTAGCAATGAAAGTGAGTCCCAGAATAAAGCCCATTGACAAGCTTTGCTCATCTTTTGCTGGTATTGCTCAGCCAAAACCAGTTCTTGTAAAATCACTTACAATCATCCCCAGGAGGAAAACCCAAACCCACACATTGCTCATATCCTCCACTTCCAGTGCTCTAAACGTCTTAAAAAGCACTAAAAGTATATCTTAATTAATTATCATTATTATTATCCCACTTCCCTACCAGCATGTTTATTCTTAAGACTGTTAAACATTTTTCCAGACCCACTAATCATCTTATAATGTCAAACAACCGAACTACATAACTTTGGAAGCTAGTTTGGCCAAATGGCCTCTTTTCATTTACAGTATAATCTTTCTTCTGGTCCCTAGTTCCCTTAACAGTCCACAGCTTCCATCCAGACCGGGCACTTCTCGTCACACATTTCCAGGCACTGTTTGGCTGCACTCATTCCTTTAGAAGACAAGGTCAATGATACTCACCACTTAATGGTACTGCTGAGAGGGATATCTTCCAGCATGACAATACCCCCATCTAAAGAGCATGTGTGGCCACCCAAGAATTTGATGAGCATGACACTGATGTTATACTTATGTCATGATTTCTAAGTCACCAGATGTGAACTAATGAAGTATTTATGGGATATTCTGGAATGATGCCGGTGATAATGTTTCCCACCTTCATCCACTAGGTGCGAGCTGATTCAATTTCTCGAGAAATAACAGTACCACATTGGTAGAGCCTATGCTACAGTGCATACAGACTTACTTGCCACAAGTGACTACATATTGGTGTTTCTGTTTTCTTTGTCCACTACTTGTAAAGTGTTGTTCCATTTACATAGGGGAAACATAAAGACAGCTGGCAATTTCAAGGACGATGTTGGAGCAGTAAATGTCAAAGGCTTTTCTTTACACATTATGATATTTTATCCCAGTTTGAAAGAAATATCAAAAGCCCAACTCACAGCCCTTAATGATTGACTCTGTTTAAATCCTTCCACTTTAAAGATTGCTGCTTTTCAGCTTACTGCTCTCCTTTCCCCATTTCTTCAGTAAGTCTGAACTTTTCTTTGTGTGCTTTCTCTGCCACCCATCTCTCCCTCTTACTTTTGTCACCTCACTCTCTTTTTGCAAACCCCAGGAAGGATCTATAGGTGAAACATTTGTTTATTTTACTCTCTTTATATTTTTCAGCATGGAGTTAATTTATATTGATTCCTACTGAATATGTTTATATAGTTATGTGTTTATTTGTAGGATAAAAGCAAAAATATCTACAAGACAAGTCACAATGGTATGGTATGTAGACACAGTTGAGTTGCTTATGATGTATTGACTGTAATAATTTATTGGTATAGTGACAAGTGATACAGAAAATGGATGTCATTTTAGCAATATCGATTGCATTTCTCAAGGTTGTTAATTAAAATATGGAAATTAATTTCATTTAATAACTATACAATTACCATTTAAGTTATTTCATAGTTTTGTTATTGAATTATATATTTATTATATATCATATTTTTTTATATATTACTAGGCAATACCTATTTGTAAATGGATTTTACATGTTTTAGAGGTATTTTTACATGCAAAATGCTTGCTTTGATTACAGACTGGGGATTCTTCTGTGTTATGTTTGCATGTTCTTCCTATGCTTGCAAGGGTTCTCCAGGTGCTACACGTCCCTCCCACCTCCAGAAACATGCTAGTTTGTTTCTCTAATTTGTTTCTGTGTGTGACCTATAACAATCTGCCTTGTAACCTATGCTTCTGAATGTCCTTAACAAGACCGAGCAGCTTCCTGATAATGGATGGATGGTCATCATCTGAAAATCCCCCTTATTTAATTGTACAATAAACAGAGAATTAGAAACACTGGAATTTTAAAAAATAACTAAGATGGTTGTGAATATTAAAATGAAAATAAATAAAAATAATGAAATATATTCAATGCTAATATTGTTATTGTAATATTGTGAAAAAGACTGGGAATGAGAATTGCATCACTCATTTTACCTTACATGCAGATCTTATTGTGCATGAATTGGTAATATATGTTATTTTTCCTTATAAAAATATTTCACTTATTATATAAAAATGAATGTATAAAAGCTCTTTCGCCAGTGTAAAACTAGGCAAATGTATCTATCCTTTAATGCAAAAGAAGAAACAATATGAAGAACATTTTGGTTTCATTGCGCAGATGTGAGTACATTTTGAAAAATCAGAACTTTTAATGGACTGTCCCCTCAGTGCAGTAATTCGTCAGACATAATACAATACTAATGCACGATGACAGTAAACATGTTTTTTCCTTTATGAAATAAAAATGACTTCACGGAAAATACAGACATGCATTAGAAAACACTCATTATTATTTGTCTTATGAGAAAAAACATTTGGCACTTACTAGTACCAGTTTTTTGGGTTAAAATGCAAAGCAAATGTTTCAAACAGTTCCACAATGGCTGTAAAAGGATATATTTTTCAGAAAAAGATACATTATTTTTTTATGAATTCATGGATCTGAATGGGAAACAGGGAGTGCAATATAATCTCACTGAGTATCCTATACAAATATCTGCTGTTTACTTTTATTTGCCACACATAAAAATTATCAGAAAATTTCAAACCAGTTCAGTATACATTATGGGGCAATGAGTACATTTAATATTGCAAACAACAATTAGACTAGACTATATTGTTATTATCATTATAAAAATCATCCAGTTCAAAATAATTAGGCATGGTTTCTTATCAATACAGACATTTTCTATATTTATTTCTCTTGTAATTTCAAAATGTACTAAAATGTACAAAATGTACTAAAACTTTCCAATAACACCTCTGTATGTTAAATCTGCCATATCTATTATAAAAATTAGTAAAACATTTAAAGTGTAACTTTGACACAAAGCATTACTGATATGCTTTATTAGTAACAACAGTGTGGAAGAGGATACCTCAATTAAGACTCACTGCAAAAGAGCAGAGTTGATGCTTTTAAACCAATTTTAGTATAATTCCAGTTTAGTTTAAGTCCAGTTTAGTATAATTTTTAAGAATTTAACCATTTCTCTCTGTTAACAGAAATCAGAAAAAATAATGATTTTTTTTTTCTATAGTACTTCTTTAACACAAGTGATGTACTATAAAGGGGCCAGGTACCTTCTTAATTTGAACAACTGATTTTTATTTTATTTTTTTCAACATGCATGTATTTATTTCACACACTGTTTTTTCTAAATTGTGAAGATCACCTAAGCTGCTTAACTTGTTTTTCTATTTTTTTTCCTTGAATGTTTCTTATCTGTTAATGGGTTCCTGTTGTGTTAAATGTATTATGTACACTATATATATATAGTATTATGCCTTTTACCCGCCTGCGAAGCAAATTTCCCATCTGGCACAATAGAAGAAGTAAGGAAGTAAGGTACCTACGTGTCGTCATACATAATTCTTTTATATCACCAGACATAACAAATCCCACATAACACCTGTTTCCACGATAATGAGAGTAGCAGAAGCTGAGCATGGATGGTGTAAACTCTACCCTGCTATGTAACTTTCAGAATTCACTGCTGTAGATGAAGACAGGACCTCTCATAGATGGGAGCAGAGCAATATTTACCTTTATTCCAGGAAGTCCTGGTAACCCGGGCAGTCCTGGCTCTCCCTGCAATGGAAAAAAAAAAACTTTACAGAAACAGCTCTTAAATATCAGTCATCACAGCATACAGACGCACAAATGGCTAACAAGATCTGCTGCCTTTTTAAGCACAATTAGAATGTGTCAAGTACTTCAGTCCAGTTCTGGTCAATGCTGAATACCATCTTATATGAAGCAAAAAAGCTTTACAAATGTCCTTTGGACATAATAGCACAGATAAAGCAGGTATAAGGATAATTCTTGGAAATGACTCTCAATTGTAATAGAAAGTGATTGCACTCTTCAGTAACAGATGTCAAACTAATCGATTCACCTAAAACATTATAATAAAAGCTGAACTCATACTTTCTGGTATTCCAAAAAATATCAAGTGCTTGATGTTAAACCTGCTACAGATGAGCACCAACTTTATGTCTTTCTCTACCAAAAATAATTACTTCCTCAATATTATGATCTTTCAACAATGGCAGGAGTTGGATCTCTTCATTTCATAGAGAGAAGCACGCACATACAGGAACTTTTTTGAGATCAAGTAAAGCCACTCTTTCCATTTGAAGCATTGTTAATTTACAATTTGGATGCCAGAGAAGAAAACCAATATATTACAACAGTCATCACAAAGAAGGGTCTGAATTTACGGTTTTAGTTAAAAACGAGCATTTTTTTTTCAGATTACAGTGATTGAGACAATTCTTGTTCCATCAATACACTGATATGTAAGGAAGCACGGAGCAAAAGGATAGAAATATAGTTGCCTTTAAAATGTGTTTCCATGTCTCACAATCTATGAAAATAATTATCTTAAAACAACTGCCTCTTTGTCAATGTATTGTGCTCCAGGTGTTCATTAAGCAATGGATAGTGTATAGATGTCTAAGAACATGCACTCCTTACCATTAGAAAGGTATTGTCATATGTAATTAAAATAATTCAAAATGACTTTTCTTACTTAAATGAAAATCTCCACACAGACACTTGTAATATGATAATGATGGAAACAGTGAAAAGTTTTCTAATCCTTTACTGTACCTCAAATACATTATTTAACATTTTTTGTTGTTCCTGGAATATCTAACAGGAGTGTGAGATAGATGGATTGGATTATTTAACCAGGAGTTATTGGACCTATCTAATTTAACAACACAAAGGAGAGACAAAGAAAAAAAATAAAAAAAATAGTGGAGGATGATGTATGCTAATCTGGTGTCTAGTGAAGAAAACAAAAATAAAACTTTATAAAAAACTGCAACCCATGAGGTAAAATGATTAATCTAGTCATAACCATTAAGGAGAAACACAAATGGTTAATTTAATTGACGTCATCATGCACAGTAAAATTAATTTTAGCAAAAATCACATGAAAACTGAAAGCGAATAAATGTTGTTTTCTCTGACCCAGAGTTGTTTGTTTAAAAATGAGAATAATTGAAAATACTAGCAAAAATTACTTTCTGTAATGACCAAAGACTGTTTTAAAAGACTGATATAGTACTAAACAAAAGCACATAATTTTATTAGAGTGTAAAAAAGAATGAGAAATAAATCAATTAAAGAAAAGGATCCAGAAAGTTCCTCAGACAAGTTGCCCACTGTGCCTGGTCCCAGACTGCTTATGTGAAATACCCTCAAAGGTTGTAAAGATCTCAGTTTCCACTTGAACTAATTTGAAATGTAAAACTATGCTGAATTAATGATGTGTGGCACACACATAAAATGTATAATTAAATGAAATCTGACTGGTAGCATTACAGTGTTGCCTTGATGCTGCATAAGCTGCTTCATCAGTACTAGATTTAGCTGACACTGGGAAATTGCTGTCTGGAGCTTTTTTGACACTGAATTTAAAGCATTTGGTTATAGACCCTTAAAACAGTTCCCTGCCACCGTTAGACTTAATGAGGCCAGGCAAAATTTAAGAGTGACTTAATATATGACATACTGGTTATGGAAAATACTAAAAAAATACAGAAAAAAGTTTTAAAAAAGGCATTAGTACAAGTAGCATATTCCAAACAGCACATTAGTAAAGCCACCACATTTCTGTAACCTTTTCAAATGTTAATTTACTGCTCTCATGCAATGATGTGTGGCATGTTTCACAGTAAGTCACATCCCCAGGCTTTCTCATAGGCTTTGATTTGCTGCAGCTTTTAGGAATTTTCTGTAGTTTTAAGATGTTCAGACAAATAGTTAATAGTTACCTCAAAATAAAGGCTACTTGAAGCAAGAACAAAAAGAAATCCCTGTTCTATTGACAGTATCGCAATGCCTCTCTGCACCAAAATTGTGTAACAAAGTGAGATTGAACAGTTGTGGGGATAAGGCTTTGTATTTTTACCTTTTGTCCTGATCTGCCAGGTTCTCCCGGTTCACCCTACAAAAAAGACAAACAGAAAGAAAAAGGGCATCAAATCAATAGAGCAGTGTCAGCCAGGGAGTGAATTTATCTGATTGGAGAAGGAATCAATTAGATAGCTTTTATGAATTAAGCTCTTAGAAAAAAATACAAAGAGATACCAATGGAAAAGAAAGGAGACTAACCTTTATCCCTGCTGCAGAGGACCCTGCATCACCCTGAAAGAAACACAAGACCGGGTTATCCTTAGACATTAGAAAACACAGCTGTCAAGATTAGAATTTAGAGACTAGAGATAAAATCATTGTTTAAGAAGTCTCCTGGAGCCCTAGTCTCCTGGAGGGCTTACAAAAACTTTTTAATTCACTTTTATAAAGATTGTGTCTTTCTTGCATATGTTGAGACCAAAGACCTACCTAGGCAGGTGTAAACATTCCCTCTGTGAAATACCTAACTAAACAGATGAGTGAGAGATAATTAACCACCATGCTGCTATCAGATCTAGAGGGGAGATACTGTAAAGGCATGCAGACACAATAGCACAGAAGGCACTGTCTACTGTGACGTGTGCAAGACCATTGATAAAAGTAGTCATAAATGTATATGTAAAAGCTTTTTTTTACATAAAGCTTAGAAATACAAAGGAAGAGAAGACATAACCAGTATGCTTGGATGGTAAGTCATCTACTGCTGGGTTATCATCCAAGCAGCTACTACTGCTGCCACCAACCCCTTTTTGTTTACTTTATCCCTCATTATTTATTATATTTGTGTTGGTAAGCATTAAGAAATGGCCAGGACCTGAATAAGGTTGAACCTTTGCCCACTTTTTCTTCAGCTAAGAGGCTAAAATATTCTGAATATCCTGAACAAACTGACAGAAGCTTCCAGTACAGTATCTGTCTATACAGTATCTGGTATTTAGGGAAGGTATCAGATGCTCTGGTAAGAAGAGGGAAGTGGTCAACTGTGGGACAGTGGAGCTTGGAACATTGGGATTTTGTGAAAAACATGAGTTTTTTGGAAGAAATGTTTTGGGTTTTGATGTTGATAAGCATCTTACCTTCTCAGTTTATAAAGAGAATTTATGAAATAAGTGTAGTTAGAACTCAAAGGAGGAGCTAGGGAACCAGACACATAGACAGAAATAATGTGCACTTTTTTTTACCTTTTTGATTGTGTCTGTGTTCCCATGTTCCCACCTACTAAAAGATACCTGCTACTGCACTGCGCCTCTATTGGAGTTACAAGTTAATATGACAGAGGAGTCTCATTGGGAACAACAATATGTCTGTAAATTTGCATATACACAGTATGAAAAGGTGCCTTAAATGCACTGCACATTTTTCAGATTTCTCTTTTCAGATCAGAGAATAATGAAATTGAGACTACTAGAGCATATTTGAATGAGTATTTTAGGGATGTTGTTCAAACTGTGTTTTGTTAACCAACTGACCAAGTCTTTGCTGAAGTTAGTTTGAATCTGTAAGTTTGAATTTTAAATGGTATATACATACAGTATACAGAATATTTAACTTCTAGCCAAATAATTTAGTTTTTTTAACGAGACATAAATTGATACCCCAGAAATGACTAGATTTTTGCCCTATTATCTTTTTTGTGTTACACAATGCTGAAATACATATTGTTGTCAGGTCACCATGCCAGATTCTGCAGATTCATACTGATAAATATTCATGTGCCACCTGCTGACTTTTTAATAACAGGCTATCACAAGATAAGACATTTTAGGTCTAGCTATAAACTGAACTGGAGGTGATTCTTAATTTTAACAGTGGCGTGGTCTATGAAACACAATAAAAGTTTTTATTGCAGACATTTTTAATGTGCTTGTACAGCTGCATAAATAACAACAATAACAATAACAATAATAACTGCTTACACCTATATAGCACTTTTCTGAACACTCCACTCAAAGCGCTTTACAGGTAATGGGGACTCCCCTCCACCACCACCAATGTGCAGCATCCACCTGGATGATGTGACGGCAGCCATAGTGTGCCAGAAACCTCACCACACATCAGATTTCAGTGGGGAAGAGAATGGAATGATGAAGTCAATTCATAGATGGGGATTATTAGGAGGCCATGATTGGTAAGGGCCAGCGGGAAATTTGGCCAGGATGTCGGGGTTACACCTCTACTCTTTTCAAGTAACGCCCTGGGATTTTTCATGACCACAAAGTCAGGACCTCGGTTTTATATCTCATCTAAAAGACAGTGCTTTTTTACAGTATAGTGTCCCTGTCACTATACTGGGGCATTAGGACCCATGTGGACCGCAGGGTGAGTGCCCCCTGCTGGCCCCACTAACACCTCTTCAAGCAGCCACCTTTTTGTTTTCCAGGAGGTCTCACATCCAGGTACTGACCAGGCTCACAACTCATCTTCTTCAAAAGAACTGAATTTGAAATAAAGTTGGATTATTTTAGAATAAGCTTAAAATTCAGGTTTTGTTATGCGATTGAATTTAAAATCAGCATAGTTAGGATTACATTTTCCAAACTTTGCCAGTTCATTTCTCAGATATTAACTGAATATTTTCCATTAATTATTCCATAATTATTTTGTTACAATTAGTTAGCCCATCAATACAGTAGTACTCTTGATAAATCTCCTTGCAGCAATTAATTCTTTACAGATAGTCCAGATAGTAGAGGGGAGACTACTGTCAAATTGTATGCGGTTAAATTATATGGATATAACATCCAATAAGGGAATGTGTATGAGACTCCCCAAATCTCTCGATTTAACTAGTTGTTCTTCTGAATACAGTTATACTGGCAGTAGCTATAGTACATACAGTACAGTACCTGATGAAACATCCTTCCCGAAACCTGAATCTGGCCTCAATTAGGCCCCTTCTGCTTGAGATGATACTGCCTTGAAAGAGGTTAATTTCTTAGGGGCATTAATACTGTACTGATGTTTTATTCCATTTACTAAAAAAGACAAAGATATACACATTGTACAAGATGTTGCTCAAACTGCTAGATATAGTATGTTCACTTTATGCACACAAAGACATCACCTCCGCCTGTGCCATGCTTTCACTGGATTCTGACAAAGCTTTTTCCGGTCTGAGAGGGAATATCTACTGTCAGTCCAAGATCACATGTGTGCCACTGGCTGCCACTGGCTTTGGGTCCAGTCCATTTCTGGTTCTGTCTGCTACAGGTCACCATGCTGGAGTTTTTTACCCCAGTGAAGGACTGGGGTAGAGAATTGCCTGTTGACCATGGAGCACTCATAGGTTTTAGAGACTTTTTAACACTGTTTAACATTTTTAAATTTTGCATGGGTTATTTCTTACTCTATTTTTACTCTTTGTTTGACTAGTATTACTTATGCTCTCTTTTTCTCTTTACTTGTTTTAAGTACGATGGGTCTGCTATTACACAGCATTTTGAGTTTCTTGAAAACTACTCATACATAACATTATATTATTATTTCCAGATTGCTGTCTCTAGAGGTACTTGCCAGGGATGACCACTCCTGACTCTATTTGCCTTCTCTCTGGAACTATTAGCTCAAGCTATCTTTTGATTTTGCTGCTGGTTAAACACTTCAGGTACTGTACCTTGGGACTTGAGATTTATTCAACTCCATATGCAATAACAGTAAACAGTTTTAAGAATATTTTCTATACAGGACACAGACTTGAAAAGACATTTTCCCAAATCTCTTTAGAATTATGTCTCCATAGCAAAAATGAATTTACTTCCTCACTTGAATTTTTTCATTTCTATTGCTTCTCTTTTTCCACCTTTAGGGTATTTGGATAGACTACATACTAGAATTTTAAATGTACAAGGGAAAGGCAGAAACTGGGCATTAAATTCTCGATTCTGCAGTGTGGGACTTTTTATTTGTACTCTTTCATTTTTTTGAGCACTCTTTAATACTGACACTCCTTTAGCTTGGCATCCTTTTAAAGAAAGTCTGGACTCCCCATATAGATGTCCAGATGAAATTTATAGTAGTAAATAAAACACTGTAGATTTTGGAACAAGTAAAGGTTAATTCCACGCTGAAAAGCAGAAAGAAAAAAAAACAATCTTTTGGCTGTCAATACAGCTAAACAGCCGAAACAATGTGTTTTTCTTTTTCTTTTTTCAGTATGGAATTAGCCTTTACTTACTGCTTTGCAGCCAACACATGAACTATAGATTTTGGACTTACAAATATATATTTAATGGCAGGCTAGGTTATCTACACACAAAGCATAATCTGTTGTTTTTTAGAGGTAAAACAAAGGGCTTAATTTGTGTATTAATTTCTCTTACAGGCTTTGCACAGAAGTAGCAAAAATACTTTGCTTGGAGTGTCTTATCTCAGCTACAGTATATGATGGTTCTTGATGGGAGCCTCCACATTTTCCACTCAAGGATCACTGAACCTCTCCTGCTTTGCTATCATTTACACAGAGTCTTCTACTGCTCAGATCCATGGGGATAGTAGGGATATTGGAGGCTTGGAGTGGTGTACTGTAGCTGAAGCAGTCAAATCCTTTCTTCCCAACACTTCTGTCATACTGTATCATTCTTGCTTAGGGGTTCTTTGGGGATGAAACTTGTAAAGGGGACCATTAATAACATGGGACTGGGATGCTGTTGTGCTATACTGTTCTGTTCCTTTTTTTCTGCCTTTGAAAAAGGTAAAAGTAATACAAACATGGTTTCCACCCAGAGAAACATACAGTATGTAGACAAAGCTGGTAAATGAGGCAGGCAATGAAAAAATTACACTGTAATGGGATTTTGTATTTAAGAAGCCAGGGGCACTGTACATGAAAAAAACAACAGGGAGATATAGCCTATCTTTGAAAATAACTTTACAGATTATTTTATACTGCATGATCTACTTGTCTGATGCAGCATTTAGGATGAGAACAGAAATAACTGCTTCGGAGGATTTTGGGAAGCCAACTGAAAAACAGCCGTTTGGTTATGAAATTCTGTTAAAAAAACGTTGATGCTCTTGACACAAAAAAACATTTTCTAATTAAAAATCAAGCATTGTCAGAGGGATGAATGGCAATTTTAGCTTTTCGGTCTTGCACTTTTACCATCTGCTACCGTGTTTACTTTTCTTTAACTTAACACTGCCATCAGCTATGTTAAACAGCAATATTATAGTGTTTTAAGTTAACAGCTACATTAACATTCTGCTTCAGATGTTCCCATCAAGTGCTATAGTTTTTATTGGTTGTTGCATCGGAGCAGAATAAGAACACGGATAAAACATTAAGGCTGTAACAACTGGCTCAGATTCCAATTTGGCTGGAATTAGATGGTGGTGTACAATTAAAGTTAGTGGGAAAAACAGCAAGAAATTGGGTGGGTGCCTGTTGCTGATTGTGTGGCTTCAGTTCTTAGGCAGCATTTGCTCATAAGTGCAAAGGAATTTATTTTTGCCCTCGCTTTTATGGGAGTCATTAACATGTGCTGTGCATAAAGCATATTTAATTGCTTTAACTCTAATGGGTTCAGCTGAATGTTTTTTTTGCATTTAAATTCTGATATAAATGTTTGACTACTTCTCAGTAGCTTAAGAGAAAATTATCACGTTTATTGTTACTGTGTTCTGTGAATATAATGTAGATTTCTCATGCTTAACCCAGGTTCAATGCAGATATTTGTCGGTTCTCCTAAAGAAATAACTTCTGTTGTTTATTGTAACCATTGATAAGTTCTAAAATGTTGATTTATTAAATTTAATAAACAATAACTTGGTAGTGAGACATAGGAGAGCTGCAATTAAACAAGAGCTTACCTGAGTAATGGAATTAGTTGATTGACTAAGTTAGACACAAATGTTGTCATAAGGAGGCATGACTCCATAATGACATCAATGAGAAGGCTGGCTGTGACTGAAGTGCTCTGCTTCAAGAACTAATGTGTGGAAATATTGCAATGGAAAGCGAGAAGGAAAAAGCGGTGTTGTCATAATAGGATATGAGTGACTTGTAGAAAAAGATTATGAGTAGCACACCCTGGAGAGTTGTTGTGTGAGGCACATAACTGAATGCAAAGAGAATATCAACTTACTGTACTTACTGCAACATTGTACTTTCTAGTAAAACTGCATTAATGCATGGTTATAATTATTAGCCATTATTATAAAACTATCTAAACTAAACTAAAATATACTTTGAAATGAGGCAAGGGTAACACTTTATATCTTTCTATTCCATTAATGTTGAATTTGAGCTTTTTTATATTTAAAATATATTATATTTAAAAATGTTCTGCTGCTCTAGAGAACAAGTATAGAAATGAATACATGAGAGCAAATACAAATTTAATTAAATTGGAATGTTGTCATGTGGTCTCTGATAACTTCACCTGACTATCATAAAGCAAAAATGTTGTGTAAATGAAGACTGATGTTTTGAAGAATGGTTTAAAGAGTTAGTGTTAAGGACTGTTGCATCAAAGAAGCCACTTTTGAAATAATGAAGGCTGACACAGTGTTACAACCAGGGAAGGAACATTCTGAACAGCACAATTTCTGTAATCGGAGTGGTGCATACAACAAGAATCCATTTTGTTGAGGTAGGTGACTGTTGAATTTGGTTTTAGAACCTAAGAAATTTTCTAGACTATCCCTCTACATCAGTAAGTCTACAATTCAATTTCCAACTTGGTAGCAATAAAGCAATTCTCAGGCCCATTTTAAGATTTTAAGCTTCCTGCTTTTAGCTTTAAAATAGTTTTTTTTTGTTAAAAAATGCGAAATATATTGATTTAACAAAATAATAATTTGGTCATCTTCTGGGACATGCTCAATGTGCCCTTAAAGGGTCCCCACAGGTGCGGCTCATCCTTAATTAGCCAGGACAGTTGTAGTTGTTATGGCAAAGCATCACCCTTAATCCAGGGCTCCGTCTCCACACTGAATTTATGCCACACTACCTACTAGCAGCCATATCACCCTGCAACTCACAACTGGCAACCCACTGAATCTAAGCAGGTGTGAGCCTGATCAGTACCTGGATGGGAGACCTCCTGGGAAAAACTAAGGTTGCTGCTGGAAGAGGTGTTAGTGGGGCCAGCAGGGGGCGCTCACCTTGCGGTCCATGTGGGTCCTAATGCCCCAGTATAGTGACGGGGACACCATACTGTAAACAGGCGCCGTCCATCGGATGAGATGTAAAACCGAGGTCCTGACTCTCTGTGGTCATTAAAAATCCCAGGGCGCTTCTTGAAAAGAGTAGGGGTGTAACCCTGGTGTCCTGGCCAAATTTCCAATTTGCCCTTACCAATCATGGCCTCCTAATAATCCCCCTCTATGAATTGGCTACATGCTCTCCTCCCCACTGATAGCTGATGTGTGGTGAGCGTTCTGGCGCACTATGGCGCCAGGTGGGTGCTGGTGGTGGTGGAGGGGAGTCCCCATTACCTGTAAAGCGCTTTGAGTGTCCAGAAAAGCGCTATATAAGTGTAAGCAATTATTATTATTATTATTACTATTAGTTTTGATTCTGAAATTAAAACAAGCACAGTTGGACTGCTGTTGCAAGTCACTATTCATTTCACACCCTGTTAGATTTTTACAAATCATGCACAAAAGTAATTGTTTAAAGATGCCACACATGCTGAGTGATGCAAAGTTTAATTTAAATCTAGTGGGGTCTAGATTCAAATTAAACTTCACATCACTCAGCAGTGGACACAAATAGTCTTGGAATTTAACATTCCTTATTGTTCTTTTTCAAAATAAATCTAACAATTCTGAAACCAATTAAAATAAGTAGCTGGAAAATATAATTTGTTTATGCATTCATTATTTAATCCTATGTTTTAAATCTGAACTGGATTCCAATTATTAAAATCAACTTTAGTATATTTGGTATTTCATGATTACATTTTACTGTATCTGAGTAAGCATGATGTTTGCTTTGGATCAACACTTACTGGACAACATTCAAGTGCACAAGTTCGCAATGAATACTGTGCTTTAAAAGCAAAAGGCAAGAAAAAGACTTTTTAGTATTATACAGTTAATTGCCAAGTGTCCTTTATGTAAGATGAGAATATACAAACAAATCTAAAAACACTTTCTCACTAAACCATTGATACATTAAAACTGAATTACATTACAGTTAAAGGAGAGAATAGTTAAAAACAGCGATAGGTACACAGATACAATTTAAAATAGATAAACAAAATGACAATATATTTCATTATGTAAACTTATTGGTCTAAACATAATAATTTAATAATTTTAAAAGAAGGTACATGAATAATTGAACATGGAAGAAAGCCAATGAATAATCTTTCTAAAGCATTGGTTTAAATTTTTTTCAGCAATTTGATTTGCCTTCTGTCGCAAGAACCTGTCAAACCAAAGCAATATAATTTTCTCATTATGAAACAGCAGCAAGGGCCTTGTGTGGATATCCACAGTCACAGCATGCCAAGCCACACAGAGCACCCGCAAGCCTCACACAGACAGCATCTCTGATTTATATGAACAGAGTCTGGTAGCAAGGCATGTTAAAACAAGGTACCACAAACAAGATGCAAGACTGTCAGTGTCACGCAGGGTGACTTGATACCTCAGAGGACTGGTTTAATAGTACCAAATAGTGCTGATGCACGGCTGAGATATGGACTTTTCCTGTGTTTTCACATTTCACAATTTCCTTAGATCTTGCTGAGATCTAGTCGCAAGATATAGCATGCTTCATGAGCTAGATTAATCGATCTGCCGCTTTTCTTTTCTTATCTGCCCTGTGTTCTTGTGTTAATACCATACAATGAAACTATAGTGTCCACACACTCCAGTATGATGCTATGATATTGCAGGACAATATTGCCCTAGAAAAGGAATCTTTCTTACTCATTTTACAATGACCATATTGTACTTCTTATAGGGAATATTGCTCAGAACGA